>NC_071466.1:151759414-153009414 GCF_028500815.1 Rissa tridactyla
CCTTAGCTATCCGTGTTTTCCTTGAGACACCTCTTGTTTTGGCAAGCACAGGCTATCAGCAGGTTTTTAGCAACTCAGGGTTTAGCTGGAATTTGTATTATATATGGGCTTGATCTGAGTAATTGCTCTCTCGGAAATCTCTTGCAGATCAGGTCAAGCCAGTGTCTGCTCTTGTTAGATTATGCTATTCCTTAAAAAGCATTTTAAGAGTACAGGCTTGTACAGTTGGCCTAGCCTGGGTCTGGTCTTGCCAACACTGAAACATAATGCAGAGCTCCTCTGAAGACCGACCGGGTTTCCAGGGAAGCCATCTGTGAGATTCATACTCGCTTGTTCATTCACTGCTGTGCATGTGTAGTGATGGGCATACAGACCTGTCACCGCTGTTTCTCTACTGTTTACAACATTCCCCATCGCTGCCCATTTCAGTGCAGCACTGCTGTGCCTGCTGTGGAGAGTTTATTCTGCCTCTGGGTGGTAATTGTCCACGAGGACAATCAGGCTCCAGGAGAGCATCTTTTTCTGAATGTGTACACAAATCAACTACCTGCCCACCCTTCTGTGCATCCAAGCATAGTCAGCCTGCTCGGACAAAGTGGCCAGAGATCCAGAGATAAATGGTTCGGAATTTATTTTCTATTTTCTGTTGGTCAATACCTTTAAAAGGAAAATATTTCCGAATGTTGGTGGTGCCAGGGTATCAGTGGCACCCATTACACAGCAGTGTTTCTAGCTAAAGCACTAATTATTCTAATGCCTTTTTCACCAGCTGGGTGTCCATGGATACGCCTTTCTGAACACCAACAACGGCTACATCCTTTCCCACCCAGACCTCCGTCCTTTGGTATGTATAGCTGTGAATTTGAGAACCTTTACTTACTTAGTCAGGGATGCACCTGATTTCTGCTGTTTTATTGAGCTGTGGAGACTACCAGGCTCTGATATATAGGCACTCAGGAGCACAAGGGCCAGAGAAATCAATTCCACATACCTAGATGAATATATGCATACATACGTGTATGAAGCGTAAGGCACCCTGCCTCTCTGTTCTCCATAAGAGTCCATGTGAGGGCTGTATTTGTGTGCACTTGTTGTACTGTGGGTGCACGTGTATCTGCATCCCTGCAAGGTTTCACTGCCGGGCTGAAGAAACAATTCCCCTCATATTAGGAAAAATTTTTACACTGAAAGGGTTATTAAGCATTGGAACAGGCTGCCCAGGGAAGTGGTTGAGTCGCCATCCCTGGAGGTATTTAAAAGACAGGTAGACGTAGTGCTTAGCGATATGGTTCAGTGATGGTTTTTGTCAGAGTTAGGTTGGTGGTCGGACTAGATGATCTGAAAGGTCCCTTCCAACCTAGGCGATTTGATGATTTGGGCATATCTCCTACAAGAAGATTCAGCATGAGCAGCACCCCAGTAATAGCTACCCAGCAGCTGTAGTGTTGGACGTTTGGGGAATCTGAGACTAGCAGAGTCCAGTATCACAAATCTTAGTATCATGTTAAGTCAGAGACAATTTAGAGACAAGTAGGCCGCAAAGACCTTCTGGGACTTCAGGGAGTGGGCACAAGGACAACGCTTCTCTCTCAAGGTGCCACCTGGTGCTCCAGACCACACATCTGTCTGAAAAAAACAAACAAACAACAAAAAACAACAAACAAACAAAACCAGCTGGCCTCATTACTCAGGTACCCAGGCACACAATGATTTTATATTTCATACACAAGTCTGTCGGCACAAATCCACCTGTGCACAGCTGTAAGTGTTAGTGTGGTTACTGGCAAGAGAAAGTGCCACCACACAGCAGCTGTCTTCAAAAAGGCGACTTTGCTCAGGGAGACCACAGGCACAGGTAGTTACTTCACTGCTTTATCCTCCATGTGAAATTGCCCTTACTCAGTCTGCTTCACACCTTTTCCTTCACCTGGAAGATTGCGGGGAAATAGCTCTCTTGCATCATTTAGCCCTTGGTGAAAAGCCTACCTTTCTGTCAGTCAAGTCAAAGCCTAATTCCCAGCAGAAAAGATCTCCTGCTGGTATTATAGTGTTAATGGGATTACACTCTTGGCTGTGGGGAAAAAAACTGATTTCCTGCAGGCAAGTGTATTGTACTGATCGATTTAGAAAAATATTCTCACAAAGGAGGTTCAAGCCTTTACCTGCGAGTTTACCTGTGTTGCTGCCTGTCCCTTGCTCCTGGATCAGCCTCTCCCACTTGAACTGTGCTAGCCCCACACCACCTGCATAAAGAATTACACGGCATGGGACTGAGAAGGCACTTTCACCAAAACACTGCCTTCCCAGTCAGAGAATAAGTGAGACGCCCTTATTTTTCAAATTAGGTATCAATTCTTAAAGGGTTAGTTTAGGAACTTATCTAGCTGCTCACTTGTGTATTTTTCTTTTTTTTTTTTTTTAAAAAAAAAAAAAATACCAGTATAAAGAAGGAAAGAAACTGAAGCCTAAGCCGAACTACAACAGCGTAGATCTCTCAGAAGTGGAATGGGAAGACCAGGATGAAATAGTGAGTATCAGAAAGTGAATTTAGCCTTTTTTTTGGAGGTCCTTCTTTCTATTACTTTGGGTGCTTGTATGGAAGGGGCCAGGGAGCGGCAGGCATCAGGCATTCCTGGTTTTTTCTGTACCTTAGTGGTGCTGACTAAGACAGGTTGTTGGTCTACAAGAGGACAAGAATGATGCTTCCCTACAAAGTGCTTGTCTTCCTTCCCAGTATAAGTTTTCCTTTTCATGAAACAGGGAGGGAAAAAGATGGCAGGAGGAAGAAGGCACTTTGGAGGGTGCTCCAGGGAGCAAGTCTGTGTATACATGGCCCAAATGCTGCCTTAATGCAAAGCCAAGATAGCTGTGTAGTGTATGGCAGTGTCCCATGACGTTACCCTTACATGTGGTATGTGAGATATAGCTGAAGCCACTCAACTAATGAGATCCGCAACACAGAAGAAAGTGCATTCAAACAGAAACTAAAGCTTGCAGTCACTATTAATAACAGACAAAGAGGATAAGGGACTTTAGGCACTTGAGAAAAACAAATTTCCAGAAACCACCTTATTGCACAGGTGTGGAGGCATTGAAAACAATAGCTGAACAGAGAGAAAAGATACCTTTTCTACTGTCTTTCAAGCAAAGTTATAAAAAAACGATAAACAAGAAACAGCATGCACCTTATCAGCTGCACATTGCTACGTTGCACAACTAGGAACCCAGATATAATGAGAAGGTAAAGAGGTTCCTCTGTGCATGGTTTTCTTTTACTCAGAAGAATTAGGAGAGAACAGATACTTAAGTTACTAAGATAAGAATTGAATTTGGAGTAAGATAGAATTACCTGTGGAACACATGCTTCTGGATTACAGGGGAGACTGCTGAGATAAACGGATCCGATGCTAAAGATATCCACTTAAACAGGTAGGACAAACGAGTTGCCCAGCAAGAGGATCAAAGTAGCTACTGTCGCTAGTGCAGGCCAAGTACAAAGGGCCACACCAAAGGAGCCTGGAAAGTGGAAAGTGGGAAATTGAGAAAGGGAACACCACAGGACTGGGTGTGAAACTTGGAAAGCAAGACAACAATAACAAGCTTTAAAAGCAGTGGAACAGGCAAGATGCAGGTTGCTAACGGCTTCATGGTGGTTCGCTGATGTCTTCTAGGAGCTCTGCTGCCGTTGTAGTTTTCTCTCTCACTGGAGCCACTTTTAGAGCTCCTCCTCTTTACCCAGTTCACTATTTTACAAAAAAAAAAAAAAAATCCAGGAAATGAGAGGACTTTGCTTTCCTGTCATCTTTATTTGGCTAGCAGCTTCCTGTCTGACCAAATAACACTGATATCTGAATGCAAATATGATGCAAAGTGTGAGGCTTCTGTCTGTAAAGTGAAAAAAAATGTCAAAAGAGGCATGAAAAACAAAGCCACTACATGTTCCTGTACTGCATCTTCCAGAAGAAAGGAAGATTGCAGTCACTGAAGGTACAGAGACATTCAGTGACGCGAATGGTATCTGCAGTGTGACTTCAGCAAGTCTAGAGACTCTCAAGATACACCCACTGCAGCAGAAAGCTGCCAACATTTTAACGCTCAGATTTGCAGCTATGGTATTAGATCAATGACAGACTCAACATCAGTTGCAGTATAATCTCAGCAACACTGATAAGCAGCAAATTCAGACTGGAAAAATATGCCCAAGTGCTAATGATGTGTAATACAGCCAGCTGCTAAAAAGAAATCTAGGGGAGGGAAGATGGTGCTGTCTGGAAAATACCAATAGTACTATCCGCAGCTGGGCAGCAAGGAAGTTTGGGCTTGCTTGTAAAGCAACACAGGGATATTCTCAGTGTAAGGGGAAAAGGGAAGGGTCAAGGGATCCTTCACAGCAGTCCAGGAGCTGTCACCCAAACAGATTTTCTTCAGCCTTGACAGAGTCACTGAAGAAGAAATTAGCTTGCAAGGATGTTGAAACTGAGTGGCAACACACCTAGATGTTGTGAGACCCCTCCGGTAAACTGTATGTCTGTGTTGGTTTGAAACTACACAAGCGGACAAGGAAAAGGAGTTGGCAGCACAGACTCATTGTCCTGGAGCAGGAGAATTTGCTGTTTGGGGTGTCAGGAACGAGTGCTTCAGCATGCACCAGACCACCCCTTCGTCCAAACTCTGCTACGTATTTTTCAAAGTGGGGGCCAGCAAGAGCTGGCCAGAAGTGTCCTGCCTAAAAAGGACTGAGCATTATGGGGGCTCACAGACACCAGGACTGTAATTGATTTCTCAATGCAGGAAAAGCTATTGAGGAAGAAGCAGCAAACCTGGACTGTGGCACCAACCTACAGCCACCATCACCTGGGGGCCAGGCACAGGACAAGTAGCCTGCCTGCAGACTAGCTGGAGGTGAGGAGATCCAAGGAGATCTCAGATATCCACTGACCTATTTCTCCACTGCCTTATGGGGCAACAAGACATGCCTAACATTCAAGAAGATATGGATGAAACAACAATATCTGAACTAAACCCAGAACCCATAAAAAACGCTGCAGGCTGTCAGACCAGAAGAGAGAGTATGCCATGCCTCTGACAGGAGGTCAAACGCTTTTAGCCAAAAAGGAGTAATAGTACCAGTCAGTGTTTTGATTTCCAAGATGTGGGCCTTGGGAAACACAAGCTTTATATTCTAGGTCTGTAAATAACCCACATCAAACAGCCATAATAAACAGAACTGTGGCCTTGTAACACGAATGCAGTTGAGACTGGCCAGCACCTGAATAGAGGCCTGTCTCTGGAAGTAAGGAAGCAATTTGTGTGAATGAATAAGTTACTTCCCACCTTTTTTTCTATCCAGGCTCAAGCAATAGGCTGATATGCTCTGGCAGGCTGGATATAAAGTTAAAGCCTCCGCACTTGTGGAAAAAATCCCTGGCTCTTTCTTGCAAGAGGCTGGGAGTCACTGTGAAAATTACATTTTGCCTTTGGAACATGGATTGAATAAAGTGCTCTTCTTGCTGCCTACCCTGCTATCACACAGTCTTGCTTTGCTGCGTTAAACAGCTGCTTTACTGCACCTCAGAAGTGGTGCTGAATACAGCCTATAATTTATAAATGAGCTTTTAAAAATGTCCAAGATTTTTGGAATCAGTCTAGGGGCGTTAGTGGGTTTCTCAGGTGTCTCCTCTTCCAGGCTCTCAAAGCACTGTGCTAATGACTTTCTGGCTGCCAAACGGTGAAGTCTGAAACTTGGACTGGCAATTTCATAGCTTCCAGATCCTTTCCTTTCGCTAAAAAGACACATCAACAAGCTTTCAGCATAAGCCATTATTATTCTGTGTCACTTATCAGCCTGACTGAACAAGGATCCTGACCACTGAGAACAGGTTCTCAGCTTAGAAGAAGCAAAAAAGAGCTGGGGTGGGGGGAAATATTCACTCTTTTCTGCCAGCCCCAGTTCATTAGTTCCCGTCCTGCCCTGCCTGGAGACACTAATACCAATCTTGTTCCTCTCTGCAGCTGAGAAGTGCCATGATCAATGGGGAAACGGGCTACCTCTCTATGGATGTGAAGGTCCCTGTGGATAAAGGGGTAAGAAATTATCCTTCCGTTCAGGTCACGAGAGAGAGGGGATGGCAAATGGATGCTGAAGAACCACGAAGGATGTGGTTTTAATGCTCAGCATTTCTGAGTGTGAGGATTTTATTGTTTCACCACATATATAACACATGCGCTAAAGGCATAAAATAGAGCATCGTTAGAAGTGCTCTTTATACCTACTGACATTCTGCTCTTACAAAGGCATTGGAAACGCTCCCTACTCTGTCCAGGCAAAGCCAAAAACCATGTTGTTCATTGTTTATGGGGCTGTGAAATTAATTGGAAATCATCAAGAGTTTAGAATGGGGAAAGACTATGGTGAGCTGACCTAGACAGAAAGAGGTTTGGAGGCTATTTTGCAACTCCCTTTCCCTACCCAAAAACACTCATGAAAACTTTGTCCCTCACTCTGTCAGAATGCGATTTCCTTCATCCAAGTCCAGGATTAAATTTCTATGCAAATATTTACAGATGTTTTATGAAAAGTTCTGGTGAAATGGAGACTTTTGAACGTTCCCTACCAGCTCTAATGCAAGGTTATACATCTTCCCCTGGAATCAGTGCAAAATTGTCTTGTACATTTACGTTCACTGGTACTTTTTCATTCAGGTTTATTTAACTCTCCTAAAGATTTTGGCTTTCATCATTTCCTGTTAGGAAGTATTCCAGAGTCCTGCACGTTACACTGCCCAGAAATCTTCCATATTTCAGGAAAATTTTCCATCTTTTATAGGGAGCCTTTTTTTTTAGTGATCGGGCTGGCTGAACTGCTCCCATGCTAAGCCACAGTCAGCACCAATTCCAATAAACCAACTGCTCACAGCCGCTGCTGAAATGGTGCCATTTCCTAATGAAGACACCCCTCCGTTTCCTCTGAATGGTTGTGCTGCTAGATCTTGTAACTAAATTCTCTTTCTCTATTCTTGGTGTTTGCAATTATCAGGTACCTGTCAAAGGCTTTGTCCTTCCCTTGGCCAACATCTTGCCAACATCTGCAGTTGAAATACTTGCACGCTTTTCAGTCCCAGCAGTTCAGCAATTATTTTTGTTCCTTTCGTCTCTTGTATCATTTCTGGTACACAAGTACCAGGGCTTCAGTGAATTATTTGGTACTGTTTCCCTGTTGCTCTATACAGAGCCTCTACTCTCTGCAATAGGATATTTCTGAACAGGGAGCCCCAAATCTCCTTTCTGCTGTCCCTTCAATTTTTTCTCCCTACCACAGCTACGCCAGAACAGCTGCTTTGGTTTCCATGTTTCTTAGCTATTTTTTCCAGTTGCCATTTTTCTACGTGAATCTCACGCCTTTGTGTCCAGTCTTTCTAATTTTTAGGGCTGTTGGGACTTTTTCTCAGTATGCAGAGAAATATTGGTTTGTTTTGTCTTATGGATCACTGTACATAAGAGCTCCTAAGACAGAGTCTGTCTGTTCCTCTCATTAGATCATTTTCCCTCAATGCCCTGTTGTTTATTGTTTCTTTTTGTTTACAGTACTGCAGCTGGTTCTCACTCCACATCTTATTTAAGCCCACTTTAACTGATTGTTTAGAATAAAATTTCACGAGAAGCTGTTTCAACTACTTTATATAAACCCAGATACATTGCATGTCCTTTACTTCCTTCATCCATTACCTTTGTTATTCTGTCAGAAAAGCAATCAGGGTTTTCCAGCAAGATCTATTCTTTCTAAGTCTAGATTGCTTATTTTGCTAGCTTAACCTCTTTCTCTGTCTCTGTGCACCCTCAATAACATTCCTTCTGAGTCATCCAAAGAGACCTTCTTAGTTGAATATCTTAGGGACATCTTTCTCCTCCCCTAATCAGGGAAAAAGAATCACAAAAAGTAGCCTTGGTAAAAGATATTACCTGTTTTATTCTGTGACTCTGCAAGCGTTATGAAGCATAATATGAGACTGAATCTGAGTATGTCACAGTTTTACTATTATCAGAATACACATGGAGTGAGGACCAGAAGTGAAACTTAGCAATTCCCATTTGTACTCTGCTAGCTGATGAAGCAGAGCAGAGTTGAAACAAAGAAAGTGCTGACAGAGCCTTGAAACAAAGAGAATGAGGCAGTCAGACGTCAGAGAGAAGGGCTGAGTGAAGGGGGTAGAAATTACTCTGTCAGCCATGTAAATGTTGATTCCCCAGGTGGATCTTGGGAAGATATTGAGAGTGGAGTGAGATAGAGAGGAGAAAAATAAGGACCTAAGACAAGGGGTGGTTGTTAGAGAGATCTAGTGGCAAAAATACCTTTGCTTGCAGCTTGGGAACAAAAGGGTTATGACTGTGAAAGCAAAAAATTGAGGACATGGGCAGAATCTGTGGCAAAGCACTGACAATGGCGTTAGCCAGGACTGGCTGCCTAGTACAGTGACAATACCAAAACTGTTCCCAGACCACAGGTGCTGGTAGTCAGCCATCTTATCACTGTGCCAACATGCCCGTGTTCTTGTCTTCTCCATTGCTCTGGGCTATGTAGCAAAGTCCTGCCCGATCGTCCTCAGCCCCACTTGCCTCAAGGGTGCCTCTGCTTCTCTTCCTTCCCATGGATAAGTGGTGGCACCTCCAGCTGTCCTGGGGAGGGCTGGACAGCCATTCCCTCCCCCTGCCTACACAGAGGTTTGCCCTCCCAAGTACAGAGTGGCTGCATGTGCAGAAGAGGGGCAGGTCAGGGGAACAAAGGATGAGCAGAACAAGCCCTGCTGAAGGAAAGGGTCTCAGAGTAGTGGCACCCCGGGCCATTTTCTACTGCATCCTTTACCCCAGGGGCAGGCCTCTGTGATCAGATCAGACTGACAAGGAAAGGGAGGCTTAATACCTCTTGTACCTTCCCCACACTCACCAAAACACCACCGTGTTCCTTGGGGGTATCACAGCACTTTTGGAACATCTCAGCCCAGCAAAAGACTCAGACCCTGTTGCTCAGCAGTACACAATTGCCATGCATGGAGAGAGAGAGAGGAGGGAAGAGGTTGAGCTGTCTGCCACCTCCTCATCTGACAATAACTCCCCCATCCCCATCGGCCCATCCGCGGTGTGCACAAACTGGGGGCACGCTGTGGAGCTGGTGCTGGCTCACCCTTTGTGCCTCGCTCCACTTCCACTGCTGCACAGCTTGAGCAGGTTAGAGCAGGCACGACTTTCCCTGGGGAACACTGAGTTTTCTGTGTTCACTCCCTGTCTCCCACACACATCCTCTCACCTCGTTTTCAGGCCGGGACTGGGATTTTAAACATATTAGGGTTCATATACTGGCATAAGGGTTGGATAGAAACTTTCCAAAAACTTTTCTTTTTTGGAAAAGAGTTCCACTGAAATCAACACTTTCCTACAGGAAAAGGCCAGTCTGGCAAACAGCTGAAGTTCTGAAGCAGCTTTCAATAATCTGAAATATCTTCAGCTGAAATGTCAGTCTGAAAAAAATATTTTCATGTGAATCAAAACAGCTTGGATTTGAATCAGCACTTTTGTTTAATTTGAAAATGTAAATTGTTTCTTTTACTGAATTTTTTAACAAAATTGGAATATGTTAATGTTTTGTTCCATTTTGGCATGAAAGCAAATATCAGGAATTTCAGCATTTCCCAGAGGAGTGGGGAGACTTGGCCCCGGCTGCCCACCCACACAGTGGGTAGGTTTGCCATCCTGCCTCTCCTCCGACCCCACCTCTCCTCCCTACCTGCCCCACCGAGCCCCCCTCCTGCTGGGGACGATGATGATGTGCAAAGCCATCAAGGTTGCTCTGTACAGCAAAAGAGCAGCAGGGCCCCAGCGCATTGGCTCGGAGGGTGCGAGAGGCCGGGCAGCTTCCCCTCACCCCTTCCTGCAGCCTGTGCAGGAGCCCTAGAGCAAAGAAAGGCTTAACTGAAGCCCTAGATGGAAAGACAGAGTGGCTGCCTGGATCCTGAAAGTCACAAGTTGCTGAATGCGCTGAATACTGCACATTCATCCCTGGCTCCAGCCAGCCCAAGCGGGGTGTGAAATGTTGGTAATGATCAACTGCTTTCACTTAGCCTTGGGGATGTATACCCCAGGTCCCCATCATCACTGTGCTCTTGGTCTGTCAGATGGTCTCTCACTTTCTTATTCATGCTCTTCTTCCAGAAACGAGTTCTCTTCCTCACCAATGATTATTTCTTCACGGACATCAGCGGCACACCCTTCAGGTGAGCAAGGACTCACATGACACCAATACGGTGTATCAGAAGTCCTGCCATCAGGGACAGCAAATTGGTCCCTTTTCTTCATAAAACTGGCTATGATTCATGAGTAGAGCAGTGTGAATAACTAACTTCTTTGTTCCTATAGCCATTGAACTATTGTTTGGGGTCAACTCAAAAGGAATATTACGATTTATCTGGAAGTTCAGAGTTCAAAAGCTATACCTTAGGTGAAGCACGTTGTTTCATTTCAGACATATGAGACATCTTCAATTTTGAGTTCCACTGAATATGTTTTATGTTCTGGTGTATGTCTCTAAACAAAACATTGTTGTAAACTGAAAATTATAAAACATCACATAAGAAATCAAGCAAAAATTTGTGGATTTTCCCCAGCTGAAATGCTTTGAAATTGGCATAGATTTGAGAAATGTTATTGTTGATCTGAACCTACAATGTTGGCCAAAAAAATTGTCACCAAAAATGCCTCACAGCTCTACAGACAGGTTCCTTAGCCTCTTGTGCTGAAATCGGATCTCACTTAATCCTCTTTTGATGATGTTCTTTTCTTTAATAGCTGTGGAGGGAGTTAATGTCTTTAAGGGTTGTAATTGCAGGGAACGCAGTGTCATGTTTAGGGATTACTCCTCTCCTTGCTGACAAGCCCCCTGTTTTCCTTCCTGCCTGCAGCCTGGGTGTTGTGCTGTCCAGGGGACACGGGGAGTACATTCTGCTGGGGAACACTTCAGTGGAAGAAGGTAGGTTAATCTGGAACAGCCATGCTATCCTAGGGGACAAGGTAGCTACTCTGAACTTCACTCCTTCACTTCTCCTTCATTCTATGTATTATCTGGTTTCAGGTTTGCACGACCTGCTCCAGCCAGACTTGTCTTTAGCAAATGAATGGTAAGTGGAGGAAATCCTGTCAACAACAGGGGACTTTGTCACGAGATTTTGGCATAGTTCCCAGCAATTTGGCTTGAGTTTACCACCCTCTGTGGCCTAGAGAAAAAGTGGTGTTATTCAGGGGCTGTACCTGGAAAGACCTGAATGTCTCCAAGCAATTCGTTTCCGCCACATCCTTTGGGGGATCCCACCAAGGCCTGGCACATCCCTCTGCTAAGAAACATCTCTTGAGATTTATCGCCTATCTTCTGCGCTCAGACTTATTTTGTTCCTCCTCGTGTTGCTCAGAATTGCGCTACAAAACCTACAGTATGTCAGACCTGTCAAGAAATTTTGTTGCAAGCTTAGAGAGGGATTGAAATGCTTTTTTAAATCCTAGCTTATTTTTGGTTGGCATTCTTCTGAACTGAGGCTAGACCTAATTTCTAGTGAACATGGAGGGTGATTTACGACCCCTGTTTCAATAGCGAGCATAATTTATGCTTTTGCTTGGTTTGGATATGAAACAGGGTGAAGCATGGCACTTTCCATTTATTGCTGTGAGGTTTGGGATTTTCATGAACCCAACATTCAGTTACACACTCGGGCACATGAACCCCGTCTGAATCAAAGCCAAAATAATTATATTCAAGAAACCCTGCAGCCCTTCACACCTCTCATTATACTGTCAGGTTTCACAGGCAGCACATTTGAGACACAAGCAGTGACTTCTCCTTCTACTCCTAGCTTGGAGTGTCAGCTTACCACACTTTACATATTCATTTCTCTTAGACTTCTCTCATAAATCACTCCTTTCAGCCCCTTTATAAGTTGTAATTCTCTCTTATAACCTCTTCCTCGCCTTTGTCCTGACAATGAAACAGTCATGATTGGAAGCAGGATTAGTAAGCTGGTTTCTTTTATAATACATTTGTAATACTCCCACTTCTCCCCAAACTGTGTCCTGAGGCTCCTGCAGCTGTGTCCCTTTGGGACAGCTTTTGTTGCCACCGTATCATACTGCAAGATCATTCCTCACCTCACATTTTCTTTCTCTTTCTCTTGCTTTTTCTGCTCCTAGCCTGGCCTTACATTGCACACGACCTTCTGCTTTTCAGGTCTCTCCATCACATTCTTATTGTTTATATAGACACAGGTACACATCTTACACAACATATAATACAGATAACTGCTGGAAGGATTTGGGACTGCTATGTTGCATTGTGAGCTTATGCTGGAGAACATAACAGCAGCCCTACTAAGCGCAGCAGTCAGATTAATTGGTGCTTGGTTTATTGGCAGGGTTTGACTTAGAGCCATGTTGTTAGATTTTGAGTGGGCAAAGCATGCAGCAGCAGCAAAATCTTTGCAGCCCAAGATTTCTCACTGAATTTTTGTTTGCAGTTATTATTTCCCAAGAGCATTTGCTTGACTGTGGTTTCTCTTTTCCCTTTCGGGCTTCTCCTCTACCCACCAGGATTTACTGCATCACCGACATTGATCCAGACCACCGGAAGCTCAGCCAGCTGGAGGCTGTGATCCGTTTCCTCACCGGAGAGGAACCTGACCTGGAATGTGAGTCCCAGGCACTGAAAAGGCCCTACTGGGGTTTTCCTGTACCCATCACGGGGGAGAGGGGACTGTGACAGATTGGTGGCAGTCTGAGCTCCTGTGGCACCTGCTCACACAGGCAGGACTGAACTCAAGCCCAGCTTAATTCACATGTGGAAAAGAGCTGAGGATCCACTTCCTTGTCTCTGTCAGAGGATTTTTTTTTCCGTTTCAAAGCTAGCACATAACTCAGCCTTATTGAAGGTCTCAGCGTAGGAAATACTGAAAGGTGAAAGGCTTGAATGGAGCTTGGTGGGGGCTGCACACCATGTTTAAGACAGACTGACCAGCTGGGCTACAGGGGGCCATGGCAGGAGGAGCCAGGAAAGCTGCTGTGACTGCTCTGCTCCCCAGGGCCCCAGTCAGCATCCTCCGAGGGCTGCATGGTGCCATCTAGACAGATGGGTGGGTTCTTTCAGAACAAGGATTGTTAATCTTGTTTTCCAAACACAATTGGTAATTGATTTGGGGAAAAAATTGTTACAGGATTATTATCTTTCCTGCTCCCCCTGCTGCTCCTCCCTTCCACCAAGTCCCACTCTCCAGGCAATGTGAGCCACACAAGCAGCTGATACAGCACCACTACAGAGTGGGATCTCTGTTGGGGGGCAGAGGGGGGCAGCTGTGCACGGGAACTCCCTACAGCAGTTCAGCTTTAGGATGACCTTCAGCTCACCTCATTCCCATGGCTTCAGCCCCCTTAGCTGTGACGAGCACGAAGCTTTTGCACGTAATGCTCCACCTGAGAGGTCCAAATCTTTGGCACGAGGTTGGGAATCTCTTAAAACTAAAATCAAATGTAATCCAATAATTTTTCCTCCCTTGCACAATGTGAGCAGACCCCTCCTGGCTGTCTTTGGAGTAGGCTGAAAAGAGGAGATGTATGAGCTGAAAAGGCCAGGGAGGAGGAAAGTTTCAGGAGAGTTGACTATGAAAAACATGCAGACTTGGAAGTGCTGTGGAGGAAAAACAAATATGACTTGGACACATTGTAGACATGTGGGACCTGGGGAGGGAAAGTCCTGGTGATGACCTCTGTTTTTGAGATCTGAATGACAACAAGGATGGAGAGGTGGATCCTGACAGCTGTGACAAAGAAAGGAGGAAGGAAGATGGGAGAACTTGGGAGAAAACGTTAGGGGAGACCTGGGACTTCAACCCAGAAAGTGGAGCCGGAAACACTGAAGTGGTGGGGGCAGCTCCACCTAGACGAGCACTGAAAGGGACATTTCTGCAATACAATAGCCATCCCATTCTCACAGGAGATGAATACAAGAAGGGCCATACAGAAATTAAGCA
The DNA here is from genome assembly GCF_028500815.1 of Rissa tridactyla. Taxonomy (NCBI): domain Eukaryota; kingdom Metazoa; phylum Chordata; class Aves; order Charadriiformes; family Laridae; genus Rissa; species Rissa tridactyla. Next base: position 151,773,469 of record NC_071466.1, read on the forward strand.
GGTCAAACAAATGAGGTTTTAGAGTATGTCATTTAGCACATGATGATATCTCAAACCTTCCTAAATGCCTCTCAGTTCCAGTCCAGAGTGGATTAGACCGGTAGCCTAGAGTGGCCTGAGTGGTGGAACCCAGGACAGGACAGTGTTTTGTGAGACTTACAGGAAGGAAGGAGGGCTAACAGAGAAACCAATGAGCACAAGGACAGAGTAGAGGCCATGAAGAAGTCACTAGTGGTTTTGAAGAAAGCTTCTTGAGTGGAATGGGGTGGCAGGTGTCCAGGCCCAGGGTGCCCCAGGGCACCCAGAAGAAAGGTCAAGGCAGGGATTTGAGGCAATAGCTGTGGACAGCCTGTTCAATCAAGGAGAAGGTCGGAGTGAAGATTTGATGAACTGAAAGCCTCTCACTTGCCCACAGTTTCAAACCCAAACCCTTCCACTGAGTTTGCAGGGGAACCAGTCTGATGATCTTAGCTGTAACATCTATTCCTGTGCTCTCTGCCATCCAGGGTGGTAGGTCCTGTTCTCAGCCCTGTAACAGGAGGCCTCTTCTTGTGCCGTGTTGCTCTACTGTGCTGGCCAGGCAGCTCATCTAGGGATGGACATGTCTTTCTCCCCTGATTTTTGTTCTCCCTTCTTCTTAGGTGATGAGGAGTTGGTCCAGGAAGTGCTGTTTGATGCAGTGGTCACTGCACCCATGGAGGCCTACTGGACAACACTAGCCCTCAATATGTCCATGTAAGTGTATGAGAAATAAATACAAGTAAAACACCATTGAAGATGCACATCCGAATGCTGTGGGCTTATGTAGTGCCCAAAACAGTCACAAACTCTTGCACAGCATATAAGAAACTTTAGAAATAGCTCAAAAAGCTGATATAAATAGCTCAATAGCTTTAGAAATAACTCAAAAAGTGTCTCTCAGGAGCAGATGCCATCAGGCTGGCCTTCTTAGGAGACCCTTTAGTTTGGTGAGGGATTTTTTGGTAATGCAACATTAGCGCAACCCATGTCTGAATATCAACTGGAGGAAAGCAGTGATCCAGATGTGTCACTGCAAGGGGTGTTCAGCACCAGTTCTTTGCAGCACCTAACTCAGATGCAGCGCATTTGCCTCTCTAGGGGATAGAGTCTGGTATCCCAGGGCACCTGAGACCATTTCAGTTCAAAGTTATTATGAGTTATTTCCCCATGCATCAGTTATCCCTTTGAATGGCAGCAGAGTGGCTTGGCTTGACTTTCCATATGACTGTAGCAGAAGTTCCATCCCAGGTAGCAAGGAATTTGCTCCCTTACCAGTAGTGAAGAAAAGGGAATTTGGTCTTGTCTCTACTGGTGATGCCTTCAGATTGAGCCCCAGGAAGGGAGTGGACAGGATGGCTTCAGTAAACAACTTTCTACTTTATTATTTCCAGTGAGGCACCTGTTGCTTGTACTATTGAGTATCAGATCACACAGATTTTATTTCAGCAGGTAACATGCTACTTACACAGATGTGTGGCCACAGGACCCCTGTCCCTGTTTCAGTTACCAGTATCCCTCCGCTAACAGAGGTTGAGCTAGTGGCAATCATGCTGGGACAGCCAATTATCAGCATATATTTAAACAGCTACACCAACACACCCTCCTCAATTTAAGGCCACCACACCGCAGCAGGCTATCCACCATGTAGCTGTCCCACCTGTGTCCTTGATACCTCCAGCAAGATGCATCAGAATCAATCTACTGCTTTGGAGTTATTCTGCTACCCTTCCCATCCTCTGCATCCATGATACAGCCATTCTCTCTCTGCTGTTCCTCTCCCTCACTTCAACCTCCAGCAGGCAGCCTGGAGTAGGGGTAGCAGGAGAGGAACTTATGGTCTACTTACAAGACAATTAAATCAGCAAACTTCAAAAGTGTGACTCTAGGTACAAGTCAAAGCCTGCCAATTGTTAGCCAGTAACAACCTATTGCCATTAGCAGGGAGGAGCCAATGTCTCCAGGTGTGGCTTCTAGTTTGAAAGGCCTTCACCCTGGGACAGGGAGATGGCTGTTCTTCTGAGAACTGTTTGCTTCTGCGTTTCTGTTTCACAGGGAGTCTGAGGCAGATGTTGAGATGGCGTTCCTGGGCACCCGGGCTGGTCTCATGAGGAGTGCCCTATATGTGGGCTCTGAGAAAATTTCCAACAGGTAAGTCCCTAAACTGCATTAAGGGGTTTCTCTCAGTGTCTCTGAAGGGGCAGCACGAAATCACCACCAGCCTTAAAAGTGTATTTGGGGAGCAACACCTTGATGGCATTGGTGCTGATTTACAAGAGTCAGGGTAGGGGTCTTTTGTCTTACTCTAGTTCTCCTGAGTTTTTCTTAAAATACTGTCCCAAAGTGCATTCATTTCAATGAAAACCTTCAATCGTTCCCCGACTTCAGCCATCTAACAGAGAAAATGTCCACAGTTACTATATATCCCCAGGATCATTTTGTAGTGCAGACGCTCTGCACTCCACTGCCCCTGTGACATTCCAGCTTGGCTGGGTTTGATCTTTCTGTCTCAATTCCTCTTCCAGGTTTATTCTGTTTTGCCTTTTACACGGCCCACATTGCAGTAGTATCCCAGTGCCTTCCAGTGAGGCATTAAGTGATGTGACTGACATCTGTCATATATGATTCATTCTCTTGTCCTCTCCCTCAAGGCAAAAGTGTGTGTTCAGTGGAGGGTTTTGACATGGAAAGGGTATAGTTTGCATTTTTGTTGCGTTTTGAATACGCAGGCTGGTGCATACTGCTGTAAGAAAGGACAGAGGCACACCAGCAGATGGAACAGAAGGGGACAGTGTCCGTGGTAGTCTTTAGCTTCTTGGCAGCTGTTTCATTGTCTCCAAGTTCCCCAAACACGAGTCACAGGTTCAAGACAGAGAGCTCTGCTGTGCCTGGAAGGTGACACTCTTCATGTTTTTGAGGCAATACGGATAAGTCCAAGTAAGCCAGGCTCTGTCAACAAGGGAGAAAATTACATGTGCTGCAGGAGGCTAATATGGCGATTTAGGAGCATCATCCAATGCTTTTAAGCAGCCGCAGTCACCACGCTGCAGTGACAGACCCACACAGGTCACACGAGAGGCGCTTCTGGAATCCCCTGTAAGGAAGGAACTGTATAAACGAGTAATCATTGTTATGTCAAAAAATACAGCAAAACAAGAGGCTGAACACAAAGGGGATTTGTCAGGCAGGACGTAGGGACCTCCAGGGAAGCCGATGACCTGGTTTTCACGAGGTGTCTCCTGAGCACCCACTTGCCATGCCCTCAGGACTCATCCTCTGGCCTTCAGGAGAACCTGTTTCCTCAAGTACTTCAGTCGCTGCATCTCAAGGAGCTCAGTATTTAGCCACAGTGGCATGACCTTCGGTTTGGGGTGGGGGTTTTTTTGGTGTTGGGTGTGGGTTTTTTGTTGGTTTGGTTTTGGTGGAGACTATCCAATTCCCTTTTCTCACCTGCACCCCATTCTCCCGCAGTCATTAGCGGCCTTCAACTGGCCACCCGCCCGCTTGGCTTCCCTCGCTCACCCGCTCACGCCCCGCCATGCCTCCCTTCTCGCTCCTGGCCCTGCTCCTCACGGCGTAACCTGCCAGGCCCCAGGCGGTGAAGGGGGACATCTTCCCTCCCGCCTTGCCCAGGCGCTAAAGCCCTGGAGACCGCGGGAAGCCGCGGCTGCCACCGACCCGCTGCCGGCCCGCGGCCTCCCCTCGCCCGCCCTCGGGGCGGGCGGTGGCGGCGTCGCCGAGGGCCTCGGCCGGGGCAACAGCGGCACCTGGCGGGCAGCCGGCGGAGGCGCTGGCCCCGGTGCGGCTGGGAGCGGAGCGGGGGAACCTCCGCCGCGCCCCTGGGCGCTGAGGGGGAAAATGGCGGCGCTTGTGCCGCGGATTGGGCCTGAGCGCTGAGCCCGTTCCGGGGGTCGCTGGCTGACCCCACACGGGGAGGCCTTGCAAACCGCCCCGGGGTGACGGATGCTCCGTGAGGCTCCTTGTACTGGTGTGTTTTGGTTACCTGCCCCCCCCCCCCCCCGCCCCCGAGCACCCTCCGCTGCAGGGTGAAGCCCCAGGTGATGTGCACAACCCCAGGGGTCCCACCGCATTGCCCCGAGGTGGGCTACCGCTTGTTCCTCCATACCGTGTACAAAGGCTGCCCTGGGTTTTCTCCTCGCAGGAAATTCCTGACACGGAAGGACAAGGAAAGTATCTTCACCATGGACCACTTCCCTCTGTGGTACCGCCGGGCGGCTGAGCATCCCCCCGGCAGCTTCATCTACAGCATTGTCTCAGAAGAAGATTCAGGTAACCCCAGCCTGAACACTAGGGCAGAGGAGTGGGGAAGAAAAAGCTTTTCACATCTTGCATCCCGTGCCATGCTCATCTCCATCCCTTTATTGCCACCTCCTTCCTGGTGGGAAGTGCTGAGACCTGGCCTCTTGGTGTTATCTTCACACCATCCACAGAGGGGTCATGGCCAAGATACTGGACACAGCGGAAAGACCAAGCTACAAGCTGTGGGGAAGGCAGGCAGGGCTGCGTAACGTGAGATTGCAGAGGAGGTGAAGGACACATGGAAATGCAGGGCCTGCGTAGACGGAGGGATTTAGGAAGGCGAGAGGTGGGGGATCACAAGGTACTTGTGGGGCTGGAGAACACATGAACTGTGAGCAGGGGAAGTGAAAGGTATCACAGAAGGAATTAGACAAGTAGGTGTGACTAGGCCTGGGAGAAAAGATCATCAGGAGAACTGGATGACAGTAACAGCTAGGAATCAGCAAGCACTCAGTCAGGAAGTCTAAGTTTAGAGGGTGTCATTTTTTTTCCATCACCACATCCTATGACAGGAAAGGATGGGTTTGTTATGGAAGACAATGGAGGAAAAAGGAGGATTTTTCCATAGCCTCCTCTTGGGTGTTTCATTGGTTCCCTGTACCATCATGCTACTAGACTGTGGCACCTCTTGCCTAGCTGAGGAGCTCAAACACGAGAGGTAAGCAAGGAGTGGCTTTTCAGTGTCTCTTGCTTAGGGTATTGGTTCCTGAGAGTTTGCAGGGACAGCCAGGAGCTCCTCAAAGGCTGGAAGAGAGCAGAAGAGCCCAAAAAGAAACAATCAAAACAAAATACTCATGTGAGACTCCTACACAGAAGGTAGAAGTCCCCTCTGTGCTCCTCCCTGGCCCCTAGCACTCCATCTCTGTCACGGAGCTCAGCACTTTAGCTGTTAAAGCTTTTTGTGGCGCAGTGGTGGGAGGCTGGTGGGTGGGAAAGCAAGTAGCAAAGAGGAGAAAACCAGACTGGGAGGCAAGAGATATGAACTAGGACGTAAAGGGAAAGGAATGGAAAGAGAAAATACTTCAAACCTTCCACAAAAGCCTCTCTCTGTCCAGCACCCATACATCTCACTTAAAGGCAAGTGTGGAGAGAGGGGGAGGCATGACAGGAGGGATCTTTTACTCCCCTGCATGCCACGGCATTTGCTCTTTGGAATAGAGTGTGGGTTAGAAAACCAGGCAGTGACACCTTGTGGGGCTTCCTAAGGCAGCCGTTACCCAGGACGCAGTAATCACTGCTGGCTAAACATGGGGGTTGTGTCTTGATGTGGCTTTTTTAGAAGGCGTGTAGTTTTGCATGGATAAAGGCAGAACACAAGCAGCTGCCACTGTTTTTTGTATTACATGGCTGTTGGTCAGAAGCTTCAAGCAAGTCCGGGACCCCATTCACCTGGAAACCCTACAGGCACGTTGTAAGAAGTAGTACCTGGCCCTTATGCTCTAAAGTATAAGGGAGATATTACTCTCTTTAGAGACAAAGTTGGTCTTAGAGAGACTGTAATCCATGAGATCACACGATATGCCTGTGAAGAGCCAGGAAATAATATGCAGTGCTTCTGAGTCATGGTGCTTCACTGTCAGAGAAGACTCCAGGCCCTTCCTTGACATCTGATGAAGCAGGGTGCCCCACCTTTTGGCCAGAACAGGCCATCCGGTTTCTTACAGAATTCTTGATGACTACATGCTGAAGTCCCCCTTTCATGCTTTCCACACAACTCTACATGCCCGCCCTGTAACAAGGGGTTTTCATGGCAGATGTACTTCTCCTCACGTAAGAGGGAAAAGCTTGAAACCTTCCTGTTGGGGAAGGAAACCAGCAGAGAATGGTTTATCCAGGGCACCTCCTTCCAGCGTCCAAAAGTCTCAGAGAGAAGACAGCAGGGAAAACCCTGCAAGTCAAGTAGAACTGTTCTTGCAGCCCAGATCTCTCACGTGTTGGGTGTTTGGGTTTGGGGTTTTTTTTGTTGTTTGTCTTTTTTTTTTTTTCTAGGGTTGCAAAACATATTTTGCTTATTTGTTCTGTCTTAGGGAGAGCAAGAAATTTGGAGTTCACCATAAAGACAGGATTAGGCTAAAGGCACGTGAGCATAAGTTGGCTGGGTATTTGTTTCACAAGGACTTTACTGTTTCTGACATCCTGGAGCAAGTTAGTCTGCTTCAGTCAGAAAAAATGAGTGAGAGACTCCAGGCTAAACTGTGGTAGACGCAGAATTGTGCTCAGGACATGCTGGGTACCAACAAGAATGATGACTGCAGAAATGGAAAGCAGTGACAAATGCTGTAGCTCTTGGGAAGGAAAGAATCCCTGACCCATCTGTCTGAGCAAGAGATTTCCGTACAGCACACAAGGAGGGAATCAGTTGCAGGCTAGATCGATCACGCTGACCTTCAGACTGTCCCCTGGCAGTTCCAAAAGAGGTGCCCCAGCTGAAGCTAATCTAATCGCTTTAAAAAAAAAATACTGAAATGGAATCTGTCACATGGATAATTGCAGGCTGAAACAACTGCACTAACAAAGAGCAGGGAGGTGGGGTCCAGTTGCTTAAACCTATCCAGCCATGCTATTTTAAATGCCCTGTGGGAGCTAAGAAATCTGCACGGGGCTGGCAGATGTGACACAGGACCTACAGGACGCTTAAAGCAGCAGCTAAAGGATAATCAGGACACCCTGGAGCACAACAGAGTTTAGGCATCAAAGTCCCAGAAGACTTTGTTTCTAAAATGGAGTGCGCCCTGGAGGTACCTGGAAGTGCTGTCTGTCTCTCCAGTTTGTGGTGCTGGCCTGGCTCGGGTAACAGAGCTAGATGTAAGCCTGGCCTTTGCTGTGCAAGAGTCGGTGTCAGAATTACCTGTCCTGCTTCTCCTCTGTCTACAGAGTTTAGCTGGTGCATGAAGCAGAGCAGCTTTCTGGCCTAAGCTCTACATGCCCAAAATTGAGGAGGCCAGTCCTTTACATTTTGCGCTGAGGATGCTACTTTTTTCATGGGACATTATCTAGAAGAAAAAAAAAAATCTACTCAAAGCCCCTTAGGTTGCTTATGTGTCTTGAAAGATGCAGTCCTCCAGCTCCTTGGGTGTTTCAGGGTTGAGGCATACATACGCACTGGCCTGGGTGTGAAAGTGTGTGAGCAAGCTGCTCCTGCCGCGTTTTACTCCTCTCTGGTTGTAAGCTAACCAAACCTGCTGTATTTGTGTCTTGACAGAGGGAGGTGGCCTACCAAAAGTGGTGACAGTGAGCACGGCTGTGGCTGTGTCTGTGGATGGGAAGATGGGTATTGCTGCAGGTAGGACATTCTGTTTTCTCGTTTTATCTTGAATGAAATGGTTACATCTTGTATCGAGAGTGGGAGCTGGGAGCTGTTAGCTTGTCATTCGAGGGAAATGACGGGAGCCACAATAGCTTGTGATGTTGAAAACTAGGCCAAACAGAGAATATTAGAGCAGGTACTGAATGGTTGATAGGTTTTCAAAAGGGAAACTGGCTGTTTGAATGGAAACTTCCCATTTTCAATGCTGGTGAATTTGTAGTTTGAGACTATTTCTCTGGAGCATGAGCAGGTTGAGAAGTCCTTGCAGATTTTGAATTGTTTGCAGGAGACACTTTTGGTTTTTGGAAGAACAGCATGTTCATGCATCTTCATTGTTATGTGAGCCGAAAAATAACTTTTGCTGGTGGAATGAATGGGCTTGTTGCTGGATTTCCAACTCAGACATATAGATTGCCAAACTTACCTTTGTATCTGAGCTTTAAACCCCTTTTGGCAAACCTTCAGTAGACCTTGCGTCTACTTTTGGAAAATTCATGAAGTACATTATTTCCAACAGGATCCCAAAGCTTTTGAAGCTTTACTGTTTTCTGCAGCAATTGCTTCAGCCTTTACGGAAGTACAGTAAACTCAGAAGTGAAACAGAGCAGCCATTTAACGAAGCAAAGCAACATTAATCAATAAAGCTGGCATCATGTCCAACTTAAATGCTCTGTGTAGGAGTATTTGGGTAAGAGAAGATGTAGCTCAGTGGAATTTTTTTCAGACCTGGAAGCATTGACTAAGGGAAGGTATTGATGGAACAGGTAATGGCGTAATTGTCACCAGAAGCATGCTGAGATGCAAAGCTTCTTGTGAAAGAATGTCTAGGGTTAATGAAGTTCTGTATGGCGGAAGGAACGAGTAGAATAGATACCAATGACTTTGTTAAAGGTGTATCTGGTAGAGAGAAGGCCATATAGCAGATACCTTCATATCAGAGTGTCAGCCATTGCTTTTGCCGGGGCCAGGCAGGATACAATGAATGGTCTTCAGTACTACTGGTCAGTAAAACTATGGCAGTTTAACTTCATCTGATGAAGCGTTCCTTAATTTCCAGGCTTTCAGTGAGTTCCATTTGAGAGTGGTACTCTTTAAGTATCACCTGGGCATTGAGAAAATATTTATAAGCTGAAGGAGGGCTGTTATGAAATAGCACTTTTCACTAACAAATCACCATTTCAAACCCAAAGCCAGAAAATTATCAAGAAGTCTGTCAACAGACCCCAGTGAAATAGAGTTGGTTTCAGTAAAGTTCATGTGAACTAGGTGCTTGGGTCATAGAAACTGCTCTCAATACTGATACTAACTGGCACTAGTATGAATATACCCAGCCGAGAATGAAATAGAATTGAAACCGAACTAAGAGTCTCTGTGCAACACTTGCATTTTTCTATGCATGAATTTGGGAGGAGAAAAAACCTTTTTTTTAGAAAAGAAAGATTATTTTTCATGGTTCTTTTCCTTCCCTTTCCTGACCTGTGAGTTAGAGCAGAAGCACACAAGCAGTTCATTTGGCACTCAGCATAAATACAAGGAAGGAAACTTCTGGCTGGAATTGTTGGAGCAAGAACAAGTGGCAGGAGGATCTGCCCCTGACAGAGCCATTTCTCTTCTGTTAGCAGCACTTTTCATAACCCGTGTGGAGATTTCCACCCCCTCAGTTATGCTGAATGCTGAATTGACTGTCTGTGTGGACATGCTGTGAAGGGGCAGGATCCTCTGCAGAGGGAAGAGGAGGGTGGAGAAAGCAGCAGAAGATAGGGAAAGAAATAATGTTAAAACAATAACAATAAGGTAAAAATTCTGTCATTTGTGGAAATGATACAGAACAAACCAGTTTCCTCACTGGTAACCACAGAAGTTGAGAAACAGAAATGAATTCTCAATTGCTTTCATTCCTTGAAGGTACCACGGTCCCTGTCACTAGCCTGCACGTTAGGTCACCTGACCACAAGCATCTTCTGCTTACTTCCACACATAGTACATACAGCTGGGTGTTCTTCATTCCCCATTTCTTATGCATTGATGAAAACTATCCATATTTCATCCAAAGTATGGGCAGCATGACGGCAATGAGGAAAATAATTTCTCCCAAAGGGTCCAAGTCCTTCAGGCCCCCAGCTGTAGCCTCCATTGACTTCAGCAGGAGTGCAAGGGTTTGCCGAGATATGTCCTGTCTGCTGGCTTGGATGTAAGTTTACACCATGTTTTGGAGGTTTCAGGAAGCAAAAAGGTGCTATATCTATGTTACCGTTTGCTTTGTTTCCAATAGTGACTAGGTTCATCATCTGAATCTTTCAGACCAGCAGTCATTTGAAAAACTGAAAAATGAAATAATTGTGGTCACACTACCTATTGCAATAGTATTTGATTTTGAGGATAGCAGCTTTGAGAGTAAGGATGTAGGTCTCTCTTCATCTCCCCTCCCACTAATATAACCATCCTGGGTGTCTGGGACCTGACTCTAGGGGACTTCACCCCACAGTGGGGGCTGCAGCACAAATGATGCTGGGCAGTACTGCAATACCATCCTGGGTGCGTGAGAGAGAGGAATGAAGGGGATTGAATGGAGACACAGCAAGAGGCAATTAGAGCAGAATGGGATGCAGATGGTTGTTATTGTTATTCTGATGGCATCAGCCTTCAGTGGGATTGATACCATGTTCATTTAGAGTTAGGATACTACCAGAAGTTTGTTACCCAGCACTGGTTCCCAGAAAGCCAAATATCTGGTAGGCTTGTAGTTTCTGGATAAATGCAGTCACAGTTCTGTAAAAGGGGAACAACGGAGACTTTTTAAGTGCCCCTATAAAAGTGCAAGTGGTATGAACTGGCCTGTCATTCTGCCACTGATCGTTACTGTCACTTGTTTGACTTGACAGTGCTCGGGGGGGATTTATGAGCACTCTGAACTCTTCGCTATTCGTGCAGTGAAAAATTAAGCTCTGGGATTTACAGCCATGTCTGAGGGGAGGGAGCACCCCCAGTGCCCCTGTGGGGAGGACGCTAGTGACAGGGAGCATTGGGCCCCTTTTCTTCTGGCAGCTGAATAGCAGTCCCCAGCCAAGGCAGAGAAAGGAGAATTGGTAAAATCAGATGTCCAGAAAGATGACACAGGCCTGGATGCTGTCAGGGAATGAGGGAGCAGTCAGCTGGGATTAGAAAGCAGCCAGGCTGGAGGGCTGAGAACAGGGATGGGGCTGGGGGGGAGTACAAGGGCTTCCTTCCTCCCGTGTCGGTCTGGCTTAGCTCAGTAGGGAGTCTCAGAATGGGTTTGGGGAGAGTCTGAGATGCTCCTCTCACCATTAGAGATGCTGCTCCACACAAGGACAGGTGGGGAGGTGGCCAAATTCTGGAGGGAAAAGGGGTGTCCTCTGCCCTGCCGTACTCTCTTCCCTTCACCCATCCCTCTCTTACCCCTGTGGGCCAAGCCCCTGTACCTGGGGCACGAGGGGGATGCACAAAGAGTTCAAGGTACCCACAGGTCTCTTGGAGGACATTGTGGAGCCAAGGCAGGGTTCACTTGTGCAAGCTGAGTTGGTGTGGTCTCTTTGGTGGGAAGCCACACAGGCAAACCTACCCTTGGCTTTGGCTATACCTGTTTCTTTGAATTAATAATATCTACTTGCTATATTGTGCTTTGGCACTTCAAAGCACTATGCAAACATTAAGTAATGCCTGGATGATTAATTATAATTAATTAGAAGGCAACTATTCTCCTGGGATGTCAGTCCAGTACCTTTCACGCACACTAATTTTGTTGGAAATGAAAAATAAGGAATTGTGATGGCACTCTCCCCAAGCCAAGTCCTGCCCCAGATAGCACTGTCATCTGCTCCCTCCCGTGAGTCAGTAGCCTGGGGCTTTCTGGTCCTCAGGGGTTGCACAGCAAAAATCACATGTAGTTGCTGACAGAAGCTTTTAGTGATTTAAAGCCCCAGTGAAACTGCTGGAATCTGTACAGGAGTTTAGCTGTCACTTTGGGCTGTGTATGACGTCTCTTTCATTGCCTGACCTTCTTGCTGTTGGAGTTATGTGGTTGTCAGCTGGCTGCCAGTCCCAACAGGGTCAGGTGGGTGTTTCTTCCCATCAGGTTCCTTGCCATGGTTGTCGTGTCTCAGGGATGGGAGACAGCCGATACCAACAAACCATGGGGCACGCGCAGGCTCCATGGTGCCCAATAAAACAAATCCAAAGGGGCACTTAGGAGATGCAGGTTTATTTTATATGACACCTCTCTCCTGTGTTTATATTCAAAGTTACTGTTAGTACTTATCTGCAGTGGTTGGACCACAGAGATATCGTTATCCCATGATGACAACAGTATATACAGATGTATTTGGGGAGAGTCCCAGGCAAGCTCAAAGAAGGGCGAGAGAAGTACTGTCTCTATTTTACAGAAAGGATTTTGGGACACTGAGTTATTAAGGCCAGTATTTTCAGAAGGGCTCTGTACTCACAGCAGGAGTAGTTTTTCAAAAAAGCTTTGATTTTTTTTTTTCAAAAGTATTTGAAATCAATCAGTCTGAAAAATAGATAACGGGAAGTAATTTTGCCATTATACTGCTGGTTAAAATCCAACCTCTGTCATTCTGACGGAAGCTCTTCATTTGAAAAGTGATTACAGGCCAGCTTGATGTCTCTCCATCCTCTTCCTTGGTCCCCAGTTTTGGCTACCTGCTGCCTGTTACCAGCAAGCAAAGAGAGGAGGTGCAGGTGGCTTTTTCAGCAGTTCTGTTGCTGTGGCATCTTTTCAAACTAATCTACTCACAATTCTGTATTCCTACAGTTTTTTGCTTGGTTGGATAAAACATTTCAACCTCCTCTCTAGAAAGGGACAGCTGCACCTGTAGAAGCTGCTAAAATGCACGTAAATAAGCAACAATAGCATAAGCACCTTTTACATAGGAATAGCTGCATCCAAGCTGGAGAATTAAAATTATTTCACTAGACTGGCCTGTAAAGCAGCATAATGTTACCCATACAAAACCTGAGAGCAGCTGATCTCTTGAATGTGTGCTGCGGTATTCAGAAGGAATGCTGCCCCTCTTTTAATGATGGAGGTTGTGCCAACATTGTCCTAGCACAGGGACTTTTGTGAGCTCCCAAGGCATCACCTGGGTGCCTTTATGGAAATCACAGTCTCTCCTGCATCCAGTGGTAGCACAGGTAGAAAGAAAGAAGACTCACCTCATTTTCAGCCCATCACCTGCTACGTCTGGTTTCTGCCTGATGCCATTCCCTCCTGGCAATCCCAAGAGCCCAAGCAGTTTCTCAGGCATCCCTTTGATCTGACAAAATGAGAGACATCTGAAGGGGCTGTGCCTTGGAGCTCAGTCACAGAAAGTGTTAGAGGCACTCAGTAAGGCAGAGATAGTGATGATTTTAGTACTAACAGCAGCCATGCATTCTCCACCTTTCAGGATACCTGTCTGGAGGCTGTTACCAGTCAGTACACATTTGGCTGGCCTAAGTGGTGAGCCAATAGTCTGCGGGCCGGGGTATCAACATTACACGGTGCCATTAGTGTGCCAAAACCAGTGTCTCTTGCATCCTTCATCCATCCATCTGCCTGTCTGACATCCATTGCATTCTGCTTTACATACTGAGCCTTAGGGGAGAGACCTGTAAGCATTTTGTGTGGGGCAGACACAAGCTATTCTATGAGCCAGACAAAAGTGAAGTGGTTGCCTTATTTTGCACTGGCTCTGATCTTACAAACTCTGCCTTTTGCTGAGGTTTGGTATTAGTGCTGGGACCACATGTTTCCCTGTTCAGAACTGGTTATCCTCTAGCCAGGTCAGTGAACAGGCAGAAAGAACAAGCATCTGCCTGCAAAACTCCATATAGATGTCTCCATGCCTAGACAGTAACTGGTGACATGGGGCTCAAATACATTTATTTTATCCCCAAAAGAATGCTAAAAATAGGTATGTGAGACACCTTCCATAGCATTCTGCCCACCCTGGCTGGACATAAGCAATTTCGTTTCCTTCCAAGGTGTATCTGCTTTCTGCATAGGCTGTAAGATCTTCAGCACAGGGATCATGCCTCCTCCCTGTATGTGTGAACATTACCTATTGCCTTGGGGATGAGCCCTTGGCTGGGGGAAAAATGAGGACAATAGCCAGTTCTGTGTAATGAATATTTTCTTGTAGCCTCAGCTGAGTGACGGAGTTTGCAGGCTGCACCGCTTACTGGGAAAAAAACATTAAGTGAATCAGCCCTTCTTTCCTCAGCCCGTGTGGGTATCACTTTGCCCAGCACAGAGCTCCCGCTGTGAGTGGGTGCCTGTGCCCGGACCCTGCCCTCACCAGCTGTTTCAGGGTATTTTCTCAATAGGACACCATAACAACTTGTAAGCAATGTGATTTCTCTTGTGGGGTCTTGTTAGGCACCCCTCTGGGACATCCTCTGTCCTGGAGCCTGTTCCAGGCTGAAGCTCCAGACCAGGAGCCTGTTCTTGCCTGTGCGTAGCAGAAATCTTCCAGCCTAAGGCTATCCATCACTGTCGCCTCTATAGCTCCTCTGATTGCCATGGCTGTCACGCTTGAAGGGAAAAGAGCCCTTGACACTGGCTCAGGAGAGGTTTGCATATAGCTGGATTTTTTAGATTGGCACCCGGCGCCTTTGCCGTGTTCCCTTTGCTTGCAAATTATTTGATATCATTTTAATTCTGAGCCGAATTAGAGCAGTGCGCGGGTTGTCATGGCAACCATTTCCTTGTGCCTTTTGGTCTGACTCATTGCAGACAATTACTCTCGCGCTCCAGGATTCACAGATGTGATAGGAGAAGAATCATGTCCTGGGCTTTCAACTTTTTTTTTTTAATTTTAATTTCCTTCCCAGCCTCTTTTGCATTAACTCCTACCTAGCCAGCATCAGCAGGGACCTGTATCTCTGCCCGGGGCCACATGGGCCAGTGGGAGCATATTGTATGTAGAGTACGTGTAGATGCACGAGGTGTGAGGGGATTTGTGCATACGTGTGTGTATTTGCGTGTACAGTTTCTCTGCAGTGCGTTGTGTGGCTGTGGTACCTGTCTGCCTGTGTAACCAGTGTTTTCTGCGTATGCACACTGGTAAGTACATGAGTAATCTGTGTGGACACAGAAGAGTACCCAGTGTGTAGAGGCTGTCAATATGCACTGAGTATTCAGGGAACCGACGAACTGCGAGGGTCCTGAATGGGCCAGGACCTTCCATTTGGAGCTGTGTGAAGATCCACAGGCTGGCAAGCAAGTGGCATTAACACTCTGACCAAGTAGGGTGCAAACCTAAATCTTGTGTGATTGCAAGGCCAGTGCATTGCCTCACTCGCATGTGTCCCCCCACAATGGCCTGCATCTGTGCATCTAAAGTACATGGAGGAAAACAGTGTTGTCCATGCAAGGGCCATAGGTATAATCGATGTCATGACCTGTGTTAAGACCTATAGTTCAGCAGAGGAGCAAAGTCATGTGAGAAGCCGGTGAAAGGGATCACAGAAGCAGTCCGTAGATGTAGGGATGAAAAGGGTAAATATTACAGCAGAGGAGGTTGTAGGAAATGTCTTCTGAGATGGTTTGTCTTAAATTCAGCCAAGGCACAAGCAGACAAGTTTAGCAGGGTGTGACAACCACAGAAACTTAGCAGATCTGAGGACAGTTCCAGTCTACTCCTAAGACACGTTCCTTTTACCACCAAATTCAGCCTGTTTCCTTCCTGAGTTCCTCTTCTCCTGCCTTGCCTATCCACTTAAGGCACAAATCTCCTCATCTTAAGGCTATGTAAGGGACTCCTGCTACCAGCTCTTCCCCTCGTAAGACCTTTTGCTTCTCCTCCTTTCCCTCACTGGGATACAGAAGGCCATTCATAGGATAATTCTGGTTGGAAGGCACCTCAGGAGGTCTTTAGACAGCCTCCTGCTCAAAGGAGGGTCAACTATGAGATGAGAACAGTTTCCGTAGAGCTTTATTTATATTCCCAGAAATATTCCTTGTTCCTCCCTAATGCTCATATGCTGTACTCTCACCATCTGTGCTGTGCAGAGGCTCTACTGATAGCCATTCTCTTTTTTTCGTCCCTATCTTTTCTCTGTACAAAGACTATCAGCAAATCTTCATGCAGAGGTGCTGGATGTGGGGTAGTTTGCAATGGGTATGGGCCCACTGTTGGGTGGTGAGGCGTGGAGGGCATGAGAGGAAAGGATAGTTGGAAGGTGGCTGTCCTGCTTCTGCCTGTGGGAACGCTTGGCTGGGAGCCCTTTCCCAGAAGCCCTGGGAAGCGCTAGGGTTTCCCAAGGCAGTGGGAAGGCAGGGGAGAGATGTTGTGTGCACAGGAGATAGATAGGCAAGATGTGGACAACACAGCGTGCCCAGGGTGTGTGGAGGGGTGGTCTGCTGCTGGCTCTTGGCAATGCTTTGACAGGCAGCAGTGCAAATTCTAGAGCCTGGGGAGGGGGCAGTTCAGCTTTCAGGAACGCTGTGGAGCCCACATTTCTGGGAGGAGTCAGTAAATGGTGATGCCTGATTCTGTTGCCCTCCATCTGTCTGCCACCACAGGCAACTACTTAGTCTCCTTAAGCTGGCTCTGCAGAGAGCCTATGTGGAATGGAAAAAGAACAGATAGCAAAGAAAGCTGTGTCTTAGAGGTCAGGAAATGTAGGGCTGAAGTGAGGATTGCTTACAAATAAAGCTGAGTTAGACCTTGCAAAGGAGATTAAAACAAACAGCAAAAGATTCTTCAGCTATTTTAAAAAAAAAAAAAAAAGATAAGAAGAAGTAAGGACATTTCTGGGCACTAAAAGTGAAGTCAAGATCAAGGAGACAATGGTCTGAGCCAAAATCAAAGAGGGCTCTGCACCCAAGTTATTGATAAGGACAGTCCTTGGGGAAAGAAACAAGCTAATGACTGGGAATAAGGAGCTCAAGCCGCTTAGTGTGCTCACGGTGCTGGGCGTGGGTACCCTCCAGCCCCAAGCTTATAGCAAGGATGGTTTTTTTCAACTCTACCCACAGTGGTGTCTCCATGCAGGCTAGAAAAGTGAAAATTCAGCAGTTAGGGCTAAGGAAAGGGGAGAAATAAGTTTGCCAGTCTCAGACCTGTAAGTGTGACCTCTGTCATGTTTGTAGCACTTTAGAGGAGACCTCGAAGGAAAGTACAATTATTACCAAACAGTAGGGGAAAAGGGAGCCAGGCAATATGACTCTATCAATGCTAGACCATACCAGACTGACCTAATAGCTTTCTTTCAAATGATTGTTTTCTTGGAAGGCAAAAGAAATTTCAAAGGTCTCATCTCTGTATTTCAGTAAAGCCCTTGATATAGTGCCACATAAGAAACAATTAGTTAAACTGGAGGACATCAGGAAACGAAGAGGGGTTGTAAGGGGCAGGGAGGTAGGAGCCAGTCTGGAAAGATGGCAGCAGCAAAATCACCTATCAATCAAAGTCTAGGAAAAGGTTACTTGTAGCACTCTCCCAAGGTCAGCCATGGGATTAGTCTTTGCTGACGTTAACCTGAGACCCTGACTCAGAGAGCAATGAGTAGTGAGGATGTGTCCTGATGATTCAACACTAGAAGGCATTGCTAGTTCAGGGAAGGACCAGGATATTGTAGAGAAAGCCTTATTTGACCTTGGCAGGAGTACCAGAAACAGAATGAATTTCAGTAGTACGACAGACAAGGTCATATGCTTGAGAACTAATATTAGAAATCTTCTGTAAGCTGTGAACTCTGTGAGAACTGGCGGAGAGCACAGCAAGCAGGACTAGAGGCAGCCCTTGTCTTCTGGGAACTGTTGGGCCCATTTTGCCGAGTCTCAGTAAGGATCCTCAGTGTAGGCTATATTGCCCCCTGATGCCCACACAAAATTCAGGGAACCTTTGTCGTTCCATCCTGAGGTCCTTGCTGAAAGGCATCTGGGTAGATTCACTGGTAAACATATCCTGAGAAAGCTCAGGAGAAAAATGCTGAGAACTTCTGTATTAGGTGATGGTAGGATGGTGGCGAGAGATCTGTGATGCAGTTGTGGCTGAAACAAACATTGTCCTAGAATGTACCTGGAGAGGTGTTTCCAGTGGGAATGGGGATGCATTGGTGCTCCTACACAAAGCCCTGTGAGACCTCTCTTCTAGTTTATGTTACAGTTTTGGGCAAAGGAATACAGATTGAGACAGGTACAGACGGGACAGAAAGATGATGAGAGGAAAGGGAAGCCTGACTTCATGAGAGAAGCACGAGAGAACCCAGCTTGTTTAACCACATGCAACTGAGGCTGAAGTGGATGGGATTGCTGTAATAAATGGATCTTTAAGGAAATGTTTAAACCAAAGCACATGGCTTTATGAAGACAGTGTAGTATAGATAGGCCATCAAAATATTTAGGATGGAAAACTAGAAGAGGGTTTCTAGCTGTTAGGGTAATGCAGCTTTAGCTGGAATCTGAGGTAAAGAGACAAACGGGTTTAAGCTGGAGCTTGAAAAGTCTGTAAGAAGGTGGTGGTGCCTTGAATAGAGAGGTGAGACTCTGCTAGCCTCCAGTCCCTTCTCCATCACTAGGGAACAGCTGAAGTCTCTTGTTTCACCATGCCACAGTACAATTACTAGCAAGCAAGCAAACTGTGGGGTGGTCACTCAGGGCACTCCCCGTTTACCGCAGCACTCCCTTTGGGTACAAGGCTGGGCCTTTTTCCTGTAAAATTCACACACTCCGTGATTTTAGTCATGACCGAATAAAAATATGCTGGTTAATGCAGCTGAAATGCCCATCACAGCACCTGGAAGGCCAGAAGCTAGGGCTGACCTTAACCTCTCTCTTAGCCTTTGACAGTGTGGTGGTTTCTCTTGATTGATTTGGGTTTTCCAAAATAAAGAAGAGTGAGCGGAGAAGCCCCTGCTTATGATAACAAGCCTTTAAAAAGCAGATGGGGATGTGGGGGCTGGCGTGTTTTGTGGCAGCTGAGAAGTGACAGTTGAGGAGATCAGAGAAGGGAGAATCTGAAAAGCAGCTGGTCAGAGGCAGTCGCCGAAAAGGGGATGATCAGTCACAAGAGGATGAAAATAAGAGGGAGAGAAAGAATAACTGGAGAATCAATGACATTTATGTCCAGTGGGAGAGATGTGAAAGATAACCATATGAGACCATGAATGGATGAGAAAGTGGAGACTGCTAGGAAGGGACTATCAGTTTAAATAAAGGTCTAGATTTTTCTCTTGGCAAGAATTGGATAAATCTGGAGACTCTTGTTTAAAATCCAGTGAATTTATACGACTATAAAGGTGGTTATGAGTCTCCCATAGTCTGGCTCCCTCAAAACGACTTGTTAGGATTTTGCCCTAGCATTTCCATATGCCTTCATCTTTGAAGTGGGAACAATGCTCACACAGCCTAGCGAGTGTTTGGTGGGGAGGAGTAGGGAAAGGTGATATTTACTATTGTATGGCAATACAGAGCACAGACTTTGATGGATGAGGAGCATACTTCTAAAAGGAGGAGGAAAAATTGGAAAGAGTACAACAAAAGGCTACAGTGTTGTTCCAGAGGTGAGGAAATGCTTTACAGAAAAAGACTTTATGAACTCAATCTGCTTATTTTACCAAAAAGAAGACTGAGAGATTATTTGATTAGAGTATAAAGTACCTTCACAGGGAGAGATGCTGGTTTCTGAATTTCTTTTCTTTAATCTAGGGGGAAGAAGCATAACAAAAACCTGTGACAGGAAACCAAACAAATTCAAATGAGATATTAAGCATGAATGCTAACAGTGAGCATGAATAGTTATTGTAGTAAGGTACCAAGGGAAAAGGTTTTTTTTTCATCTCTTTAATGTTTTTTAAATCAAAGGTAGATGCCCTTCTGGAAGATTCGTCATAGCTGCATGTAAACCCTCACTGTTGGACTTTCTACAGTATAACTTCTCTATTTTCTGTTTCATAAACTAAACAGATTGAGCTCTTTAAGCCTTTCACAGCAAGGCATTTTCTGCCACCCTCAAATAATGTTTGTGGTTCTTTTCCGCGCACTTTCTAAGTAGCGTGCGACACACAGAAGGTCAGACTGGATGATCTAAAGTCCCTTCTGGCCTTTATGCTCTCTGAATCTCTGCCTCTGTGAATTCATTAATGTTTGCAAGCTCCCAGAGAGCTGCCAAAGGCAAGCACTATAGAAATGCAAAGCATTGTTGTTACTCTGGATATTTCCCTTGAGCTTTATGCAGAGCTCGTTGAATATCTCAGTGTATCATCTGTCCACATTTCCTCAAATGAAATACCTGCATTTGTCGCTCGTTCAGTGCCCTTTACGAGTTGATTTTCTGCAGCTGTTCTAACAAACAAGTTTATTCCCAAGTTAGGACACAGAAAAAGCGAATGTGGAGGGCCAAATCTCAAATGAAGCCCCGAGCAAAGAGCAGCATGTTGTTGGCCTAGCCCAGAAGCTCAACGCAAAGCACAGTTATTCTTAGCACCATGCTTTGATTTCTCCTTGGCTCCAGGTGTCCTGCACATGGCCTCTGCCTGGCTGCAGTGCAGTGCCACCGAAGGAAAGGTCTAGCCCCCGTTGGTTGCTTCTCCCCCACCTTCTACAAGGAGAAAAGCTGTGAGGATGCTGCCCTGTCCCCACATTTCCAGGGCTGCTACTGATGTGGGGAGCTCCCCAAAATGACACAGGAAATCTTTATTTACTTTCAGTCCATTCTGTAACCATACTTAACAGGGAATGCTTATTCTTTTGTCTGAATTGCACAGTATTCGCAGAGGGAAGGCTTTTTGGTCCTCAGAAATCCCATGCTAGGACTTGCCTTATCTAATCAGAGGATAGAAGCTGACCCTCTGACCTGTGCTTCCAATCAGTACTAGCAAACACTGTTCAAGCCGGCACAGCAAGCTGCCAATGAACAAGATAGTGAGGAGGATTTCTATTTTATGTATTTTACATCTATAATATATGCATATACATAATTATGTGTTTATATATATGGAGTTATATGTGTGCGTGAGTAGATATGTATACAGGGCAAATACATTTGCCAAAAGAAAGATAACCAAATTGCAGAAAAGCACAGCCTGCTCCCAGATAATTCATGAACCAAAAAAGCCTAGAGTCATCAGATGATTGTGTTGGCTTTGCTTTTTTCTGCTCTACATTTCTGGTATTATATGAACTGCTTAGTAGTATCTGTGTGTGTTCCTCTACCTATCCCGGCAAAATCAGATTAAACTATGTGTCATAGACACCATACTGTTAAACAATAATGGTGATTCTCTCGCGGCACATACCTTTTCAGCAGAACAGATGCCTCAGCTGTTATCGGATTAAGAGTATCTGGGTTCTGCTTCCAGTTTCTCTCTGAAGATCAGACTGAGTGTAACAGCGTGAGCGTGGCGGGACCAGGGTTTGCTTGTGGCAGGGTTTAACATCTTTTGTGGTTCCACACGCATCAGGAGTGTGTGATGAATTGTGTATGCAAAGCACTGAAAGTGGAGAAGTGAGGAATTTAAACTTCTTAGCTGTGTGTGACGGACCCAGCCAGTGAACAGCTGGTGGAGAGACTCTTTTTAGCTCTAGGGGTGACAGCTTGTGTAATTGGGGGTGCAATAGGATTAGATAACAATTTCATTCATTTCAAAATAACCTTTCTCAGGAGGGTCAGGAACCTGGAGATGTAGGAACCCGTAACTCACAATTTGTTACTGTAAGTTTTATTGAACATTATGCTCTAATTAAAAAAATAAAAAAAAAAAGCTTTGGAATCAAATTTGACCTGAATATAACTCCATTGGCTTCTACGTTCTTACACTAGGGATTAATTTGGCCCTTTCTGCTTTTATGTAATGAGCTGATTGCCACAGTATCTTATCCTTGTTACACAATCGCCCTTGTCTGGCTGTGTCCCTGGAGCGCTGTGTGTGTGTGTGTTTCTAGATCTAGGGTCTCACCTTGACTGTCTATTTAGTCCTACAGCCTCACCCCGACTACAGGTACATGCTTGCCTAGGACTTACACTGATATAGTGTATGTGTGTGCACATATGTGCATGTTCATTCCAAGTTCAAACACCATGTACAGACAAGCATACACATATGTGGGAATTCAGGGTCTTTTTCATTTGGTTGGCTGTATCCCTGCAGTGTTTGCTTTTGCAGGGGGTAGGGGAGAGCGGGAAGGTTGCTATTGGAGATCTCATTTAAACAAGAAGGAGCATAGGAAAATACATTCTTTATTATTCTTCTGTAACAACAAGCCAGAAATATAATATACCTTTAAAAATTTTCTGTCTCATGCCAAAGAAACCTCCATTCAGTCATTTTAGAAAATCTTGTTGCTCTCCCTCAAACAATAATGAAAAGAAAAAGAAATTACAAGTGCCATCTGTTCCCTGCAAGAAATGTGCCTGCCTGTACCACAGGTGGGTGTGTGGGGAAGGGGAGCGGGGGGAGCAGAAGAGGTGTTTCTGGTGGCCCTGCCAGCCCCTACATCTCCCTGGCACGTGTTGGACCTGCCTGCCCCAGAAGACCGTTTCCTGAGGGCAGGCACCTGCATGTGGCATTGGTACACCTGCCTGCAGCAAAGGCTGCGTTCAGGGGGATTCCCCCCCATGCCTAGCCATGCCTGCAGGGAGAACGGGAGCTCCTGTTCCTCCCAGAGGAACCCGTTTCCTGGGCACACAAGGAGCACTGGGTCTCATTCTGTATCCAGCATGCTGCAGGACTGCACTGGATGTTCCCTAGAGTTGCCTGTGGACAGTGCAGCAGCTCAATCACACTGGGGCAGCCTGTTTTCCAGGTGTGTTAGGGAACAGAGTGAGAGCCTGTTTGCAGGTGGTGGTATAAAGAGGGCATTTCGCAGTGAACCCTGTTACTCTGTGCTGCATGAAAGAGGACAGACGGGTCCTTGTCCTTCCAAGTACAGTATTTGCTTTCCAGTGGGACTCCCCATAGCAGCCAGCCTTCGTGTTTCTCAGCAACTCTCTTTTCTCCCCTTTCCCGTCTTCTCCTTTCTTGGGTGGTTTTCTAAACATAGCAGTCCCTTGTCTAGGGTTGAGATGAATCCAGACTTTCTGCCTTATAAATGAAAACAAAAAGGAAAGGATGGGCAAGGTCATCATCAGCCCCACAACACAAGATATAGAAAATATTATTAGCAACAAAGAAAAATTGGTCAGGGCAGGAGGAGGTCACAGGGAATTTGCAGGGAAAGGAGGATTCCCTCCCCAGCAACCCATGCATCGTCCCCTGCCTCCCTCCTATTCATTTTACCTCTAGTCTATCCCCTTAAAAACAATCTCTCTCATTCACACACACATACACACACACACACACGCACATATAGATCCCATTTGTTTTGTGCAATGTTTCTCCATTATTTGATGCAAGTAAAATATAGATCTATAAATATACTGCTCTGACTCAAGTCCCATTTCAAGTATGATTGCGGAGTTCGGTATGGTAAAGGGAGAAGGTCCCCTGAGAGGGAGGTTGGGGATAGGTTTGGATCCAGCAGGCAGAGTCTAGTCCTGGCTTGCTGGGAATGCGGAGCAGCAGTAACACGCATACGGAGTCTGCAGTGCACCAGTTCTGCCCTTCAGAGTGGGCTATGGTTGCAGCAGATGGGATGGTTGGAGTGGCTATACAGTGCATGGGGGAAGAGTCCTTCCTCACATCTTGCCAGTCCCCCTCCTCCTCCTCTTCCCCACTAGCTGTGTGCTGGGAGTGTGGGTGCAATGCATGCGCACACTTGTGGGTGGACTGCTTCTCCCAGTCCTGCTTCCAGGGCAGCCTGGTCTTCTGCTTCCTGAAGAACATCCTCCTCTGTCCTATGCATTCCTATATCAAAGGGAAGTCATGCCAAAACAGTCCAGAGCATCGTGTCTCTTTGCCTCTGGTGGCCCTGGGTAGGCCAGGAGGGATTTTGCCACTCCAGGCTTTGATTAAAGACTTGGCATTGTGTGCCCATGGGTCAGTACAACCACCTGTCTGGGACCAGAAGTGGGTGAGGAGCCAGCGTGCATCACTTCCATAGGGATCCAGCAGCAGGGAGCAGGAGGGCTGTGAGATGTTTGAAGGCATCGGGATCCAGCTGGAGCAGGGGGAAGAGGTGATGTTCCCTGGCAGGGTCCACCTGCAGCGTGCGCTGGGCTCTCAGCACAGGTTGCTAGCAAAACACCCTGCAAAGCTGGGCTGGCTGCCAGCTTGTTTCCTGATGGCAGGGATCACACCATCCACAGGCACTGCGGATGCATGACCTCCGGTGTCATCTTCCTCGCCCAGGAATACCCACTGTGACGGGTTAGAGCAGGTTACCATGGCAATGCATGCTCTTCCCTGGAGACAGCATTTTATCCCACTTCCAGTGATACAAAAAGAGTCCTTATGTTGAGTTCCTTTCTTTTTTTTTTCCCCCTCTTTTTTTTCTTTTTTTTTTTTTTGTTAGGTTGGAACGAGCTAAGACTAATAGGAGGCACTGCAGTCTGAGGGCTTTCAAATCTGTTTGGGGGAAGTCACCCTACGTGACAGTGGCAGTGTGCACGGCTGTGTGTATGGGCACACTCGTGTGCAGCTGGGGATGGCAGTGAACACAGCAGTGATGGTGAGGGGACCATATGCGGGCTGTCCTGCCTACGGTGCCGGAACTTTCCTGGGCTCTCCCACCTTTGCCAGACCGTGGCTAGGTTTCAGCCTTCACCTCAAGACCCTCCAGAATTGTGCCCCCTCTCTTCAGTCACCCCAGCAGCATAGCCCTACTCCATACACCGTGCTTATCCCTCTGCCAGCCACGCCAGCTCTTGGGTTGTGTGTCTTCTTCTCCTGCCACCTTTCGCTAGGCTCATACTATTCCTCAGCATGACTTACACTGCCGAGGCTGGTAAGCCACCTCCTCCTCTAAGTCTTCCCTGATGACCCACTTCTGCTATGCCAATCAAACATTTCCAAATGGAGGCTTCATATCCTTACGCTCTCCATTTATCATAGAAAACATAAAATAGAAAACAAGAACACACCTAATTTTTTTTCATGCTCTGTACTCATTTCCACAGGCTCATGCTGTAACCTTAATATCTTTGCCTCTCTCCATCCTCTTCTGCCCATTTCCACTGGCTCTGCACTATGGCTGAGATGTTTTTGTTAGCTCCTCAGTGGCAGGGTGCATGTATTTTGCCTGAACCAGAAGGTGCTATGCACTGTTATGATGAGAGTAAGGTAAAGTGGCTGAATGTATTCATGGCTGCAGGCAGAGGGGAGATCAGCCTGTGCACGTGTGGCTCTGCCTGGATGCACTGGTGGGGACTGACTCTGCGTGTGTGTTGGGATCAGAATGAGTCAGTAGGTGTGTGTGTGCGTAGGCGGACAGCTCTGTATCTGTGCACCTATAACGAATGATGTGTGTGTCAGCTCACAGATTTTGACTTGGCCAGGAGCGAAGAGAGGGACACTATGCTCCCTAGCAGCGTGTTAGAGTGATACAGGTATCTTTCCACCTTTAAAAGTGAGAAGGGAAATCTCCTCCTGACGGTTGTCATGCCCTAGGGACCTTCCCTCCCTTCTGATGTGCTCTCGGCAGCACTGACTTGTGGGGTGGGCAGCAACTTACTGTCACACAACAGCAGTGACCCTAACAGCGAGGCATGGACGCTTCTGGTGTCCTGCTCCTCACACAAGGTCTTACAGACCTGGTCTCTGTTTGCAGAGAGCTCTTGACAGGATACAGGACGACTCAGGACTGAAGCTGAGAGGATGACACAGGTTCCCAGAAGGTGCCAGCTGCCTCCACAGCAGGCATGTGAGGGAAGCTCTGTGCAAGGGCATGAGGCACGGCAAGCACTCGAAGTCTGACTCTACTTTATTTGTCTGGGAGGGCCCAAGGGTGAAAGGGCACAAAATGGGCCTGGGGCAGAGGAACAGAAGTTGAGCCAGGTGCCTTGACCCCCCAGAAGCATGTTGTACTACTTGGGTGAGTGGAGCAATAGCACAGTCTATCTGTCTGTCTGTCTGTCTGGGAAGATGTATTTTGGGAGGACCCCATGCTTGACTGCTCTCAGGTACCTTTGTTCATTGCTGTCCCTTCCTTCCTAGAAGAGTTTCATGCCACAGAAGAGATTTGTTTTTGCTCTTCATGTTCACCTTCTGTGTCACCCATGAGTGGCTGCCTCTTCTTCAGCTCCCGATGGTACTTGGCCATGAGGGAGGCATAGATGCAACCATAAGCAGCTGCCACCACCATCATGATGCAAACAATGCCGCAAACCACCCCTGCGATGATCACAGTGCCAATAGCCCGGCGCACGCTCACAGGCCTATATCGCTGTTTCTGAGGGCATCCCACACTGGGCTCCACTTCTGTTTCTGGGCCCAATTTAGATTTGGAAGGAGTTGGGCTTCCTTTAGTGCAGGGTGGGCCAGTATTGTCCAGCACTGTAGAGCTGTTCTCATCATCCAGCTGGGAGCAATAGTTAAACATCTCCATGGGCACCATTCGCATATCCTTCCCTTTCAGTTCCTTGGGCAGGGTACATGCCAGCTGGTCGATTTTCCCACCTGTCCCAATAGAGATAATAGGAGTGAACAGCTTCATCCTGATACAGTAACAGCAGAGTTAGATCCTCAGGTGGGATAAATTCCTATGACTCTGTCCACACCTGGTAAGGATTTGCCCTGCAGAACCCAGGCATAACAGCAGTATGGTTATCAAGTGGGGAACTGCTTTATTATAGGAGTGGGGATATAAAATCCAGTCCCTCATGGGTGAATGTGATTCTGTGAATGCATTGCTCAGTAGATAGAGTATTCAGAGAGCTTCTCCCATCCCCAAAAGGCAGCCGTGATCTAGTGCAGGATGTTTCTAGAGTTCAAGGGTGACACTGAAGTCAGGAGATGCTGCAGACCCCCATGTCCTGCCAGATCCACAGTGCATGTCAAAGGTGGAGGGAGGGAGTGCACCTCCATGCACTGGGCAGAATGAGCACACATGATATCCTTTAAAATTATTGTTTTGCCTAACGTGGAGACATTTTGCATGCCCTAGCCCTCCACAGCTGGAACAGCGTCAACCATGGCAGCTGACTGGGTTGCTTCTGCCTAGGTTGGATTTGACAGTAGAGCTCATTGTGGTTATCTGCATAGACATCTTTCAGGCCAAGACATGAAAGCCCTCTGAAACCATCTATTAAGTCATCCTCATACTGTTGAGTGAGTTATGTAAGTGTCAGTAGAACCATTTTAGAAAAGGAGAAATTAAAGCAAAAAGATAGGACCAGGCTGTATCTTCTCAAAATAACAACAGACACAGAGTCCCATCTTCTAACAACTAATCCATCCCCCCTCTGTGAAAATAGTGACAGATGTTGAAACAAATGCTTGAGCGAGTTTGGGCAATTTCTTTGGGAGGGGAAAAAAAGGCAAAATTAACTCCGTGTGCTTTCCATCGACTCTGTGATATTAGAGTCAAGAAAGAAAACAAACAAAACCAAAAAGAAAGCAGCACTTGTATGCTTGTTTGATTCTGCTCACACAAATGCATATTTCAGACTGCAGTGTAGCCATAGGCGTAGATAATCTCTTTCCAGCAAGGCTGTGATCAGCAGGGATGTGACAGCTGACTGTTGCTATCCGCATGATTTGAGACCCTTTTCTACTCATTGGCTCCAGCGAGAGAAGGTCAGGCCTTCAATCGTCATTCCTGTAAAATGGGCCATCTTTCTTTGAGTTCCAGCTCCAGAAAGCATGTCATCCCATCGGCATTCATGCTAAGTGATACGTACCTTTCCAGCCTTACATATTTTGAGGAAAAGCTGGAAACACAAACTTGTCAAAACTGCTTGTTTTGGAATGACGATTTTACAGCCAGTCTGACCTGGGGCCTGGCTTGTTAACTGGAGCTTTAGTTTGGGTTTGCCAATATTAGTTGCAGTATTTTCCTAAGTGTCACTGTTTCCTTGGTTTGTTTGTTGAAAGCAGACCTGATGCTTTACAGCCAAATCTGACTTTTACTTCTCCCAGCTTAAGGAAGAGAATGGGATGGTTCTTTTCAAGTGTGAAAAGCATTTCTTCTCTTCAGGCAGAACAGGTGAGGTGAACTCATAATCCTAAAATTTTCATGTTATTTGAGGAAAATTCTTTCCTCTCAAAAAAAAAGTTATCTTTCAGATTAGGAACAAAACAAGGAAATAGGAGATCTGGGGCTGCAGAGGACTTCCCAGCCTGGCAGTGTTGCTATATGAAGGTGTGGTGCCACTGAAGTGTCTCTTAGCGTTTTAGCACAGTCCTCGTGCTCCTTGGCTATGATCTGGCAGTTCAGCCTCAGCTGAATGCCCTCTATCTGCCCATGTTTCTTCCCTGCCTGCCTTTTTCTGCTCTTCCATGGAAAACCAGCACTTCCATGCTTGACTCCCGCTGCGCAAGCACCTACCTCTGTAGGAGAACCATTCCATCCAGTGCTTGAAGTCTCGAAGGTTGCAGTCACATTCCCAGGGGTTATCCCCAACTTGGAGTTGCTGCAGGCTGGTTAGTGGTTCAAAGGTCACCCTGTCCAGGCTCTGCAGGCGGTTGGACCTGAGAGAGAGGGAGCGGAGAGCAGGCAGGTCATCAAAGATGCCCGAGGGTATCTGGGCCAGGCCGTTGATGGAGAGATCCAGCCGGCGCAGCAGGGCCGTGTGTTGTAGGAGGTCCTTGTCCAAGGCCCGGATGCTGTTGTTCCTCAGCTGGAGCTCTGTGAGGTTCCCCAGGTCACTGAAGATATTTTGAGGGAGCTGGTCCAAGAAGTTGTTGGATAGATCCAGCCTCTGTAGGGCAGAGAGGTTGGAAAACACTGCTCCCGGTAGGATGCTGAGTTTGTTGTTGAGAAAGAGGAAGGTCCTGGTGTTTGTGGGGATGTCGGAGGGGATGGAAGAGAGGCCCAAGCCACTACAGTCCACTTCCAGGTTACCACTGTTACACTTGCAGGAGGAAGGACAAGCAAAGAAGGACTCGGCAGCACATAGCGACAGCCAACAGCCAAGCACTGGTAGGTGAAAAGCAGGGGAGAGAGAACACGTGTATTAGAGCAGTGATTTCACATCCTCACCCATCCCCACCTTGAACACAGCTACGGCTACAATATGACCTTCACAGCGGGACTCTTTGCTGCAATGCCCTGCAGTGTAATGAGATTCCCCACAGCTACTTCCCTTTACTGCTGGCCTGCACCCTGGCAGCATGAGTTTCCTCTTAGTCTTTTTTATGAGCTAGCAAGTGAATACCCTTCCAGTTTCACAAGGAAGTAAGAATGGTGCATCCCAGAGGACTTTGTTGCCAGATACTAGAGCATTGCAACCTGTCAGACAAGAATGGAGGAGAGAGCAGTGGGAGGTGTCACCTCTGTTAAAGGACAGCTCTTTCTAAGCAGTCAAGGTTGAGAGAGGAGGGACTGGTATATATTTAAGAAGCTCTATTTTTTCAGAAATAGACATGTTAATGAAAAGTTTTTAAGAAAAACGAAAACAAATAACCTACGTATCAGTTGTGCTCCTGCAGTTTGAATCCTAATCTTTGTGATAGATCAGACTCAGGCCTAAGTTAGCCTCTACATCAGGGTATCATTTGCTTTCCATATCCACAGTGTGTTGTGGGGGCCTTGTGTCAAGAGACTGTTTTATGAATTAGATTACATTACAAAGGGATGACCAAGAAAGCTGTTAAAAATTAACAAGGATACTCTAAACCACTGGACACCTGGTTCTTGCCATTGCTCTCAAAATAGTTTCTGAATCCCACAGCAATAGCCCCACAAGTTTTCCTCTGACCCAAGTTGCCCATAGCAATGGAGATGAGGAAAAAAATTGCAGGTTAGTAGTTGAAGAAAGGGGTGTTTGGAAAAGGGTTAGCACATCCCCCCTTTCTCCTGCAGTGTCTCAAAGGTAAGGTTGGACAATCCACTAAACAGCATTTGTTAGAGCTGTTGTGGATCATTATTCCAGAACGTGGGTCCAGATCCTATGGGTGGCATCAGGGCACTAGTTACCAACCCTCCCTGGGAGCCAGTATCTTTTAAAACGCTCAGGAAAGGAAGCTTTGTGCCTCCTGTCATTAGAGGAGTGGGAGTTATGTTTAAGCAGACTATGTAAAACATTTGCATCCTTCATCTTAATTCCTTTTGTGGAACTGAGATTAGTTTCTTCAATGTGTGAAGCAAATTCAGCTCCCTCGCTGTTTTTTAAGGTGACAAATTTGAGCATTTGACTAAAAGTGAAGCAGGTTTGTCTGTACGTCATGCCCTGTCCTCTCCATTTCTCACTTTTCTTCAGAGAAGGCAGTCGCTTGGGGTTGGTAGAGTCTTTATAGGGGTGAATGGTAGCTAAAATGTATGCATTTATTGTCTTGCCATTATTTCCTGGACTGGAAACCAAATTCTTCTGTCCTGCTTTTTTCCAAAGAACCAACAAGCAGGTGTTTTGTTTCTTAGCCCCAAAGGAATTGTGGAAAGACTGCCATAGGAGAGGGAGCTAGTGGAGAACCATGCTCTGGAGAAGCTCTGCAGTCAGCCGTGCTCTTCCTCTCTTCCCTCGTGCCAGTTTCCCTAGAGTTTTAGAGTTTAGTCTGACCCATAGGCCTTTTTTTTATACAGACTTGGTTTCTGGCAGTGGTGCTGCCTTCATACTCCAACCCTGTCATCCTGCATAGGGCCTTTTTGTCTTCCAAGCAATCGTTGTGAGAATTGGCAGATTTGTGGACTGGTAGCCTAAGGACAACTACACATTTTGGATCCTAAGCTATATGACTTTATTAAGGATGAAAGAATAAGTGTTCAGAGGGAGCGCCTCAGCTCTTTTTTTATTTTACCCATCTTTCACAATCCTTCAGGAATTTTTTTCTGTCCTACAGTTGACATCTCAGATGTACCTCAGCCGAGGCCGTGCCAATCTGTGTGCTCTTTTAATGATAATTATGGATCCTTACAGTGAAATACAAGAGAGATCCTTACCCTGAGCACCTCTGTGCTTTCTTGTCATGCAAAGGTTGGGATCAACAGCAGATATTGCTATGAAAGCAGATCATAGCCTGTGGACTAATGCAGTGCAGACACTGTCTAGCTGGCTGATATTTAATTCCCTTCAGAATATATCATGCTCTTGTTGTAGGGAGAGAATTAAAAGAATGGGAGCTGGAGTGGAGAAAGGAGAGAGCCATGAGTCACTCAAGTGACCCCGTCTTTTCCTGGATGCTTAACAAAAGTACAGTATTAATAATAGATTGACAGCTGTGATGATAAGATAACATTTAGCTGCTTTGTATACCGAGAAAGGCAAAAGCAGACCATGTGTGATGCAATACAGGTGGCATTCTGTTCAGGGCTTATCTCTCAAAATACCTACCCACCACCGGCCCTGACTGGGTGGCTGTGGGGTTCCACCAGTATGTATGCTGACAGTGGCTGGTAGGAACAAAGTCTCAGGCAGTTGGCTGTGATTATGTTCAGGACCTGGATTTATGCCAAGTTTCTGCAGCCATGTAGGATGTGCCAAAAATGTCTTTTTGTTACACATATATTGCTTTATGCTTTTGGAAATATTTTACTAAAATCATAGAGAGGAGAAAGTCTGATTTCATTTTCATTCCCTGCAAGAGATACATCCACTAGGATATGAGCTCATACCAACAAATTTGTCGCACTGGTTAGGATGCAGCTTTATGGGAAAGAGAGGTAGGGAAGCAATAGACAGAACTTGAAGCTGTCTTCCAGCCCTACAAAAGGATGAGTAGCATGTGTTTTTGTGTTAGGGGAAGATGAAGTTACTTTGTGGGGTGTTGGGTGACTCTAGTAGGTGGGAGAAAGCTGATCCAGGAATATCAGATTAAGTCAAGACTCAGTAGCATTCATTATAAATAATTAATAGAACAGTCTAGTATGTGAGGATGGATTACAAAGATGCCTGTTTTCTGGAGAAGGAAATAATTCCCTCAGCTTCTTACACTGGTACACCCAAATTTGATCAGGAGGGCAGGAGCAAGAGAAACCGCAGACCCGCTCAGCCACCTGGGCGTGCAGTAGTGATGGACACTCTCCAAGTGCTCCCTTTCCTCTGCTGCAGTCCCTAGATGCTTCCCTGAAGTGCAGGTAGATTCCCCAATGTGGGGCTTCCAGATCACCCTAGCAGTCTCTGCTCTGCACTCAGGGGTACTGTAGCAGATGCCCTAGTTCACTGGAAGATGCACAGGCTGAACTTTCACAGTTTAATTTAAAAGAGATCTTCCTTATTTACTCCTTGATTTTCACTACATGTGGCAGTGCCCAGTAGGAGAATTCTGTATTCGCATCCTGCATTCCCTTCTAAAATCCGTCATGACTTCTTCTGCCATGAAGAGCTGGGAACCTTGCTCAGCAGCCTACTTATAAACCCCTACCACAGAGAGGAGTCTGCGGCTTACAGGGTGCTGATCTGAGAAGTGTTCAGGGTGGATCATTGTGTGGTGGTATCTGTCTCACTGTTTCTCACCTGCCAGGCCCACTGGAATTCAGAAGCAATCATCACTCACTGTCCCACTTTAAGCCCATCTTCAGCTTTAGAGTCTCGCTCTCCCTCCCAGCTAGCCTGGCCTCTAAAGGAATCAGGAATTAGTTCAAACATCTCCATTCTTAGCTGTCCCTCTCCCCTATTCTTAACCCTGATGTGACCTATTTTCTTTCCACTCCCTTGACAAACAGGATCATCGTACTTAGTACCTGAGTAGGCATTACTTACGACAAGCCTCTTGCCACCTCATGAGGGACCTGCTCCTCCACCGGTGGCCAGCAGTTGTAGGCAGCATTGTTGTCTTCTCCAGCGTGTCTTCACATCCACCAGCCAGCCTGGCACTCGGCCCCAAAGGGAGGAGGAATAACCTTGTAGCCTGCCTGCCAGGTCCTGCAGGAGGAGAGCAGAGCAGAGTTGGTGGGGTTCAGTTCCCTGGGTACAGGACTTGGGGCTGGGCTCAGGGTTGTCCCTTCCCCTGCTCAGCTAGAATTTTGCCTTTGAGGCATCAGCTCCATTTTGGAGGAGAGATGGAGGATGTTTCAGGAGGTGCAGCATGACGAAGGCTCAACATTAAGAGACAAGCCTATGCTTGAGTAGCCTGCTACAGTAGCTACATTAGCCTCACACTCAAGGTTAACCTGATGGATTGCTGAGGTGACCCTGCCAGGGCAGCAGACTCCAGCTCATTCCCTCTCACCGCCACGCAGGCTGGTACCACCTGTGCATCCTCTCCCTGACACACGGCTCAGCATCACCGAGGTCTGGGCACCAGTGGCTGCCAAGCCGCTTCTCTCCCCACCCCCCGCCCCATATTCCCCGCTAGCGCTTCCTTTCTGTTTTAAGGTAAAATGGATGTGGTGGCTGGAGCGGGGCTGAGCAGAGCACAGCTCCAGCTTGGGGATTTCATACTGCAGCAACTGCAGGAGCTGAAGAGCGAGTGAGCCTCGGAGGAGAAGGGAGGACCTGGGGCGGGGGAGACTGTGTGGGAGTGTTGAAAAGAGAGGAATTACATCTTAATTAGAAGAAGGAAAAATGCTCAGTCTAATTAGAAACCCAAAGACCATAAACTCTCCCCTGACAATAAGTGACTGACAACAGGTTCCTTCTTCCCTCCTGCTTCCCTTTTGGATACAGGCAAGCAGGAAAAGGGGAAACACCACGGACCCTCCTGTCCCCCTGCTTGTGCTCTGACGTGCCACCCACAGTCACAGCAGGAGTTAGATGGACACATTTCAAGCAGGGTACAGAAATAAACCCTCCTCCATCCCCTCTGAGGGGCTCTGACAACATCCACAGCCATTATTTTAGCTGGGCGCTGCACTCCCACCGGGACACTCTCCCCACACACGTGCCAGCTGCTCCCCCTCTCCCAGGCTCCCAGGACTGATTTATTTTATATGGGAATGTAAACCACCAGGAAATATTTAAATTAGTGTCTCGATGAGAAAGATGAGCAGGTTCAGTGCCTGGACTAGTACATTTTGCAAGGCTATTTAGATTATTTACCTAAATGCTAGTGCACCAAATAGCTGAATACCTCTCACAGCACCGAAACTGATCCAGCCTTCACCCACTGCAGCCCCCCAGTCCCTAAACCGAGCTGGAGCCTTTGCCCTGCAGTCCCTGCTGAAGGAGAAGCTGCAACAAATAGCTGTCCCCATTCCGTGCTTGTGCTCGCCCTGGCTGAGAAAGAGACTTTCAGCCTCCCCCAAATCAATGCCACCCCTGAATTCTCCTGTCCCCAGCTGTCGGTATCAACAAAGAGGATGAAAAGCCGCAAGCACTTACCTGGAGGGGCTCTGCCAGCAGCCACTTCCACTCGACTCCCCGGGCACTGCCCAATTACAGTCTCTTCCTTCCCTCTCCCTCCTTGACTTTCACTCCCCGGCAGCCGGCTTTCCGTGTGCTCTATTTAACTCCCTACAGCACAGGAATAAACGGCAGAGTTAAGCCGACAGCCACAGAGCCTTATCTGCCTGCTGGAGAGCGGGAGTCAATCAGCTCCAAATCCCATTGCCGAACGATCGCGCCCTTGCTCTCAGCATCAGGGGCTGCCTGCCATGCTCCGTCTTCCCCACCTTCACTCCATCTAACTTTGTCAGGGTTATAGATAGCTCTGTTCCTTGCGCTCTTGCCTTTTGGCTCTGTTTTGTAACACCCCATCTGTATCAGCTGCCTCGGCTCCAATCAGGGGGGCTAAGCTTTAAAAAAAAAAACAAAAAACCAACAAACAGCTTCTTTGGGTGCCTTGTGACACGGCTTCCCTCTGCGGTCTCCCCTCAGCCCAGGCCCCCGCTCAGGCCATGGGCTGGTGTCCCCCCCAAGTCCTCTTGCTGCGCTCTGCAATTCAGCTACAACATCCCCAGGTGACAGCGTGGGGCTGGAGCAGAACTGGCAGACCCAGAGGCAAGGACGGTGACAGGGTCAGGGTTTCTACCCCTAGCTCCTTCTGCTCTGGCAGGGCAAGTCCAGCTCTTGCCCTGGTTTCTGGTGCCTCACGGGCTCCTCTTCGTCTCAGGCAGCACCAAGGCTTAAGCACAGGGTGCAGGGTGGGAGGAGCAGCCGTGTATAAATAAGCCCTTTCCCTATGTTTAGAATTTATTACAGTGCATGGTGATTAACACCTGTTCAGGCTTTAATGCTGTCTCCTGCGCTGCAACACGCACAAAGATGGAGGCGCCTTGATAAACCCAAGATTATTTTAAAAGCATGTCGCATAAACACAGCACTCCCCACCCCATAGATAGCAGCTCCCCTTTGTGCACTCATACACATGTTTCTAACACTTAAAAGCAGCTGTCTTCATCTACATATGCAGATAAAACAAACAGTATAGCTCACAAATGTGTGCGTGGACTTGGGCTTGCATATGTACCGGGGACTCTTCTGTGACCCATATCTATCAACATCCATGTCTTGCACAAAACTGTCTACTTCTCAAGCATAACATGCTCAGAGGGCAGAGCAGTGCATTTGGAATAGGCAGAGCTTCCTGACAGCTGAAGTGCAAGGGCCAATGAGCTTCTGCATTTGTGCCTTGTATGTTTATGGAGAAATTTTAATTCCAAGGATCCAGTAAAACACAGTTTCTCCCATGCAGGTATTGCCCATAAGCACATTAGACCCTTAGTGATTAATATTCTGCAGCCAAGAGAGACCAAGAAGGCAGAGAGAATTTTTGGGAGTTTCTTTTTTAAAGGTTTTCTCTGACTTGTCTTGAATTCTGACTCAATTAGCTGTTTTACTGTGGACCAAGAGATGTCTTCTGCACTGCAGAGCGCCAGGTCAGCTGTGCTCACTGCCAACGCAGCACGGGGAACCCCGTAGTCCTGGGGCAACTAGCACCTGCCTACACCTCAAGGCTGGCTCTGATGGCTGGCTGCTTTCAGCCTAACAGCCAGGGACTTTTCCAGCAGCGAGGACTCTGCCAGACCTAGGAGTGGCCCCCATGTACCCCCATCCCAAAAGGAGAGGGACCATGCTGTCCATTCTGAACTAGCGTGGCATTGCCTGGGTTGTTGGGATCAAGGCCTGATCAGCATTGCTGGACCTCTGAATGCTCTGAAGTCACCCAAGGTCTCCGTAAACCAAGTGTTAGTGTTTCTTCCAGGCTTACTAGATGGTTCCTTCTCCCTGGAGCAACATGTCAGCCAAATGCCCTGTGATCCATGGGACACGGTGTCCAGAGCTGTCTTCCATGTGCTTGGAGTTGAATCCCCTTCTCCAGAGAAATTTCTGGAGAAATGAACAGAGTAGCCTGTGGGGCTGGTGGTATCCTTTTCTTCTTGCCGTTTGATATAGGACAGTAAAAGACAACTTTTTCAGTTTCAGCTCAAAGCAACAGAATGAAATCATCCATTTCTGGCCCATGGGCTCCAGTGGCCAAAAATACACTGAGCTGAAGTGCCACTTGGACATTTGGCCTGCTGTCAGACTCTAGAGGACTCTCTAATGAGGATTCCCCTAATTAGCTTGAACAGGGAACTTTACTGCTGGGGGAGATGCTGAGAAGATTGTAACGACTCTGCAGCACTTGCCAGGGCATAAGAGCTACAGCAGGCACTATCACAGTCTTGTGCTTCCCTTTTCCCTGCCCAGACACCAGTAACATTTGCAGTATCACTCTAAAGCCTTAGCTTGCTTAAGTCGGGTCCCAAGGAGCACACTGTGAGGGTGGGGAGGGTTTCAGTTTACTGCATCCACATACTGTTTTAGTAACACTTCCCAATTCTGTGACACCTTCTATCCAAAGCTTTCCATCTGCTCTACAAATGGCTCTTACCATGGTTGCAGGTGTTGTTCTTGCTATTTTGTATTTAATGACCCCCAAGAAGAAAGGCTGAGGTCGTAGCCAGTAGTGCCTCTGCTCTAGGTAGGTGGATAAAGCTATCCCATTTTCCAGACAGGGACACTGAGGCTAGAGAGACAGGTGACTGTGTCACTGGAATGAGTCGCAGTCAGAAACAGAGCCCAGCAACCTCTGTCTGTGATTATCTCTCCTAGTCCTTTGCGCTAACCCTTGGATCATGGCTGAGGGATCAGACTCCGTTAACAGCCTGGCTTACGAGCATTGGCAGGGCATGTGGGTGACCTATATTACAAAAGGGTAGGTAACAGAGGCTGCAACAGATGCCAGCAATAAATGATCAGGAAGTACACGCAGACATTCATCCCTCCCCCACACTCTCCTTGACAAGTGATGGCAAAGTCCCTTTCCCCTTTCCAATGCTGAATTGCTTTAGCCTTTATCAGAAAAGCAGCACGGTGAAGGAGGGCAGGGAGGCTGCTCTAAGGAGATTATCTTTTTTTCCTCCCCTTTCCTTGTTGCTTTTAGGATTCCTGTTTTATCGCCAGAACCCTATAATGGAGGGGGACAGTGGTACCCCAGTGTCCAATGACTAAAGCATGTTCTATGTCTGTTCCTTCACCAGCCCTTGGGGGACAAGAGTCAGCACACAGGGGGCAGGGAGACACGTCAGCCCTGTGGTCTGATCACAGCAACTGGAAGTTCGTGAAGTAACCTGGCTGATGAGTCCTAGTGGGGAATCATGCTCCTGACAGTACCATAAGTGGGTTTAGATGGCGTGGAGATGATGTCCATTGTTGGTCTCCCAACAGACCTAGGTCGGTCGTGCAAATTACTGACGACAAGAGGTCAAGTTGTCTCAGCGGCAGCTCCTCATTTGTTGTCTATTTGGACTGCAAAAGCACCCAGAGGTGGCAGCCAAGCTCAGCAACACTGTAGAAACATACAGTGTGTGTCGCTGCCCCAGTGAGCTTCTAAGCTAAATAGCTGGGGGCTTCATTTCCAGCACTTGATGATTTATTAACACACGCGTTCAGGATTCATTAGTGTTGTGCTGTCACAATCAATGGAAAGCACATTTTAAATTCACACTAGAAACCCAGCTGCAGAAGAAATGGTGCCATCTGACTTGCAGTGATCAATCACAGCTAAGCAAAACACCTTGTACAGAAAGCCGAGAAAGCTGTAAAGTAAGTAGAAAGCGTGCAAAACCCACTTGGTATTGTAAGGGACTCTGCCACATTCCTGACTTGGTGTGAATTAAAACCTCACCCTATTCTCTGGGATGTGAAGAGGTCAAAAAGCTTCTGATCTTTGGAATGACAATGTCTAGGCACCTCTGAAATGCCAATGTGATTGGGGTTAAAAAATGTTTCCTCCCCAAATCCCTCCAAAAAAGATCAATTTTATCCTCATTTTATGGAGGGGTAGACTATGATAGAGGTAAAAATGGCTGCTGAGTTCGGCTGGCTGAAATTTCAGCTGCCTAGCTTTTGTTACTTCATCATGAGAATCCACATCAGTTCCACACTCAGGATTTTTGAAGCTGACAAGTGCAGTGCTTGCACTGGATCACTGGGTCTTGCAAATGCTCTCCTGTCCTACAGAGATTATTTGTAGGGCTTATGGAAGTTACACAGGATAAAGGAGTTTTGGCCAGGCTTTCCCAAAGTTTCCTGACAGGCCTGTGGCAAAATCAGGAAAGAAGCCAGTTTTCTTGATTCCTCATCCCATACCTTAATCAGGAAACATTACTTGCATCCCAAGCCTCCCTGACCCAATGCACAATAATGAGACTAGGAGATGTTGGAGGGGTTGGAAATACCAAGAGCATCAGGCCTCATCAAACACTCTGAGAAAGCACAGAACATCCGAAGGGGAGCCAGGGCGGGTAGCACTGATGGGAAAGACCCAGATTGCTATGGAGAAGTGGGATTCCTTGGGAAGCTGTGGAAGCAGGTGGGGAGACCAGGATATCCAACACGGGAGTGACAGGAAAGTCCCAGCACAGCGAGAGTGCGGCATATGGAGGAGGCCCAGAGCAGCAGGAGGAGGAGAGCTGAGGGGGCAGTTGACAGGAAGAAATCCAGCCGTGTGTGTGCCAGCATCTTCTGCGAGTATTATTGAATGCGACAGACCACGTGCATGTTTCCTCCATGCAAAACGGAGGCAGCTGAGAAGGGAAGCGGGTGAGGGAGTGGGAGAGGGGCTCAGAGGAGGGACACGTGAGCTGGCTACCCAGTTTCCTCCTCTTTTTCTTGCCACAGAGTGATGTTTTTGTTCATCTCACACTGTTGGCAAAAATTGGTAACCGAGTGAGATGTGGAGGGGGGTTCTACATGAAGACTGAGATAACATTTTCTGATCCAGCTGGGAACAGTTGGCTGTGGGTGGTGGCTTGTCACCAGCCCTGCCAATTCTAATCCAGATCCCAGTTTTTCTCTTTCTCTCAGCTGTGAAGAGCCTTCTCTACAACTTTAATTTCCTGCAGGGGTTAATCCCATGGCCAGTAGTAGCTCAGACTCTTAATCCCTGCACTCAGCCCCTTGACAGAAGGATTGCAGCCGCTTCCGACCCAGCAGTTCTGAGGGAGGCACCCTTCTGCTCTCGGCTCCTCCTTTGCACCCCACAAGCATCCTCCAGCTCACTGGCATTTAAAATGCTGCTCCCCTCTTCCTGCCAAGCCTACCCCGGGGGTGTGGGTGAGTGACACACCAAAAGGAGAGGCTCCAGGCAGAGAAGGTGGCTTGGTGGAAGAATCTTGGTTCTCACCCCTCTCCCCACACCACGCACAGGTATTTTCCTCACTTCTTAGTTGGTGCTCCAGATCCCCAAACAATCTCTTGTTTTTATTCGGGTGATGCTCAAGAAGGAGCATATATATGGGCCCACATTTGTGAAGGATTCTCTGAGGGCTCGGCACGTTTGAGATGACCCAGTGCCTTCCCTGGGTCTCTTATTAGGAGAAAAGTATGCAGCAGATCCATAACAGGGAAGGTGCCAGCCTGTCTGAGATGAGAGATAGATTTACATGCACAGAGTAGTAGATGGAGGTGTGTCAATTTCACAGCAAGACAGGAAAATACAAAGGTTTTTATCAATATAAACTCTTGGTTCACAGTTTCTGTCCCTGGAGCGCTAGGCCAGAGGTCTATCAACCAGTATGACCAGACTGCCAAATCAGGGGGCTTCCAGATCAATACCAAGAAACCTCTGTTATGGGGGCTAAGGCACTTCAGCCGCAAGCCTTTCTCCTTGTGCTTCCTCATTCCTAAATTCAGGTGAGCTTCTGCGAGCCTGGGTGATCCCGTGCACACAAAATGTCCCACACCTGCTTGTTTGCCATCATTCATGTCTGCTTTGTCCCAAGAACTGGCTTTACGCCGGGACGCCAAGCTCGCTAGCCTACCTAGTGCTTGACACTGGATACTTTTGCTTCTGGTGGAGAAGCCAAAGTGACGGATAAGTGCTCCCACCTAAGCTACTGAGTGAGAGAGTCCCTTCTCCTCTTCCTCACCCAGCACCTTGGCTGTGCTTCCTTGGCTGCCAGAATCAGACCACCAGCTGCAAGGGTAGTGGCTCACCACTTCGGCAGTTGGAGCAGGAGGAGGTAGAAAACGTGATGGGATGAGGGAAGAACTTCACTATCGTCTTACTTCACAAGCCTGTGCCCCAGGTGTGTTTGAAGGGGCAGGGATCATCCATGCATGCACAGCAGTGGGGCAGAGCACAAGACGCCAGCAGTAAAAATCCTCTCTGCTCTTATCATAAGGGGATCAGTGACCCAGCACGCACACAGCTCCTGGCAAACCTCCCAAGGAAAGGCTGACTCTCATTGTTCGCACATGATGCATTTAAACTGAACTCTGAAGGAGACCTTTCGCTGATTTCTTTTTCTGCTTTAGGGAGTTGTATAGATCTGTTTCACTTGGTTGCCATTGTGGCACAAGGTCAGCAGTGCAGCCTATTAGAAAGAACCTGGAGCTCTTCTTCCCCTTCCCCATCACCCCCCATCACCTTTCCAGAGCATCTAAGAGGGGCATCCCTGCAAAGTCCACACAAACTGCATGGGTTCCAGGCTGCTGCCTGTGGCTCCAGGGGTGCCTGAGTGTCTCTGGGACACACTTACACTCTTTACAAGCTGGGAACATTGCCCATAGCTCAACGAGATATGGTGACAGCTCTCACAACCCAGAGCTCCAGCCAGGATCCTTGCATCAGGTTAGCACACTCATCACAGCCCCATGCTGCAGAGCCTGCTGAGGCTGGGGAAGGTCCTCAAATTTGATGTGACTTTACTTTTCTGGAGGGTTTGCAGCCACAGAAGAGATATGGGCATGGCAACGTTCACATTCCATCAAAATCACTAAATGCAAGTAGAGTGGAGAGCAGGGCTCACCTTCAGCTCCTCTACCTCTACACAAGGCACCTCACAGCAAAATCACAGCAGCAGCACGTTCCGCTCTGGGGAGTACCAGCAGCAGAGAGCCTCACCAAGAGTGGAAAGAGAGCCCAAATGATAAGCCAAGATGCCTCTAACAGCTCCTCTCCAGACTCGGGATGTGGTCCTACTTCTTTATTCCTTGTGTGAGGGCATGGTCCATGGGGAAGGAAGCTTCCAAGCTTCCCGGCCTCCTTGGAGTAAGGAGGAGCATGGCAGCATGGCCCATCTTCAAAGTAACAGCCTTTGCTTGCAATCAGTCATGAAGTTCAGACTTGTATGGCCCTGCCGTAAATTTAGGTCTCAGTCATTCCTGTGATGGGTGTGAGGCATTGCAGTGCATAAATAATGGAAAGTCTCTTGTTTTCCCATTCATAAAGAAAGAATCAAGAAAGTGTCATTTTCATTTTTTTAAAAAAATTGCCATATGATAAAATATGCCATTTGGCTTGCAAAGCCAAGTACTTAAATGTGAGTTAATACCTGCACAACCTTAATTCAGCCATTTGCATGTATGTGTTACCACACAGCCTTTGCTTATCCAAGCAAGTACAATTTCTTTTTTTCACAGGACCTTGTCCCATCCTCAGTGCAAAGGGCACATGATACTCAAGCTAACAATGAGGATATTGTAATAAATAAGGCTATTTTTATATGGTCAGCATTAAATATTAAACCGCAGTTTTGGCAGGTGGCCACAGCTTGTACATTCCTAATTTTGCGGGTGCCCAACATGAGACCCTAGGGGCCATTTTGCAGAACTGCTGAACACTCACAGCTGTTTTCCAAAATGCTGGCAGCTTAGCCAGCAAACTGGTATGGTGTCGAGGACTCAATGGCACTGAGAGCCAAGAGGCCCCAAGCTCTGGTCCTGCACCTGCTGCTCCTTCCCCATGTGGCTAAAGGGGAAGTCTCTTTTCCCTTCAAAAGCAAGGAAAATAACCACTCTCTCTTGCCTCATCAGGAGCATAAATTCTCTATCATCAGCTACGAGGCAACTGTAGCAGCGAACACCTTCAGAACACCACAAGACAATGAATAATGATGTATTGCCTGCAGGGCTTGGATGGCAGGCAGTAAACAAATAAAACAGGAACACACTTTGCAGTACCAAAAAAAAAATAACAGCCCCCTGCTTCACCTCCTCAGCACGGTGTAGCCAGCGCCCTGAATGAGGCAACTTATGGAAATACAGTGTGTGATCCTACCAGTCAGGACTGCAACCTGGTGCAGATGGCATGCTGCCCCAAATCCCGACATTTCCTAACTTTCAACTGCTCGTTTTTGCAATGTGAATAAAACTGCGTTTCACATAATCTCCCCCCTCGCAGGTGCAGCAACTTTTCCTTCCATCTCTCCAGCCTGGAATTTAACTGGTTTGTAGACCCCAAAAAATTATTCTTGCTATTAGGATGCCCTCAGCCACACAAAGCATTTTTGTGAACCAGCATTTTGGTAAAGCCGTGGCAGGAATAAGGTATGTGTTAAAAGGTATTTCCATGCAGTAGGGACAGAAACAACCCAGGACTCCAACTCCAGCTCCTTCCCACTGAGATCTGGAATGTGGGTCATGGTGTAGCACTCTGGAGCATTACTCAGCTGGGGGGAGCATCCCAGTATGGTCATTTGATGAGCCACCCAGGGCTGGGACAGATGTCAAGCGGTGTAAGCAGCTGCTTGTAACCAAACATGGCAAGTGAAGGAAACTGCTTGGTCTCTCTTTTGAATCAGCAACAGGCAAGTGCTGAAGAGTCACCGAAGAACTGCCCAGAAATTCCCTCCCACAGGCTTGAGCCTGTCCCCATCCTCTTCCAGTCTCTCCAGCTCCCTGGATGCTCCTGTCCAGGTATCCTCATGGCCCTGTGCTGCTGCTGCTGGCCCTCCCTGCTGCACCTAGACACAGGTCTGCCTGCCTTCATCAGGCTTCTGTGATGCTGAAGAGCCTAGAAAAGTCTTTCTGCATCAGGCTTAGAAAATCCAGAGGAAGGGCAGGGAACTGGAGTAGCTCATGAAGATGTCTGAGCTGGGAGTGCACCTTGCTAGCGTGTGGCATTCACTTTGCTGGAGGCAAGGGTAAAGCTATGATCTGGTATAAAAATTACATAAGAGGGTTTCCCCCCTTTCTCTTTGCAAACAGCCCCTTTGCTTAGGATTTACCATAACTCCTCCAAGTGGGCAAGATACACTAGCAGAGACTGCGCTGATGTCTGACAGGGAGACAACTCCCGCAAGCCTTTCACTCATGTGGAATAATTCCCTTGCAAATGTTGTTTGCCCACAGCAGTTAGAGAAAGATCTGCTTCCCGCCCCCGCCCCCCCCCCCAAACCAGACCCAAGCGACAAAGCTAAGAAGAAAAATGGTCTGCAATTCTGGAAAAGGCACTCCTTCCTCCTTACTGCTGGAAATGTCCCCTGCTTTGTGACAAGTCCCTGTGTGCCTTTAAGGGTCCCCCTGTCTTTTAAAGGTTTATTTCTTTAAATCCTGCAATAGCAGCTGTTCCAGTCCTTCCCCAAGTGAGATCTGCCTTTCTCCCTCCATCCTTGGGTGTCAGATCAGGCACCGGCAGCAGAGCAGTCTGTACCCTGCTCACTACTGTTACCATCGGGGATGCACTGGACGTGGCACATTCAGGCTACCTGATGGTCCACATGGCGGGCCCAGGGCCCATCTCGGTCATGACCTGGTTGGAGCAACAGCTTCAAACATCCTCTCCCCCGAAACTGTGAGAGCTCTGATTTTACATGTCTCTCTTAATTAGCATGAGATGCAGTGGCAGTAATAAACTGGGCAGGCAGCAGGAGGAGGGGGCAGAATGCCCTGAGTGGGATGTATGTGTGCACGTGTCTGTGCATGTGTGTATATGCACACGTGTATATGTGGACACACACATACACACATGCTAATGCTCACATATATACCCCTATCCACAGGCTCACATCTCATCAGCTCATTCAGGATCTTATTCTCCCCTTCCCTCCCAGGCAGGGCTGGAAAAGGCTGTGAAGTTTCTCTGTGCTGTGTTTCACCCCCACCCTCAGTGCTGT
The DNA here is from genome assembly GCF_028500815.1 of Rissa tridactyla. Lineage (NCBI taxonomy): Eukaryota > Metazoa > Chordata > Aves > Charadriiformes > Laridae > Rissa > Rissa tridactyla. The sequence goes on from NC_071466.1 coordinate 151,817,373, forward strand.
GCATTCCACCCAAAAGTTCAGAAATCGCTGGCTCAGCCTGCAGGGATGCTGCAAGCCGGTTGGGACTTATTTTTGGCTTCGCTTGCGATATGGCCTCCTTTACTTCATGTCCTGTGGTCAGTCATGTCTGTGAGCTTTGTGCGTGAAATTGTACATGCACGCACACACACTTACGCATATACACACCCGTCATCCTAAAGCCCATTTACTGAATGCTGGACCTGTCCAGTTCTGGTCCTCATTTCTCCAGTTCAGATTGTTCTTACTGAGACAGCTGAGACCAAAACGATACCCAGCAAAGCCCCCATGGGTCAGGTGAGTGGCAACTCACATGCTGGCCCCTTTCACAGCCCTGAGGAGGGGACAAAAGCCAGGGTTCTCTGTGAGCTGCCCAATACCTGGTGACCACAGTACCAAGCGCCGAGCCTCAAAGCTGCACCTAAGCTGCCCGTGCTGCCACGAAAGACGCTGGTGGCATTCACAGCTGGAAGAAGTTGCTCCCAGCTGCCGGCACTGAAACTGGACTGGAACCAGTACCAGCAGCCTCTGCGGCAGGGTTGTCGTTCTGCTTTATTGGGAAGATCGCTGCCTGTCAGCCTCACACAACCGGGACTTTGCACTGTGCCGTCTGGCAGACGGGGCTGACCCCGACTGCCACTCCCCTCCCCAGGGAGGACGGTTCCTGGGGGGTAGCCCCACTGATCTCTCATAGCCAGGGAGTGGGGGCGGGGGGGGGGTGAAATACAAAAGAGAGACATCTTTACTTACCTCTCTTGGGCTGGGATGGACCCTCCTGTGAGAACGGCAGCTCTTCCAGCGAACCCGGTACAATCCCAAAGCAAATCCAGCAGAAAGTCCTTCCGTTGCCGGCTGGGCTCTCGGTGGACCCTAGTTGGCAGGAGCCCCTCCTAGCCAGCTGCTCGCCCCACGCAGAGGGTAGAGGAGCCGCCCGGTGAGATGACAGCGTGGGAAAGGGACTGTAATCCTCCGTAAATAATAAATAGGGGGAGAGGGAAAGAGAGAGAGAGGCGGGAGAGGGAGCGACTGCGCGCAGCGAAGTGACAGCTGGGGGTACATCTGCGATGGCAGCAGCACACGCACAGGAGCGCGCACAGACAGTGCAGAGGAGTCACCCCGCCAGGCAGGCAGGATCTGCTCCGAAACACCCAGAGGAAGAAGCCCGGGAGGTTTTCCTTTGCCTCAACCCATCCTGGAGAAAGGGCTGTTGCTGTCAGTCCCTCTCTCTCCCTCCTCCCCACCTTGCTGCCATCCCTCTCCGGGTGCTGGGAGCTGAGGGGCTCGAGGAGGGATGAGGAGATGCCGGGGCGGGGGGAGCTCCCCGCAGCCCCTCGGGAGGCAGATTGGTCAGGCACAGGTTATGAGAGGAGGCACTGAGCCGAACGCCTCCTCCCCTCGTTCCATCCCTCCCCTGCCTGCTATGGCTGATGACAATAAACCGGTAGAGAAAGGCGACCAGGAGGAGCAGGGACGAGCCCTGCTGTCGGCTGGGTTTTGTCTAGGGGTGAGGCGAGTGGCTGCGGTGAAGGGGAGGCAGCAGGGGAGAAACCAGGGAGCATGGGAGCGGGGCACCCCCTTCCCACCAGTGCACCAGAGATGGTGGGGGGAGGCAGTGTGTCTGACATTGGGACTGAAGGGAGAGGTGCTCACGGCAGGCTGGCCGCATCCTGCCCAGCCACAGTGGCAGAGCCCATGGGCTGCTCTAACACTTCCCTGCTTGGATACAGCATGACCCGGCCCCGGCTTCCTTGGGGATCTGTGGAAAACTTAGGAGTGCTGGTGAGGGGTAGGGGGATGAGGGGAATGGGTTAGGGAGAGGAGCATTTGCACCCACGGTTCTCCCCCCTGGGTTTGGTGTGTGGCGGGGAGAGCGTGCTCAGCCATATGTCCAGCTCAAATGTCAGGTGTGGTTACATCCATGCCGTGGCAGAGGCATCCCCTGCCCTCCCCAACACAGCCTGCTGGTACAAGGGTGCAGCAAGCACCTGAATCCAACCCACTGCCAGGCTTCCCTCTCTGTTCTCCCACAGGCTCCTGTTGCCTGGCCCCCCACCCCAAATCAGAGCCCTCGCTTGCCTTCCTACAGCTTGCTGAAGACCTCGGTAGTAGCCACCTTTGCAAGAATTACTGTTGTTCTGATCCACTTGAACTGCCTCTTTTGTCAGGTCCACTAGCATAGGCAGGCTGCCCTTGGTTTGGACTTTTTGTTCTTTTTAACCTGCCTGGAAGTTATTTTTTAAATAAAATTTTTAGTGGACTTCCAAGTAAAATTGTGAGTGGGGCAGCTGCACTGCTGGCTTGAGCGGGAAAATGGGAATATTTCAGAAATAGGCAACGGGGACTGCAAATGGACAGTGCAGGCAGGGCTGCCCTGCTGCTCTGGTACATTCTGCCATTTGAATCGCAGGTTTTTATTTAACCATCAAACCGGCAGCCGTGAAAACAGGTTTTGAATGGTAAGGTACATCTTGATAAGCAGGATGTAATCTTGCAGCTCTGCTATGCCTTTTTGTTGTGTGGCAGGCCCAAGAATTAAATCTTGGGGAAAGCTCCTTATGAGAACAGCATATGGATAATCAAGGAGACAAGCCAGGGAAGGCAGACAGAGAGACAAGCAGAGGATGAGCTAATGAGGCAGACATGCTCGACGGAGGGATGAACAGGTGGAGGGGAAGGTTCTTCTCTCCACGGTGAATGGCAGCACACGACTCCGGAGAAACCCAGCTGCAGCCATGCAGCAGGCGCCGCTTGGGCTTGCAGGCAGGGTGCTTGCTGGTGGGAGGTCGTGCACAGGTCTGGGTAGCTCGTCAACGTGGTGAAGCAACACCTAACTGTACAAGGTGTGCAGCATCGCTCGTCCTTGTGTTTTATTTCATTGCTGGGAAGCCACAGTTGCACGCGTTATTTGCACATTAGTAGGAGTAAAACTATTAGCCATGGTCTCTCCGAGGACTCTACAGTTGTCGTCATGCTGCACTCCAGGGCCACTCATCATTTCCTGGACCACAGATCTTCCTGCTCCTGCAGCATGCTCTATGACACCAGAGCAAAAAGGCTGATTAATGATTCAGTTATACTTTGGAACAAGCTTGGTTGTTCCAGTTTTCTCCCTCTCACCTGAGCTGTAGCATCATCCTGACCTCAGACTGAATCACCGCTTTCCTCCTTTCTACCCATCCTCACCAACAGCCTAAAGGCACCCAGAGAGCTACTTGTTGCTAACACTGGGAGGATTTTTGTGCCTTCTTTCCCCTCAGTCCACACGTCTTCCTCAGGTCACCTGAATACACGGAAGCTTCTCACAGTTCACCACTCCACCCTGACTGGCAAGGAGCCGTGCTGCCAGGCAGGAGCATGGACCAATCCCTGTAGTATGGTTCCCTGTGATGGGAATCATCCAGACAGACAAACCTAGCTGCAAGGCAGAATAGCCCCCAGCTTTGCTTTCAGTGACCTCTTCAGACTGTGCTGTGATGTGAGGAGGAGCGTGGTGCTCACTGCAGCTCCGTGGGGAATAACTAGAAATGCGTGCTGGACCACTGTGAAGGAAAGAAAAGGCTGGTGCAGAGAAGATGAGTAAGAGCAAGCCCTACAGAGAGGTTAGGGCTGCAAAGATTGCATCCAAAGGACAAGGCTTGCTGACAGACGGCACAAACGAGTTAGACATGGCTGTAAGTGATGTGGAAAAAGGAAGGAGAGAGCTGGGAGACTCTGCTTTCTGTCCCTGCCACCGCCCACCAGTGCAAGCCCCCAGGTACTCTCTTTCCTCATGTTGCAGGCAACTCTGTCCAAGTTCGGTATATGCTACTTACGCCTCCTGGGCAGAGGCAAGGATTCACAATCAGGGGTGAAGCTCCTTTTGAAGAACAATTTGAGGATAAATGTTCCCACTTGCAAAACTGAGTAAGTCTCTGCATTGCAATGTTAGTTATGTAGGTATCAACTCCTCTTCAAGTCTCATGAAAACTATATGTCCTGGGTAATGTTCAGTCCCATTGATGTGATCTGCTCTGATAAGGGGAATAGCTCTTTCTTGAGATGGTTTTAAAGGATAGCGATGAATTTATTTAAAGCTACGTACCAAATCAGATGCGTGGGCCTCATTGAACTTGGCAGCAACAACACCATTTGCCTTCTGCCACGGACTGTCGATTTGTCAGCAGGGGCACCAAGCCAAAACATGCCTGCAATAGCCCCACTGAAGCTAACGAATCTTCACCTGGCCTGGACTCAGCCCCATCCTTTCTCCTTTGTTTGCATTCTTTGTCTTATCTGGTTTGTGCTCTGTGAGGCGTAGGGCAAGGCAGCTCTACAAAATCATTCCCCCACATACAGTCGGTCATATTCAGTCTACAGCAAGGAGAGCTGGATAAGAAATGTGCCTGTGAATGGGATTTTGTAAGATGTGCCAGCAATGGGAATGTGACAAGAAGGACACTGACACTGGCATTAAATGCAGAGCTGATGCCAGGCGCCAGGGTCTGTACAAGCTGCAAGAAAATATACTATTGCATACTCCAGATTTAATTCATACACATCGGAATTAGAGCGTCAGATCATACTGTTAACTTAAAAGCACCCACATGGCATGATTCAGATTTAAAGGATCTGTTCTCCCCTTTGAAGCTCCTGCTAATTCAGAGGAAATCTGTAGAAACAGCAACATTTCATCCACCCGATATTGGTGGTTGTGAAAAAGGGCTCAGACTCTTCCTCTCTGTACTTCTTTTTCTCCCTCACTTGCACATTATATTCTATTTCAAGGTCCTGCTTGCGGCTGTACTTCCTGCAGAGCTCTTAGATTCAACTAGTTGACACACAGCCCCGTTGTTCCCCGTCACTGTGCCAGGCTGCGCACGACTGCGCTGGTTATTATGTGTGCTTGTAGGCAACCTACCCGGGGACAGCTAGGTTATTCTGTCGGGGAGACCCTGCACCGCTTCTTCTCCTGTGGAGCTCTGCCTTACTTCAGGAACATCATGCTGGAAATAGACAAGAAATTAAGCCGAGAAATTAGGACGCACTTCATTAAGAAACACACACACTCTTTTGCTTAGCAGAGCGTGCACTAGGCTGGGACTGGGTCACGAAGCACTACTTCTAATCGACACTTTTCCGTCAAGTGGCATTCATATTTTTGTGCTTTTATAGTGGCTTAGGAGAAATCTAAATTGCTGTGGTCTCCCCTTGAGACAGGTGGGTTTTCAAATGAATCCCTTCCTCACGCTGGCCTACTTTATTTCTGATTGATTCTGTGGGGTGCAGGAGTTGAGGCTGGGGTGATCAGAAACATCCATCCTGGCCAGCTAAATCTACAAAAGACAAAAGATGAAAGCTCACGTGCTTGCTCTCCTGGGTTTTTTTTGGTTGGGATTTTTTTGTCGTTGTTAATTTGTTTGTAGCTCCGTAGTGTTTAGTGGGAGAGAGGTGTCAGTACCTCGGTACAGCAGTCAGCGTCCCCTTTTCCTCTACCTTGTTAAAACCTCTGACTCTCACTTGGCAGTCTGACTCAGCGCTGATCCCCCGATGCTTATCATTCACACTTGGAAGCAGGTTGCAATTGCGATTTCCATCCCATCACTCCTTTCCTAACTTGTGTTTGTCTTTCTCTCTCTCGCACATTCCTCTTTTTGCCCTCCCCTCTTTTTGTTTCCCGTAGCTGTGGGTGTGCAAATTAAGCTGGACTTGCTCCAACGCAAGTTTTGGATGGCCATGCAACAGGTAAGAGCGTTAGCAATTGTGTAGAGAGATAATTTAATGCTCTTCGTCAGCTAGGTCGATGATATGTTACATCACATACAATGGCATTTTGATGACGGCTTTTGTGAAGTTCATATTAAAAGATTTATGAAATAGGTAAGTTTGAAGTCGCACATTTCTGTAATCCTTTGACGGCACTAATGCTGTGTGAGCTGCGAGTCTGTTCCACAAATGCCATGTTGACCGTGTCAGCATCCTGGCCTGGCATTAGCTCTGCTGCGTATGACACATTTAATTGTTGAAATATGTTTTGTGCTCATTCAGCTTTTCAGAAACCTCATGGAAATCTGCAATTTTGGGCACATGGAAAAAAAAATCTACTGCCTTCTCTTGTCATCTTGATAATGGTAACAAAATGCTACCAGCTTGCCAAAATAAAAAATATTTGCTCCAGGGATAAGCTTTCAGTGTTGTCCTAATTTTGGACACTCTTGGTGGACTGAGAGAAGTGGAATAATTAAAACAGTCCCCCAGTCTGAGAGACAGGAAAAGTGAAACACCTTTCCCTTCCCACCCAGGGGCTTTCCCCTCAGGCTTTGCTTTCAGGGAGGGATACTGGAGGGGTGAGACTGGTGGGACCGAAGCAGCACACAGGAGAATCGGCTCTGCTGTCAGGAGAGGGAACTGTCATCAGACGGGGATGACAGCGAAGACAGGGCAGGAGGCTGCTCACTGGGAGCAAGCACACACGGGGAACAGAAAAGCACAGAGTTGGCCGCGGTGGCAGGGGCATCCTCGAAGGTGGGAGATCATGTAAGCATAACCTGAGCTAAAAACACTTCTGCAAAGCACGTGACCACATCCTGAAGCATCAGCAGAGAGCTTCCTTTTAAAAAATCTCCTGAGGGCCATACCCAGGTAGTTCTCACATAAACAAGCCCACATGGGCGTTAAGGGAATACGGGAAGGCTTATTAAAGAAGCTGAAAGGAGGCCTGTGGGCCAAGCGCCTGCATGCCACGGCCCTGGTAGGTGCTGGTATGAAAAAAGTCTGTGTATGGTTTCCCAGGACGTGACTGCCATTTGACGGAGGAATGACTAACAGATTTTGTTTTCTCTCTCTCTCTCTCACTTCACCGCATGCTGTGCCACTCTGGATGTCCACGCTGTGCCTCCCGTCTCCCAGCCCAATGACAGTGATGTAAGTAGGCAAAAGCTGGGGATGGGGAGGCATCCCGGCGTGCCTCGCCACAGCTCGGCTTCGTAATTGTGTCGTTTGCATGCCAGCATATTATAGGCACTGTCCCTTGTCTGTAATCACTGGAGACAGTCCAAGCCTGTCATAGGCTGTGTTTGTCTTCACGGTAATTAAGTGTCTTTGGCAAAGCTGAAATTGCTCTAGGTCACAGCGTTTCAGAGACCTGACCAACAACAGGAGGATGGTGTGAGGTGGGTTGGTCTCTGAGGGGGGAACTGTGCCCATAAGGCAGTAGATGTGGTCTCAGAGCGACCAGGGAGCTCAGGTTCAGCTCTTCCCCCCAACTCAGGGGCTCCCTGCAAGCCACCGGTGCTCTCAGATTGGGCTCCTCACCGTGGTCCCACTGCTGCATGGCCAGCCCAGCACCAGGCACTGCTGGAGCCTCTCCAGGTCTGGAAGAGCAGCAACAGCACAACTCAGTCCTCACGCTGCCAAGGAAGATGCTCTGAGACACGGGCCCTTCTTGTGGGAAACCGTTCTGATTCACCTGGGTTTCTGTTCTGCTTTCCAAGCTTTGGGCTCTGTATTTTTTATCCCCCAAGGCCATAATAGTGGTTCATTGTGGTGGTATTATCCCCGCTGACCAAAGGAAGGAACCCCCCAGGGATGAAGTACAGGGCCTCCTCTATGCATACGTCCAGGGAGACAGAGCAACCCAATGCTGTTTTGTGGTGAGGCAAGAGTGAGACGATGCTTGCAACTGTGGGTAAAGGGATGTTTTTGAGCTGTCATCCCTAGAGCCTCAAAAAGCCAGTCAGGTTTGGAGCATGAGCATGCGATATTGCAAAGCCACAGGGCCTGAAACGAAATCAGGCATCTCTGAACTTCCCCTGAAGTTGAGCGGAGGGATGGAAACCTGAAACTATTGGCTTTGTTCTGCAAGACTCAAGAAGAGAAACAAATTCTAACTGAAAGTAATAGTCTTGTGGTTTGAAATGACAAATTCACCTCTTGCTACTGAGAATCACCCCACAAGGGCGCTGGGGTTTATGTATAAGGATTGTGTGGAAATAATGGGCAGCTGGCTGGGAGCAGACAGGCTACGCAACACGTCAGTGTCCTTCCCTGACCCCAGAAAACCTCTGGCAGGAAGGGGACCCCGTGTACAGAAATGGCAACACCATGTCAGCTTGCTTTCCTCTGCTGCTAGAGAAAATAGCATTAAAAAATAACACAAAGAGACAGACACACACAGCCACGGCAAACTCGGAACAATTATTAAATCAATAAGCACCTGAAGGGCTTTGTTACTCACCACTTAACCCCTCGTGTCCCCACCCGGTTCAGTGTTGTGAAACACATGCCAAGTCTGGTACACAGAAATCCTAAATGAAACAAATGGATGGTGCCTTGGGCTACAAGAGCACCATTCACATCCGATTTTATCATTAGCTGTCTGGAGAATAAAGAAACCAACAGCAACAACAACAAAAAAATCGCTGCCTGGGAAGAATCCTGATCTAAAATACTATGCCATGTGTTTAGTCCAGATACTAGCAGACGCTAAAATGCATGCTGGTTTCTCGCCGGTGCACAATAACCATTGCTTTCACAGCCAGAGAGCTTGATGCTGCCCCCTTCATTAATAGGTCTCTGCTCCAAGTGCACAGGTGCTGCTGAAAAGTGTTTCAGGGAGGCAGGTGCAGGATCAGAGCCCTCAGCAAAGGGGACATTACTCAGAAAGGTGGCAAGTACACAGAGCCACAAGTCACCAATTTGGGGCGTGGTATTGGTGCATGCTGTCAAGCTTGTCTTGGTGGAAACGCCAGCTAAATTTCAGAGGTGCTGGTATGGAGACCTTCAGCTTGGCAATCCCAATGGGGAGACTGGGAGATGAGATCATGCCATGGTTAATGCCCTGCTTTTCCTTTCCAGTGCAGTGCCTTGGACGGTGCCTGTCCACTAAGCTGTCAGGATGACGTAAGTTGCCCAGATTTCTTCTCTGTACCTGTGGTGGGTGAGGTTGACTACCTACTCTGTGGGGATCTTTGTCTCCCAAAAAATCAGGTATTGCCCATCGTCTCCTCACAAGAGATTGCACAGCTGGGGCAGGACCTCATGGTGTTGAGACAAACCTGCAGTTCAGGACTTCCCCTTAGCTGTGAGATGAGCAGGAGCATGGGGATTCCAGCCAGTGACTCTAGGGAGAGTCCATCTCCTCTAAAGCTGTCTCACTGGCATCCCAGCACTGCCAAAGAGAGTGGCTGTCAGCATGACATGCACGCTGGACACCCCACTTTGTATTTCGTCCACGGCTTCAACCTTGGCCTCAGGCATATCTGGGACAGGAGCTCCTCTGCCCTGGAGAGTGGGATCACCAGAGAATTTTCCTTCTCTGTTCACATAGGACTTCCTCTGCATCCCAGTGAGACCTGAAGGTTTTCATCTAAACTCTTTGCCTCCATTTCCTGCTCTGCAAAATAAAAATAAGACCAGCACTGATAATACTCAGCAGTGAGGAGAGGGTTGTTTCTTGAGTGGTTATAAAACTGAAGTCTGAAGATGGAAAGCATTAGATACCATTTTATTAAAGAGAAGTACTCTCCAAATATCCTGTCACTTCCTGCAGGATGTATCGTCTTCTTAAGTGTGTCTCAGAGCCTGCTAGGCCTGCACACAGCCCCAACAGGGGACAATCTCTGTCACAGGCAGCTCACAAAGTAAATACCTCATAATGGAGGCGGAGAGGGAAAAGTCAATTGTCTAAAACCAGTGGTAGCTGAGCTGTGGGGCTAAGCCTGGAAATGCCAAGGCTGTTGCCATAAGCACAAGCCCACACCGCTCCATCCTGCACACAAACAGACAACCATGGAAAAAAGCTGTCTTTAATGTTGCTTCTCTTTCATCTCTGCAGATTCTGAATTGCTTCCTCATTGATAATAACGGCTTTATACTTGTTTCCAAAAGACCTGCAGAGGTAAGAGGGCATAAGAGAAGAAGGAGAATGTGCTTAGCTTGTTCTTAAATAACCCCCCAGAGCTGGTTAAAACAAATGAAGTTCAATTGTGTAACAAGGGTGGCGGGGGTATAATTAAATTCAGCTGTGTAGGGAGGGGGAAGCCTCTCGGCAGAGTGACAGCACATCCTAGGTAAGGAAGGAGTTTGCTGTGATAAGGAAGGAACTAGTCAAAATATCTTTTTATCAGAAGTAAGGAAATTAGACTCCTTTCCCTTGGCGCAAATGCTAACTAGTCAAAATATCTTTTTATCAGAAGTAAGGAAATTAGACTCCTTTCCCTTGGCGCAAATGCTACTGAAAGATGATCTGAGACGGTCCCAGAAGGCAGGTGTGCCATGACAAGGGAAGGGAGGGGAGGGGAGGGGAGGGGAAGGGAAGGGAAGGGGAGGGAGGGGAGCATGCTTTTGAGCACCTCTGAAGTCAAAGCAGACATTCTTCAGGAAAGGCAGCTGAGGGCACGGTAAGAGCAAAATGCCAAAGGCAAAAAGGAAGACGAAATCATTTAAGCAAATTGGAAACAGGAGCACACGTGAAGAGCTGAAGGATTTACTCACAGACGTGAAAGGAGTAAGGAAAAAGACTCCGAATAGTAATAAAAATACAAGCAACAAAAATTACTTCCTTTCCTCCTGCTGCCAGCACCTCCGTGACCATTTCCAGGGAGCTGAAGGGGCACAGTTTGTGACGTGACATCCAGTGTTGCCTGGGTAGAGTCAACACTGCCAGCCACTGTGTGGTTTAGCTATACTTTTCTGCTTTCCAGTAAATTCACTAGAGAGCTCTTTGTTGCAAAAAAAGAAAAGGCCATAGATTTGAGTGTCAGAAAGCGATGTGTTGGAACAGTCTCATAAACTAGAAAGCTGTAAGTCAATAGCAAGAGTGGGCCTATAGAAAAAATGGGAAATGAAGCAGTTTTGTTACTGACAGAAGTGTGGAGTTTCGTTAGAATTGCCATAGTACTGGAGTTAACAAATACTGTAAGCGTATTTCCCAAAGGCAGTAGATCTGATCCCAGAAATTCCTTTCTTCAAGATGTGACAAACAGGTTGAAATGGAAATTAAAAATAAAGTAACAGAACACCCGATGGATGTGATTGGGACAAGCAGCACAGTTTCCATAAAGGAAGAAAACCTATCTTATCAGCTATAGTTCTTCGAAAGTGTGAGTAAATCAGGAGATAAGGGAAAATGGATGACCTACTGCATTTCAGTTTTTCTAAGAGCCTTGAACAGACTCCCTTACAAGATGCTGTTAAAGAAGTTCTGGTTAAAGAGTGAAGTGTGAAGTAGTGGCATTGATCTCAAAGTAGATGGGACAGAAAAGAAAGAAGAGGAATTTTTAGATGGATATTTAGATGGAAAACGTCAGCTATATGAGTCCCGTGGTTTTCCATCTGGACTTGTGTTGATTAGCGTATTCAGAGTAGGCTGACAAAAGAAAAAGGTGAGATCGTGAATTCTGGAGGCGCTAAACAGTAAGTTCAGAGAGGCCAAGATGAGAACTGTTGAGGCTCATAAAGCAAAATGACTCACCAACATAGCCGTAGCAGTGGGTGATACAGACAGATATCAAGGGACGCATATTCCAAGGACCCCCATTGCATTTTCAAATGCGCTTTACTGAGTCCTGTGGCATGTGTCCATAGGTAAAGGTGACTACACCCTTTAGGTACCACTTCTACTGTTCATCCTCAGCAGCCGCCCTCCTGGGTTTTATCTCAGTATTCTTTCTGCACCTTATGGAAAATGGATTTTTCAAAAAGCTAATTTCTGAAAGATCTGACTAGCAGAATCATAGAATCATAGAATCTTCATGGTTGGAAAGGACCTTTGAGATCATCAAGTCCAACCATACACACACACAAAAAAAAAACCCCACCAAAAAAACCCTTACAATCTCTGTCACTAGAGCATGCCCTGAGGTGCCACATCTAGACGTTTCTTAAATACCTCTAGGGGTGGTGACTCAACCACCTCCCTGGGCAGGCTGTTCCAGTGCCTGATCGCTCTTTCCGTAAAGTAATTCTTCCTAATATCTGATCTAAACCTCCCCTGCCACAACTTCAGACCATTTCCTCTGGTTCTGTCATTATTCACCTGGGAGAAGAGGCCAGCACCCACCTCTCTACACCCTCCTTTCAGGTAGTTGTAGAGGGCAATGAGGTCTCCCCTCAGCCCCCTCTTCTCCAAGCTAAACATGCCCAGCTCCCTCAGCCTCTCCTCATATGACCTGGTCTCCAGACCCCTCACCAGCCTGGTAGCTCTCCTCTGGACACGCTCCAGCACTTCAATGTCCCTCCTGTACAGAGGGGCCCAGAACTGAACACAGCACTCGATGTGAGGCCTCACCAGTGCCGAGTACAGAGGCACGATCACTTCCCTGCTCCTGCTGGCCACGCTATTCCTGATAACAAGCCAGAATGCTGTTGGCCTTCTTGGCCACCTGGGCACACTGCTGGCTCATGTTAAGCTGGCCATCCACCAGCACCCCCAGGTCCTTTTCTGCTGGGCAGCTTTCCAGCCACTCTTCCCCAAGCCTGTAGCGTTGCTTGGGATTGTTGTGACCAAAATGCAGGACCTGGCACTTGGCCTTATTAAACCTCATACAATTGGCCTTGGCCCATCGATCCAGCCTGTCCAGGTCCAAACATGGCATTATACTGAATTTGGGTATATTATAAACATTATCCACATGCCTCCAAGATCAGGCATTTTGGCAGGCACAAGAGCTGTCATCTCCTCGAGCTGTTACCTCCCCTGACCTCGGAGAGTTCACCACTACTTTTCTTCTGGTTTCTTTATCTTCCTTCAGTTACTGCTTTTATTTCCTAGTGGCACCATGAGTGTCCACACTGTTAAACTCTACAGGGAATTCAAGACAGCAGCAGCAGCATTAAATCAATACCCTGGGTTTCATAGCCTGGCTACCTGAATGTTCCTGCGTGGGATCACTTGCTGCTAGGTGGCCTTCCCTGCCCCATCCCACATTCTTCCCTCAGTGCATCCTTTAACGTACTGCAAAAAAAAAAATAATCCCGTAGCTGGATTTTTGTGGGGTTTTTGCCTTTCTGGAGAAGTCAGCTAGTTCGCTGCCCTACCTCCCAGCCTCATACCTGACACCAGGACCAGCACGAGTGGCTCAGCTGCATGCGTCAGCATTCCAGCCCAGCGGCAGGGAGAAGGGCGGGCTGCCTGCACACTGCCTGTTCTGCCCCACCGGCCGGGATTGGAGGGAGCTTATCGGATGCTGAAGGAGTGAGGGTGCACGGTGCCATCCGCCCCCACTGTGTCGCACAGCCTGAGGTGGCTCCAGCACGATCAGGGCCCCACATGCATCCCTGTTTCCCCAAGGAAGGCAGACGAGGAGCTTTCATGCCCAAAACACCTGTTTCCCAGGGCAAAGTGCAAGCTAAGAACAGCAGAGTGGTGCCAAAGTGCCTGTGTCCTTACAGCCCCTGGGCAAGCAGCTGGTGCCAGAGACCCGCTCGGGGGGCTCTGAGATGTTTTGCTCCATCTGCTCGCTCCCTTGGGGCTGAGGTGCTTTATGGTGCACTCAGCCTGCTGCCTGCCCAGGGCTACCTGCTGCCCACACCTCCTTCCCTGGGTGACCACACTGGAAATCAGAGAGGCTTCATGCAAATTCAGGGTGAGGACAGCTTGGCTCAGGCTCTGACCCCCTCCACCCTTGGGATGGGGGATCAGCTCTAATAACCTCTGCCTGAAGGTGGCAGGAAGCTTATGGCAGCCAGAAGCCACCAAGCAAGAAAGAGGGACTCGGGATTTTAATAAGCGACGAGTTGGAAGCTCCCTGCAGGATTAATTGGGGAAGAATGGGTAATCTTTTAACTCAGGCTAATCCCCCCATCCAGACTCATCATAGAGGGAACAAAAAGTTAATAGCCAGAGTCAGGAGAAGGGAGTGGGTAAGGAGGACCAGAAGATCTAGGGCAGGGGAGGAAGGGAAAGTAAGTGGGAGGCCCAGGCTGTGCTGCAGTGAGGGCTGCCCCACGCTATATTTCTGCCCATGTTTGCAGCCATGGCCCCACGACTGCTCCTGAGGTTTTCACCACCTTTCGCTGCCAGCCAGAGGTACAGCTGCAGATCACAGGTCTGGAGGTCCCTCCGCCCGCTGGCGTCCAGATGTCCCCTCACTCGCTAAACCTCTTTCTCTAGGACTGTTGCCTTCTCCCTGAGGCATCTTACAGGGTATGCCTGCAAGCTCTGCCCAGGTGGGACTCCAAGGACAGGGTACAGGGTGACAGCTAAAAGGCCAAGATCCCACCAGATGCTGTGGAAAAGTAGGGGCTGGCTTTCATTGAGCCACACTGCCCGCTTGCCCAAACCCTGTCCCATTTGGCAGGTCTCATTTGTCTACAGCTTTTGTGTGTACCAAAAGTGCAAATTGCTCAACGAGCCAGCAAAACATGGACAGATACGTATCTGTGAGCAGAGATGTACCTTTTGAGCCATATGTGTGCTCCGGGATGCAGCTCTTTTCCACGCATAGCCTGCGTATGTACTTGTATGCTCTCAACTGCAGGGGGATGTGACACAGCATGTGTCATGCAGGATGTCAGAGGCAATGCTTTGTGCTGTGAAACTCTGGAATTGCAAGGGCCTGTGGAAATCTGCCCAGAGCTGGGAGGTAGGAGAAGCACGGCAAAGGGATGTCTGGGAGAGCGGCAGCCAGCGACAGGAGGAAGCAGGCTGCAATGAGAGCTGCTTTGCAAAATGTCACTTCAGTACAGGACGGCTTTGGTTTCTGCCAACTGATGCTTTCCTGTGTTACTATCTGCACAGGGCACCTGAAACAGCACCAAGCTTTGAATGTCTGACTCGGTGTTAAAGGCCAGTTTGCTGATGCTTTTCTGAACACATTCCCTAGGCCTTACTCTCAATTACACTAACAGCGCCTCATACTTGCACCTATAGGAATGACATCCTGCCTGGAGAAATTTGGTCATGCATCAGCATCTCTGGACAGAGTGGGCCCCGTTTATAGTCCTGTAGTGACCCCCCTGCCCTTGCCACACCGGCTGCAGCTTGCCCTGTGTTAAATCCCACGGCTCGGGCTCCTGCTGGGACTGCAGACTGGTATTAAATGGAAGCAGCTGGCCTCCTCGCCACCCTAATCAGATTGAAAGAGCGAGGGAGGTGAAAAAAAGTTAGCGCTTGCTCAGACACATTTGACTATGTCTGAGACGATTACAGCCTAGATGCTCGAAAGGGAGTTGATGTTATGTATCGATTTATACAGCGAAACGCCTTCTAAAGCCTGTTGGGAAGAGGCTCATAACCACGTAACACTACTGTTAGGTGATTACCATATGATCTTAGGTAAATCTGCCTAAGGGTTTGGGTTTTTTTAGTGGAAATGCCCCACTCAAATAAATGAAGTCATCTGTCGTCTGCTAATACGTGCTAAATGACTGCTAGCCTATCAGTGGAAAAGTAAAATGTCTCCCCAAACTGTGTGAACACTTCCATAACATATGGGAACTATTTACTGGGTTAAGACCCATGGGCCAGGAAAATAGACGGAGGACAGCTTGTATCTCCATTTTTATTATTTACGAGTATTTTATTTACTTGCTTGCAAACAAAGGAGCGGACTTGGCAGATTTGAAGCTTTTTTTCAATAGATTTGTCATGGTTTAGTAATCAGGCTTGCCAGAGCTGTTGTTTGTTTGAAGAAGGCTTTAGAGCAGTGGTTCCCAGATTTGGGATTGGGACTGTATTTGAGGTTATTGACTCCAAAATGTAAATGGGACCAGAGGGCCGCTAGCTCCACTTTTAGTCCAGGCATGGAAGTGGGATTTGGGGTGTTGCTCCCCAAATGCAACTTCTGCTAGGGTGGAGTCTGTGGTAGCACAGCCCTGGCTGTGCCAATGCCTAGTGTGTAAGGATGGGTCGGGATGTGTTGTGTCGTTTGGGTTACTGCCTGCTCAGAACTTGCACAGCAGTGAGTTGTAAAATTGTGTTTGCTACCTAAATAAATGTTTGTGGTGCGCTTAGGCGTGGAGAGTCAGTTCGCCTAGGGCAGCAGGAGAGCAGAGATTTCTGAAGCCACTGCAGCCGCAGGCTAGCAGAGAGACTCAAGTGGAAGAGACTCAGGCATTCAGATCCGGAGAACATGGATTCACAAAAACCCACAGGAGAGCCCAGGCTCCCAGTTAATCAATGTGCCTGGGTCTCTGTAGCTTGAGAGTCTGCCTTTTTCCGTCACAAGCTGCAGGGACTTACGTGGGCTAAATCATTTCCAAGTGCGTTAGGAATGGTGCAGGATGCCCAGCTGGCGATGGGGGAAGTCCTCCCTCAAGCTTTCCAGCCCGCCAAAGGACAAAGCTCGGCATTACCTCCTTATAAAGCACTCGTTATGTGTAGTAGGCCTCCAGACAAACTGGATCGTCTGGAACCATCGAGCATTTGGAAATTTTACTGTTGACAGTTTATTCTGGGTTTTTTCTTTTCTTGTGCTTGCAGACTGGAAAATTTTTTGGTGCAGTGGATGGCTCAGTAATGACCCAGCTGCTAAACATGGGCATGTTCAGGCGGTAAGTGGGGGATCTCTGCGCTGTACTTCTCTTTCTTCAGCTGGTGTGTGGGTCAGAACATGTTGGTCCCCATAATCAGCATTTGAGGAGGAGAAAATGTACATGCTGATGCACGTGGCGCTCTTATTTTGCTACAAGAGCTCCTTTAGCTACCTGCCCCCTCCCCGACTTGCTCAGCCATCGCCACCACACACCCTGTTTCTCCTCATCTCCTGCTCTTCCACCTGCTGCAAAGCACTGAGAGAGACAGTAACTCCCGATCTCCGTGAGGCCAGAAAGCAGCTGCTCCTCTGTCTTTTCCAGGGCAAGATGCTATGGGAAACACTTCTTGGTGTTTTGAGTGAAGTGCTTCAGTTCCTACTGCCACTTGGAAAGCCTTTCTGTGAGCAGTTGTCTGAGAGCCCCTCAGATGTGGCGTTGCAGCTGGCTGAGCACATTTCTCTCTCTCCTAAAAATACCTTTGTTTGTCTCACCACTGCTCCAGACCATGTCAAAAGAGACCTCAGAGTTTCAGTGGCTTGAAAACAGGAACTAGGGGGACCTGAGGTAGATGATACAATTATAATTCTCCTGCTTCAGAGCCTGCTTTACTCACCATCTGAAATTAGGGCCATCTTTCCTCCTGCGCTGACCCACTTACATTAATCTGGAGCCTGTATTGCTCACTTTGCGAAATCCAGCACTGGCCAAACAGCAAAGACGCGCGTAAGCAGGCCACTGCTTTAGTTCTTCCATACAGGATTTTTTTTAGAATAAGTGGTGCACGCTGATGTGTGTGTCCTCTAGGCAGTTGCATTGCTTGGTTTTGACTGCTTGCTGGTTTTGTTTTGATTGCAGGGTGACCATGTATGATTATCAAGCAATGTGCAAAGTACCCTACCACCACCACAGTGGTGCCCGGCCTCTGCTCAGCGTACGTATCTGTCTAGGCTTGGCTGTGGAGGCTTTCTCCTAGGACGTCTCCAACACCTTGATGTAGCACGTTCCCCGAAAGAGCTTAGCAGCTGTTTGCTTTCAAGTGATGGGAATGTCCAGACTCATCTAAGGCAGATTTCTGAGGCAGTGATGGCCACTGACAGTGCCTTCCGATTTGGCCCCCTATTGGCGTATGGGATCTGACGGAAAATTGGAAGGACCAGGGAAAGGACAAGAACTAGACTATGCCAAGCTGCTTCTAAAAGCTGAGGAACCAGCTTACTGCTGAAATGAACAGAAATGCTTTTACAGGGCATGGTTTTAGTCAGCAGCTCAAAAAAGGAGAGTTGCACTGTCAGAGAACAGAGCATCTGGGAGAAAGCTGTCAGCCTCTCAGGGAAGCATGAGTGGGCTTGGAGTAACAGGGAGAGGGGGTTAACACTGCTGAGAAACGCTGATAGCCCAGGGCACGAGCTATCGCAGTGTACAGTTTTGCCAGTACCCAGATGCAACCTCTCTTTAGTCAGATACAAGCTAATAATCCCGCTCTACCTTCCTAACCTGGCCTTGACTAGGCAGAACTAATTACTCAACACTCAGGCCACTTCAAACTAGCTGAAGCAACCCTAAGCAGGGGTGTGTTTATTGCTCTTATGATGGGGGGTTTTTTATACTTTAAAATGTGGTGTGCTGGAAGTACACAGTACAGCATAACGTGGTCAGCTTTCTCCAGTAAAAGAATTTTCAACAAAATCCTACTTTCTAATAATGTGTTATATTTTTTAACACTCTCTCAGTTTTGGCAATAGCTATACTTAAGCTGGATAGATAAAATATTTTGATTGCAGTGAAAATATTTGCTTGATCATATCCTCAAGAATTTTGATGTCTGAAAGAAATGTAACAAAATATGGACTGCCAAGAACCAGGTGAATTGGGAAGAGAATAAAAGGGTGAGCATTCAGCCTTCATCTCTCCCTTTCTGCTCTTAGCAAAACCCTCCAAAAGGAAATGAAGAAAAGTCCATTTTTTGTATGTACCATTCAAAGGAAAAATCAGTCAAATTCCCAACCATCTATACATTTTACTATTGGCTGACTTATTTTGGTTGAAGGTATGTCAGCTAGCAGTAATGGAACATTATCTTGTGTCCTGTGAATGCTGCATCTGTTTTGGGTTTGAGGGTATGGGCATGATTATGAGAGGGAGAGATGAAAATTAGACATGGTTACCACGAAGAAAGGAAGCAGCAGGATCCTCTGCAGATGAACTGTCCCTGGGACAATGCTGGATTTCCAATTTGTAGCTGAAAAGCAGGAAGATGATAGAAGTCATGCCATCTTGAGGAAAAGCTGGATGAAAGCACAGTTAAGCATAATCAATCAGTGGCAGATAATACTAAATCCTGGGCAATGCTGTAGCTTGTCCCAGAAACACCACTTGCTATCAGAATATAAAAGCATCCTAAACTGGTGGTGTCCCATTTAGCTGTGTTTCTCTCCTGCTGTGAGCTCTCAAGGTCGTCCATACTGGAGAGAAATCATCAAGCAATTACATCTTCAAAGTCCTTCATACATTTGTGATAAACTCCCTGACCCTGATGGGGAGCGGGTGAGAAGATATTATTAGTAGCGAGGCAGTTCTGCTGGCTTTTGATGCATTTTGAACATTTACCAGTGATGCCCAGGCCTCGAATTTCCAGCCTGTCTTCAAGAGCTCTGATCAGTGGAGGGAATTGGTCTGAAACCTGGGGTCCTGCATAACAATTATAAACTCTCTGACCAGGTCCTTATGGTATTTCTCATTTCTTCTTTTGTTCTCCAGCCTATTTATGCCTTTCTAGCTGCAGTGAAATGGCTGATAAGTGATTTCCTCATGTGAGTACCAAAAGATGGGGGTGTTTGGGAGGCTCAGACCAACGGGGGTGAGAGCTGAGAAAGCTGCAAGCGGAGGCCCCCGCGTAGGGCGTTGCTCTCAGCCTTCTCCTGACATTCAGCTCAGCGCCTCGCTCCTGGGAGACAGAAAGCTATTACTATTCCCATTTTGCAAACAGAGAGGCAGAGGCCCAGAGTGGGTCTGGGATTTACCTGAAGTCACTCAGTACAAAGTGGCAGAGTCAGAAATAGGACTCGGGTCTCCCGGGGCCCCATGCGGATCCTTGATGCTAAGTCCTCTTGCTTGTCTCCTTTGCCCGTGATGAGCGAATGCGCACCTTCGCTTTGCCGGGGGCAAAGGTTGAAGGAAGGAAGCCAGGGAGCTCAGGTCTGAACGACAGGCAAAGGAGGAGAGAGGGGAGGCCTTGAATCAAGCTCTGAATTCAAGCTCACCTCGAACTGCTGGGGGGAATCGGAGTTCAAGTTCAAATTAGGATGAAAGTGATGCTGCTCGGCTTGCTGGGTGTGCAAAAGGCAAGGTGTGGAAAAGATCCAGCTCCTAGGGCTTGAGCGTAATTCAGAATAATTCAATGTGATGTCCATGTAGCCTGAGTATGGGCTCCCTCATGGCCATCCATGCCTGCTCCTCGAGTGGGTCTCACAGTGACTGAATCCCCTCCCAGCTTCGGGGGCTGCCATACTCAGTCCTTCCTTCACTGGCAAGGCCCCGGCACAGTATGTACTTCAGGTAAAAGCCCATTCAGTTACTCCACAGTCCAGATCCCATGATACAAAGCTACACTCTCATCATGCGGAGAGGAAAGAAAAACAAAATTGAAAAAAAAAAACCCTCAGACTTCCACTGCCAGCAAATTCATAGTAAACATTTTAGAACTGATACTCGCCGGGTGATGGGGCCATCTCCTTGACACCTGCATCCTCCCAGGCTGCTGAAAAAGCATCCTCTGTTCTTGCTCTTTTGACAGCTTCCTTTTGGAGTTTAACATGAGTAGCTTCTGGCACTCAGACAACTTGGCAGATGGTGAGTACACAAGAGTCCAGCCGCCCCATAGCACATGAGTGTTACAGCCACTGGTGGCAGAAGAAGCTGGATGGGGAAGCCTGGCCTTGCACGAGGAGCCTGCCATCTGCCCCACCACCTCTCCCTCCGCGGATGCTGGAATCCAGCTTCCAGGTCCCGCCACCACCCCATCTCCCCTGACTCTCACCCCCATTTCATGCTGCCACAGCACTGGAGGGGTCAGGGTGAGGTGTGTGCGGCTTGGAGCATGCTGCTTGCATTCCTCTGGGTAACTGCCAGGGTCGGGGGAGGCTCTTCTTTCCAAGGAACCCCACCCTACATGCAGTGGGATGAGAGAGACCATCAGCTGCAAAGCCCTTCAGTTGGAAAGACTCCCTTCCACTCTTTCTTGAGGGTGGCCTACAGGACAGGACAGAGCAGGGCTGGAGCAGCAGGTTCTCCGGAGCCTAGCAGGGGTCCCAGAAGCTAGCCAGAAACCTGTAACACATCGAGGGTCTTCACTTGCCCACTGGACCCTCTGGAAGAGAGAAGATGATGGCACATGGTACTGCACAGCAGCTGAGTGCAGCAGAGGGGTATGTCTGGGCTGAAATCCAATGACCTGCCATCCCAGGATGTTAATGGCCCTGAGGCGACCCGAAGGGAAAGTTGAGGAGTGCTCTGTGCAGCCATGTAGGTGCCATTATTACATCCTTGCTAATTATTCAGCACTAATGGTGCTTTTAGCGGACACAGGGGTACCTTCCCTGCTAACTGTGGGACTGAGTCTTCTGCACTGAACTCTCCTGGAATAATGGGGAAACAGTCATTTTTAGAAAGCAAAATTTCCCTCTGGTCAGAGAAACAGCCCAATGTCTGCGTACTGTTTAGGTCCCGCTCACCTCCTCCAAAGGGGATCGCCAGGGATGGCGGTAGTAGTTGCAGCCATCCTCTGTGTGTTCCTGGCTTCGGCTTAACCCACATCAGGGTAATGGGAGTGCCCCACACAGAAATGGGTGGGGAAGAGTCAGATGAGCAAGTGCAGTCCTTGAGGCAGGGCAGGAGGGACTGCTCTTTCTGGAGGACAGACCGACCTGGTGTTCCTGCAGGGAGCTGCTGTGGAGGCTAAACGGCTGCAGTTTCATTTAGTCTGTTGAGGAGATGTGAGGAAAAAGAGAGGGGGGTTCTCACTGCTGTCCTGCTTATCACCATTTCCTTTTGTGCTTTCTTCATCTCTCTCCTGCATCACCTCCATGACTGCTGTGTGCAAATCCACCTCTTCGCTGCGCTGCCATCATATGAAACTGTCACGTGGCTCCATCTTCATTGTGTGTCTGTGTGTGTCGTACAACTTTTCCAGCCAAGGCTGTCTTCCATCACTGTAAGTACAACCACTTAGCAGCGAAAAGAGGAGGACTTAGCTAGAAATCCCAGGCTGGGAAAGACTTTGGACAATGGGGAACCTGCAGAAAAGTGTGACAGGGACAAGGCAGTGCCTGTCTCTATTTCCCTGCACTGCAAAGAAAGAAGTGATGCTGTTGCTCCTTTCTCTGGCTGAGATGGTGATTGAAGGTCTGTCACTGAGAAGTGAATAAAAGAGGGGGACACACCAGCCTCCTCAGTGACTGCGGGCACAGACAAAACCATCACTCGGTACTGTGGCATAGGTGGGCCCGCAGCCTGTGTACCATGGCACGTCCTTCACTTTGGTCCCCGGTGGCACCCTTCTTTTCAGTTGTCATGCCAAAACCAAAGACCAACCTGTGCCTTCTTGCAGGAGAAACTATATGGGTCTCATTGACTTCAGATATTAAGAGGCAACTTAAGTCTTCTTTTCCGCACCCCATGGCTTAGCTCCTTCTGATGAATACCAGCCCAGCTCCAGGATAATGCAGAATTACTTTCAAGCAGTTCAACTGATAAGTATATGCTCTAGCTCATAAATCCGCTCCTACAGGCAAGTTAGAAATCCCTCCAAGACAGAGTCCAGACTGTGGCTGTGTTTGTATCTCCCTGCTTCCATATCTAGCTTGTATTCGTTGATTTGCTCTCTGCCCAGTGAGACGTATGTGTGAGACAGAGATAGAGAAACAGAGACAGTTGGAATGTGTCTTACTGTATGAAGAAGAGGAAGAGAAAGAGAGTGTGGCGATGGATTGAAAAAAATGAGTGTCCATATGTGGGGGAGGGAGTAGCAGGGTGGAAGAATACTATTGGGGCTGGAAGAAATGGATTGCACATGTTGTTAAGAATGGGCTGTAGGTTTTTGCCAGAGATGTTAACATTTTCTTGACTGCCTGCCAATGCTGGTGTATGCAAAAAGTACGGAGAGAAGGAGACATTTTGTGAGAGGGAAATTGAGCACTCATTTATTCAGGGATATGTGCAGAGGAATTAACGGTCGGGGATCTAATGCTCACCTTTGCCTGACTGTGAACCTCTGGCTCTGCAGCACTGCGCCTGTTTCTGCTTCCCAAATTCTCTTGCTTTCTGGGAAGGTGAGACTTGCCGTTGGACTATGGGCATGATATATTCAGACTGCACTCATCACGCAAATCTGCTTTTCAGAGGTGGTGAGAAGACATGTTTGCTTCCACAGATTTTTCACTGCTCTCAGCATCTCATTCCTCTCTCTGTTTGTAAGGGCTTCTGCTTTTATGGACATCACCACAGGTTTGAAAGCCTTTAATTAAGCCAAAAATACTTCCAGCCAAGGCACGCAGCCTAGAAAGGACTATTTCTACAATTCTGTAGCTCAGAAAAGTTTCTTTTTGACTGCATGGTAATGTACACAGAGGGTATTTTACAGGATAATTTATTAAATTCTGTGTTTTGTATTTGTAACTAAGTGGCAGATTTTGTGTCTTGAGTCCCAGAGTAAATCCACTGACTTGGGTGCAGTTATCCATGATTTATGCTGGTGGGAAAGAGTTCACAGTCTGGGCTGTATAGTTCATAACAAAGCGTGGCGGCTGCCTTTGCTACTCAGAAGGATTGGTTGCCAAATGTCTGACAAAGTCTTTCTGGAAGCGCAGATGGTAGCAACGATGGCCTGGAATTAACTCACTCTTTGCTATAAAGTTTGCAATTTGTTATCAGCTCCTCTGGCTGTTTACTAATCCCTGACCCCCAGACTCTCAGAGCGCTGATAACGTTTTGATGTCCGGCATGTGCAAGCAGAGGCTCAGCCCAAGCGTTTTGCTGATGATGTACGTGCCACTGGGCTCCTCTGAACTCCTCGATACTGCTGCCGCGGCACCGCTTCCAAGCAAATTAAGTGGCAGTAGGCTTAAGCATAATCTCTGTCATAGGTCTTGCCTCCGTGCAGAAGTTAGGAGATTTTAAAGTGGCTTCTCTTCATTTAGCCTGTGCCAAGAAACTGATTTAAGATGGTCTGTGTGGGGGACTTGTGCCAATTTAGCAGAGTTTAAAAATACAGCTTGGTGCACATGATGAGGTTAACCCAGAGCAAGTCAAATTGCAGATGTTCGTGAAAAGCTCAAACAGAAATGCAGCTTCTGTTCGTGCCTTAGCCCACACTGCCAGTGGCAAAAGTGTCCCTGAAAGGACTAAACCCGGTGCACTTCCCACCGCTTGCCTCCAGGTGCACGGTTTGCTCCTGTGAGTGCCACCACGGCGCAGTTTGGCCCGGGATTACTGCTTAAGTGTTGCCTCCCTGGTCCTGTGTCCAGAGCTGAGGAACAGACAGCTCTTGCCCATGTGTGCAGGTCAGGCCAGCGAGCAGTGCTGGCGGGTTTGCCCTGTGCGTGGCTCCTGCAGTCTCTTCAGTTGCCTTTCCCCTCGAGGGCCCAGTTCTACAAGCCCACCAAGTCCAGCACAATGGCCCTGATTCAACACTGACGGAGGCTGGGAGGCGTCAAATCTCCTTCCATCCCATATTTTCCAAGCTGATGTTCTGATTCACCCTCTCTCTCTGCACCCCATCCTTCACACCACTGGTTTTTATATGGCTTTAACTCCATCTGCTTTGATGACACTACATCAGGAAGCTGGAGCTAGTGGAGAATGTCATTCTTTGCTAGAGATGGGGGGGAAATGAGGACCTGGGTGAAGTCTCTGCTGTGTCAGAACCTTTTGCCATTCCTGACGTGAGCAATGCGCTAAACTCTTGCAAGCAGTTGTGCCCCAACTTTATCCGGTCACCTTTGCAGTCGTCACAGCTGTTGTTCTGAGCAAGAACCGGCACAGTCTGTCACCAACAGCTGTGCTGCAGTGACAGCCCTGGTCACTCAGTGCTGCAAATCTGGGGGTAACACAACAGAACGTTGATAGTTCATGGCTGAGGGACCCATGCGTAGTCTTGCCACAAGCATGTCCCTAAGAAGGTCTGTCCCTGGCCCAGACTATGATGGTCTGGCCACCTGTTTTACAGAGTTTGGAGCTGTTTTTCCAGCCACTAGTGCAGTGAATTAAGGCTGAAGGAAAGGGCTCCCGCTCTGTTCCTCACACTCCTTTAGTCCATCAGGGACTTCACTGGCTAGAATACTGTTACCAGCCCTGGAACTGGTCTGAGCTGGAAAGCATTTGCAGCTTCTCTCCTTACAGCATCAATGGGGATATTCTGCATGTTTCATCAGAAATACCTAAGCCATTGAAATCCACCTCAGTAATAGGGTCTTCTACTGCTCATCCCAAATGTCCTCTTAGGACTGTGTTCATCCCTGTGACTAGCGGGTAGGTACTAGTCAGAGGTGTTCTCCATTAGCAAAAATGGAAGAGGCTTTTCCATCCTCCTGCAGTGTGGGGTTTTGGGTGCGGTGCCTGCTTGCACAGAGGGACGGCGAATGGTGACAGAGCACAGCCAGGCAGCTCCTGGCTGCTGGGCCCTGAAAGAATGCATTTAGTTGATGAATTTAGCGTGAATCCAGGGTGAATACAGAACAAGGCATTATGCTGAAGTCAGGCCCTGTGTGCTTTTGAGTCTGCAAAATGAACCTAACCATGACACCAAAAGGTGGGTCCCACAGCCTGGGATGGTTTAAGTAGGAGGCTGCCTTGTGAGTGACATTTTTTGAGAGTTCGGAAGAAAAGCACAAGGCACAACTATCAGGGACTCTGTACTGCAGGGAGGTGTCTGAGTACCCATTATATTCACCTGGGAAAGGCAATAGAGGGGAGATTGCACTGCAGCTCCTGGGTCTTAATGGATGTCTTGTGTCGCTGGATCGTCATGGTGGAGAGAAAAATCAGAGAAAATCATCCGGCTTTTCTCTCTCTCACGTAATCCACATTGTTTAGACGGTAAGCTCTGCGGGGTGGTGCCTGCCTCTTTCTGTGTGTTCTGGCAGTGTCAGGAGGGAGGAGACCGTAGCTCTCAGTGAGGGTTTTCACAGTCATGCAAATTACCCATCAGAATCATGGATGCCCTCTTGGTGCCTTCTTACCATACATTTACAGATTAAAACCCGCGTTGCCGCATTTTTCTGTAAATCTTCGGCTCTGCTGCTGCAAGGGATAAGCTGATCGTCCTCCACATCGGAAGGACTCTCTTCCTTGCCCGTTTTCCCCCGGCAGGGCTGCCTGCAGCCGCCGTGTGGGTGGAGGGCTGCGGAGCCAGGCTTTTGTGCTCAGACCCAAAGCTGATGTAGAAACCATTTCTCATACTTGTTGTTGGCTGAGCCGCAACCACCTCTCCCCTAGCAACAAAGCCTCACATTTCCATCAGTGACATTCCCCAGTGTCTTGCAGAGGCAGGAGCTGGCTTTGCTACCTCTGACTGCAGAAAATAATTGCCAGAAGGGCCCAAGGTAGTAGTTTCAGGCAAGGCAGGATTTGCTGAACTCCTAGAAAGGATGCCCTTGCTTCTCAAGGGAGGCTCAGAAAGGCGGTTCCGCTCCCCCTCATCCCCAAATTAGTTTGGGAGTCTCACAGAGTGTGGCTGATGAGTGATGGAGCAGCTGCTCCCTGCCTCTGCAGTGGATGGCCCCCTCCAGGAGCCACTGCCACGCATTAGCCAGGTCTCCGCTGGTCCTCGAGAGCCATCACCTGCCTTCCTGCAGTCTCAGGCCAGATCTGTTTGCTGGCAATGTTTTCTTTTTAATGTGACATGCATTCAACCCCTCAATTTGCCCACTATGGGCTCACCCTGAAATGTCAGAGGGGAGGATCGGGAAGGATCAGCAGTTGATGGAGAACCCCACTACAGACACACAGGGTCCCTGCAGGGGCAGATCCCTCAGCACGGGCACTGAGGACCAGCCCAGTCACAGCTTTGAACATTTAAAAAAGTGGGTGAACCAGGGCTGGATTAGGCAGGAGGGACTTTATTGATGCTGCTGGTTTGGTAGACCCCCCCCTCCTTTGAACACAGGGATACCAGTGCCCAAAAGCCCCTGCCTGACTGGCCGCCAGGGTCCCTGGGGAGCTGTGGCCACTGCAGCCCCATGGCTGTGGCTTCAGCAGGGCAGGATGCAACCTGTCTTCGGGGAGACAAGTGGGAATATTGGGTGCATTTCTTACATAGGCTGGTTTTCCCACACCACCTAGTGGGAGCAGACATCACTGCCTGGCTGCTTTCTGCAGCATCTCCTTCCCCTTCTTCTCCAGTAGGCACCTGCTCTTACACTGTCGGGGAGGGAGGACGCAGGGCTGCCCCTCCAACCTACATCGCCAGTCTTAAATGCTTCCATCTCAGTGCAGACCACTCCTATATGGTCCTCTGTCCTTTGTTTCTCACCTTGTCTCCTTACCATCACAGCTCACAAGCACAAGAAGCACGACACCTTGCAGCCCTGCGACACCGAGTACCCTGTTTTCGTGTACGAGCCGGCCATCAAGGAAACCAACGGACTGATCGAGTGCGGAGATTGCCAAAAGTAAGAATTGTGGCTTTCCTTTCATTTGGGGGCTCCCCAGGCCATGACGGCACGTGAGCCTTGTCGCAGAGCCCATTGGTGATGGCACCCACCTGAGAAGAGTCGCCTGCCACTGTGGCCATCGCATGGCCACTGCCACAGCTGCAGCTCTGGCCAGAGAGCAGAGCTAAACAGCCACGCTGGACAACAAGGGGGAGAGAAGACCAACTTACAACTTATTGATACATGAGAAAAAAAATTAAAACCATCTGTTAATAAGCAGAGGTGGCTGTAGGACGAGGGAAAGAGTGTTTCAAAAAATATATATATATTTCCATTCCACAGATTTCAGAAAGGAACTTTTTCTGTTTTATCACATTTCTGGCAAAAGCTTTCTCCTTAGAAAATTTTCCTTTTTGCAATGCTTTCGGCTTTCCTTTTCCTTTTTGTATTTTCCCTCTTTTCTGTTTTTCTACAGAAAAAAAAACAAAATGGGGGGGGTGGAAAAGAAGAAGTGTTAAACTGAAAGACATGAAAGCACAAGTCCACTTTTTTATTTTCCATTTTCATTTTAAGAGAATGAACAGTCCAAACTAACAGAAAAGTCATTGTGAAAAGAGGCCATGTTTAGCGGTTGCATAGCTCCCTCAGCAGTCATGTGCAGAAAGGTGACAGAAGGATGAATTTCCACTGGTCCAGCTTTCCCTAATGTGAGGCGTCCAAACAGATCTGACAAGAATCCCTCTTAAAAAAAGCAACCCCAGTCCTACCTAGTCGGACTTCAGTCTTGGACCAACTGCAGGAAAGACTTAAAGGTTAGGAAAACAGCTTGAGCCAGTCAGCATGACTTTAGGAAAACCAGGCCTTGCCAAACATTGTTTGAGAAGAAGAGATTGCAGATTTGGTGACGACAAGGTATTTTGCAGGTGCAATAAGCTCTGGGTGGATCCGGAGGAGCTGAGTGCCCCAAACTCACCTGTTTGTGTGTTAAGCTGTTGCTGCAGAGATCTCTGCCATGAATGCAGCCTGGGGCTGACCCCTCCTTGCTGCAGTGCCTTCTCCTCACTGGAGACCGGCACCCACCCGCCCCCCCCCCCCCCAGGAAAACTGGCAGAGGTTTCCATCCTGGGTATTTTGTATTGTGGTAGTTACAGCAATCCCCTGAGTGGTGGGAGCCGGAGCGGGGCTGAGTATTCTCAGGGTGATGAGACTTTTTACTTTATATCAGGAATAGTGTGACCAGCAGGACCAGGGAAGTGACTGTCCCCCTGTCCTCAGCACTGGTGAGGCCCTACCTCAAGTACTGTGTTCCGTTTTGGGCCCCTCACCACAAGAAAGACAGTGAGGTGCTAGAGCGTGTTCAGAGAAGGGCAACAAAGCTGGTGAGGGGTCTGGAGAACAAGTCTTATGAGGAGCAGCTGAGGGAACTGGAGAAAAGGAGGAAAGGAGGCTGAGGGGAGACCTTATCGCTCTCTACAACTACCTGAAAGGAGGCTGTAGCCAGATGGGGGTCGGTCTCTTCTCCCAAGTAACAAGTGATTGGACGAGAGGAAACTGCCAGGGGAGGTTTAGAATGGATATTAGGAAAAATTTCTTCACTGAAAGGGTTATTAAGCATTGGAACAGGCTGCCCATGGAAGTGGTTGATTC
Source organism: Rissa tridactyla (assembly GCF_028500815.1). Taxonomy (NCBI): domain Eukaryota; kingdom Metazoa; phylum Chordata; class Aves; order Charadriiformes; family Laridae; genus Rissa; species Rissa tridactyla. Next base: position 151,846,136 of record NC_071466.1, read on the forward strand.
ACCATCCCTGGAGGTATTTAAAAGATGTGTCGATGTGGCACTTAGAGACGTGGTTTAGTGGTAGACTTGGCAGTGCTAAGTTTACAGTTCAACTTAAGGGTCCTTTCCAACCTAAATGATTCTATGATTCTATTCTATGATAAACCCCATGTCTCCTGCCTCTCCTGCTTGATTCACTGCCTTATGGTATAAGGGGTTGAGGCAGCACCTCGCCAGCGCTGTCAGCAGCAGCCACTGAGCCCTGCTCAGCTCCTTTGTAGTTACAGGGGTAGTTGCAGTCTCTGGGTCCTGGGCACATCTCTCGTGCATCTTTTATATTCAGGAGAGACACACGCCCTGACACAGGCTCTGTGGAGCATTAGCCAGTGGCCCGCTGGGGCATGCAGCCTTTCCCCGTCACATTTCACAAGCCCAGGTGTTTCCCAATGGAGCGAGGATAGGCTGGGTGCTCCATCCTGGGCAAAAAAGGTTGGCTTGTGAATTGGTGCACGGGGGACCTCTATCCCAGTTGCTGAAGTTGTGCGTGGGTTAAAATGTGCTCGTCAAAGCTCCCAAAGCAGCCATCAGCCAGGAATACTAATGAAATGGTTGCTCGCTGCAGTGTGTGACATTCAACACCTCTAAAAGCAAATACAGAAATCCCCGGAGCCTGGAAGGCGGTGAGACTAGGTGGTGAATAACCAGGGAGACAGGGCGGTCCTCCAGTGCAGTCCCGTTGGTCGGTGCAGTGGGCACATCCTCACAAGCCTGTATTTCTAATCCAGAAGCCCTCTCCCTTGGCCGAGCGGTGGTTAGCAGGACCGGGAGTGCACAGAGCCATGTACAGAGTTGCAGCCCTGCCATCAGCCCTGGCACATCGAGCCCGCCGTCCTCAGCCTTCCCTGTGCCCCAGCAGCCCCAGCCCAGCCTGCAGGCTCCTTGCCAGGGCTGTACAACAGGCAGACAGACAGACAGACAGGGCTGCCTAGTGGCAGCCTAGCCTGCAGGCAGGCGCAGGAGGATGGGCAGCGTGGGCAGCTCAGCCTTGCTTTGGCTGGCTCCACGCTGGCAGAGGGCAGGCAATGCCCGCAAGGCATCAAGCGGGGGGTGGGGTGGGGTGGCACAGGCTGGTGAGATGCCCAGACACGTACATCACTTTGCGGTGACACCGGCACGCATATGCTTAGACACGCACCCCGTGCCACCCCCGTGCTCGCCCAGGGGTGCCGTAGACTTGCACGTGGCGGCGCGCAAACCCACAGTCACGGGGGCCCGCAGCCCCGTGAGCACAGCGACGTGTTGGAGCTGCCCCCACACGTCCATGGGCACACGCACTCATGCCCAAAGCCCTGCACGCAGCTGAAACATGTGCCTGCCTTCATCCTGCTCTGCCCACGCAAGCCCTCGGCCACCTGCACCGCCAGACAGTGGTGCTCCCATGAGCCCTCACGTGCACATCCCCGGGCAAACGCTTACATCTCGACACATCCTCGCGGGCACGTGCCTGTGCTCATCATCGGACCTTTCTGTAGTCTGCTTGCCCAACAGGGAAGGGAAGGGACAGGCAAACTTGTGGCTGCAAAAGTGAAACTGCACGTTTTTGGTGGCAGTAGGCAAGACCAAGCACCAGCTGGTCGGTCCCACCACACCAACATGATGTGCGATGCTACTGGCATGCTCTTTTTCTCACTCAAGTGATGTGAAATTTAGCAAAACTCTGCCCCTTGCAGGACTGCATAGTACATACAGCCTTGTGCTGTATAAGCACACGCACAACTATACATTGAGTGCCATTGGCACACCTCTCGATAAAACCAGGCCTTCTCAGGTGTCGTCTGCTGTGACATGCTGTCCCTTTGGGGAGGACTTGCATTGAGTTTTGTTTGTGGGTTGGTCTTTTTGGTTGGTTGGGTGGGGTTTGGGTTTGATTTTGGGTTTTGTGCCTCATGTGGAGTTATAAATCTGAGACAGTTCAGAGCTTCCTGAGGACACAAAGGTGCACTAACATCAACTCCCCCATGCGCATGGCTGCTCGCTGTGTCTCTCCCCCTTCCTGCTCACATCCCATTTCTGATGATCTCTGTTTCCTTTGGATTTCTTTGCTGTGGGCCAGGTGGTGCAGGGGCAGCTGCTCTGGCTTTGCAGCTGGGATGTGCTTTGCAGGAGGGATGTGCTTTCTCCCACACGCTTTTTTCTTCGCAGGATGTTTGTGGCACAGCAGATCACCGGCAGTAACCTCCTGCTCCTCGTCACAGATGCCACCTGCGACTGCAGCGTCTTCCCACCCGTCCTGCTGGATGTGAAAGAGGTCAAATATATCCTTCCACGCGCAGCGGGGACATAAGGTTCCACAGGCCCTTTCATCTCCGTGTTTGCTAGGGTGGAAAACCTGCTCCCAGGACAATTGCCATGGGGTGGAGGGCATTGCCTGACCTGTGGGACGGTGAGGGAGAGAGACATGAAGTGAGCAAGACTGAGGTGTGGTGGAGAGGAGGTAACAGTCCTGTCCCCCAAGAGGAAGCCAGCCTCCACCGGCCAGGCTGTCAGATCCACCATACGAGGATGTGGGTGGAACAGGCCAGGAGAGAGGGTCAGTGGTGGGGTGGGTGCAGCTGGGCTGGCTCCTCAATGCTGCTTGCAGGTGTTTCTGCAACCCATCTTGGCTGGGTCCTCATCCCTTGCTCCTCCTAAGGGCAATATTGTGCAGCTTGTCACTGTGAAGCTGAGCTTTCTCCACGCATTTTGGACACTGTCGTGGTGTGCTCTCCCCTTTTCCCCCCACCTCCTGCCCTGGCTGCTGCTCAAGCCATGGCCATCAGCGGGAGTTGTTATGAGTTACACTTGAACTTTGGGGGATGGCTGGCAACATAGTCAAAACACTGTCTGGAGTGGGGACCTAGATATTTTGTTCCCTTGTGACTGCGACTATGACTATAGGTCAATTATCTTAGTCTATAAATAGTGAACAGCCCAAGAGCCCTTTGAACTCGCCTGCACGGCAGCATCTTCTCTTGAGTGGGGACGCTCTCTTAAGGTTCTGCCCCTCGGGGTTGAGAGATTCTTTGCCGCAACAGATTCTCGGTGAGTGACTAATAGCATGCTAAACTTTGAAATCTTAGCTAAGTGATACAAGGATTGATTGCGCATATATAATCCTTTAGACATAAACTGTTGACCAAGTCTGGGACCAGGATCGGATCCAGCTGCACCCAGACTCCTCTCTGAGAAGGAGTTTAGACAGCCAGGGGGTCCTTTCCGAACCTCGTGACTCAACGGGAGGGTCTCCCTGACAGCTGGTCTGACCCTGGCCTCTATGCGGTAAATAATCAGGTGTACCCTGGCATCGAATCTCGTAAAACACTGTTGCCTTCACTACTAACTTTGTTATGTTAATAAATATTTCACTACTTCTCTCTTACGAGTGAAGTTAATCACTCCGCCTGCAACAGACGCTTTCAGCTGATGGTCATTCTTTGCCACCTTCTAGCACTTGGAGAAGTCTCCAGCCCATGTAGGGTAACCTTCCCATTCCCTGTCCTCCCCTCTCTGTCCCCCAGGCTGTGCAGTTACACCTAGATGACTTGCATCAGGGCCCCGTGGGTCTGTGTGGTGCTTGTCCCCCTTTTCCCTGCGTGCTGCTGCCAGTGTTCCTTAACAGCCTCGCACATAACGCTTCAGTGAAGTGTGAACGGATGCGCTCCCAGAAGCTGCGGCGGCGGCCGGACACGTGCCACGCATTTCACCCCGAGGTACCCCAGGGCAGCGCGGGAGGGAGGGAGAGCAGGCGTCTGGGTTTCACCATGGGCATCTCCTCTTGCACCCCTGCGTTGTGTGTATCGTGTGCCCATCCCGCTGGCTGGACCCAGACATAGACTCCCCAAGGCAGGGTCCTAGCGGGAGAATGGTCATGCTAGTGACACCTGGGAAGGGTTTGAGCCCAGACATCATGGCATTGCTGGGTTTCTTCAGGGTGTGTGCGGCGTTCACCTGATGAAAGAGCCCCGATTCCTGTAACCAGCCCTTGCAACCTGCAGGAATTTGGTCTGGGCACCTTTGCACAGTGTGCGAGGCAGCCCAGCTGCCTGTCCCTGCCCTGCGGAGCCAAGAGCAGGCACAGTGACCTGTTCACAGGCGGCGGATTGTGGAAGGAGCTGCAGGAGGGACATGCAGGCAGGAGCGGATCCTGCTGCAGCCTCTGAGGCAGAGGGATCAGAATTAGGGCGTGGGGCAGAGCATGGTGAGACCAGGGGAGGCAGGCGGCTTCCTAGCTCACAGGCCGATGTCACAGCCCATGGGCACCAAACCAGTCCCTTGGTTTGCCCGTGGTGATCCTTCCTCTTGATGGTCTGCTGCAGGCACTGCTCCCCCATCCAAAGCACCTCTCCTATGAAGGCAGGCTGAGAGAGTTGGGGTTGTTCAGCCTGGAGAAGAGAAGGCTCAAGGGAGACCTTATAGCTCCTTTCAGTACTTAAAGGGCGGCCTAGAGGAAAGACGGGGAGGGTGGTGAGGTACTGGAACAGGTTTCCCAGGGAAGCTGTGGATGCCCCATCCCTGGAAGTGTTCAAGGCCAGGCTGGATGGGGCTTTGAGCAGCCTGGTCTAGTGGGAGGTGTCCCTGCCCATGGCAGGAGGGTTGGAACTACATGATCCTTAAGGTCCTTTCCAACTCTAATCATTCCATGAAAGGTGAGGTGAGGGTCAGGCTCCCTTCCCTCTGCCAGCAGCCACCCTGACTGTAAGCAAGCTGATGCCTTCTCTCCCATCTCCCAGGAAAATGCCCAAGACTGTGGTGGCGCTGCTGAGGTCTCTGTCTCGCCGATGCTGCTTCTCCTGCCCCTGGGGCTGCTCCTGCAGTGACGCTGCCTGCAATGGTGACACTACCTGCAACGGTGATGCTGCCAGCAATGCGCCTTACACGGCAGAGACCGGGGAAGGAGGGGGCCGCTGCTGGCCAGAGTGGCGGGAGGGGAGGAGATGGAGGCACAGGCTCTTCTTGGATGCCCACTGTGACTCCCGGGGGAGCGCGAGGTGTTAATGATGCAGCGCAGTGTGCCCTGTGTCCTTCACCATGAGGTTCAGCATGGTGCCGATGGTGGAAGCTGCTCCCTCCTCAACTGCCTGCAGCGAAAGGCCTGTGCAAGGATCGGCAGGGTTGGCTCCCGGCACACCACCTACTCAGCTGCTCCTCCTGGCCGTCGGCGCACAGCTGGGATGGCCAAGGTCGTTGGCATGGCTTTGATTTTGTCGTCACCCTGCCGCCCTCAGAGCCACGCTGGGGTAGTTTGCCCCAGGAGGCAGAGGGCTCAGCGGGGTAGATCTGACCTTAGGAGAGCAGGAGGGGCAGGGGACACTGCCTGTCTCCACGGGAGCCACTGGGATTTTGGGCACCTGGGACAGAGCAGCCTAAGCACAGCAGGGCCCTTAGTGGTTCCCAGCAGGGAGGCAGCATCTCCTGGTCTTGGGGGTGCTCCTCTCCCAGGGGCAGGACATGGCACCTAACCTGAACTGCACTAACTTAACACGGAACCAGATGATGGGAGGTAGCACAGCTTGACTAGTTAGTTGCAGCTACACCAGCTCTGCCGAGGAGACCCCTCCTAACACTGCTAGCACAGCATCCACATTCTGGTCCAGATGTGGACTTACCTCTGGGAAGGAGTTCTGTATCCCACCAAAAGAGGGGGCATGTTCCCCGCTGCCTGCTAGTTTCACTGCAGAAGCAGCTATGAAACGGGCACTTTTCCCCTCGGAGCAGCACTGCTCTGCTCAGTGAAGCCTCCCTTGGTTGTCATGGGGGAAGCAGCCCCCTGCCCTGAGCCCAGCATTCCCAGCTGGTGGGCATGGGCCATTTCTCACAGAGCTTTATGGACAATGGATGGGGAGCACCCATTTTTCCATATTTTTTTTTTGTATGAACTGCTCCATACCATCTCGTTAAAAACCAAATATATTCCATATTTTAAATAGATACTTGAGCTTCATCATGTCATGTTCGGCGCTAGTCGCAGCCCTACACTACATCCCAGAAACCCCTCTCCCCACCGAGAGATGGGGGACAGGGGTGCGGGAGGGGGGACTGCAAACGCAGCTGCGGTGGCCTGGCCGCCAGGGATGTACCGGCAACTCACGGGGATGCCAAGAAGCGCTCCTGGTTGTTGCGCCACTGGTTTTACGGGAGCTCCGGGAAGAAGAGCCTCTGGCCATGCAGTGCGTGCTGTGAACCAGCCGGCTGCATCAAACGGCCAGTGGCTCTGTCACCCCTGAGGCAGAGTGGGGGGTCCCAGCACCGGTGGGGGTATGTGCCAGGGGTAGGGATGCCACAGCAATGGCTACAGATGGAAACAGGGTCCCACCTTGAGCCCTGCACCATCTCCCTCTGTAGCCACTCCATCACCCAAGGGTACACTGTGGTGACACCAAGGGAGCAGGTCAGCAAGGCAGCACCTTTCCCTGGCCTCCTCTGCCTGGTGGGCCACTTTGGGAGCCCCCTGCACCCCTCTGGGCTCCCTGAGAGCTGTGTGGCTCGTCACACTGAGCTGACACCTCCTGCAGGGCAAGTGCCCACACCCTCCTCACTCGCTGCCCACGATGCTGCCTCTGCATCTGCTGGCCCCGCGGAGCTGCGGGGCTCCCCTCACCAGGGCCACCAAGCCACCTGCTCCCACAGCCACCACCGCTGGGATTAGACCCATAAGCAGCTGCCGCAAAGGGCAGTTTTAATGGGAAAGAGCTTCGTCCTCACACCAGGGCTGTCCCCTTCCCCCCACGAGCAGGAGCCCACAAATGCACCCCAGGTGTGCTAGGGTCAGTACGGGTGCTGCCCCTCTTGGCCACCAGTGTCACCTGACACTAAGGGGACAGCACCAGTCACAACCAGGTCCTTGTGGGGACCTTTCTGGACATTACAGCTCCTGCTGTGACAGGTTTTGCCTCCCTGGAGGTGGTGTTACAGCAAAAAGGAGAGGAACAACTGCAGTACTGGAAGTAAATCTGGAGGTGAAGATGTTTCCAGGCTTCAGATGCAGTGACCTTATCAGAGCCAGAAGCAGCCGAGGAAGATGAAGGCAGTGCAGAGGGAAAAGGGGCTGCTGTCAAGGCTGAGGAGTCAGGAGCTGCTTGCAGATGGAGAAGCCACCGGCTCAGGGCATCCCCCGGCGGCTGTCACGGCTCCCCCAGCTCCCCGTGCCTGCCCTCCCGGGGCACCGCGCTCAAGGGTGACCTCCCTGTCGGAAAGGATTAGCAGTCGCATCTCTACTCAGCTTAAAAAGGATATATAAATACACATCGCCCTGCCGCACACCAACCCTGTTTGATTTCAGGTGCGTTAGGCCACAATAAACATGGTCCTATAGAGACCTGCACTGAGAGAGCAAAGATGTGAATTATGCCTGGCTTATACCTGGAGGGAATAGGACAGGGGTGAGAACAGGATTATTTCTTAAACCAAAAAATAAGGGTGAAGGCTTGCCCTGACTTAAAACCAGGCTGCAGAGCCACTTGCACCGTTTGCACGCCGCAGCGTCGAGCTGCTGCAGTGAGCAGCAGGAGGATGGAATTCTCCCTCCGTGCGGCTGGTGCTGGGGAGCAGCCGGCTAAAGCAAAACGAGATGTTCCCGGAGCTGCCAGCGCTGTCATGCCAGGGTTTCCTCCCCAGGCACCTGCCAGGCAGCAAGAGCTGGGCTGCGAGCACAGCTGGCTGCTTCAGCTGGGCCGGCAGAGGACCCTCGGCCTCAGTCCCACTGATCGCATTCCTCGGTCCCACAGATCACGTCCTTCGGTCCCACCGATCACATCCTTCGGTCCCACTGATCGCATCCCTTGGTCCCACCGATCACATCCTTCGGTCCCACTGATCGCACCCCTCGGTCCCACGCATGACATCCTTCGGTCCCACCAATCGCATCCCAACCCACCACCCCTCCAGCGCTCACCAGCTGCTCCCTGCAGCAAACAGCTCGCCTCCCACCCACGCTGCGGAGCTGGAGACTCTGGGGGGGGTGAAACTGGATGGCAGCTAATAGTGGGGAGATGCTCTGGTGTGTCTCCAGAGGAGAGCGGCCCCTGCGAGGGGGTGAGGGTAAGGCATGACCCCCACAGCCACCCCCGGCTCCTGAGCCGGGGCTGCCCCACTCCTGCGGCACAGCTCCCCAGCCTCCGGCTGCAGGGCCGTGGGGGAAAACGGCTCCTTGTGCCCCCTCGCTGGGCTGCACCGCCTGCTCCCACTCAGTGCTCACTGGGGATGTCCTACGCATCTCTCCTTGCCCAGGTCCTGCACAGGAGCATGGAGGAGACCCCAGGGAAGCTCCAACAGCACCATTTGGGCAGTGCCAGGCACCCCTCTGGGGACACTCCTTGCTGCCCAGGGAGGGAGGGTGATTTATAGACCCGTTCCCCGGCTCGCTGCGGGGAGCAAGGACAAGGGGGGCTTCCCTGGGCCCCCCACGCAGCTGCCCTCGAAGCCCCAGTGGGGTCTGCTTGGCCACTGTGGCTCCCAGGGGGCTCATGCCGGTGCTCCCCAGGGGAGGCAGCACACGCCCCCTGCAGCACCCAGTTTTGCCACGGAACCTCCCGTTTCTGTCCACGGGGTTTGTCTTAGCCATTTATTAGGAGGCAAACACAACCCTTTTCTTCCCACGGTGCTGCTGATCCGCAGTGGGATGAGCTGGACCTAGGAATGGTTTTAGCCTTGGAAGGCAAATGGCTTCCTTGGCTTTTTTGTCAGCAGAGCAGACCCCAAGCGCACCTACCCGTTTCTGGTCTCCAACACGGGGTTAAGCAAATTCCACCGCGTGCTCTGCCTGGCAGAAAAAGTGGCTCCTGGCCCTACAGTGAGAGAAAAATCCTCAGGAAGAGCAGCTGCTCTGCCTCCCAACTTCTTCAGCCGTGTGCTGGGCACAGCAGAGGAAAACAGGGCAGCAAAAGCAAACGGAGCTCTGGGGATGGAGGATCCAACCAGCAGCGGAGCAGCTGTGAGAGGAGCCATCTCTCACTTCCAGCCGGGCAGCATCCCGCTGCCAGCCTGATGCGGCACTATAAATCACAGCTGCACCTCCTGCAAGGTCCCCTCCACCCCCGTAAGCGCGCCGGCTGTAGGCGTCGGGGTTTATTCTGTTAAGGCAAGACTCAAGGAGAGAAAAGCCAGGAGCTGTGCTCTGCAGGGAGGGGGTGTCCGTCAGGCCCACCCGGCCACATCTGGCTGCCACACAAATCAGGGGCTTCACAAACCCTAAATCCGCATTAATCCACAATAAACTCGGTCCTGTAAAGAGACCTGCAGATGGCGAGGGACCCTGGAAAAGGAGCTGAAATCTCTCTGTTACGCTCCTTACGGGCCTCAGGGCCGCAGGCTGAGGTAACCCTGTCCCCCGCCAGACACTGTGGTGGGCACGGAGGACAACCGAGCCAGAGGCAGGGACACACACCTCGCACAGCGTCAGGTACACGTGCCCTCCCTTGACTCATGCCTCGGGACATGGATGACTACACCTTCGAGTATGACCAGACCGGGATGACTTCATCGTACAAAACAGTAGGAAAATCAGCCCTGGATTTACAGCAGCTGTTTGCGATTGGGAGCGGGCACAAAAGCAGCAGCTTTTCCGCGGGCTGGCCCCCAGTCGGCTTGTACTTAGCAAGAGCCCGGCACATCCCGGGCTGTGGTCGCAGCGAGGAGCCGCACGCTCCAAGCGGGTCAATGGGCAGGGAGGGGGTGCCCTTCTCTGCTGCAGCGAAGGAGCAGTACCACAGGCTGGCTTGGTTTTATGCGCACCTCTCAAACTCGAGCTCCTCGTTTTCCAGGATGCTTTTCTTCTGCTGACAAAGCCCACTGGCACTTTCTGCACAGAAACGCTGCTCTCTCACAGGCCTCTGCTTGCCGGGCAGGTGGAGCTGACGCAGCCAAATGCGTCACACGCTTCGGTACAAAGCACTATTTTGAAAGCAAGTGGGGAAGGAACATCAGATTCCTGGGCGCTGAGCGACTCCATCACTGGCGAGACCCTTGCTGGAGGGGGCTGCTGCTCCTGTCCCCCCGGGCGCTGGGGAGCTGCCCTGTCCCCCATTGCAGGCTGTCCCACGGGTCTCTGCCTTGTCCCTTGGCGCAGGTTTCCCATGGGTCTCTGCCCTGCCCTGCCCCGGCTGGGGGTCCCTGATGCCACCTCTGCCTGCGCCTGAAAGAAGCCTTTACGCCTTGTGTCACTCAGCCAGCGAACGCCGCTGTCATTGCCTCCCGTGACATCAGCCGCAGCCGCGCCGCTCGTCGTCAGCGCGTGACGCAAACTGTAATGGCCCCACTCGGACGCCACCAAACCCGTTTCTTCAGTAAATACCTCGTGGGCCCCGCAGGAAACATCATCAGCTCTTCCTGCTTTGATTGCTGCTGCTGCTGCCTCAAATTTTGGGAGCCCTGGCACCACGCCTTTCCTTGGGCAGGTCCCCGCCTGTGGCAGGAAGGTCTGTGCCCTGAGCCCTGTCCTTACACCCCCCGTTTGGCTCCTGTGGGGCCAGATAGCCACCGCTGTCCTTCCCACCCACGTTCCGAGGAGCAGCGCCTGCGTCGCACAGGGATGCGAGGCGCTTCCTCAGCCCCCTCCCCAAGGAAAGGCTGCGGGGAGGGTGGCAGGAGGCTGCCAGCCTTCCTGGAGGCCACCATCATGGCAGGGACTGGCCTTATGTGGGTGGCAGGGAAGGGGACAGGGAGCTTGCCAAGGAAGGCCCCACACCGACGAGAGCTGGTACGCCCATGCTGCAAGTCACACAGTAGCCAAAGCCCCAAGCTGCGCTTGCTCATCTACATTTTGGCCAGCGGTGGCTTCCTCCAGCGTCACACAGCCAGCCCCCCTGGGAGCAGGGGCTGGACCCTGCTGTCACCCCGCTCCTGCCCGGCTCCGAGGGACGCAGCATCGCTTTCAAAAGGCAAAACCACCCAGTCCAGCCGCCCCTGCGGGACAGGGGAGCTGGGCCAGAGCCAGGGCAGAGTCCCGGGCTGGCCACCATGGCCAGGAGCAGGCAGGGAGGTGGTGGCAGCGGCTGCTCCCTCCCGGCATGGACATCTTCCTGTGTCTCCTTCCCAGCAGCAGCTGCCACCCCAAGTCCTGGCTGCTCCTGTGGCCCCGGCCTGACCTCGGCTGGGGAGAACGGCTGAGTCGGTTTGGGGGAGCTCGGCTCCAGCCAGCGCCAGGGCAAAGCCCAAACCACAGGCAGGGGTTCAGCACAGTCAGAGATGAAAACAACCGGCTGCTGGGGCTGGTTTGGGTGTCCTTTGCCTCCGTCAGGGAAACGCATCGTTGCTCTGGGAACCCAGCCAGGCCCGTGATTTTCCCATCTCCTTTACAACTAGACTGGTTTGGTTTTTGTGCCAGCTGTGAAGAGCCTCTGTGCCCAGTTGTACCAGCACCAGAGATGAAGCTGCTAAAAAGCGAGACCAGCGTGAATCGCTGTGCAAACACCTCTGAGCTCAGACACGGTAACAGCTCAAATTCACAATCAAACATGAATTTTAATAGAAGAGAGAGGGGCAAAGGTGAAGCTCCTGGAAATGCCAGAATTCAGACCGAGCAGGCAAACCATCCCCTCGTGGACACGCAGGAGTGCCAGGCTCGCATCCTGCTGTCCCTCCCCAAGGATCCCACCTTCCCGACAGTGAACAAGGGGCCAGACACAGCGTGGTCCTCTCGCAGTGGCTGAACTGCAGCACTGCCCAAGTGACGGTGGGCAGAGGGTTTCCTCCTGCGCTTCTCCTGCGATGCTCGTTGTTAAAGTAACTCGAAGATGATCCGGTGTGATGCCGTCTACGTTGCCGCCAGCTCAAGGGCAGAATTCCTTGTTCATAAATAGCAATATGGACCTAGGAATTCACACGCATCCTTTCCAGGGAACTTCATTCAAAGCACATCGGTGCTCAGCACTCCTGGAAATCAGCCTGGAGAATTTCTGCTCGGGCACTCCAGACAAATACAGGAGCACTGAGCAGGAGGAGAGTTTGGTTCAAACAAACCGCTTTGATGCCACACAGCAGGCAGGGGAAAAAAAAGAGGCGAGGGGGCAAAAAAAGAAGTCGATTTTGCAAGGAAGTCTCTAATGGGTTCTACCAAAACAAACCCAGCTCCTCCACGCTAATCATACGCTTCATTTATTTCCAGCTCCTTAAAAAAGCTAGGCAATGGCCTTAGACATTCACCTTCATTATGGCGATCTAATCCATGCTCAGGGTAAGTTCAGTCTTAGCAATGAATGAATTGAACGGCTCTTGGGAGAGGGCAAAGCGCGGCCACAACTACGTGCAGCAGAGGTAGGACGTACTTTACCTCGCCCAGGCAACTTTTAAGTACCACTCTGCTTCCTGAAAACAAAATAAACTCAATTCATATTCAAACGTGGCAGCTTTTTTTAGTGCAATTCGTGTGCAATCTGATGCCGATGTTCTCCACACTCCTTGAATTCGCTTTGTAAAAACAAAACAACAACAAAAAAAAAATCCATCCTGAGACCTCAAGCTGTCACAGGTCATTTGCTGGAGCTGGCTCTCTTACAAGTCACTGCAAAATATGCATCTTGAGTCAAACAAGTGACAAACAGCACAGCTGTAGATGCCCAGACTCAGCGTGAACCAACCCAAGAGGAGGATTAGGTTTATCTTGCCCGGGCGGTTCACGGATGTTTGCTGACAGACGAGGAATGGTGATGAAGGAGAAGGCCCCAGCCCAGGCACGGGGCTGTTCTGGTCAGCACCAACCAAACCTGACTCCTTCCCACCCCACCAGCCCCTAAGCCTGCAAACCAGGAGGAGACAATCAATCCATTGCTTGGGCACAGGCTGGGAGGTATTCCTCTACATCAGGCATTGGAGCCCAGGCTTGCCAAAGGTCTCTTCTCAATCTCAACTCACCTACAAATTCACCCACAACCACCAAGGTCTCCAGCCCCCACCCTCTTTTCCACCCAGCTCTCGTTCTTCGCACCCTCAGTCCCTCCTTGCAAGCTCTCACCCCCTCAGTGCTTCACCTTTGGCTTTCTTATATTGCCCATAAATCACAGTTTTTGCACCTTTTCCACCACGCTCCATCCAGGTTGGCTCCTTGGCCAGTTTGTTCCTTTCCCTTGTCAGCCTGTTACCCCCTGGCACTCAACCTACAGTGGAAGGAGAAAGCCCTTTTAAACCTTGGAGGGACGGCACACACACAGTCTGCTCTAAAAAATCTGCAAGAGCAGGGACTGGAGAACAGAGCCACCAAAAAATTAGTGTCTCTAAATACGCAAAAATAGATCCCCTTTGAAATCATAGCTAGCCTGGGTTCGGATGGAGGCTTGGGGGATGGAGAGAGAGAGACCTGACAAAGGCTAGTCAGCCCCAAAGCTGCCCTGCAGCTTTAGGCCCTCACTCTACAGCGTGGGTTCATTTAAGTTGTCCAGGACAGATGAAACTTAGCAGTAACACCAATCTATCCCACTTGGTCCTCAAGTTACTTATAAAATATGGCAGAGGTGAAAAACAAACAGTCATGGGACAGGATAAACGTAGTCCCGGGCTTTTCATTCTCTGCAAGTTCAGAATTGTATGTCGGGGGAATCCTTATGACAAGCAGCTTCATCAAGTGGTGGCACCAGACACACTTAATAATCCTCCTCCCCTACACACTATCTGCCCCGTACTACACCTGGCAACTGCAGCGGGCATCAAATAAAAATCTAGACTTTGGAAAAACAAGTTTCCCTTGCGATTGGCACTAAGAGGCAACACGGTCCATGGACACCTTTGTCAGCTGCAATGTTGATACATGTTAGACAGTATTGAAATCTTATGGTGAGACCAGGCACAAACTTGATGTGAATTACAGACACCAAGGGGACGACATGCAGCAGAACTAATGTTTCAGTCGAACTCCCAGCCACCAGCTTTTGCTCGAGAAGGCATACAGCAGCCATCAGTTCAACACATACACGAGCCTTTAAGCATCCCTTTGGTTTCTGCACCGGCCGAAGTCTTTTGCCTATGAAGTGTTGCCTGTAAGCGCTGGGAAGGAAGAAAGGGAGCGCGACTCTTTCAAGCTTCACACACAGCACGGAAAGACCCAAACTAGACAATATTCCATTTGGTTCTTTTATTAGCAGAAGTTAAGAATACAGCAAGTAATAAGATCCCATCTTATATGGAACCATCACCAGAGTCCCCAACCATCAAAACCCCAGAATGTGCTTCATTGCTTTCAACAGTAAGCAATTTTTAAAAAGAAATATACTGAACAAGGCCACTATTTAATGGGGAAGGAAAGAAGCTGTAGGTCCTAACTATTCTATGGCAATAACCTGCACACAGAGCAAGCAAGCCTCTTGACTGCTGAGAGTAAGGCATTCAGGTGCCAACCTGGGAAGAGTTCTCAGCAAGAGCTACAGAAAAGTGCACAGCTAGGTTGTTTTTATTGGAACACAAACTTCTCGAACGGAGAGACTGACTGGGTTAAGAATAGCAGGTGGAGTACTGTGTTTTTGTAATAGTTCTGTGCTGTGCAGGACCAGGTTACAATCACCCTTCAAGGAGTGAACGTGGGATGATCCAGGATGGAGAATACCACTTCTGCTGGTACCGTTACAGAGGTATCCCAAAGCGCCTTACAGATGACTCCAATCCTGATACGTACCACACTTTTCTCGGACACCACTATACCTCCTGCCGGGCAACTCTACATCTTTGTCCGGGACACCAGTGCTATTAGCCCTTACATCCAAGTTAATACTGCTCTTTACTTCATTTTAGTACCACACACACCCGCCATGAACAATTTCTGGCCCTACAGGCATCCAGTGTAGTGATCCTACTGAGAACACGTCCCTCTAAGCTCGCAGCCTCTGCTGCGGCACCGCTTTCTGCAGCTGACCTTGCTCTCAGAGGCTTTACAAAGATTCCATTTGAGGGGCGAAGCCTTAATATCCAGTCAACTTTTGAAAGGCATTCTGCTTCTACTTGACTCCATTAGGCAAAGAAACCCCTCAAAAACACACTCCGTGATATCCAGGGTATGGGAAGATCTTTGCAATCCACATTTTTCTCTTGAAGGATGAAAATTCAAACTTGCAGGAGTCTTAAAAAAAAAACAACCCAAAACAAAGAAAACCACCCTTTACCTTCCTTTCTTGTGAAATACAGCATTTTATGAGCTGTTTAACTCATCTGTGAGAGAGGTAATTGCTCTGAATTTCCAACTAAACACTCCAAGCAATACCTGTGCCATAACAAACAAAATGTTCAAATTTCATCTTACGACTCCAAAGAATCTCCTTCAGTCTAGCTTCTGACTGGGCTCCAAAGATCAAGCTACATCAATTACACAAGAGAAGGCTATATGCCTCCCCTTATATAGGAGGTGCGTCTGCTCCACAGCAATCCAACTGAACTCTTAGGTTTAGGTTTAAGAAACACCAGCAGTCCCATTGCTAAAGCACAGATGGGAAGCAGACCTAAGGAAAAAAAAAAAAAGAAAAAAAAAAGAAGTGGAACTGCATTGGGCTGATTGTGGATTTTTCCTCTTAAAAAGAAAAACCTGCAAACTCCCTTGGCATACAGAGCCTGACACATGAGAAGGTAATGTGCTTGAGGTCTGCAGTAACTGTTAACTCCAAGCCCTGGAGCGCACAGCTTCCTCTTTCCAGTCCATCTTAACCCCACCTCTGTTTCCCCTCACATGCTCAACTATCTTTTGACAAGTGCATTACCATCATTTGTTCAAACAGGGCAGGCCTGCAAACGGCAACCATCTACTCAACGGGAGCCTCTGGGTATAGGCAGGCACTGATGGAGTCGGGCTGTTTGCCATTTCATGTGCAGTTATCCCATCACATTCCAATTCATACGATGAGAAAACAACTTACTGTAAGATCCACTATCCAAAACTATACAGGCCACGCAAGCTTGGAAGGCAGCTGCCCCACGCGCTGAGGGAGGGCACAGATGTCTCTTTCGAGTTACTTGGGTAAATAAACTTGCTAACACTGTGACCTGGATGACAACACGATTAATCCAGCCTTCACAACCCTTGTGTACACGTACTGAACCTACTCCAAGTGCTGGCCAGGACCCCACATTGCCCAGGGCATATTGGCCACCAGGAAAATCTACAGGGCCAACATGCTTCACTCCTGGGTATTTTACCTGGTCCTCCTGCAATCATTTATTTTGTGCAAAATTGAAACAGTGTGTGGTACTTGCATGTTGCATTCTTTACAAAAACCCTTTTCCCCCCACCCATTGTTTAAAACATTTATATAAATTTTATTTAAACAGAAAGTTAGAAATCTTATTTACAATTTGTTTTTTCTCCCAAAAGAGCATCTAAAATCAACTCCCAGACCCTCCAAGAGGATATAAATTTAACCTTGGTTTTTTTTTTTTTCATTCTTTTTAAAAAAAAAAAAAGGAAACTGCGAAACTGCTAAGCTATCCCTCCCCACTTCTACAAATAAATATGGCATTGAACAGAAGCCGATTTGGAAAGGGTCCTCTGTAGCTCAATCTGTAGATCCCAAGAATAAATTAGGGTTTCAGAATTTCCTGGTCTTCAAATTGATTCATTCCATTGCTTGAGGTATAGGATTTATATTGGTTAGTCAGAATCCCCCATGAAGCTCCACGCCCCATCAGCTGAAACCTGGATTCTTCTTAGGTATTCATTTCGCTAGCCTGTATGCTTCGACCGCGCTTGCGGTACTGGTTTGGTTACGATCTTGGGCTGAAGGCTGGTTTTTACTGCATCCCATCTTCCTCTGTGCAGCCTCCTCCGACCGTGAAACGGAACTCCTGGAGGTTCGAAACCCCGTGGAAGTGCACGAAAGCGCCAGCCACTACAAAGACGTGAAACAGCTGATGGGAGTGGAACTGCGGAAAAGAAAACACTTCTGTTCAGCTGGGGCACTTCAGGCTCTACTGCTACCCTGTCTCCAGAAAAGCCACACATTCAGCTGAAGTACACAGTAACACGTAGCAGTACCTCCAACCACAAGCTGCAAAGTTCTCCAAGTTGTGTATTAAAAGCCCATCCCTCTCCTATCATTAGCAAAATAATCAAATTCTACACACACACACAACCCTTTCCTTCACAGTCATCTTAACCGGCTGGTCAACCAACAAATAGGCTACATAAATGCTATAGCGCATCTTTGTGAAAGGACAAGGATGATTTCAGGCCTTTGGGCAAAAGGCTTAAGCAGGACGCTTTTTAAATTAGCTCCTCAGCAACATACACCTGTATTTTAGATAAAAAGGGCTCTCATACACCTAACAGGTACAAACTCTGCTCTGGTCACAGCCATAAGTTTTACCAAGTGGATTTTCAGAACGCTGTTATTTTATTTCTCTGCCACAGAGAAACAGAACAGAAAAAAAATGGTATTATGTTAAAACCTAGAAACAAGCAGATGTTCTGAATGAATGCCCAGGATGCTATCGATTATAGTACAGCAGAATGAAAACCATGAGGGAGCTACATGACAAAGCATGCCCTTGTTTGAGGGAAGCCATACCAATATGGATAGTGTTCTTGAAAAGTTTCTACAAATGTGTATTTGCAGACTCCATGGGAAGCTTGGAGAAGAGCTGGTAGTACACCAGTGCTTTTGGAGCCTAGCTCAGTATCGTAACAAGGCTTTCTTTGGCCACTTAAACAAACCTAGCAAACTGGTGCTGTGCAA
This sequence comes from Rissa tridactyla, assembly GCF_028500815.1. Classification (NCBI taxonomy): domain Eukaryota; kingdom Metazoa; phylum Chordata; class Aves; order Charadriiformes; family Laridae; genus Rissa; species Rissa tridactyla. Next base: position 151,863,793 of record NC_071466.1, read on the forward strand.
AAGCCGCTCAAACAACCCAGGCCTCATTCTCATTTCTAGTCTTCTTTAGGGGCCTTAGACCATACAAGTGGAAGTACAGTGGCCTTCCAAAGGTCCACCTCCCTCTCACCTCCACTCTTGTTCCACCCAATTTCTTTCTTTACATCTTCCCCATATACTTCCCCTCCACAGTCTTCGTGATCCTTTCCCTCACCACAAGTTCCACACACACACACACACACACTTGCTCACCCCACTCTCCCCTCTTCTGGGCCAGATCCCTCCAAACCAGGACAGTCTACCATCTGTATCCAGCATTTTCACTGGCTGCACAAGATGACGAGCCAGACATCATGAAGATCCCAGAGAACACACTGAACGCATCAGGGATATAACCATGCACTATTCTGCACAGAAGCAAGATGCGTGTTTGCAGGATCCTCAACACACACGCAAAGGTTCACAAACCTATCTATTAGAGCTACCTAGTACATGTGCTGAGGTGAATTTGCACACCAGCAGTTACCTTGCGATAACTCAGCAAGAGAGGCACCAGGTAAGGCGGGCTCAGAGAGCCCACAGCTGTTTGGCCCCTTAGACCTACGCTTCTGGTGCGGCAGTTTGATACTTGCAATAAGAAAACACTGACACAACATCCTCCAGCCTCAAGGGGAACCAGCTTTCACTTTGGTCTCCTCATCCAGTCATTCTGTAGACTCACCCAGATGTCACACTTGCCAGGGAAGAATCTCTCCGGGATGCGGGCAGCATATAGTGCAGCACCAGTGATGTACAGGCATGCCATGAGTGCCAGCCAGCCTATCTGCCCCATTGTGGCTGCTTTCAGGAGCCCCTCAGAGATGACAAAGTGCAGGGTGGGAATAACCCCACTAAGACCCAGACCTAGAAATACTCCTGGGAGGTAAAGAAAACGTGGGAGAGTCAGACTTGAACACAGTGGCGGTAAAGGGAGACAATGAAAACACAAAAGCTACGGAGGGAAAACTCAGTATTTGCCAAAGCAGCAGAAAGGTGGCAACTCTCAAAGCTGGAGGTCCCCAGAAGAGCTTTACTGGAGAGGAAGCTAAAGAATGCACAGACTTCCTTCATATACTAGAAGCTACTTAGTTATATGTTCCAGCAGATACCAAAATATTTAATTTAATGTGTGTCTGCCAGCTTCAATGTACATTAAGCCAGTTACACATCTTGGACTGTAGAGGGCACTGAGACTACATGAACTATGTCTCACTTTACCATAATCTCTCAAGAGCCAAGACAACAAGGAGAGACAACAAAGAGATTATTTATCACATGCTATACAAGTAGTCCTAGGAAACAGAAAAGTAGCATCTGAGGCTCATCTTATCTGGCATATATGAGAACATGGCTTATTTATTTAGAGTTTTAGCAGCAAGTACAGAAATCTTGTAAAAAAGTGTGTGTGTGTGGTGAAAAAATCATGTCCCATCCAGATTTTAAATTTGGAAGGCTGAACTCTCCGAAGGTACACATATATGTTGTCCAGGAAATCTCAATTTACTGTAGACGGCATACACAGGTTAAGTAACAAGAAATATTACTATTCAGCCCAGCTGTGTTCAGATTCCATAGCTGTCCCCTAAAGCTTTTTCTTTCTTCCTACCTCAGAACGTGAAACCAAATCTGTTTTTGTTCTTTTCGTCACACGAAGAGGAAAACTAGACTCTTTGTCTCAAATACGCATTTTATCTAGGCAAATCATTCAAATTAATTCCATCATTCAATGATTTGCTAGTGTCTGAGCCTAGTATTACAAAAACAAGACAAACAGTAGAAGGAGTATACACATACACACACCAAGCAGTCATTTTTTGAACGAGCAAAGTTGCTAGATGTAGCTAGAAACACTATGCACTACCTTTCCTACTGCATGTGTTACTGTCCATTTCAGGAATGCACTTCCAGGGCTTGCGTCAGCCCTTATCTGTGCATCCAGTTGGCTGTGATCACTGCTGAAGGAAAACCCACCAAGCTCCCAGTCCAAGAATATTAGCTCTCTATAAAATTAAGCTCTCTTAAGTCTTCCCGAGACATTTTTTCCAAGCGGCAAGTAGGAAGAAGGAAAGGCAGTCAAGACGCAGAACAATTAACTTCAGGTCTTACCTGCCCTTACGCCCCGATATTCAGGGGTTGCAAACATGTCCCATTGTGAGACAATTATGGCTGCGATGCCCAGGACACAAATCACAATCAAGTAGATGAAGCAAGGCTGAGGGTTGCAATAGAAGGAGTAGTACAGCCATGGTACAAAGCTGCCCATTATGAGAAGTGCAATGCCAGAATAGTCCAGCCTAGAAGGAAACAAAAATCAGTTTGTTAAGAAATGTGAACCTCTGGAAGTCCTCATACCAACACTCTCTTCTTTAGTAGACCAACTGTCTACTTCTCACTGCAAAATGAAGTTATTCTCACCATTGCAACTTACTTCCTGACAGCAACTCTTCCACCAATGCCCTCCCACTGGATTACCTTGATAGCCAGCTAGTAAGGCCAGCCATCAGCAATACATACAGCAGCCTTTAGACCAAAGCTTTTTGAAGGAAACTCAGATTTAAGTTTCAGATGAGGAAAAAAGCAGCACAAGAGTCCTCTGAACACAAAAAGGGCACGCAGTATGTTGTGAGAGCTCATCCAACACAAACACTTTAGTATCTGACAAGCGTGAGTTAGTCAGGCATCATCTCAAGTGACCACCGGGGAATAACGTCGCAACTTTTCAACCACGCTGTTTTCCTGTGCACCAGTGAAGAAAAGAAATTCCTAATCACTGCTTTTTACCAAACTCTGAGTTAGTTTTTCAGTAGGGGATTTTAATTGCTGGGTTACTTTAGAGGTGGTCTTGCAGATTACACTATCCTAGATTGAGTAATCTTAGGAAATACGAGAGATTTAGCAACCAGTCGAAAAAGAACACGTAGTAAAACCAAAAGACCGAGACATCTTGATATACAACATAGAGCTGTCTTACATAAATTTAAGATTCAAAGCTACTCAGAATAGTTGAAATGAAAAGCAGTGACAGTTCCATTAAAAATTCAAAGTCCTGCATCTAAGCTCTAGGTGTATTACTTAAAGCAGCAAGATGCATGCACACGCCTGCCAAAGAGCAGAAAACGGAGGGGTTTTACAACTAAATCAATAGCACAAAAACTCATGCTGAAACAAACAATAATTAGAAGAAGCTGTATTGAATCTCTGCTCAACTCTGCTCCAAAGTACACACAGCCATGCAACGAACAACTCCTACACTGGGGCTCCAGGCATAATAAATCCCAACCCTGTTTTCCCACCTGTTTCCTATTTGGCCTACTCTGTCCTCTAGGCACTTACTTGGAGAAGAGCCGGGAAACACCTTCTGAGTGGCAATAAACTGTGTGGAAGAGCCATGAGAAGGAGAGGCAGAGTATAGCTCCCAAGAAGAACAATCCAACAACCACTTTCTCCTGCACTGGTGCTACAAAGGACATGTTTGGCCGGAACATGTAGAAGATTCCCAGACAAAGGAAGAACACGCATCCTGAAAAACCGTAAGGCAGGAAGATGTCAAGTTCATGCATACTGAAAGCTTTTATTTCTAAAACCATGACTTTAACGTACAGGAGCACTAGACATAGGAACTATGTGACAATCAGCAGTATACATGCAGAATAGTGTATTGCCCTACTTCAGTTATGCATTCCAACCACATTTGTCTCAGACTGATGCAATACAGACTTGTATGGACTCTCTATTTTTTACTTGTTTTGCAGCATGCCTGACAACAAGTTGGACATTCTAGAACAATTAAAAAATGCGTTGCAAAATGTAAAAAGAGAAGGGCATAGTTCAAAGAAACCCCTTCCCTTCAAGGCTCCTTGCAAATTGAAAACCACTCTTACAAGCTGCAACTTAAGTGTGCTCCTGTGGCAAGAAATGTGATCTCAATTAACATTTACACACTTGGGGAAAAAATAATATCTACTGGTATTTATTAACGATCAGGGAATTTTTAATTCATTCATTTGTATTGAATGCCATAATTAAGGAAGTCCCATCTGAGCCCAGTGGGATAAAAATTAAGAGAGGGGTACCAACCCATTAATTTAATAGGTTACTAATGGAATAATGCTGACCACCCCGCACCCCTTTTGGTCTTGCTCTCAAAGAGAAAAATGAAGCCAGTTAGCATTAGAGCAAGCTGAAAATACCTAGAAGATGTGTCCAGATGTTACCAGTCTCTGTATGTATTCTGAAGATACTCTTGAAACAAGCCCGGAAGGAAGGCATGGGTGGTCTGTGTCCGTGCAACAGGTAGTCGTTGTCCTTCAGCCAGTCAGGCAGAACATCATGGGGAATGACTCTCCATCGTCCCTCCCATACCTAGAAGTTAGAAGATTTTAGTTAAATGCAGGGAATTGAGTTCCACTGATGTATGGCAAGTCAGAAAGCCCATATTAATGGAAGTGTTAATCTATGAGTGCAGTAAAAAGAAAAGGGCTGATGGGGCATCTCTGGGGAAAAGGCTTAACACTTGAAATATAATCCTTAAGTCACTGTTCCCTGTTATTTTCACATATCATCCTTTCCATTTAACTGAAGAAGCCTACACCTAGTTGTCTCCAAGAAATAAATAAGTAAAAGCCTGCTCTTCTAACCACATGCCAATCTATCTGCTAGTATTTGGGGCAGTCTAGCAGAAAAGCTACCCATCAGCGCTAATATGGTCTAGAAGGCATGAAGTGGCAAGAGTCCAGTAAGAAGTGTCCAATCCCTTATCCAGGCTGGAAAAAAAAAATTGCTCCTGCACTCCCAAAACAAACACTGACATATCAGTTAAGGGCAACAGATCCATGACTCTCAATTCCATCACAAATTTCTTCTTTAAAGGGAGAGAGGCCATTATGTGCACACATTTATTCTTGCAGCTGGTTCCAAATGAAAAGAAGTGTGCACAGGTGTTCTTAAACACTGCTTCAGTAACACAAGATACATGTAGTCTTCAGTTCGGCATCAGAAGCAGCACTGCCAAGCAGAGGGGTGTCAGGGAATTGCTTTATGTACCGGGGTTGTTTCTGCAGTGTTCCTTGGATTTGTCGTCTGGCTAGTAATACAGGAGCGAGCCTGAAGAATCCTGAAACACTAAGTTTAAAAAGCTACATTCTTATTTCAGTTTCAACAACAAGAATTCAGAGTTTTTAAGTCAATTCTCCACACTCCTTTATGGAAGTAAAACTAATCAGAATAACCAAGCCAGTTAAAGACTGGGTTCTTAAATACATTAAACAAGAAAATAACTAGTTTACTTTGTGAACTAGAAATTTGAATTGAGGTAGGAACTGCAGGAGAGAATTCATTTTACACAGTCCACCTAAAGGCCATCTAAAAAGAGGGGGAAAGATGCATAGTAAAAAAAAACAAAACAAAAACCAAACAAAACAAGCAACAAAACCACCCACAAAAGATGACCAAGTAACTACGGTCCCTCTGTAAAAACATCAAAGAATAGTTCATAAAACCAGAAGGAACTAGCATATAAAGGGGCAGCACTTCTTTCACCAAGTTAGGAGGGCCAGAGCCTCATGGCTCTAAGAAGTAGCAAAAATTGAGCCAAGGTCAGAAGTCAGAAAATCTACAATGGATTTACTTAGATATAGTTTAAACACAGACTTGTTTTCTTTTCAAGTAAGGGACAAAGCTTATTCTACAATAGATGCAAATGGTGCTGGAAAAGCAAAATATTTGCAAGTCTGAAGACACCTGGAAAAAGATGACCTTGTAAATTAAATTCCCTTGAACCAGAAGGCTTTTCTTCCACCTTGGACTCACAGGTGTTTCTCAAGAGAGACTCCTCAGTTGCATGGCCAGCTTTAGAGTCTCATTTGTAATCCCTATTGTTCCATGCTTTACAATTTATTAATTTATGACAGAATAAGATCCTGAGAAGCTGTAGCATTACTAGTTATAACAAATGATGCCCATTCAAGGATGGCATGTACCTGCTCTCCCTCACATTAGTAGTGCAGTTGCTGCAGGTATAGTCTGTTGCCCGCTGGAGCTTCCTAAAAAAGGAAACTACTTCAGCAGTTTCCACACACCCTTACCTTACACACAAATTCTTCCATTCTCTCCATAGCATGGTGGGCTTGTAGAAGAGGTGACATACCCATAAACCCTTCATCTTCTTGATGTGACTCATCATTGCGTTTATAATCTTCAGAACACTGTGAGGGGAAAAAAAAAAAAATAGAGTAAATGCTTTGTAGAAAGATGAACAAAGAAAGGTGACATTGTTTTCCATACAAAACTATGATTCGAGGTCTTGGCAAATAAAGAAGTCGTCTTTCCTTGTACAGCTCTGAGGAAGGAATTAAAAAAAACAGCAAAAAGAATTTTACATTCTTAGGTATCTAAGAACAACTCATATTTTTAATCCATTTTGCACATGTTTTCACCAGGTTTGGAAGAAAACAGCGTTCTTCTATAAGTTACGCTTCATTAAAGCCCAGATATGGAGTCTGAGGCTTGCAGCCTACCCACCGCTAGGGAAGGATTACTCCCTATTTTATGTTTCAATGTCACTATGCCTGCCTTAATGCCTCTGTAACATATCTGGCATTTTAGGATAATAAAAAGCAAGCCAAGGAGAGGAATCCATTTATCTTGTTATAAATGCTTCACCTCAATTTTTAGTTCAAATCTGAAGATCTATTCTGTTTAACTGACGCTTCTGTTCAGCTCATAATCCAGTAACAGACATTTAGTCATTTGTTTGACTTCCAAGATATTTCAGAAACTAGTATGAAACTTTTGCCAGTTAGACAAAGGCAAGTTATCAATCAAAAGCAATAACAGACATCAGAGTTTTAAGCAAAATTCAAATAAAGAGAAACATCCATATCCCCAAGGTGTACCAAGAGAATTATGAAAGCAAAACCAAAAAACCCAGGATATTCAGCTGGTACACATCACTAATAACTTTATAGGAACAAGATTTGGTAGTTTTCTACCCTATGTTGACTTATCACATCATCTACATATTATGATACACCCTAGCTTTCCATTTAGGAAAAAAGCAGGGGGGCCACAAAGGTTCTACATTCCTGTTTGCTTACTACAATGCTGATGGCCCATCAGAGACTCCACTCAACGCTTCAGCTTCCAAGGTAAACAAGCTTGAAAAAGCTAGAAAAGAGAGAATGAGCCTTTTGTACCCTTCAGGCTTGACGCAGAAAGCTGCCACGCACCTCGCAGAAAGCTGCCACGCACCTCGTGACCAAGCCAAGAAAGCCCCACAATCTGCATGGAGACTGGCCTGCTCCATATTACAAGCCACAACACTTTTTCCTCTCTCCTATTCCCCTATCAAGGTTAACAACTTTAAAAATCAAGATTACTTATCAATAAAGCCATCCAAAGTGACTGAGAATCTAGTATATAAATTCACATAATTTATCTATGAATTATTATCAGTAATGTTCAGGTTACTACCCTGAACTTTGAGTCCAAGATCAGATCCGGCTGCACATTTTTCCTATGTTACAGCTCTCTCCTTCGAGTAAGGCCGTACTAACTATTTCTGTCAACAAGTTAACAAAACAAGATGCTTAAAACTTTTATCTTTTAATAAATAAAAGGAGACTTCTTCCAACCTACAGTGAGCTATTTAGACTCTTCAGTATTTTTGGGTTTTGAGAGAAATGACATGCTAACACTTGCTTTTGTACCCGAGGCTTGCAGTAGCCACTGAAGCTTCATCTTTCTAAGAGGTCCACCCCATTGTGTTCGTGACTTTATTCTGCTTATCCAGAATGCAGATCTCTGCTATGTAATACATAGTATACATCCTTTGTATGCTCTGTACTACCTCAGATTTGTCCACACTAGGACAACTTAATTGACCAAATGGATCTTTGTATGGAATCTAGGTCCCTTGCACTGCCTACTCACCTTCATTTCTCATTCCAGTCAACACCCCGTCCGAGCAAGTCTGGGCAACAATTTTATATTTTATAGCAGATGAACAATATAAATACTGATCAGCTCTAGACAGATCCTAGAACAGTACAAGACAGTATTAAATCCACTCTCACTGCCTAAGTTACCCCATTAATTCTATTGAGAAAGGCATCAGGCAACATTGAGATGTAAATGGGTTTAATATCCTTCTAAAATAGGCACTTGCCCTCTTGGACCAGAAAGTATATTAATAAAAAACAAGTTTGGTTTCTGACTCAACAACATTCACTGACATTATTTCCCACACTGTCAATTCTACTGGCTTTTTCTACTAATGGATGTCTCTGGTTAGGATTCTTAGTTTTCGGTATTATAAATAATTAACTCAAGGTTATAGAAACATAAAATGATTTGGGTTGGAAGGGACCTTTAAAGATCATCTAGTCCAAGTCCCCTGCCATGGGGGGTCTGTATAAGATGCTCATGACAGCCTGCACAATCTCACAAATCAAAGACATCTTCAGTTTCCAAGAACACACCTTACAGAAAAGCAAGGCCAGTGTTTAAATTCCAGTGTACTTGCAAGAAGCACGGCTATGCCTTTTAGCTAGCCTAGAATTCCCTCCCCCAGCACCACACAATGACCAGCTAGAACAGGGTGAACAAGTTAACAATCCTCAATTTACAAAACTTGGTGGACTGAAGGAAAAAAGGTCCCTTATGGAATCAAAGCCTGTATTCATTGCCTTCTGCCCAGTGACTCAAAGACAGAAAAATGTTCATTTCCCCCATTTCCACATACTCCCATTTCTAGGACGATAGGAAGGTTTAAATTTGAACAGACTGTAAAGCTCAAAGAGCACAGCTATTTATGAACTAGTCCAAACTCTTTGCATTTTGGCAATGTGCCTACAAACAAATCATTACTGAGCTGCTTTTAGTGATAGAAAGAATTCATATCATCTATACAGTCCAGATTATTGCCGGAAAATGGAATTGATTTTACTATCTCCTTCCTGCCCTTAAACTGCAAAATTAGCATTCAAGGAAAAAAACTGAAGCTCAGCTTCTTAGTCCTTTTCTTGCTAGAGAGGCAAAATGAGGTCTGTTCTGGAACATCCGTCCTCTCAACTCCTTCCCATAATGTCCCATTAGAAAGAACAGTAAACTGTGCTTCTTGGAAGCTGGAAATCTGTAGTTGGAGTGCAACACCAATACCCGTTTTCATTTGGAAATCTGAAGGAGTCTATTGACCTTCAATTCTTCAGGCAATGACTGAAGGGAAAAAAAATACTGCTTTTTCTGTTCAGAAGGAATATTGTTGTAAAGTTTCCACTGTGATAAGTTCCTTCGTATTTTAGGATACCCACATTCTCTCTTCTTCGGCTGATCGTCTCAGAAATTCAAGAATACTTCTAGAATATAACAACATAAGCAACCATATGCTGTAGGACCTGTTTTCAACTATTTCTAAATTCTGCCCACAGAATCACATTTGAAAATGGGAAACACATTAGGTAAATAATCCCACTTGCTTAAGACCATGCAAGAAATGAGAGTCCAGAACAAAACTCAATACTCCCACATTTAATGCGGTATGGTATATCCTAAACCAACCATCTTCTTCCGGAATAGATTTTGCCTTTGTACTTTCTAGATCATTGGTCAAAAATGTTTTCACTCTTCTTATGTTTCAGATGTTCTTTTACGTCATCTAATTTACTTGATTTCTTTTAAAAGTAGTCTCAAATTTTTACTAAAGAATTCTGTGAGTATCTTGAAATTAAAATCCTCATTCACAAGCAAACGTTGCAATCATTGGCTGTCATTCTTCTGCTGCACATATGCAGCAATGCTTAGAACCAGTTTCATACAAATCAGAAATCATGGCTTCTGCATACTTACACTCTAGAGGGTCTGGACACTTATCTCTATGGAAATGCAAAACAATCCTTCCAATTTTAATCCTACCCCCTTTGCAAATTCATAGTGTTAAAGCTAACAATAAGCACAGTACATCTATGTAATGAGATGCAAATTATACAACAAAAGTATAAATGCATCCTGAGTTGAATAATGGTACCAGAGAATAACCTAAACCTGAAGGACAAGTGACAATGGCCAGAAGAAAATAGTTTTACAGGTTTATCGATATTCTCTTTATTTTGGAAGGTTTCCTAGATTATTTTGTGATAACAGTGATAAACAGGAAGGTAAGTGAAAGAGGTAGAAACCAGACTTTATTACATCACTTCGTAGAGTTCCAGGCAACACACTTCCAGGGACATATCTTCTAAACAAAAATTTCAGAGTATGCTTTGGTAGGAATGGAAAAGGTTCAATGCCAAAATCAAAACTTAGGTTTCTTGCTCTGGACCTTTAAGAGCCCAATTGCACAGTGCCCATCATTAAATTAGTTTATTTTAACATTAAAACCTCACTCTTTTATAGCAATGGCACAAAAGTTCGTAAAAGCAAGTTTACATTTAGTACAGGAATTTATTGCCTGAATAAGATACAAGAGAGTCAGATCACATAGCCAAAGACCCTGTTACAGACAAAACCGCAATAAAACCTGCTCTAGTAAATGCAATATACTGCTCTTGTCTACTACAACAGCTTATCCTTCTCACATAGATTAACAGGTTTTATAATATCGTCCTCAAGTCTGTTAACAGACATATTGTTTATTAATGCCCTTACTATAGAAAAGCCTGTCAGAAGTAGAGTCACAATGGTAGAAAAAGATTCCAGAAACCCTTTTCTCACTTTTCAGAAAGTTGTGCTCTCTGGACTTCAAGCAGTAAGAGTGTAGTTTCTTGAGGTCTATAGTTTCTTGAGGTCAGTTTAAAGATTTCTAGAAAGTTGGAGAGTTTGCACATGACTACTACTTGCACAGGTGACAAGCAAGCTCCTGTTCATCATTTCAGACTGCAATTTTACTAGAAAATGTCATCAATCTGTGTTCATTAGAGTGTGCAAACTGAAGCCTAAGTCAGACTTAAAAGAAACCACCAAAGAAGCTTACTCTGTCAAAAGTGGTCCTTTTCTCCCTCACTCCCATCTTCCTTTACGCTGCTTCTGGCACCCCTCTGATCCTTGGGTTGATCAGCTGATCCAATACTAATTTGGCAGAAATTACTCACAGTTTTGCTAGGTGAGCTTCCTATTAGAGAATAAAGTTGTTCCAGATAACCAAGGGATTTAAGGAACTCAAGCTACTAAAACAGAAATAAAGGGAATACCAGCTCCCATGTTGCTGAAATCCTCTACAGAATACTTTCTGTGGATCATGTTCAAGGCTAAGTTTCTTTTTGACACGTATCAGCTGGATGCCAAATGATCTCCAGTTCCCCTCTTTGTAGTGGTTATCAGTTAGAAAGGAGCCTAAGAACCTAGCTACGTATGGATTAAGGAAAGTTAAATGAATGATCACTTCAATAGGTTGCTGTATTCTTAAACCTTCCAGCAGCTTTCAGGATCGCGGTTCCAGAAATTTGACAGTTTTCATTGCTTGCATGTATGGTGTTTGATGCAGAACCAGAAGTATACATGTTAACCAGTAACACTAGTAACCGCAACATAAGTCTCCTAAAGCCCAGAAAGGGTCTAACTCTTCTGTGTTAGGGTTCCTTTACAGACAGAGTCATCACTCAGTTACTTGGAGCCTAACTGACTGCGCACATACCTATGTAGTATTAACATCTTGAGTTAATGAAGTCCCATGTCTCAAAGCTCAAATGTTCGTGATGCCAATTCACCATCAAGATATCACCAGTGCCCTAAAGCTACCATCACAGGAATATCCAAAGCCTGATGCAGTCTGAATCTGTTATAATGTTCCTGTTGCTTCCTTCAGCTGCTCACAGATGCTCCCCCACTCTCTTCTTGATCTGTGTCCTGACAGAATTCTGCCTCAGTACAAACACATCATTGCAACACAAGCAAGATAGTTCAGGAAAAGGCAAATGTCTTGATTAACTATGACTCGGTACTTATACACAATTCTCTTCTTAAAATGCAAGTTAGAAAACATATGTTGCTGCATTTACAATGTCACTGTTATCCCCCATATTAAACTGAAGTCACAAAGTCTAGACATGACTTGGAGTTTTTGCTCTAGTTTATCTTGATCTCATCAGATGAATGATTAATAGCATTTAACATGACATTCAAGTCATTTAATGTTTCTTGGGGAAGCATGCCAGATTCAGTAACTCGAGCGCATTCAGCATAATGGCCAAGATATGTTCAAGGCTATAATATAAAAATGCTATTTTTCTAATCACAGTCCTATAACATCCTTTTCAGCTAGCCAGATTGCTTCTTTCAGCAACTCCTCTGTGCCCCTTCTGTCAAATGACCTTTTATCAACCTGTCTTTCGTAAGGGGAAAGCAGCAATAGGTGGTGCCATGCCATTTCTCCTAAAAGCCTGTTGCCCATTTTTCAGAATTTCATCAGCTTATGTTCTTTGGATTATAAGTAATTAAGCGGAAAAGCACAGCACCTTAAAACTTTCCCTGACTTCCTCGAACTTCTGCACATACCAAGTTCTTTTAAAATAACTGCTTTGTCATTTAGAGTTTACATTCTCTCTTAATCTGACAGGTTTGTAAACATAGACACCGCAGTTTCCAAAAGGCTAACTACATTCACCCTCTAAGCAGGGTGCGCATAGCTGTTTTTGCTGTCACGGGACCAAAAAAAGTCTTTCCTTAGTGCTGTGCCAAAGCCCCTTTCAGCCTATTGGTCAAAATGTTAAGTGCTTGAAGGTTCCTGGAGTTTAGTATTTTTCCTTTGTAGGTCACCTTCTTATAAAAGCTACACTCCATTTAATATAGCACTTGGAAACAGTTTTATACAACTGGTCATGGGTGACTGCTTGCTGGCACTCATTAAAAACAAGCACTAACATTTAGCAAATAGTCCTAGGACAAAGCCACATTTTGGCTTCAGCAACCTTGCTAATACACCCTTATTAGAACTAGCTCCCTCATTAAATATCTTCAGATGAAAAAGGTTTGTTGGATCTCCAAGCAGTTGCAACTACTGATTTTCTGTCAATGCCCAGTATTTGACAAGGGCCAAAGACCTCAATGCCCACATGTGCTAATCAGTACACTTTAGGGAAAAACCTGTAGAAATTGCATCTACTACAGAAGATTCTCATGTGCCATTTTCTGCTCCTCTGTCACTGTTAATCCTGACAGCAGAAAAGGAAAACAAGCATGCTGGGCTTATGGAAAAAAAATGCTCTGTTAAAAAAAAAAATAAACAAAGAGAGACTGAAAGCATACTGCTGAACTTCACAGAAGAGCAGAGTCAATCAATCTAAAATAGTTGGAGGAAGATGCAAGTTAACCCACCAATACAACACCATTTTCCCTTGTATCGCTGTGAAAGGCCGTCAGGTCCCCCATCGCTGCCCAAATCAGCCAGATATGATCTCCAAGAGAACAAAGGCAAAAACTGTGGAATCTAACCCTTGCCCAGGAAAACAGTTGTGCCAGTGAATTATAAACAAAACCACTCCCTCCCTCTCCTAGTTTCAACACACAGCACAGCAAGCCATGGTTACAAAACCAGCTGGCAGGCAGCAAGCGCAGCAGAGCACCAACATTTCCCCTCTCTAAGATCTAAGACTGGCCAGACTCATAAGAGACAGTTGAACCCAGCTGCAACTCAACAAGCCATAAACTATTACAACTTTCTTGTTGATTCACATGAGAGTTTTCTGAGAGAGAGCGCAGACAGAGACGTGGCCATCTCCCACAGTTACCAGCCTTCTGGGCAGAATATTGTCTACTCATGGTTGACTAGGTCACCAGTTTGTCTTTTCTGCAGACATTCAAGATCTAAAAGCCTTTTAATAAGCCAGGCACATCAACTGTCAGTGAAGGATGCATTAGCATCTGACCAACTCAAGCCTGTGGAGCCTGGAAACAAATCTCCATAGATGTATCACATCTTCATACTGTTTAAGTGCAAATGCTTGGAGATATTCCGCTCCGTGCATCCAAAAATGCTTTACTGCACAAAAAAGAGGCATATTTGTAGGGAAAGGTACTAGATTTAAGCACTTAGTTCAGTGACTAGCTAGCAGTCTGAGTAAAATACGCATTACTTCCAGTGCTTAGAACAAGTGAAGGAAAAATTCAGATGTTAAGATCTTTTGATCTGAGGCAAAATGCCAATTCACATGCTTTCATAGAAATAACATTCCTTCCCAAGAGCTGCAAAAATGGATGGAAGGAAGAGGTGATAAAAAGTCTACAGAACAACAAGTTTTGAACATAACCTGCTTTAAAACCAAAGCAAATGTGTTTTAGTGGGCCCTCAAATTGTTATGCCAGGCCTCTCCCATACCCCCTCAGAAGACAACCTCTACCAACAAAACCTGAACGCAATGCAGGAAAAAGGCAAATAGAGAAGCAGATGCCAAGTTTTTCCAAGTCCCAGGAGTAAAATGCTAGATTGAAAATAAAGCTAGATGGTTTCAAACTGAGCAAGAAGCTTGCAAGTAAATCTATAAAGAAAAAAAAATTACGGCAATCAGAATTTATGAATATTAACTCCAGAAAGACTATTCTTAAGGGTCAAATGTCTACCTTTGGCTTGCTGTTCAAGACTTCACCTAGATCTGATTCACTCAGATAGCATGCACCATAAAGACAAGTTGGGAATTCCAGAAATTAAATGCATCCTTCTGTCAATACCAAAACTATTTTTGTAGTCTATTTTTGTAGATAATGTGTAAACAATTCTGTAACAGAAAAGGCTTTGAGTACATTCTACGATTCAAGTTAAAAGCCTCGAGTTATTTGCTCATCTTCCAATTATTCTAAAACTTTTCTTTTGTACCTGAAAATCTGTTACATCCTTCTGTCTCCCTCCTTCAAGTCACTTTGGTATTTACGCTCTAGAAAGACTCTTGTAGCTACATGCAGGTATCGTGAAATTTGCCAGAGATCAAGTAAATTCCACTTGAAGTCAAAACTCACACTCCCTGAAAAACAATCCAGATGAGTATTTGCCCAAATTTCTTCTGGCTGTTCAGATGACTTCAGAGCTACGCGTATCTCCTCCCAAACCTTTACTCTATGTCATCAAACACTTCAGAGCAACAGGTCTCCACTTCACAGGTGCATTTCGGTGCCACACAGAACAACTGCACAAGGCAGCTCAACTGCATGAAAGGAATCACCATTCAGGAAGACTGAAGCCCGATGACTGGAATAAAGGCAAAGAATATGGTTCTTTTGTTTGCCTCCTGTCACTGACAGGTTAAAGTATTAAAGGAAAGAGTCAAGCACAGGTTTTTAGGGCTGCATAAAGAGCCCATTCACCAGGTTATAAGAAGTCACATGCATTTGATTGTGTCAGCTTAACAAAGCCACAATAAGAGAGATTTCTTTAGGAAATATCACTGCTGGAATTACAAAGGCAGTTGAGACAGAGAAACACCAGGAGAGGAGAAAAGATTATGTCCCAAAGGCTAGACAATCCAGCGTGCTACAGGAGGGAAGCACCTGCTGAAAAATGCCTTATCAGCACATAACACAGCACACGTGAACTAGAGAAAGGAAAAAAGTTTAAACTGTTGAAAGAAAGACTTCTGCAGTTTGCCTGATCCTTTTCTCACCACCAAATCCTTAACGTTCAGATAAATGGTCATTATTTCTAAACATCACAGAAGGTACACCACTCATCTGCTATTAGACTAATTGCATGTTTAAACAAGATCACAAGATGCATATCTATTCTTTGGAACAGATACTTCGAAGAAGGGATAATCTATGAACATATATGTACTATAGGAGAGAACACAGAGTTATGGGATAAAATACAGACTAAGAGGTCCAGGTGGAAAAGGATACCGATTTTATATCATCCATATCTTCCTATAGGCATCATTATCAAACTGGTAGATTAACAGCACTGACAGAAGGATGCAGTTGCTTTGTTATTATTTTGGATAAGAATGCTCACTACAGCTACTAAATCTTTGCTACGTGTATTCAGTGAACACCACAATTTACAGGAAGTAGGATCTTTAACATAATTTTTAAGTTCACAGCTATGCAACCACCCAGACAGGCTACTGGTGCCAGGGACAAAGACCTCAAAAAAAACTTTTAGGACTAAATTTGTTTTCTTAATACCGCCTTAAGTTTTTTTCCATGAAGATGCTTTATTTCGAAAGAGGACCAATATTTTGGCCCATCAAAATTAGAAATAGATAGTATACAATGCAAGCTGTGAGGGAGATGGAAAATAATTTTGAACAATACAATGGTATGTTTCCACACGCCTCCTTAGAAAAGACGATTAAAATAATTAAACAAATCCAACTACTACCTCTTAAGAGCTCAGACTGCTTCCTCCTACTACAAGTAGAGCAGAAAGTGGATATACAAGTAGACAGAGTGAAAGGAATCTTGTATAGTAGTTTGGGGCAGGTTTTATATAAATAAAGGAGCTGCAATGATATAGATAGGTTAATAGGAGGCAACAGGAAACGCATACAATGCAATATTATCACAGGATAAACATACACACATTTTTACACTAATACCTCATCTCAGGCCCAGTAATTTTTGGGGAAGTATCACATCTATATTATGATATTCAAGAAAGGTAATGCGCACTTGCAGCCCAGAAAGCCAACCACATCCTGGGCTGCATCAAAAGAAGCATTGCCAGCAGGTCAAGGGAGATGATTCTGCCTCTCTACTCTGCTCTGGTGAGACCCCACCTGGAGTACTGCGTCCAGCTCTGGAGGCCTCAGCACATGAAGGACATGGACCTGTTGGAACAGGTCCAGCGGAGGGCCACGAAGATGACCAGAGAGCTGGAGCACCTATGCTATGAGGACAGGCTGAGAGAGTTGGGGTTGTTCAGCCTGGAGAAGAAAAGGTCCCGAGAAGACGTTATAGCAGCCTTCTAGTACCTAAAGGGGGCCTACAGGAAGGATGGGGAGGGACTCTTTATCAGGGAGTGTCATGACAGGACATGGGGTAACACTTTCAAACTGAAGGAGGGGAGATTTACACTGGATATCAGAAAGAAATTCTTTACTGTGAGGGTGGTGAGGCACTGGAACAGGTTTCCCAGAGAAGCTGTGGATGCCCCATCCCTGGAAGTGTTCAAGGCCAGGCTGGATGGGGCTTTGAGCAACCTGGTCTAGTGGGAGGTGTCCCTGCCCATGGCAGGGGGATTGGAACTAGATGATCTTTAAGGTCCTTTCCAACCAAAACCATTCTATGATTCTATGATAAAGCCAATATGATTAGCTTGTCATATGAAGCATTTAAAAGCATTTTGAATGACCATGGTGGTTCTACCATCAAGATACTACGTAGCTCTCATGCTTGTGTGCCCAAGTACTACTGCAAACTATGGAAGAACAATAACCTTATATTACTACTATCTAAAAAAGAGCTTCTTCAAAACCAGAGGAAAATCATGCTTTTGCACTAATAAGTCATCTCTACTAAGGCAGATGCGCATAGCCAGAATGTACTGTAGAGCAAAAAAAGTGAATCCTAGCTGGCATTTGAGTAACAGCTGTGCTGAGGCTTATACAAAACAGAGGAAGATATATAGTGTAATGTTTTTTCCACATTATTTAGAACACGGCAGTATGTCACATAATAAAGGCCATTTTGCAAGCTAATATTGGTACTTTTGACAGCAGAGTGTTTTGGGATGCTCTAGCCGAAGCATCAAGTATTCGACCTTTTAAGAAGAAAAAAATTTAAGGAAATCACAGTATCAAAAAACAAGAAGTCACAGAGGAAAGGAATAAAAGTCTAGGATGAAAAAAGTCAAAAATGCAGGAGGCCATATACCACACAGAAAGTGATGCGGTTCAAAACAGAACAGCAAGGCCCAAACGGCAAAAACAAATTTCTGTGGCAGCATTTTAAGAGACTGGGAAAGAGTGAAGACATCAAATACAAGAAAGCTAAATAATTGTAGTGAGCCAAAACACATACTTTTGTCATAAGGATGAAAGCAACCAAAAAAAACTAAAAAGGACTAACACATGCTAAGAATACCTGAAAAAGCCAAAGACAGAGTGAGAGTACTTTAACCATTTTAATTCCAAAATTCTAAAATTAAACAGTTTGACTCATCCAAATAATTTCTGTTTAGCTAAGCAAATGTACAGAAAGAATTACAGGCCATAATCAGTTATGGGCTTTTACTTTGGGCTATTCCATCTTCAGGCAACAGGTAACACACATTATTCAACCAGGAAAGTCAGAGACAAGAATGAAAGCAGCCTTCAAAAAAAAAAAGATGATCCCAAACATACTGTCAGATAAACATATATATGTTCAAATTATCTGTTAGTACAACTCGATTTTTCTTTTTTCTAACCTTAGCAAGTTCAGCTATTGGCTAACACTTTGCACCTTATACACATGCTTTAGAACCTTTCATATAATGCAAAGAAAAGGACTCTGGGCATTTCCTGTTACCATGATTCTGAGAATGTCCTATAGAACTTTCAGCAGCATACAACCTGCAGTGCATTGGCTTGTCTTACTAGCCGTGAGCATTTGCTAGGACTTTTCGTTACAAGAACACTTGAAACTAAATTCAGTAAGAGCTCAAACTAATCAAGTTAAGACAGCCTGATACAGGTTTTCATGTCAGCTGAATCATGACAGAGGTCCATGCACACACCCAGAATCTGTGACAAATGCAATTACAGGAACTGCCCAACTCTTCTTCATTGCAGGCTACATTAAGTAGCATCAGCATGTTTTTGCTGCTGGCTAAAACCACACAGTTGCCATAGCTGAGCTGATACAGTAAACTCATTAAGCCATGTTAAATTTAATAGTGAGCCTAAGCTGAATACCTCTTCCACTTAACTATGCTGATACTCATCTGTATATGTCCTGGGAGAAGCATTAATTGCAGTTCTGAAACTCTCTAACCAGAAGGTACTTTTGTCCAATGCTTGGAGACATTACCTGCATACAACACTTAAACTGTACAACGTTTCTGCAGCGTGTCATGTCTGCTAAAATTTACAAAGGCTCATGCACGAAATGTTCAAAACCATTGCCACTGGCTCAGGAAATCTGTGAGCCACCAATTACTAAAGGCTGGGAGAGTGTCCTAGGGGAGTAACACAACGTGCTTCCTCATCCTTGAGCTCTTCCTTATGAGTCTGTTTCTGGCTACTATCTGAGATAGGGTATTGCACACTGTGGATGTCTGGTCTAATGCAGTACAGCCATTCTTCCAACCAGAATGCTTGCAAACAAATTTCTCTGTCCTAATCTCTAAAACAACAGCAATTAGCCAAGGTCCAGATTCCATTCAGCCAGAGTCAACATATCTTCTCCTTTCACCTACAATTAATTGGAAGGTACAGAACAAAAATCTTTTGCTATGAGCAGCGTCTCAGCAGAGAACAAACCACTATGAGTCCTGTTTCTTTGAGGGGGGAATAAAAAAAAATATAAAGCTGGTAAACTTACACTTATGCCCTGTCTTATCACCCAGGTTCCCATACATTCAACTGAATATTTCTGGCATCTTCCTTATGTTATTACAATTATTTAGCAGGCACAAAGAGGTTGTTGGCTTACGGTTCACATTTCTGGAACTTACTTCAAGCACTGAGCACTTATGTCAAAACTCATTTTTCATAGCAAACCTAACAGATAATCACATAACTTACACTTTCCTGGTCAGAAGACAGAGGTGGCTCCACTAAAAGAAGCCTCTGCTCAGAGTTGTCCTCTTCAAAGGCTGCCTGTGTTGTTGCGGTGTCAGACATGTGTCTTTTTCTGAGCCGTAGACCTGGCTCTGGAGAACCAGCATTATCGAGTTCCGTTAGTTCATTCATGAGATGCTGGGAGCCTTCTCAAATATTCTTCTTCCTCTTGGTTCGGTTTGTCTGATTATGTGTTCGCTCTGAAAGACAAGCAGTTTGTGTAACTAAACCAAAGTTAAAAACTAGTGTGCAAGAATTGGCTGAAAGAAGAGCATGCTTAAAAGCTACCAAACAACTACAACAACTGCCTTTATATGTGCGCAGACTCCCACAGGATCAATTATACAGATTTCTACACTGTTGAGCAATGAATTCTCATCTTGTGACCACTAATACTTCCATATCCTAACAGAGGTTACAGACAATTTTGAAAGACAACAGAAAGTGAGCTCCATAAAACAGTAAATTCACAGTGATGTTTTTGTACATTTTTACTTTTACAAAGTTGTAGACACTGGAATGTTAATACTATTTACAAATAAACTACTTATCACAGACACACTATAATTATCAGCTTTTTGTGGGTATGAAGCTCATTTCAAGGTTTTATCAGGACAAGGACACTGGTACAGCTGCTTGGGTAGTAGCAAGCAAGCAGCGTTTATGCAGCAACTGACTTTAGAGAGACTGCAAGGCAGGCAGTAGTACTTACAGTGATTATGTTTCCCTTGCATAAATTAACGTGTTCAGAATTGCTGCTAGAAATGGGTCTGTACCTTTACTTGTATAAGTATTTAGGCCAGACAGACTTAAAAAACACCGTTCATTCCATCCCAGCAAGCATAAATAGATAATTGCCATAGAAAACCATAACCCATACTTTCTACTCAGAAGAGTAACTATATTTTACAATTAGGACACTACAAAAAGGACTTGGGGTAAGTTTAACTCAAGATGCTGAAGATTAATTAAATTCGCAGAACTTTGCCTAATGACAACCTGTTAATCCAAGCCCTCACTGGTTACCTATTTATCTTGTACATCACTGTGTGGTGACTTTAATAGCCAGTCAACAGACACCTGGTTGACACTGGTTGCCTTGGGAGGCACAGCAGCCAGAGCAGTTTGAAATCAGAGCCCAGAAGTCATCACAATGAATTAGCGCTCAGCTGAGGCTTCAGAATCACTTTGAATGAGAATCTATTCATTTTGTACTAATCACTTGGTGTCATTCTATTACTGTAGTATATAAGTACTTAGATGTGACTAACACATAACATTAAGATAACCCATCTAACAAGTTTTAACTTGCCAGGGTGCATAATTAGATTGGAATTTTAGTGCCCAATAAAATACACTGAACTTTGTCATAACATAGGAGAGGAAATTAAAAATATAAGATGGAGGATTGATATTGGTGATCTTGTAAGAAAATGTCACCTCCAAAAAGCCAATAATAATGTACTCCTTCCTTTCAGGGACTAATCTCATTTATATATGATCACTGCAAGCTAATTCTCAGCTCTGACAAACCTGCTATAGTTAATTTTGCTGCAGCAGTTTGTAATGTTATATCCCCTCAGCTGCCTGGCAATCCCCAGAGGAGAGAGCTGCTAATGAGCAGGCAATAGACTTTGCAGAACTAAACGATAGCTCAGTCGTCCAGGTTCAGTATGGCACACTGCTTTAGTCACCCAAGAAGGTAAACTGAACAATATGCCAGCAGAGCAGATGGTATGCCCAACCTTCCTGCTAACTCCACTACAGAGTCAGTAGCCCCCATCTGAGGGGTAACATCTAAAATGGCCACAGGCGTTTGCTTGGTAAACACAAGAGCCACAGAACTATAACCCCATGAAAATTAAGGCAAGGTTTAACAACATTATACAGGAAGCCCAAAAAAAAAAAAAAAAAAAAAAAAGAAGTTGAGCAAGTGGCTTTTAAAACCAAGAACAAATATTTAGAAAGCCACAGAACAACTGAAATCTTCACTGTTTTTGTCCTATTTCAAGCAGCCAATTCACAATTCTATTTTTATGCAAGAAACATGAAGACATCATCACATTGCCATTTGGCAAAACTGATCTAGGGAAGAAAGAAAAGAGTATGCAATGAGAACTACAGTTTAAAGTGAAATTGATCGGGTGCCTTAGTTTAAAAGGCTACTGAAATTAGTCTCTTATAAGTTAAGCACACTGTACCAATTTGAAGCTGTAGCTAAAACCAAAAAAATACAAGTAAGCAGAACAGCTGTTTGTAAGCAACAGTTACAAACACACATCCCTACCACAAAACATTTCCACACAACATTTCAAACTGGTAGTTAGTCGAAACAGCCATAGTTAGTTTCAACAATTTTTTAATTTGCATTAGATATTTAACCAGCAAGTTTTACCAGTTTTTCTTTCTGCCAGCTTTAAGCAATTGAATTGCCATTGTGCGCTGCATTACCTGCTATATTGCCTAAGAGCATGCCCTTATATCACCTCTACGACATCATGGGAGCAATGCTCAGAGGCATGGTAACAACCAACACAACTGGCTTAACCACACTTGGCCAAGATGCTTTTGCAAAAGTTCTTCTAGTAGAAGAAGATACAAGAATGCCAAGAGACTTCTTAAATCAGGCCTTGAAGATTTACTAGCACTCGCTGCCAAGCGATCACTAAGGTTAAAAATAAAAGATGCATTTCACCTCCAGCGAGTGAGATTTGCATTCAGCAGAGTTGAACTTTAGAGCTCTGCATAAACAGAAGTCGTCGCTTCTTGAAATTACAGGGGAATTGCTCAATGAACTAAGATGTTTCCATGTTGTCCTTCATGCAGGATCCTTTCAGTGCTAAATATGCGCACCCTTACTGAGCAGGTAAAGATAAGCAAGCCGAAAGACAGTCCAAAAGCATCACTACTGGTTTTTAGTCCTTTTTAAAAAATGTACTACGAAAGCCAAAAACACATGCCTGAACGCAACATAGAGTTGACAACAGAACAATGCTAATAGTCAAAACTATTTATTCACAAGTAAAAGCAAGCAGTCTGAGATTATGAACAGGAAAGCCATAGACAGTCTTTAATTTCTACTATAAATTTCACAGTTCAAGTGAAGGGTTTGAATGACTAGGACGACCTTTTCCTAAGAAAATGGTAAGTCTAAGTATGGTCAGTAGCATCTAGTCAGAAGATGATGGTTGAAACATAGTTTATGAAAAGACTTGTTGCCCCATTCTCTCTCTAAGACTGGGTAGCCCATGAAAACAAAAACTGTAAAATGGAAAGCTATAGAATACTTGAGGTCTTGGAAGCAATTGTTTTGTTTCACTGAGATTATAAGTCTTATATTTAAGTCCTTTAGCTTCTTTGCAGCATGAAACAAACAAACTTTAAGTTAACTTCCATTTAAATCGGGTGTTGCCATGTACAACTTAAAATCTACTTAATGATCGCATATATAATAAGCATAACATCAGCATCTAGATCAGGCGGTGAGTTCCTGCTGTGTTTAAAATCAGCTGAGAAGAGCATCTACAGAGTTTGGTTTGTTGGGGTTTTCTTTAATATAGAAAACTTCTAAAGGCTAAGACAGCTTCTAGAAAGGACCTACCAGTTTAATAGAATCATAATTCTAAACACAGCCTATAACAAGAAACATAGCAAACCATTAGTCAACCTTATCAACTTAACGTGGTGGCTTCTACCAGCACACAACCTACAAAGCCTAAGTGGTCATCACTCCCAGCTGCCCACTCCACCCCAGGTCAGAAGTCAACCTCACAGCAAGGAGAGTCAGTGCCAGTTTTAAGCTGTAGACAAATACTCGTCATCTTTCTGAAAACAGAATCAGAAGGCAAAACTATTTCAGCAGTTCACTGCAATTGTGTAATGTCAGAGAAGTCAACACAAATCCACAATTAACAGAGCATGTTTAGGACACTGTTTCACTCCTGAAGATGACAAGGGAAGAGTATTTACACAAACTTAAGCACCACAGGTTGATGCTGCTATACTTTGTAAGATCTTCCCAAATATTGCCCAGAGTAAGTGATACAAGGATAAGTGATACAATCCTTCTAACCTCACAGAATTCACCTGGCACAAGGACTGGTTTTCTACTTAAGCTAAACAATGCCAACACGGTAACAAAGTAAAAGAAAGCACGCTGAGGGTAATGTTTGTAGTTAAATGTAACTCCCTTTTACGGGCAAAACACAGTCCCAGATGGTCAGACTACCCCTCACTACCCCTAAGCAAAGCAATCTCTCCAGCATCTAGCTCTTTCCCAGTATGTTCCTCTTATAAGCAGCACAGGAATGATCCCTTCAAAGCTATTTCATTCTGTCTGTAGCTGGTATTTGGAAGAAGAATGAAAGTGGCATCCTCCTCCATTCCCCTCTCATTGATCAACAGACTTCTGATAGAAACTTTCCTGTTCAGGGCAACGGTATCCACTGTATGCTCTTTCCTTGCTCATCTTCTTCAAAGCATCCCTTAAAGAAGCATAAGCAATGTACGCACAGTGGACAAAGCTTCATGAAATTAGCTCATCCTCCCTAACAGGGCTTAGTTATTGAAAGAACAAAAGGCCATCGTGAAAATTTCATGCTACATTGTTTCTCAGAATATTCATTAATAGTCAATGAAGGGCTCAAGTGCCTAAAAAGTCTCATAAGAGATATTATCTCAATCTACCAATTTTGCCTTGCCTGTGTCCACGTACCATCACAGCTACAACAGCATCGCTAGTTGGCTAGCTACATCCACACCAGTAGAATGGCAAAGATAACTGAATAGTAAACACCTATGGGTTGAATACCAAATCCAACATTGTTTAGACTAGGCCTCGGTAACACAATAGGCACAACTCCATTTCCAGAACTGTCAGCACAGGTACAAATGGCAAAGTACTTCTAATATTTTTTGCCAATGAAACAGTTGATTCTGTGGCTACCTTGACTGAAACAAGGTATACTAAACAAAATGTAGCTTTCTTGGCATATTGTATTTCTACTATTATCTCCTGGTAGAGAGGTTCTGTCACAAGTAGTCCCTCCCAAATGGGATAGTAACACCAACAGTATTCACTAACATCACACAAAAGCTTAAATTATTCTCAGGTGACAGTGGAATCATCCTGTCACCCATCTGGTTGCCTTACTCCCTAGCACCAGCACTGGTCCTCAAGTGAGTTCGCCAACAGTGAGCTGTTGGCAAGGTGTTGGGTGTTGTGTTTTGGGGTTTGGTTGTTGTTTTTTTTTCAGGGGCAGGTGTCACCTTTGACTTTCTGCCTACACAGCACCCTGATCCATTTACCAAGGAAATCAGGTAAGCACCAGTGCCAATGCAAGGCAGGCGTGTAGAGCTTGGGTAGGGGAAAGAGGAAGCTGGACAGCAAGTGCTGCGTCATATAAGTTATGACTGCTGTCGAGTGTCACCCATACGTGTGGCCTAACTAACCCATGCTGGGTCACATTAACTATATGGAGTATCTACCGGCTAGGTGCTTTTTTCCTTATGCATAGAGCAAAGCAGAAGAGATAAGAAATCCATACATTTTAAGTAGATTTGTGAATTGTCCCTAAGTTAGAAGGCCACAGCTAAAAAGTTAAGAAATCCATACATTTTAAGTAGATTTGTGAATTGTCCCTAAGTTAGAAGGCCACAGCTAAAAAGTTAACAAAACAGTAACATAAAAAGCTTCAAGAGTATAACTTGAAATAAGGGACTTTTATCCTTTTTTTTTTTTAAAAAAAAAAAAAAACCTTAAGAGTCTTTCAACAATTGAGGCATCTTTTACAGTTAAGGAGTTAAACACCCACAGCAACATTCCAAGTGTTTTCCAAAACTACAGTCAAAAAGAAACCAAGCAAGGATGTGTATGAACAGGGGAAGGAGGAAAATCACAGAAAACCTTGTTTTCTCAATGTACCCTACAGGAAAACTATGACTCAGGCTGTAAAAATTCTTTGGAGGTCATCTTTAACAATGAGGAACAATGAGGAAGCAATCTAGCACCTCTTCTCTTAGATGTAATTTCCCTAGATAAAGGGACAGCTACAAAACAAAGATTAAACTCCCGTGGAGGGTCAGTGGCCAAAAAGCTGTCTTTGTAACTTGTAAACTGTCACTGGACACTTCAGCCTAAGCTATTTCACAGCAGGCTGCAGAGGCAAACAATCAAGCACATTCTGATGCATTTGGGTCCAAAGAAAGGGAACAAGCCAGCAGCGCTTAAGGAATGCTTCCATTTCAGAGGATCTCATTACATTGTTACAACATTTGTCCAATTTGTACTGAAAACTGGACCCCAGTTTTGTAACTAGGTTAAGCGCTATGTCAGAAGTTGGCCCACCCCTAGCGCACAATGCCCAGTTGCTAGAGACTGGATGACTGGTGTAAATTAGTTTTACTCTTCAATAAACCAAACCCAAGAGAATTGCTACAGAAGCCGTACAAGACAAGGAACAGAAGTTCAAGCTGTTTTCACATCATGTTCCACAGAAATCCACAACCCAGACCTGGAAAACTTGCTTTAGGTTCATTTTTTTCATTAAATGGCTCAGTTTCTCCAAGTGAGAAATGTTCCATCTTTGTGCCCTTTTATGATTTTATTTCTGTGGCATGTTATTAACTCACACCAACTTACTTCTGTTGCCAACAATAAAAAGAGGCAGTTGGTTTTTGTTAGTAACACTTTGGATCGCAGATTGTCTAAAAGTGAAAGCCTGAAATTAGACATTATTTTCCTCTTAAGTGAAAATTTAGAATAGATCCTTTTTAACTACTGCCTCAAGGACATCCGATTCACAGAACTGTTGGGTGAATATGAAAAAAAAAAAAAACAACCACCAAAGTCTTTGGAGCAGGCACTAAAATCTAGAGCTATACTACTAAGCCGAAGTTACATTCATTTTACCCCCTCTACACAGAAGATCTTCCCATGAGAATGTGAACGGCACCAAGAGCAAACATTCCTCTACCCTGGCAGGTACAACACTCTCCTCCTAGGAAGCATAAGTTTGAAACTCTCTAGAAACTGAACCAAGGTCTCTTACAACTCCAGAAAATGCTCCAAGGCCTGGAACAACTGTACAAAAAACCCCACTACCACCTTGCTTTTAAAACCAAAGAGGAATACACGTGTTTTAGGCTACAAACTTCAAGCAAGAAAGCATGCAAGACAGTTGCCTTCAGTGCTTCTTACTGGCTTGCTTGGACGTCTCTTTACTTAGATGCCATTGCTGTGCAGATTTAAGGGCTGGCTGGTGCCAAGCAGGGGCAGCCCCACTCTTCCTTTGGTGGGCAAATGGCCCCACTCCTCATGGCTGCCACCCCCCAGAGGCACTCTGATGTTTGTCACAACCCATTCCAGGTGGCAGTCTGGAAAAACGTTAAGCCAGAAAGAGATAATCATTTACTATCAAACTGAATTGGCTGAACAAACCATCAGAAGAGCAGTGTGGGCAATATGACAGGAAGGGCAAGACCACACACCCAAGATTTTAATTCTTTATGTATTTTATAGGCAGCATTTTCCTAACCTGTTAAGGACTGACAGTTATTTGTTAGCCCAAGCCTTTAATTGTTATGTATGTACATACCACAGCCTTTATTATGACCTGTTGGCCTGCTGCAGACCACAGCTGGCATAGCAAACCAGACACCTTACCAAGATTATCAATTTTAATAAAGCGGTCAGGACCTGAGAAGCTTGGTTGCAAAAAGCTGACCACCACACTCTTCCCAGTTTCTGGAAGCACCCACTCTCTAGTTTTGCTGGCAATCTTGATAAGCTTTATTAATGAGGTTGTGAGCTTGCTCATCAGTGTTTTATTTTGTGGCTGACAGGTTTGGTCAACAAAATATGTTTGCATTCACATATTTGTAAAAAAATAAGAACAAAGAAAACTTACTCCTTTACTTATGTTCAACAACCTGGTTTTGTTGAAAACAGCTTAGATTCCCTCAACAAAAATGATCCATGTCTCTTCCAACTCAAAAAAAAAAACCAAACCACAAACCCAAAACCAAAAAAAGCCCCTCCAAACACGCATTGAAATTGTCTAAAAAAAAAAAAAATGCTTTAAGTGAGCTGTGGCAATGGGGAGCACTTCACTACTTCTTCTATATACTTTCAGTGAAAAATATACTGTCCATACTTTGAAGCATGTAATTGCTATCCACCCTCTGATAACAGAGCAACGCTGCTTGTTCAGTAAAATGAGGACTGGCTGTAACATTGGATGAATGACAATCAGCACCATTACAACAAAATAAAAGTTATTTTGTTATGTCAAGCTATTTATAGCAGACAACACACAACACAAGATAGTGACAACAGGAGATCAAGCAAAAAATTCTTCAAAGGAAATAGACACAACATTTACAATTATAAAAATACCTTATTACAAAACAGGAATAAAACTGTAATTTCACATAAAAGATAAAAAGTTGAAGTTAGACATTCAGGTTGCCTTTTTCATAGATAGAACACAGCATTTACTGTAATAATAAAATTCATAAGAGAAAACGTAAAACTTATGTGAAGTGCTTACGCTAAATAATGATGGCTATATATCACAATAAAGCACTACCAGTTACCCTCAGACCTACACTGGTCACCACAAAGCAAGAGAAGACAGAAAAGAAAAGATACCTCCAGGATCCTTTACTCAGTCATAGGTGGGTTTGCAACACCCTACCTGGACTTGCAAGTGCTAGGCAGGGATTTGCAGACATGGAAGGGCGCGGAATCGTAACCTTGCAGCCTGTAATAGAGTACTACCACTGCTACCAGCAGTGTCGAGCTACAAGGCCTCAAGACTGGGGCTCGTCAGGCTTGCTCAGTCTGAACTTTTCCTGACCTGCCTTTTATTCAGTTTAGCTGTGACAGCAGCTTCTCTAATTGACTAGATGTCAATGGCTAATTTATTTTACGTTTGTTTACCGTGGTGTGATATAACCTCCAGTTATTCTCCATAGAAAAAGGTACTTACAATGATGGCAAAAAATAACGGCCAAAAAATAACGGCCTGAGAAGTGGAGAGACAGGATGCAGTACTGCAGAGAGTACAGGTAGGGGATAAGAGATGGGACAGAGCAGAAACCCCATGACTATAAACAACTCACTAATGGTGAGTTAAAAAAAAAATGCAGACCTAGAGGTGGACAAACCTGGCTGTAGGGGTAACAAAGAAATAGTAACTAACACATAAAGGGCACCACATATAGTAAACTCAGACATAACCTGGAGCTGTAGACCAATTAAGAAAGAGGTGTAAAAGCATCTTAGCAAACATACAAAAAAACCCAGGTGGACCCTAGAGGGAGGAAGAAGAAACAGGCAACACCAAACATACTCCTCCCAACAAATGACTCCCAAGGCTAATGACCTCCCCTTATCCTCTCCACCAGTCCAAAGCTGCTGACTTAAAGACCCAGAGCAGCAATGGAAGGGTAAAAGTAACTGCAGAAGAAGGGACAGAAATCAAAAAGTGCATGTGTTACAATTTTAGCTGTGTTTGGCAACATTTTCCCATATGTAAGCACTCTAACTGCAATATTATTCTTATTTTTTTCTTTAAGAATTAAATCCACGCAAATGATTCTTGAGTCAGACTGTTAAGATTTCCATTATACTAACAATAAATTCTTGGCTTCACTTACACATTTCTATATGCACACAGACACATGCACAAAGGGTGTTTCCTCTTTGCCCATAAACAAGAATGTAACAACCGGGATGGAGTCATAGAAGCACAGAATGTTTTGGGATGGAAGGGACCTTAAAGATCATGTAGTTCCAACCCCCCTGCCGTGGGCAGGGACACCTCCCACTAGACCAGGCTGCTCACAGCCCCATCCAGCCTGGCCTTGAACACTTCCAGGGATGGGGCATCCACAACTTCTCTGGGAAACCTGTTCCAGTGCCTCACCACCCTCACAGTAAAAAATTTCTTCCTAGCATCTAATCTTAGTCTACCCTCTTTCAGTTTAAAACTGTTATCCCTCGTCCTGTTACTGTACTCCCTGATAAAGAGTCCCTCCCCCTCTCTCCTGTAGGTCCCCTTTAGGTACTGAAAGGCCACTATAAGGTCTCCCCGGGGGCCTTCTCTTCTCCAGGCTGAACAACCCCAACTCTCTCAGCCTGTCCTCATAGGAGAGGGGCTTCAGCACTCTGATCATCTTCATCCCCCTTCTCTGGACTGGCACCAACAGGTCCTCCATTCCTTCTCGTGTTTTGCAACTCTCAAGAGCATTGATAGTCTTTAAAGTGTTACAGAAAGATGACAATATAATACCAAAGTCTGAAACGGCTCCAGGAAAACCAAAAGGGCCGTCTGAACTTGTAACCATTCTTTCCTCAGAGGGAACGCTTTGTGCCAGGGTGACCTGGGCAATATTGTTTTGTACCAAAGGGCCCTTCATAGGCATATATACAGTCCTACAACAGGACCTAGACACAACAAAAAAACAAGCTAAGCAGTCACTGTCTGCACATTCTGTTTGCAGAAAGAAGCTCTAGACATTGTAGAAGACACTCGATTTCTTTAAGAAACACAAAGAACAGGAAGGAAGCATGGCCAAGCTGATAAGCATCCACACTTTTAAGAGTAGGCATTTGGGTTGATTTCCTGGACAAGGGCCCAGAGAGGAGGAACACGAGCAGAGAGCAAGAACTGGGTCAGCAAACTACTGAATAGTTATTTGTCCTAGTTTTCAAATACTCACTGAAGGTACTCTTACTCTAGCCCAACTGCATCCGTAAGGGGTGTTAATACACGTAGAACTATTCAGATAAGCTACTTTTGAAAGAAGAAAAAAATATCTTATTCTGACAAAACACTTACTGTCAACGGAGTCTGCAAATAAGGGATCTAATTCTAGCATAACTTTGTTCTCTTTCTGCAAGAAAAATTAGCTGTCTAGTAGAATTCTGATGCAAAGACTAACTACCATGGCTGTGACTGAGATACAACACAGCTCTTCAGATTCATCTGATGCGCAGAGACATACAGCTGTCATTAATACTGAGAAAATGTAGGCCAAGCTTCTTGGTAGAGATCAAGGGCTACACTTAGGAGCCAGCCACTAATCTGTATGCCAAAGATGTACTTGGTAACCTAGCTGAGAACTCTATACAGGGGTCAGGTGTAAACAGTGTATAAATGCTGCCTTATCCACTTTAAAATACCCAGGTATAATATTATGAAAAGCATGAAAGGTTCTTCCAGTACTGACAGTATTGATAGCACAGTAGTGGCATGCATCCTTTTGGAAAAAAGTAGACACTGACAGATTTAAGTCTTAAGAAATGTCAATAGTCAGCATTGTGAATTTAATGTGTTAGAAGAGAACAGAAGTAAAATCTTGGAAGAGAACTGACCTGCCCAGATAACCAGGCAAGCCCTGAGCAATGTAGACAAGCAAGCAGCTGTAGCTAAGGAAACAAGAGTATGAGGTGACACACGCCTCACATATATGAAATACAAAATCTGATATCTATTTTTATCCTGTGCTAGTTAACCAGTAATAGTTCAGGTGTTTTACAGCACATTTTACACATTTACTAAATGATTTGAGAAAGGACTTGCTTTGCAATAGCAAAGAAAGTTTTATTTAAAGCCAGAGCTGACCACTCAAAATTGCAGCAAGATTTCAACACAGCACAAGGTTTCCCAATCTTCATAACAACAGCATCACCACCCAAAACAACAACAAGAAAAAGTGAAAATACCAAGCTGCCTGTCAGCTAAGGTAAGGTCACAGAGTTGGTGACCTCAAACACAAAAATAAGTTGTTCTTGACACAGCAAATCAGAAAGCCGTGGAACTCCCTGCTACAGGATGAGGATTCACATGGAAACTGGACAAATCCATCAAGGGGTGCTAAGCACATGAAGCCACCTCTAGCTCGAGAAGCCCCTAAATACCAATACATGTCTGTTCGTATATTGCTTGCATATTAATGCTTAGAATCTATTTTCTTCCTTACGGGATGTGCATCCTTACAAAAATCTTAGAGGCCTCTGAGGAAGAATATTAAGGGGCCTAAAGAATAATAATTAAAAAAAACCAAACCCCAAACAAAACAAAATAGGAAAGAAGCCAAATGATTATGAGACAGAAAGTGAGAACCCCACAGAAGAAAGGATGAGGGCTGAAACAGAAAGTTTCTCAGGGACACCAGGCCAAGCACCCTAACAATGCCAATAACTCCCCAAAGGCATCCAAGAAGCCAGTAGGCACTACCCCGAGATGCTCTGGCCAGCAACTTATATAAGAGGACAAGGGAACAGAAAAACCCTTGCCAGAATCTCAATTTGCCAGGTTTGTTCCTTCTCCCCTGAATGGCCAGCTTAGCTGGGACTGGTAGGTGGTCCTCCAAGTTGGCTGGGCTTCAGACTCAAAGGGTATAAATAGAAAGGTTAGGGACAAAGCACAGTCAAAGCCTCAGTAAGAGGTGCTGCAACCTGGCACATTTGGCATACACACGTCAGGATTCATACTGCAGTAGGAGGACACATCAAGTGAACCGTATCAGGAACACACCCATAGCACAACTTTCACACTACCCATCAACTTATCCCCAGCAAAAAAACACAGAACCTGCTGAGCACAAGCCAGACCAAAGCTTCTTGGTCTCTCCACTTCAGGCAGGAGGTCTTGTCGCTTTGTGCATGGGTGGGACACAAGGGCAAGAAAACTGAGTAAGTGGAGTGTGAGAATATAAAGATGTTTCTGTAGCACAGCTTGGAGGCAGACTGGGTGGATATCATGCAACCTACTTCGGCTACATACAGGGAACATAGAGAAGCTTAAGCAGCAGCTCCACAATGAAAGTAGGATCCTGAGCCAGAGGGATTTCTAGTTTAACCCAGCCTGGTTTATGTTGTAACTACTCTGGAATTTCAAGTTTCAGTGGAATGACTCACCTTTTTCCAGGGACTCAAGGAAATCAAAACACTCAGTGTTTGATTCTTACATACAGATGAGATAAAATCTGTTAATTGCTGACTATGATTTTTACCTTCTTCCATGAATAGTGTTTAAACTGTCACACAGCAACTTGATGTCATTGATTTCCATTGCCAAAATTAGAACACTAAGAGCAAAGGTTTAAGGAAAAACTAAAATTTAAAAAACAAACAACCCACCCCGCAACCACAATCTCCCCCCCCCCCCCCCCAAACGAAAATGACACAAACCTGGGGAAAAAGAAAAACGAACAAAAAATCCCACCCAAAAAACCAACCCTACCAAATACCTGACATACTGCTACAATTTCGTTCCTGAAGAGGAAAAGAATGCCTAGTTCAAGTTCAAACTCTGACTGGGTTGTACTCTCATGCATGTACCTAGGATTCACCTCAACTATCAGCTCCAGTTTGGAAGCCAAGCTTGTCACATTAAGTGTCACCTTGTTTCAGAAACATACAAATTTCTTGTAAGCCTCAGTCCTGAGAAATACAGCTTAGAACAATGAAACAAACAGATCTTGTACCTTCCCTGTGCTGTAACAAAGAGCAGTTATCTTAACCCCTAAAATACATTTCCCAAAACCACGCAGTAGTTCTAATCTCTAATTCGTTACTGCTGTCTAACAAACAGCTGCGCTACCTATGAGGAAGCACAGAAATTTCTCTCACCTCAAACTTGTCACTGGTTCTTGACTTTTTATTTAAGCTTGGGAAAGTTAAAGTCCAAGATTCCTACAAGAAGGATGTGAAATCAACGTGAAGGCTGTTTGTCCAAGTTAGCTCAAATAATAAGTTTAGCAGATGGGGGACAGGGGGGAAAATCCCTGGAGTATGCGTGCTATACAGCAGCTACTAAACATTTACAATGGATGCACACATACCATTTAAATTAGAATCCTTTGATTTTTGTAAGCTTACTCACCAAGACAACAACTTTGACTTCAATAAAACTCCACATAGTTACAGCTAAATTGCATAAAGATGCATCAGCACAAAATCAAGGAAAGCAGGAAGTTTTTTAACCATCTCAGCTATGTTATTCTCCATAAAATGTTCAATGTAACTCCAGATACCACATTTTATTCAAACTCTCTGCCAAACAAACCTATGTCTCAGTACTTGCTAAAACTGATTTATTACCATCAAATACATTAATCCGCACGTTAATCTGCCTCAGGTCACTTAAAGTTAGTCAGAAAGGACTTTTGTCAAGCCGTATACAATGTTGCTTTTGGTCCACATGGGAGTTTGAAATCAGAGCTTGGGAGAGATCCTCTGACATAAATATTACAGCATGAAAGCAGCAAGTAATGGAGGAGACTTTTCCTGTAATCCATTTCCATTCTCCCTGCTTCACTTCACGGCATGTTGTTAGAGCCTAAAAATTTCACTAAATGAAGGCTGAGTTTATCTTAGGATCTTGTGACACCGGAGTTGTAAAGCATACGGCACTCACATGCCAGTCTCAAACTGACATTCATTGCACTCCAGTGGAGGAGGGGAGGTTTATAAGTTATACAACCTACTTCATCCATACTGCAAATAGTACACAAGACAGAAAATCTGGCTCAAACATTACACACACTATGTTATGTTCAATAAGTCCTGGCTATATTTCCATACGAAGCCTTACACCTAACAGTTTAAAGCCTTCCAGTTGTATGGCTTCCTTATTCAGTATTTCCAACAGAATGGAGAATTGGTTTTCACTAACAGACCACTTCCCTCCTAGTATAACCAATTCTCTAGGCCACTTACCAGATGATCCAAGATTTTCAGCACAATCAAGTCAAAACTTCAGACGAAAAAAGACGGTTGGACAATCACTGAAGAGAAGCAGTTTTAGCATACCCATCCTGCATGTTTGCTTAGCGACTGGATCACCATCAGCACAATACGCTGATACGGGTCTATTACCTGTCACGTCCCCTGAAGAAGCATTCTCCAATGCAAGCGGCAGTAACGCATACATTCTACACCTTTCCTTTTTATGTCTGCCTAGTAATTAATTCTAAGTGCCAGTAATTCTCAATTACTCCATCACTAGTGTGACTAAACATTATTCCATGATAGGAATTATGCAACTATGCTTTGGTCAACCCCAAATACCACCACTGTTACCTGTGACTTTGAATGTTGTAACAAATAATATGTTTATGAACTGTTCATGTACTAAAAAGACATAACTTAGATCACCACCCAATTCAGGAGTCCCTTTGGCTTGAAATGAGAAAGCGTTCAAATAATCTGTTACCTCAGAACCGGATCTCCAAGAAGGGAGCACCAAGTTTTGAGAGAATTTTAATCTCTACATAGGATAAATCCTCTCAAAAGGTAATAAGATTTCGTGGGGTACTACAAGAACTACCAGACACATCATACTTACTGCTAAAAGAACAGGAATGTGGAATCATACCTTTTCAAGGATGACCTTAGACTGAACAAAACATTCATGTGAGTCTTGCAGGCAGATAAGCCCTCAGGCACTTACATAATAATGAACTATTGAAACAGAGCCAAGACATGAGTTTTCAGAGGAAAACAGTCATGGGTTCTGTGATCATGCTTAGTTTTTCACAATGACTTTACTGTGATGTGTAACAAAGGGGTATTTGAACTGGTTAACTAATACAGAAAAAGTCAGCTGGAAAAGGCTTATATAGAAGAATGAAAAACTAATG
Organism: Rissa tridactyla; assembly: GCF_028500815.1. Taxonomy (NCBI): domain Eukaryota; kingdom Metazoa; phylum Chordata; class Aves; order Charadriiformes; family Laridae; genus Rissa; species Rissa tridactyla. The sequence goes on from NC_071466.1 coordinate 151,899,144, forward strand.
TCCTTTTGAGAGCATCTTGTACCACTTTTCCAATAGCATTTTAAGACTCTGCCCCTCAAAAGCCAAAGCGGACCCAGGTTACCCACAGTCATGCAGAGCTGTACTGTTACAGCAACCCCAGCCTTATCTGAGTGTTTGAGATTTTTTGGTATCATCTCGGACAGCCTTGTGTATCATCTCCCTTCCCCTACACTGACCTGTATACTGGAGTCCTTCCAAATCAGTTGACAAAACTGGCATTTTCAACAGCATCACATGCCAGTTAGATGTTTTGGACAGAAACATTTATGCCAGTGCTGTGAAACCTGGTTATCCTCTCTCACCCTTTATCAAGGGCCAGCTTAACTTGAAATTTTGAGTTTGCCTTCATGGCAGAAGACAGGAAATACCGTACCTTTAAACTCCAGAGTATAGGATCAACACCAAATTAGAAGAGTTTTACAGATACAGTAGCTAAAACAAATACACATCTTCTCAGTTATTTTGGCAACAATGTTGAATCAAACATTGGACTTCTGTAACACAGGAAGTTTTAATGTTTTATTACTGATCTTCCTTCTCTACAGTCCTAGTTGGTATAAGAATGCCAGAACACCTATGAAAAATAATCCTAATAAAAAGAAAAAGAGCTTTGGCAAATTATGTTTCTGGAGGATGACCTAAAAGGAGAAGAAAAGACGACCACGAAAAACTATTCCTTTATATCCTTCCTAGGAGTGAAATGAACAATTCATAATTATAAGGTGGCTAGAGAAATTTAGTATTCCTCTTCCATACCAAAAACGTATTTGAAAATTGCCCCTTAAGAAGTATCTTACAAATCAAGTCTAAGCTACCTAGCAACTTCCTTCACTGCATCAGTGAAGCTCAAAAGGATTTTTATAACACATCCATTATTGAACTATTTCTGTAACGCTGCAGAATTCATATGGTTGCCAATTATTAAAAGGTCACAGAGCAGGAAGTCAAAGAGCAGTTGCACTTAGCCATGGACATTAAGACCATCAGGACACAAGCCTTTTTCAGCATTCTTCTCTTAGCTTAAACTACATAAAGGTCAGAAAACCACTAAGTAAAGCTTTTGTTGACTTTGTTATGCTTTTCTCAACTCTCAGGACACCCACCTCAGAACGTAATCCATTTTGTTCCCCACTGAAGGTACAGCAGGCAGAAACCCAATAGCTGGCACTTTGTCACATAGCTACTTTAATAAGAATTATGAATAGGCTCTTCCTTTTATTTCTACAGTCATGTTCCATTAAAACCAAAAACTATTTGCCTGAAAGATTAATATTGAAAACAGCAGAATATTGCTGTTATCAGCCCTGCAATGCTATATGCTATTCTAGGGAATACAGAGACACACAAATAATTGCTTAAACTAAAACAATTTGCAAAGCACACTGTTCCTCACAAACAAATTGGTTGTATCATCCCATAATGTCAGAAAGTACCAGATTCCACCACCCCATCTCAAGAGCACTAGCACTTGTCTAAGTAATATGCACCCATAAATTCCACCAGCCAAGGAGATCAAGACATAAATTAAAGCATTAGGAAGAAAAACAGAAAAAGTACATCCTTCAGTTTACACCAGGGAATGGCAAACACTGAATCTCGGGAGCAGCCCACTAGGAAACTCAGTGCAGTATTCTTCAAAACAAAAGCATACCTAAACTGTCAGCTGAGAGAAGCCAAAATGCATTGGTCAGTGAGTGGCTCTTCATCTCAAGTCCTACTAGCCATCCACTACCTTGTTCCAAATGCTAAAATGCCTTTCCCTTCAGGTAAAAGCTTGCCAGTCCTCTCAGGGACTGAGAGTATTGCCAGTCTCAGCTATACTTGTCTTTGCATTGCATGGCTTTTTAAAACAGCTCCCACTGCAGACTGGGAGACACAGATATAAATATTTCTAGTACAAGCAGGAGTTAAAGATTAGCTAACGGAATTTTACCACTAGCTAAAGGAATTTTACCATTCAGATTAAATCTAAGAAGCCGGGGTGGTACTTGTTCTGAGAAGGCAGCTTCTACTACCTGAATTCAATTATTCCATTTCCATCAGAAGTTCTGCATTTTACAAAAACTCAGAAACAACATATAGGTATATGTTGGCTTTAAATCCTTATAATAGTAACAGGTCCCAAAATCTAGTGTCTCTCACCAAGTAGTTTGCACATTCTGTCTGCAGAAAACTTTAATAAAGTCTTTCTGTGAAGAAAATGTTTCATACAGCAAGGTTTGTGGCATGTTTCATCCAGAAGAACAGCCTGTTTATTCAAATATCCATAAAAATCCAGTTTACTAAAACACACTTAGAACATTTTGAGAAAATCATACTAGTCAAAAAATAAGCATATCCATCAGTAAGGAGCTAAAACAGAAACCACACCAGAATGCTGTCATTAAAACAGAGAGAAACCCACTCAAGGGTGCTACCAACAAAACAACCCGTACTCAAGAACTGTAGGAGAACTGATTAACACATCCAGGGATCCCCCTAACAAAATCTGTAGCACATGAACAGTCATCCTCTAGACGCAAACAGAGCAGCACAACTGACCTTGGCTTCAAACAAGGAATGGCAGTCTCCTCAATCCTCTAAGCAGATGGAACCAAACAGGTTGGGGAAAAGAGCATTTAGTTTGGTTAAGAAGAGAAGGAAGGAAATCGGATGAACATATATGAAAAATGGCTCTGGCATGCTTGCGATAAGCCAGCCTAGCCACACCTTTGAATATATGCAGACAATCATAGCTACATTTAGAAAAACAACAATTCACATTGGCAAAGACAGCTAGATTTTTACATGACCTATTTAAATGCAGGCAACGTTGTAATGTTATGACACCTGTATCTAGTAGAAGTTTCGTTTTCAGCATTAGATGAAGAAACATGAATGCTAACCATTTTGAGATAAAATACTGCCAGGAAGAAGATAATAGGACAGGGCAAAAAAGGGAAGTAGCCTTTCCTGAAGCAGGTCCCAACAGAAGTTTGCAATGTACTTAGATCTGCTAGCAGAACACTGCAATACCCATTTTAAGTATTCAGACTTGACTTCCAACTCTTTCTGCAAGGAAACTGTCTACTCTCTTGCTTACTGCTGCCTAAAGGTACCTTAGAGCCAGTGGATATAGCTCTGACTGTTCCAACACTTTCTGCCTGTAAATAGTGCCTGACTATTTTCTATTCTCACAAGGGCTTAATTAGTCCTGTTCACACAGAGCTGCAGCAGCTGGCACATCCCAGCAGACTCCATTGCATTTTCACAGCTACTGAAATCCATCTGAACCATGCTGCAAATTTTTCTACACTGACAATTACATGTCCTGCAAACCTTTTATCTACCTATACATTTGAAGATACCTTTCTGCAAACAATTTAACCACAAGCCCTGAGAAATCCCAAAACATTTGCTGACATACATACAGTTCACAGAAGGCCAAACAACCCTGCATGGCTAGAAAAAGGGAGGTTCTCTCCTCCACTAACAGAGCAACAGAGATCTGTAACTCTAGAATACAGGAGTAATCATGGCTACATGCAACAACAAATACAACTGTCATCTAATTTTATATCCATCATCCCTAAAACGTAACTCATCTGCTCAAGAGACCATTAAGCTACAAATAAAGTTAAATAAATTAAAAACACAAACAAAACCCAGACAGTAATTTTCTTCCTACCGAGGCCATATCATAACTCAAACAGATACCATTTAACAAAAAGAAAATAAAAAACAACAAACAGTGAAGGACAGAGATATTTCCATGAGGTTCTGAAAATTCCAAAGAAGTTAAAATTGAAAGTCATGTTAAATCAGAGGGAAAATTGGTATTAAACATGTAATATTTCCTCTTCAAAATTCTGAGCACCTTAATTTTGCCAACACCTCCTCATTTCAAGTTCTTTGCTACTTTTCAAAGCAAGCAGCAGCAGTATAAGCTTGTGGCACCTCCTTTCCTGAGAGAGGCTGTCTGCCTACCACCACGCCACCGGCCACATCACAACACGGCGAGCAGACTTTGGTATACAAAAAGATTGTCACTGTGCCCTGAAAGAAAACCTTGAGGTTCATCTTTAAACTGGACTAAGATAAAGATTTTATTTTTATGTCAAACCTTTGAGACAAGCGTTGCAGAAAATGTACGTAATCAGTGGGCAAGTTAAACCCCAGCTCAGTTTTACAGTTACCTGATGATAAACTCTGAATCTCTCGCTCCTAGCTATTGCCACACAGAAGGCAAGAGGTTGGTTGTTTTTTTTTCAAAGTACTGCAACAGGAACTATAACGAAATAACTCACCTCCTGCTTCTTACTAGTTTACATCCTCATCTGCGGCATCCTACTTCAGAAGTAAAATGTTCTGGTAGTAGGACCATATTCAAATAAACAAGTGAAAGTTAAAAATGTTTTCAGAAGTCTGTTTTCTGAAGAAGCAGAACTTGTACCTTGATTGTCTCCATATTCTTAATTTTTGAAAACCAGTTTCTTTATTGAACTTGTATTGACAAACATATTGCTTTAAAAAGGAAAGGCAGCCAGTCACCATGTTAAGTACAACCAGCTGAAATACAATGTTGTGTAGAAAGGATAAGGCATTTAGAACAAGTTTTTTTCAGCGAACAATAAACTTCAAAGTAGTAGCCTTCCCCTTAAACACTGTCCCAAATACTTCTTCATAATCACTACCATTATCTTGTGTAATGTCTTTTCACATCTACCAACACCGTCTGCCAGAAAATTCGCTGAATGACTCAGACACTTTCAAATCATAAATACTCAAAACTGCTATTTCCATTTCAGAAATACTTCTATTTAAGCATTCAAATTGCTGATGGCATAATAATCCAACAACATCCTGAAGTTTCCTTATCATGATTTTCCTCATGCACAGACAGCATCTCCACTGACGAAAGCAAGCCTTGTTTCTTTGCACAGTGTCTTGGACAACACGGTTTCACAATCAGAAGCCTGTAAAACTTGCAAAATTTTTAGTGCGTAATATTGAGCATCTTTTGTACACAAATGCTTGACACAGCTCCTCAAACATGCAACTGAAGACATAAGATAACAGCAGAGATCCAAGCATTAAAATCACTGGCATTACATGCCCTGCCAATTCCCATTAATTTTCCTTCATAACAAGTCAACAGAAATTCTTGCCTAGAGCAAGCACAAGCTTTTCAAACTCCAGCCTTTTTATCCTGTATCCAGGAGTCAGGCTTCAAGTCTGAATCTCACCCACATTGCCAAAACCATTGCTCACTAGTCACTTGAGCAAACTAGTACTAATGTCACCAGTTCAACAGCACTGATACAACTCTTTCAGTGTTAAGACTGGGGGGGGAAAGGAGAGCTCTTTGTTTGTGTCTGGCTCTCCTGAAGACCCGATATAATGCAAACTCCTATATTCGTTGCATTTTATATTTATGTTTGAGAACATACATATAATAGATACGAATCTGTTGAAGGAATTTTCACCACGAAAGGTTTTGCTTGAGAAGTATGCCAAGAATACACTCTTGTCCTTCACACCAGATTATTATTTCTTATCTGACTAATACTCAGAAAGCATCGTTTTGAAAACCTGGACTGAGTTGGGATGCAGCTTTTAACTCCTCCATTACTAATTCCAACTCAGTTTTCCACATTAGCAACTATTCTCCACGGTTTTCACCATGAAGCTGCCAACAACCTTATCCGCAGGCTTATTTAACCATATTTAGTTGTCATTTCCCTATTTTATCAACTAATCCTTCACCTCCAACACAACAATGAACTTCCTCCAAGCTGCCTAACACACACTCACAGTCTTGATACAGGATTAAGTGTCACAGTACAGATGAAGGCTACACAGAGTAAGTTATCCCTGTAACATAAGAGCTACAGCGTAGAATCTTCATAACTGGAACTGGCTACTACCCCTACAGGAAAAGGAAAAACAAACCCAAAACATTATCATTTCCTTTCTTCTATAAACAATATTAGCTCATAGCCGAAGATAACAAGGAAAACAAGCTGTGTTTTATGACTGCGTTGCACCCATAATTCTATGGCACAACCTCTAGTTCTGTCAATCATAAACTTATTTTCCTCTGTTTGAGCAGCTACTATTAAATTTGAAGCAGTGTCATTAAGGTTCTGTAGGCAGCAAGCACCTCACTACTGAAATGCTACAAGAAGGCTTCTGAAAGCTGAGAATTTTTACAGTATAACTCAGAGAGAGGACTGTGCAGTACACAGCCCTTCACTGACTTCCAGATCTGTGAAGATCACAGCCACAACGTAACCAGGAATTTAATACTCCCTGACACCGACTACAGCAAGGGAGTTAAAACAAGAGTTTAAGTTACACATTAAGACCTCAACTCTTGAAAACCAGATTATGCCCAGAGGACCTGGCCAACTTCATAAACCCTAGTGCATTTAAAAAAAAATATACAACACAGTTGCAATACACAAGACAATTCAACTGCCTGAAGGACTTCAATACTGCACTAAGAACAAAATGTATCTTTAAATAAGGAATAATATCTAAAAGTTTTTCTGCTATGACAGATGCGTACAATATAGTTTATACACAAGAAGTGACAAAGCCTGTATGTCAAGTAAGTTATAATTCAATATTAATGGTTTTCTTAAACATATGCCAACATATACATCTACTAAAGCCACTAAATCAGCTGAGCTGTAAGGCTAAGGCAGACACAAAAAGAAATCAACACTGCTTGAAAAGCTCAGTAACAACAACAGCTGTCATATCTTCTTTGTCTTCTAGTCAGTTACCATATGTTTCAATGTCTTTGTTGCTGTTCCTAAGCAAGCAAGAGATGAATATCTGATTCCCTCTCTCTAAAAAAAAAAAAAACCCAACACTTTTTAAAAAGTTTAATAAACTGTCACTTAGGAATACCCAAGTTCTGGTTACACACCTGTCAAATATTTGCATTACCTACCGTTGATAACTCCAGTGTTTACAGCTACATACACACAAACACACAGAGCGCTCTGCGGGCAAGCCAAGGTTCCCATATTGTGCAAGCTCAGGAGTTGTTATTTTTATCGCCTCTGTAAAAAGCTTTTAGAAGCAGCAGCCGACTTCCCTGTCCTAACAAGCAACAAGTGCGCAGAAGGCTACAACCAAGACCCACTTACAGTGCTCTTGACCCACTTAAGTGCTTCGCTGGCCTAAAGCCTCCTCCGGCCGAGCAATTCCAAGCGCTCCTTCGTGCCCCTAAGCGCACTCCCTGACCACAAGCCCGGCTCGCTCCTGCCGAGCCGCCCGCAGGGCCCGCTCCCCACCGCCCCGACAAAACCCGGCCCCGGCCGGGGGGCAGCGCTACCGCCGGCCTTCCCACAACACCCCGTCCACCCACCCGTCCGCGAAGGGGGCAGCCGCGGCCCGACCCCCGCCGTCCCCGGGGAGCGGCGGGAGGGAAGGAGGCGACTCCCCCCGCCCCGACCCCGCCGCGGGGGCTCCCCCTGAGCGGAGCGCGGGCAGGACCCCGGCCCCGCGGGCGGCAGCCAGGCCGCAACAGCCCCTCCAGTGAGCAACAGGGCGGGCGTGTCTCCCCGGGAGCACTCACCTGGCAACGGCCGGCGCCCGCGAGGTGCTGCCCGCCGCCACCTCCCCTCCAGCGGCCGCCACTACCGCCACCGCCTGCCCGGCCTTGTCGCCTCCTCCTTGCCCTAAAGCGTCATCATCGCACGAGGCCGCCGCCGCCAATGCGGGGCTCGCCAGCGCGCCTGCGCACAACGCGCCGGAAGGAAACGCGCGGGGCGGGCGCCCGGCTGCGCCTTGGGGAATGGAGTAGGGAAGACAGGAGGGCGGCGGCGGAGTGCGCATGCGCACCAGGCGCCCGCCCCGGGGGCCGGGCAGGACGGGGAAAGGAGGAGTGCGGTCCCCCTCGCGCCGCAGGGGACGGCGCTGATTGGCTGAGGGGAGGGAGGGACATTTGCGCGGGCTTTTGTTCTCTCCGTGTGTGGGGCGGTTGGCGGCCGTTGGTGGTGGCGGGGGAGGCCCAGCTGCCCCTCAGGAAGGGCAGGGTCCATCGGCGCATCTATCCTGCCTCCTCCGGGACGGGGCGGGGGGGATTGTCCCTCTTCCTCTGGGCCTGAGCAGGCAGCAGAGGTGTCACGCTCTCCTACGGAAAGCAGTGTCACAGGAAATCCCCGGCCAGGCAGTCCTTCCCGCAAACGTGGCGGAAAGGGGCCCGAGAGGGGCCGCCCCTGGGGACAGATCAGAGCCGTCCAGGCTGAGAGGCACTGAAACTCGCTGGGGCGGGGAGGTGTGTAGCGTCCCTGGGGACCACGGCGGCTGCCACGGGTCCTGCTGAGAGGGAAGAGGCCCCACTGGAGTAGGGTTTAATGCCCGGGACTAAACTGCATGCTTCAGGGCATGAGGAGGCCACAGCCGGTGCAAACACCAGAAAGGTCATGGAAACCAGACAGCGTTACCAGGCCTGATGCCGCCAGAGGCATCTGTGAAGGCTGGCTCTTGTGACAGTGCCCGAACACCTGTGTCTCTTGTAGAGGCACGGAGAGGAAACACCAAAGCGAACAAGAAGTTCCTCTGTTAAGTAATGGGAAGTGTAGGCAGAGCAGCAGCAAAACCTATGTGACGTGGAGATTTCAGCTTCTGAAATCGTGTCCTTGGGGAAAATGGTGGAAACCTTATGCCTGCATGTTGTACAGTAAGACTAGTCAAAACACTGTGGAAGTGCTATTCTGACAGAAGACTATCTCGAATTGCCAAGAACAATCGGCTGATCTGGGAGAACTTGTGTAGTTTGTGTGGCTCTACGCACTTTAGTGCTTTCCTGAGCCACATTCCAATACACTTGTACCCACACACAGAAATTTTAGCTCAAAACAGTGACTGTGAACAAGGTACTTAATGGATGCAAAATTATCCCTATAAATCAATACTTGCAATGTTTTGATCCCTAATACCCACCAACATTAAATACATAGTGGCCATTCCTTAAAACTTTATAAAACTATCATCCCCTATTGCTTCCTTTAAAATATGTCCCAGCCCACACGCTCATTAAAGCCTTTATTATTGTGAAGGGTGCAAGGTAGTTACCGAACATCACAGTTGCACTATTCTATTACACATATTTGCAGTTTCTCTCATCAATCAAAATGTATTTTGACAGCCGCCGGGCTGCAGCACGGAGAGTAGCAGCTGCAGCGCCTGCTCCAGCTCCACCCCGTGCCGGTTGGATGAAGTATTTCCTGCCCCGTCTTTCAGTATTTCATCTGTAAAATGGTGCTAATGATTTTAAAGTATTTTGAGCTCCATTGACGAAAAAGATGTATGAAAACTGTGTGTCATTTTCATCTGTCATTTCCTGTCACCATAACTTAACATGTACTCAGCCAATTAAGAGGGAAATTGAGATAGGAATACCGTTCCATTAAATATTGAATAAAAGGAATTAGGGTGGTTTATTCTGGTTCGAGAGCCTGGAAATCGAAAAGGAAAGCTTTGTTCCACCATACGGGGCAAAGTATTTGTTCGGAAAGCCACATTTTAAAAAAATTGATTTAGGTACTTCCTAGGCGTTTATAGATAATTCCTAGAAATCACAGCATTAATATAAAATGTTCATTGCCTTAAATTTGTCTTGGAGTAGTTTCGTCCTAAACACATAGCCCCGCATTTTGTGAAAGTTGGCAGGTCATTAGTTAACTTTGTTGTTGTTCCCCCAGCGAGGGAGAACAAATTTGCCTGTGGTAAATGAAACTGAGACTGGCCAGACTGGTCGCGGTGAATTGCAGAGGGCTGCCGCTCTAAAAACCTGGTCTAGATGTTGGTAATGGCTAAGCGCTTGTGGAGCTCCTTGGGGCTGTGACCGCAACAGGGGCTACAATTAGCTCCAGCACAGTGACTGTGACAGTCATTAAGTGACACTGGGTCTTACCCCACATCTTTTTTTTTTTTTTTGGTAAGGAAAGGCAGGATTGTAGTGTGTCCTTGCATTGCAATGCCTCATCCTGCTCATCCTGCATGACCACGATGCTCCTGCAGTCATGCAAAGGACTGACACAACTACATGGCACTGCAGGAAGAGCCGAAAGACAAATTATGATTCAGAAAAAAACTGCCCTAGGGTAAGGAAGAGCCTGGACTTCTTTTTTTTTTTCCCCAGGATATGCCTTATTGCTGCAAGCCTTTAAACTGCTTCATCTCTATTGGCAAACATACTTGAGCAGCTCACTTCTGAATTCCCCAGGATGGCTGCCACCATATGACAGCACCATGGGGCAGCGTTAATGGGGAAAGGGCCTGCCGGGGAAGTAAAATCATCTTCCTGCGGTGCCGCCTCATTCTCATTGTGCTTCCTTCCTTATCAAATTCTTCATCCCCTCCCAAATCACTGAGGACCGCAGGCTCCATAAGGCTGCCCAAGGCTGGTGCTTGCTGCAGCCCCCAGCATTCCAAACAGCCAGAGCTGTTGCCAGTACCATGGGGCCATCAGACCCAGCTTGCTTTGGGCAGGCAGTGTGGAGAGGTAATTGTGCCGCGTAGGGCAGGTGTCCAACTTAAATGTCACAGGGCAGTATTTAGTACTCCGTTTTATGGCTGCTGCATTTTAACCCTCCTCACAGGGAGAACTCCCAACCCTGCTGTTTGTTCTCCCTTTCTCTCTTTCTCTCTTTGAGGAAAGGCTATGAGTAGGTCATGCCTTTTTGAATCCTAATGCAAAACCAAAATAAAATATATTTCAACCATCATTTAAACAGAGCTAAAAAAGAAGAGGGTATAGTAACGGCTTCAGGCCCTGCAGAAGAAGATTGACAGTGGGTTGAAGGATGAGCGTGCTGTGATCATTGTATTATACTGGGGTTTTTATTATCATTATTTGAGGTTTTAAAACGGCTGATCACGATTCTTTTTGTCCTTTCTGCTGCATGTCCTGTTGGCCACAGAATCTGAAAAGAGCCTGTTGGCCAGGCTCTTTTCAGTGGTGGCCAGCAACAGGGCAAGAGGTAACAGGCACAAACTTGAGCACAGGAAGTTCCACCTAAACATGAGGAGGAACTTCTTTAGTCCGAGGGTGGCAAAGCACTGGAACAGGCTGCCCAGAGAGGTGGTGGAGTCTCCATCTCTGGAGACATTCAAAACCCACCTGGATGCGTTCCTGTTCAACCCGCTCTAAGATGTCCCTGCTGTGGCAGGGGGGTTGGACTAGATGATCTCCAGAGGTCCCTTCCAACCCTATGATTCTATGATCTGTTTTGCTTGTCTTTAATGCTGGTTATATTTAGACTTCAGAGTTGGTATGCTCAAGATATGGCCCAGTCCCAAAGCCACCAGCTATCTGCACTGGAGCTGGAGCTGGGGCAGGCTACCTACTCGATGGTCTCTGCATCCATCAGCCTTGGCACATGGTGTATTGGTGCCTGCACTGCCTTGGCAGGGAGTCAGGGTATGGCCAGGATACACGTCTGGACCGAGGAGACGTGATGCATCTCTGGGTCCCATGGGTTAGGCATAGCCAGAGTCTACCTTTGAGGAGAAGAGGAATCCAATATTACGTTCATATCAGCTCACTGTCTATCATACAACAGTTCCTTCAGAGCCTGCCATTCAGTGAACTCGATTTCATAGATCGTCTTCTACAATCTATTTAACCTGAAATGTAGTTAAACAAAAGCTAATTGAAAGTGAATGACTATATAAGCAGTAGGCTCTGGAAAACCTTGTGACAGACACTTGAGAAATGCCCCTTAGTTGCTGGAAGGTATTTCCCAAGGTCTCCTTGGGATGTTCTGTGTCTGTGTCAGCTGATGAAAATACTGTCTATATTTCCGTAGCCACAGGTGATTAGGAATTGCTCCCACAGCGTAATTTAAGCCTACTAGGCTTTTCCCTGGACACGGTCAAGTGAGCAGAGCGAGACCCTTGCATGTTTGATTTTATATGACTTAACAAGGTCTGCTTCATTTGTGCTTTGTCAGGGCTACAAAACTTGGGTCCATACAGAAAGTGTAGGTTACACTCACGCCGCGTGTCTGGGTTCAACTCGGCTGTTTCCTGAATTGCAAAAGCTGGCAGCCTCTCCGTTACATTGAGCTCTGGGTAGGTACAGACTTTCTGGGGACGAAGAACGGGAGCCTCCAAACGATGCAAATGGCCTGGAGTCCAGCGGTGTTAAAAAGTTCATTTAAATTTTCTCCCAACCCTGCCACTATCTTTTTACCATAATTAATATCAAATGAAAGTTTCTGTTTGTTCTGGGATCAGCTATTGCTTAGCTTACTTTGCAGCAGAACATACTAAGGCCTCATTCATTCACGTTATAACTTATGTATTACTAGCCAGTTGGAAAATGATGACAGATTTGCATCCTGTTCTGCTCCGTTTAGGAGCTGATGTTCACTGCCTTGCAATAACCGTATATTTGCATAGTGCCTTTAACTCCAAAATATTTTAGTTTTACATGACTTACGGGTGGTCATTTCTATCAGCCTTGAAGTGCAGCGACTTCAGGGTTGGAATGTGTCAGCCAGTTACCAGCACACACTATATAATAGCGTATTGTGTGAATATCTTATCCACACAAAACTGCAAACAGAATTTGAGCAGGCAGGTATTTGATTCAGAAACCAGGCTAACCTCCCTAAGCCTCGCTCTTGCTACCAGATATTCAATACCCATAAATAAACAAACCCCGAGTTCACCTCTCTTTTAGAGGACGGTCTTCCCTCCAGCCTTGTGCCGGAGCAGGGCTTTGCTGCAACAGACTCTCTGAGGCTCCCGCTGAGCCCCCCAGCAACCACCTCTGAGCATCTGACCCGCCGAGATGCCACTGAGCCTCTTTGTCCCGAATTGAGCGTGTCCCCTGCATAATGGGGATACAGCTGTCTGCCTGCCAGAGTTAATAAGCGTAGAGGGTAGGCCTTCAATTACATTTTTTTTCAGCCGTATTTCTCAGAGCTTTACCGAAAAAGGGAGGTATCCCCCTCCTCATTTTATACAGGAGGCTAAAATGCAAAGAAATTAAGTAACTTGTTGAAGATTACAAAGCAGATAATCGGCAGAGAGCTCAGAATCAAGCTCAGCTCCCCACCCCCACATCCCTCTACCACTTTGTGCATCGAACAAGGCACAACTTAGAATCCACCACTTTTTAACTTCCATGGTAAAGAAGCAGTTCTGCTACAACTTTCTGTTGGACTTTCTTTGGCTCTGTATCAAACCAAACTGGCTGTGCTCTTATTTTGTACTTATTACCACCCTAAGGAGGTTCTTTTATGTGTGGGCGCCATAGAAATTAAGTTTTAAGCTAGAGTTTAGCGGGATCAAGTTTTTGCATACAAAACTCCCAGAAAGTCAAGACGACTGAAACCTAGGTCTTGTAAAAAGGAGGTGGAGATGGGAGGAGGAGGAAAGAAATCCAATGGTCACTTCTCTCCTACCGCTATATGGTCCCAGTCCAATAGGAAGTGCTGGCTCCAACCAGGCTGCCAGAGGTCGAGAGTGTGGGGACAAAAGGCCAAAAATCATCTTTTTTCCATCCAGACAAAATTTTAGGTGGAAAAAGGAGGACATATCCAGGACACCCAGATAAATACTAGCCCTAACAATGCCAACTTTTCCACTCCCGATGTTGTTTACACCCACAAAATTAATTGTGGTGCCAAACTGCAAGGGGAGTTGCGACTCCCTTAAACGTGTGGTCTTTATCGGGAAGGCCAAATGAAATCATTCGGAATTATTAGACACATTAACAATGCCCGAGGGTGTCATATATAAATAGCTGACACCTTTAAGCACTGACGCAATAAGGATGGACAAGAACAAGAGGTGATGGTGGTGGGAGGAAAGGTCTTTTTTAGAAGTATCCAAGGTAGAGTAAGTTTTATTACTGGGCTAGAAACGTATAGTATCCCAGGAGTGAATAGCTCACACATTTGATCCGATCTTGGGCTCAGTCCAGCTCCCACTGAAGTTTAATGGGAGTTGGATCAGACCGTTGCACTCACATTTTTTCCATGCATGGAAAACTATTTCCGTTACTTTGAATTACAATACCACTGGCTTTGGATTTTATATAATAAAATAAATCTAGGCCACTGTTTATATTCCAAGAAACTGCATTCTGGGATGCCAGCAAATATATTGCCTGTTGGATTAAAAAAAATAAAATAAAAACTGGACACACTGGTTTAAAAAAACAACAGCTCCTAATTATTAAACATAATTTTTCTTCCTTGTGCTTTTCTGGAGTCCTCAAATATTTGAAGTATGAAAGGTACATATAAATTCTTCTCTGGTGGTTGAAATGGTGGAATCCGTAAAACTGCAATGCTTTATAAGAAACAGAGTTTTAATATAAAAATAATAATCTTCATGACTGGCTCTTTGCTTATTGGCATATTTTGCGCATTTTAAAATTTACAGTAAAAAAAACCACCACCATTGGAATGTCAGCAACAAAGAGGATGTATATTAGCAAACCCTTGTATTTTGGGGACTGGCTTCTCTTGATTGTTCTGACTGCAAATGAACTCTGCAGACGCTGAGAGGCACAGGAAATGTCTTGTGCTAGGAACAGCATTTGTTCCCTGCTTTATGAACTGGATTCTACTAAAATTCCAACGTGGTAAGACTGATTAGCAGACTTTGGTAATGCCTTCTACCCTAGTAGTACGATTTTATTATACTCTTTTATTACCAATGAAAAACACAGAAAATACTTCCATCAGTGAACATACGCCCGCATTCTCGGAGCAAACGTATCTGTGGTTCGCCTATTGCTGGTGAAGAGCATGGCCCCTGGAGTCTGAAATACAGAGCAGCAAAATAAAAGACACCCCACCAAAAGAATGAAACAAAACCACACACATACACAAGCAACAGAGGGAAAGAAATGTCATTGAGGGGTGTTTAATGTTAAAGAGCAACTATACATCTGGGATGGTGGTGAGGAGGATTTAATAGAGCTGAACAAGGTGACCACCTGCATCCACTTCAAAGAGGAAAATCGGCAGCGGCCTGAGGAGTGCTTACGCAGTCATGTGCACGTGTGTGCCTGCAATGCTCCTTTCTACTGACAAAATATGAAGTATATCACTTTTCCGAACATCCCTGGGCACCAGCAGCTTCTCCTCTATATTGACGAATTAATTTTCAACATGGGATTAAAGGGGAAAAAAAATAATAAAATATCCCTCATCCCTGTAATCTGAGCTGGACAGACTTCCCCTTTGCCCAGGCGGTACAGAAGAGCTAGGTGCTGGCTTCTTGGGCGTTCCCAGGCTGCGCACTGGTCAGGTCAGCCACAGGTCGCACCTTCCTTCCTCACAACAGCAGGCTGTAAACCTTCCTCCACCACATTGTGGGTCTGTGCAGCGTCCAGGAATGGTTTACAGCACTCTGGATTTTAAGCCATATTCTTGTAAAGGAGCCTTGGCTAACCTTCCCTCTAACGTGACAAAGCCCTTTAGAGGGATCAAGAATTGGTTCCAAATTTTCCAGTGGGTTCAGTGGGGTGGCAGGGTTTGAAACTCAAGATAATTAGGATTCACCCACACCTGGCTGTAATTTCAGATGTGCGATAACTATGCAAAATGCCGAGATTTACCGCTGAGAGAGCAGAAAGAAGCCACTCTTCTTCTCGCTGGCTTTGTTTCTGTAATGAAATGGTATGTGCTTGTGTGCTGGGGGGAGTTCAATTTGTCAGCACCTCCTCAGCCTCTTCACCCTGACTAAAACATCCAAGGGGAGATGCACCAACAAGACAAACTCCCCAGCAGAACTGCAGGTAATGGCAAACCAGCCGGCCTGAGGGGGGAAATTTCAAAACCCAAAATGTCTCTTAAATAAGCTTCTTTAATTATTATCATCATCTGTTTATTTATACAAATATAAAATATATTTATATAGATTTATATAATATAGATTTGTCGCTTTGGTGGCTCTTTTCATTTACAGACGTACTGGTCGACGATCTCTGTGCACTTTTTACACTTGACGTAACAGCACCAATGGAACTTGCAGTGGCAGCGCTCCACCTGGACACTCTTGAACTGGTCGTAACCCCGGCCACAGCACATCAGCTCGCACCCATCCATGCCCTCCGAGGTCTTGTTGCACAGGCGGCCCTGCGTGCCCAGCGAGCCGGTGGTCTCATTGCGCAGGCAGTAGTCCGGGCTGGGGTCGACGTAGACCAGGTCCTCTTGCGTCGGCATGTTGAAACGGTTGTTCACCAGCTCCAGCTTGCCCTTGCGGCTGATCCTCATGGCGGCAGCGCTGTCATACTTCTCCTTCAGCAGGTCGCCCACCTTGCGGAAGTCAGCCAGCTGCAGCCAGCAGGTCTTCAGGCTGCAGGAGCCCGACACGCCGTGGCACTTGCAGGCCACGTCCGCCAGCTTGTACACAGCCTGCGGGGAAAGAAAGGCAATCAGACAGAGCTGCAATTATTCTTGCTGCACTGGCAGCTGGCTTAATTACCACAAATTCATCGCGTCTTCATAACCGCTTTGATTATCCCCCAATTTCTCTTGTTTCGTCCTTCAGAAGAGACAAAAGTCTCCTCTTCCTCCTGTTGCGACTGTTGTGTTCTTGTTCCCTAAATGCGTCTATTTCTGGTCACGTTGCCTCCAAACGTGACTTCTCCACCCCACCTTCTTTTCCCCCGGCAGATTTCTGACTTGATGGCAGGGTCAGGAGCAAGAAAGAAGGGGAACAGTCCCATCCCTGTGGGCTCTGGAAATTCCCCCAGTCTCAGTGTGCTATTCCATGTTTTTCCCCTCAGAGCTGTAACGAGGGAACACCTGGGAACCTGCCCATTTCCTAACACCCGCACCAGGAACCGAGGCTATCGCTTGCAGGGATACATCTGCATCCTTTTGAAATAAATCCACAGACCCACACCCTTTCCCTCCGCCCCTGCCGAGAGGAGCTCGTTCAGGGGCAGTGTCCGGAGCCGGGCATCGCTTTCCAGAGAGGAGCAAGCCGGCGTTGGTGGTGGTGGTGAGAAGGATGTCCACCTCCGCTCGAGGTGTTAACCAGGCGTCCTCCTCGAAGAGCAAGGGCTGAGCTGCAAGCCCTAACTGCCAACCTGCGCCATCTTCTGTCCAGATACTTCCCTACACGAAGAGGGCTCTCGCCAGGCAGAAAGGCCTATGTTTTAAACAGCAAAGGCAAGCTTTCAGGGCTTTCTTTTCCGACATACTCTCAGCTACGTTTTCGGGAGCCTGCAGGAGCTGTAGATGTATCATACCCCTGAAATATGAGGCATCACCTGCTGCAAGTTGGGAAATCAAAACTTAAACAAATAGTCTTGAAAATTCAGGCCAGCGAGCGTTAAACCCTCAGCAGAGCAAGAATGGGGTGTAAAGGAAACCGGTCGTCACTCTTCCTCCTCCCTGCACTAGCTGGGAGGAGAGAGGAATATCGAAAAATATTCTAGAATAACAAAGCTCAAAGCCTAGGAAAAGAAACTGAAACACAGGTGGGGTTTGCTCTTTCCATGAATTTCAGAGACAGGTACAAAACCGCTAATTATGCGGGATCCCGCCAGCACCCACAGGCACTGACAAAGTTTGCAGAGCAAAGAGCCGACAACCCCATGCCATCAGAGCTAGACTGTCTTACAGCCACTTACCGCCCCTTGGCCCTTGCTCCTCAAGCTCTCACATCTGCTCTCCCACGACCATCCTGTGTCCTGCACATTTGCAGGGCAGTGCCTCTGCCAGATCCCACCTGCCAAGCAGAGCTGTTTGGCATTAGCTGCAAAATCACCACCAGCTGTATCTGGTGGGGGAGATCAAGGAACATGAGGAAAAAATACTAGGGTGTTCTGAAGGAGGAGGCGATATGTCTTCCTGCCAGGTTTTCTACTGAATAAAATAGCCAAACACTGAGGTTTCTTTTCTGCCTCACTCACCGACGCAGAAGAAAGCTTCCCAGCTCTCTGCATTCGCTTGCCAAGGAGTAGGTGATTAAGGCAATTGAGCATACCGCAAGCAAAACCTGCTGCCTACGACTACGTTCTGGACCAGTAGCAAGAGGTCAGAGTTCTCCTACAACAACTGGTTGCTCCTGGTCTAACTAACATCTAGTGCTTCTGACAGCTAGTGAAGATTCAATTTGGCTTAATGGCTAAATCACATGGAGGCCGATCCAGCTCCCAAGAAAGTCAATGGAGTGAGTCCTTAAAACAGAGAAGCTTTAGTTCTGCTCCTCAGAGATCAATTTACTGAGGCAACCCCTCACGATGCAATGTAACAGCTACAGGCTGGGAGTTAAGCACTTGTCTTGGATGGAACTACAACTGCAGAGGACCAACCACACCGTTACTTAAGGATTCCTGCTGTACTATAACCAGACAGAGCTACAGCTGAATTTCCCGAGCCCCAGACACGTACTATATCCTCACTGCATTGTCAGCCTGCTTGTTATAAGCTTGTGTTAGCACTTTTTGGTTATGGTTCTGTCAAATCCCAGGCCACTCATGCCTCCCTTGCCCTTGCATGTGTTTTTATAAAGTATTATGATTCTTCCTAATCCTGGGCTTTGTTCCTTTAGAAAAACACTGCAACTCGATCCCTCTCAGTTAATGTCATGGGACTGAGTTCACTCCGACTTGGCTTTAAGCAACTGATGCTCAAAACATCTGGCCCATGTGGGTAGTAGCTGTGGTGGGGAACGCGAATGCTACCAATTATCACAGGTAAGCATGGCACCACTCAGCCCCCCGTGGCTCCCACTATCAACATCCCGTGGAGGTAACCATAGCTTCAGCCGCTACATGGCTCTCCCGCTCTCCTCCTTTGCTGCCCCAACGGGAAGAAAGCAGAGGAAATTGGAGAATTCCTCTCTGACTGGGCTCGGGTCAAGGTAAAGAATAACAGACCCCACATGCAGTTCTGAGGGCAGGGTCTGATCGATGGCCATGCCACTTAAACAGGTTGAAAATGCCTCTGATGGAAAGGCTTAAAGCCCCTTCCCATAAGCCCAAGTTCTCTTCCAATTCTTTTCTTGCAAGAATGGAAACGGGAAGGGAATTAATGGGGAATTCCTATGTGGTCAATTAGCCAGACCCCCTTCCAGGCTCTCCTGGCACTGGCTTGAGTGACTGATGACTGAGGCCTGCCATATGCCGACTGGGTAAACAGCATGGAAGGACTGACCGCCACAGTCCGCCAGACAGGGCGACAGATAAGGAACAGGGGGGGCAAGTAAGAGAGGGTAATGGAGACCAATTGGAAGAAAAAGACAGATGGAAGGAAAGGATATATTGAGATAACAGCCAAAGACAAACAAACAAGGGCAATAGAGCCAGGAGGCACCAGCACAAGGACTACGATGTGGAGTGAAGGGGTGATGGGGTCAGGACTGCCTGAAAGATAAAAGACCTCTGGTTCCCTCTCGTCCCTCTCAGCTCCCCTTCTGAGAACCACAGAGAGCAGGGACAATCTTTTCTCCTGCCACCAGAGCTCCTCAGAGTTCAAGGAGAACTTTCTCACCCACAAGAAACTGAGTGAGGGGACACACCAAAAGCCTGCCTAGAAATCAGGAGACATCAACTGAAACACCAGCTGGGAAAGTGGGGCAAGGCCATATGTGGGATGGCACCTGGTGGCCACTTCGCAGTGCTCAATGCCGTGTCTTCTGTACTCCTTTCCTTCAGCACCAACTTTCGGGAGTATGGAGTTACACGTGCACCTTCCTGCTTCCAAAACCAGAATCTCAGAAGTTTAGGAATGCAGGACTAGATGGGACCTCCTCGGTTATTAAGTATGATCTCTTGCTATTGTAGGCACTGCTTCAAATAATATTTTCCTTAAATGTATAGAGTGCCTTTTAAAAGCAATTAGGTTTTCAGCCACCATTATTCTGATCGCTATTCCGATGATAAAATATATCTTTTTCTAATTTCCAGTCTAAATGAATTCACTTTATGCCCATTTGCTATTGTGCCAAATTGGCCTTTTGCTTTAAAAGTACTTTTCCGTCCCTATTATTTCTCCCACTAACAGAGACATCAGTCATATCCTCTCTCAGCTTTCACTTTGCTAGGCTAAACATGGCAAGCTATTCTAGCTCACTTTCTTAAGAAAAGATTCCTATCCCTTGGGTCAGCCATAACAAGCCTTTTCTAGTCTGAGGTCATTTTGCTTGGGAATATGAGAACATACAATATTTTGGGGCCTCAGGACAGCTTAATACAATGGCATTAGTATTCCCCCATGTTTTATGAAAAGACTTTCCCTGGTACATTATAGGATATTTGCCGCCTTCCGAGCCACATTACATCTCCAGTCATGTGCAGCTGTCTGCTGCGACCAATTCTTTTCTACTCATTTCCTAATGACCAGAAATGTTTTTCATACAAGACCTCAAATGATGGTCTTAATGTTGTTTTATTGGATGTCATTAGCTGCTGTACAAAATTCAGATTCTCCTCTGTATTCATAATAGCTGCCACCTTTGCATCACCAGCAAATTTCATCAGCCCATTCCTAACTCTTGTGTTGAGGCTGAGAAACAAAAATACTACGTGTTGGCCTTGAGGCAAGTCTTTGAAGAATTCTGCTAATTAAGCTCTGTTAAGATCAAGATACGTCCTTTCGCACAACTTACCGACATCTTTCCTTGAACCAGTTTCTTGTCCATCTCATAGCTGCTGCATTTTTCCTTCTCTTTCCCAATTTAATCAAGCATTTCCCACGTGGGAAATACATTAAACGTCTCGCAGAATCTCAGATAAATGAGACCTATCATATCTATTTTGCCTCTTAGGAAATCGATGATGTTCTAAATGATTGTGTGATCAATCTTTGAAAAATCCTTCTCAAATTATTTCCCATTTTGCCTCTTCTTCTGAGATACCCTTTCCCCCAGGTCCTCCTGTTAATGCTGCTGAGGTCACATTGCCTGTGCTGCCGGGTGCCAGCTCTTTCAGAGTGGCAGGAAAGAAAGTGGCCACTCCCTGTGACTTGAGAGCTTTACGCTACCTGACTTTTGCTTCCACCTTGGTGGTGATAATTTCAATTTCCAGCCTTTCTCCTTTGCTCCCATGCTAATATATTTCTAAGACCCAAGAGGAAAGGCTGCCTGCGGGCCAACCACCACCCAGACCAGACAACCCTGGAAGCCACAGCAATGCCATCTCAGAGCCATCCGGGGTCTCATCTCCAGATCCTTTCATATTCATCCCCTTTCCTGATCCCAGCATCTCCATTCCTCACTACCCCCAAATCTTCATCTACTCAATCCATCCCAAAGCCCCAGCCTCATTTACTCCAGAGCCCTTTGTTCTTCCAACCCTTTTCTGCCACTTGACTCCCATTTGAATTGTTTAACTCAATCCCCAAATCCCCTCCACCAGCTGCCCCCTGCACCATCCCACCCATCCCAGGTCTGCTAGCCCCAAAGGTCAGTACCCTCTACCTGTTGGAACACATCTGCTGCCTCCTCATGCCTTCCTCGCTCCCACAGGGTGCCCTCCTCTAGGCAGAAGTGTCGAGGGCAGAAAAAGACATCTCCACTGTGCAGCAGACACACGGTACCCCCCCGTCATGAGCAACGTCCCCCAGTCTGACTTGAGGCCCCAGGTAAAGCACTCATTTACTTTGGGGACAAAAACTACTCTGTCTTTAGACTCAGCCCCATCCCCATCGAGTAGCAGCCTCCTTTCTACAGCCTCCTCCAATTTGCAAAGGTTAAAAACTTTCATTGTTTATTTTACTACCCTTTGCAAGGTCTGACTCAGCGTGATTTTTTTTAACTGTTCTCACTTCATCTTTACACTTCTTGACCTCTAAGACAGAGCTTTTCGTTATTTATTTGCTATCAGTTCTTTTTTTTTTTTTTCCATTCTTAGTAGGCTCTTGGTCTATTCCTAACAGTTTCTCTGTGGTAGTTATTCATTCAGTGAGGTCTGGATATTCTTCCTACAAGCTTTTTCCTCTTGCTTGGCATGCGGAATTGTAATGGCTTTAGCATCTTTGACTTGAAAAAGTTCCAGACCTCCTCCACTTCGAGTTCCTCGGCTGAGTTTACTAACCGGCTCCTTTAGTTTATCAGAGTTTGTTCTTTGAAATCCACAAGCTTAATTACGCATCAGTTTATACTTCCATTTAATTTAATCTAAAATGACTTGTGTTCATTAAATCTAAGGTTATTTTCTATGGCCATCTGTTCTACAGAGTCTACAAAAACCAAGCTAGAAATAACATCGTCTTTTGCCGGGCCCTTTGGAAAGCTTTTGTCCAGGGTTAGCTGGAGACAGTGAAATCACCTCGAGAGCTTACCTATGGAGTCCAAAGAAGCACAGGCACTGTAGCATTCCAAGCACAATTTAGTTAACTTTCTGCACTATAGTAAAGGCAGGACATCGGTGTTGTTAGCTCTATCCTTAAAGCAGGAGAAAGCTTTCTTCCATCTAAGACTGTATCATCGTGTGAAATCACAGCTCAGTTGGATGCTTGCCCATGTAACAAGAATAACAAGACAGGGTAGTGTTTCGCCCGTGCTACAGAGCAAGTATCTTCTGACTTGGTCTTCTAATACAGATGTTACTACAGTTCAACTGGCGCCTCAAACTATTGGCCATATTCTGTCTCTGGGATCCCTCAAGGCAATAGGACTGGCTGTTAAAAAGTCTCGTAACATATTCTCTCCCTATTTTAGGCAGGGTATTTATTTGTAGTAATCCAAGTTCATGACTCCAGACATATAAGATGTTTAAAGCAAGTAACGCAGAGAAGAATGCCACTTTCAGGCTACTACTCTGTGGAGGAATACCTCCCCCCATTTCTAAGCACATGCAGACCCTCTGCCCTTCCAAGCCAAAAAAAACACAACCCCATACCAAAACCCACTGAGTTCTACAGCTTTCAAGTCCACAGTTTTCCACTTACTGCAAATTTACCCCAACTGGATTTTGCAAGGGAAGAATGGAGTATTTGCAATGCTTCAACCTGACACACTGATTTCACAATCAAAAAAAAACCAGAGCAAATCATCTTCGGTGGCAAAATAAAGCTGAAATTACATGCAGAAAAGAACAGACATATATGGGAAAGATAATTCAGTAACAATTAGAAGTTAGAAAGGGCAGAAAATTGATAAGGGAACTAAGAATATTAGTTGAGAATGTGCAAAAGAGCAAGGCTAAGTACACTTAATAGGATTTTTTAATACACCTTAGAAATAAAATTAACTTCAGAAAAGCTCACTACTAGGGAAGAATGATAAAAATTTTAAACACCTTGTGGAAAAGGCACAAATGTTGAAGTAAGTATTCCTGTTCTACGTTTGGAAAGAGGCAGGATTACACAGTTGTACCGCATATGAATGATGCTACACCTTCCAGGCTATCAATCACAGACAGAGGAATTGCGTAAAAAGCAAACGTGCATACACTGAACGCATAAAAAGGGGGCAAATTCACCTACGTTTACAGCATCAGGGAGACCAGCACCAGAACCCAGCATGTCATTTTGGTATCTAGTTTCTTAAAGGATATGGGAAAACTGGAAAGGGTACACTAAAGTGATGTGAAAATGATTTGATGGCTGATGAGAACATCAGAAAGTGAGAGAGTCTTCAGTGCTGAATCTAGTTTGTCAAGAAAGAGTGGTGAATAAATTACAGTAGATAAATACATCTACGCAGAGGAAATTCTGATTACTAAGAGGCTTTTCAATCTAGCTGTAAAACTCAGAACTGATTGGAAGCTGACGTCAGATGAATTCAAATGATAATGAAGCACAGTGTTGAAACAGGGTGATTAATGATGGTAGCATACTACAAAGGGAAGTGATGGATTCTCCATCCCTAGGGATCTCCAGATCAAAACCGTGCATCTTCTCAGAAAACGTCTGTCACCTAGATGCACGTTATTTATTTTGCCCAATACCAAGGTAACTGAGCAAGGCATAAATTTCAGACATAGCCAGGTAGCCTGATTCAGTGTTTGCTTCTGCCCTGATACTCCCAAAAATCTCAATGATGGCAGTCGAAGAGAACTCCACATGCCAACAGATTCTCCTCTTCCCCACCAGCCTGTCATTTGGGCAGCTCTGGGAAGCCAGTTTCTGAGATGTAAAACTTGAAAGCAGGCCTTGACAAGCACCTAGTTTATTTGGAAAGGGCTTAAACGTCTGTACACGTGTGCCATACAGTGTCTCAACAGACCCAAAAACTCACTGGCTTTAGCTGGCAACGGAAGCCTGCCATTAAAGCTGGAACATAATATTGTCCATATAGTCTGTAGTAGTCACAAAAATGAAGAAAATGTGACCATACACTGTTTCAAGGGAGTCACTGGGGGATCGTTGGACTATCCCTCACCAAACCTACAAGTAATTTGGTATCTAGCTATCTCAAGCCTTCTGAATCTGAGAAAGAGGAAAAGGTCAGCATTGGTCTTACCCTGCGACCAGCCTCGTTGTTCTGCAAGTTCATCAGCATGCGAGCCTGCTCCTCTGAACCTCTCACGTAGTTCTTCTCCCTCTCCTTGGCATCCACAAACTCCTTGGCAAATCGATATCCATACTCCACGTTATCCCCGCAGCCACCCCACAGCCAGTCTCGGGGCAAGTCCTTGGGCCGGGCGGTCCGGCTGCAGCCACAGCTGGAGAGCTCTCCTTCACGGCAAGCCCGGCTGATGGCGTTCACCACCCCAGCAGCGCTGACGGCGTAGGTGAAAGCGGTCTCTCTGCTCCCTGTGAGAGAGACGTGAGAAGCAAATTAACGAGGGACAGATCTCATTGAACAAACGCAACGCGCAGCAAGAGGCAAGCAAACGGGCTACGGGCAGTAGGACCATGGGGCACTCTGAGAAGCTGCAAAGAATTAGCTGGAACAAAGGAACGGCGTGGTCAAGTGCAAGGGCACCACCCTGTTCTGGTAGAGGAGGAACTGTGCTAACACATGCTTGCATCCCGTTTTTCTTTTCATTTCACAATAACAGCTCCAGTCAATTGACAGTCCAGAGCTGGCAGTTTCTGTGTAACCAGGATCAAAACCAAATCTGATTCTCTGACACAATCCAGGGAAGGGGCTGAGATTCCTTCTGTCACCTGCAGGAACATTCTTGGGAAGAACTTGTAGGTGCTGCTCCTCAAGGGTTATTATTTTTATTATACTTATGTTTGACCATTTCAGAGCCCTGGAAACTCCAGGCCTCGCCCAAAAGAAACAGCGACACCATAGGCAGGGAGTGCTCAGCCTCCTTCCCCTCGGATCAACCCTTCACTATCCTCTCATTTCAACCTGGAGGAAACTCTCAAGCAGCAAGAGGGTTATTCACTTGCTGAAAATACAGCTGCTGCCTCAGCCACCGACTCTGCCAATAATCACTGAAAACGACTAATGAGGCTGGGTCTGTGCAAGAGGAGCGTTCTGGTTGAGCCAGATATCACTCTGGAACAGTTTTAATTTAATTGGGACAAGCACTCTTTATGGGCATCTTAGTTCATCGACCTTATTTTGGTTTACATAAGGTCAGCTGAGAAGCGTTTTGAGACAAACTGAAGGAAACCCATTTTTACACTAAAGCATCAAGGCAGAGGCTGTCCCAACGCCTACAGAGCTGCAGTGCTGGAACAAGTAAAACTTTCCCATGTAGACAATAATAATAAATGAAAAGACTTTCCATTAGCAGGTTTACTAGAGACTGCTCTGCTTGGAGTGGGTTCTCTATACCACTTAGACTCTGAGCCAAGCAGCTGGATCAGGTCTCCAGCTATGTATTCCTGGCAGTGGTTCAGCCTAAATTTGACCGGGGCATCAATGCAGCCAGAATACTGCATGAGGCTAAGCGTGCTGCCCCAGCGAGTGCTGTGGGTCTAAAAGGGGGGAAAAGAGGGGGATGAGGAGAAGGATGCAGCCCACACCTGCACTCTCACCACACGGTGTAATAAATAGCTAAACCAACACCTTCAGAGTCATTGTGTGCGACACCGAACTTTCAGGTGATAAAGAGAACAACTGCCAAAGCTTCACTGGAATAAGCGATCTGATTGTGAATGGCTACTGACACCAAACCCCAGCAAGAGGCGACCCTCTAATGCTCTCAAGCAAATTTGAATGGCTTCAGAAGGCAAGGCAGATCCTCCAAGAACAGTTTGTCACCAGCCCACGGGGCTCTCAGTGCCAGCTCCCTCAGTGGGACTGAGCTGATGCTTTTGGTATGCTCTTGTTCCAATTTGCATATGCTGACAATCTGTAATTAATAGCAGCTTATCACCAGCTTAGTGGTAATGACCCAAGACAAAGGCAAGGCTGTGAATGGCATCCACCTTGCCGAACAACTTGTGATTTGTTTTTTTTCCCCTCTAAATGAGAGTTGTACACTAAGGGCTTCTGCTCTGGAGCACAGCACAAGGCTGATAAAACACTACAGGACACATAATATAGAAGGGAGGGCCTTACTAACAGCTCATAAGGAGAGGACTATGGCCCCCAAACCTCCCTGGTTCGAGAGGTAAAGAGGAGTGACTCCTAGTTAAGGTAATTCAGCTGAGACTGGCCCATAAGGGAGCTGCGGTCATTTTTCAGCAACCAAAATCAAGCTTTTACTCATCTAGTTCGTTTCGCATGTTATGGGTATTTTAAGGTAATGGTCCAATGTACAGTTTTGCCCCTACCAGTCTGTGCCTGTACGATGAGAGCCCTGCGGACACACCAATTGCCCTATTAAGTAGAGCACTCCCTGCATCCATAGAGATTAAAAAACACAGAAGGAAAGGACCTCCCAGTGTTACAGCTTGTGCAACAGAGTCTGCATGGCTCCAGGTGCATAGCATCCTTACAGCTTGCTTGAGATCTCTGCACTTTAACTTCCATATTTGAACCACCTCCACGTTCCAGACGTAGCAGCACAACAACTCGCCGTGCAGCCCCTGGACCCGCGTGAGTTGTTTAGGCTGGTGAGGATGGTGGTGGGAGAGGCTGAAACAAGCCACGTTGGGTTTTTTCCCCCCGCCCCTTGCTGCCCACAAAGCAGAACAAACCACGGTGCTCGGTAGATGTAGGTTTGGAGGACTGCAGCTTGGTGTGGGAGGCGGGATCGGATGTGTGCATGAAACCCCGTGTTAATAAAAAGCAAATCTGTAGCTGGCAGCTGGGGGCTTACACACCCTAGTATTCTCCGCTCTCCTGCAACGCCTTCCAGCCTCGGAAAAGTATTTAGGTTTTCGCTGATCATCTCAAAATTCACTCCAGTTCCATACCTCTGTGCCATCACCTCAAAGGACAGGGGTGTTACTCCCCAAATTTGTGCAAACAGAGGTTACAGAGACAGTCAGGCAGTAACCCACCCCCACCACCCCCGTTCTGCCCCCTCCCACGCCGCACCGAGCTCTCCCGAAGGACGATACGGTGCCGGCGGCTGCGGTCCCCGGGATGCTCCGGTCCCCGGGATGCTCTGCCCGCCGTGGTGGAGCTGCGCGGAGCTCTGCTGCCCTCCTGTGCCCGCCGGCCACCCGCCGCCGGCAGCGGGACCGGGAGCCCGGCGACGCGGCGACTTTTTTGGGGGGAGGGGGCGGTCCACGGGCGAGGATGCCAGGGTGGGCTGTACCCAGGCAAGGTGTCAGTCCCCACGGCTTGCTTTTCGGGAGCTGCCAGAAGAACTGACTCCAGTTGGGAGACTGACACAAAGATGATAAAAATGTGTGGCTCTTAACTTTTCTGATGAAAAAGTTTTAGTTTCAACTTATTTTTTTTTAAAAGCATTTCCCTAAAGTTTGGCAACCTCGATGAAAAACGAGGGAAAATATTTCTCTTTGTTCTCCTCTTTCATGACTTTTTTTTTTCTTTTTGCATTTGAAAAGGCAGAAGAAGTAAGATCTTTGGCTTCAGAAATGACTGGACTAACCTGGAAACCCCAGCCTTGCCTTTAGGATTGCACCAAAGGAGATATATTCTCTCTTCCCCTGAGGAAATTCTAACACGACCTTTTTTGGGTGCTCTGTTGTCTCCCTCATAAATGTAGCAGTAATGAATGTGTCTGTCTATAATGTATAGAGATACACACACATAGGGTGTAAAATCTGTACTGACATAACAAGAAGCAACTTCAGAAGGACAATTTTCATACACTGCCAGATATCATTACTGAATAAACTACATTTAAAAGGTAAGAGCAATTCTCATGACAACACAAACACCAGCAAGAAACAGTGCTAAAAAGCAGCCTACTTCAGTGCTATGGGTGCCTCTAAAAAAGCTTTGTATCATCAGACTGCCTCGTCTCTATGAAATGCACAAAATGAAGGTGTAATGATTAAACACAGACCAACCGGGTCTCCCGTTTCGAAGCTGAGCCAAGTTCTGCAAGGGGGAAAGGAAACAAATCTTCCAGGTTTCTGAGTGAACGCTCTTGCAAGGATCTCCCAGGCTTTGGACTTGGCCAGGGCAGGTTCTCCTCCCCTCTCACAATCTAGAGCAGCTCCAGAAATGATATAATATATGCCATGCCTGCATCGGTGGGTGGGCAGCCGAGGGTTGTTGGCATACTATACACCTTCTGGGTCCTTCTTATCTCTTTTTCCCTCCCTCTCCACAACACTCTGGCATGCCTCTGCACTCTTGCAGATATTCTGGTCTCCAGACCTTTCTCGTGCCATTGGCACAGAGTACAGAAAAAGGGCTGTGGTCCAGAATTGGGGCTCAGAGGTTGAGAACAGGAGACAGGCACACAGTATGAACCCAGGGAAGAATGACTTTATAGCTGACACAACCTGAGAGATTGAAAGGCTTTGTTTTCTTCCCCAGCACGGAAAATAGATTTGCTGAAATGATGAGCAATGCCTCATTACAAAGGAGGATAAAGCCAAAGCGGAAGGTGGAACTAAGAGAAGAGGCAGCATCCCCCTCCACAGCAGCTTATCACTAACATAGACAACAGCGATGAATCATCATAGAGCCTGTAATACCCCAGGCCACCTTTGGTGACATTTTTTTTACTCCTCTTCTGTGCTGGCTTGTGTTGGAGTATAAACATCTGAACATGCTCTGATCATAAAATCTAAAGGAGCCGGGTTCAAAACTGTTTTGTTAAGATAGGTTTTTAAACAGCAGGAAAGCGCAGGCAGTCACCTCACAGACACTACCATCAGCAGATTCCTGCTAGAGATACTACAGTACTCCTAACAAACAAATGCAAGCACAAACTAAGCAATAGCAGCAGGACTACAGGACACGCTCATCACATACCCAAAACACCTCTTTCCCCATCTAAACCCAAATTTGCTCCAGTCTAACAGGATCAAGTCCATTTTAGACAGGAGGAATCTCCCCTCTTCCACTGTCCACTCTGGTCGCTTCTTCCCATACACCCTCTGATCCTTCCTGACAGCTTTTAGTCCTGACAGCTCTGATCTTTCCTTTCGCTCAGTTCATCCTTACTTCTTTTCCAGACGTGGACCCACCCACTGGACCAACCTGGGGCTGCAGGAAGATACTGAGGAAGAGGATGAAATTTACTCCAGAAGGGGAGATCCTGATTTTCTTGTGTCCTTGTGGAGTCACTAGGATCTCTTTGGGGATCCCCATTCTTTGGGATAAGTTACATGCGAGGGAGGGACACCAGAAGGGAGAGATGGGGGGGGGGGGGGGGATATTTTCTCTCCTTTCCCCTTTGGTGAATGAAATTTCAGCACAAGTTTTAACAATCTGTGATTGCATGCAGCCTCATCTGGCCACCACCCTTGCTATCAGAAAGAGGGAGATCAAGGATGCACAGATGCCTTGGATGTGTGTCAGCAGCTGAAAGTATGTGTCAGGAAATGGCAATTCCCAGGGGAGTACCCCAGAGAAGTGGGGATTTGTTGGGGTATGAGCTGGGCAGAAAGGGAGGAATTAGAATGGCTCTGGTGGGCTGAATTAGGAATTCTGAAAGGTTGAGTAACAGATGCAGAAATATCCCTAAAATTCTCTAGGATGACACGTAAGAACTTCATGATCAAAGGGAAGGGATCACAGGACTTGGTTCTCCTGGTGCCCTATCGCCTTGACGCCCCAGAGGTATTAAAGATGCACCTCTCCGTGTCCAGCTGCCTGTGCTTGTGAAGTGTTTTCCCTGACCTCACAACCGAGAAATAGTGCTGGTTCTTCAGTGTAAATGATTGGCTTTGTGGGTGGGAAACAAAACCTCTTCACACAGGGCTTGGAGAGAGTGTGTGTGCGCGCATGTGTGTTTGTGTGAGTGGCTGTTTTAACACCTTTTCTTTATTGTCCTGGCTGTCGGACACATCAAACCGAGCCCGGATTTCTCAGTTTCATGCCATCAGATGATTGCATTTCAAAAGGAACTGGGACAATGTAGCTAGGTCACACCTCAATTCAAGTGCAGCAATGGCCTGTCAATGCGCCTCTTACGGCCAGCAGGGCAGGAATTATAAAAATCTCTTAGGTTTACACAGAAAGTGGCAGAACAGGGAGGGGGGGAAGATCCCATGCCAAGGGAGTCCATATTTCCCACATCTCAGGGCTGCATTCCCTGTCCGAGGGCACTCCAGATGCTGGGAATGATAACACGGGTCCATTGTTCCTGGCTCCAGCTTCTTCCCTCCCTCCCTTTAAACAAGCACACAGAACAAAAGCAGCCCCCCTCTTCCTGACCTTCCCATGGCTCCCCAAAGACAGTGTGCCCCCTGTCCCCCTAGTCCCCCCGCTAGCTCCTGTCCTGCCGCCGCTCAGGTGCAGTCCTGCCACGGGCAGCACCAGCACACCAGGGAATGGAAAAGCTCATTAAAGGCAGCTTTAGGAGCAATGCTAACGGGGCTCACCGCTCCTGCATGTGTACTTGAAGAAAGGGAGAAAGCTGCACCGGGGCTGCCGGCCTGCGTCCCGCACCTGCCCGGCGCTGGTTGCTCCTACCTATTTTCATGACCCTCCCGAAGACGGAGGTGTTGTCCACCGTGCTGCAGTTCCACCGCCGCTGCCGAAACTGGTACTGGCACTCCTTGATGGCACTGCGGGCCCCTTCCCCGATGAACACCATGTGCTCCTGGTAGAGCTGGCAGAGCTTGCGCTGCCCGGGGGAGAGCCCCGGCAGCTGGCTGCACACCGGCTGCGCGCCGATGATGTACATCTCAGGTCTCTGGATGGGGTTCATGGCCAAAGACCTAGGATGAGAAAAACATCCAAGGGAGTCTGGAGGGGAGAGGCCCCTCCACCAAACGCCCGGCACCTTTCCCCGCCAGCCCGGTCCGGCCCCGCTCCGCTCCCAAAGCCCGGGCGCATTTCTCATGTCAGCTGCCTCCCTCTACGGCTCTGCCAGATGCGAGGCTTTTCCAGGGCTCTAGCGGGAGAAACACAGCTCGTTTGTAACCTGAGTTTAAACACAGAGGACACCCGGGATGGGGAGGGGGCAAAGAGAAAGCTCAGCACTTTCTCTGCAAAAAGAAGAAAGTGAGATGCTTTTTTTTTTTTTTCTTTTTTTCCTCTTTTGCAGACCGCCAGCGAGCGATGCCTGCCTTCAAGCCGGGCTATTTTCCGCTCTTTAGGGGAAGGGGGCTCCGCGGCTGCTCCCGGGGCTTTTGGCAGCGGGTAGGAAACCTTACCCATCCTCTCCTTACGCTCTCCCCACCATCCCAAAGCCCGGGCGGGATTTCAGCGAACCCGTACCAAGGGAGTACAGAAATGTCTGGAGGAGAGGGGTTGCGTCCCACGTCCCCCAAAATTGGGCAAGGGACGGAGGGGAGGCGGGGGAACCTGGAAAGAAGCGAGCTGCTGCCGAAGAAGCCCGGCAGGCAGATAAGTTCCCGCTCCGCCGCCCGCCCCCAGACGGTCCCCGGTTCCCGGTCCCCGTCGGCGGACAAAGGCTCCGCTGGGCTCCCCCCCGCGCCCTTCACTCACCACCAGGAGTTGGCGTCGGCCACCGGCGAGGTGCAGCTGCAGAGGAGGGCGGCGGCGAGGGCCAGCCTCGGCCCGGTCATGGTGGGCTGCGGGCGGCGGCGGCGGGGCTGGGGCAGCCCCCGCAGAGCCGGCCGCCGGGACGGGGCGCCCTGCGGAGAAACGCCGAGGAGAAACCCTTGGAGCGGGGCCTGCGTGCGGCCGGGGGCGCGGCGAGCACAGCCCGGCTGCGGCTGCCGCCCCCTCCCGCCCCCGCAGGACCCTCCCCCGGCCGCCGCCTCCCGGGGGCTCCGGCGGCGGCCCTGCCTCCCTCCGTCCCCGCCCGCCCGCCCTCGGCCCCGGGGCAGGGGCCGCGCCGCCGGGATTCCGCCGCCACCGACGGAGCCTCCCCGTCCCGCCCCGGGGGGAGCGAGGGGACCTGTGGGACTTGCCGTCGGGAGGGACCCCCGGAGCCTCCGGGACGGCCCCGGCTTGGCCGCCTTTGATGCTCCCCCCGCGGTCCGTGGCGTGGCGTGGAGCCCCGCCACCGCAGGTGCGCGGGGGAGCCGGCGGGGCACATCAAAGGGTCGCGCTGGCCCCGACGCCTTTGTAATGCAGGGCCGGCTCGGAAATGAGCCGCCCCCCTCCCCAAAACGGCCTCCCCAAGGGCCCCACGCCGTGGCACCGGCCCCACTGCCCGGGCGGGGGGTCTGCGGGGCTCGGCTGGGCTGCCGGCGACAGCGCGGA
Source organism: Rissa tridactyla (assembly GCF_028500815.1). Taxonomy (NCBI): domain Eukaryota; kingdom Metazoa; phylum Chordata; class Aves; order Charadriiformes; family Laridae; genus Rissa; species Rissa tridactyla. The sequence goes on from NC_071466.1 coordinate 151,931,709, forward strand.
TAGATGGGGTTGGCACCAGAGCCTAATGGCTTTATGGGCAGGGGAGGTGGACAGCAGAAAAGCTTCAAAGGCTCCTCTTTGTCCAAACACCCCTCTCCCTTCCCAGCTCAACCCAGCGGGAACCTCAAAGGCAGGGGCAATCCAGCAGCTCCTCATCCCTTTTTCCCCCCCAGACACCAGCAGAAAGCAAACGCAGGCATCCTGGACCCGTAACTGTCCTTGTAACAAATGCTCCTCGCACCCTGCCTCCCTCATGCCATGGGGAAACAGACACCTTATCACACCATCCACACCACTGCCGCCTCCATCTCCACACGGCCTCCCACCGTCCTGTCCTACCCCACGTCACACTGTCCCCACCTCTCCGCCACGGACAAATGACCCCCGCTTCTCTCCCACACAGCCTCCTCACCAGGCCTGGCGTCCCCCCGACCCTGCCCCTGGGGCGGCGGCTCCCCGAAAGCAAGGCTGAACGTGCGGGTCCCCTCCAGCAACTCCCAAGCCGTGGCCACGGCGTCCGTGGTCCAAGATCCGCAAGTACCCGGCCTTTCACTCTGCCTCACGAGCGGTGCCCGAGACATGAATCACCAGCCTCGGCAGCTCAGACCACTGAAGTATATTTTTTATTGAATTCCTCGCACCCGCCACGGTGGACTTGCTGTGTTTGTTTGCAGCACGCTTCGCTTCCTCTCCCATCCAGATGTGCTGTACCTGCAGCTGGTGGCCCATCTCACCTGGCAGGCAGATGTGGGGCTGCGAGTGCCAGAATTAGCCTCAGGACAAAAAAGCCTTGTGTGACCTCGTCGGGAGGGGAGTTTTACTGCTCGGGCACAGCAGGATCCACATCTGAAGAAAACAGGGTGACTTTATTCGCATCTTCTATATCCTCCCTTTCCCTCCTCCCACAGCTCCAAGCGTGACGGAGGGATGGCGAGCTGTATGTGTGTGTAGCCACGCATACGTGTTTTGGGTCTGTTTCTATAGGGAATAGACAGAATGGAAAGTTTATCTCCCGGAGTCTGGGGAGGAAGGAAGTTGTGTATGGATGAATGACTTTTCCATGACAAACAATGAGTCTGCACAGACATGGTGTGATGTCACCTAAAGAATTTCCAAGCCAGCCTCAGATACAGAAAACCTTCTCGCTGGCAGAGAAGAGAGCGTCCCACCTTTCCATCTCACCACAGCCAGAAGGAAGAACTAGGGCAGGGAAAAAAAAAACAACAACCAAGCCTTGCTGTCTCACACAAGGCATGCACCATGTAAATAGATGACATGATGGGAGAGGTGTATCTCCAAGCTTCGCCCTCACCAAGTCTCCTCACAGACTCTGAGAGAGGAGTAAACCGTGGTGAGCTGCCCCGGTGCCTCTCCCAGCCAGGAATGTGAGGCGGCACCAGCCGATGAAGCACTTCCACAAATAGGGGTGATGTCAATGTCCGTGTTCGTATGAGTTTCTCCGGGCGCATGTGCAGAGCCGCAGCACTCCACGGGGCAACAAGGATGAACCACCACATGGCCCTGGACCGGTGGTCCACCTCCGGCACTGTGGCATCATGGAAACGAAAACCTTTCCAGCTGGTAAAGCCTGGGAGATGCTCACAGGAAATTTTGTCCAGAAACACATGGCATTAATTACACATTTTAAGTACTAATATTCAAAGGCAGCTGATGGTTAACAACGGCAAAATGTTGAGAATACTGCTAGTGGCAATTCAAGCTCCAAAAAGCACCAGCAAAGCGATGATCTTATTTTGAAACACGAGACACAAAAATTGCCATATGGGATAAGATCGCTTATCCAGCCAACCTAATATCCTGTCAAAGGCGGCAAATAAAGGACATGCTTCAGTGTGAGATGCCTGAAATTCTGAACTCTACCTAAATTCTGCTGCTGGTGAGAGCGACTGCCATTGAGTCAAGATGTGAATTATGGAAGCGACTCCTTTTTAATGTGCTGGAAATAATTTCGTCACTGGCTGCGTTTATGACTTTAGATAAAGTGGTAATAGCAGGTGGGGCGTTGTTGGAGGGATTTAGCCTCAGCCAGCAGCTTCCAGACTGAAAGCTGTAAAGCACTTGGCCAGTGGTCCAAAGAATACTGTCTAAGCCCTCTTCCTTGTGCCTGTTTCTACTTGCCACCAAAATCTTGAAAGCGAGCTTTGGATTTTATAAATAAAAAACTTGGGTTTTAAGCCCAAACAGCTTTGTCAAGGTTGTTTGCCAAAGCAGGGCTGGGTGGCAGAAGTCAGTGAAATTTTGTGAGGACGAGAGGTGGGGTGAAGCAGGGCTGCTGCAGGGCTGGGATGAATGGAGCCAGCGAGGTGTCAGGTAAGAGACAGGGGTAAGGAGCTGCTGGCAGGTAATCCTGAATGACTGACTGAGATGCTGGGAGAGTCATCAGGATTTGGGTGTCTCAGGGGAAGGAGGCTAGGAGCGAGCAGGACTTTGGGATGGCTCTATACAAGTGACATGAAAGAGTCACTACACCAACAGGTATAAGGGAGGCCCTGGAGAAAGCTGGTCTCACCCCCTCTTCTGTCCCCTGGCTAACCCCTGTCTCAAATCCAGGAGAGCCCAACCTCACCCCAGGCAGACCACCCCTCCTGGTCATCACCCCTGTCCATTCCCACTGTCCAAGAGACTCCCGCTTTCATCCCAAACCATCCCTTCCCCGCAGCAGCCCACTCAGACCAACTCATACTGCTCCTGCTACAGAAAGGGCCAATAGACAGAACTCTGAAACTGAGGGTTCCTCCTGCTTCTGCTGGAAAAGGCCCTATCCCACCCCTTCGAGTGGGCCTGGGTGACTCAAATGGCAGCAGCGAACCCATGCTGCGCCCTGAGCACTGATGCTTTCACCCAGACCACTGAGGATCACCTGGGCCATAAAGGGAGCTGTCGCCTGAACACAGGACATGAATCTCAGCCTTCAGATTAAAGGTCTCGTGCTCCCATCTTAGGTCTAGCTGCTCCCTGCTTAGAGGCAAAAGCAGCGGCAGCAAGCCCACGTCTTCATAAAGCCTTGGCATTCTGCTGCATTCAACAGTCTGCTGCCCTAGGCAACTGTCTGCCGTGTTGCCTGGCTGCCTAAAATTAGTACCTGTGTTTGCCTTTGTTCGATTTTCAGAGGTGACAACTGTGCATGAAGCACAAATTTACACATCGAGTTTCCAAAGTCACGGCAGAGCAGCTGGAGGGTTATCACCGCTTTCCCAATACCGTCTCCGCCGCCTTTGCTGGAGGAAAGCTGCAAGACTCCCAGAAAGAAGTGGAGGTCATGTCCATGAGATCATTTGCAAAGATTTGGCAGACTGTGAAAAAAGTTGAACCCTGTCTGGATGACAGCCCCGATAAATTAGAGAAGGAGTTTACTCACGCAAATTCCTTGTCCTACCCTTATTGTATTCCGAAAATTTGGGATGTCCCCAAGTGTGACACAGATCTTTATGACGTGCTATAAGGAGTGCTGAAAGAATATGTAAGTCTCTTTCCACATAACTTCAATGATCCTCTTTTCTGCATCTTGTCCAGTTTCTCCCGGACCGGGGAGAACTGGGAGACATTCTTGGTCAAGAGCCTCTTTCAAGTTCCTGTTTATTCTTGCGATTCGACTATGGTTCAATGCCTGTTTTTCATGCCTCACAACGTCCAGTGCATCCAGAAACATTTACTGCTCTCTCTGACATAAGACACTTACTCAAGATGGGAAAAATATTCACTGAAGTAGAGTCTCCTCTACTTAAGGAGCCAGTAGAGACACGTTACCCGGGAAGGAGGATTTGCATGTGCTGCTCAAAAGGGAACCCCTGCCCTCTGGTTCTGTGCCGTGGACCTGCCAGCTGATGGCACCAAGAGATGTAGTGTAACATCCTGCTTTACGTCTGCTTCTGGCAGCCCGGCTTGGTTTTAATGACAGTTCTTACTAAGACTTTAGGAATCTCATTAAAGTCGCATACCTGCCCATTCAGCTGAACCAGTTTTAGAGGGAGTGTAGATCTAAAAAAAAAAAAATAATAAAATCCCTTGAAGCTAAATGCAGCCCTCACACAGAAACCTAAATCATCTTTTATCCCACCGCCCTTCACTCATTTGGTGCTGTGCTGCTCCACTGCCGACAACCTGTCCCTCTCAGCACCATACCTCCATGTTGCTGTACTGGTGTCAACCTTCCCAGATCTAAATGTGTTGTTTTATTGGTATTGTGATTATTACTTAAACAGCAACTGGAGTGACCCTCATAGGTCCAGATCCAGCTGGGCCGTTACAGAAGGTGTAATAAAACCTTCTCAAAGTATCCCAGCACATCAGCCCTCCATGTCCACCTCTTTTGTCTCGACATTGCCTTGCCTCGTTGAATCGTTACACGCTGTCTGTCTCCGCTGGAAGGGCAGATTATTCCTGCCTATGTCCTGCTTGTTTCTTTTGGTACTTATACACTGAGTTTTATCTCCTGATGTGCTCATGTGCTACCTTTTTCTGCATCTCATCACCTGTCACCCCTGCTGACAGATCCAGATTTCCTTTCACCACTACCTTGCTCTTTCATTTTTCCATGACTCCCCTGGCCAATGACATCCAGTCTCACTGTCACCAGGGCATGCAGTGCCGCAAATGCCAAGATATACCTGCCAGTCTCAGCAGACCCAGTGACAGTTGTCCCTGAAGTGCCACACCAAGGAGAGCAAGAATGGAGGAAGGTTGCAAGTATTAGACAACAGAAGAGGCCAGCTACTAAATATTTTCACCGTTTAAAAACAGAATAGGCAAAAACGATAGTGATTCTATGAATAAAACAGCTTCTCATCAGCAAAAGACACAGAATATATGTAAATCCTTATGAACGTTGTAATTTATGCCACAATATTTCACATGACAGGCAACGAGCTCACCTGGAGCAAGACCATCTCACCCATTACAAGAAAAAAGAAGCAAACTCCAAGGATAAACCTGGACACGACCCTCCTCCCTCTCAAGGTGATTCAGCGGTAGTTGTACTCGTACAGCAGATTAAATCCCAGTGTTGAGCCAACCCGGTCCACTGAGACCAGATGTCCCAAAGAAAAGTGCAAGAGACTCAGCAGCAACCTGTGGAGCACCTGCAGAAGCTGCGTGTGCTGAAACAAAATGGCTTTCAATTTTTCGAAATTGAGAAGGAAGAAACACAGAACCATCCCTGCAGGTATATGGCTGCCTGGAAACCTTCCATATTTATGATATCCCCAGGGACAGATACAAGCCATCTGGTTCCTTTTTCCACAGGAACTCTATTTGCATATTGGAGACCTCAGTCGAGAGCCAGAAACCTGAATCAGGAGATGTCTGGCCAAAATTTTGCGCTTCTTGTTCCCACGACTACTAGAATACCAGGGTTTCTGGGGCTGCAGCAAATCATCCTTAATCACATACTGAAACCTTAACATCCTTTATTTACGTGGGCAAGCCCTGTAAGAAATTAGACCAGCTTCACTATGCGTCGTCATAAACTAAAAAAATCACTGAATTCATATATTTGAAAAAAGTACCAAGCATTATCCTCTGATGACCGTTCAGTGGTTTATTTAACATGCCCACGGTGGCACAGCTTACTTGCCAAACAGGCACCCCATCTCCTTAATTTGCACTAACAATTTCTTCTTCAGAAGAAGAACAATTCAGAAGGGGAACAATTCAGAAATTGTTCCCCAGACCCCCTCAAAGGAGCCACCAGAAGTCAGGTTGAAACATGAGCCCAGGCAGGGCTAGGAAGCCCACACTGCTGCTCCCCAACACCGCAGGTTTCCAGGAATGAAAGGCTCCAACCCTTAAGGCCATCTAGCCAACACCTTCCCCAAGAGTTAAGCTTACATAGAGGATTAACCATCCTAGAGGGGAAAAAGAGATGAGGAAAGCGAAAAGAAGAAAGTACATCCCTCCTTTATTTGTTTTCCAGGGGCCAGCCCCGGGAGCTGGTTTGTTACCTGCCGTAGCTGACCGCGGCACAGACCCCTCCAGCAGTGACAGGAGGGCAGCCCTCGTCGTGCTGATGCTGGCGGCGGGATTTGCGTGAGAACTCTGGACTCAGATTATGGTGGTTTCGAGCACATACGTCAGCCCTCCTTGACGATTAGGAAGGCTAGCAGGACAAAGTTCTCTGACAGTGTGAGCAAGGAGACAGCGAAAGGCGATCCACGTCAAAGCGACTTCTCTGCAGAGACCTCAGAACAGGCCAGGGGATGGGAACAGCTGGATGACTTTAAGCGTTTACTTCCTTATTCTGATCTTGCAAGGCACAGAGCACCCTTCATCCTCCCAAAAGGGGTGTCCAGCTCCCTCAGTCCCACTGGAGTCATCCCAAACCAAGAAGATTTATGTCTCTGCATCTCACAGAGGCCTGGACCTCATTTTTGCTCTGAGTATATATTCCTTTTAGTTTGTTCCGTACTCTGTAATAATTACATTAACTGGCAAAGACAGTGAAATACCTAAAATACAGTTAAGCTGCTGCTGCAGTGGTTCTTAGCTCTCCAGGAGTGAATGACCAGGGGGAACACGGAGATGCACGGTTACTGCTCTGTCTTGGACACCCAACACCTCAGCGTAGGTCGCGGGGACCAGTGTCAGACTGACTTGGATCAATAGTCTCCTGTCAGTTAAATCATTGCCCAGCAAAGCTCGATACAGGCATTTCCAAAGGAAATAGTAAGCCACAGAATAAATTCAAACTGAACTTAATTTCTCTCCTTCCTGGGAGAGTCTTCAAAGGTGTTCTTACAAAGTCCAGTCTAATGAAAAGCGTATTAATGATCAGCTCTTCCTCTGCTCTAGAATTGCAAAGCAAGCACATACACAGCATACATTAGACCCCACAACGCCTAACAGCCGCTATTTTTCCCTTACCTTACAGAAAGGGAAAGAGAAGTGCAGGAAGGGCTGAGTAACAGGCCCAAAACATTAAATCGGTGGTGCAGATTTACCTCACTTCAGCAAAGCATTAAACCAGGTGCTTGAAAGTAAGCATACACCTACTCATTTGTGCTGAATCAGGATCAAAATTAAAATCTGCTTGCTTTTTCCGTTCTTTCGACCACCAAATACATCTGCCATCAATTAAATATTGTTCCTGCTCAAATACAGTGCCTTCAAAGTGCAAGCAATAAACAAAACATTTTGGGAATAATGCCCCAGTGTATCAACTGTATCATCTACGCAGTTAGCACAAATAGTTTCCAAACCAAAGAAATAAATATTAAAACATATATATATAAAAGGCTGAAACTAAATAAAGCCCAATCTGTATCAGAAAACTACACTGATTTAACCAATTTCAGAACTTATCTATCTGCTTCTATACTGTCACACTTCAGTGTAGGAATTTCCTGTTAATTCTGGATGCAACAGATTTAAGCTAAACCGGTTCAAAACCATCTTGAGAATAGACTGCATATGCACTTGTACCAAAAAAGCGATCATTTTATATCTCACCTTTATTCTAACACCAATCACATATGTGCGATTCTAACTGCAGAAATTAGAGCACCCTATTTAAGATCTTGTTTGTAAAATGCTATTATAACATTATTACCTGCTTAAATAAAGAGTTTCCAGATACAAATTTTCTGCAAAATGTGCATTCATGCAAACCTAATCTGGAAGAGTTATATCAGTATATCAGGGCTGTGTAGGTTAGTTACCCTTTAAACCAAAAGCAAAGCCTTCAAAATTAAGATCTGTACTGATTTAATGAGACTGTTCAGTTAAATCACTGCTTTTTTTTTTTTTTTTCTTTTTAAGTAGATAAGGTCTAATACTAGGAACAAGGAGTGGTGCCTCTTTTCATTGACACATCATACGATCCCATATATAAACTCAGTGAGCAGCATCTTGAAAGCCGTGGTTCATTTGGGGTCCCTACTCTGTCTGGCATCTCACCGTGCAAAAATCTGCGACTCTTTCTCTAATTTCCAGTCTAAATTTATTCATGGTCAGCTCACACCTATTTGTTCATCCGTCAGCTTGTCCCTTAAAGTTCAGGATGCCAAAACTGAGGCCGGAGCCTGACAATATGGTTCTGCTGGCAGCATCATCAGGATAATAAAGACCTCTCTCTCCCACCCCGGGGGTTTATCCCAGCCCTGTGCTGCAGGACACTGCTGTTCAAGGTGCAGCCCCTTGACGATATAAGCAGTTAAAAAGACAATATAAGGAGTTAAAAAGATTCAACACAACTTACAAAAAGAAAAGACTGGGTTTTACTTATTTAACAGCCTGGACTGGTTCACGTGTGAATCAGAAGCGCGGTGGAGCAGGGCAGGAACATTTGGCTGGAGAAGGCTGAGCCACGGCAGTACCATCTTCACCTGAGTTAACTTCACGTGGACCTGCATCGGCACTTCAAGAAAAGTTATGTTCCTGGGAGGTTTTTTGATTGTGGCTCCATTCCCTGACCCATTTCACAGCTCACTGCCACAGGCTGAGGGCACAACTACACAGAAGGTGAACATCAGCTTCTTGGACAGGAGCTACTGAAACCCATATTGCTGCCGAAGCCCCTGTGCTACCAGGGCAAGGCCTGAAGTGCAAGACCATGGTAGTATTAAAAAAAAAAAAATGAAAAGAATTTAAATCTAAGTCTTAAAAAATTAGTAACAAAGCATTAATTTGAAAGATGCCTCTGTGAGAATTACCTGCTTTGGAACAGATCAGGTTTCCAGTGTAGCAACTAGTATTCGCTGCTTTGTAAATTCTTCCCTGCAAAAAGAACTGGAAAAGTAACTAAAATTGCTAGCACACTTTACTCAAATTTATTCCTTTTCAATGACTTTGAATTTGACTCAGTTTTCAAAGCATTTTATCTAGATATTTTAACTGCCAAAGCCACCCAAAAGCTTTCCAAAAAAAGCTACGCTTTTTTCCTGCTTCTCTCCTCAACATGAACTGTAAGGTGACATTTTTGCTGGTGATACAGACACTAGAACAGCATCCATCTTCTCCTCCTACAGCTCTGCTGGCCCAGCAGGGCTAATGAAAGTCAAAACTTGCTTTACATCAACACAGCCAGTGCAAGTTGTCACCAGACCAGCTTTCCAGCCATCGTGAGGGATTCTGAGCACATCCTGCACTTCCCCGGTGGGGACTCTGTCCTCCAAAGAGCTCAGCCCACACCTAGGCTGCAAAACAAGGAATCGGATTTCAGAGGTGCGTGTGGAAAACTGAGCTCTCCCTTTCCTGCTTTTGACATGAAAAATCTTGTAACCACCAGACGCAAAGCTCCAAGGGGTTAAATTATCTGGAAAATGTAGGTGCTTATCTAACACCTCATCTACTCGGAAAGTGCCGTTCAATGATGGACACCAGAGAATTTGGCCCTAAAATGTTCTGAGAGTCCAGTCAGTAGTACTCACAGTTTGCAGCTCTTCAAATACTGAATTAAATAAAAATCACTGTTCCTGCAGCAGGTGCAGCTGGGCTGGAGAAGTGTACCCGATTCAGATCGTTATGATCCTGCAGACTTCAGAAAGGCAGCTGGATATTTCGGCTTCGAGCGCCAACCAGTTTTTCAATCCAGTTTGCTATCAAGCGCTGAGGGAGGGCAGGATTGCTTCTTTTGACGCCATGTGGGTTGATGTCATCTTTGAAAGATCATACACCTACAGCGTCAGATGGCGTGAGATTGTCACCAGGTCTCAGAAAGAAACAAGTAACTACTGGATGATTCCTCATTCCTGGTGAAAATTCATGTATGGATAAAGGGGGCCTACAGGAAAGTCGGGGAGGGACTCTTTATCAGGGGGTGTAATGATAGGATGAGGGGTAACAGTTTCAAACTGAAGGAGGGGAGATTTAGATTGGATATTAGGGAGAAATTCTTTACTGTGAGGGTGGTGAGGCACTGGAACAGGTTTCCCAGAGAAGTTGTGGCTGCCCCATCCCTGGGAGTGTTCAAGGCCAGGCTGGATGGGGCTTTGAGCAGCCTGGTCTAGTGGGAGGTGTCCCTGCCCAGGGCAGGGGGGTTGGAACTAGATGATCTTTAAGGTCCCTTCCAACCTGAACCATTCTACGATTCTATGATCCTATGATTATGTGCCAATTTATCAGAGGGAAGGGGGTCTTCCCTGTTAAGGGTCTTCAGAAGTAGCCAGAGCTTGGAAGATGGAAGCTACAATCCTCTCCTGTGGCCAAACTCTACCCTGAGCACAGGGTGGACATCAGGTCAGGTCCCCTGCAGGGACAGGCTGCCTCCCCTCCCCAGTCACACCGGCTGCATCACACCTTTATGCTAATGGTACTCCCTGGCCATATAACGCGGGGCACTTAAATTGCACAGCCCTGGCATTTCCAGTGAGGAGCACGTACAAAGCCGACGATTTGGCACAAACAGTCCTCACCGCGGTGACTTCGTCTGGAGCTCTGCGGTTCTAGGCGAGGTGGGGATCTGACCCCGTGTCTGGTGACTACAGCAAGAGGTCGGGTCGGGACCTCGTCTTCCCATTTGCTTAGCCGATTTGCTTAGCCATCTCATTTTGGCTGTTAACCAGCTGCACCTCTGAAATCAGTTTCTTCATCTGCCAAGGGGAGGTAAATTTATTTCGGGACCGCTATTGTGATCTTGCCTGTGGATGCTGTGATATGTTACGGGCTCTAATGCATTTAAAGATCCCTCAGTGAAACCATGTAAATGCAGTTATTATTAAGTCCATATTCATAGTAATACCTCAGGCAGAACTTAACCAAACACACGAGAACAGTCTACAGGAGACAGATTTTTTCAAAGAAAGAAATGTGTTTATTCTTCCCTTGAAGCTAAAGGGAAAACATGTACCCAGGGGGAGAAATCCAGTGGGTTAAGTTCTTCCAAATGCCACTCAAATAGAGAAAATTAAAATGATCTATTTTATGCTATCATTCAAAGGGACATTTACAGGACCGGAGATTTTTTTCCCCATTATCTTGAACATATTTATTCTCTCTGGCAATATGTTATTGAATACGTTGACTAGACAGGACTAGGGAATTTCTGTATGTGGAACAGCTGTAACATCTGGAATGCAATCTTGGCTTTTTTTTTGACAAATACAATGTTCTTGCAGTGAAAAATGTGTTTGCCCTGCAAAAAAAAATAGTGTATTTGTAGAGAAGGTAAGGATTGCTCATCTTGCAGGTGAGGGAAGCATGCTGCGCTGCACAGAAGGGTTAAGCTTGTACGCGTGTTTGCAGGTGCGGACCACAGAAAGCTGGCGTATGAGGAGATACGCACCCATCCCTGCAGTGGGCAGGGTGTAGGAGGAGAGAAGGAATTGCCTGAATATTGCAGGGAAAGCAAGAAATCCTATTAAGGATTTATGCTGTTCCAGCAAAATAACTTCCTCACTCGAAGCAGAAGCCAGCTTTTTTCATTGTCTTTACTTCACTCGTGCTGACAGCATGCAGTTCTTCGGTCAAGCCCAGTGCCGGTTTTGAACCGAGAGATTCATCACCAAGAAACGTGGTACCAAGCCTCCTACCTCCTACTCCCGCTCTCGGTCGCAATCGCAGTTGCCTTTGAAATGTATTTCCAACGTATTTTGGGTGGACAGCCTCGATATTGCTAAACACTCCTGGAGTGAAAGCAGTTATTTATTACATGAATGCGTTTCAAAAAATAGTGACGTGCACATTCAAAACTATGTTCTAGGGAAGGCATGTATGGGAGATGTCTGAGAAGACATTTGTGTGTAATAATTATAATATGTTTTCATTTACACAGTGTCTCCTCCACGCACAAGGGAATATAACGAAATGTAACTAAAACCGCATATCCTTACAAATAAAGGGAGAGAGAATGTTTCATACAAAGGTTAAACAAAAAAATCTGTCTAATGTCACTTTGGGGATTAGAGGAACCGGAGTAAAACAAACATCCAGAACAAACTTTGAGGGGTTGCTTCAGGAAAAGCACGTGTGCGAGTGTGTGCCATCACATCTGCATATTCAATACGTCTTGCTGGGACAGCTCGGGGAAAATAGGAAGCTGGAAATTTTCAGTGTGGGAATTAGATGGAAGAATGTGAACCATTCTAAACAAAACACAGCAAAGTTGCCAGCTGACTTGCTAAAATGCCAGTGCTCTCTAGGATCCCTTGAAACGGAGCTGAGGACTGGCCTTGCCGTGCAGGCAGCGGGTAGGGAGCCAGGAGATCTGGGCCATATTCCTGGCCCTGCAACAAACCCAGCATGTGACGCTGGAAAGTCATTCAGCCCTAAGTTTCCAAAAACTGATTTCACGCCGATACTTCTGGGCACCTAGCGTGAGACAGCGTGAGCCCAAACAGACAGGGTTTCAAACAAAGTCAAGCCGCAGGTACTCACTTCCCGTCCACCCAGAAGGAACGTTTGGGGGCTCAGTTTCATCACGGGTGCAACGGGGCTGAAACCTGCGAAGCAACCCAAAATGCTACAAAGCTGCAGGCATTACACGATTCCATAGAGCTCTCATTTTGCCAAAGGAGAGGGCTACGGCTATGCAAAGGAGTATTATTAAGTTACCTGTTGTTTCCCACGTCCTGGCAACCATTGCCATTCTATAAATATTTTCACAGGTTTCAATACATCTGAAGATTTTTGTGTATGTTTCCTGCTTCAGGGCATCAAGGAATAATCTTCTTACGAAAGGATTCACTGTTCCAAAAGGAACATAAAGAATACAGACTGGGATTGCTGGCAAAAAGTCTGGAACAACACTACCAACAAGACTAGGAAAATACTAAATCTCAGGGGTGAAATAGTGGAAAGAAAGCGGCTTTTCCACATAATTTAGTCAGCATGTATGCTGGGGGGAAAAAAAAGGAGTAAAAGCAGTATTTCTAGCTTACGTTTTCCTAGGCACGCACATTTTTTAAAAAAAAAATTGGAAACCATCTGGATTAAAGAAAGTTGTGTTCTCCTTGTACATGACAGGGTCTGGTCACATAGACGATTAACTTACATTATACTGTAGGCAAATGATTATTGTGGGTTTTTTCTGAATGGTGCAGAAACAAGTTGAAAGACCCAGTGTAAAACACAGATCTTGTTTTACCCATTTATATTTCCACCTCCAACACAGTGAACTCTATACTTTCTTCCCACCCTGTTGGCATCTGCCCTTAATTTTACCCCGGCATTTTCAGAAAGAATTTTGAAGATTTTTGTCGTGCACAGGTAGATAACACGCATTGGTGAATTTAGCAGCTTGAATGAGGTTTCTGAAAGGCACCTCCTTTTGCCACCACCTCTCTGTGCATCCACAGGAGTTGCAGCAGAAAACTTTCAGAAAATCAGGGGAATTTGGCACCGACAGTTTCTGTGATGTTATTTTTAGGAACAAGATGTTAAAGTAACCTTCCTTTGGCCAGAACTAATGCAAATCCTCCATTAAGTATGAAATTGTATTTTGTATCTTTATCCTGCCTTCCATATAAAACTGTATTTTCTAAGTCTCACCGGCAGTTTGTGCCAGGCTCTAACTGTGACTCTGATTTTCACAGCATGTTTCCAAAACAGTACTGCCTTATTTTCCAGTTTTCCTCTAAGAACTTACTTTGGAGCTGATGCTCGCAGGGCAGGTGACATAACTTTGTCCAGTTCTAGTGAACTGCCAATTTTAGAACGCTATTTACTACCTGAAAATGTGCTGGTGGCCACGGTCCAGAGAGGGAGGAGTTAAAAGTAACGCTGCAGTAATCCGTGGGTATAAAAATCCAGTGTTTTAAGAACCACACAGCTACATCCGTACCCTCCCAGGCCGAGGGGGCCTTAACTTCTTGCGAAGTTACCTCTAACTCTTGCTATTGTAAGAGTATATGAATTACCTGACCCTGGACCTCGCTCCTGGGGCCCCACGCAAGGCTTGACTGGAGAGGGACAAGCCCAGATACTGATGCCTTTTCTTTCTTGGAGCTTCTGACAGAGAGGACAAGAAGAAGCTTCCCTGATAACCAAATAACCCTTACTCGCAAGCTGGCCAGTATTGCTACATCTGCCCTGGCTACATGGAAACCTTTGTCAGAGAGGAGGCTGCACCCACCCTTCTCCAACCTCAGCCAAAGGCCACAACATCTCCTCCATCCCAGGCTGAACGTGCTGGCTGGCAGTGGAGCTTCACACACACAGCGTCCGGCTGTCTCTGCTGGGTGTTGGACTAAACAGCTGTTACAGAGGAAGATTTCACAAACCTGCTGCTGTAACAGGTACCCCACAGCACGTCGGACACACATGCTTCTGCTGTGACTGCAGGGGCTGCCCCTTTTAGATCCATTTGTAGAGGTCTCAGAGTTCAATCCCCAGGAATGGCTTATGAAAGCAATTACTACCTGAAAGGTCTCTTTGTTTGTGTGCCACTGTTTTTAATAATAATGACTACATCAGATATTTTCTGCCATCTCAATCTTTGCTGGTACTGCTAATAAAGAAATGACAAAGCTCAACACTTAAAATAGCACCCAATGCAATGAACTGCAAGCGCTGAGGTTTGAGACTTTACATCCTGCCCTCCCAGAAGCACTTTCCCTTTGATGATTTTAACCATTGAGTATGAAGGTTCGTATAAGCCACAAAGGGTGTGACGTGTATGGCGGAGTCAGAGGGGCCCAGGTCACTTGCTCTGACCACCAGACAGTCCTGTCCCACAAGAGCACACGAGACACACATAACAGGTACATGGCATCCAAGTACAGTTGCCTGGACCATAATATATTATTTGGGTTCTTCAAGCAATCCTTTCATTCATGCTTGATTCAATCTGTTACAGCAGCAACAGTCACTGGCCAATTTAATGGCAAAACTGGAAATATAATCCAGACCTCCCACGCTTTATATCCTCTACCATTCCTCCTCGTATCAGCATAGTTATATTCTTGTCAGCTATTGACTGACAAGTAAAATCAAAACCTGAAGAAAATACCCAAATCCCAAAGGCTCAAATTTAGAGCTGAAGTTTGCACTGAGACATCAGCTCTGAATTTTGCCCCAACACCTAACCACATATTCACAGTATGCTGTATTTTGAATAAACAACCCCCAACACCAGGAAATACACGGCAGACCAGAATTGCTTTGTGCAGGAAGAACCATGTAATCCTAAAACATAATCTCATGTAGCACCTATTAGAGACACGATACTTGCAAAGCACAGAGAAAACACCAGTTTTTTATCTTTAAGGAAAGCTGCATAGTGACCTAAGCTCCACAACAAAGCTCTGTGTGCAAGAGGATCCTAATGTTATAATTTCCAAATAACCCACTGATTGGTTATATTTTCTTTATAATCTCTGGTCAAAAAAAAAGAAAAGATCATGATCGGCATGACTTCCAAAGGGAATCCATTCACTTAACAGCTGTATCCTGATTTATATACGTGTGTATGCGCATACATACATATGTATACATGCTTATGTATCTAAAATATGCACATTACACATCTGTTCTGCCTACACTTACATGCATAGGTCTTAATAGAGATCTTTGTCATGTAATTACTGGTTGCATTCACAGAAGAGTTCTAGGGCATCATTTCTGCTTTACATTCAAGAAAGGAAAGGAACCTCTAAAACACGCCATCGCAGCTTCTCTGACACCTTCTAAGAGCAGAACCGGTCTACAGCAGTAGCCAAGGGTCGGGTCCACTCAGTGTGAAACGCTGATGAGCACCATGTTCTCCCCTCGCCAAGCTGGCACCCTTGTTTTGCTGAGCCATGTCAGGAGATGGTGCTTTTAGGTGTCAGCAGTGCAAAAGGACCATTTTGGTCTCATCCATACCCAAAAAACATTCCCCAAATTTACTTTTAAGAAGTTACACTAAACCAATTTTAAAGCCAGTTTAAGACCGTAGGTTGTGTCAGGCTTACTAGACTTAATGGACACGCTTCAAATCTGATGAAGAAAGTCTGGAAGCCAATTTGTGAAGGACAACTGTAACCCCCTGGAGCAAGGGGGCTGGAGCAAGGCTGACATTAGGAGTTGAACCAGTCCCAAACCAGCATTAGCTGAACTACTCATTAAGCCAGCTGCATTTTTTGGAGAGGAGAAATTTCCTCACTGTAGCTTAGACTGCAGCGAAAAGCTTTAAACTGAGAAGTAGTGTAGTGGTGGGCTGGACAAAAGGACTTGAAAACTCAACATCAGCCAGTCACAGGAAATTAGCTAACGGATTGTAACAGGCTACACCCCAAACGGCACCAGCCTGCAGCCTCTGCAACAGATGTGGAAGGCTGAGGCCATCCATGCCTTGTTTTTTTCAAGGGTGGGAAGTAAAGCACCACTGTTTTAAGTGAAAGCCTAGATCTACAGAGCTGTCTGCGTGAACGAGGACCCCACTGAGATCCTACCTGCCTAACATCCCTTTGATCATCATAGCTGTACCCAGTGAAGCACAGGAATCCGCGACTGCCCTTCCCTGCAGTCTTCCCTGCTCCCTTGGATGAAGCTGCCTCTCGTCTCTCACGCGCTGGGATGTGGGACAGCGCGGTGAGGTGGGGCAATGGGAAGGATCAGCGACTGCAAGAGAAGGCAAGCAGGAACACAGTCCCTCAAGGAGCCAGGTCAGGGAAAGGAGTACGGTTAGCTAGGCAAGGGGGGGAAATATATTACTTTAGGAATTAATTCAAGCTTAAATGGATCAAAAGAGAGAGAAAGGGTTAGCGGACCACGGGCTTTATTGTTCAAGCAGGTTTGTGTCATTTCTCTCCTGCAGTCCCAGTGGCCGCTGCCCATAGGCAAGAAAAAGCCGAAGGCCAAGAAGATTCCTCTGGGTAAATTCACAAGCTTTCCGTTCCACGGCTGAAGCCATGACAACGCAGAAAGCACACGGAGTAGGGTGGCAGAAGAAAAGGAAGGTTAGGGAAGGGCTCTGTATTTGTTACCTCTTAAATGACTAAGTTGAGCTAAAAGTTACTGGGCAAATTGAGAAGCAAAAACACCACATAGGGACAGACTGAGATGGGAGCTGCAGAAAGACCTGGTGGACGTTATGCCCAACCATGCAATAAAAGATACAGGATAGACGATGGTGCAGCTTTATCAGCAGGAATCACTTCCAATCGCAGAAGCCACAAGTGAGTTATGTGGATCCTCCTGAACCCCTGCCAAGCAAAACCGTCCGGCCTCCGCTGAACACCGGTGTAATTGGGGAAGAAAAAAGAAAGAAACATTTATCTGGCAAGTGCTTTCAAAAAGAGAAAGCGGCTGTTGGGACGGCTGCTCAAGGGGCTGGAATGCTGGAGACTGTTCCAGGGGGACAGAGTGCATATGAGGCAGACAGGGATTTTTAATAAAATGCAGTTTATCGCAGGGTGATTACCACCTTCTATTTATACTGTATGAAATCATGAAAAACATGGCACATATTTCCTTACTCCTGGAAACACAAAATCAGCTGAACAACCATGTGATAAATTGGCCCTTTTCACGCACTTTTATTTTGTCTTTCTAAACCTCTATTTCCAAACATGTGTCACTTAGACAAAGCAAGCAATAAAAAAACTACTAGAAAAATACTTTCTGTGCTCCTCCCCAAAAAACAACCCCATGGTACCTTAGGATTATGAGTCCAAATTCCAGGGCTGTTCCATTTAACATGTAAATCTTAATTGTTCACAAGGAAGCACAGACACTTGAAGTGTGTAACATATGAGAAAGGGAACTTCAGAGTCTCCAGAAAATGCATCATCTATTTCTAACCTTTGCTGCTTACACACAACAGGCGTTAAGACACAACATGCTGAAATGTAAAGAAGAAGGTATTTCAGGTGAGCTTTTATGCCTTAAAGAGCACGCCTTTCCCCACTCCCCCTCAAATGTGGTCTGAACGTGAAAGGCTTAGAGAGAGGAAATACCACATTATTTCCACGGTAAGATTCTGCAGTCGAATTTGGGATAATACAGTAAAAGACTTCATTAGCACTTTTTCAGAATGACTTGTATAACTTGCCTGTACCTTTGCCAGTTATGAGTAATGCAACAATCACTAAGATCACACCAACACCACCTTTGTACCACATTGCTTTCACATGTTGCCTGATGTCTACCGGACTCAGCCTCCTCATAAGTGATCCCCCCGTCCTCAGCCGAGCAACCCACGCCGAGGCAGGACCACGCTGCCCGTGAGACGCCGCACCTTTCACCCGCTCCTCACTTCACGCAAGAAGAATCTTTTTGGTTGCGATGCTCAATGACTGGTCTGAGGAGATTTGCAGTGCGGCTGCTCAGCAACATCTCTCCCCCCTAATCGTTTTTGTATTAACCCGATGGTTAACAACCCCACCCCACCCCTCCGACAGTGCAAAACTAAATAAATAAAGCTACAAAAATAATTCGTACTGGGTGACTCCCCGGTCCAGCGTCTGCGTGGGGCCGCAGCTCCACAATCATTAAAACCAGGTTTGTACATTTCTGGATCACCCAGGAGTACAAATTTGATCGGGATCAGGCCAAGGCACGTGATCACGCTTCAGCTGAATGAGCCAGAGCGCGCGACACGGAGCCAACGCCAATTTTACGCTGGCCGTACGCCAGCCGCAGGGGTGCAGACGATACCTGATCTGGCTGGAGTTGTGTACAGTGATACCTGATCCGGCATAAAGCCTGCTAGTAAAAAGTTAACCTGTCAAAAACTTCTTGAATTAACTTGAGCAGGCAGAGTGAATGAATACCAGGTCAGCGCTTCACATCGTGCGGGCACCCCATTTTTGAGCCAGTAATAGGAGTTACTTACACTGCTGGGTCTTCTGCGCTGCCAAACCACAGCCTAATGCCGATAGCGATGCTTACACGCACAGGGATCTCATGGCAGGATCAGGGCCTAAGAGTCCTTCAACTCGCATTGCCTCCAACTTAAAGCAAAAAAAGGAATGAGCAGAATGAAATCCAAACGTTTAACCTCTAAGTAGTCAACAGAGTCTGCTGATGTGGAATCTGTAGGTGAAGATGGACCCATGGGCATTTCTGCAGCAGATAAATTTAGACAATGATTAAAATAGAGCCAATTCCTTCAGGTTAGTGAAAGTCTCGGTAGAGCAAACACATCAGTAATTAAGCTGATTTTAGCAGTATTTTAGTAATCCAAATAGTATTAAAAATGCGCCCTGTCGTGCTGAACAAACGTGAACTTTATTTTTTTTTCTTTACAGCCCTTTGGCACAGAAGGGCAGTCCTGGTCTTTTGAAACTGTTTTAAAAAGCCTTACCTGATCTCTGGTAGAACTTAACCCATTTTTAACACTGCAGCTATACTGCCCAGTGTTGAAACATGCACAGTTGCCATTACAGGCGGCTACGGACATCTGGGAAGCATGTATTTCAAACATTCTTTTTTGAAATTGCCAGAAATCACTGGAAATTGCTTGGTTTATGTGAGCATAAACAATTTTCAATTCAACAGTTTTCAGCGCTAGTTCAAGGAGACCGTGAGCTGAAAGCCATTTCCAGAAGTTTTTCCATTTCCCATCACGCAGGCCCTAAAATGGTGCACCCAGAGGTCTAGCAACCTTGACAGTTACCCAGATCTCCGAGCTGTTTACCGCCATGCCCCTATCGCTCCTGCCGGGATGTCTAGACAGGCCGTTCCCACGTTTTGGTCCTCAAGGCCATCACACAGCGCCGAGGCCACGCCGCAGACTCAACAGACGAGGGCAAGGCGCCGGCCCGCTTTCCCTCTGCCATATCAGCATGCGCCCCTGTCCTTCCTCAGTGGGTCACGCAGCCCGGGGCTCCCCAGGGAGCTCCAGGGCTTGTTTCCCAGCCGGCCCGGTGCCTGGCCCTCGGCGAACCCCGCCACTGAGGCGGGCGGCAGGCACCGCGGGCTGATGGGGGGCCTGAAGCGAGGGGGCCGGCTGGACGGGGCTGCCATCCGCCCTTCGGTCCCCCTCCTCACGGGGGGGTAGACGGGGGACGGGACAAGTCACCCCAGAGAGACAACGCAGCGCCTGCCCTCACTGACGGGGCGGGAAGGGGAGGCGGCGACGGCCGCCGAGGGGGGGGCGGGCAGCGGGGCGCCACCGCGGCGCGGCAACGGTTAACGGCGGGGCGCAGCGAATGGGTCGCGCTGTTGCCAGGGCGACGGCTCGGAGTGTTCCGGATCGTACCATTGCGCAAGAGGCGCGGGGGGGGAGGAGGGCGGGGGGAACGCGAGTCGGCGTCGCCGCCGCCGCCAGGCCCGGCCCAGCCCAGCGCCGCCTCCTCCCTCCTCCTCTTCCCCCCCCATCCCCTCCCCGCCTCGCCGCGCCTCCTCCCCCTCTCGCCCGGCCGGAGCGCGGCGCCGGGGCCCAGCAGCGAGCGGAGCGCGGCGGAGCGGAGCAGGCGGCCGGCGGCGGCCGAGGCCCGGAGCGGCGGAGTCGGTACCGGCGGCGGGGCGGGCCGGGCCGGGCCGGCGCGACCCCCAGCCCTCGCTGCCTTCTCGCCACCGCGGGATGCGGGCGGCCCGGGGCCGCGGGCTGTGAGCGGCGGCAGCGCGGAGACAAAGGGAGGCGGCGGGGCTCGGCGGCCGGCACCAGGGGACGGAGCGCGGGGGCCGCCGCCGCCGTCGGGGCGCACCCGCCCGCCCGCCGGGAGGCGGCACGATGCGGCACGGGGCGGCGCGGCCGCAGCAGCGCGGCGGCAGCTGCGGCGCGGCCCGCCCGGCGCGGCGGTAGAGGAGGCGGCGGCCGCAGGGCGCGGGGCCGGGCCGGGCTGGGCCGGCGGTCGCGCAGCAGCGTCTCCCGCGGGCCGGGCCGCGCCGCCCGGGCCGGCGATGTGAGGGAGGCGGCGGCGGCGAGGAGGAGCGCGGCACGGCGCGGAGCGGAGCGGAAGGCGGGCGGGCCCCGAGCGGAAGCGGGCCGGGCCCGGCGGCGAGGAGGAGCGCGGCGCCGGCGGGGGCGGCCGGGGGCGGGCGTGCGATGGAAACGCACATCTCGTGCCTGTTCCCCGAGCTGCTGGCCATGATCTTCGGGTACCTGGAGGTGCGGGACAAGGGCCGGGCGGCGCAGGTGTGCACGGCCTGGCGGGACGCCGCCTACCACCGCTCGGTCTGGCGGGGCGTGGAGGCCAAGCTGCACCTGCGCCGCGCCAACCCCTCGCTCTTCCCCAGCCTGGCGGCGCGGGGCATCCGGCGGGTGCAGATCCTGTCGCTGCGGCGCAGCCTGAGCTACGTGATCCAGGGCATGGCGGACATCGAGAGCCTCAACCTCAGCGGCTGCTACAACCTCACCGACAACGGGCTGGGCCACGCCTTCGTGGCAGAGATCAGCTCCCTGCGCTCGCTCAACCTGAGCCTCTGCAAGCAGATCACGGACAGCAGCCTGGGCCGCATCGCCCAGTACCTCAAGGGCCTGGAGGTGCTGGAGCTGGGGGGCTGCAGCAACATCACCAACACCGGCCTCCTCCTCATCGCCTGGGGCCTGCAGCGCCTCAAGAGCCTCAACCTGCGCTCCTGCCGGCACCTCTCCGACGTGGGCATTGGGCACCTGGCGGGCATGACACGCAGCGCGGCCGAGGGCTGCCTGGGCCTGGAGCAGCTCACGCTGCAGGACTGCCAGAAGCTCAGCGACCTCTCGCTCAAGCACCTGGCCCGCGGGCTGGGCCGCCTCCGCCAGCTCAACCTCAGCTTCTGCGGGGGCATCTCGGACGCGGGGCTGCTGCACCTGTCGCACATGAGCAGCCTGCGCAGCCTCAACCTGCGCTCCTGCGACAACATCAGCGACACGGGCATCATGCATCTGGCCATGGGCAGCCTGCGGCTGTCCGGCCTCGACGTCTCCTTCTGCGACAAGGTGGGGGACCAGAGCCTAGCCTATATCGCACAGGGCCTGGACGGGCTGCGCTCCCTCTCCCTCTGCTCCTGCCACATTAGCGACGAGGGCATCAACCGCATGGTGCGGCAGATGCACGGGCTCCGCACCCTCAACATCGGCCAGTGCGTCCGCATCACTGACAAGGGCCTGGAGCTCATCGCCGAACACCTCAGCCAGCTCACGGGCATCGATCTCTACGGCTGCACCCGCATTACGAAGCGGGGCTTGGAGCGCATCACCCAGCTGCCCTGCCTCAAGGTGCTCAACCTGGGACTTTGGGAAATGACTGAGAGTGAGAAGGTCAGGTGAGAGGAGGGGGGCACCCCGAGACCTCCATCTCCTCTGGAGGGACTCACTGACTGACTGACTGCTGCAATGGAGGAGAGAAAGAGAGAGAGGGGCACGCACAGAGCCATGCTACCCACGCACCCTGGCACCAGAGGGGGGAGTATAGAGAAAGAGAGTATATCCTCAACCTTTCTGTGCTGCCTACCTACCCTTGCTCTGGAGGAGGAGGAGGAGGAGGAAGGGGGGGTGGGAAGAGAGAGAGAAAAAGCACCTATCCTTTTTCCAGGTCATGCCTCCAGCTGGGGAGACAGAGCTCCCCCTTCCCCCACAGCATCCTTCCCTGCGGAAAAGGTAGAAGCCCACACTCTTATGCACTGGGGCTAGAGACACCCCTCTTTATCCCCACTCCCTGATTCCATCCCCTCATGCACTAAGGATGGATAAAGACAGACCCTTGTTCTGCCATGTATTCAGAATAGATTATTTTTGGTTTATATAAAGGAGAGTGGGAATGGAGATGGGAACAAACAGTAACAACAGCAGAAAAGGCTTCCTAGTTACACTTATGTGCCCGGCCACCCAGTCATCCTGCGCTGGGCACAGACACAGCTTTTGGTAAAATGACCATTCCACCTCTGCGCTTGCCCCTCCCCTGTCAACTGGGAATTGTGACAGAAATACTGCTCCCTAGGTACATTGATTTTTTTATTTTTTTTTTTAATCTGTTTTCAGTCTCCAGTTCTATGTTATTCTCTGCTGTGGGTGGATACAACCTCCCACTATTCCAGTTTTCCACTGCACTGAGACTAGGGATAGCTACAGCCTCTCCTTTTGTCAGTATGTTTCCGTGTCACCCTGCACTACGGTTAATGGAAAAGCCTAGGCACTCCATTCTCTCTCCCCATCTCTCTACTGGAGATGAAGATACCATTTCCTCCTTCCCCTATCTCTGTGGGGACTGGGCACAGACCCCAGTCTCATAAGCCTTCCCTGCACTGGGGGGACACTGAGAGTTACCGAGACCCATCTTCCCTTTCATCATTCTCTCTTTTTCTCCCCTCCTTCTTCTTGTCACCAGGGATAGACATATCCAGCTACATATCCATTCCTCTTTGGTTGGGGGTGAGCGGGTAGAAGGGGTGGCGAGCTCCCCTCTACCCAGGGGACTTGAGGAGGAATCTCCAGCTTCATTTCTGCTTCATTTGAGATACTGTGACCTGTTTTTATTTTGAAATGCATAAAAAAAATTACTGCTACAAAAACAGCCTCTTACTCTCCCATCTATCCCTTGCTTACATCCTGTAACTGATCCCAGTTTTCCTCACTCATTCTCCTCTTCACAGTATTCATTTTCTTACATGGTTTTATTTTTAAAGACATTTGAAGTTGCTGTTCTTGTGGATTTTTAAGTACATTTTTTTTCTGCTGAATATATTCTATATATATAAATATATATATGATGTCTGGCTACCTCGTTTTAATTTGTTACTTTTTTTTTTTTTTCTCTCCTCAAAAGCCCTGGAATTCTTACAGGAAAGAGATTTTGAGACTGAAACATTTTTGTGCCTAGACTGGAATAACACCCCTTGGGTTTGTTCTTTTTCTCGATGTTCTCCCCCCCCAACCTTTTTCTTTAACTTTTGTTTTGTTTTTTAAGATTACCCTATTGTGTCCCACCTTCATGTTCTGGTTGTGCCTCTCCCTCCCTCCCTCCTCACTGGGGACTGGGGACCCGAACTGTGCTTCTGCATTTTTACTCTTCTAGCACAAATGTGTGACATGTGAGAATCCACGCTGAGGATTGGGCTACTGTTAACAGAAATGTGTAAAATGCAAGTTTTGTTTTTTTTTAAAAAATAATAATTATATATATAGATATATGCAAATGCTTTCCCCTCCCCTCCCAAATCACCTACAAAAGGTCACCATGCGAGGCTTCCTGTTTGTAGGTGGAGAGGAGCAGAGCTGGCCTGCAGGCCCCGAGGCTGCAATGTGAAGGGGAGGAGACTGAAGTTCATCTGTCTTATCTCTTTTCTGTCAATAAAATGGAGCTGGGTCTTTTAGATATTTTTTTTTTAATTATTATTTTAAAGAGGAAGAGTAAGTTTGTTTTTTGTGGCTTTTTTTTTTTTTAAAGGAAGATATCTTGGCTTTTTTTTTTTGCTCATTGTTCAAAATCTCAAATCCTCCACAGTAACAGGCCAGACCACGGAGTTAACGCAAACCCAGAGACCCCCTATGGATTAATTGTACTGTTTGTGAATTTGTATAAAAAAAATAACAAAGATCCTCTTTAAAACATTTTATATTCTTACAGTAAAAGGTTAAACATATTTATATAATAAAAGAGGAAATATGAAGTATGTTTTTGAAAAAAAAACAACAAAAAGCCGTATCTGTGTTGTCTGTGCTTTTTAAAGACAGGTATCTATCTGTCTATGTGTTGGGTTCGGTAAGTATGCCGTGCGGCTCATGCCGGGGGTTTGGGGCTTCTTGCTCTTGTTCCAGCGAGTGATGGAGGAGGAGGAGGAAGGAAGAGAGCCTGGTGCCTCCTCTGCAGGATGTTGAGTAACATCATGGTGAAGAGTTCATGAGGAAGGGGTTTGGTGTAGGACCACCCTTGGCTGCAAGGGCGCTCTGTGGGGAGAAAGCGGGTGCAGCTGCCCGTTGGTGCGGGATGTCAGCTCGGTTTGAGGTCAGACAAACCAAAAGTGCTGAAGCGCTCGCTAGCAAAAGCGAATCGAGTGTTCGATGGTAGGGGAAGACATTCGGGAAGGGGGGCAGAAGGGCTGTGTTTCATAATTTTTTTAAAGCTCCAGTTAGATGGCAAAGGGTTTTTTTGTGATTTACTTAAATTGCAGCCCACCCTGCGTGAAAGGCCCATCAAATAAAAGCATTTCCCAGCAGTGACAACCACCAAAAACTGCCCTCACCAGCGCACGAGGACCTGGGGAATCTGAAATGTCTCCGTTTCCAGTCCCCAGGCAAAGAGTAAAGAGGAAGTAAAGTGCGAACATGTTAAAAAAAAAAAAAAAAAGTTTGACTAATCTAAGGTGTCCTTTGTCCTACACCATAATCTTTCTCCTCAATGTATGACTTTTAACCCGACGCGGTCCCTTTTCAGCCTTCCACGATGCGGTGGTTTTTGTGTTTTGTTTTTTTTTATTTTTTTTTTTATTTTTTTATTATTATTGTCGCTGGCGATGGAGCTTAAGCGGTGTTTACAGGGCAGCGACAAAGCCGGTGTGTGTCCCCCCCACCGTGTCCGCCCCCCCCCCCCCCCCAACCCGGCGGCGCGGCTCCCTCTGCCCCCTTCCTGCCTCCAAGGAGGGGGAATGCGAAATGGTGGAAGGAGCCGGGAGCCATTGTTCAGGAAAGTTAAAAGAAGAGCTGTCCTTGCTTCGCTTGCTCAGTCATGCATACTCAATCCGGCCGGGCCCGGGTCCCTATGGAAAGGAGGAGGGCGATTCTTCCCCTCTTTTTAACATTCCTCTCCAGGCCTGGCTGTATTTAAGCTGCTTTTCCTCCGCGCCGAGGAGGAGGCGGGGGGGGTGTGGGGGTGTGTGGGTGGGGGTGGGATGGTCTGAAGTTCCTGAATATTTGCATTTTAAGCACTTCCAGCGCTGAGCAGGCCACTTTGTTCCCCCCCTTCCCTCCCCTTCCCTGCGCTACCCGGCTCCAGCAGCCCTCGCTGGGCTGCTGCTCCAGGTGGGTCGGATGTCCTACCAAATGAGGTCCCCTCCTGGCCGGGGTGCTGAGCTTCTGCCTCCACAGGTATTTTTTGGCTCAGGCTGGACTTCTTTGTTGCCAGCTCGAGGCCCCTCACCCCTTTTTACATCATTTCAAAGGGGAAAATAGCACCCAAACCCAGCCCTCTTATGAAGAAAGACTATCTCCTCTGCATCCTAAGGACCTGGACCATCTCAAGGTTTGGACTTTGAGGTGCCTGTTGTTTCCCCCCCCACACTTCTTTCCAAGACTTCCAAGCTTTCTGGTGAGAGTCCAATCACAAAAGCTGCATTGTTCGCTTTAGGGAAAGCCACCACAATTGGATCTAATTGAGCCTGACACTATATCCATCTTCCTTTCCTAGGAGGGAGGTGTGGGGTCTCTCCTTCCTGCGTTAAGAAAAAAGTTTAGAGTAACTTCTTGACCAAAAAAGAGGGCGTATGTATCGACATTATAAACAACGGGAATTCCAGATCAGGTTCCCATTACCGCTGAAAATGTAAGTGTTCCTGGGGTAGGCAGCCATTCCAGCCAGGGATGGGGAATGATACATCTCTCCTAAGAGAGGTATGGTTAGAGGTACGGCCTAGATTTGTTCCTGTTTGATTTGAATGAAAATGGCACCTCCTCATTAAGCCCCCAGTTCACATGGATAATAGTGGGGCATCTAGGTCTAAATATAATGTGTGTGCTCGTAAGTTCTGTAATCAGATCTAGGGCAGGATTTATTTTTTTTTTTCCCCTTAAAAAAAACCCACCCCAAACTTCCTCTCCAAACTTAAAAAAAAAACCAAAAAATCTAAAGCCAAAAACATTGCCCACACGGCCTGCCATGCTCTTTAAGGGGAACCCAAGCCTAAGGAAGCTGCCAAAAACAGTTTCCCCAAAGCCCAGCAGTCAGATGCTCTGGGCTGTTTCCGTAGATGGAGCAAGTGCTCCTCATGCCTTCCTCTCGTGCCCCAAGGTGACAGCACCTCCTCGGGCACAGAGGCAGTCCTCCCTGTCCAGCGAGGCCAGGGCTGGGGGAACGCATGTGTTTACTAGCAAAGAGAAGGGTTCCTTAAAATAAATAATCCATTGCCAACGACTGTAGACCAATTACCACATGACTCCTCAGGGTAACAAGGAAACTTAATTTTCACTCTCCAGCCGCTCTTCAATTTTTGAACATGACTCAGTTGGCAACTGGGGTAGAAAACCATAAAAAAAAAAAACCACCAACAAAACATGAAAACCAAAACAACAACAACCACCACTATTTGTAAGTGAGCTGGAAGTCTCCCGTCTGTGTCTGCGAGCCCTCTGTGCCCCAGCGGTGGCGTTGCTGCCAGCCTTCGCCCCCGTGCCCGGCAAAAGCACTCCCAGCCCACCTAGCCATGCCGGTTGGGGCAGCAAGGACCCCTGCCTACAGCCCCACAAGCCACGGCACGAAGGATGGAGGATGAAACAGGGACCCACTTTATGGACCGGTGGCTCTGGGGAGCAAAAGGGACATGCTTGAGAGGTGGCATCAGGAAGCGGAGCAGAGCAGGAGCGACACAAAGCAGGGGATGAAGGGACCGGGTGAGAGAGGAGGTGGCCGCGGACCAAGGAGCATCAAGGTGGGGGGATGCCACCATCTTCCAAGCTGCAGCAGAGTCCTTGTGTGCGTGGGGGTCCCTGGTCTGCTGTGGCAGCTGTTTCCCTGGTCCTGGAGCCGGTGGCTGGCTCCTCACCCCATGAGATGGGGAGGAAAAAGCAGCTCCACCTGGGTCCTACTGCCCTTGGACTAGCGTATGGGAGGTCCCTGCATGACAGATTTATACATTTTATACCTTCCCACTCCACACTGCGGGTTCGGCTGAATCAGTTTGTCGTGGTGATTCTGGGGTCCTTTGTTTGCCTGTTAATAAATAACGGGGTCACGGGGCAGCTGTCACACAGAGCGCCTGGGGCCTGTGCTAGGACCAGAGGTGATCTCCGTGCTAGACAGTACGGAGCTCACTACTGAACCTGCCGTTTGGTGGTCAGGGAAGAGTTAAAATGAGAGCTGGGTGGCCACAACACCCAAAGTTTTTGGAACCAAAGCTGGAAGTTAGTATGGGCTGCCATTAACAGCTCAAGGGCAGGTGGCCCTCGCATCTGGCAGACTCACTACGTATGTACGCAGGATGCTTCTAGCAAAGTGGACCCTTTTTTGTTTTCTCTCTTTCCTTCCTCTACCTTAAATCCCACTCTTTTAGCCATCAGCTCTTTAGTAGCGCCTTTTGGGGACTAAAAAGCTAATGGATA
Organism: Rissa tridactyla; assembly: GCF_028500815.1. NCBI lineage: Eukaryota > Metazoa > Chordata > Aves > Charadriiformes > Laridae > Rissa > Rissa tridactyla. The sequence continues at coordinate 151,959,754 of NC_071466.1, forward strand.
ATCTCAACTGGGTGGTGCGGGCTGGACGTGAGGACCCCTCAGGACATCAGCGAGGCCCCGCGCCAGAGCTGCTGGCTGGGCTACATGACGATCCCCACCGCAGCCAGCCAGCCAGGCCGGCCCGCTCAATTCCCCAGCCCCAAGCTGCTCGGAAGAAAAGAGCTGGAGAAGGTTCGTCAGGCTCCTGTGCCAGAACTTAAGACTCCAGCCACGTTTGGCAGGGACGCTAGTGCTTCTTCTCCCCCTTCTTTAATTAAATCTACCAAATGCATTGGCTCAACGGCAGCCCAACCTGAAACAGCACCGCCGAGATTTCAAAAGATCCAAATTCGATCTGTCCTTACAACAGAAAGATGAACGGAAATGGGATTTTTCCTAAAAGATTTCCTAAAAACCTGGGGCGCGTTTTGGAAAGGGTGTCAAAAGTTTAATACCAGGGCCTGGACACATGCCCTGAGCAAGTATGTCCACATGAGAGGGTTACTGAGACATAAACCAAACTCCTCTTCTGCTAACCCGGATCTAAAACCGAGCAACTCCTAGTTATTTTCCTTCCTTTGAGTCTTGTCTGTCTGGGCACAGTTTAGTGATTTGAAGATGAAGCAGTGTCCCCTCCCAGCTTTAAGAAAAAAAAAAACCCAAAATTTTATCCGAGGTTCATCCTCTTCCTCCCTGTCCTTCCCCTCCTTTCCCCCTCAACATATCCCAGCTTTACAACCCCTGGGCTTGGCAGGTTGCCACCAAGGGTGTACAGACAGCACCACACGAACATTATCGATCCCAGCTTTGTGGCCAGCAGCCTCTCTCCTTGTTGGTGCCGAGCTAAAATGCCAAGCACCCAGTAACAATAAAACCCTGCCATTATCGCATTTCACGACAGCCACAGTTGCATGCCCAGCACCCCCAGCTTCAGCGTGAAGCACATGTGTCCTTCAACCCTATAAACTCCTTTTGCTGCATATCGAGAAGTCCTCCAAGGCTACTTGTGCCACAAGCAAGGTGGAGTCCTATAGCTCCTCCAGGCTTGTGGAGCCGCCTGGGATGCAACGCCTGCCTCTTGGCTCCGGCAAATCTCCGTCCACTTGGCCGAAGCGCCCTATGTCCCACCGATCTCTGTGTGGGGTTAGCCGGAGGTGACAAGGACAATGAGATCCATTGGGCCAACTCATCACCCGGTAAAACCGTACGGGGACGACGTCGTAGGACAGAAAAGCAAACGCTGCCTAGGATGCTGGTGGGGTTTTAGCACTGGCGTGAGCTGGGTGAAGCATCCTCATCCCCATCCCTTATCTGCATCCCCTATCTCCATCCCCATCCCTTATCTCCACCTCCATCCCCATCCCTTATCCGGAGCCGCACAGCCACCGGCAGCCCCAAGCTTTCTCCCCCCACCTCGCAGCATCTCCGGGGATCCGCCGGCTCCCCCCGCCGCCGCTCTCCGCCTGCAGGGGCCGCTCCGTTCCGCCAGGCGGCAGCATTGCCCGCCGAGTGCCGCCGCCCGCCCGGTACCGGGTCAACCCGCCGCCCATCCCCGGGGAGCTGGGGGGAGCTGGAGCCCACGGGCCCCAGCGGAGCCCCGGCTCCCCGGGGATGGGCGGCGGGTTGACCCATGCCAGGCCAAGACACCCCACAGTACACGTTAATTAATTAAAATTAATTAATTCTCACGGGGCTGACGTCCCCGGCAGGGAACGTGTGTCGCATGGTGGGGGGGTGTGGGTGTGGTGTGTCACCTGAAGCAGGGTGAGAAATCGGATGTGCGACAGGAGAGCCCGTTCGGCAGCCCTGGACCACCTCTGCACTGGCACGAGCCAGGTGAAAGCTACGCAGGGGTGATGAACTCCATTGCTGCTCATCATCATCATCATCAGTACTTGATGGTGATGAACAGTCATAGACTCATAGAATGGTTCGGGTTGGAAGGGACCTTAAAGATCGTCTAGTTCCAACCCCCCTGCCATGGGCAGGGACACCTCCCACTAGACCAGGCTGCTCAAAGCCCCATCCAGCCTGGCCTTGAACACTCCCAGGGATGGGGCATTGACAGCTTCCCTGGGCAACCTGTTCCAGTGCCTCACCACCCTCACAGCAAAGAATTTCTTCCTGATATCTAATCCAAATCTCCCCTCTTTTGGTTGAAAAACCATTACTGAGGGTTTGCACCATAAACCAAAACGGGAAGCCACAGCTGGTGTAGAGGCACTGCTGCTGGACCACTGGTTGACGCACCCCATCATTGCATGAGACCCCTCTGCCTCGGCCTGAACCAGGTGTTTTCTAGAGTACACCAATCCTAGATTTAGTACTTCTGCTGCCTGAAGGCTGCATCTCTTGACATCAATAGCTAAGATGTCTAAGACACTAAGAAAATAATTTTCTTGTTTGTTTTAAGACTTTTTTTTTTTTTTTTTTTTAAAGCATGCAAGCATGAGAATGGTAACAGAGCAGGGTCAAACTTAAATGCTTGGATTATTTTAGTTCAGTTTTGTTGTGTAGGGCTTTGCTATGTTGTTGGCACGGTTACTCTGTGAGATACCTCCGTAGTGATTAAGGTATCTGGAGCTGGATGCGCATGTCCTTTTTAGCACCTAAACTTTAATATTTTTTTTTCTTCACTTCTCACACTGTTGCTGCTGATCCAGTGTTCATGTCTTTTTCAGGAGCAGCTATACCAATAATTTACTAGAATTAATAATTAGCTTCTGCATGGCTCATTACATGCACAGATATCAGAAAGGAAAGTATCATCACCAATGGGGAAAGGGAGGCAGAAGCAACCTGACTAAGGTTACATCCCAAATCCATGAAAACAGCAAACAGCACCTGGTGTCCACGTCTCCCGTCTCCAGTCCCGCTGGCTTCTGCCACTTGGAACAACAAAACCTGAAATGAGTTTTTCAGCCTTGTGTAACCCTGGAGAGGGAGGATCAGGACAGAGAAACACGAAGTGCAGAGGACATCTTCCTACTCTTCCCGCACCAGGGAGCCCCCAGAAGCGCTTGTAGCGTGGGCTGTGGAAGAGCTCCCAGCAGCAGGAACCACTCCAACATAGCCGTCGCGGGTTTTATTTCAGGCAACGGCGAGTCTCACCAAACAAATGCTGAGCTGACAAAAAGCACCGCCTTGACAGCCCTGAAGGCCGTCACAACAACAGGTACGGCTCGGATTGCAGCTCTCCCAGCTGCTCTATCTACATCTTCACCACGACTGTCCCTGCAGCGATGCTCAATGCTTGGGGACCACCCATGCAGATCAAAGGCAGGGGCAGGACACGGTCCTTAAGGCTACAAATGCTACCCCCCCTCATGGTGTTCCTTCCTAAGAGGCACCTGTCCATTAGCAAAAACTCTCCCAGACCACACCAAAGACCAACCCGAGCGGCAGCGACCTTTGGTTTCCAGACCCAGACCACATGGTGTGAGGACTTGCACCAGGGCTGCCCGCTCTCCCCTTTCCTTCACCTCTGCCAGATTCAGACGCGGTGTGCTGGGGGGGGTCATCAGGGGGACATGAAGGGGTCCTCATCTCCCACACACACCTGCCAGGGACTCAGCCAGACTGGGGGAGGCCACATGTGAGCGGCTGGGTGTAACTTCCACCCTGTCCCTAGTGCCAAAAACAAGCATGTTAAAGCTAATCTACCCCTGTCTCAGCTCAACTGCTTTTCTGTGACTAAGCCCCTTATAATGGTTTTACTAAAATCCCCTTTTGATGGAAAAAATCCCAGCTGGAAGTTTCGGGCAGTGGCACAATGTGCAAGTCTGCGTGTCCCTTTCCCCGGCTTCACAAAAGCTTCTAATCGAGTGGAAAATTTGCTGGAGGCCAGAGGTTTAGGCCTGCAATTATTTTTTAAGGGATTATCAGGAGAGAATGGGGGTACTTACGACCCTCCCTCTCTTTGTGTTTTGCTCTGTGCCGCTTTCAGACAGGCTCAGCCAGAAACCTAAACCACCGCAGATGGATCCAGCGAAACCAAGGCTGGGCTGGGCGTGCGGCACGTCTCCTCTCTGTCCTACAGGACGGACACCAGCCTCCCGGTTAGTCCAGTCCCATTCCAGCACCGTTCAATGAACAGAAACGCTTTTCCACTAGCAACACTAGAAGTCTTTTCGGTTTTGTTTTTGTTTTTTTCCTAACAGCTTGAGAAAAAGCAACTGATTCCAGCCCCATGAGCCTCGCCGAACTGAAAAACCAAGAAGCAGGCAGGGATGTGGTCCACCGGCCAGGCTGGGCTTTGGCTCTGCAAAGCCAACACGCAGGAGGTCTTGCACAAGTCACACGCAGCAAGCTCCAAGAAAGACTTGGCACTGAAGACGCGCGTTCTGCAACAGCCAGCTCTTAAGGGCCTTGCTCCAAGGGTGGATCCCAGGGTTAGGGTCCTCGGTGCTTTTGTGGCCTCCAAGAAGAGTCAGACACCTCTGAGGCTCCAAAACAACTTCTTGCTGGGCACGGAACCACTTACTGTCAGCACGCTTAGCATGGGCTGGCCAGAAGGGAAACGCCGCCGGCTTTCCTGCCTGAGGAGCTCCATACCTTGCTCAGAGCTACCGGGAACTGCCTACGCTCACACGTGACCCAAAATTAGATGCTTCTCCTCTACTGTCAAATTGCCGCGCTCCCGCTTGCGTGCAAGCAAGCAAGTCATACCCGGAGGAAGCAGCGGTGTGCCCTGCTTTGAACAGTAGCCGAAGGAAGTGGGAGACCGGCTTTAATTCCTCCCTCCCTTTGTGGCACTTCAAACCTACCCCTCCCGGAGAAGGCACTAAGCACTATCCCTCAGGCAAGGGCCAGGAGAAAGGGCCGCTCTTCACTATCCCCATACACGCCGCGCTACACTGTGGATGATTACTCCAGATTCGGTGCAAGAAAGAGAGTAGACGAAGGAAGCAATGGCTACAGACCATGAGTGTTTACTCCCGAGGCTCGTCTCGTTCCGAAACCTCTTGGCGTGTTGCATAAAGCAGCTGTTGGATAAAACGCAGCAGGAGGTTTTGATCCCTGAGCCTTCCCACCATGCGCCTGCTATAAGATGTTTCAAAAGAAAGTGGCAGCTGCCACTGGGTTTTTGATCTTATCGTGTCCCGTGTGTGCACTAGGTGTGCTCCGAAAACGCCCGGGGAGGCTAAGGGGCCAAGGATGCTTGCTTTCTGGATTGTGATCAGACTCAAGCAGTTTTGGGCAGGCATGTAAGTACAACGCTCAGCACCCGAGGGGTGTTAAAATAAAAATAAAAAAACACAGACAAACAAACACAGAGAAAAAGGCAAATGAGGCATTTGTGGAATTTAGATGCCTCTAGGAGCTAGGTGGTGCCTAAACTGGGGATTTTGGTTTTGCAACTTTGAATACTGCATAAATGTAATTTGTTTTGTTTTTTCTTGGATCAGGTCTTTTGCCCCTCTCTGTCTCATTCTCTCCATCCACACGGACACTGTTTTTGCGGAATTTTAAGACAGCAGGATAAAGAGACAAATGGCCTAGCCTGCTCATAATCGCTCATTAAGGATGATGAGCTTTAAGATACTCTGTGCGTGTCCAACTTCTGGAAGAGGGATGAGTCTGCTCTCCGAGATAGCTTGAGAGCTTTGCCATCCAAAGATAAGGGACCCAGAATCACCAGTGACTAGTAGCGTAGGATGTGACCTGTGTGACTCGCTAGCAGCACTAGAAATGTAAGGTCAGGTGAAGAATTAGCTCCAGCTCCATCTTCTCACCCTAATAAACTGAGTGCCAGGCGTAACGCCGCTGGAGAGCCTCACTCTTGGAGTCCCGAGTCTTTCTATTTATACACAGCCTGCTGTCCACGGATAACCTTGAAAAGCCCTACTGACAGTATCACTGAAACACCGGGGACTTACAGAGATCACCTTCCAAATCCTGCATGGAGGCAGGATCAAATATACTTGGATCATTCCTGACAAGGGTTTATTCTACCTTTTCCTAAAACTCTCCCTAATGGTATAGCCTGCAGCCCCCCTACCTAACCACTACCAGTTTACTTCTAATAATTTTTCTCCATGTCCATCTTAAATATTCTAGTTTTTCCTGCAGGTTAAGCTGCGTTCTTAATGCTCTCCACAACTGGCAAGAGAAAGGAGTTGATGACTGTTCTCTTTAGGTCAACCTCTTATGGCCTGGACCACGACTCCTGTCCCTTAGTCCTCACACTCAGTTCCCTGCAGATGCACCTCAAACACAACATGCTTCAACTCCACCTCTGTGCAGGGTCTGCCTTGTGAAGGGCCCAATTACCATGCCGCATTATACAGGTGGATTTCTAGATGTACAATAAACGCGTCTGGAAACTATTACGATTCTCCCAAATGTTTGTGGCCCGCAAGACTTCAATCCAGAATCCCAATGTGAAACGGTTTGCTCACCCAGATGTTACAGAGATTTTATATTTTACGATATTATTGTAAAATATGCCATAAAGATATTCTAAAGATACAACCTGCCACCTGTAAATTGTTAAAGCTTCGTAAGACATACAGATAACTCAGTATCTACCCCCGTCCCAGCACTCCCGCTACTTTATTTTATAAATACCTGCTAGCCCCGCTCTTTTATCCACTCATACCCCTTGATCTAACAGCAGCACTCCCCACAGATGTCAACAGGGACTGTATTTCTGTCCCCTACCCAGGGGGCCACTGACGGAGACGCGAGGCACTCAGTTCAGTAAGACTGAAGATAAGTGAAGATAAGAAGTGAAGTGTTTCACTTGCAGCTGCACGAAGTAGAAGGATCTTATTTTTCTAGTGTAGCGTTACAATGCAAGTGAAAAGAGGGAACTGACAGGCCGTGACAACTGGAACCACTCCTGTTTGAGTTGGACACCGCACCAAAACTGTCCTAGCATGAGCATTACAGACCTTTGAACTTCACGGGCTCTGGTCAACTCTGTCACCAGTATAGGATGTCCTACAATCACAAACGGAGTGGAAAAAAATCCCTTTCCAGCTCTCAGCAGAGTAGTTGCGCTGACTGCCACTGGGCTCAGAGAAGGTGTGGAGCACAGGTAGGTACTTGTTTCCTGCTTGCACTGTCACTGCTATTTTCAAGACACAGTTTCAAGCTCATCACTGAACAGAAGTGCCGAACTACAACGCAGTACCAAAATAACATTGCTCGTCCAAGAAATTACTACTCCGTGTCTTACACAGTGTGATGTCCTCATGGGCAGCTATGCAATGTAATGGGCATCAGCAGCAGCTGAGTGAGGCAAATAAAGAGGCTTACGGCTTGAATTTTTAAAAGTCTAGGCACTCAGACGTCCCAGAGCGGCATGGGAGCTTCTGGTGACTTGAACCTCTCCGGAAAAACAATGGAGTAGATTCTGTTCTGGGCTTACCACACGACCGCAGGCAAGTTATGCCACCCCTCTGCACCTCAGCTGCTTCGTGCTTAAACTAAGAGTAGTAGGTACCTATGAGAATAGAAAGGCTTATTTTTGGAAGTTCAAAGAAATGCTCGAGATGTCTGCATGGAAGTCATCAGAGAAGTCTCAAACATAATCACTGATATCCCTGTGCCCAAGGCATGGCACAGGAAACTTGTCAGAGCCTCCCAACAATGTTTGAGAAGGTCCCAGCGCATGTTCATTTCTGCCCCCTCCATACCATTTCCCTGAAGAATGGGCCTCGCAGACACAAGGGTTTCAAAACACAGCTTGAGTGCAGGAACTGCAGATATATTTTGTCAGATGGGGGTTTGGTGTTGAAAGAACCGTCTATATATTCAGCTGCATATTGTTACAAACATTTAAAGAAGCTGCTGTATCCCAAAAGGAAGGACAAGTTCTTATTATTATGAAAGCTGGGGGGTTTCCAGGGTTGTTGGTGTGCCAGCAAACGATCCAGGGCCAGGATAGATAACCACGGTAGAAACGATAGGAAAATCTGCAAGTGCCTGAGGACCACCTACGCAACATCTGCACATGTCTCATAAGCCAGGTGTTGCTCCCTGGAGCACGTAATTTGGGCAGGCATTCAGTGTGCCACTCCTACCACCTCCTGGCTCCCACCAGAACAATGTCACGCACTGCCTACAGCTACGTGCAACGCGAGTAGCGCCAACCCCAGTTCGGAGAAATCTGTCATTTACCCAAGAATATGTCGTGTCAGTACAAAACTAGCCCACAGCTGGGAATCGGGCAGCAGCATATTTGAGGTATCACACTCACAGAGGAGGAACAGAAAAACTGCTTTGCCCACAGCTGCCCAAAAGCAACCGCGGTAGTTTGAGTCGAAGGCTTAAAGGGATGCACACGGAGAAGTCAGGGGTCAGGCTCGAAAAGAGACAGAGATTTTTCACTCCAGAAACCAGGCTACAAAGCACTGAGCACAAAGAGGAGTTTATCCCAGCAGCAAGCTTCACACTAAGTACAGACGTGCTCTCTTTACAGAGGCGAATGCATCTCAGTATGCTCAACAGCTAGTGCAGCTCTGGTCGCTTAGTCTGTGGATCCTACCACCCTTCAAGGATGGGAGCATGTCTCCTTCACGCACTAGCTGTTCTCAAGAGCTAAGGCTGAAATCCTGGCAATAGTTCCTTCCCCTCTTTAAAAACAAAAGGAAAAAAAATAATCCCCAAAACAACAAAGAAAAACCAAAAAAAGGATCCCTAGTCAGGAGCCTGCTACACCGCAAAATGAAAAAGCGCTTACTTTTCTTCAGAAAGAGATTATATTTCTCCTATCAGGTTGAAGGTGGTCGTGGAATGGGGTTCAGCACATGGATGCAGTTCTAGAGGATTTTTATTTTAATACATATGCATAACTCCAGGGGGAAAACCTCTGTCAATACAAATCCTATGGAAAATATTGCTCCTGTAGACAGGAGAGAGACCAGTTCTGTTTGTGTATTCAGGCACTGTATATACGAAGATATTTTAGAGGCCTCTATACTTAGCCATTGCGGTTTCGATCTTCCCCAGGCCAGAGGTAGCTGTGTAAGCATATAGTCAGCATTGGCTAAACAAGTACTTTTAAAACCATACTATTATTACCAAGTTAGTTAAAGGAGGCTTTTTTCTTCTTTCCTTTTTTTTTGGGGGGGTGTGGGGGGGGAAGGTTGTAATTCAAGACAAAATCATTAAAAAAAAACCCCAGAAACAAAAAAACCACCACCCTTCTAGCCCTTAGAGTGAGATGTGGGGTTTCTTTTTTTTTTCCAGTATCTCTTTATGTTTAACTGCAGCCAGACCACTCCAGGTCATGATTTCATCTGATCTCAGCAGGATGGCAGCGCCGACACCCCCGGGGAAACCAGCGTCCCTCAGGAAGCAATGGGGGTGACTCAAGGCAGCGGAGCTCCTTCCTCTGAGTCAACACTGACCCAGTGTTTCAGCATCATGCCGGAGGGCGCTGACCTGCTCGGCACGTTGTCTTTCAGAGGAAATAAATGGGTGCCTGACCACACTTGTGGTTATTAAGGACAACATGCCGGCATTTGGCTACGTGACCGCTCCCTGTGTGCGTAATTACATTTCTGCCTTCCTCCACTTTCTGTCCTGAATTGTTTCAATAGCTCCTGTGTTTCACCCAGCCCTAAAAGCACTTCGATGGTCGGAGGAACAGTTCCAGCAGAGCCCAAAACTAAGAACCTGGAATTTTATTGCTGACCCCACCTTTGGTTGGCCGCATAACCTAAGTGTGTTTCTTCTGCCTTCCCCTCTCCCTTGCTTTCCCCATGTGCAAGAGGGGGTCCATGAGAAGAATCTCTTCTGTAAAATGCATTGAGAGCTACCGGTGGAAAACCCCATGTAAGAAAGGGTTCATCTCATAAAGATGAATTATGTGAGACGAGACTCAGGTGCACTGATTAAACATTCTGGGATTTTTTCAGTAGAAAAGGCATTAAGGAAAATAAGAGAGATTTGTAAAGACAGAGTGGAGTCTTCCGCATTTGATATAATCACGACCTATGATCTTTCTTTAATCCAAGAGTGCCTTGGACTACAGGCCAGACAGGTATTTCCCCCTTTGATGCTGAGGAGTTCAGTGATGCCTACTTACAGTAAGTGCTCTAAAGGTGCTGAGCATTAGCAGATTTGGTTTTGATTTTTTTTTTTTTTCTACAGGCAACTCAGCTGCCTATAATTATCTGAAGAAAAATGCCTCCTCTTCTTCCCTAATCCCAGTGCTCTGATCACATGCTACGTTTGCTCTGGGGACTCCATTTCAGAGCCATGTGACAGTTACAACACACAGTCCTAAAAACACATGAAAAATACACCTGGTTCTGGGATTTGGCACAAGCTCGGCCCAGGTTCACCGAAAGGTTTGTGACCTTTCTGAGCACAGCGGGGACCAAGTTACAATTTTGCATCATATCTTGCGGCTTGGACAAGAAAAAAATCTGATCAAACTTGGAAGCTTTGACTGAGATGCACTTGGAGAGTTTGAGTTCAGTTTACGCATAAACTCAGTTCAAAGCTCAGAGGCTGGAAACTGCCTTGAATGGAGAGCGGCTGGACTATCCACACCCACCCGTGTGGCAAAAAGGATCAGCTCGACACGGGTGACAGGGACTCGACAGCAGACCTGACCACTACCAACACCAAGACAGCCGTGAGAATGCTAGTGCTATAGTTGAAATATGGATTCACTTCTGCAGCAAATCCCCCACCAATCCCACTACCCATGCAGTGCTTTGCAACTTGGAGCAGCCTTAGAACAACTTTAGAACTGCACAGGAGACCATGCTTGAGGAGGATACCTCACACGCCTCCTCCACATCCATGAGACCAGACAAGAACTAGTCAAAAATAACACACACCCCCCCCAACCCCATAGTGCTATTGCATAGGTGCCAGGTCTTCAGCGCCAACTGTTCACTGTCCAGACCCGCTCCTCCTGGCCCACTCTGCCTGCTAACACAGCCACGGCCACCGAAAACTGGGGCTCAGCCACCAGAGAACTGGAGCGCAGAGGTACCAGCGGTACCCGATTACTTGGGATATCTGTTTATGAGCACCCTCTGCTGGATATTACAATTTTTTCTTCCCTCCAGGCCAGAGATGCTAGCAGGCTAACTCTGCTAAACCAGCAAGATGCTGGGGTGTGGAAGCAGGGAGCCTGTCCTGGGTATCGCCAGGATGCCCCAGTATACAACATGCCCAGTGCACTGGGGCGGGCTATTCTGCACTGGTACATCTGCAGCGGGATAAGTCAGTGTTCACTGAAAATAATCAGAGCCCAAAGACACACTCATAACAAGGAAAAGTCAACCCCAACAAAAGCCTTCCCCGGATGACTAAGCTCCTTACAACTTACTTCAGTCTGAACAAAACATATTGCTGAAAAAAGATGTTGACGTAACACCTAGAATACATCGTTCCCCAAGAGGATGGGAGCCGTACAGGCTCTCCTGTTATAACGTTTCCTACTGCGGCTCAGACCTGCAGAGGTCACCTGTCCACCACAACACTGGGGTGGATGACTAGCAAAGAGGTAATGGAGACAACCGAGTCAGTGGTTTGACAAGACGGATAATTGTCATCTTGAACCTATAGTCCAGGAGGATGACAACCAACATCCTCATATTCTACACCCCAGCCTTCAGGTGAATAGAAAGTTGTGGTCGCCTCTGATCCCAGCCAGGTTTATAGTAATCATTCAATGCAGCAATGCTCGGGAAGGCAAGACTCAGGCAATGACTCCTCTAAGCTAGTGTCCGCTGTCAGATGTTTCAAAAGGAAGATATTAGAGGTTTACAGGGTCAGGACTGGCATTTAACCAGCTGTAGCTGGAAGATTGTCCAGGAGCAGGAGGTCCGATGTCTTCTAAAACAGTTTGAAGAAAATTCATAAACTGTGCATAAAATTTTTATCCATATAAACATCTAATCCTTTCTGCATTCTACTGTGTTCTTGGTCTCAATTATTTATGTGCTGTAAGGAAAAAATAAGTTTCACCTGTGTCAGATGTTTTATTTCAACTTCATTGAAAACCTTGTATTATGTAAAAGTATACACAGGAATGCCTGGTTTGCTTCTCTGTACTTCTAAGTTTATATACTTCTGTCACGTTGCTTTTTATTACTCCTCACTCTAACTAAGGATGCGTAATCTTTTCAGTCTCTCCACAGCTCTAAGCATTTTCATCACCTTCTCCTGCTAAACATTTGTAGCAGGGGGCTCAGAAATGAACGTATGGTGTTTTACTTTGAAGACCGGAGCCCCAGAGAATCGCTCATCTTCCCACCACAGAGAGCCAGCACATCCCCATTGCCAGCAGCCTCCTACTCATCCAAAGCAAGGGGAGCGATGGAGGAAGCAAGGCTTATTACATCGGACCCTTTCACGCTGCAAAATTCACGACTACTCGGAAGAGTTATGTGCTCCTGTGCCATGCCAGCCAGTGTCGGCTGTGGTAATGCAAACAGAAAGGCATTAAATCGGCTCCCTGCTAGGAAACAAAGTTTCCCACTCATTCCTTAGAAAAGTTAAAGGTACTCATTTCTGAGGGACTTGTGGGGTGGGTAGATAGGCTCACTGCAGCTCTCCAAAGATAGCTCAGAAATAACCTGGGAGGATCCCAGATGAAGGCTGGGTGTCTTCTTACATCTGTCTGCTTTGGGAGATGGAGTGTAAACAGTGGCACATTAGCTTAGATTAATTACAGACTGCCGGTATTTTGCTTTCATGTAGCGAGCTCTGGGAACATAACACCGCTGATAATTAAATAGTGCCTTCCATCAAAAGGCTCCAAGCCACCCAGCAAACCAGCTGAGCTGTTAAGGCAGGGCTGCTGGAGCGGCACACAGCAACGGCTTAACAGGACCGAGGAACACAGCACGCTTGTTTAGGACATGAAAAATTTCTACTGGAACTACAGAAGGAGTTATCAAGTGGTTTACATTTCGTACTGCACAGTAGAACCTGGGCAGGATTAGCATCGCTGCCAGGAGACCTTCACTGGTCAGACACAAAGTTTTATATCCCACGAGAAAGATAGTTTCTCCCATGACAAGACAGCCTATGTTTTTCTTTTTGCCTGAAACATTGGCTCTGTAATGACTGAGGAATGAAAAAAAAAAAATAATAAAAAATGATAAAAGTTATCTCCTACTTTGTTTACTGCAGCTGTGGGGTTTCTTTGCAGCTTTCCTACACAGAACATGAGCAACGCACAGGTTTTACCTGGGAGATGACAGCCTTCAGGTAAGCAAGGCTGAGAAAACACAGAACAGGAGAGAGAGGCCAATGGAGGACAGCTCACGGCACTGGGGTTAATCTTCTGTGTCACCACATCCTCTCCTTCCCCATCTCCTTCCATACACACCACTGCCCATCAGTTACATGAGATTTTTTCGATAGCACCCCAGCACAGTGTCAACACTGGGAGGTGGATGATCAAACCTGCACCCTCCTTCTCCTGTGCCGTAACATCTGGGTTACCACATGCTCTCTTCCCTGTTCGTTCCCTTTTCTGTCCCCGCTTTTTCCAGTCTCGCAGCTGCTTCTCCCTCCTTGGTCCCCCTCCTCATCCCCCTGCAGTCGATGCCTACCAACGGTGGGCAAGCTCTCGGTTACTCCGGCTGGCGCGGGTGAAGGAATTGCTGCTGTAAGGCCAGTCTGCTCCCCAAAACTGCAGCGCTGAACACTTCAGCCATTCTCTCAAAGGCACTGACACGAGAGGCCCACACAGAAGGCAAAGGGAGAGCAGGGGCTGTCGGGGTCTCGTTGCTGCTTTACGTTCACACTCACAACAAGGAGCATAACTGGTGGAGAGGTGCGGGTTTTTGCTGCCCACTGCATCCTCTAGTACTACCTCACACCCCTCTGCAGAGGGGACTGGGAACCCGCCATTCGGGAACTCAGTATCTCAAGATCAGCTGCCCTTTGCAGGCAGTTTCTTGCCCTGGAGGCCCAGGATATAGGGACTGGGGACATTAATGTACTGAAACACAGACCACATTCCTTCAGCACTACCGAAGTCACCCTCAGGAGCTCCAGCTTGAGCATCAGCGGTGTTACTGATGGGTCAAAACCACACGCTGTCCTCAGAGCACAGCCCTTTTCACTCAGCGACTTCACACAACGTGCCCTCTGTGCAGGCACAGCGGCCAAATCGGCCAACTTCACCTTCCACAGCTGGATTCAAGGCAGAAGCCACAGATGCTCTTCAAAAAGCAGACACTCAGGCTGCAACCTGCCCACCGATACTAGACAGCTGAAGTGCCCAGCCAGGAGGCCATCCATACTGACAATGCGTGTAGGGAGAAGGGCTTAAGGGGGAAAGAAGGAAGGAAGCAAGCCTCACACAGGAGAAACACTTATTCTTGAATGTTTAATTACATGTTATTATGAGTTTAGTTAATAACCTGAAGTGGACTAGAGAGACACATGCTTCCACCCAGCACCTCCTCACCCAAGAGCACTATCTTTCTGACACATTGTGCAGACAGCCTTTACTTCTCACATAATGGTTGAATAAAAGCCATGAATATTAAGTCTACGCCACAGCGTGTGGTAGAGCAGCTGGAGCACATGGCTGTGGGACAGCTATTTGTGAATTCTGCCTGCCCCCTGCCAGAAAAAAACCCACAACCTTCCCTGAGCCCTGCCATCCCATCACTGAAACCAGATAATCCCAGCTACAGAAGTTGTACCGACTCCTGGGAGCTGATAGAGGGGAAGAGCGAGGGAACGGATCACTTCACTGATGTAAAGCACCAAGGAACAAAGTACAGGAAAGCCAAGGAGATACAAAGCTACAAAACTTCTACAACAGTATCGTTCACTTACCTACCACCTTCCTAGGAACAGCTGGACAGTCAAAAAAAGCAGGACCAGACACGGAGCCCAGAAAGGAAGCTAAAAAAGAGTAATTCCCACCTGCTCTCTCAACACTCCTATGTTACAGGGAGGATAAACTACACCTGTGTAGGTTCAAATGGCAACGGTGATCCTCTGCGCTCTCTGCTGCTCACAGCCATCAGTGCCCAGGTGAAGTCCATGAAGGCAAGGAGGCACCCAGGCTCACCAGCTGCCACAGAGCCTGGGTTAACCCCAGAAATCCCAGTGCCCAGCCCTCACCCTCACAACTGAATCCTCCGAGAGAAATGGGGAAGATTTTATTGTCGTTAGCATGAACCACACATCCTGGAGCTCCATGATACCTCCGCGTAGACCAGTGCCCTGGTGCCAGCAGCTCTGTGTTAGCAAAGCTGTGTGGCTTTGGTCTGCCATGTGTGGCTTGTCCTGCAGTAATATTCAGAGGCCCCAGCGTGCTATGCACTAAAAAGCTCCGGGCAGAACTTTGCATCATCATTACTCCCTGGATAAATACAAATCCTTATATTGAAGAGTTTCCCCATCTCCTTTTTTAGTCAGACAGCCATATAGAGACACAGGCATTCCTCTCGCTTATAGTGGCATAAGGAAGAAGGGAGAAAAATGCCTTCAGCAGCCAGAGAAGCAACTGCGGTACGTTAGATGTGCAGGCAGGTCATCCTGGTGAGCTCACGGAGAGAGAGCAACGGTTGCCACCCACCTGTTTGCCTGCGCAAGTCCCCAAGAGTCCCCAGCAAGTTTGTGTCACCGATGTGGCTACACTGGCCCTGCTGCTGTTCCCTGCGTGCAGCAGAGACTAAAGCGAGCTCAGGTGTGCCTCCTTGTGCTGCATCCACCCCTCCACATTTCCACGCTGAGGGAATACCTTCCCTTCCCTCCCCTTCCCTCCCCTCCCCGTGAAAGCACCCCCACTGCACTGGCAGAAACAGCTGAGGAAGACAAGCCAGAACCAGAAACTGCAAAATCTAAATCCTCTTTCGTCACCAAGTTGCATCTGCTCCTCGCATGTTTCTTGGAGGTATACATTTCTGTCCCAACATACGCGAAAGCCCAAGGACTCCAGTTGTCAGCGTGCTGCCAGCACTGGGGTTCTTTCTGATATATTTAGAGCGCGCAGCATCACACCAACTCCTCTACTCATTAAGCCATGATATTTGAGCTACGGTATTTTTTTGCCTTTTTTTAAGGTGATGTATCTGAAGAAGCGCTGGGATCACAAATCTGGTTGCTGAACAAGAAAAAACATAGTTGGCCCAACGTTATTTTGTTGCTGCAATTAGCTTGGCTTTTTATTTAGAGAGTAGGTTTTACGTCTGTCTTGCAAGGACAAGCTCCTTGATCGAGACTGAAATTCTGGGTGAGGTGACTGACCAACGCATCTGACCCGAGGCTGAAAATAAAAGCTGGCTTCCCACCTTAGTTTCCAAGTAAACTCCACCAAATGACGCAGCACCCATACTGCATTTCACAGCCACTGCAGATATATTTAGCCCGGATCGCCCCTCCCAAAGCGCAGCGTGGGGCATAACCAGCTGAGCAGAACCCAGGGAGGAATACAGGAAAATGAACGCGGCAAACCATCCTCTCCTATTCAGTAGCGTGGCTCTTGTTTACTTGCTTTGTTTAAAACAAAACAAACCAACAGAAAAACCAAAACAAGGAAACTTTGCAAGGGGAGTTTCATTTTCAGGTCAGGAAGCAAACCTGAGAGCTGTAATTAGGTCCTGGAAATTAGCAGTTTAATTTATTTGTGTTGTCGGATGTTCTTTGTGTTTCCATCCCAGCGCCAGATGGGAACGTAGGGGATGAGAACGGCATCTAGCCTTCCTCCTCAGGCTTAATGTGAGAGAAAATGGTGTAAGCACCACACGCAAGCATCATGACCATGCTGGGACTCCCCTTTCATAGATATGAAACTAGGGGACAATAAGCCACTTTAACAGCGATATTTAGGTGCCCGAAGAGGCACACTGGTTGCTTTGGGGATCTAGAAGAGTGCCTGAGGGAGATGAATTTCAGCAGTCTACAGCCAGCTAACTTGTAAATGACTTGGGGCATTTCAACACGCACCTCCCGGGACAGATACCTGCGGGGCTCACCCCAGGGCTGTGGGGGGGTCAGAAAGGTTGCTTAGCTCTAGGAAGCCCAGGTTTTGCCCTGAGGGTGCTAGAAAGTGATCTCTTTCTCAGCCTCAATCAAATCAGATAGCAAATGAAACAAATGACGGTGATCAGAATAATAAAAGGCAGTGGCTGCTGAAAAGCGCCCACCACCTGTTGGGATTTGGAATGGGCAGGTTGTATGTGGTGATGCTCTTCCACCCAAAAAGCTACAGGAAAGGCTCTCTGCCTTCTCCAGAAGGGCTCCCAGCTGCAATGTAGGAACTTCTTGGCTTCCGTGGTAGACTGTCTCCTGGCCTCAACTAAAAAAAAAAAAACTTAGACACTGAAGTCTTAGAATCATAGTTTTAAAGGACTTTCTTTTCTTTTCAAATCAGGAAAATATTCTGCTACGTACTAGAAATGAAACAACAAATCAGGGCAAAACCTAACGATGAGGTTGCATGAACAGGATCATCCAAGCAAGACCTCTATCCTGCAGCTTTTTCTAACAAACACGGCTGTTTTTTCTTCAAGCCTTTGGGAACCTTTCACTCCATAGGACAAACTTTCAGCTCAGGGCTGGGCAAAGCAGTGTATGATTCATTAGGGAGACCTCAGTGCAAAACACGAAGCAGTTATTCTTATTATTTTCCTCATCCCCAAACGGGAGGTAGGATAGGGCCAGGGGAGGTGTGTGGCCGTGAAAAGACTTTACAGCCTGAGTAACAAGCACAAAGACTTTTGATTTCCCAGAGTTGCACTTTCCATCCTCTCCTCTGACAATTTAGGAGGTTGAGTAGAGTAGCTGTCTCCTAGATTTCCCGTTCTTCCACCCCTTTTCCCTAAAGACTGCTCTCTTGAGGCCTCCTTTCCATGGCCTTCCCTCAGCTAAAAAAGGCCGAGCACAGCTTTTTGCTCCCAGCACGTGTCACCCCTGCCCCAGGCCAGCCGGCCAAGAGACGAGACTATTATTTAAAGAGGTGCAGAGAGGAGCTGGGGTATGACCGCAATGGCTGACCCTTGGGCACCCCAAAGCGCAGAACCACATTGTGCCGAGATGCGAATAACCCTCCTCCTGCGGGGGAAAGTCGGACACCGCCGCTACCCGTGACCACGATCCAAGAGCTAACCAGGTTTGGAAATCTCGACACATCAGTCTCCCGTTTCACAGTCCTGCAACCGCAGAGACTAATAACAGTTTATAACATACAGCTTTAGGAAACCTCTTTTTCTTATCAGATTTTTTAAAAAGCAGTACAAGATTTTTCTCTAACTTGAGATTAAAAATTATTTATAAAAACTCCCACAAGTAATCCATGTCCCATAGATTGCTTGTGTACGTATTACTGACAATATATACTACCTGAACACACAAGAACAACAGGCTTCTTATCCCTGACTGGGCGAGGGCAATTCCTGAGATCAAATTTATGATGCAAATATTTGAAGCTGAGGTGTCAAAATCTAGGTCCCTTCAATAGCGTTAGCTTTAGCAGGCTAATACTGTCTCTATGAGCATTGCCATTATGAAAATCGTTTGTTAAAATATTCCCAAAGAGCATGGAAGGCTCTTCAAACACAATCAAACACCACTCTTCCTCTAAATATTGGCCAATGCTAGCCGAAAAGTTTAAAATATTCACCTAGCTCATCATTGTTCCAGTGACGTAATGTTTGTAACAGTCTCGCCAATGCCATACACAAGGGAGGTTTCTGTGAGAACCAGTCTTTTCTCCTTCAAGAATATGTCTCCTGCTCATTTAGATTAATTGATTTCACACACAGTTGTTTATGTGTGTGGCCTCCCTTGATTTTCTGAGCTCTCTTCGCTCCAAACAAAACAGCTTAGGGATGTAGATGGAGCCAATTGCATTTTGGAAGAGGGGAGATAGCACCTCAAAGCCAAACAGAAAAAGACATTTCTTGCCTCAGAGACTTTTCTCTGGATTATGCTTTGAGGCAGCTATACAAAAGCGTGCTTCTGGGGAACACCATAAAACGGCTTCAGAGACACACTGCACGGAGCCCGGCAGGAAAAAGTTCCCCACAATGGTGGGAAGGGGGGAAAAGTAACTTCTGAGCAGAAAGATATATGGCCGTCTGCGAGACTGCAGACAATAGATGACCAAGAAGCTGTCTCAACTTTTAAAACATCCTGATTTCATAGAAGAGCTCGCAGCTAGACTCAGAGAGCAGCAGAGTCCCCATCCATGCACGGAATATGTATCAGGCAGCTGCGCGGTGCACTACCAAACGCTGGTTAGAACGGAAAATTTATCTTGGGAAAGAAATCTGGATATCGATTTGAAAGCACAACACAGAGCACGAAAGATTAACTGCCCTCAGCTTCTCCAGCTCAGACCAGCCATGTGGACACACCACCGATCCAATCTGCAGTGAATTACAAGTCATCACACACAAAGTATTGAAGTAGCCGGCCAGCAAAACCAGTGGAAATATACTTTTGTGGATCTGGTTGGAGAATGGAATCTCTGTTCCCCAAGAAAGGCTGGGATTTCAACATTTGCCTGCGTCCCAAATAAGGATGAAAGGTCAAAATATTATACTATTTCATGCCATGAACAATTCCAAATGCTTTTGATTTGAAAATGCAGGGGTGAAAAAAAGCCCAAGATATTATTGATAGAAACAAAACATTCAAAATGAAATGCTGATCCAAAACAAGAGGTTCTGGGATGTTGACCTTAAATTTAAACTCTTGTTTCAGGTTTCCACTTAAAATGACACTTAAGTCTGAATGTCAATTGGAAACAGAAATCGTTAGGTTTTGAAACATCACTATGGAAAAATATGTTTTTCTTCTGAAAATTTCAATTTAGACCAAACCATGTTTTCTTATGAAAGCCTTTTTATTTAGCCTTTTTATTTTACCAGCGCCATATTTATTTGTTTTGCTGCTTGAGGACTGGGCATTTGCTCCAAGCGCATGGATGTCCACAATGGCCATATCCACCCCGGGGGCACACCAGAGATTCCTTATAGAAGTCCAGGAATTTGGCATACCTGCACCCAGACTTAATTTAGGAAGCTGAAATATTACAGGGCAATTACAGATTTTAATTCAGGGGAAAGGGTCCACAGCGTCAGATGAGCACTGGACAAACAGGAACCCATTTCTGCACCCAGATGAGGGGTAGGGTCCGAGGATACTCCTGGATGTCCTCCAAAGCAGCATCTCTTCATCAGCATACAAGATTACAGGCCTCTTTCCAAAAGTCTGCTTTGCAAAACCTTGGAAAGGAAAAGGCAGATGGGACTCTGAAAACATAAGATTGCCTCTAATCACTTGTTACCTATTTAATATTAATTCTTTGCAGAAAAACACAAACAAAAGCCTAACTTGAACCCTAGGAATCCACAACGTTTCTGAAGACATCTCTAGGCAGATGTACAACTACCGGCAATCTCTGCCCTTTGCAGAAATAACCAGCCAGAGTTTTCGGTGGAAGAGAGGACAATGAGAGAAAGCAGTATATCCCAAACATGGAGTTGTAAAGTTTGACCGAAAAGGCAACTGTGCCACTACTGTCTGGCTGCTTAGGACACACGAGACAATGGCTATGAACGTGCAGGTCTGCGAAGCACAAAAGCCACACAGCAAGTCAATTTATGGTGGCCAGTCACAGATGCAGGACCTCAGATTACAAGTCATCAAGGCAGTCTGGAAGATCCACTCAGCACGATGCTGAGGTACACTGACAAAAAGCACTGCCAAGGAAGGGGTGACAGGATCAAGTGATGAATGTGATGTGATGATGTCACTATTAAAAGCCAAAGGTTCCTACACATTCAGGCAGAGGAGCTGAAGGGAAAAGTAAGACATATTTAGGTGGAGTCACAACCGTTACTGAGCAGACCAGCAACATCTGCCTGAGACCCAGACAGGGAATGGATTGGGCTCAAGCAACTCCGAGGCTTTCAAGATCAGCCCAGCACCTGCTAGATTGATTGACCTTCTGCATGACAATCCATTGCTTGGGAACGCACGTTGCTTTTGAGTTCTTTCAATCCCAAACCGAGTTTAGAAAGCTATGCCCAGTCCACAGCTGTCTCTGACACCTGCCCCAAGATGCGAATAAGCCACAGTTTCCACAGGGCTGTATCCTTCCCCACCCCTGGTCCAGCTCCAGCATACGCTGCAAGCCAGTGTACACATGTCCTCTTGCACTGCAGGTCCGCTGGATAATCCTTCCCTGGCTATGGATGAAGGTTTTGGGCTCTGTGAAGATCACAGCCTCTTTTACCAGGAGGAAGAATGAGTTAGTGGAGCGGCTGTGAAATAAGAGGACAATCTTCCCTGCTGCCTCCAGGAGGTGCAGGAATTGGTACAGGTGACAGGCAAAGCGGTCCATGCCAGCTCAGAGGCATCCTGTGATGGTGAGCAGCACTTGGTCACCTTCAATCTGCTCAGCCTAAGATCAATTGCAGGAAGGAACGACGTTCACCAAATCAGGTCTCACACAAGTTTACCAAAAGTGGCAACGAACTGACAGAGCCTCATCTCCAATGTATTGAAAATACATTTCCTAGTTCAGCCTTGTCCGCAAGCCAAATTTAGACTTAGCTAACACAAACCAGCTCTGTCTAAATGTAATCACTTTTCCTATTGCTTGTAGCTTGGTTTTATGCTTGACTTAGAAACATTACCTTACGTCTACAAGTAGGGCCCGGACCAGACTATCAAGTTTACCCCATAAAACTTTGTTAGTTCACGGAGTACAAAAAATAATGTAATAAAACCACATGCCTCCCAACACCTTGGTGAACACTGCTGTGCTAACAAAGATGCCCGCGTGGCCACAGCTGTGCGCATGGAAGGAGCTGTTTTTACCTTCATCCATGGTCTTTGGAAAGGTGTCTCAGCTACGTGGGCAGAAAAGCCGGGCTGGCACTGCCCTGGCATAGACAGGACCTAACACAAACAGCCAAACTCAGACAGAGGTTGATCAGAGTGATAGTCGCAGATTTGCGAGTCTGACCTAGCTGGCACCATTTTCTTGGAAGATATATAAGTTTTACATGCCTCGCGGACAGAAGGTTTGGTTGTTACGTGCAATGGGGTTTTATGCCATTGGAGCGCCACAGTCGTGCAGAAACACAGACCCACTCTTAGATCACCTCAGCATGCTACGGTGAAGACAACCAGCTCTTGAGCCTTTCAGGATTGACAGGCTCCTTGGAAAAAGGCAGAGATGCTGAAAGAGCCTGTGCAGCTACAGTAAAAGCTGAACATAAACAGTGCTGCACTTACCAAGCTTAGCCAGCTGAAAACTTTCTTGCCGTTAATAAAAAATTAATAGAAGTTCATTTTGTACTTTGGCAAAACTCCCGGACAGCTTGTTAAGAATAGGTGGAAATGGGGAATAGTTAGAAAAGAAACTGGGACAGGTAATTGGTCATAATTCACAGGAGCACTCGCTCGCGCTCTACCTGTATGGCAGGCTGCAAAATCCCCGCAGGTGGAAAAACAGCTGCAGTCACCCACAAGGCTGCAGATGTCGGTGAGAAATCTGGTTCGTACCCACCACGCACTGGAGCGAGAGCTCACATGTTGGTGCAAAACCAGAAGCCTCCACGACAGCGTGTAGACTAACAGGGCTACCCCATAAATATCTGCATCATCTCGATACAAGATTGTAAAGCTCCAGTTAGTTTTTGAGGATGCAAAGCCGGGCAGAATCGACAGTGATGACAGTCACAGGATACTCCAAACCTTCCCATCCGTGACACGGAATAGATAATGGCAAAATATTTACTAAACAAAACCCTGACATTCTGCCAGGACCAATATTTACAGTAATTATTAACAAATCTGGGCCACGGAATATAATAAGGAAACTTCTAGAATTGCTCTATCAGTAAAAAGAGGAGGAAAAAAAAAACGAACTTCATTGCCTTTTGTACAGTATCAATTTTTTACTATTAGAGACAACTTCAGCGTACTTAGGAACACCTCAGAGAGTAATGAACCCGACAGTCACAAAATGACTTTTTCTGAGAAATGTTCCATTAATGAAGACATATTCAGGCTCATGTGTTTCTCTTGCCATTCTCTGATGCATAACAAAGCTCAGAAATGTTTTCACAGCTAAGCAAGGGAGAGTCTCATTTAATTTGCTTTAGAACTCCAACTTGTCCATAATAGAGGTGCTACAATGCTTCAGGACTCAGTGAAACAATGATACCAAGCCAGCCAAGAAGCTGAACAGAGAACAATTGGAAAAGGAAGATAAATTTAGGGAGACCACTGAAATGCTAGTATTGGTATGACTTTTGTTAACCCTCTGCCCTTAATGATGAAAAAACCAACCCAAAATACAGGCTCCACCCAACCACTCCAGTCTCCTTCATCTCCAACGGAGATGGGAGAGTTTACAGAAAACATATTTTCCCCTAATGCCTCAAATAAAATAAGACTTAAACTTCATATATATATACACAAATCTCTGCATCTGTGAAGTTACAGTGTTGCTCTCCTTTTCCCTCCCCCCTAAGATAAAACTATCAAACCCTTCAAGCCTTTCCCATGAGCTGTCGAAAAACCACAAATTGAACTAAACCCAGAACTCTTTTTCAAATCTCTGCATGCAACAACGCCATGAGCTCTCCAGCCGTGAACTGATTCCCACTCTAGGAAGCCTCACTGCATTTGAGAATCCCTGCTAGAGACCTATATTGTGCATTATTTTATCTCATTTTGTTTTGCCTCCTTTTGCTCCAGATCCCGAGATGAGGGTTTGCAAAATGGACTAGTCATTTTGAGTAATGAAGTCCAGGCTACTTAAGCCTGCCCAAGCGTCAGAAATAGCTAAACCTCGGAAAAGAAATCGGGACCTTTGACAGCATTTCAGGTCGGATACCCCACAACACTAGCCATTGCTGCAAACCTTGGCCTTCGTTACCTCTCCTCTGAATACGAGAGTATTAAACACAAGGCCACCGGGTTAGCTCAAAGAGTGACAGAGGCGGCCAGGATTCAAACCATCGCTTTCATGTGGTAGACCACAGCATTAACTACACGACGAGCAGGCATGCCCGGAAAAGCAGAGATCAATTAGGGGTCTCTTGCAGGGTTATGCAGGACACGAATGGTTTGATCCCGATGGTTTTATTTAGACGAAGGCGGCTGCCAGGTTGGACCATATTTACTGTCCCAAACTCTGAAACTAAAGGAAGCAAATTCTGTCCAGCCTGACAGGAACAGGAGTGCTCCATCTCCCCTGCTTCTCCCTCCCTCCAGCTCCTCTGAAGCCGAGGGGCACTTCACTCGGTTCCTAAGCAGACTGGGACGAAAGCCAGCTTGGGGAAGCCCAGCTCTGAACAAAGCGACACGATGAAGACACATCCGTGGGGAAGCATCTACTGACCCACGGCCACAGTCCCAACAGGGGCAGAAAGAGGCACCGTCCCTTTAGAGATGGCCAGGGAGCTCCTCAGCCTGCCTGGTCTCCATTTGGGAGCAACCAGAGCCAGAAGGAAAAAAACAAAAAACGCTGTGGGACAAGGGGAGATTTCCTGAAGCTCACTGCAGAGTAAATAGAGCAACTGGGGATGAGGGAACAAGGGACCCTCCAGTCCCGAGGGCTGTCTGGTCCCTTTCGGCGCAACCAGATTTAAAAATAAAACCTACAAAGCGGGGAGGACTGGCTTGCCCGGGCCCTCGAAAGAGCCAGCATCCGCCGGAGAGAGGGAGCGAGCAGCAAACCGCCAGCCCCAGGCAGCCAGGAAACGCTGCAGCAGGAGCCAGAGCCGCAGCTCAGCCACAAGAGAACAGGTCGGCTTAGGATGGACGAAGCTGGCTGGGGAGTTAAATTTAGACAGGTAAACATACCGAGGGGAAGAGACCAGGGTTCACACAGCCCTCACCGTCTGCTGCTGCCCGGCCCCTGGGGCAGGACCCTCCCCCCCAAAAAAAAACCTGCTGGGGGGCTGCAGCCATGGGCGGGGGCACCCCAGAATAGGGCTATTGGGGGCGAGCAGGTAGGGGAGCGCCTGACTTCATGGACATTTTCCCCCCCCCCATCATTCACTCCAAGCACGTCCCTGCCGGGCAGCATCCCTGGAAAGTGGGAGAGCAGCTGAGAGAAGCCTGCAGGACAGGGCAGCCCAAGGGGAGCCGCATCCCCGCCACACTCGGAGCATGGAGACCGTGCAAAGGAAAAGTGCCAGGGAAAACCCAACCAGAAACAGGGGACCACAGTGACAGTGTAGCCATTTGGGTGCCAGCGCCCTGCTGAGCTCCCTTTCCGAGGGAGGAAGGAGCCAAAGAAGAGGCTTGGCGATTGCTCGGGACACTTAATGCAAGAAGAAGGAGTTAAAGTTCTGCAAACTCAGCCAAACTCTAGCTTGAGCCCAGGCCCCAAGGACCGGAGGGGTCACACAGAACTCCCTTCCCCGCGCTGCAAGCCTTCAAAAACCTCCCCGCCTGTTTCACGCTCCCAAGGACAAGCGAAGGATCCCCACACGTGAACAGCCTGCCATCTACAACAGGGTCCCCCTGCAAAAGCACTTTACGTGGAGAGGGACCGTGCAATCGCAAGGCCCGCGAGAGCATCCCTGCTCCGTGGAAGCAGCCGCGCTGAAAAGCGACAATCTGCTTTCAGTGACCCCGTTGCTCTGCCTCCCGCAGAGCCGGGGGACGGCTTGCGTAAGCTCTATCAGGTCCTAAGCCAAAGCCTGGAAGGGGGCGGCGGATCACAGGGTCTGGTCTCGTCTGTAATTCTGTCCATACGGTCTCCGCCAGTTATCTGGGTAGCAAGCCCAAGAACTGGCGGGCTCCAGTAGAGCATCTTTTCCAAAAAAGACACGGTCTTTATGTGAAGATTTTAAAAGCTGGCGGAGCTAACGTTGCCTTTGTTCCGCTGCTTAATCACCCTGCTGTTACAAACATCATCTGTTTCTAACGTGAACGTATAGAGCTTAAACGCCTGTCCACAAAGTTCTCCTCTTGAATTAGAAAGCTCTCCAAGTACCAGCTGCTCTCAGCGCTGCTGAAAGCACTCAGGTATCGCACCACGCTACCTCTTAATTTTCTTTCTGAAACGCTACCTAGGTCCACATTCCTTAAATTTCCCATTAGAAAAGGATTTTTTTCCAGCCCAGGAAAAATTCCTGTGACTCTTCTCCACACTGCCTTCAGTTTTAATGAAGTCTGTATGCCGTCTTCCAGCAAGTGAAGGTCCCTTTCGCTGCAAAAAATGGAAGAAAATCACGGACTGCCCTGCCTTACATGACAACATGCCTTGGCCATCCGCATCCTGATTTTAACAGTTCTGTGTTTAAAAGTCTCCCTGAAATGCTTATTGTGTGTGTGTGTCCAATTAATTTGGAAATGATGAAATGGTTTTCACTTGAACTTTGATCAGCCATTAGAAAAAAGATCTTATGAATAGCAACAATTTATATTCATTTAAATGAGCAATCATGCAGTTTTCAGAAAAGAACTGGTTTCCCTGCGCGCCTTGAAACCCAAACCCAACAACTTCAGGACAAAAGACTCAACATCTGAAGCAATCCAGAAACAGAGACCTACTGGGCTAGAGAAAGGAGCAAATAGCATTAAAGGTGACTGCACTGATTTATTCTGGTTTTTTGTTGTTTTTTTTTTAATTTCACAATATTTGATCTCTTCCTAAAAGTCCAAGCTCCTGAAGGCTTCATTATACAAGAATGTGAATTTTTCTTTAAAAAGGTCTGTTTCTGGTCTTTGCAGATTACGTCTGGAAAATACAATTGGGACATACCTTACGACATGAAAAAAAAAAAATAGGAACCCCCAACTTTTTAGACCCAGCTCTTTCAAAACTTCCATTTTTCTTTTTTCAACTGCTGCCATGATTTCTGGCAGATTGAGAGGGAAGAGGCCAAGAGAGAAGACTTTCCAGGGCTGAGAGCCTGCAGCCACGATTTCAGCTTTCCCTAAGCAGAGGTTAGTCACACACGGAAGGACATTTTCATTGTACGTGCACTAGAGACAGGGGAAAGGACACGGGCTGCTTACAGCCGCCGAGAGGAGAGGTGTGCTAATACCAAAGGCACAGAAGGAGCTAGGGAAGGACTTGTTTCCAAAAGGGAGGAATCTCTCGCAGACTCTCCTGGGCACAGAAATACGAGCGAGCAGAGGAAACCCACGGCTGGAATGAGGCCAGCTCTCCTCTCCAGCTCTGCCTCCTACCCCACACTGGCCGTTCAACCTCATGCTTTTCTCTTCATATACTCGGCTCAATTCTTTAAAGGAGGAGGGAAAAAAACCCCGCGTCATTGAGACGATAGCTTCACTTGCCACATGTGGCAACTTATCCCATAGGTTGGATGCTTGGGGTAAAAAAATTCCACCTGAATTCCTGCAGCGCCCAGCCTTCACCTTGGATTAACCCAGGTGTCCACACACAGGACACTGGTTTAAGAGGAGTCTGTCTCTACTGCCAGCTTTGAGAAAGCCCACTTCTTTCTCTTTTGGGAAGAAGAGCACATACCCAACTTGGTTCTGCATTTACAACAGCATCTGTGCCTGTGACAGACGACAGGCACCCACAGGTTAAACCTGCCACCACCAGAAAAAGCGGTCACTTCAGCTCATGTGTCGGTGCCCAACAGCAAATGTGGGAAGGAAGGGACACAACAGGCTTATGCCTGAGTGTTGGTGCCCCCCTGCAGACCTCCCACCTGCAGGGGAGGGTGGGGGAGATGTTAGACATATGCATGTACCAGAAAAGCTCCAAAGGGACATACGGATGAAGATGAGCGTAAAGGAAGGAGTTACCTTGTATGCCCATAAATACGTGTGTGCCCAAGGCTGTGCAGACTCAAAAGCGCAAATAAAGGGCAAAGGAAAGAGCCCTCAACGTGTAGGCAGACGGGTGCATCGGTGCAAGACAGCCCACATGTGCGGGTGAAGCATGGTACAACAGATTATATCGGAAACATGCAGGTGCACATGAGGAACGGGATGCACATGCACCCGAGGTTTTGGTTATGAAGAAAATGATATAACATAAATGCTGGTACATGTGTGAGAAACAGCACCGTCAAAGAAAACCAACCCCAAAAAAGAACAGGTGAGTAGATGGACGGAGGCAGCAGAGCAAAGGTGACAATGATCACCCGCCAGAGAGTGCAGGCAGGAAAGCATTAAGAGGCAGGTAAAAGTCGGAGAGTGAGACCGACAGCGACGTTCATCCGGTGGCAGAGAAGTACAAAAAACATGGGGCAACAAAGGGCGTCACAGCACATGAAAATGTGTTTGGGGAAGTTATTTTACCCATACCACTAAGGGAAGTATTACACCATTAATTCCCAGAAAAAAAAAAACCAACCCCAAAACAAAACAAGTTTCATGAAACAGCGTGTTTGTTACGGACATAACTGGGATGCTCATGCCCTGTACCACGCACACCGTTGCTACTCCTCTGCATTTCCACACGCACAAGCGCCTTCTCCCACGTCACATGCCATAGCCCACGACGGCACATGGTGCCACACCGCAGGCACGTCGGTGAGAAGGACGGCGTGGGCTTGGATGCGCTCAGGAAAGCTGCTGTGCTCACTCTCAGGGAAAGGGCCCTCACCCGAGAGTAACGTCCTTCCTCTCTGAGTAACGTCCGTCTTACCAGAATAACATCTGTTTTGCCAAACTCGTGTCTGTCATGCCCGAGGAACATCTGTTTTACCAGCACAACATCTGCCACCCCAGAGGAGCATCTCTCGCACCCCAGCAACGTCCTTCGTGCCAGAGTACGGCCCCTCACGACCGGGCAGCATCTCTCCTGCCATAGCAGGTCTCTCCCGACGCAGTACCACCGACAAGGCCACCCCACAACCGGCCCTAGCCCCGTGCCCCCTTCGCCCCTCCGGGGCTCCGTGCCGCGGGTGGCTCGCCCGGGGGCTGCTGCCCGGCGGCGGCCGCGGCTCGGCCCCCCGACGGCCCCTTCCCCCAGCCGGGGCCGCCCTCCGCGGGGGCTCCGCGCAGCCCGGACCGCCCCATCCCCGCGGCCCCCCGCGGCCCCTGCCCTGCCCCGACCGACGGCCGTGACGGGCCGGGGGCGCCGCCGGGGGTCGGCAGCGAAAGGCGGCCGTGGCTCCCGGGCGGGGAGAAAGCAGCGACTCCCCGGGCTCTGCCCCCGCCGCCTCCCGCCCCTTCGGGGAGCGCCCGGGGAGGCGCCCGGCGCCGGGACGGGACGGGCCCGGGAAGCCGCGCCGCCCGGCACGGCGAAACGCCTCCCGCCCCCCGGCCTCCTCCCCCCGCCGCCGCCGCCCTCCCCGCCGCCGCGGCCCGGGGCCGCCTCCTACCTGCATCTCCCGGGCGCCGCGTACCCGGGCGGCGGCGGCGGCGGCGGCAGGTGAGCGGGCGGCCGCGGCGGGCACGGGGCTCCGCGCCCCTCGGTGCGGCGTCGCGGCGGCCGGAGACCGCGAGGGGACGCACCTGCCCCGGGGGCCGCGGCCCCGTCGCCGCGCCTGGCCGAGCCCCCCGCCGGCAGCGAGAGGGGAGCGGGGGGAGAGGCTGCCGGCGCTGCCCTCCCCGTCGCCGCGGCGGCGCTTGGGCTCCGGGAACGGTGGCACCGGAGAGCGACTCCCGGCCGAAGTTGGCGGCGGCGGCGAGTGCCGGGCCCGGGAGGTGCCGGCGGATCCCGGGGGCTCCGGCCGCCTCCGCCCCGCCTCCCCCCGCCCCGCGCCCGCCCCCCGCGCCCTGCGCCCGCCCCGCCGCGGGCACCGCCGCCGCCGCCGGGATGGGGCTCGCTGGAGGGGGCGCGGCGGCCTCCCCCGCCGGGGCGGGCGGGGGGGGCGATGTGCGGGCCCGCCGCCGTCGGGGGAACCCCGTGCCGGCGGGTGGGCAGGGCGACGGAGGGAAGCGCCGCGGCGCTGGGCGGCAGAGGGGGCCGGAGGAGACCCCCCGGGCAGCGCCGTGCAGCTGCGGGGTGGCCGCGGGGACCGGGCGGGCTCCTTCCCTCCGGTCCCTGCAGCCCTCCGGTCCCTGCCGCTTCGCCCGTGGCCGGCAGCGCATCCCCCGCAGGGGCTCTCGGTCACTCG
This sequence comes from Rissa tridactyla, assembly GCF_028500815.1. Lineage (NCBI taxonomy): Eukaryota > Metazoa > Chordata > Aves > Charadriiformes > Laridae > Rissa > Rissa tridactyla. The sequence goes on from NC_071466.1 coordinate 151,989,705, forward strand.
TGGGTCGCTCCCAGCGCACCTCCGCGGTGGTCGCTCCCTCCCCGGTCGCCGTCCCTAAGCGCCCAGCTCGCCACCGTCCTGAGCAGCAGACAGCACCGTGCCCTACCATCCTCCCCATGGGCACCCTGTCCGTGTGGCCCCTGGCCCAGGAACCAACGTGCTGTAAGCCAGAGCCCCTCTGGCGTGGGCAATGGTGGTTCTGGCTCTGGCCAGAGGAAGGGTTTTGACCTGGTGACCCTCTGGTTCATCCGAGTGGGGATTTTTGGCATCTGGCTCCCAGTGCGGGCAGGGATGTGTTGCAGGGAAGGTGCAAATGAGGCAAAGCCTGTTAGAAGAGGCTGGCAAAGTTTGGCAGAAGAGGCAATGCACAGCTTGCATGAAGCTCTTGATAGGGCTGGATCTCAACAGGCACATCCATCCCTTGCCTGCAACACCAAGAATCACACTGGGGGCTCTCCCCCGCCTCTGCTCCTATAAAACTTCACAGATTCACGGTCAGATCCTGTTCTCACTTTTCCTGGCAAAAGTGGGGAGTAGCTGCACAGGCATTAGCAAGATCGCTGCAAATTTATGTTGGTGTAACTGAGAGCGGTGCCTTGCCCTCGGGATCGGTGGGCATCTCAGCACATGGAGGTAGGATTTACACGCCTGGCCTCCAAGCTTGGTGGCAGCTCAGCAGCAGCCAAGGAAGGCAGGATTCACACTTGTGTCAGGATCCCCATCTCCAGGCCCCACAGCGTCAGGCATCCAATGTCTCCGTGCGGCAGGAGCTGCAGAGCCCCGTAGGCAGTGCGAGGAGCGCTTTGCTGCTCCTACGCATGCACAGCCACACGAAGATGAGGATTCAAAGGGAGTTACATCAGGGAGGCATTTGGCCCCCTGGAATTACTCAGATTTGTACCAGGCTGGGATTTAGTGCAGCTTGAGGCGCACACCCCCACCCAAGTGCCTGGTTTCAAACTTGAGCATCCGTTTCGGGTTCAGAGTGGAAATACTCATGTGAGCAATTTTAGAGGAGCAGGTAAATGTTTGAATATAGGCTACATGGTACAAATAATTGAAGGCTCCAAGAGTCTTAATTTATGACCAACTGTTCCAGTGTTTCCCATCACTGTAGTCATTAATGATGCTTTCCTTTAATGGGAATAGGAGATAGAGGAGGTACAGCTGGAGGTAAATAGTAACCCAGTGTTTGTGGTAGGAAATAAGGAGCCATTGTCCTCAGCACTATGTAACTAGAAAGATAATAGTTGGTACAGCAAATACCAACTAATTAGAGGGCAAAGGCAGTCTTGAAATTGCAGCTGGCTGCAGGAAATTTTAGGTGCCAGCTTTTTCGCTCCGACGTAAAGCCGGTTTACCATATGGGCTGTTGTTCCCTGCCAGTCTGTCAGACTTCTACCTTGCACGTTAAGGCTGCGGAGGGCAGGGGCAGGGTGCTCCTTTGGGGCCCTGGCAAACAGCAGGGTCCCCTCTTGGGGACCTGGAGGTGTGAAGGGGAGCGTCACACACCTGAGGCCTGGTAACAAATTGCTTGCCCTGTCAAGCAACACGCTTTTCCACTTTTGGTGCTACAAGGGACAGCTGGCCGCAACGGGTCAGCAGGCCAGAGATCCTCATCGGTCCTCACGGGAATCCTGGGGCTGGCACTGCTTCACACCCCGAGATGGGGTCTTACATCAGGGTTAGAGGTGGCAGAAGGCGAAGGCAGAGCCACTGCAGGACCAAGAGCAGAGACGGATGGGCAGGACTGAATACACGTACTCCTTAAAACCTCCAGCTATGAGCTGTGTGGATTATTCAAAAAAGATCCCAGTTTACTGAAAGACCGCAATGGCTTCAGCATAGTCCATGAGGAAGATGGAATTTTCCGCAGCTTTAATCCTTCCTTGCTGTCTCCAGTCCTGCTTTGGTGGGACAAGAAGAGCCATAGGGAGGCATGTTGGCAGTGCCTTGGAGGTGCTGGGTGCCAGGAAGGGGCAGGAGGGACAGGTGGGTACACACCTCGAAAGCTGGGTGGGAGCGGGCCCTTGGCTAGCCACTCGAAGGGCTGGACAAGAGGCAAGAGGTCCTCAGCCAGCAGTAACGAGGTGCATGGCCCATCTTGGAGGGCGTGTGTCTCACAAGGGGGAAGACTTGGCACTCCTGCCAGCGCTGAGGGCAAAAAACACAAAATGAGTTGGTCATGGTGCTTGAGTGGGTGGGTGAGGACAAGAGACCACCTATTGCTTTGCCTCACTTTGTCCTCTCTGCTGAAATGTCTTTGATGTTTTTCTCCTGGAAGGAGAAAAGTTGGTTGCCGCCTTTTCCTCTGGTTTGTCCCACAAGTTTGCTTTATCCTCCACCAAAACACCACCCTATGAATATTATACCGTAGTTTTTCTCCACTGAAGCTACTCCTCCACCTACAGAGGAGGATGGACAAGGAACAGGCACTTGTACCCTAGTGAGCCTCACCAGGTACCGGGGGCACCAGCTGCCAGTAGGAGGGGCTCCTGTCTAGTGTCAGCTGCCAAAGATGTCATCCAGATGTTCTTTAGATGTCCTGATATGATTAAGCCTCACTGATTTAATAACAAGCAGTGTCCACAGCTGGAACTGGTCAGGATGTGGGCTTTACTCCACAACCAGATTCTTGGATGTGACTAATATTAGTGGGAGACACTGTCACAGCACACCCAGGGAAGACACTACATCCAATCACTTGTGAAAAGTCGCTTAATCCATGCAGCCCCCGGACACCACAAGCAGTTTTACTTCTCGCCAAAACATTCCTATAGCTCCAGTTGCCCTCACGGTCCTTTCTCTTCTACTACAGTAATGGATATTGTGTCTCTCACCTGGCTGGCCTCTGCTGCTGGTGAGCAGGAAGGGGGTGGGGAAGCGCTCAAACTGTTTGAGGTGTGGAAATACTCAGCTCACTTGGCAGAGAAGAGCGATTTAAAATGTCTGAGGAACGCAGGTCCCTCTCAGTTAATGGCATGACCCTGCAGAATATATTCAGAAGGAGGAGACCTTGTCACTAGGAAGTTACCCACGTGGCTCCAACTTTTCTTAACACAGATGTAGGCCCAGTCTAGCATTTCTGTGGTGCTCATCAGCTCTGATCTCCTGGGAAATTTCTTCCATCCCTGTTGCATCTGCACAATAAGCTTCCTCCCTAGGCAGATGGTCCTGCGTCCTCTCCACACGCAGGGCAGAGCTGAGGCCGAGATGATGCCCATTCTGCGACAGCTTTCAAGGAGTACTCACTATGCTTCTTTCATTGAGTTGGACCTTTTCTTTGTCCTTTAATTACCACTCACCCCACACTCCTGTGGTGGAATTAGTAGCAGTAGTAGGAGCAAGTCAAAGGGAGTGAATTTGTTGTGAGGAACTGGACACATTTGCAGCAGTGAGATTTTTATGAGTCAAGGTGGAATTCATGGAATAAAAATCTGGAAATGGAAAAAAAAAAAGTAACCTTGAGCTTCTGCCAAAGGAGGGCTCGTTCCAGATGAGTTACCTGATCTGACCTGCCTCGCAGGTGTGAAAACCTTCATTGACCCACCCCCATGTTCTCTACCTGCCCCTGCAAACACTGAGGAAAACCACCACCTTATTCCCAGCTGCTGCCCTCGTGGGAAGCAGCCAGTTTCCTTGAGGCGTAAAGCTCATGACCTGAGAATTTGTGGCACTCCACAAAAGGAAATATAGGCTAAACTTCTGAAACATTTCCTAATGTTGACGTCTTTCAAGCAGTGGAATTGTCTCCCCAGGGACACGTGGATCCTCCGCTCCTTGAATCAAGGAGACAGGACCAGACAATGCAGAGGGAGACGTATTGTTGGGAACCTTACTGCCCCCGTCCCTGGGAGAGACAATGAGGAGGGAGAGAGGAAATAAATTAGATGACTTGAATCATTTCCAGCTCTAATTGCTATGATCTTGCAGTCGTTTTCCCAGCCCTGAGTATAACATTAACCATCGAAGCACGATTTCACCCACGGTCAATTAAACCGGGATTCATCTGGCCTGACATCACCAAGTAAAATCCATCCTGGACTCAGGGACACCCCGCTGAGAAAAGACAGGAGCCAGACAGGGGCTCCACGGGATGGGCAGAAGCTGCTGCCTTTGGAGGTGCATATCTCTGAGCACGCTCTTCCCCTCCGCCGGCACAGGGCACAAAGGGCAACGCAGCAACGGCATGGTGTGCGTTTGCTTTTCCTCACCTCAGTGATGCACTAGCAGCATCCCTGGGAGTCACTCCCCCCGTCTGGATGGTGCTGTTGTCTGGGGAGCTGCTCCAGAGGTCAGATGGAGTCAGCCCGCAATGCTGGCTGATGTGTGCCGTCCTGCGAGATGTCAGGCTACATCTTCATGCCCAGCGGCTGCAAATATTATCCTCTGTCCGGTTTGCCCCTGCCTGCCTGGTCCTCTGAAGCGCAGCTCTGGGAAGCCCGTCAGGTGCCCACAAGGGTTTCAGTGTCTGGAGCTGCATTTCTGAACGTTGAGCTCCACAGCTTTCTCCTATGGCTGCAGCCCTTCTCCTTGCGGCTCCTTTCCCTTCCTCCCTGGTCCTTGAACAAAGGGGTGAACCGAGCCGTTTACTGGGTCCTGAATACCAAGAAAGCAAATAAAGAGAAAACCTCTGGAAGACACAAGGATTTAAAGGACGCGGCAGTAACCAGACAGACCTGGTGGCTGCGGCGGGGTGAAGTCCTGACTTGCCTGGCTCCACGTAAGTCGGTAGCAAGGCTGGGGAGAGCACGGAGAGTTCATACCTCCTCGTTCAGTGCTTTAATCATTAGACAGGCGCTCCCGACAGTGGGCTCTGTGGGCTGAGCGAGTTAAACTGTAACTGCCCTCCTCAGCGGCCCCCAGCGAGGAGCCCCGGCTTGTGTGACTGGGGAAGGACCAGCCTCCCACCAGCAGAGTCCCACCAGCGATCACTGACAGCTTGGGCAGGAACCCGGGGGTGGCCCCGACCGTGGGCTGGAGTTGGGGGGAGCTGCCCCAGGTCCCCACAGTGGCCATGGGGATGGACCAGGACCCTGTTGGGTTTTGTCCCATGGAGCTGGGAAAGGGTCCCCATCCCTCCCTCGCTCGGGCAGATAGGCATCACCCGGCCCCATGGCACTGCTGGGCAAGGGGGACAGGAGATGCCCCTGGGCCCAGCCCAGGGCACCAAGCCCCGTGTCCTGCCACTGATAAGGACCAGGGCTACGTGTTTTGGGGAGGCACAAGGCCATGGCCATAGCCAGACGGTGAGGTAATCTGCCCCCCGACTCCCCTCCGCTCAGACCAAGTCTCTTGGTCTCTTCTACTTGGCTTAAACCCAGAGGCGAAGAGTTGTACATCCTTTCCAAAATTTTTATCGGCATGAATTATGACAACTCTGGATATTCTTATTGTCTGTTTGAATGGCCGATCCTGTTCTAAAGTCTTACTTAATTCTTGGCCTCAGCTGCTTCCTGTGGTAACGAGCTCCGCAGCATAATTAAACGTGGTCTGTGATAGCAACCATGCGATGGGCTCCACCAGCGGCAGCAGCGCATGGCTGTGCACACGTGTGTCTCCATGTACCTGCGTGTGTGCCGGCTGGGGTGCACGGGAGGTGACAGTGTACCCCTGCCCACTTGCAGGCAGGACGAGCATCCCCCTCTGAGGAGAGGAGCAACCCCAGGGCGCAGCTGGGCTCGGGGACACTGAAGCCACGGTGCTGGGGCTGTTCACCCCGGGTGCTGTGACAGAGGGTTCCTCCCAACGCCTGACCGTCAGGGGAATGACAAAACCCAAATTCCTGCCCTACACAGTCAGAAGGGAGCGGTTGCCCCTCCAGCCCCCTTCCTCTGGATTAGTGGAGTGATGCTGAAGTCCCACAAATCTGGCAAGAAGATGTCCCCGAACAGCTGAGCATCCATGGGTGGTTTGGGGGAAAGCACACGAGAGGCTCTGGCTGGGATCTGTCAGGGACAGATGAGCCCCGGCACCCACCTCTCCTGCGGCCCCTTGGCGGGGACAGCTGGGGCGGGGGGATGTGTGTCCTCCAGGGCCCCTTCCCCTGGATGGCACCACGGGAATCCCAGCTGATGCTAAGGGTTTACCTCACTCCACTACATGCTCCCTAGTTTCTCAGTTTAATCTCTTTCTTCTTTTTCTTTTTCCTCCTTTTCTCTTTCTCCCTTTTTCTTTTCTTCTCCTCTTCTTTTCTCCTTTTCCTTTTTATTTTGCCCTCTCCCCCTTCTTTCTGATCTTCTCCCTTTGTAATTTCTTCCTTCAGTTGCTCAAACGTTCTTTAATTTCTTTCTTCGAAAGCAAGACAGGCCTCTGGCTGGAGCTGGCACTGACGGGGTGAGAGGGGATTATTCTCCTGATAATCACCGGGATTAATGCCACAGAGCAAGGAGGAAACAAACACAATTCACACGTTACATCCAGCTTTCCCATGGACTGTGCAGACAGGTGGGCTCACGCTGATGGGCTCACAGGGTCGAGCCCCCTCTCCCCTGCCTGGCCCTGTAGGCACTGTGTGGGTGGGCATGGGGGGCAGAATACCCCAAATCCGATGTAAGAGCCGCTCCCTGGACTTGCTTGGTGCCTCTCTGCGTCACCGCTGGCTTGGGCACCTCCCGGCTGTGGGGACGAGCCCGACGCCCTGCTCGGGTGGCCCCGGGGACACGCAGGTGACGCAAACTGGCTTCCGGGGCGGGTGGTACACGCTCTGCGGCCTGGCAGGTGGCAAGGGAAGGGAATGAAATGTGCTGAGATGCCAAGCCAGGAGGGTGCGACCAGTGCCACCGTGCCACGAGGGAGTCGTGACAGTCGGCAGAGTCTGGATGGTGTTGGGAACGTCACCGCGCAGAAGGGGAGGGTGGGACAGAGCTGCCGGGGCTGCAGAGGGAGGCTTAGGGCAGTGCAGGGAGGGATGTCATGTAATGTATGTCTGCCAGGCGTGTGATTGCTAGTGCTGCTGCCCGGAGGCAGACGCTGCCCTGGGACGGATCTCACAGAGCCTGGGGACGGTCACTATTTACAGCTGGTGAAACCACAGCGCGTTTCCTGCTTTTATTTCTGGGTCCCACAAAGCCCAAGGATGAGCTGAAGAGGGTAAGCGAGGCTTAGGTCGGGCTCCGTAGCTCCTGGCTTCGCCGCTCACAAATCATTCTGCAAACCAACCCGATGACAATAAAGCCTTTGTGTGAAAACCACCGCATTTCGTGGGCTCCATAGTGTCCTTTGATGACAAATGCCTTTGCTCAATAGTCTCACCTTCACAGTGCAAACTGAAGGGAACATAAATACAATTCTTAGCCACTGTGGCTTCTAAACAAATATATATATAGCATGGGTAATATATGGGCTTACACAAACATCAGCATTAAAGCACGCAAAGTAGGCAGGGAAGGAAACTATAATAACTGAAGCACCAGCGCAGGCACAAGATACAAAGAGGGAAGAAACCACATGGCAATAGATGGTTGTCTTCTAAGGCACTCGTATGTTGTGTTGAATATGGTCTCAGTGCTTGGCCACGGGACAAAGGGATGCACATGGGTACTGATGCTCCCGTGGCACAGGCAGCTCTTGGCACATTTGTTCACAAATAAAGTAAGTGTGTGTGTGTGTACATATTTACACATGCAAAAAACTAAAGACGTTTAAGCCAATGAGTTCTAGTTCAGACTGCTGCCATGTACTCTTGCAAAGGTAAAATTAAAGACATAGAGTTCCCCCCATGTAATTTATGTGTAATTGTGTACGTGTTCTGTATTTTCTGTGGTTAGCATCCTTAAGTCACGACTGAATTTTCAGCTTGAGACACTGATTTTCCAGGATGCACAGAGCACCTACCTGCTAACACCACTTGTGGCACCTGAAGTTGAGCCAAATCACTAAATTCTTCAACACATCCCGAGACTGTACTTATACACACCTGCAAAAAGCCAAAGAAAAACTCCCCAAAAACCCAAACCAAAAAAAAAAAAACCCCACAAAACCTGAAGACACCATGATTCATGCCTCAAAACATATTCACATGCCTAAGAGCTTTTTTTTTACTCAGGAAGGCTTTTTTTGGGTGGAGTTGATTCTTGTTTCTAAGCCTTTAGTGTTCACTGAAGCGACATTTTTCTTCATTTCCCTCCAGCCACGGGAGCTGGAATTCTTTTTTTCTAAGTGGGGATGGGGACCCTCTTTCCATCACATGGCTTCAGGGGCTGTGTTTTGAAGAACCGAACATCATGAAAGATGGTAACGTGTTCAACACCCTCCAGGATGTGGCTTGTATATAATCCCTTTTATAGCAGCGTGAGTAACGTTGTGCACAAAGATCTATGGAGAGCAAATGAGCTTTTGTGTGGTGTAGAGGGCCCAGATCTGCCTCTCTTGATCCTTAATGAGTACATACAATTGGGCTTTAGGGGTAACCACATCATTCATTGTCAGTGAGTGACGGGAACCTTCCCAAGCACACAGCAGCTAAACCTCCAGGCATGGGTAGCCCTTTAGAGGCCTGAACCGCAGCTGATACATCCCAACAGAGCTCTACTGAAGGCAAGGAGGGAGCTGGCCTTTGACATTGTCTTTGGTTGATTTGCTCTTTATCTTTTCTTTCATTTCCTTGGCTCTTCTGTGTCGAGAAGATGCCTGTAGTTAATGGTGTCAACGCTACAGGGAGGATGTGCTTCGAGACACCCCAGATGGCAGGGATCCGGTCAGGTTTAGCTCCAAGCTGTGCATGAAGTTATTGCTACGCCACTGCCTCCTCGCACGTCCAGAGAGGTTCCCAAATCATCCATGACACCCTCGCTGCACAGCGCCAGGCTGCAACACACCCCGCAGCGACACAACCCAAAGGCCTCCATCGCGTCTGAACTTGCCGAGATATCATCTTAAGATTGCACACGAAACGATGAGCGTAAGCGATACCGTTGTGCTGAATAAGGTCTCTTACCAGAAAAACAAAAACAGGGAAAGTTAGCGTCATCGTCTCTAACCCCTGTCGCTACCCAGCTGTAAGCAAACGCAGAGAAAAGCTCTGGGTCAGCGTTAGGTTGGGTGACTTTGCTGTATGGATCTAAGACTGGTTTCCCAATGAAGTCATGCTCCGGTCTGTCACTTCACACAAAGGAAGCCTCTGGGTCATCCGTGGTGATATTTGTCTGCGGCTCTATAGATAGCTTTGATCTACTCGTCTGACAGATGAGCATAAATAATTGTGTTACCGCTCTTGTTTCCAAGAGTCATCACTTCATTAACAAAGGGATCAAATTAAAGCCTACAACCGTAAGGGCGAGGAGCAGCCTTTCACTGTCACCTTGAAGCCATTGTGCCCAACTTGGGCTACTGGGCGGAGATTGTAAGGACTGATGTTGTGTTAGGTGCACCACATCTCCAGCGTCCACCATTTGGCAAAGTGCTTGTTCCTGCAGCTCGGAGCGAATCCAGCAGCTGCTGCCTCTCCCTGGCACACCGGGGTCATGGGCTGGGTGAGCCTCCAAACCCTCCTCGGGTCCATGAAGAACCTCGGGTTACAAACAGAGAGTGGGTGTTTGAAGATATTAATCCCTCCCTGCCACCCCAGGGTGGCTGCGGACATGGATTCCAAATGGAAGCTGTGAACTCGTATTATATTTTGCTGACAAATCCAGGCTTTGCCATTTCTTTGAGGTCCCTCCAGGCTGTTGTACCTCTCCTGCCCTGGGTCTAGCAAGGGATCCATTCCGGATTCAGGGCGTCACGTTGCCGCCCAACTAACAGGAGAAGACCCCTCAGAAGGCACTGGTAGGAAGCGCAATTCATGGTGTGCAATGTCATTGTGGTGATGGAGGATTTTGAATGCTGGCCTAAACGCACCAAGGGGAAAGAGTTTCTGTTATCTGTGCTCAAGACAGTGTTTTGCATTTCTCACAACATTGGGGCAGGAAAAATAGGGACCTTACGGCACAGTGTGATTTGAAATGGTCACAAAGGAGTTTGCAGAAGCCAGAGTGGATTGAGCAACTTGGTTCCTACCGTCTCCTCTCGAAGGACCAGCAGCACCACACGTGCCGGGGCAGCGGTGCCTGCGTTTGTCACGCCCGTCGGATAACTTTGCAGGCTGTCCAAAGCAACCAGCAAACCCCTTGTGTTTAACAGCTTTGAATTAAAATAATAATAATAATAAAGATAACAAAAATGGGTGCTGCTTTCTGAGAGGCAGAGCAAGCTGACAGCACTGAAAGATGGGGTGCTACTGCCTTCGAGCATTTTGCTAGTTTGTCATCTGAAGAGACAATGCAAGCCATCGCGTTACTACTGCTGAACAATTTGCTGCAAGTTAGCTGAGCTTCAGCAATCGGCAGCATGCATGCTCTTAGCCCAACGCAAATCTAAGACAAGTATGTCAGCCGAAACGGTAGCTGCCAGCTACCATTGTCCTCTCCTTCCTTGCTGAGTAGCAGAAAGACCTTGCCACAGTCGTATATCATCCTCAGTGGAGATTCTTGGTTTTCCATACAATCCCCTGTTTTAGGGCCGCATCTTATGCGGACAATCAAGATAACAGCGTGAATTCCCACTTATCCTGGTTCATTTTACATCTCTGGAGCCCTAAGAATCTGTCAGAAACGCGAGCATTCAGCAGTCGCGCCAGGCGCAGTGAAGAGGCCGTCTTGGGACCAGAGCCAAGCTCAGCACAAACCCGATAATATCTTTGTTACCACTTCAGCTGCATTCTGCTAAAAAATGTTAAAAAAAAAAAAGGGGATATCCTGTACAAGCATTATTCTGCTGCATTTATGCATAAGAGATTAGTCCTGCAAATAAACTCCGCAATAGAGTAAAAAAAAAAAAGCCACTTAGTACTGCTGTTTTTTCCCCTCTGCATCAGATCAGGTGAGAAAGAAACAATGAAGACACCCATTTGCGGTACTGCAGAAGGAGAACCAAGTGATCTAACTCCTGTCTTCTACTGAACGTCGGCCTTTAAGCAGCCCAGCCCGGGCTGGGTACGCTCTGTGCAGCACAGGTGAAGGCGGCCACCAACTGCTCTCTTTGGCCAGGGCCTTACGCTGATCCCCACCCTCCGTCACCTAACGCAAAGCCACATTTCCTCGGAGGAGAAATAAGGGCAGTTTTTACAGTCTCTGAAAAAAAATCACGGTGCTTTCTGTTCTGGTTGAAAGTGTCTCCGAGAGGGTTGAACGTTTAGTATCAAGCAACTGCTGATAACGCTCGCTCAGGTCGCAAGCTGCCTGGACCAGGCAAAGTGAGTTTTATTGCACTCACATATCTGATCTTATCTGTGGTAAGCGATGCATAAAGCACCTTCCCTACAAAAAACTGAGCTTCCTTGGCTTTGGTGGGTGCCACGGGCCTACAGAGCTCCCCGGCTGCCGCTGAGCCCCAGCTCCCTCTGAAAACAACCTTATGGTTACTGCCTGGATTGGGAAAAAACACACCTGGAGCCAAGATATGCTCCTTTACAGCAAAGAAGGATACCAGCAAAGCGGCAATAGTTCAAAATATCCTTAATAGTGGCACCCTTTGCTTTCTCAAACTTTAATGACCGCCACCACCAAAATACTCATAGTAACTGCTAATGCTAAATTAATTAATTCATAGAAGAATGGCATGAGCTGCTGATTGAAGTCACACGGGGACCACAAGAAATGAGATGCTGAAATCAAACTTACCTCTTTCTGCATTTTGTACTTAAAATCCCCTGTGGAAGTATTGCACGTGTCCTCCCAGTCATTGAGTATCTGACGTAGCATCTCACAGCTCTTACCGACTGCGGTCTACAAGCGTCTGCGGTCTACAAGCGTCTGCGAACACGTGCCCCTTCTGCGATATGTCAGTCACTCTGTCAGGTAGAGTCTCAAATTTTTTTATACAGGACCTTTGTGGGAGACTTGTGCTGCTGCCAGGAATGACCTGGCTGGGAGAGGCAATGCATCTTGTGGACAATAAGGACAAACAGAGGAAGCACATCGCTGCCTTCATTTTAATGTCAAACCAGATCTCCCTCTAAGTCTTTGACTCCCTAACAAGCCTCAGGCAGCCTTGGCTGCGTATGGTGTGTGATCATAGTTAATGTCCAGCTGTGCGTCTGAAGAAACGGGAGTCTTCTTTGCTAGATGAAGATTTCAATTATCCAACCCATCAGAAATAAGTGAGGGCTATTGAAGTTCAGAGATGCATTGCATGGGGAAGCGCTGGCGTGCCCAGGGAGCAGCAGCACAAGCTGCTGTCACTGTGGTGCCCATCTGTGTTTGGCGTGGGTGTGAAGGTAGAAGCGGAGGTCTGCTCACAAGCACCGCTGAATTGCAGCTGCTTTGGGGCCTTAAGCACCCACGGCAGATGTTTCGCAGAGAAGGGTCAGACACCTCTGTCAAGAGGGGGCCGAGCACAGAAACAAACTGAAGGCTTGGGCAAATGCAGGTTCATGGTCAAAGGGAACTAGATTGCATTTTTACACGTGCAAAACTAAACTGAGCCAAGTACCCAAATAAGGTCTTGATACATATATCGTAGAACCATAGAATGGTTTGAGTTGGAAGGGACCTTAAAGACCATCTAGTTCCAAGCCCCCTGCCCTGGGCAGGGACACCTCCCACTAGACCAGGCTGCTCAAAGCCCCATCCAGCCTGGCCTTGAACACTTCCAGGGACGGGGCATCCACAACTTCCCTGGAATAACGAGATTTTTCTTGTCAACCTAAACAAAGGAACACATGTACAGATAGAAGAGATGAACCCCAATTTAGCTCTAGATGTGGATGATGAATGTGTGCTGTACTAGACCAAATCCCCTGCTCTGAGCACTTGTGAGCTGCGGAATTTGAAGTCTGGGTCTTCCCAAATGTCAGGATTTGGTTAATTTTAGAGTCACGTTAGAGCAGATATGAGCTCACTCCTCTTGAAAAATATGGAAGGACTTTAAGGCAATTCCTTCTTTATAGAAGCAGCCCCCTTGATGTCTCAGTGGTTGCTAATGTGAGGGACAATTTACAGAACCAAAGTATCAAGAGATTTGCAACCCAGAGGCTTGGTGGTCTTGGAAGAAGCATGGTTGACAGCAACGCTAGGGTTTACGCAATTACTGATTTGAAGAAATCAATTAATCCTGCACACTTAATGAACGAAAGGTCCAACAAAAAGACAGTTACATAAATACATCACTGAAAATTGCATCATGGACCTATTAGGCATGAAGTCATGTAGATTTTCTGATTCCCAGACCTTTGATAGTGCAAGCTTAGTATTCTTGAAACATGGTTCTCAGTGTGCAGCTATATATATATATATAATCGCACAGACACATAGAGATAGATGCACACGTGCACATCAATACATTGGGACAGAAGATGATATACTGTTTAAAGCTAAACATAGTTTCTATGTATTATATAAGAGAGTTTAAGAGCGTTCATATACATTCCAAGACTTGTGGTTCCCCAAAATGGTGCACCCTTACAGAAAATGAAGGGTTTACTCAAGCTGAACAAAAACCCTTCTAGGAGGGGTTTTGAACTACAGCAGCAGCCCATCCTTTTTCCCAATACATAAAGAAACCAAACGTTTTTTAACTTGCCTTCTGACAAAGTTTGCATCCACAGAAGCTCCTACAGCTGAATTCCTGCTGAAGTGGCACCTCCACACAAAGGGCCTGCGGAACTTGAGCCTAAACATTTAACTTCTTCGTGATTAATCTAGAAGAGTTTTAATGTTTGCAGTTGTAGCTCACTGGGAAAACCTACCAATCGTGTACTTAAAATCACCTGGATTTAAAGCTCGCACCCACGGAACCACTTGCTACACCCAAGCTGGTCCCAGCCGTTCCACTTACGTTTTGTACGTCATTACTATACTCAGAAATAAAGTCTACCAACACAAGGTGTATGGCTCTGTTTGCTTGATAAGCAAAAAAAATAGTATGCAATTAGTTTAGTATATACAGCTACAATATATTTAGTTTTCCGGGGCATATGCCCTTTCTCAGGTTTGAGGGCTTTTAAAGACAATAAAAAAAAGGACTTTGGCCATTTGCCCAAGATTCCTAAACATCCTGAAGCCCAGTGAGAAGAGTGGCTACTTGATATCTCAAAGTCCCAGTCCAAAGATCACCAGCCTTATGCACATCACCTCATTAGCGCAGGCAGTTAGTTTGTAATTACCCTTTTGGGTAATCCTGCGTGGTACAGCTGGTGCATCCCTATAGCATCAATCCGCATAAGCAGAAGGCACGTGTGCAGCACAGGTGCAGCAGATCCCGTTGGAAACAGGAGACCCTAAATACATTGCTCTTCCTGGTGTATCGCTGATGTGGTTTCAGTAGAGTTTTCCTGATTGGAGTAATTTAGAAAAGCGGGTTTTACAGTGTCATCCTGGCTAGAATACTGCAGGAGGAGCCTGGGTAAGACAGGGGCTCCCCACACCTCTATGAACCTATCTTTGCAATATGTGCAAAGCAAAATGTTTTAAATTTGTGTGCGTTTGACCCCGGGGCTGACCATTCGCCGTTTCCAGTGCTGCCTTGCCTGTTCTGCGTCACGGTAACAGCAGTCAACACGGACAATTTCAGTCAGATGCCTTGTTGTGTTGTACGGCACGATGCATAAAATGTAACCTGATAACGCGCAAGAGTGATCTGGCATCTTCGTTTTGTAGCGCGAACAGTGTTATTGTTATGGGCCATCCAAAATATGAGTCAGCCCACGGGGATGCGGTGCTGCAACACAACACACTAAGCAGCTGGAGCCGGCGTGGGCTGCGGCGGCTCGGCTCAGCTCTGCCTGCAGATGTGCTGCTCTCCCTGCAGATGTGCTGCTCTCCTGCAGATGTGCTCTCCCGCTGCTGGCGGCCGCTGCGACTCTTGCCTTTCGCTTGTCTTCCTCTTTCAGAAGGACAAGCCAGTCAGAAATGGCATTTGTGCCACTTTCAGACCAATGGATACCCCGTGGCAGAGTAACCAGTTAAATTTATGTGGCATGTGGTTTCATTCAGCTGATCTGGACTGCGCTGCAAAAGCCAGGCACACCCTGGCCTGGTGGGAATCACGAATCCCCTTCTCAGCCAAAGACGCTCAAGCGAACATAAAACAGACTGGGAACCAAAAGGCCGATGGACTCTTCCTTTCAAAGCTCCCGAGAGCCTTAATCCCCGCGTATCCTTTTTCCACACGCTGCTTTACGTGCCTGATTGAAGCCCAAGTGATTGAAACCCAATTAGCAGAGGGAGGGGAACGTCCAGGCGCTGAGATGAGGATGCCTGTTCCTGTCACACATGAAGTCACTCGCACGGAAACAACGCGTCGGGATCCCAAGAGCCCCTTGAAATTATAAATCTCCAGAAAGGAGAAGGGACAAGGCCAGCAAGAAAGCCCAGAGAAAAATTGGCCGCACAGACAGACAGAAAGAAATGTAAAAGGCTTTGAGAGAGGAATTGGTTAGAAAGTGTCCCGACGTGGGGAGGTCTGCCCTGCCAGGGCTTCAGGATAGCTGCAGAGAATCTGGTGGAGTGTGTTTAACATGGACATTGTTCTACCAGTGGGACCCAGTGTTGCAATGCTATTCTCTTTAGAACAGTTAAAAACGCCAGAAAAATGAGATTTTATAGTGACATTACTCAGGCAATTTCCCATGTCCTCAAAATGTGGCTGGAGACTGGACGCTGGGTAGAGCCCGTTTCCTCCAGCGCTGCAGGGGGTCACAGCTCGTCTTTAATGCCACGGAGCTGTGAGTCTCCTCCGCTCCCCTGGGGAGGGGACCCGCGTCCAGGTCTCACCAGGAAGACGCTCTGTAGGACAGTCTCACCGGCCTTTGCACAGCAAGGCTCTCTGGGTCCATTACTCCTTAAGACGTGACCCTGACATTGACTCGATGCTGGATGCACATCTGGGATTCGGGCACTCGTTTGCAGCGTTCAAGTCACGTTTACTTGGAAAACAGGCACGAGAGAGACAAAGGCAACAGCCGACTGTAAACGCGGTTGCTGTACCTTCACTTACCTGACCCGTGAGGCCCCGGGGTGACCGAGACACCCCTGTGATTGACAGTCCCTCACCCTCACCTTGCAGGCAGCCCCAGCTATGCCCATCCGCGCTGCCAGGCACGTGCCGCAGCCCAGACCCCCAGTAGGGTTGTTCCAGTGGTGAGGATGGGCAACAAATGGGACCCCAAGGCTGGTCTCGGGGAACGGCCAGACAGCCGGCTCAGCCCTCCTACCTGCCCTCCGATCCTGGGCATGCAGGAGAGGGCACCGAGCAAGACACACCGAAATTCACCGAAATGAAGACATGGCACAGAATTTTTAAATAATTTTATAATTTCCTGATGAACTTAGTCTGTGAATAAAAAAAGAAGAAAAAAAAAAATGAACAAAGTGTTTATATTATCAAGGCAAAGTTGAATATAACACATTTTCTTTGCAATTTCATTATCCTGTCAGTAACATGACTCCAGCAATAAAACACATACAAGTTGAAGGCAGCGTGCGCACTTGCATCACAGACATCAATGTCTCCCGCTGCTGTTATTTCAAAAAGGAATTCAAGTAGGCTAGATCCCATCCCCAAAGCCCGTCTCCCCCTCTGCTAAAGTGCAACACGTCTCTTCCAGAGCAAATGAGGGATCCGTGTCTGTGGAGTGAATGGAGCATCCCACAGTTTTTTTTTTTGTTTTTTTTTTAATCGCACAAACAATTTGTCAACCCGGTGTCAGCTCTCCTCATTTACTGACTTGGAGGGAAACGGCAATATACTGTTTTAGTGGGCTTGGAGCAGCATGTTAGGCTAGCACAGAAATTATTCCCCTGCTCATGGTCCCATTTGATTCGTCCTCCTTCAGCATCTGAACAGATAAAGGCATCTGCCACTAAAGCCCCCCCAGATATACTGTAATGAGCGTGTCAGAAAGGGTCAAATGCAGCTGCACCTGGGCAGGCACGGAGGACAGAGACTTGGCCACGTCCAAGGAGAGCTGGGAAGATGGGGCCGATTAAAGGAACAACGTCTACTTGCAAAATTTGGCTTTCAAGTTTGGTTTTGAGGTAACCACATTTTATAACAAATGAGTACACATGACTGATAGATCCATTTTTTGCCAGTTTCCAAATGGAAAAATGTTTTCAACAAAAAAATCCCAGCAAAGCACTCAGAACCTAAAGTGGAAATATCTACTTAAAACTGATTGACTTGATTTTCAAGATCCAAACTAGAAGCACAAAATGGGGTTTGATATAAAAGTTTGATATAAAAAATATGTTAATTTAATGAAACTCTTTACCTAGTATCATACGTAATGTGATTTGCGGTTTTTTGGTTTTTTTTACATTACACACTGATTTCTCCTCACATTGTTCCTTTTAAGCAATGCAGGCCTCTGATGCAGCTGCTGGTCCTTGAATGTACCATGACCCGTTGCGGCTGTGTGACCAACACCGGACACAAAGAAATACAACTTTGATAACGGGCCTACACGCAATGACAACCTGCACCAGCCGATCTGCGCTTGCAGGTGTCCCTGGCATCAACGGAGAAGGCGTGGAAAATTTGGCCAAAGCGTTTGGCCCATTTACATCAATGGTTCCTACCTTAAGGGACACCTGGTGTAGACAACCATTACAAGAACAGACTGGTTTCCAAAATACTCTTTCATTCTGCCCATTTCTGTATTACATGTGTACAGTATAAACCTGGGAAAGCAGGAATTTATACAGGGTTCGTAACACTTCCCAAGAGGCCAAGCTGCCTTGGGCCTCTAAAGCCTGTTAAAGGCAACTGGTTATAATTATAAGCCCACAAATCCTTTTCCGTACAAACCCGAGAGGAGGAGTCATGGCTTTGTTGCTTCTTTACTTGAATTCCTTTTGATGAAATTTATTTTTATATATATTTTTTAAAACACATCTTTTTCAGTTCTACTACTATCTTTTTTTTAATCCGACAACAGACACACATTGTTGGTAACTGCCCCAGCCTTAGGACCACACAGACAATATCGACAAGCAGAAAACAAAACAGGAAAAAAACACCCCTGAAAAAGTCAGGGGAGATACTGATGACAGGGTTACAGCACTCACCACACACACTGGAAAAAGTCAGGATTTCTGTGTTTATGCTTTTGACACTAAAAAGTTTTGAAAGAGTTTTTCTTTTCTTTTTTTTTTTTTTTTTTTTTTAAAAACAGTCAGCAGACACAGCCATTTTGTTCAGAAGGATTTGCTGTTGCGTAAGGTTCCTTCCATTTACGTGAAAAAAAACAATTAAAAACATTATTTTCTTTAAAAATCCCACCCTCCCCCCGCCCCGACACTCGTTTTCCTCGCCACGCTGACAAGATGGGTTGGCAGAATTGACCTTGCCAGGCGCGATGCCCCGTGCCCGACCCTCCCACCCCACCGGCTTCGCTGGGGCAGTGTTAGTTATCCACAGCCTTCTGCAGCCTCTCCGGTTCCCTCTTTCAGTGCGGGCGTTGAGCTGAGTAGAGGCTTCCTTTAAATATCAGAGGCCTGATTGTACTATTTCCCTTTTGCATTTCATCGGAGTCATTTGAGAAATACATGGGTTACTTATGTAGTGAAAACTTTGCTTTAAAATGGTATCAGTGCGTGACACTCTACTTCTTTTGTAAAGACCCCTTTGGTGGCAACGATTGGCAATTAGTACAGGAGTGGGGACTCAACCCTGTCAACCTTTATCAGACGTAGAAATTTCCCAACAAATTGAGCACTAGCAGCAGAACGGGTAGGAATTACAGGGCGAATGAAAAGAGGTGCCCCTTTGGTTCAAAAAAACAGGGTTATGTCTACAAGATTTATGACATTAACGCTCCCTTGTGCAAAATACCGAGAGCCCCAAAGTACCAGAAAATTTGCTAGAGAAGGGATATTCCAGCCATGCAACCAGAAACGGCACACACAGTTTTGTGCATCACGTCAGACTTTCACCTTCTGTCCCCCATACTTGGCAAAAATCAGATACTCCGAGGAGGGTTTGGCATTTTCTAGAGGGAAAGCTGGTTAAAGGCAGTCAAAATGAGAGAGAATACTAGAAGCTTAGAGCTTCGTTTGGGAGCACGCCAGGCAATTCTTCTTCCAATCGCAAACAGTGTTCGCATCCTCACCCTGCAATTCTAGTGTTGTAATGTCCTTTTAGTGTTTTACATGAGGCTGGATTCAGAGGAAAATATGTACTTGGACTCGTGGATATCATGAACAAGCGTAGTTGGGGTGTCAGCTTTTACACTGTATGTGGGCTTCAGGCTCGAGTTATTTTTTAGCCCAAACCCAGCTAAAATGACCTGTTTAATTTTCTACAGACAGCTCCTTCAGTCCTTACATCTCTCCGTTTCTCTACAAATGACAGCTTGAAAGAAAAAAAATAAAATTAAAGTAACTAAAACTTTCACAGCTCCTGTAGCAAATGGAACTTCATTCAACAGGAGAAGAAAAAGCAAGTTTCCCCAGGCTCCCTGGGAAGGGCCCCTGATTTCCTAGAGCTGCTGTGTT
Organism: Rissa tridactyla; assembly: GCF_028500815.1. Classification (NCBI taxonomy): domain Eukaryota; kingdom Metazoa; phylum Chordata; class Aves; order Charadriiformes; family Laridae; genus Rissa; species Rissa tridactyla. The sequence continues at coordinate 152,009,180 of NC_071466.1, forward strand.
GCAGGACCGCTGTGTGAGGAAACTGTCTGCATCTGCCTGTCTGCTGACACTTGGGTAGAAGATTTTAAAAGAGCAGTGGTGGGTTAGGCAACTGGATGAGCATCGCAGTACGTGCACATGTACGGCCCTTCTGCCATGTGCCTGATATGCAATTTCGTGATGGACTACGACAACAAAATCCCTCCGTTGCCCTAAGGCATGGCACTCCATGCCAGTGAAAAGAAAAAGTTTCCACTGGTCAGGTTCGGCATTAAATTGTGGCCAGCAGCACCTTCCAAATCACACAGTTCCTCAAGCTATTCACCATGACAAGGTCTCTGTGGACACAGGATCAGAGAGATTATCTGAAATAGTTCAATGGAGATCAAGTCGGATCAAGTCTGTTCCTAAATGAGATCTGCTCTCTCCCTGAAAGCACTTTACTGAGGTCTAAGATCAATGTTTAAGATGGGAAGCCCAGAAGACCTAGAAGATAATGGCAGTTAACGAGAAAAATTGCAAAGACCCAACAATCCAGATGGGAGGAACAGCAGGTGTGTGGCTGGCAGATAAAAGACCAAATGGCCAGCGTGAAAACTAGCCAGGCTTGACAAATCCTCTCAGGGAAGAGGCCCGGAGATGTGTAAACAGTGAGCTTCACCTGGCTGCCGATGCACGGATCCGGCGCACGCTGTCATGACAGCAAAGTGCCTTTGGCTCAGCCACTTTCTAGAAACGTGGCCACAGGCTGGCAGCTGAGTTAAAGACGCAGAAGAACCCGCACTGAAACTCTGGGCTTTTCTGCAATGCGCGGGCAATGCAGTAAACCCAGGGAATTGAAATGACAGCCCAAAGCGACCACCCCTTGTTCCCATCCCCTCCCCCTGCCCCTGCCTGCAGCAGAAACGCTATCAAGGAACATCTCAGTAAGAGGTTTACAAGCAGGAGTCATTTGAACCATCGATAAGGGAAATTCCACAGCTTCTCACAGAGGAGGGATTGTTTTACAGCAGGGAACCAGGGCAGCTGGAGATTTGACCATATAAGTTAATGAGATAGTCAGGAGTGGTGGCGGTGGCGCGATGATGTTAGGCTGATGGCTCTGATGCTTTTACAGGCGGCATTAAATTCCTTGAGTGAGTAATTAGGGGTGATGAAGAAAAAGCAAGAGGAAAGATTTCAAAACAACAGCTCCTATCGAAACGTGCTGACTCAAATAATGGGACCAAAGGGGCGGTTCTGGGATGAGGCACGGCTCAATGGTATGTACAGTCACTGTCTACATGCCTTCCGGTGTCCCCCCCTTGCACACATTCAGGTTCCCATTACTCTCTTCATCCACCACAAAAAAAGCTTCAGACACAGGCTACTCCTGCAGCGAGAACTAAAGCTACGTTTCCTGATTTGCAAAGCACTGGCAGTTCAAGACATCGAAAAGGTGTGAATCACCTCTTCTTTGGAGACTTACAGATTTCTTCCTAGTGGACACCATGGCTATGGATCCAGTTCCTTCTGCTGAATCATTACAGAAGAATGAATTGGGATGTGATTTAGGTGTAGGTGTGTAGGTATATAAGGTGTCAGTTTTGCCCAATTTTCAATGCTTTTTTGAAAAAAAGACAGCATACATCTTCCCTTACTCAAACTTTTGCCATCTCCTTTCTGTTGGAAGCAATTGATCACCTCTTAAGATAAAAATAAGGTGTGAAAGACCTACAGAGGAGCTGTGCTCTGGATTTGAAAGACATAAGAAATGCAGTTTTCCTGAAAGGGCTGGAAACATTTTCCTTAGTGTAACGGTTTAGTGATTAAGCTCAAAATGTAGTCAGTCAGTCATATGGAATTAAACCTCAGGCTCTGAATGAGAGGTTTACTGAGAGGATTCATAATTAGCTAGTGACTATTTCTTCCACTGCTGTGTTGATATTTGGTCGCCTTTCCCCCTCCCCTCATTCTCTTAAGTAATATGAGAAAGCTAAAGGGGAACAACTCCTTTAAGGAGCACATGGGGACGTGTTAAAGGGTTCTGTCCCGCAGATGCCCCCAGACACACATAACCACTGGCAGTCAGGAAAAAACGTGTCTCCCCATTAATGCATAGCCCAAGAATGAACACCCAAGTCCTACTCACAAAATAGGACTCTGACTTGCTACCACAATGATAAACAGATCTGCTATTTCAGGTCATATTGCCTATCAGCAAGGGCTTTAACGAGTGTCAAAGACTAAGGGCTCCCATATACATATAAGAATTGCACTGGTTTAACTAAAGCTGTGATTTTATACCTATCTACTCAGCTGGGTGCCACCTCCAGCAGAGATGCTCCTCTTCATAAGAATGGGTTATTGGTCTGAACTCAAACTCATTCCTCGTCAACCTACGCTAAACCGAAATAAATTAAATTATAATTATAGTAGGAACTATGTTACCAATTTACCTAGCTTAGCTTTAAATTTATACTTTCAAGCTAAATGATGCAATTTGCTCATTTACAAAATGCCTAAGATTATTCTGATGGCAGCTAGTGTTCACAAAGCTGCGGCCTGAAAAATTGGCAATGGACAAACTATACAAGCTAAAGCTGGGAGCTGACCTGTTGACCACACCTACCTGAAGGGAGAGAGCTCTCTATAAAATAAGAACTTAAGGGACAGAGACCTATGATGGGAAACCGCAGATAAAAAACCCAAGAAATCAACAGATGAAAACAGTTACCTGAAAAAATGCCCCACTCAGCACTTCGGAGTCAGATCAGTGAACAATAAAAGTCAAAGTTAAGCAAACAGAAAGTACCAGTATGCATACCCTGTTTCCCAGCTGCTAGATGAAGTGACTAACAGGAACAAATAGGGAAACTTTCCTTTCCTCCCTCTGTTATTTAAGAACATAAGAAACATTAAGACAGGCAGCACGACCCGAGCTAGCTAGCTGACGCTGGCCAGTTGTGAGCCATAATCAGAGCACACTCAGGTTTGGATTTAGCACTATGAAATTCAGGCTTTCAGCTTTTATGAAAAAAAAAAAAAAAAGAAAGAAAGTAAAAGAAATTAAAAAGAAGCAATAAATGAATGAAAGGCAAGGGCTATCCTTCTGCAACCTCATGGAGCACTAGAGCTGCTTGTATTCTGTGGATCCCCTCTTCTTTGTGCAGGACACATGGAAGAGCTTTGGTTAGCCGTATCCAGAAGTCACCATCCACAAAGTCAACGGGGAATCGGATTCTAAAGTAGAAAGGCAGTGAGAAGATGAATGCAAACATGACTGATTAATCATAGACTGGAAGAACCTAGAGAGCACGTAGTTTTTAGAGGTTTTTTTTTGCTTTTGTTTTCTTTGTAAAAGGTGCACCAGAAGTTTCTATTCCATTTTCTGTTTTTCACATTCCTATCCACTCTCATGGCTCCTTGGACTGACTGGGCTTGGCCACTGGTGTGCTGCTCCGGTGGGGCTAGTGGCCGAGGTCATGACGACTCCTCAAGTGCATTGACGACTTGCTCCAGGATGTCAGGGCAGTGATCCGCTATCTGCTGTAAGATGGCATTGGCAAACTCCTGCAGCTCTGCGCTTTCCTTCTCGCCCTTTTCTAACTCATCATGAAGCTGCAAGAAACACACAGAGGCATGGTCATTCTCTGCTATTAGATATGTTCACAGGACAACGAGACCTGCCCAGCAGGCTCAGCTCTAAGCCAAACCACCAGTTTTAGAAAGGCAGCTAGCAGAAGTGTAACATGCTGGGCACTTCCAGGATTGGCATCTTCCCTTGGTGACTCCCCACCAGAACTGGATGATCTCCCCCCTCTTTATTTCACTTTTTCACTCTAGAGGACCAGGCTTGTGACCTCCCCAGTTAAGGCCATATCCACATGGGAAAACTGCCTTAACTATTCCTGAATAAATTGTTTTATGATAAATGTTAGAAAAGCTTCCTCTGTAGAATGTTTTTCTGAAAGCCACCGTGTTCCAGAAGCAATACAGCAGTTTATTAGTACATGATTTTGAATAGTTTCACTTTTGACTCATAAACAACAGGATATTTAATAGGACATCACTTCAGAATTACTTCATGTATGAAATCAATGGAAATGTTACATAATTACACATAACACAGAATTAACCAGAATTCTATTTTTTCTGTGGAATTAATAGTTTTCAGAGGCTGTGTTTCCTAACACAGTCATAAGGTGACGATACACAACTGTGGTGGAGGATACATGGGTTTTGTTTACTAACTCTGCATTTCCTGTTGAATTATTCGTTGTTCAGATTACTATAATTGGCTCAGAACAAGATGGGGAACTTCAAAACTTTCTTATTCACTCCGCCTACAGTCTATAAACTGGTTTTCCAACGAGCGGTGTTACAAATCACGCCACACAACATATTGGAGTATATGTGAACATAATTTTTCTCTCTGAGCCTAAAGCCTTTGCCAGAATCAGGGGCCCACAGAGTTTTAGTGAAGAGCAGGAAACATCTGCCTTCAGTAACCTGTTTATCTGCCCAGCAATTGATAAAGTCCATGCTAGCCTGTGAACTGTGCAGAATCCCAAGTAAAGCTGTAATTTGTGCAAGCATTTTAGGGATTACTGTACTCACAGTGGTCTAAGAATCTAGCAGAATGAAGGGAAGCAGCATCTCTTACTAGACCAAATGATACAGATAGATAGATTGGATAAGCTTTCATGTAGATAGCTCTTTCACATACTTTCATATACTACATATCCAAGAAAGTCTTCTGGTTTTTTCAGTGATATTATTTTCTTCTAATAAAGTATATTCCCTATGAATATAAGACAAGCATATTTGTAGCAGGTACATACACTTAGATGGATTCTGAAGTCTATTGCAAGCTTCTGCACAAGTTCTGTGTCATTTTGAGCAGCTGTAGCGACTAGCTTATCTGTATTTGAACTTTCTTTTAAATTTTTTTTTTTCTTTTTTTTTTTTCTAATATTATCTGTCAGTCCTGTGACATGTCTTATTTCTAAGTGATTCATATTTTTATTGGAACCCTACTGTGTTAATGTATGACATGGAAATAATGTCAAATTGGAATTTTTCATCTCTGAAGGGGTAACTGATCATCAGTACACACATTTCTTGATCTATATTTTGTACTTCTGTAACACCACTCCTTGTAGGTTTTAAAAAGAGAGACCCGTCAGGCAGCAGGACAACAGGGATCATTTTACCACCATAAGAGCACAACACAGTGGGAAAGGTTATATTTCTACAATTAAAATTCAAATCAGATACAACAGTACGTTTCTGTTTATTGATGGTATCAAGCAAAGCACAGGAGATTGTTACTGCAAGAAATACTGCATAAAAACAAACAGGCGAAGAACAACTATAGAATAAATAGAAACGCTTTTTAAGGAAGTTATGGTATAGACTTCTATAGACGAAAGTGAGAGAAAGGAAATTAAAAGGGTAAGCCTGCTACACTATTCCCTTTACTAGGCAGGGTAGCATATAGTAAATTATTTGGGCTTTGCGTGCTGAATGTTAGTTTAATGTGCTCTTATGTGCTTTGTTCCTACTGGCTGCCGTACTCACAGAACAGCTACACGAATCCGAGAGGGGCTCATGCCAAGAATCACAATGCAAAAGCAACCTGATCCTGCTCCGCCGAGTGACATGAGCTGGCGAAGTGGGGAAAACGAGAGGGAGGGGAGCACTCTGGGCTCTGTAAGGGCTCTCGGGGGAGAAGGGGAGGAGGGGGGGAAATTCAGCAGTAACCCATAATGGCTCAGAAACGGCACGCTGTGGACAGGCGATTAGCTTGGTTCCAACAGCCTGGCAGAGTTATTAGTCGGAAACTTGCAATGGATGGATAAGCCTAGGAGAGGTCCAGTCAACAAGCAGGATTGAAAGAGGCAGCGCAGCCAGCTAGGAGCAGTGCGGGATATTGAAAGCCAGGAGACTGGGTTTCAGGGGCTACCTCTGAGTCTCAGGTTGCTCGGCCTAGTGAAACCCCAGGGATTCAGGCGGCCCCAGTTACAGCAGCCTGCAAACCCACAAAACGCTGGTCAATTCACAGGACTGGTTTGGACGTTGAACTCTGAGGCAGGTCTTCCTTGGCTTCTTGGGCCAGCGCAAAGATTTCACGGCGCCGTTCTTCAGAAGGGTGGGAGGTCGTGAGAGACAATAAGTAACAGGAGAAGAAGCCAACGATGTGATTCTCCTTTTCTTTACCCGCCTCCTGCAAGCGGCCTCGGCTCCCGGTCCCGCAGGAGGAGAACCAGGAGAGGGCAGTGTTAGCAGGGAAAGCAGGGGCCGGCTCCCTGCGGGTCCAGCACCAACCACCTGCTCAGCCAGCATCCCTCCTCCGGGAGCCTCAGCCGAACCCTCCAGGTGAAGCTCCAGGAAAGGGCAAAGCAATTAAATAATCAAATACAAAAGCACCTCAAAGAGATTAACCTTCCAAACTGGAAGGAGGTTGGTGGACAAGGGAGAGAATCCTGCAGGACGTTGTTTTCAGTGGGGCAGTACTGCAAAGTCAGTGACGCCTCAAAATTTCTTGCTGTACTCATCATCATTTACGCGAATGCATGCAAAGTATGACGATTCCTTATAAAATCAAGGTAAGCCCAACAAAATAAGCCCACTTCAAAGCTAAAATAAATCAAATGCAATCAAACAAAAGCAACCAAATTAACCACATGAAGAAAATATTTCCAATAAATACGTTTTTGACCAGCAAGAGCCCAAAAGAAGACGGCTCTGAATGCCGAAGGCCAGCAATAATACTTTGCAAATTAGCGTAGACAGAAAGTCTACACAGCTGGCTGGCAGATGTCTGTGATGAAACGTCTTTGAAAAAAGTAGCAATGCTAGCCTTGCGTTGAGTTTGCTAGCTTCAGAACATCTAGGTTTAGTAATGGGATTTCTATTTAAACAAAGACATCTTAATTGACTATGTGGCTGGTTGCAGCATTTCTATATCACGTATGTCATCTCTGTTTACGTCATTCCTTTCAGAAACAGCTGTGAGCAGCACACGTCACTCCTCATTCAGACGAGCTCCTTAATGGGGAACATCCTGTTCTCCATGGTATAACTCGATTCACCTAAGTGTTTGGCTGTCCATTTTTTAAGGAAGTTTCTCTAAAAGTATTACTATCAATATGGCTCATGATTTCCTAGTTTTTCTTCTTGTGAATGCAAATGGAAACGGTATTAACTTCCCCCTGACATTTTTCTATGAAAATAAAGGAGTGTTAACAACAGTCCTTTTTTGTTGGCATTTTCAGCTGAGGATATGAGGAGATTCATACACTCGCCTGACAGAAATGACCAAAAAAGAGAAGGCAAGGCCAGATACGTTTGCCTAGTTGATGACAAGTAAAAATAGACAGCTCAGAAAGAAAAGGATAGCAAGGACCCCAGAAGTGCTTCATAGTATTTATCTTTGGATAGAAGAACAGAAAGGACCGTCAGCATCCCAGGGGAATGGAAGCTTGCAGATAACCTACAATAGATTCAGATACTTTTCACCGCTGCTGCCTTCCTTCCTGGGTTTAGAGCAAGTCACGACAGGAATACTTTTCCATTTATAGTTAAACTCCATCAGTGAAAAAAAATCCCAAACAATTCACCATGAACTTAGCTTGCATTGTGCTTCTCTGGTCCAAGATATTCCAGAACTTATTCAAAGATCAATTGACATTCAGAGGGAAGGTAACTTCATAGTTAAGAAACAGGATGCTATGGTTTTACATGCGCACTAGGTGAATTGCGGTACTGCTCTGCAGAACCTTTGTGGCCTTTGCTTCTCCCGTAATGTAAACAAAGGAACGCTAAGCTCAGATCCTTTAGAATTATTTATACGGAGGAGGTTTACTCCCCAAAGTGTTATTTTCCTCTCGTTAGTAATTCCACAAAACCACTGATGAAAAAAGGCAAACAAAAATAAAGTAGCATCTCATCTCAGGCTATGGACAGTAAAACTGAACACAGAATATGAGGTGCTTGTAGAGCAGCACGAAAAGAAAGTTAACTGCAGGACTTCCATAGGGCTATAATACTGGGATCTGGAAATATGTTTCTCCAAAGTTTAGATGTTTCTGGATCAGGCTATGGTTAGTCTGAAAAACATATTTCGAGCTTAAAGTAACAGAAATAAGCATCAAAAAGAAATTCAACTGATTTAATCTTAACCTTTGTTTTGCCTCAAAATAAGTTAAACTACATCGCATCTCAGGCAAACGTCTGAGAGCTTTTGCATCTTCCCAGACCAATCGGTGTAAACACGTACGTTTGAAGTAGCAAGAACCAATTGCATACAAACCTTTATTTCTCAACTATAGACCTATGAGAGGGCCAAAAGAAAGGGTTAGGAATATGGAAATCCCAGTCTGCCAAAATAAAACAAACCAAACCATAAAAGAAAGAGAAATTTTTTATGTAGACCCTTAAATAATTTTGCTCTATCTGGAAATTTTGTTTTTATGTTAGCTTTTTCAAAATATTTTAAACACACGCATTTAAAATTTAAAGTAAGATTTCAAATTAAACATTCTGTCATGTCTTTTAAAAATAATGTAAACTTTAAAAACATCTTTTAAATACACTTGAATAGATTTTACAACCAATTTTGAGAAAAAACCCTGGAAAAATTTGGCGAGGGCTCTTGCAGCATATCTTTGAAATAACTGTGCACATGGGATTTATCCTGCATTCCTCAGCATCTATAAGCTTTGTAAATAGCAGAAATATTATTATTTCCTTGGTAATGAATTAATTTCAAAATTATATAAATGGGGACGTAAGTTATATTTTGCATTTGACTTGAGAAGTTTTTCTGCAAATCCCACACTTGCAGGAAATATGTCCATCCTCCAGCAACAGCAGCAATCATTTCACAGTCAGAGGACAATTTTCTGTTCATGTATATTCTGCTGTACGTTATCAACTGAAAATTCATGCTGCTATAGTGTGTACAGAAAGTTGTTATTCTGTGGCTAAGCAGAAGAAATAATAATTATTGCCTGTATCACAGGGCTATCTGCTAGGGCCAGGCCCCGCTGACCTAAGCACGCATAATGCAGGCAAACCCCACACCTTAATCCCTAACAGCTCACGATTCTGCACAATAAAGGGACTGTGAAGAAGAGTTAGGTGGCTACGTCTCCTAGTTTCAGTTGCAATGCATTACTTTAGGTGTCAGTGTACTCTCTCAAAGCCAGATTGCTAAACGCTGCCAGAATTACTCCGTGATGCACCCTTCATGCTGGGCTTGTACCTTGGCCCGTGCTCTCTCTGCCGATGGATGAGACCTCCGCGGCCCCATAGGGGCTCTGCCTGTTTAGTCATAAACACCGGGAACGTTCACCTGTCTACAAGGCAAATCTTAAATACCTCTCCTATATGTCCTAGCTGATGAGTTTTGGAAAAACTTTTTAACAGTGCTGGTTTTGTGCCCGCAGAGCACAAACCAGAGAAGGACAAAGCAGGAAGTACTTGGATGAAAAGATGAAGTTACACGCACCCGGCTATTTCAGGATCAGAGCTGGAGCCCTTTCTACTCTTTCCACGTTACTTATTTCTCTTTAAGAGGAAGTTAATTTTGTTTATTATGAACTCGTTTGGAATCCTGTTAGCTCTGAAATTTCTGATGGATATTCCAAGAAAGAAATTCCCATCGGATTTTGGTCTATGCAATCCAGTAACCCCAATAAGCCAACAGAGGACCCACCTGTTCCTGCTTGTGGCTCTTTTTATCCAGGAAGGATGCTCACAGAGGCTACCCCAGAGACTCCTGCATGGCCAAGCAGAACCCACAGCAGTAGCTCACAGCAGGAGATGCTGCAAAAAGCTTCCATGAGGACCACAGTGTCCAAGCAACGCACAGAGTAACAGAACTTGTTACTAATAATAAAACACAGGGAGAGGTGAGCTGCCCTTGAAAAAATAAGGTAATAGCTCAGGTTGGTACACCATCTGCTTGTAGGAACTGCTTGAAATGAGAGCACAGTGAATTTTAGACACACCAGACACATACACATGAAACACTTGACCATGTCCTTAAAGCAATGTTTTTCACAGAATCATAGAATGTGTTGGGTTGGAAGGGACCTTTAAAGGTCATCTAGTCCAACCCCCCTGCAGTAAGCAGGGACATCTTCAACTAGATCTGGTTGCCCAGAGCCTCCTCAAGCCTGGCCTTGAATGTCTCCAGGGATGGGACCTCCACCAACTCTCTGGGCAACCTGTGCCAGTGTCTCATCACCCTCGTTGTAAAGAACTTCTTCCTAATGTCTAATCTAAATCTACCCTGCTCTAGTTCAAAACCATTGTCCCTCGTCCTATCGCTACGTGCCCTTGCAAACGGCCCCTCCCCAGCTTTCCTGTAGGCCCCCTTCAGGTACTGGAAGGCTGCTTTTTCCCTTTATATCTCTTTTCAAGTTAGGAACAGTTAATATTACTGATTGACAGTATATTATATAAGATAGTATGACAGTATATTAATTAAAATTAGAAATTCCATGCACAAATAAAAATGGATAATGTTATAGTATTATGGATACGGTCAACTTATGATAACGTTTGTGACTTCAACCAGTATTTAAGAATTATGACACTGATCCCAAGTTCTCATCCTCATCCAAAACATTAATTTAATATAATTTTAGAGAGTTCCTATACCCATTACTTTCCCAACTAAACTCAGGAAATACATTTGGACATGAAGAAGGATATAAATTGTTGCAATTATTACTTCTAATTTCTAACAGAGACCAGAAGTGGGCTGTTTAACTTTAAAACACATTATGCATTCCCATAAGATTACAAATTAAAAATAAATGACATAAATCAGGTGGGGAAGATAACAAGCTAATGGAAGAGCAGTCAGAGAAGAAAGACAGGGTAAACTCTGAAGTAACAGAGTAATTTAGAATGACTAAATGCAAAACATGGCAGAGTAATTTCTTTACAGAAACTAAATAAGTTGAATAATTTCTCATAGATGATACAGAAGTAAGAATGCAAGCAGAATCTGCACAAAGTACACAGGATGTTTATAAAATAGCTATTTGTAATTTAGAGAAAAGTTTATCCCGCTTACAATATTGTTTGTATAACAAATCAAAATGTGTGTTTAAAAAATTCAGCCAGCATATATGCAAGTTTTTAAGTGGAATCTGAAAGCTACATACATGCGGTCTGCTGTCTTTTCATAGGAAAAGCTTAACATCAACTTTGCTGAGAGTGAAATGTGAATTATGTGCAATGTAAATTATGCTCCTTGGAACCACGCCATGACTATTTAGCTGATACAGTGAAGCGACATTATCACCTTTTTCCTTCCTCTGTCTTTGAGCAGCTGAGCAGAAAAGACATGGGAGAGGATTAGTAAGTAGGAATCCCTAGATGATCTGTGCTTTGGCTGAAGCTGACACACAGGGAGAGGGAAGACAACCTTTCTTCACTACAAAGGCTCTTCTACGACCATAACGATTTTTCAAAAGCGCCTCTCTCTGTAACTCACAGCCGAAGCAATCATAGGTGCAGCACCATGTTAGCAGGGGGGTGAGACAAGCTGCCATAGCAGGTGTCTTCTGAGAGAGTGTCTCATGGAAATACAACCTGCCCAGGCCCTGCAGGCTGCTTTTGATGCCCAGGTCGGGCACAAATGCTGTCGGAAACACCTCTGGGGAAAGAGGAACAGGTTGATTGTGTGAGAAAAAAATGGTGCCTGGGGGCAGCAGAAATAGGCAGGACCCCCATCAGCCTAGACAAAGCCAGGATGTGTTGGATATGGCTGGAAAGAGGCAGCAATGGCAGGGAGCAAAATGCCTCCTCCTACTACTCCTCGGATGAAGAAAATTATTTTAATCAGATAGGTCCTCTTGCGTTGTAAGAAATATTTTTTTCAGAATGACCGTAGGAACTATTGAAAATAAGAAGCTCTCCATAATATGAGGTTCCACACGTTTTAGAGCTGGATTTGAAGAGATAAGAAGCATTTATAATACTGCTTAAGCTATTAACAGTACAAACACTGGTGCCTACTACTAATACCTGGTTGCTCTCTTTGGTTGTCTCTTTTTACTTTCTCTTTTTGCTTTTACTTCCAACCACAGCGCAGTACACCACTAGCAACTATTTAAATGATGATTTTCAGCAAGTTCCTTTTTCTACTCCATTCTTTCCTCTTGTAAAAAGAAGAGAAAAACAAAACCCAAGCTATAAATAAAAATGTGGACCATATCATTATGTTCTTAATGTCATTTCCTTTCATATAGGAATAAAATCCCTCATTTAAAGACAACCATCTGAAACGTGAAACGTAGCAGTAGTTCTACACAGTCCAAGAATATTAACATAATGATATGTTTAGGACAAAGTGAAAGAAAATATTGTATTTAATAGAAATTGCTAGGATAATGCAATTATTTATAATGAATGAATGGAATTTTTATTTCTCAGTGTCGAGACTTGGAAGATTCTTCATTCCTTCTGGTAACTTAAATTTTTTTAATAAGAAAAGTTGAGCAGGACATAAACAGGTCAAAGGAGGACAGTTCCAGAAACAGCGCTGGTTAACTTCTTTGGGGACATTGGGTCAGAACTGACTCAAAGGAATATTTTCTACCACATGAGTACCTTAATGACACGGTACCAACTACTGTAGATTCGTTATTGTCCACAACTTAATGTACTATACTAGTTTAGATTAGGTCTTGAGATACCGTATACTCATAAAGTGCTGGCTTCAGGCCTTCATTACAATTGGACCAAAATTCTACTACAGTAAGTCAGCTTTACAAAATGTCTTTGATCAAATGCCAACAAAGAATGATATAGCATCCTGGCCCCATAATTTGATTAAAATCAATTGAAGTCAGCAAGGAACATAGCTGAACTTAATGGTAGCATAAAGAAACTATTATACATGAGAGGTACCAATTATCAATCAAACTTTGAGAGTCCACAAAATTATTTATGTGGCAACAAATTGCCCTTAGAACCATGGTGTTGATGCTGCCAGATGCTTTTCCGACAATGACTTGCACATTAGTTACTGTGGTCACTGTGGATGTGCTGCAAGGGTGAAAAGCTTACATCTACTTCATATACTAGTTTTACCCACCAGAAGAAGCCACAGAAAACTCCTGCTATTTGTACCTGAGCCGCCCCAGCAGGTGTGAAAGACCTACAGGGTATATCAGCTGTGATGAAACACAGCAGCACCAACCTTCGCCAATAATAGCTGCTGCAGTGGGAAACCACAGCTCCAAAAGCAGCAATATGAAAATGAATTGTCAACTATTTATAAAAAAAAACCACCATCCAAAACAAACGAAATAATCTCATTGGTGAGAAGTGGATACATTGGCATCATTCTTAAATATTATTGGTGTTCAGTTAAATGTATCCTCCCTAATCATGTTAGCACTTCTTAACATTCAAGAGGATTAATTTTTTCCCACTGAGGCTTGTGAAGCATTATCGACAGAAGAGCATATTAGAAGGGACAGGAGTGAATTTAATGCACTGGATTTGAAGTAATTTACAAAACTCATTAAAATTCCAAAGATGCAAAATGGGTATTCTATGATGGGCTTCTGCGAATCTGGAGAACCGATTCCCACCCCCCATGGGAATACTTTAAACACAAAGGAAATTCTGCAGTTAGAAGCAGAAAAGCTCCACGACTTAAATGAAAAATGTGCTTTGCAAATTGAAATATATCATTAGTTTGTATTTTTCAACTGAAGCTTGCTAAATACAATCTAAGTGAGTATGGGAAAGCAGAAGAGAATGCTACATTTTATTTTAGCAGATGTTAGCTGCTCATGGGAATCACAAATGGAGTAGTAACTTTAAACAACTGTGGCAACAGCAATGCAGAATTAAGACAATAATGGGAGAGGATACAAAAACACATCTTTTCTCTTCTCCAGGACAACTTAGACAATTCTTTTCCTCACAATTTATACTTAAATGCTTTCTTTACTGTGTAACCCATAAATGTTGCTAATGGACTAGCAAAGTTTCAATGAGAAATATTATCTTTTATTAAACCAGTACACAGAACTGGACAAAGCGATGATGTTTTTAGGCTGACTGTCTATTCAGAAGAACTTGCCAAAGAAAGCCTTTTCTATTTTCTTTACCCACAGACTCTTGATCAAATAGAAGATATCACCTATCCCCACAGATCTTGATTATATTCAAAGACCATCACAGCTATAACAGACTAGTCAATTTATTTCAGGGCTATCCAAACTTTACCCACATCCAGCCTTTACTTTTGTTTTCAGAGATGCCTCCCATATGCGCTACAGGTTTTGCCATGCAAGGCTTCATCCCAATCTGACAGACAAGGTGGTTCAAAATGGTATGCCTCGTATTTTCATCTATAACATAGAAACCATACATCTTTAATACATGAGGATGGCATGCATTATACTGAAAAACTGTTAATCCTGTATCAGCGGTTACAGAACCCAAGAGGTAAATAAAATGCTGACTCTGGTTGTGTAGGGGCTAGCAGGCTCTGCAGGGAAAAGGAATGTGTCAGGCTGTAGAGGCAAATGTATCCTCCATCTAGATACTGAGTGAGGCACAGAGCACTCGTTGAATCAAACAAATGAACGAAGACAGCTATAAAGACAGAGATCAACTGTCCTGCACCATCTAGGCCCTGTTACAGGCATATTTATCTCCAGAGGACTGCTCTTCCTTCTGAATTGTTAGACATGCTTCTGTTGGCTTCCTGTAATTTGGCTGCTGAGCTGCTTTCTCCAATTTTTCTATCAAAATTCAGCCTTATGTTGAAATTGCAAGGAAATGAGCTTAGACATCACAAGAGAAGAAAACCAGAGCTGAAGTGTTCAGGGTAGGCTCAAGATAGTGTTCACCGACCTGCAAACCCATTTTTAAGTATATAGGCCTTAGCCTAGTTTGTGTGCACGCTGGATAGAGTTCAGTATAGACATATGAAAGTGAATAATTTAGTGAAAGAATTTGCTTTATAATCTAAAGTCGGGGTCAAAAAGACAAAATTAGTCACATTTATTTCTGGTACCAGTTCCTTACATGAGTTCAACTAAAAAAAATAAAGCATTCTGTAATACAGGAATAAAATTAAAAAGTTGAAAAGAGAAATAGGAAGGAATGAGAAAAAAGGGTTGTGGAAAATGATGAATTATAGTATGAAAGCAAGAGATGAAAACTGCCAGTGAAGGGATTAAGGAAGGCAAGACATCACCAGAGCTGGGAGAAAGGAAGATTATTTCGGTAGCTGAATTATAGCTAGATTGACAGTCTCTTTAGAGACTTCATCAGACAAGCTCTTATTAAACCCTTTCAGTTCTGTATGCCAAAACTCCTGGAAATATACCGTTAGACTTCTGAAATCACTGTGTTTGTGTGTGCGTAAGCGTGGGTGTATTGCATCTGGCACGCTGGGTCCAAATCTTGATTTAGGTATCCAGGTAAAGGGGTAAGCAGAAAAAATTACTGGCAGAACATACTGTAATAGAAGGTAAGGACATTGTATTTGTTTATGTAAAGTGACTCACAAAAATGTGCCAGTTAAAATATAAGTGGTTAATGTCATTAGAAAAAGATTTAAGATCCCTATGACTACATTAAGTTATAAAGAGCAACTAAAATTTGTTAACAGGTAAAACACGGCAAAAGCAGTACCTTGCAGTTTGATTTCCCATGAGTGTGTAGATGCATGGCCTCGAGTACACGTAAAAGAACAGATGAAATTCCATAATAAATATTAAATGGCAATGATTCAAAAAATTATTGACTCCTTCTGTCAGCTGAAGAGCGGATCTTTGCTCCTGTTTTCACCACTTACAGAATGGTTTCCCAACCTTTTGGTGTGGCACATGTGTAAGACCTACCTTCAGCAGTCCAGGCCCTTGTTCAGAGCTTCAGACCACGAACTCACCTGCTCCGGGGTCATCTTCTGCAGCTCTTTCTCCCAAGCTGCCCGGTCATCATCCAGGTGGTAGGAAGCAGGTGGGGTGAGTCCACGCAGAATCAGGGGGTCACGGTCGTGGCAGAGGGCTGTCAGATGTCCGATATACAACTTCAACTTGCTGCGATTCTGATCAAGTTCTAAGAGGGGCTGAATTATCTGAAATAAGAGAACAGAGACAGTGAGGAACAGCCTGAGACTCAAGCAGTGGTGAAGGCAGAGATCAACCTCTAAATTACAATCTTGTTCAGCATCATACTGGAAGAAACCTGAACACCCTCCCTTCCCGTCCCAGTACTCCTATCCCATAACCCAGCAACCTTCCATCTGTAGCAGAAAGAAACCCAAGTACACTAGGGGAAGGGGATGTGGTGATGATAGCTGTCTGATTAATATAGGAAATAATGATGATATGGGTGAAAAATGAAACAGTATTAAATTGAATGCATTAACTCTACTGATTATCCAGCAGTGCTTCAGTCAACTATTTCAACTCCCCGCTTTAAGAATTAGTTTCTGGTAAAAGGTGTCTGTCCACAACTACAACGGCAATGTAGAGTTTAACTCATTTTGCCAACATACATTTCATTGCAATTAAAGTAGGCAATAAACATGTTCTAAAGAGAATAGTTTCAAATGATGCCAAAATGTTTGTTTTTAAGGTGAAGTTATATCTACTGTAGAAACTGGATAGAGACGTATCTTAATCAAAAAGTTAAGATATAGTTTTCTATAATCTTCTCTATAGTTAAGATCTAGTTTTCCATAGTTTTGAAAAGACAATGACTTTCATTTTTTATGCAAGCCAAACTATACAACAGACTACAAAACTAAAATCAAAGGACTTTAATAAGTACTATTTTATTTCATTATACTTTACCCAATCTGAATTTAATCCTTTTTCCTCAATGTAATCCAAACTGGAACCATCCAGTTACCATAAAAAGTATTTGAAGAGCCATTTTTCATTTATTTTACAAAAATATAGAGCTCAAGTGCATAAATACATATTGGGAATCCCTATGACCTCCCACAAGAATACTGCCTCATATTGTTCTAGGTGTTTGTGGGCATATATTCAAAACCGCAGTAATACAAAACTCGCAGCTGATGAAAAACCACGGAGGAACTGGGCTTGGTGCCTCCACTCCATAAAATGAGGTGTCGAAGCTAGAGGCCCCGATGCGCAGCAGCTAGGAGAGCTGGAAAGTCTTCCCACTGGCAACTTGTCTTCCTTTTCCCAGGCAGGGGCTGCACCTGCTGTTTGTTAGCGGGCCGGGGATATCTTTTCAATAGGACACCTCTGACCCTGCTAATGAATAAGGAGGGAGATAATCTCTGAGTCAACAGGAACAGGGTGCTGGCACTACTTTCAACAAAGACTCTGGCTTCGATCCCTTTTAATAAGGCTGTCAGGGCTCACTTCTTTTGCTTCTAACACTGTTCTACATGGATTAATTTCTGTAGAGTGAGAGGATCTGAGAGCCATGGCTAAGCAGCTAACTAATGTCAGGCTCCTTGTCCCGCAGAGCGTAGCCGCGCTCAGCAGCCTACACCAGAACATCAGGGTGGCAGCAGCTACGAAAAGCCACAGCGACATGGCAGCCGTGGTAGAGGAGACAGACAAGAAACCTGCAGAGAGTGTGAGCTCACGTGCTTTATTAAAAACCCTACTTCTGTGTGCAGCCTTGGGACAACATCTGTTTGCAGATATAAACACACATATAAAAATAATGGTTCGACATATCAAGCCTGCAAACTGCAGCAGGGCAGAATACTCTGCTCTCCTGTATACAAGGCAATAAGAACAGATATTTTAGTACCATCAACACTGTTACATTTCACTTCCATCACCAAGCACAACTGTACTTAGCCAATTACATCCATCAGCTTTGGCTGTTTGCTGAATTTGTGCTATTTACTCCAATTTCTTATAATTTGGTTTACCTAGATTATGATCAGAAAGTATACTGCCTGTGCAGGTGAAAAAAAGTGATGCTTCTAATTTAACTGATGTCTTTCCTATCTTTCTTACTATTTGGTTTGCCCACAGAGGGTAGAGTGATGGAATATCACATCTTAAAAAACCACTGTTTTATAAAAATGTGAAAATTAAGTAGTCAATGTCTAATAACTAGCTGTTCAGTCAATGTAGTAGCTGCCTTGTATTCTTTTCAGATACCGCAGCCTATTGAATAACAACAGATGTGCAGATTTCAGTCTGAAAGGAATCCGACTTGCTAACCTTCCCGGCTGTTCTTTGTGAGCAGAAAGCAAGCAGAGCTATCTAGCAAGTAACGATGGAAGATTTTCATACAACAGTCGAACTTGATTGCTCAGGGACAAGTCCCCTTTCCAAGCACATTCCTCCCGTACCCTTCCCCCTTACCTCGAGCTGGAAACAGGCCAAATGAGGCGTGTGAAAGTTCTTAACTAGCAGCCCTCCCAAAGCTGTTCGCAGAGCAATCATTCCTCTCACTTGGGATCCATTAAACCCTGCCAGTCAAGTAGGAAATGCCCTTATATCTGCGTTCCTGCCATATCTAATTTGAACTAGCCACTTAGCAAGAGGCACTGTGCTTCCCACACAGCAGAGCTGCCACTGCCTTATCTCAAGAGGGTGTAAGAGCATTTGCTAAGTGGAAAGGCAGAGCAGGGCTGGATTCATAAACCACATCGCGTTCTCATGATCAGCTCAGAGCTGTAGAGCTTTCGAGGAAAACAACCGGGAAACAGACCAAACCTGGGAATATCTTCTAAAGCGACCCTGATTCATTAACTGCCCTGATAGGTTTAGGCCATCCTCATCAATGCATGGAATGAAGTCTGCTTAGTGTACCTTCAAGTTCAGAATATTGTTAATGGCCAGCTAAGTTTGACACCGTGTTTCACTAAAAAAGGCAATCACTACAACTCTGAAGCAGAAACACGAAATGCCTGACAAATCTCTGTTACAAACCCAAACCGCCTCTACCAACTGATAAAGACATTTTGAAACATATTCCAAAACAAATTCAACTTGGAAACAATGTGTTCAGGTTTTTAGAGATTTTGCAGATTTTTTTTTTTTTAATCTTTGAGCGTGATGCTTTAGAATGAAATAATACTGCTTCTTCAGTGGTAGTCCTGCTATTGCTGTACAATGGTCAGCTGAAATATGAGTAACTGTATTTAAAAGTTTTTTATGATAAGAGTTTGCATTTAAATATGTATATATGATGAGAAAAGGCGTTTGTAACTGAATGTGGTTGGAGAGACCTATCTAAATGTTTGGTCACTTTTACTGTGAAAGATGAATACACCTCCCATACAGAGACTGTGGTGTCTAAAAGTTTGTCTCAGCAGTGTCTAATGTAAATACGCAAAAACACGTAGGTGGCTACATGAAAAAGAAAACCAGTGAATGGCTGGTACAAGTGCAGCAGTGTCGATCTGAGACAAATGCGACATTGACTACCCATAGACATCTGTGGAATAAAGTATGGTTTTAATCAATGTTTAATAGGACTCATTCACCACAACCAACAGCTTTAAATTAGGGGTTCTCCAGGCAGAAGGACTAATGACCTGGTCACCTTTCTCCCTGCTAACATTCCTTTCTTCTCCAAAGGAAGCAACCACTTTTCTTTTGCAGAAACAAGTAATTAACTTCACTTAGTTAATTTCAGAGAATACCTTCTAAATTGCTACTTAGCAATAAGTCTGCAGCTCCCATTTTGAAGAGAGTCGTATATGCACCCCTAAAAAGCTTGTCTGTTTTTCCACCTACGTCAGTTGATCTTGTGAAAGTGATCTCCTTACACAACTTGCCTTACTTATCAGAACCATGCATCAACACGCATGTTGATCGTGGATCAACAGCAGTAATCATTTTCTTACAGATACTTGCCTATGATTCCTCTGAGCAAGCAAAAAAAAAGGAGAAAACAGCATCTTCTTGGCACAGCAATACCCATGCAAAGTGCCATACGTACACTTGGCACTCCCCTATTAGCTTGACCACCCTACTTGCACATACGCTGCCTGTATATATTCTCTGATTCTATAATTCACTACAGAATGCTAAAAAGCAGAGTAATGCATATAAGTGGTCTTCATTTTGCAATAAAATAATTCTGTAGATTTTTCTCAACTTACCCATAAATCTTTAAGTATTTGAGAAAAATCCCTGGAAGAACAGCTGTATCAAGAAGAAAATAAAACAGATTTGACAAGTAATC
The DNA here is from genome assembly GCF_028500815.1 of Rissa tridactyla. Classification (NCBI taxonomy): domain Eukaryota; kingdom Metazoa; phylum Chordata; class Aves; order Charadriiformes; family Laridae; genus Rissa; species Rissa tridactyla. The sequence goes on from NC_071466.1 coordinate 152,029,331, forward strand.
TCCGGGTCAAAGTAAATAACATGAGGTCAAAATTTCACTGTTTTTGTATCAAAAGTGTTTCAAAGAAGTGTAGACGGAATGAATGTGAAAGATCCAAGGAATTAACTAATTTCAGAAATGCTCTAGCTTGCTAGCCTGGTCTATGGACCTTGAGTGTTCTTTGTAGATCCTGCAAAAAAAATAAGGAATTCTGAAAAAAACCCCAACCAAAAAACACAAAACGTCACCAAAGACCCCCTCAAAACTTCTGACTGGACATAACAAATATCCTTGGAAAAGAAGTTAAATGGAGGTAGCCCTTTATCTCCTAACAATCACATTTTTCATGTGAGCGTGGGAAATTATTTTCAAACTTTGTTACATACAGATGCAACTATGCTACACAATAAAACCTACTGCCCAAACTACCATTACACAGGAGAAGAAGGGCTCAAAGTCTGGGTAAATACATATGTTTGTTAAAAAGAAATGGTTCCAAGGAGGACCTGACAAATCTAACAAAAGATGGAGTGGATCATAGTGGGTCCTCTGATGCCTCCCTGTACCTGTGTCTTATTATAGATATTACCAGACAAGAAAATTTTGCTTATATAGCAAAATACCTTATATTGGGAGATATGGAAATAAACTAAGATATTGAATGATACAGTCTGGAAGCATTTGCATGGCAAATTGAATTATGCCTTCTTGCTCAGACCATTTGTGTTTGTTTGGCAACAAACACAAGGGTTCAACTACAATCATCTTGTAACCATTGAATGCAATGGAGTTTTATGAGGCATGAATTTGGCTCAGAAAGTGCAAAGCTTTCCCAAATTCAGAACAATTTATCACTGATGTCTTCCCTTCATTATTTTAAATGGAAACAGAAGAAAGTTCTCAAAAAGACACAGCCTGACCTCAGTTCAGTTCAGCTCAGTTCACTGCTGCAGAGAGATACTTGGTTTCTTTAGAAGACCACAAGACAAAAGCTCAGGGACAGGCTCAGTTTTCTTTAGATTTGTTTTAAAGACAAAAATGGATTTAAATCTAACCTTCATCATTTTCTCCTCATAAAACAAAACAAAACAACATGCGTGAGGAGCTGAAAGAGATTCCGGCTATTTTGACAGAGCTGTCTTACTCAGTTCATTTCTGACAGAATCAATTAGGAAATCATTTTTATATAGCAAATTCTTTTTGAAATTTTTATACACCATGAACAAATCCCATGGATTAATGGTTTCCAGAGTTCACCCTCTTCACCTTGGGAAAAATCCAGACCAGAAGAAAAGAACAGAGAAAACACAAAACAGGGAAAGTAGTTTTGTCATTAGATCCCTCTGTTTAAACAAAATCTTTTCCCCATAATGTAGGTGAAGCAAAGAATTGCAGTGGGTTGGTAGGATTCCTAAAGCACTCAAAATGAGCGAGTAGTTAAAAAATATTTTTATACATAACAAATCCAGAAGTGCTTTTTCATGAGACTGGCAACTTTTGCTTACATGGGCTGTGGAGCAAAAGCTTGTGGGGAACCGTGTGCGGAATAGCAAGGACTACTGTACATCAGAACTAAAATACACTGGGGGGACTGTGAGAATCTTGCAGCTGGACCATGGGGGAATACAAACGTTCAGAAATGAGGTACGTCGGCACAGCTGAAGGGGGTGTCTACATACAGCTTGAATTTTACCTGTTTTGTCAATCCCTTACTTTCAAAAGCAAGAGCATTCACCCAAACCCTCACCCATAAATATAACTAGTTGCACCGTGCACACATTGCATCTCTCTCTTCTGTAACAGCCCATATGCCTCTTTCCTAGCCGAGGCAAAGAAATCTGTGGCTTAACTGCAAGATGAGATCAGAACATACAAATTGGAATGTAGTTTTAGTTGTCTAAGTTTTCCTTTGGCTTTAAGATTTATTGGGAATCCAGAAACCCAGCAGTTTAGTTCTGGAGCAAAACAGGATGGGGAAAGTAGGGTGAGATCTACAGAAAACCTAAAGTCTTCCACTTCAATATATTAAAATCTCCTTCACTTGAGAATTTCATTCCTGTGCGTTGTGTTACTTATTAGGTTAAAATTTTGAATAATAAATTAAATTATAGAAAGCTGTGAAACTGGGTAGTCATACTCATGATATTGACAATTAGGATATCATCAAGAAAAAAAAGTATCCCCACAGCAAGTGAAAATCATTTAACAACTGTTTGCAGCTTGTACATGACACTATGGATTGAAACATCATCCTCCTGATCAAACTTTTGTAGATGTAATCAGGCAAGTTTTAACTTCACGGAATCCATTAGATTTTATGCTGGTTCCTTCTCTACAAGAACACAGAAGTTTGAGAATAAGAACAACCTGCTTATATTTTTAATCCAGTCAATCTTTCTAGCACTTGTTATCAATGTAACAGTGAACAAGAAAGCACACGCATTCCTATCTGTACTGTATTTTGTCTATCGCTTCTTCCTATTACAAGGGATAAAAGGAAACAGTGGCTAATATGCTGTTGTTTGAAGGCAGAACATTACAGCACATACACTGGGAGAGCGTGTCCATGGGAATGCTTATGTATCAGTGACTGCATTCTTTCGTCTCCCTGCTGTCTGTTCCATTGCTAATGGAAAACAGAAGGTACTTCCTAAGTAGTGTACCAGAGAACACAATCAGTGCTTTTCCTGTTCAGATGAACTATAACCTCCCTGTCCGCAGGTGACAGGAATCTTTGTCTCGTCCTTCTCTAACACTGGGTCTTCACTCTGCTGTTCCACCTCTCTACCAGCTACACGACTTTCAAAGCAAGGCCACATGAAGCCACCAAACGGCTGGTTTATCCGCCTATGGGAATTCTTCTTAGAGTGTTTGTTCTACATTCAAACGCAAAAAAAAAAAATAATAAATACACCTATTTATACAGATATATATAGTAATTCTTACCTGTATGTTGCATTAAACAATCGGATGTAGTTGGACTTCCCGTGGTGAGCCTAATATGAGTTGGAACTGTAAATCTTGACATCTCCATCAGCAATTATGAACTTTACCAGCCAGGAAAATATAGCGTCTAGACTGGCTACTTGCCCTTATCAGTTTTTATTTTAGTCGTATTTCTCTTGAGCTTATTTTCATAGTTAATATGTTGGAAAACAGGTTTGGGCTTGATTCTTTCTCTAGTATTGTTCATTTCCTCACTCCTTCAGTTTCTTTCCTCCTAAGTGACAACTAAAAGGTGCTGGCAGTGACACCCTCAGCCTGGCTGCAGCTGTTCCTCTTCTGTCTCTATCCTCTCTACGAGTGCCAGGCCTCAGCTCCCTTCTCCTTTATGTCACCAACAGCATATTCACAATTTGCAGAAGCTTCTGGTCTTGCATGATTGCATTCTGGGGTGTGGACAAGTGCCATAAGAAATCTAAATGGCAGAGTAATTGGGAGATAGTACAGACTATCACACAAGCTGTAAGCAACAACCCTCCTGGAACTGGCCAGGAACAAAAATGTTTGAGTCCAGAATTCCTACTTGCTACAAAGACCAAGCCACTAGTAGAAGATCATATTCAGCTGCAAATCAAAAAAGAAAATAAGACACAGACCTGGAATAATCTCATTTGGTAGAAATGAATGATGGCCTTTTTGTAATTGTTTTGCTGAAAAGCACAAATCTCTACAAAAAGAAACCAGCCATCTGTTTTGAATGTTTTAGAATATAAGTATCTACTTGTGTCCTTCTTTGATCTGTAAGAATAATAGGAAGACAGTGATACAATCCAGTTACACCTCTGTTGTGAGTGCTTAATTCATCCCAGAGCTGCAGATTACAAAATTCCATCTGGAAATCTTAGTCTTATCATTCTGGGATCAGAAAGAAGATGAACAGTGTATGAAGATCAGTTCTTTTGTGCTCACAGAGGTAACATTCTTGGATAGAGAATATATTCTTCAGACATAAAATAGTTATTAAGACAGCAAAATAACAAAAATCTTTAAAAAAACAAGCTAGCAAAAGAACTGTTCCCAGCAACAGGGAAAGGAACGGGAGCAGAAGTTGACATAATTTCAAGGGCAGCATTCTTCTTCAGGCTGGCTGATCCCAGTCTAACAGTACTTACTGGGTATAAGATTACATGCCAGTATGGTTACAGAACAAGAGAGAAGGTAGAAAGGTGCAGTTTCCAAATTGCAATGGTAGAAGATTAATCATAAGAGAAAATATTAAGCATTACTTAAGTTGTTCACTCCACCATAACAGGATTGTTACACTAAAGTGAGAAGGTCACTAGAAAAGGCTTTCTTATTCAGAGTTACTGCAGCCAAAGGCGGAAAGGTTATTCTCTGAAAAAAGGCAAAGCTTGAAAAGGCTTGAAAAGAAGAGATAATTGTATGATAGCTAAACCAGGATTTTGAATTGTACTTCCTCAGAACAATAATTGTCAGTCCATGAACTCATTGTGCCCCCTTGCCTGAACTTGATGGCACCGCTGTCTTTCAGTTTCATAATTAACGCTGCCGCCCACATAAGCAAGGCTCCAGAAAAGCAGGGATGGAAAGCAGGTCCTGTGATTAACCGGGACACTGTATTCAAAGTGCTGCCCTCATAACGATTAATTAGTTACATCACCTTATTAGAGTAGATCACATTAGGGTTCTTACTAAAGGGTTACCCATCCAGAAAGTGGGATTGAGGAGCCCTGGCTGTCACTGGTATGACAAAACAAATCTGGCATCTTATCTCTCAGTCAGGCCAAGTGATGATGTTTAAGTAAAGTTAAGATTATTTCATGTAGCTGCCTTCAAATTTTGCACAGGGTATGTCTCTAAGGCAAGCATAACCTAAACATGAGGAGGAACTTCTTTACCCTGAGGGTGGCAGAGCACTGGAACAGGCTGCCCAGAGAGGTGGTGGAGTCTCCAACTCTGGAGACATTCAAAACCCACCTGGACGTGTTCCTGTGTAACCTGCTCTAGGTGACCCTGCTCTGGCAGGGGGGTTGGACTAGATGATCTCCAGAGGTCCCTTCCAACCCTATGATTCTATGATTCTATGATAAGACACATTCTTTCACTGTGTTTTTACGTATATGAATGAAGAACTGTAATGTTATTATACACTACACAATTAGCTTGTAGATTTTTAGAGAGAAGAAGAAATGACCCTCAGAGGACAAAAGATGACAATGAAGAAGAAGAGGCAGTGGTCTAAAGAGCTTTGTTCAGCATGCTGGAATGGCAGTTCCTTGAAATGTTTAACATATGGGTTATTTTCCCCTTTTTGGGAAGGAACAGGATCTTGGAAGGAAAAATAAGAAGTATGAATCAATTGAGTCAAATACAAATCTAACATAATTTTGGGAACAAATTCAAAATGAGGTATTAGAATCACCATCATATCACTGTAACAACACTATTTTAGAATATTGTGTAATGATATTACACTAGCGCATATATAGCACTTTTCCCAAGCAGAACTTCCATTTCACAAAAGCTTCATCTCATTTTACAATTACAGAATTTGAGACAGGGAGAAAAGAGAACAAGTGAGTGATTGGAGATGATGCCAGGAAAGAATTTATCTTCTGAATCGTGGTCTAGTACTGTGTCCAGTAAATTACATTGTAATATGAGTCAGGCACGAAAGCTTGGTGGTTTTGACCATTCTGCATGATCTAACAGTTAAAAAGATCATATTGAAAATAAATTTATTTAAAAGCCTTATGAGGTCACAGCGTAATAAATGACAATGCTGAGAACCTAGAAGTGTGACAGTAGGATGAGCAGCTTTCCACATGCTGCAAGCATAAAATGTGTCTCATGGAGAGAAAGATCACATTTATGCAGTGAACGAATGCCTGTGTAATCATTTGAAAATGGAACTCACCATGAATAAGGTATTTACTTTGCTAAAAGAAATCAGTATATTAATCCAAGCACCAAATAATGTAGAAAAAAATAATCAATATTCTTCTCAAAATTCCCAAGGTATAGACGCTTTTAGTTCTGTAGTGATCTCAATGAAAAGTTCATGGGGTTTGACAGCTGTGGCAAAAGTTAACGTAAGTCCTGAGATGGCCTGCCCTCAATGTCACTGTTTCTCCCCCTCTTACCCTACCGCCATAGTAGTCACAGTTCTTCAGACTGTTCGTTGCCTGTCACCTACTTCTGCCATGTTCCTCTAAAGCTGTTTGGATAGCTATGTATGCTGGCTGACTAGGTGTCCACTCGTTGTGCATTTCCTTTCAGCTGTAAAATGGAATAATAAATATCCCCCCCCCAACAAAAAGGAAATTGTGATTGCTCATCCTGGGCATTCCTAGGGGTGAGACAAAACTGCTCTGCAGATACAAGTCAGAAACACACGGTTTACAACCTTGAGCATTCAGTTGGTTTTTGCATACGTCTACTAGTATCAGCTTCTCTGTGAGCTGTAACTGTTTCTATTGTTCTCACTGTAATCCTTTTTAATACCTTTGTACTAATAAAAGTAATACAGAAATGTCATTCAAGCTCCATTACCTTTTAATAATCACAAATGGCTATTTAAACTGAGACTGTTTTTGGAAACAATATATTCATTAAAGATGTCCTTTAGAATATTATAAGCTCTTGATTAAAAACAATCATTAAAAAATTCAAACTGAATTCATTAAACATTCTCCATATTGATGACTTCCCCTCTACTTCAGTTCTTAGGTATAGATGACTCATCTACAGAAAAACTCTTGGCAAAGTCAAATTAAAACATTAAAATGTAGCCTTTGGTACACGATGCATACTTGTAATCTGTTGATGTTGCAAATTATAATTTATACTGGTTTTGACAAGGCATCTATGAATTTTACTTGAACTGACTGTTTTTCTGTTCTTAAAAGCGATTCAAATATTGTCCTGTTCTGACGTACCCCCTCTGTCCACCACAGACATCACACCTCTGAAATCTTAAGAGATGTGTTAAATCATGCTAGTGTCTTCAGCAGTCAACTCACAATACTTACTGCTTCTGTGTTAAAATTTGTCAGACTCAAGCATTAAAGAAAAATGTCACAAATAAGAGGCTATTTGTCTTGCAATATTTTTATGGTAATAGGAACTTGCTAATATTTTCATCGTCTTGAAAGATCCCCATTTTTATGCACTCCAGTTCAATGCTAACTCTTTGACCATTGCACTACTAAGTGCAATGTTACTCTACTAAGCATGAAATTAATTTTCAGATTTTGTTCCTGGAATTCAAGCACAGCAAAACCAAATGTTTTGCTCTTTAGCAGTCAGCTCCGTGACTTCAGGACTTGCTGGCAACTGTTAACAGAAAATGCTTCCACGGGATGAGTTCAAAAAGCTTGTATAGTGACAGCGTCTACTAGGTTCCAACTCCTACTGCAATCCAGAGCTATGGAAGATGGGAAGAAAAATGATCTGCAACACCATGCATACTTAAAAATGCACATACAGTATGTATAAATGAAATACCAGGATAAATCTCAGTTCTGAGAGTTTCAGTTTTGCTTTTCCTCTGTGCTTGCCCTTAGCGCTTCTATTCTGTCCTTGCTTTCCCCTGCGTCCTTTAATGGGATTGCCTTTCACGCTTCCAACAGATTTTTGTGATCCTATGCCCACTCCACCCATTCAACAGAAGCAGTCCTCCTCCTTTCCGATGGCCAGAGGTGACACAAGCAGTTTTCTGAGCCACATCCCCACTTTCTCGCATTGTAGGTAGCATGGCTGTGCTTCACAAGAGAACTAGATGAATTGAGCAGCTTGGGAAGTTTATGTACGGAAGCTTTGCTGCCTCTTTCCTCCATATAGCCCATACATAGTACGTATTTACAAGAAGATACCCAGGCATATCCACATATACTTTTGTATGTATTAGATATCATAAAGTGTAAATTCATATTATTTTTTATAAAAGTGAATAATAAGTAATTAATCCATTGGCCAGACCATTTTAGCCCTTGAGAAAGACAAAGGGGCATCCTCACGAGAAAGCACATTGGAATATGTTTAGATGTAGAGAGGGATAGAGCTCCATCTTGGGAACAAAACGATTCATAAGAAATTCAGACAGCAAGGGAACGAGCCTAGAGAAAAAGGCTAGGAAAGACTACTTCAGGATGAAAGATGGTATTTACATTGAACTGTAAACTGAAATGTAAACTATCATTCTCTGAAACTACACGAAGGGCGTATATGTTTAGGAACAGTGCTCCATTTCAGGGGAGCTGGTAATGCTGTCATGTACAAAACTGGCATAATGAAATATTAAATTCACTCAGTTCCAGAAAGCTGCAGGAGAAAAGCCTTGAACCCCTAAATATAAGAATAAAATGATGTAGTTTGCTATTGTACATATTTTGATGGTCTCTATTCTATCTTCAGTATTGACCAGAGGTGATTACAACCTCAGACCCAAAGGAACTGTAAAAACAAAATAATTGCCAAGTCCTATACAATCAGTCACTTCTTTATCATTGCAATACATACCTTTAATTTAATACATGCGTGTTAGGTACTCCGATAAGGACGTTGTTTTTTTTTAATGTACATGGACAATCATGGTAAAAACATGTACTTTGTTGGGAATAACTGGCTTGGGAGGCATCAATCACCTTTATACTTTCCCTGTTGATGTATGCAAGACAATGTTCAGGCTGACACGTTTCTCAGATGAGACGCTTGTAAGGCAAGGATGCTGGCTGCCTCATTATTTTGACTAGGATATTCTGTAACATGCTTTCCTGAGAAAAATGCCTCAAGTGGAAAGTGGAGAGATGTGCTGTATTTAATGTGAACCGCCCATTAATTGAGTAAACTAAGAGAAACCATACCCTTAGCACAGTTGCATTCATAAATATATCAGCAGATGGGAGAGGAAAAGAGAAAGATCTTTCTGTCAGTGGTTTCTACACAACCTCCATGTTTGCTCTAGAGCAAAAATGAGAATTATTCCTACCTTCATAGTGAGCGTCGTCATCCTTTTAATCATTTACTTACCTGACCTTCCCTGTTTAATTGCTGGGCATCAGCAGATCTTTACAAGCATTATCTCTAAAACTTTTAACATCATATACTAACGCACAACCATTGCAAGAGCGGTGATTCAAAAAGAATGTGAAATCAACAGCGAGTGTAAATTAATGAAGCACTTTATCAATTTTTCCACTAAAGAGATTTTCTCAGTTCAAACCCCAAGGCACGAAATTCAAGTTTGACACTGCCACAGTTGGATTAAATTTTTCAGATGGTTGACTTGAAAAGAGAGATGTGATCTATAAAGCCAGACAGACATGTAGGTCTGCAGTTAATTGAGCAAGCGTGACGAGATGAGAGCTTATTTTTTCATGAAGCTTATTTTTTCATGAATGCTTTATAAATCTAATATAAAGCAATAATTTTCAGAAATGCAAGGGTCCAAAATTTCCACAGAAATTTTCAGAAGAGTTTTCTTTCAAATAATTGATATGGAAAAATCAAAATCTGAGAAAAACTGCAAAGAAGCTTATGTTTCTTAAAAGGATAAGTGAAGAAAAAGTTTCATATGCATTTTTAAAATATTGTCATGGCATCTCAATCCTTTAAAATACTTCAAGTACTTCAAATGAATTTATTCTGCTTTAAAAATGATACTATGTGCATAAATGAATCCTATGTACTGTAGCCAAATAATTGATATTTGACTTTTGTAGCTCTATATCAAGGCTTCTGGTCAGTAAAGGATGTTTTCTTCTTTGCTAGAGAACAGGCGTGAGGAGAAGGGCTCTGTCCTGTGTACTGCCCTCTCTTCTGGAAATGGGTGTTGTTGTGGAGACTATTTGACAGCAGAAAAGGGAAAATTGTGGATGCAGACACAGAGAAACAAAATGTACTTTAAATGACAAATAGCTACCAATTTCTCCCCCATTGTTTTGAGAGAATGAGGGAGATGGAAGGGAGAGGGGAAGGCTAAGGGGATATTCCTCTTTGCCTTCACATTTACAGAAAATTTATATTCCTAGTCCGTATCAAGAATCATCTACTCTGAGCCGGTAAGTATCTGTGACTAGTTAGGTCAGCATGCATGGCAGCAATCTTGGCAGCAGATCTTAACATGCTTAAAATCTTCAGGAGGAACATTATCTCTGAGCAAATTCTTTGCTAACCAGAATCGAAAAAGCATACATAGATTTGGCTACAGTGCTTTGAAAAAGAATCCAACTGAAAACATTTCCTCCATGAAGTCAATGATAAATGATATGAGAGACATTTCCTGTTCTCTCGTACACATGAAGAGTTTGCTTTGCATAGAAACTCAATTACATGCCCTGGAAAGTTCTCCCCACAACATCATGAAACAATGACTTGATGACTAGGAGAAAATCACAAACTACACGTAAACACACGAGAAACACACCCATGCAGGGACTACGCAAGCAACAGGGAAGGAGCACAATCAGGTTTCACAAAGCACATGGGAGCAAGATGCAAGAGTGACTGTCGGAAACTTTTCTATTGGCAAGAAAAGTTGATTCTCACCGTTCTGAACAAAATGGCTGAACTAAGAGCATCTGACTGGTTATGCCCAAATACCCTCCTCCTCATCCTAGTGGTGCAGAGGCGGCAATGGGGAGAAAGCCCCAGAGCAGCATGGGAATGAAACAAAGAGTTGGTTAGTATTTAAAGCACATATGTAAGTACAAATAGTAGCACAAAGTGTCTAATTCCTTATGCAATATTCTGAGCCACCCTGAGTTACAGCTTTTTTTGCTCTCTTGTAGGCTTTGTCAGCTTTTAAAATGCCTCTCAGCAAAGGGAAAGTGCAATCAGACCCTCCTCCCGCCCCCATCTCCCTATTGCCCTCCCTTGTGAAGTCTTTGTAAGAATTTCCTTAAACGTTTAAATTTTATCTTTTCTTTCCATTTTATCTTTTCATTTCTTCTGTGAATGCTATGCTGTATTCATTTGCAAGCATGTACTACAGTTACACTCTGGAAATAGCTTCATTTCACTATAGACTCACAGTGCAGAAACAGCAGATACTCCAACATTTTCTCCATCTTAAGATCAGGAAAGCTATCTAATTTACAGTATTTGCACTCTCCCGAAGTAGGTAAGACCCACATTTTGCAAAAACATTGCAGAAAATGCAAGCCAGTCAATTTACAGTTCTTTATTTATCATCTAGGAAGGGTATTAAAACAAGACGCAAAAGGAGGTTGCTCTGAAAATATGAAATTTTCAGCTTTATATATACCCCTCATTGTCTTCTGATACAGACAAGAAAAGAGATTTTTAAAGATCTGCTTTTGCAAGGTGAATACTTAATTGTTTTTTGCCATTTTCCTCTTGTACCTTACTCATAATTTCTGCATATCACTAGATTGGTGCTTAAGCGTCTAGATTGAGATGCCTTCCTTCAAATCTCAACAATTTCTAGATGAGCCAGAGGGCAAAGAGGAGCGCCAAACATTCCTTCACTTTGTCAAGGCAGTGATTAATGATCGCTAATATTTTAATTAAACTGGAATGGATGAGATTACAACATGGGATATGCAATTATGTTGGCATTTTCTGTGCTACCCAAGGGATAGGTAATCTCTCTGATAGTTATCAAGCACACGGCTGTGCTTTGTAAATGACAGGAGGCTCCTCACTGCCTTGGAGATGGTAAATTGATTTTCCTTCAGTTCACGGCCCATTGAGTTTGCGAGGGAGCAGTCTGTGCTCATTTGGCACAGAGGCCGGGATTTCCTCATGGGAAATGAAGGGAACTGCTCATATGCAATCCATAGATCAGAAAGCTGATCCTGGAGCATGATTTCCTGCTACTGAAGACAAGAAACAGTCCTGGACACTTCACACACTCAGGCAGTAAACCTGAGTTACTAAAGTCTGAATATGCCAGACAGGTCTCCAGTCTTGCATTTTAAGATAGTAATGTTTCTTTCTTCCCTCTCATTGTCTGCCCCGTCTTCTCCACCCACTTAATAACAGCTTGGTACCGGGAACTGTTTGTTCACATTTCAGGAGTTTTCATGGAAGCCGACAAAACAGCAACATCCATTTCTGGTTTATAACTGCAGTCTGGAATGCTATTTTTGTTCCAAGGTACTGCAAGCATGTCAGGAAAAATGACGTATGACTCAAAATAATCAGCCCCCATAGTAAAGACTACTTTAAAACCGAAAAAGAGAGACACATTACCTGGTCAGGGGAGGGCTTGTGGTTGGTTTGGTTGGAATGGGATGAGGATTTCAGGTGGTCATCCTCATAGTTGTCAGCCATCAGCTTCATACGGTTCTGAGTCTAGTAAAAAAAAAAAAAAAAGAAGAACCTCAGTCTACCTTCTAACGTGATCATAAGGATTAAAGGAAATAGGGTACTTACGCTATCCTCTATATCCAAAATCCATACATGGAAATAAATAAGACACGTGCATAGAGCATTAGTAGGTATTACTGTAGAGAACTGGTAAAAACTGGGAGACGCATTCCAACTACTTCACTTTGAGGCTAAGTTAGTTTTGCAATTGAGTGGCTCATCTGACTTGTATCTACTCAACCTTGTGCTGTACATGTGTGTACAAAGAAACTAATTTCTTCTTAGAGAACCTTGGGATTAAGGTTCAAACAACAATTTGGAGAACTATTCAATGAAGACATCACTTAGATGTGCCTAAGTCAGTTAAAAAAAAAACCAAACAGAAAACAAACAAGTAATCAGTTTTAAAAATAAGAGTAAACAAGCTGAAAATAGGAATGCTGAACATAGCTTATTACTTAAGAAGTCCACCCAGTTTCAGTATGCAAATCAGTTTTCAATTGATATACCAAAGAGCAGGAAAATCCTGAGGCTGGTCAGAAAAATGTGAATTATAGAAAAGCCTTCCTGTAAGGAAATTAAAAAGTTAATAAATAAGTCTTTGGGAAGAAAAGGTGACATAATAAAGGTGTATAAAATTATGAACTCCATACAGTCAAGCAAAGAATTAACAAAATATGAAACAAGTTTATTAGTTTGTTCGTAGCTTTTCTTCCACTTCTAGGAAATTTCAAGACCCAGAGGATATATAATTTTTTAGAACACAAAATATAAAATAAATTGTGTAAGAATAAATGGGAAACCTTACCTTAACATAACCATTCTAGGTAAGCAATTGCAATGAACTGCAATGAACATAAAAATATCTTACATGAATATGTCTGCAAAGGACAGTGCCAGTGAGATAAAGCCCTTTTAAAGTTCTCTCCTGAAATGAGGTCCCCAAGCACCTACAAACAGACATACACACACAAGGAAAGAAATCCACCTGGGCAAAATGTCCCACCCACCCAACAGGGCTCACAGGGACCATTCAGGCAGCAACGACATTCTTGGAGTAGCCTAGAGGGGACTGCGATAGAGAGCTGGGTCTAGGGTCTTGCAAAGCGAACTGCTGTCCCTGTGTCAGCTCCTTCGCCTCGAGTTGTTTGGGTGCCACTGTCACTGGGCGCTCGCACCTGGAGCAGACCCAAAATGGAGTGATGGCATTTCTCCTCCCAGCTCATAAGGTAGACAAAGCCCCATTTTGAGCTTTGTGAAATCCTCGTACTCCAAAAAAATAAAGAGGCTAGCCAGACCTATGTTAGATATGATACACAGTAAATTATGTATAGCTAGACAGATTAAATCATCAGAGATGCACTAAAATTAAATGTCGTAAATGAAAGCTCAAAGCTCACTGTAAAAATGCCAGCTGTTGATTCAATCCCTTCATAACTGCATGGTTTCTCACTGAAAACTCTAATTTTAATGAGCATCTCGAGGCTAAAGAATGTGGATTCTACTTGACTGTACTCAGATCGTTATAAAGAAGGTCCAGGGTTTGAATCTGGATTTGATTTTAGTTTGGATTAATTTAACAAAAGCTAATAGTAAATTGAGCTTAAGCAATAAGCAATTTAATCATGCAAAATCTTTATATTGTTTGCTCTGCTTTGTCAAACAAGTTTTGAATTCCAAGTCTGACTCATCATTCATAAATCACTACTTGAAACATGCTACATTAATATTTAAACAACGAGTTTATTGTAAAGGCGCTTTCTCCATATTAATTATTTATTATATTTAAGGCTGGCTCTTTAACAATTTCTTCTTTGCAATGAGACCTACTGATTTTAAATGATTTCACATTTCTCTGGAAATTCTGCGTTTTGATAATAAATAACTTTTTACATGACTTTCAGCATGTATGTGGAAAAAATCTATTAAAAAGCAGAAGTTTAGCAGAATGTTAGTACGGCATATTAACTTTTCTGAGAGAAAAAGTAGCTCTTTCCAGAGAGAGGCAGCATGTTTTATGATATTGCATGAAAAAACCCTATGGTCGTGCTAATACAGGAAGAGAAGAATATAAAGAACTAAACATTTAAAGCACAGTATCCCTCACAGAAGATTCTGAAGTGGAATTGAAGAGGTTGCGCACTTCTGTCACTTAACTTCAAGTAGAATAACCTACTATTAATATTTGGCAGGATGCAGGAGAAAAGGCTGAAAGAACTGGGCTGGTTTAGCCTGAAAAAAGAGGAGGCTTCTTTAATTACTTGATAGGAGGAAACAGAGAAGATGAAGCCACACTATTCCTGGAGGGGACAGGACAAAAGACAACGGGTGTAAATCAGAACACAGACAATTCTCGTTGGAGAGCAGGAAAATTCTTTTTGTAACAGGGCTGATCAAACACCCGAACAGCTGCCAAGAGGCTGCGGCATCTCCATCCTTGCAGAGGCTGAAAATGCAACTGGGCAATGCCTTGGGCACGCTGCTCTAGTTAGTGATGCTCTCAGCAGGTGGTTGGACGCAGAGGTCCGCTCCAATCTAAAATATGCTGCAATTCTTATTATTTGGGCTTTTCATCTTCTGATAATTTTATAGCTATCAAGGCTGGAGCTTTCAAGAGAAGAGGCAGCTAAGTTCCAAAATTGCTCCTAGGTGCTAAATATGATTTACCTCCATTGCAACCCTTTGAACATTTTAACCCAGAACTATCTCTGCAGCATCCCGATGATGACAATCATACAGGATCAGTGCACCTAGGGGACATTTTCTATGTTCCCCTTTTAATCCAACCTGACCTTCCACTGCTTCTGCTGTTAATCTAAGAGTCCGTGTCTATGATATGAAAGTCTTGGCAAGAAAATGCCAAAATCAGTATTGTGATTTCATGACAGGAACTAATTTAAACATGTTATCATTGGAATTAGGCAAAAATCAAGAGATGGAAGAAAAGCAGTTTATTTCCTAATGGATACCACTAAAAATTATTATCCAACATTAAAATTCCAAGCAGTGTTGCAAATATAAGATATAATATAATATTATATTATAACATTTTTCTAATTCTCTTTATGACAAACATGGAAATAAAAAGCTTCTGCTTAGGACTGGAATACTAATTGGAAATTTTAAAAATAACTGGAAATACACAAACTCAGTTTCTCTCCTACTGTTCTTCTCCAGAAGAAAAGGTTCAAAAGGATAGAAATTTCTAGAACATATGGCTGTTGCAATGATTTAAAAACAAACTGTTTACTTTACTGTGGGGAACCACTCCAACATCCTGCAGTCCTGAACTGCTTTGTCATGGTGCTATTATACAATCCTCTCCCACCTTATGAGGTTATGGCTCAGATCCTAGGGCAAACATTTCTACATCACTGTAAAAAGTATGAACAACAAAGTGGTTTAACCACCATGTCCTGTGAGAAAATAAATGAGCAGTGCAGACAAATCGTTTGTGTCAGGAGTGCTTTTGTCTAAAACCTCCAGAGCTTGTAAGCAGAACTAGTGATGATAAGAACTGCATGTCAGATCCAAATTTTGCTTAAAAAATAGCACGCATCATTACAGGTACCTTCTTCATCCATGTACCAATAAATTGCTAGAAAGAAAAAACCAGGACAAAAGTCCACAATTCAATGGGTTTCTTATTTTTTTTTCTAGAAGGTTGGTTTCTTTTTTTTTTTGACAGCTTTCCTAACCTTAGTGCTTGCCCTCCAATCACACACCCCCCTCTGAAAATCCCACACCTTGTCAAAGCCTTGGCAATGCTCTTTAGTCTCCCAATAATCACCGTGCAAAAGAACAGTTCCAAACCCTTTAGACTAGTGTCAATCCTCAAAATTACGGAAGAGCCATCGCACACCCTCAAGCTCCTAATTGAAGGCCAGTAATGACTGCGGAGAACTTGCCACAAGAGGTCTGCAGACCAGAGTCTGAACCGCAGGCCTAAAGCATAACATTTGCAAGGGTATCGTATCTAAAAAACCCTCAACTTCCTCCAGTTATATATTAGACTATACTTTAGTACTATCAGATCTCGCCCATCCTTCTTTTTTTCCCCCCAGAACCTCTGCAATTGTCCTTTTGCCTCTCTGATACACTTATTCTTAATACCCTTCTTGCTTCTCATTATTATTTAATCCTGGCCTCAGCCCTATCCCTTTCTACGGCAGGCAGTTATATTAAAAGAAAAAATCACCAGGAGAAAATATGAGATAAACTTGTTTTAATCATAAATGCGAAAGGTCAGCATCAGCACTTCTTTTAAATGTGCTGTCTTTTCTTTTGTTGTTTTGCAGTCCTGCAGGGATTTCACTATATTTTTCACCATGCTTTTTCTGGTTATCATATAGTTTACTTCTGCCTGTATTCTATAATCACTAAATGTTTGGGTAAACAAGGAAATTACCATGGAGTAGACTATTTTTAATGCAGCCAACACCTGAAAACTTTCATTCCAAACAGCACATGTATAATATTTTGGCTGCCAAAACTGTTGCCATGGTGAATTTTGTTTAAGAATCACTAAGTTCCTCCTTCATGGATGTACTGCTTCAAAGCACACTCTCACCTGTAGGTTCCAAAGAGTAAGTTATTTTATGTTCACTGCAGGCTACACTGGTAGCTTGTTTGTGCACCTCCACCCTAAAGGCCAAATTAATAGATTTTATCACAGTGAAATTATTACATGAGAAAAAACAGAACTGATGCTGATCCCCAAAGTCTAGGGGAAAGTCAGAGGCATATTCGGGAATATAGCTGGTAAAATCTAGAGGAATCCTGCCCAGGTCTGACAAACTCTTTATAGTGGAATTCTACATATAAATTTGAAACCCACAGATTTAACTACAGACATTGTTTATAATATATTTTAGAGAATGTTTTTATTTGAAAGCTTGCACTAAGTTGTATGTTATAATGAGAATACATACCTTTCTTAAGCATTTCTGCAGGATAGCTAGTGTTCTGGTAACCATTATGCTGGCAAGTTTTTGAAACCAAATTTTACTTGTAGCAATTACACATTTCTGTACATCTCTAGACAAGACCTCTAATAAACAGCAGATACTAGCTCATAAGCTGTGCATTCTTTATATTAATCTGCTTCATACTCTCATTGCAGTAACTTATTCAAGGAGTTCACATCAAATCTGTTTCTCCACCATGCAACACAGCAGAAACCATGACATCAGTGACTACTTTCTCATTTTTTGTAAAATATTTGAGTAGGGTAATTTCTGGCTTTGCTAACCAGTCTAAACAAGTTTATTAATCATTTAATGTAGAGTTTAAAAAGCCCCACATTAAGTAAACATTAATATAATGACTGTACTTGTGACAAATGGATATGTAGTGGAGACAGCATGTCAGTGAGTTAAAGGAGTCATCCCACTTCAGTCCAAGTTGAATGTTTCACTGGAAGCACACACATGCAAATGCAACAGTTTAGAAACCTTTCTACCACTAATAACATAGAAATATAATGGAGAAACTCAGGCGATTTTTTTTTTCTAAGTAAGTAGTGTGCCAAATTCAGTATCTCTGAAAATTACGTTCTTGTAAAGACTTTCAGATAGTTCTTTTCTATTTGCTGCAAAAGACGCAGTGAGCCATATTCCCTGTAAATATCCAACCAGCTCCCGGCTGGAATCTGGCTGTCAGAAAGAATAATCCCTCCTTGCCTGTTATTAGAATGTGATGCCCTGCGTAACTACCTTGACTATATCTATACCCACCTTGAATATACACCTACCTTGCGTGTAAGCCTACCTTGAGCACAGGGTCTCTGAAAGATTGTTTCAGGTATTTTACTCTATGTCCCCTTCCCACTTATGGCATTTAATGATCTGGGAGACACTTTTCAAATTTGTAAAGAGATGGTATGTGCTGAGGTGTCATTTTTGTTTGTAAGGGTTAAAAGACACATCACTAGTTAGGTTTGTCTTTCCTTTTGGCTATGCTTAAGATTAGCAACTGAGATTCCTCTGTTAGCAACAAACGAACACAGTGTTCAGCTGCATACGAATGAAACCCGCCCCTGTTACTACAGCTCCCTACATCCTGGAGCCCGTGTTTTTGTGAGCCCAACAAAGAGCACGTGCAGCTGCTGGGGTTTGTCAAAGCCTGCAGGATTTAACACAGATTCTACCAGAGATACTGGCTTCTGCATTGACTGCTGGCCATGTTACAGCAACATTACATTATAAAGTGAAAGACTTTATCAGCCCTGTTAATTTCTGTGTTTAATGATTTCATTTTTCTGTTCATCTCCCCACATGTGAGAATTACAGAGAAACTTCATTCTGGAGAATTCATATTCAAAAACCTTTGAACTAAACTAAAGGAGGCAGATCATTTAGATATGGAGTTCTCTCCAAGGCTTGACACATGTAGATATATGTGGACGGCTTGAGAAAACAAACTTTGAACTGAAATTTTCCCTGTACAGGAATGCATCGCGTGGAGCTTTATTAGTTCCTTAGGAGATGAACACATAACTAGCTATGGGTTTGCCTTGTGAAAAGTTTATTGACATCTATCGCTCTGAATCCTGTATAGAGAAAACCAGCAACACAAAATACAACCCAAATCAGACCTTGTGTTTGGGATTCCTTGTTGTGTTATACCACGTGAACATTATACTATATGTTCCTTTAGCTCTCTTGTACTCTTTAGAAATACCTCAGTGGTAATAGAACTGCCTTTCTCAATTATTTCATTCACAAGAGCTGGAATCTGTTCAGTCCCAGGTTTAAAAGGAAACAACCAACCAACCAACCAATCAATCTCTCCTTCTCTCATGGTTAACTTCTCAGGAGCAAACCAAGTACGCTAGTTCTTTGGCATCTTTCCACTCCATGTAAAGGTCTTAGGCAGAAATATCATTCAGGTGTGTCTTCCTGTATCTCAAAGTATCTGAGCAAGGGCTGGAGTCTGAAAGTGTTTACCACCATATTGTAAACCTAATTTATACTGACTGGGTAGCCTACGCATCAAAAAAAACTTTCAGGCAGGATCGAAAGGACAAATAGTATCCTGTGACAACATCCTCAAAGAATCCTGGATCCCTCACACTACACAAAACCAAAGAAATTACTTACTGAAATTGATCTGAAGACAGCAACAGCAAGCAAAATGAGCTGCTGTTTTAATTCTTAACATGAAATAAGAGAACTGTTAATATTCACATTCCAGAAGTGAGCATATAAACCCCTCTACACTCCAGCTTTAAAGTAAGCAGGTAAGTATTTTTTTGTGTTATGAGCCTGCCCTATGGTGCAGTTAGGGCAAGTCTGATCTCAGTTCCACGCCACGGCAAAGAAGAAGAGCGCTACTGCAGAATTCCCTGCCAGAGAATATAAGATCAGTATCCTTTGCTGCCACATGCCCTGAAAGTAGAAAAGATTCATTTGCTTAAATTAGCTTAACAGCAACTGCTTTTTGCTAGATCATGCTGCTACATCCATTCTCCATCTATTGTGCCGTCCTCATTACTTCTTTCATCAGTTAAGAACTGATGTCTTTTGCAGACAGCATGGCTACCCTTGAAGAGCATAGGAGTCCACTTTATTATCCATTTTATGCTGGTTAATGAAATCTGCGTGCTTTGGATTTGTATCCTGCATCTTCTAAGCATGGCCTTCAACCCTATAATAATCTCTTTCTCTAGCCTGCCTCTCCCATGGTGTCTCCAGGCAAGAGTCAGCTGGGACCAGTGTGAAAGTATGTGTGTTCTGAATGGCCAGTGTATGCTACAGCCAAACAAAATATATCACGGCTCAATTCTTTTTGCCTTTCCCTGTGTGGGAGCACTACTTCAGGCTTTTTTCTCCTCTACCCAGCTGTGGATGTTAATTAAGTTCCTATAAGTTACATGATCTTTGAGACTTCTTTCCCTCAAATTTGGTTGAAAATGGTCAATAAATTGAAGTTACTTGGTGGGAACCACAGCTCAGCTAAGCAGATGGATAGACTTGTCATTTAAACTCCTCTTTGGAGGACTTTAGGATAAAAGCCGATGCAAAGTAGCATGTTTTGTCCAAGTTGAAAGAGTTTGGATGTTGTTTCTCAATATATCCTTGAATTAAATGTTGCACAGAAGTGGAGTTTTCTGATAGCATGCTCCATGCCTTTCTTTAAGATTTTGAGAGGCCGAATCGCTACAAATTCTCAACTGAAGAGCAGCAAGCGCCTCATGTTTAGTTCATCTGTCTGCTGAATGTTTAACATATACAGTTTATTCAGTCTCTTTAACCTACTTTGTCACACACCACCAAGGACAACCCACTCGAACTAAGAAGTGAAATGCTACTTCTATAATAATGTGAAAGGAACTACCAGTCTTTGTCATGGCCCTCATTACTCAAACCATTGAAAACTCCTGATTAATACTTCTCCCCTTGCTCATTTTTCCCCTTTCATGGTGTGTTTGTGGGTCCCAAATAAGTATTTAGTCTTATATTTTATTAAGAGAATAAACGTATGTCTACATACACCTTTCCTAGTTGATATAATTTGGAAGTTTTCAAATCTTTGTCTATTGTGACTGTGCCTTTACAATAAATATAGTAAAAGCATTCTTTTATCCAGGTATTTTTATTTTTGGAATGTATATATTTACTGTTCAACATCTTCATAAACGACATAGACAGTGGGATCAAGTGCACCCTCAGCAAGTTTGCCGATGACACTAAGCTGAGTGGTGTGGTCAACATGCCAGGGGGACAGGATGTCATCCAGAGGGACCTGGACAAGCTAGAGAGATGGGCCCGAGCAAACTTTATGAAGTTCAACAAGGCCAAGTGCAAGGTCCTACACTTGGGTCGGGACAACACTCGTTATCAATACAGGCTGGGGGATGATGTGATAGAGAGCCACCCTGTGGAAGAGGACTTGGGGGTACTCGTGGATGAAAAGCTGGACATGAGCTGACAATGTGCACTCGCAGCCCAGAAAGCCAATCGTATCCTGGGCTACATCAAAAGAAGCGTGGCCAGCAGATCCAGAGAGGTGATTCTCCCCCTCTACTCTGCTCTCGTGAGACCCCACCTGGAGTACTGTGTCCAGCTCTGGAGTCCTCAGCACAAGAAGGACACGGACCTGTTGGAGCGGGTCCAGAGGAGGGCCACAAGGATGATCAGAAGGCTGGAGTACCTCTCCTATGAAGACAGGCTGAGAGAATTGGGGATGTTCAGCCTGGAGAACAGAAGGCTCCGGGGAGACCTTATAGCGGCCTTCCAGCAGTTAAAGGGGTCCTACAGGAAAGCTGGGGAGGGGCTGTTTGCAAGGGCATGTACCGATAGGACAAGGGGCAATGGTTTTGAACTAGAGCAGGGTAGGTTTAGATTAGACATTAGGAAGAAGTTCTTTACAATGAGGGTGGTGAGGCACTGGCACAGGCTGCCCAGAGAGGTGGTGGAGGCCCCATCCCTGGAGACGTTCAAGGCCAGGCTTAAGGAGGCTCTGAGCAACCTGATCTAGTTGAAGATGTCCCTGCTTACTGCAGGGGGGTTGGACTAGATGATCTTTAAAGGTCCTTTCCAACCCAAAACATTCTATGATTCTATGAAAAACAAAGAAAAAAGCAGTGAGAAAAAAAAAAGCTGAGGCGCACTGGAGCATAAACACTCCTAACAACTTTGATAGGTTTGTGATAAACGTATTTTACAAAGTAAAATGTAAAGATGTCTCAGGTATGCTAAGGTTGGAAATGCATTCCAACATCATAAGGATCCTGTGATTACATTAAACTCGTGCAATTTAAGCATCAATGTTAAGCACCACCGATAAGGCTGGTCTTACAAAATCTATAAATATCTCAAGGCAAGCCTCCTAAATTACCTACATAGTATCCCATAGAACAGGCAAGTATTTCTACCAAAAACAGAAAAAGCTTTGTTTGACATAGTTGACAGGTCTCCTTCTGTTTTGTTATGACTATTTACTTGAAAACTCTCCTTCCCATTTCACTTCAGCTTCACTCCACACTCTGCTCATCTTACTCCCTTCTACCATACTCTGCCTCTCTTTCCTTCGTTATTCTATTTGGTTCTTCTTTCCAAAGTAAACCCACTTGCTTATGCTCAACTTAACAAATCTGCCTGTATAATACAACTGCGTTAGTCACTCTGCTTTTGTGTCTTAGTCTTTCTCCTACTCTGAAATCAGAAAGTCTCTCAGTCCAGCAATATTTATAAAAACTGATTGGAAAAATCTTATCTAGGAATTTATATACAAGATGAATCCTACTGTAAAATCTGAAAACCTAGTCATGATCCCCTGCTTTGACAAAATCATTTGTAGGCCATCTGCTCACATATATCTACATACACCTTTCCTAGTTGATATAATTTGGAAGTTTTCAAATCTTTGTCTATTGTGACTGTGCCTTTACAATAAACACAGTAAAAGCATTCTTTTATCCAGGTATTTTTATTTTTGGAATGTATATATCTGTGTTTTTACCTCTTTAAGGCTTACATATGTTTTATTGTTATATGACTCACCACTTCAATTGCATTTGCCTGCAGCTTCAAAGAGTTGTTAATAGCAACCCTCCTCTATCCGTGCTGTTCTTGGCAAAAAAAGAGGTTATGTACAGATACAAATTCCTAGATGCTAAAGCGATGTGAGCTGCTCAGTATCATCTCAACACAGACGGTCTGTAACTGCCCAGAACCCAGCTCTGGGTGTATACACGAATGTGTCTGTGTCTACATGATATAAACAGTGTTGATAGCAACTTCCAAAAAAAACACCCCAAAACCTCAGGACTATTTATGCTTGTTCTGAAATTAATTTTAAAAGCTGTTGCGTATAAAAGAAAATGAAAACCAATATTATTCTTTTTCTGCCTCACTTTCATCTTTGAATCTAGGCAAAATCCTCCACGGTAACTGCTGGAGGGAAGAGTTGAAAGGGCATTTCCTTTGACAACCAACAGAGCTTTGCTACCCCAAACTAAATTAAAGCTAAGAATTTTCTCTGTATGGCCAATTATTAGGGTTGACATCCACGTAGAAGCGCCCTGCCTCATAAGATCCATACAAACACCCAGACATTACATTCCTGTCTGTCCACACCATCTGTGCGTGTGGTCTGCAGACACAGGATTCCTGTCCATCCACACTGTCCCTGTGTTTGGTCCACAGAGGCAGGATTCCTGCCCGAGCACACAGCAGCACATGTGCAGTACAGAGTTGGACAGATGATTCCTATCTATTTGCGCACTCTTGCACACAGTACACACAAGCAAGGGGAATCACAGTAAACCAATGCTTCTTTTTTTTTCCTTTTTCTTCCTGCAGAGGTTGATTTTTCTTATGCCGTCTGCAACAAAGCTTAGATAACAGTACTACCTGGAAAGACTGAACAAACATTCAGGTTTTCTACTTTATTTGCACCAAAATTATTCTTACCAAGGAAAGAGGTTGTCTTCCTTTCCACAAAATTCATGGCACACAATATGTAGGGATGTGTAAGTTTGAATTTCTCTAAGGTGTCTGCATTTCAGACAGTGTTCCTGTCATTGCCTGCTCTATTCCTAATCTGTTGTCTCTATGCGATTTACATTATATTATGCCATTACATATGAGTAGAGGTCCACCCAATGGGCACCATAAAGCAGACTGTAAAGCTTAGAAAAAAAAATATCTTAGAAAATTCTGCCTGTGCTATAGAAACACTAAAAGAAAATAGTCTGTATAACAATATGAAAAAACAGCCAGTCATACCTCCGGTGTTTTTTCCTTAACAATCCTTTTACTGCAAAGTCATTAAATTAGATAGGTGATGCCACATGTTAAAGAGCCCTGACAAAGCAGAGGAAGAAGTAGAGATGAACGAACAGAAGGACAGGGGCAACCTCAGCTGATTTATTTGCAACTAGAAGACCTAGAAGGAAACAAGGAAGCCTTCATATTTTTTAAGCCCTCATTGTATCATAAAAAAGATTGCTGGTTGACAATGGAGAAGGACCAGATAGTTTTGTTAATTGGGAAAGGGAGAGAGAGGAGGAAAAGACAACAAGAAATCTTTTCACCATCTGATAGTGATGAAAAGGATAGAGATGTAGAATAAGGAACTAGTTTTAGTCTGCGTTTCCCCACATCATCCAATCAGCGGATCCTTCTTTTTCCAGTCCAAGAAAACACACTGATACCGTGCCTCTCTCTTTGTGAGATATGGAAGAGACTGGAAAGGTACATAAAATGAAGATCTGTGTGTATAACTAAATATATTTCCCCTCAAAAAAAAAAAGAAAAAAAATAGAACGAGAAGGTACCGTACTTATTATTTCCACAGAGCAAATAAACCCATGCAGTCTTCCAAGTTTTAAACAACTTATGTATGTGTGTGTTCTTAAGGATCACTATATTCCTTTTATTATTTTTTTCAACACCATTAATGTCAGCAGTTGGCAGAAGCTTGGGTTCCTAGCTGTAATAAAGGAGGTGAAGCCAAGGTTATATCTACTGGTGTTTTGGAGATGGAGGGCATACTGGCGTGGTATCAGAAACTACAGTTATGTTTCAGGTTAATGTAAAAAAAGTGTGAAGAGTAATTTCTTAAACCATTAAAAGGATTAAGTGTGTTACAATGGTGAAATTGAATGTTAAACAAGTTGTTACCCCCGAAATAGAAATCCCACTGTAAAAACAAGAGATACCTAGGTCGTTCAGATCCTAAGAATTTGGCTGCAGTCAGCTGTTGAGAGCTCAATTGATTTGTTGTTTACTCAACTACAGGAAATATTTATATTCACACTAGGAAGGACACGAATTGGTGGTAAACAGAAAGAAAGAGAACAAAAGACTAAGTTCTGAGACTAAAGTTGTGCTCACACAAAGAGAACAAAACCTCTAATAAAATGGCTGCCCCTTAACCATGGCTGTATTCAAGATAAAAGACCATTACTTTCCCCAGGCACCAGTACTGTGATCAGCGTTTAATATATACTTGGAGACTAAGGCTTTATGGAAGTTGAGAGACTACTGACAACCTAAAATTGTGCAACATAACTGCAAAGGTAAACTTACTCATATTTGAAACTGCGGGTGCTTGACTGCCTCACTGATCTTATATCAATACGATAAATGTTTGGTTATGCCAAGTAAAATCAGACAGCAATCTTCCGATATCTGTGTTTGAGACTTATTTTGCCTTTATGCACAACCTTGGACTAATCCCCAAAAGCATTTCTTGGTACTGAAAAGACTAACGTTTGGAACCACCATTTAAGGCAAAGAAGGGGAGACAGAAACCATTCCTTTATTTTGTGTTCAATACAGGTCTGCTCAGAGACAGCAGAGCACAATTGCCCTAAAGATGATCTGTCAAAATCACTACCTCGTATTTGACACCATCATCCGCATTCAAGGGAGGGACTGGAAGCAGGATCTCCATCAGTATCAACTTTGTCATCTTCACTTTTCAGGACTGGCAGCTATTACCAGAATCCTCACAGCTTCCCAAGTTAGCAGCCAGCAGAAAAATTGTCATCCTCTCCCTACACACATTCACAAATGCCAAGTGGCAAAAATATTACCTCTAGGGAAAAACTACACACCTTTTCTTTGGTCGGGAATATTTTTTTCATCTTAGAAAAGGGGCGTAGAGAACAGAATGTACTTATTAAAGAGTAACATAAATAACCTATTCAGCAACAAAACACGAATTTTAATTTTTTTTAAGACTTGGCTTCTTTAGAACAAAACACCATGAATTTAACAGAACCGAGGGAAGTCTGCAGCCACCAGCACCCATCCATTTGCAGAAACTATCCAAAGTAACTGATGCCTAATTTCATAAATCTATGACTCCTTTTGATAAACCTGTTACACTATCCTATCAATTTCCACAACTTGGTATGTAAATTAGTGAAGGGTTAGTATCAAGAAACTAGTCCTAACTGACAACATATATCTTAGATTTCCAACTGCAACATGAAACTTCTATTTTCCCTTGCATTACCTGTTCATTAGCCTGAGATATGATGCACTGGACTCGGCTCAATCAAACTGATTCAAAAAGGGAAATTTTTTTCAGAATTCTAAGGAACTTAAATACAGTAGATGAGAAAAAAAATCTGTAGACTGAGAGGTATTTCAGTGCATAAGCTCAAAAATACCTGAGACCACTGTTCATCAACAGATGATTATTCACTAAAACTGAAGTTCACTCTGTACAGTTAAGAATTTTTCATTATAATTTTTTAAAATGGAAGGGATTAAAATTCTCTGTTGCAGACTATGTATTTTTCCCTGCTCAAGCAAAAAAAGCACTGATTATGTTACTCCCCTGATAACACAATAAAATCCCACACATGGAATATATTCTATCATAGAGACCATTAATTTTCACTATATATTTCTAGGTGCACGATTCTTTCCACCATTCCTCCTTCAAGTAAAGAACACATTACTGACATATTAAGTCATACAACTGTTAATCTGTAATCTACTTGAAACCTACATATTTAGTTTATGAAACTAATCAGTCACCTCACATCTCCGACTTCACCTTCACCTTGCACATTTTTGGAACACACCTTGCATCATCTATCACCTCACCAGTTACAGATCTTACACGAATTAAAACCAATACTAAAGCTGGTAAAACACTTTTCAGCTGTCTGCCACTACCTTTTTACCAACTATCAATACGTGAATTGCTTTTTATGAGACAGCGTTTAAAGTCACAGGTTTGTTAGGCTTTTCATCCGAAGAGAATTAACCACAAATGAAAACTTGCTTTATAGCTTTAGTGTGAAACTGTTCAGTGTGTTGTGTGTTCCCTGGGGAATAATACCAATAAATGTAGGAAGAGATAAGCATAATGTACCAAGTTAGCGCATTTTGAATGGACATGAGGTAAAAGGACTCGCATGTCTCCTAGACAATTGCCAGTGCCAGGTAAAACAGCCCAAATGAACACAAGTAATTTAGTATAGAAAAAGCTGCATTCAGTCCATGAAGTATCAGTACAGACAGTTACACACTCATCTTGGAAAATCACTGCGTTTTTACTGAGTTCAAACAAGTCACTCAAAATCTTCCTCTATCTGAAATTTCGGTATAAAAATCCTGTTTCTTCACAAAAAATATATTCACAGATTTATGTCATCAAGATTCTTTACATGGTTAAGTGGAATCCTCTCTGTCACTAAAACTTCAGTGTTCCCTAAACAATGTGTCTAAATGACAAGATTTAAACGTAATCATAATCTCCCTGTATTTTCCGGTCAGCCTTCAAACATCATCAATTCAAATACCAAAAGAGTGATGCTAAACCAACCCAGCCACAAGAACCAATTGTCGGAAAGTCTCAAATATTTTACCCTTGAGGCACATCCTGCCACTGGACAACAAACAGGGGGTAGTCGTGTATGGATACTTCCCAACTACCCCACAAACTGTTAAGCAAAAGAAGATGTACCCATAATTTTATTTCTTGAATGAACAACTATTGGCAATCTTGAGCTCTTCTAAACCACTCTTTCTGAGCTTTTGCATCTATCTCGCAAACTCATCAGCTAACACAAAGACTGTCAGAAACTGAGGGAGGGTAACTGTTCTCAACATAACATTTGGAGCATAAAAGTCTCATAGAAATAAATACATAAATGCTCTGTTGGATATATGTATTAAAAAGACTTGTTCTACTAACCTGTTCTCTTTGTTTAACTGAAAAACAGTGCCTATCAGATCAGCGGCTTGTGCCACGGTAACTACAGAAAACCACCATATGGTACAACTGCAATGTGAAATGACAGCGACTATATTTACATTGCACTAATGTCCAGAAATACTACTCATAGACTAAGTAATTACTATATTTTAAGCCCCAAATTAGATTTCCTAGTGCAGTCTTCTGGAGAAATCAAGCTCCCCCAGTGTTCTGAACTTTTTAATACCACAAACAAACCTGGTCCTCCCAGTGCAGGCATAACAATTTTAACTGATATCAAACACAACAAGCAGGTTGGTTGTCACTTACAGAAATGGGATATAGGGTGTCTCAACTGGTAACCTACGCCTGTCCAGCAATCCTGATTTTCTAGTCAGGGACAATGTTGCTTAAACAACTCGGTATAGGAGTTCATAATCCTTGAACGAGAGATACTGTAAATGTGGCAGTACATGCTGTCAGCAACTATCCAACTAATTTACATTTATTTGTGCAAAGTTTTAGTGAATCAAAAAGCTGCAAAACTGTAATAGGAAAATCTTAATATAATCAATAAGTGGTGGAATATTTCTAATAGACCGAAACAGGTTTTTGAAAACTGAGGTCAAACTTAGGAAATATTAGTTCATAGAGTACTTTTTAAAATGTTACGAATGTCTAGAAAGAAAGGGTAGCAAGTACTGTATTGTCAACTGAGTTCCAAAGTAACTTTACAAACCTTAAAGCTCAATCTCTCAGCGAGGCAAAGAACCTTCCCCTTCAAGCAAACCAACAAAGCCACCATTGCAATGCTCTAGAAACCACTGGCCAAGACACGAGCGAAAGCACAAACAGAAAGCAGACGTGGCTGTTTACAGCGGAGCCAACAGGCAGTTCCCTTCTCCGGCACCGTGAGGTCAGTGACAGCAAGGAGCTCGCTTGAACATACATTAGTGTTTAGTAATACAAGAAGCAGAGGGTAAAGGTAAAAAGAGGAGGGGGAGAGGAAGAAGAGTATATGTAATGCCATGGGAAGATGAAATGCTGCCCCAGAAAAGACTGCTGACACTGCACTGAGTGCTGTTACTGTGGTAACTGATGATTAAAAATGATGGGAAAAAGGTCTGGAGCACATGGCAGGGAGAAGGTGCTTTCTTTTAATCTGCGAGGACTTCTTGAGCTGGGCTTCAGGAAGCGGTGTTCAAGGGCATGACAAAGCCTCTCTTTCTGTGCCTGCTTGGCTGCTGTCAGGGTGCTGGGGTCTGCTCCTGGCAGAGATCCCCCCTTGACAGAAACAATTACTGAGGAGCAAAGCCTGGCAAAGCAAGCAGTGCTGTGATTGATGATCTGGGTGGATTACAGGCCTTCGACAAAAGCCACAATGCTTAAATTTGACAGCTGGCAATGCTTGATGAGAGCCAATTAGTGGATATATATTCACTTCAGCCAGAAGTTTCTTCTGTTTCTAGTCCAATAGCTTCCTGAGAAGGAAGTGCACAGAGTGATTTCCCCCACTTCTGCCTGCTCACATGTATGCCAGCTACACTGTCAGTACAGCTAAAAATATACTATAAAAAGTACATATTTTGGCATCTTTGTATATTAAAGCCAGTAGACTCACATTTTGTAAAGCTGCAGTTGACCCTACAGGTAGTGGTGGTAGAAGAACATGAAAAAAGATAACTTACTATTATTACTATTTACATTGACTACATACCATGCAGTGTGTAAACAAGGCTGCAACTGCACTATTTAGGTACCAAGTGCTCTACAACTGACAAGAGTTCTCAAAATGTTTCATTATTCCTTGAAAATTTCCTGGCAAAGTACATTAATCTGTCTGTTGCAGTTTCGAATAGGTTAACCTGGCATTCAGAGAGTACCAGAATTCACAGAGTACCTTTTGTTCTGCCCAATATGTGCAGGAACCTCTGACATGCAAGTCCCATTCAAACTCATCTGTCTTTTCTTAACTTTCTGATCACATAGGTTTTATTTTCCCACTTTTGCATCCATTTCCACTCTTGCCAGTGCAAGTGGTGAAGAGAACAATAAACAAAGATGGATCCAAGTGCCCTGAATCTCATCACTCATTTCCAACATTAACTTCTACGTTGTTTTCTCACCCATAAAGAAGCTAACACCACTGCACTAGGGCAACTTAAATACATCTTCATAGACTTCTTAAGTTCCCTCCTGACAGTGGTTTGAGAGGTACCTACACTCATTAAACTTCAGTGGGCACCATCGCACTGCCAGGACCTCTCAGATGCTCTTGGAGAACAATGGCAGTTCTGCCAAAGAAACATCACTACATGTAGCAATTACCTGCAGTGATTGTATCCATGTCACCTGAAGGATAAATTCATTTGCTAGTAGGGTAATCACTTTCATCAGACGTGGTTTCAAATCAGGGCAGCTAAGGCAAAGCAAAGACTAACTGCATGCCTCACAGAAACTGTATTATTTCATCAGACAGGGTGGTAATAAAAACTGCCAGGAGTGTGGTCATGCTGATACAGCTCCACGGCAGTCAGAGGAAAACGCCTGCCTGTCAGTCTCCTTTGACCTGTTTTACGTTCTCCTGTTACAAAGAGAAATGACTCCAACCAGTGGAACTTCACTTGGAAAAGTTCACAGCAGAGGAGTGTCAGGTGTCAGTGTGCAGGGTTTCCAGGGGAACAAGTAACAGTGGAAAACCAGCATATATGGGGGGAGAAGCTATTCTGGAATCTAAAATTCTTTCCTTTTCCTCATGATCCCATCAACCATATTTACTTGAGAAAACAAATCTTTGCAGTACTTTGGCCTCATATAGAAAGTCAGCCAAAATCTTTGCAGGGAAGAAGCACAAAGTAGCACAGAGAAAACAGCTTTGGGACTTGCATGGCTAGAAGAAATATACATTAAATATTGCACAAATGCTAACTATTAATACTACTAGTCATCGCCAAATAATTCCTCTCAATTTATGGGAATAGTAAATAACAGCCCTGCAACTGATGCTGGGAATGACACGTATTATAGATAACTCTGGCAAGGAGGCTGACTCCATAAGCCATAATTGCAATAGCATGAGGTTTCTTATCTCCCTTCTCTAAAATAGAAAGGAGCTCTTTTCACTTAGTTGAGTATAAGTGAACAGCAAGAGTGTATACAGGAAAAACAGGAAAGGCAAGGGACGAGATGAAATGAAAGTACTAAGGAAGAAAAAGTAGACATTACTGATGTACATCAGAATGAAGAGGAAGTCGAAGACAAAGGCTGATCTCCTACTCAGTCAAAAGTGTGTGTCATCAAAAAATAAAGCCAAGAAGCTCAAAGTGCTCATGCCTTTTCTGTATCAGTATTCACCAAAAACCATACTTAAGTGACTAACAATGTTTATTTCAATGCTCAGAGATTATAATTTTAGATCAGAAAAGGAAAAGAAAAAATGAGATGGTACTAAAAAATCAGATGTCTTCAAATTTTCTAGTTCTGACCGTACTATACTAGAAAATAGTTTAGCTAATATAATGAAAGCTATTAACGGTTATTTTGGGGAACCTGTGGGAACTGGTGAGGTTTTGGAAGACTCCATTAAGGTTTCTGATGCTGTCTCACATGACATGTTTGTGAACAAGTTCAGCTAAGGAAAGGCCTCATTTTGAGCTTTGTCCAGTTTCAGATACCACACTTGGAGAAAGAAAAAGAAATATCAAATAAAATCTAAGAAAGAACAATAATGATCAGATGTCTAGAAAACAAGACACATGAAAACTGGAAGAACTGAGACTGCCTGGCTTAGAAAAAAACACAGAGGAGATATCATCATAAACCAAAAGTACTGCTAGAAAGTGCAAAGACATTGTCTTTTTTTTCTATGCTTGTAACAAAACCAAAAAGCAGTAATGGGCTTAAACTGCAGTAAGGGATGCACAATGACATTATAATGATAAAGACAGATGAACACAGAAAAGACTTCCCAAGACTGAAGGTTTCCTTCACTAATAGTCTTTAAGAACAGACTACAGGTATAATTAGTTCTGCTTTGAAGTGAGATTAATTTTTTATTACTAAAATACAGAAACGTAGTACAAAACTGTTTGGGAAATTATACTCCATAGTAGTTATCAACTGTTCACTAACAAAATGGATGAATAAATCAAGTGTCTACATGGAGCTCTGTCCTGAGCCCAGTACTATTAGTATTTTTCATTATCAATCTGTATGATAGAAGAAAATACATATTTTTGAAATATGTGGAGGAAGCTCAGCTGGGCGGTTCCGCAAGCATGCTAAAATACAGGATCGAAACTCAACATGTTCTTAACAGACTGAGGAACTAACCTGAAAATTACTTTCATTTAAGAAAAGTCAGGATAATAAAAATGTACCCAGTATTAACCTAACCTGGAGTCACACCACTTAGAATGAAAATTTTGAGATCCCACCATCAGTAACACTGAATCAAGCTAGTTCCTGGGAACGTCTGCTATAGTATACTATAAAAGAATTGGGAATAATTATGAAACATTATATAATAATACAAGTGAATGCAGTGATTTACAAACAATTCAATTGAATAATACCCCATGCTCTCAGAAAACAGACACTGATACAGTTCACAGCCTCCTAAAAATTTCATCACTATTACTTAACATTTACGGCACAGTAGTGCCTAGAGATGTTGGTCAAGCCGGGCTCCCACTGTGCTAGACACTGTACAAACACAGAAAATGACAATCTTTGCTCCAAACAGCTCCTAGTAGAAAACCCCAAACGTTTAAGACTCAAAGCCCGCAGACAGGAAAACCTCAGCCCATTCAAGATATGCCTCTCAGTTACAACTCAAAGCTGCAGGGTAGCGCTTCGACCTGCTACAATAAATATATCCTGATGGTTACAACTTCGCTTGACAAGGAAAGGAATAAATGGCAAACAGGTTACTTTCTAACAGAGGAGTGGTGGACCTGCCGCCCCAAAGCAGGCCAAAGCTCCTTGGGTCTCTCTCAATTACAGCGTTGACACACGTCGCGGGGGCTTCTGTGTGGCGTATAATCCAAGCACGCTGGCTGGCACTCGCCACGCTACATCTGGACTTTGTTAGACAACCTTCCACTCTTGCATCAGCCCCGGCCCCCTCTGGTGAGGCAGCTTCCCAACCACTGCTTCTCCATGAGCTGCTCACGGAGACAAAGTACTCTGGGAGGAAGTAAATTGGGACCACATTAGCTGGTGACCCTCGCCCTGCAATTGGCCTGCCTTTCCGATGACAGAGGAAATCCCTCATACAAACTGACAACCAATATGAAACAGGCAGCTCCATTTACTAGAAAGCCTGGTCAATGCCGAATGCCTTGTTAGGAAATGGTCTCTATATTGAGGCACATTCCTGCAATTCAGAGCCTAGAAACTCTAAATTAAAACAACATTGATGCCATATCCTCTTTCCAAAATGTTTCTCTTCATCCAAACTTTAATACACATACTTAAAGAAATTAAAGAACCAAAATGTCTTTGGCAGGACTCCTTCCCTCTCTTTCACAGTAATACTCTTCCCGTGCAAGCAACCATGAACGTGACACAGTCTTGGGAAAGGAGAAAGGAGAGTTAAAGCAAGGAATAATTGCAGACTCCTCCAGAATCTGTGCAACCTTTACTTGATGAATCTATGTGTCCTCACCAATATTTTTAAATTGATAAAAATCACCTAAAATTGCGGGGCTGAAGAAGTTGGAATTTTTTTTTAAGAAGTAAATTGAGGCTCATCAGTAGAATGAGCTTTTGTCTGGGGAGAGAGTTGTATCTTTCTACGCTCTAAGAAAGGTCAATTAACAGTAAGTCAGTCTGCTAACAGTGGCTAACAGCAGAATTGTAGCAACTCACTGGTAACCAGCACAAGTAATGAAAAGGCATAATCTGAATCCCATCATACACCCTTGGATTCATGCACACTCACTATTGCAGCACAGCCAGAAAACTGCTTTTCTAAAGCGTTATCTCTGTCAGAAGCTCTTTCCAGTTCTCAGTGAGATTCAGAAATCAGGCCTATGGTACCTACCACAGCACGCCTAACTCTTCACACAACCCACCCCCTTCCAATATTGCTCAGCATTTCTATTTGCATTATATGTACATGGGAACGGGAATCTTTTAGTCAACTGTGCCTGCCAGCCAACTCAAAGAGCTGCTTTCCCACCACAAAGTCTAGGCATTTCCTAGAAATGGGATGGACTGAAATACCAAATACTTATCAGGGAGCTCAACAGCTCTGAAACAATGTTAAAGGCAGAAGGAAGGAATTACTGAGGTCAGGGTGCCAGCTCTGAATCTCAAGGGTTGAATAAACTTTTTAGGCTCCAGAACTGCTTTTCAAAGTCTTCCAGAAGATCTTGATTAACTGGCATCACGTGCCTTTCTTGAACAGCTGTGTTCAATACATCTGCAAGTCTGAAAGATTTTTCATTCACAATTTCTACTGTAAATTTAGGAATCACAGCTAAACTTTTAGGAAGTTCCTGAAATGCTATATAGTCCTGTGGAACTGCTAACACAGATGGACCTTTGTTCTCAAGATGTAGAAAAGGGTCCATGTAGAGAAAGCTTAAACTGATGAAGCAGCATAGTAGCTTTATTAGAAGATATGAAGCTGGTGACCCGTACTAATTGAAGAGGACCACAATGGCCAAGTACACAGATTATTTGCAAAGCATGTGGAAAAATGAGATTCCCTTTGACTATATCCGTAATGAGGATCCTGTAAAACCTCACAGCCTTCTCTTCTGATCCATCTCTTATTTCTGGAGCTGTCAAAGTTGGTATGATTTCAATTGATGACCTCAATGCAGAAAAAGTACATACTAAAACTATTGGTACTGAAAATAACTAGTTATAGCGCTTGAGCCTCAAGATGCTTCCACCATTTCTGTGAATGTCAGATCCTCTGCAATTTAGAGAGGCAGTATTACTCTCCCATGATAAGTAACTTTGTAAATAGCTTTTCTTTCAATAGTACTGAAGGCTACAGAGAAAAAAGAATAAAAGATGATACATCCTTAAGATATAGGATAAATTCTAGAGAGGATGTGTCAAATCTCTGTTAGGTCAAATAAATATGTCTCAGGTATGGCTTAAATATAATTTGGATTATTTCTATAAAAACATATATTCTGCCTCAGGGATTGGGGATGCACTGGAGAATACTTTGCACCCCCATTATCTGTGGTTTTATATTTGTATTTATACTACTTATACATATCTTGTATTTATACTACCCATAGTACAGATGTGTAGAGGAGATTACTTTCTCCTTCATTTTTTTTTAAGATGACTATTCTTAAACAAAATCTTAAACAATGTCGCATCTTTATAGCTGATGGCGGTTTTGGAACTGGAAACTTCAAAGGCATTTGGACATTTTTTGAATTTTTTGGAAAAGAACTATTGCTCCAAAATCAGCTCAGAATTGGTCTCACTTCATAGCAAGAACAAGGTGAAATTAAACTCCTTTGCAATTTTAGTTTATTCGAGAAATTAAGTATCTCACACCTATATCAAAAAGGGCTTAGAATGGGCATCCTTAAGGGAAATGCCCATGTCTTTTTAGGAACAGCATATGATATTGTATGACTTATCAGCACTAAAAACTAACGAGTCATTAGAGTCATAATTCATTACAGATAATCAACCTCATTACATAAATATACACCAATTTTCAGTAGAAAACAAAACCCACAAAAAACTACCCACAAAGGATAATCAGAAGGAAGCTGGGAAGGGCAAGGGGCATGAAAGCGCCAGTATTTAAACTTAGGACAATAAGAACTGACAATACAGTTCCAATTTCTCTTGGAATGGGTGTGAACCTGTATCAAGGCTGCTACACCTACAGACAATTACATGAAGAAAATAAGTACTTTACATTGTTGTGACCACTTCTGAATCCTCTCCTAGTAGGAGGTCATGTGTCTAACAAGTGAAAGTAATTACAACTGTTGCTCAAAAGTAAATAACACAAGACCATAAACTATACTTCTTGCTCATTTTGAAGCTGGTATAACAATCAAACTTACTGGTCTTAAATTAAACCTTAAATAATTGTTAACTTAAAAATACATGGCCAATTATCTACTTGTGTTTCCTAAGGAAGAAGCAGAGACATCCCTTATCACAAAGCAGACCGGGTTTTGCCTTACTGTCTTTGACAGCAAAAGAAATCATCTGGTTGACAGATGAAATGTTGCACATAAAATTTTATGAAGATGGAAATGGTGGCACTGAAGAAGTTGATACTGGATTGGCAGCAACGTATGTGCTATTACAGGGAATATGGCAAGGGAATAACTCAGAAAACTCCACCAGAAGTGCTGAACTGAAAAGTCCTACATAGATTTTTCAGGTCCTAAATCTCTTCTTGCCAGGGATGCCGTTTGGCTTCCTCTGTTTTTGATTGGAAATGTTTTTTTCACTTTGCATTTAATACTGAAACACAATATGAAATGCTGGAATAGAAACACGGTTTTCTGATTGTTATGCCAACACAAAAAGAACTTAGAAATGGGAAAGGCCAGAAATAGAAAAGGGCCAATCTCCTCACAAGCACAAGACCTCCCAAATTCCACTCTAGTAGCTGGCATTCCCATATGGTGCTCCTGTCACAGATTAGAAATCACAGTAGAGACTGAGAGTTGGAACACATTCATATTTGAGCCTTACAGCAAGGAGAATTTTCTTCCATGTGTGCTTCTTCCCTCACAAGGTGAATGCAGATCAGCAAAAGAAGCATCACTACATTTCCCTGAATCTGGGGTTATCAGTGCCTGCTGAAGATAATAACCAATGTCCTTTTCATTCACAGTTTCCTACTCATTCTATCACACATTTACTACTCAGGCAGTGACACAAAGAAACTTCCCTCGACATTGATACTTCTTCTTTCCCCACCATGGTTTACGGGCTTAATGACCAGTAGCTAGTTTGAAATCGTTATTTATGCACTTTCTATCCCTACATGCAACAGGATTACACATGATTAGGTCCACAAATCAAGATAATGTCACAACAGTTTATTAATTCTTTTCTTTTCTAGGCTTTCTCTACCCACCTGCTGCTTGAGCTGTTGCACAAGACGGTCTTTCTCTCGTTTCAGTGCAGCCACTTCATCTTGGGTCTTCTTCTTAGAGGATGAAAGTTCTAGCAGAGCAATATTGGCATCTTTTTCACTAATGGCAGCAAGGAGGGCTTCTTGTCTGAAAAAAACATATAAATACATTATTATCCTGCAAAACTTAGAGGAAGTCTCTATAAAGAGTTGAACATACAAATGCTGTAGCAGCGTGCAACTCTGAAGAGCAGTAATAAATATGTTTGTCATAGTTATATGTCCGTTGGTGGAACAGGAAGTCAAGACCCACCCACCTCCCCCAAAATGACTGTGCTGATACCAAATTATTGCTTATAGAATAAGAAAAACATATAATAATATGTTATTATTCTGCACTCAGCTTCTCAGTTTTTAATGACTACCATTTATTATTACTGTGGTTGAACATTTTCATTCTTTATAATGTTCTAAACATTTCCAGAACAGATTTTGAGAATACATGCACCAATACTGGACTAATCATAAGACTTCTGTGTTAAATTATATTAGGTTGTACTGCCTATTCATGCAGCTGTTTTAGAAGGAAGGTGGCATGTGACAAGTTTATTGAAATCACTTGAACAATACAGTGTATTCCCAGAAGGAAACGATGACACAGACACTTTTGTGCTAGATGACAGATGTTGAAACAGATGCCTTCAAGGATGCTTGAGCTATTCTTTGACTTTTCTTATGAGTAACCAATATAATGAGCTTGCTGGATGCATGTCCTGAGTAACGAAGACAAAGATACGCCTGCCCTCATCACAACCCTTTTGTAGCCTCGCAGAAATGGTGTAAGCATCTTGAGGCTTAAGCACTATAACTAGACATAGAAACACAACCTTGCCATACTCTTTCCCAATAGCAAAAAAACTCTTACAAATAGAGTTCAGAAACATTTGATAGATACTAGGAAGAGATGAGACAAAGGCAATAGCCCTGATCACAAAACAGCATTTCTCAAATTAACTCAAAGGATTGCTCTATGTTAGGGAAAACAGCTATTTCTTTCTTTTGACCTTAATTCTCACCTTTAGCTGGCGCGGCCAAATCAGGATGTGCAACAGGATACAAAAGAAAACTTTGGCCTTACTGCCCCATAGGGGTGGCTTGTCCAAGCTCTCATCACCTTGCAAAGAAGGAATAAAATGAGGTCCTAACCATTTCTGGTGGCGTGAACGCTGGCATCATGCAGGAGTGGTGACGAAAAACAAACTCTGAATGCTACAGATCTCTTATCTACTTTTCATCTAAAAGTTGAGTTGCAAATGCAGTTAAAGTAGTAAAAATTCCAAATTCACAAATAATCAAAATTTTCACCCACTCTAGTTTATAAACAAAAGCATATTAATATTCCTAATTTCAGAGAATGATTTTTAAAAAAATAATCAAATGTGTTAAAACTATTCTGTTAATCACGCCAATAGCAATTACTACGCTAATAACATATCCATAACGCTTAGTCTTATATTAAAGATGTAAGAAAAATTATAGAAACTTAATGCAAACTATTAAGATTGCTTTTTATTACACCAATATATCTTTCTGTTTGTTGTCAAGATCTTTTTTAATAAAGACCCATCACAATCTGGTGACTTAGGATCATACTGGCAAACTGTTGAGGGTAGCAGTGACACAAAATTTGCTTTTTCTAATTCACCTGTTACCACTCCTTGAGCAGACTTTATTTGTAGTAAAATAGCTTACTCTCTCTCTTCCTGTATCTCCTTTCTAAACAACTAAACTTAATCTAAGTTAGGAATTCGTAATTGTGGCTAAACCAAAAATCTTTGCTCAAAAAAGTATGCATTATGATCCATGTGAAAGAATACCTGACTAAGAAAATTTGACAAGAACAGGACAAATGGACAGTGCTTTTATTTAATATTGATGTTTTGAACATATGCATCTAATATATTGGACTTTTAAGCTGAGGGCTTGAAAAGGGAAAGGAGTGGTACTACTAGAGTATAGCAATTTTTATTTGTTAAAATGCTGAAAACTTCACAAATTTTATGACCTTGGTGGGCATGAAAACATGTGTTTAATATTGTAATGTTTCTGAGAATGAAGAGCGAAATAACTTCACCAGGTACTTCAGTGCTTAGATCAAGGGGGCAGGGAGATGCATACCTAAATATGTAGGGTGGAGTCAGATGGCTTGCATTGGCGGCAGCTCAGCTGGACAAAGAACTTACTGTCCTGGACACTTAGTTATCCCTCCTCCAATCTGTAAGAATAACTGCATATGTACTAGCTTCTTGACCTTGTTCTAGAAAGTCTGAGCAATGCTGTTTTGCCTCTTAAAAAAACCCTTCGACACGTTATTTTAATAGAATGGGACCAGGAAGTGGCTACACGTGCAGTCCTGCTGATGGACCTGAGAAGACGTTAGCCTCTGAGAAGCAGCTCAGGGCTGCAACTTTTTCACCCAGCTTGGCAGGAGCCAGCGCAGCACTTTTGCCCACAGAGTTATGTGAAAGGCACACTAACTCCAGAGCCCCAGAGCAGAAGTGGCCAGGTTCTGTGGTCGTTTCTCATCGAGAGTTATATTTAAAAAGCTCTTGTTATTTTTTACAGGTGGAAAAAAACTCAACTGCTCTCACTTGAAAGGCGTGAAGTTTTGCTAAGACAATGGGTGAAAACTGACTCACTGATGAGAAAGTCCATGACTGCTTTCTGATGAGTGATAGCTGGGGATGGAGGAACATCTTTTTTTCTTAGGCATTACAGGTTTCGGTGAGAAAAGAGTGATGATGCATGACCTGGCTTCCTTCTGATCCCAGTCAGCGACCAAAATATTTATGCCAGTGAAAGCTTAAGACTTCTATCACTGCACAGCAGAAGAAACTAGAGCATAAAAAAGCCACCGCTAAGATGTGATCTCTGTTCATCCCCTCAGTCACTCCAGTGCTTGCTAGAGTTTTGCGGAAGCTACCCATATACAGAAGTTTGCTATTATCAGGATCTCAACGGAAGCCACATATCCTGTATCAGAAAGTGTGAAAGAACCGTGTATTTCAAGAGGAGGAGGTGTGTTTCAACAGACGAAATTGTTCACCATCTGAGAGCAGAATGGACTTACACAATGGACTTTCTATGGGTGGAATTTATCTCTGGATTTATACAGGTGTTTCCTGTACACACTAAGAGAATAAGCTTGCTTTAAGCAGACTACCAGCATATAAAAAATCTGACAGATCCAGTTTAGAGAGTACTTGGATCCTGCCTAGATCGTATCTAGAAAAACTAGCACCTTAAATTATCCCTTGTCTTTCAAGACACAATACCACAATGTTAGGCATTTTTTTTAGACATTTTAGGATAATAAAAAGATACTCTAAATCCATTTATTTGATGAAGAAATACAAATATTCTGATGACCTAATGCAGACAAAGAGTAGAAGAAAGGAAAAGGTGCACATCAGATTCCCAGTTGTAGGGTCAAGATTGTAGGTGTGGGAACGACTGATAATGGGCGCATTATTATTGCCACTTTGTTTCTGTTGCTTTTGCTTTATGGAAAAGTATCCAATTTTGGATGTCTGCCTGAAACATGAAAAATATCAATAGAGTGAAGTGACAGAACATGATCCATGACCTCTGCTTTTTTTCTAGCTATCGGTACCCTGGGAAAGACAGGCTGGCTTGGAGCTCTGGTCATTTTCACTTTCTTTAGAGTAATCTGTTTTGATTCTAAAGAAACACTTATTCTTTTAATAGTAATCCCACAATCCTTGCTGATGATTCAGGACCAGAGCCAAGAATATCTCTGTAACAGTATCTATGTAGCCATTACTCTGGTATGGAAATTGGAGGTGCCTCAAATAGCATGTAAAGCGTACCTTCTGCAATCAAATCCTTTGTTGCCCATCTCTACTTCTTACAAGAAAACTCCACGACCAGGACAAGAAGATATGGATATCAGCCCATTGCTTATTTTTTGCTGAATAATCATTGCCCCTATGCCCTAGAAAAAAGCATCCTACTGGCCAAAACGTCAGTGCTATATCCTGTGTGAGACAGGGGTGCTGGTCAAGAAGTGGGGTGAAAGGTGCTGTGGATTTCGATTTTCTGGAACTGAAACAAAATGAAGTCTGAACCAAAGTAAGAAAAATATCCTGTGATGTGATACATGCATTGCAGCTGCATTTTTGAATTCTGCAAGCTAAATGTATACTGTTTCACACGGGAGAAACGCAGGTGTCAGCGTCAGCTCTGCTGAAAGGAGACGTGTCTGTAATGGCACACTACTGTTCTCAACAGAGCTTGGAGTTGCTAAAATGATACTACAAGACCACAGAAAGCAAATATCATCAAGCAAAAACCAAGGTTTGTGACTGAAGAGCACTACGAAACTGACTTGTTTCCCTTCTTGATCTCTGTTATGCCCAGGGAGAGCAGAAGAATCTGCTGTAAGACGGGCGAGGTGGCAAGAAGGAGAAAATGGGCTGCTGTGTGAACGGTGCTAGTAGCACATGAATGAACCTATCTGTCAGGAGTGCTGGAGTCCGTCACGCAGGCTCAGCTTCAGTTTAGGTAACAGACAGTGGTACAAGCTTAGCTTCTTCAGCAAAGCGAGTGTCTTCAGCTCACAACATCGGAGCTCTTGAAATGTCCTAACAGGCAGGCAAAGCATCTACTTGCTGCACAACCCAACATGGTTGATTTTTTAAAATGCTAGCTAATGCCAGAGTCACTACAGCTCACACAAACATAGCTCACACAAGTTAGTTCGGGTATTTCAGATAGGGCTAGTAGTCTAGCTGTGGCAGCAGTAACTCAGCGGAGGCGAAACTGGCTATTTATCTCTCCATTTTGGGCAAGTTCTGTAGTCCGTACTGAGCTGTAAAGCAGCTCACAAGAGGTAAGCAGACTTGAAAACAGCCTACCAAGGGAAACCTGCAATGTCCATAGTGTAGAACATCTAGAGAAAAGAGGTTTAGGATTAACTCTGAATTGGACAAAAGGAAGTACACTACAGAGAAGAGGATTTTTAATTCCATTTAGGCTGAAGCCTTTCACTGAATGTAGACTATGATGACCACAGGCTGGAATGGTACCAAGACCAGTTGGTTCAATTCTTAAAAGACTGTGGTAGAGATACTCTGAAGATCAATATCAACATTATTTGCTCTGTTTGCAGTCTTAAAAAAAAAGTACAAAGAAAGATGGGTTTTCTACTTTTTAAAATAGATGACTGCATAGTAGTTATATGGCAGTATAGCTGCCTCTGGAGTAATTCTGATTCATCCGCAGTCTCCATTCTGTTTGCACTTCAGATAGGACTGAGGGTTCTTATAGCTGATGCCAAAGATGCAGCAATAACGAATGACTCCAGCTCTGAGATACAGACAGATCGAGAGGACTGAAATGTCTTGTGGAAGGCAGCGATGACTGTAGAGGTGAGAAAGCACTCAAAATTACCATGACTGAATTCTTCTGATGCCAAATATCATGAGCCTTTGACGCACTCCTGATGAGGTCGTCCTGTTGCATTTACTGGCCAGCCTAATACTTTTGTCAACACACAACAAAGAATAGTGTGCAAAGGCACATCTCCTTCAGACCTGGAATGGAAGTGTCTGATTTTGGGAAGATAACTGGGCATGATGGCAACAGTTTAAATTGCAGCTTGGGTTTCAGTACCTGCCTTGAATCAAGGGAAAGCTTAAAGAATGTCCCTCAACCACAGAACCAGCCTCTGTTTTGAATGAAAGCTTAAAAATTAGAACAATGTACTATTATACTACTACACATTACTAATACTACAAACTGCAGAAGGCATTCAGCAAAGGAGTATTTTCTAAATCTCTCTGTAGCACGGAAGAAAGGAGTTAAGAGTTGTATACCATTTAACTTCAGACGCTGAACAATATTTTTCCTAGAGAATACTTCGTCTGCAGTGACTTTAGTAAAAATGTCAGCTGCTAGCATCTCATACACATGCTTACAGAGGCCCTAGAAAAAGACACACACAGCA
Source organism: Rissa tridactyla (assembly GCF_028500815.1). NCBI lineage: Eukaryota > Metazoa > Chordata > Aves > Charadriiformes > Laridae > Rissa > Rissa tridactyla. The sequence goes on from NC_071466.1 coordinate 152,072,386, forward strand.
CAGATGAGATTTCTTGTATGGTCTTGGGTGAGGATAAATAAGTGATTTGGTAGTTTGAGTGACCAAGTATTTGAATGAACCTAGAAAATAAGGAACTACAGCTCATCAGATTCAGTTACCAAGTCCCATTAGCACCAAAACACCCTAGTGTACAGTGTAGCCAAAACCGTAACACATCTCCCTGGAGCACTGCAGACACCAGTTTTGTTTCATTCCTCTTTTCCTCTTTGGTGAACCACAGCATATTTTTGCAAATGGGGGCATGAGACTTTCTAACTACTCAGTAACCCTCAGCACTGCAGGACTAATATCCTATATTTCTGGATAATAAACCGTAGCAGGGTAAGTCCAATAAGGAGTAATAAAAAAAGCTCTTCCATAACAGTAAAAATGTTTTAACTACCAGGGTAGCCAAGTTTGTCCTCTGGCTTACAAATACTAATAGAATCAAGATGTCTTTAAATGGCTCTCTACAGCACTTGGTTTCAGAAGACTATGTAATTCCTTCACAGCTCCTTCCTAGTAAAGGAGAGGAATCCTTTTGGTAAAACATAATAGAAAGTGAATTTTTAAAAGCAGTTTTGTACTTTGCAGCACAGTTCTCAGGGTCATAAGGCTAGAATATTTATTAGCTGTATAATTAGAAAGAATAACAGGCTGCAAACAGTGCTGAATTAATGATGCTTCAGAAGATAAAAACTATACATATTTATTAAAAGAATATGCTTACATATGTCAGAGAGAACACAAATTCCATACAGAAATGTTATGAATATATTGTTCTATATAATTTTATTTCAAATGATGAGATTTCTTCCTATGTGGAGTATTTCTGAAAGTGTGGATCAGATAATACAAAAATAATATTGAGATCAGCAGCAGCTTTGATTTTAATGTCACTGAGGAAGTGGGATAATTCCATCAGGTCTAGTGTCATTATAGTGATCAAATCTGTTTTCTTTCTTGCAGGCAATAAACTAAAGCATTTGTGGATCTGACACAACTTTGGAGAGATCAGGTAGCTACAAGCTCACGGCAATCCAGTCAGTTCCTTCAACAGAGACTGTTGCTCTTCTGTGAGGGATGACTGACCTGCCAGAGTTTTCAACCTTGCATATTACGTTAAACTGTAATTATGGCTATTATGCCTTTAATAGAATAGGCTTTAAACTGGAAAGGTTCTGCTGTTTCCTAAACTGTTTATTCACTCCAGTGGTAAGGACATCAGTTGCTACAGAAGCAAAGAGCTGCTACTTGGGCAGTACTTGCTTCAGTTGTCTGATTTTTGTCCATGTCTTTTACTCAAAGCCTAGAGAAAACACTGATAAAAGCTTTTAATGCTTGTCTATCACAGCCATTTGTAAGGCTTACCATGGTGAATCACCATTATAACAAGAACTGTATCATTTGCATATGAATTAAAAAAAACCTCCCATGAAGTGACAACAACATGAAGAACTAGCAGGCAAAAAGATTCAGGTACAGTATTGCAGTATTATGAGAGCTAGACAGACATTTAGGTGACAGCTTAGAACACAAAAGCATTAGGACACAATATTTAGTAATTTCATGAGTTTGGTAGAATGACAGTGTTTGGGTAGGTCACACTTGATAAACTCTTAAAAAGTAATTAGTAATACAACACACCAAACAGCTGATCTGATGGGACAGGTCTGGTGCTAACTTCATCCTTTTCATCATAAACTCTGTCAACAAATCTACAGTGGTGGTTCCACACTTAACTTTTTCTCTACTTTTTTTTTTTTTGCTAGTTATAGAACATCTTCAGAAAATTAAGAAAATATGACTGCTCTGAACCACGTGGAAAGTAAATTCCAGTTTCTAACACCCTGAGAACCTGTCAATGACCAGCCACCATCCCGTTGGTGTGGCCACAGAACCTGCAGTTCCTTGCAGGGAGGGGGCAGCCCTCGCAAAGCTCTGGGTATCAGGATTTGGTTCTTAAAAGTAACCTTGAAAAATCCTGGCAGTCAGGCCAGAGAACATCATTTTAAGATGCTAATAGACCAGTACCTTACTTCATACACAAGTTGCCAAATTCTGCACCAGCTACCATTTCTGCAGTATGTAAGATGCAGCTATATGAAAAGCACAAAGTACCCCAAAGTGAGCAAAGCATTTATCCAAAAGAAACAGTAGCAACCTCTTGCTGCAAGAAGGTGGGAAGAAAGGTAACTTGGCAGTATGTACTACCTGCTCTTTTAATTACATCTGGGAATAATCAAACCTCATGCTGCAAATTAATTTCCCAAACATGGCCTTACACCCTCAGTCTAAAGGGATAATACCACACTCCTTCCATTCCTGTACTTGTTTCCTGAATCAGCAAATTACCTTTGCCTTGTCTGGATGGCACGTCAGCAGCCTTTCTCACCCCTGATCTACACTCTCACGGCTACCAAAAAAGGAATTGCGAATTCAAGCAAACCAAGTGAGAAGAAAATAAAAAAGTTGTTTGTCATCAGCAAATTGAAGCCTCTTGAATTTACACCTTTTTACTGTTCCTTTCAATGTCATTACATAGAAGTGACCATGACTGGAAAACAAGAGATAAAAATATAAATTCTGTGTGAACAGAGTTGTGTGGTCACAAAAGAGATGCCCCTTTAATTTTCCATTATGTGAATGGTGTGATAATAAATCAATGTTAATTTTAGACACAGGGAGCATTACCACTTTTGCTGTCCTTATTTAAAAAAGATACTGAGAACATATTTAGATTTTCCTATACACATTTTCTCTAACATGCTAAACATCTAGAATCACAGAAGCATCATTCCTTACTAGGACTGATAAGCAATGCTTTTCAAAGTCCTTTCCCTCAATATATGCAGAAGTAAACCTATAAATATTTTATATTACTTTTCCCGCCAATGTTTTAGCGCTTCTTTTACCTAAGCTTTCCATCTTTATTTTATGACTTTAGCACCTAAGGCAAAGATTTGCAGTTCCTAGTTCTGCTCACGTCTTGGCTCTGAGCGCTCAGAATTGCAGTGCAGCTCTAGACTGTGTTGCCAGCATGCCCAGAAAAAAAATTCTAAAGCTTTCACAGAGAGACTTTCCAGCCCACTACCAAGTTCTTGAACTACTTTTTTTGATTAATTCCTCCAATGAAAAAGAGGCTGCTGCATATCACAGCCGCTGAACTGATAGTACCTGAGCCTTACCTACCTGCCTGTGAAGAGTGGGAGTTCTCAAAGATGGTACATCTTAGAAGGAACCCTCAATCTTGGCAGATATTATGGGAGATTCTTCCCTATAAGGGTAGTATTTTTTTTAAGACAACTTTCCTTGTTTTAGCAGCCTTCGGGGCAGAAGCTGGATGACAGACAGAAGTACTCAGGCCCTCAGATTCCACAGAGCTGGCTTTTCTGAGAAGGAAGTTCTGAATCTTGCACTATCTTCATCCCCAGTTTAACAGCAGGGCAAATACAGCACAAACTTAAGGTATAATTTTCATCCAGGCAATACAGGCCACCAGAATACATTCAACAGATTTTGAAAAATGACCTCATAAGAAAAGCAGCGACACAGTCAAGTACAGGTTGAGCTTTAGCTTAGCATGTGGTTTCACTATTGGCTTAAGCTGACACAAGACAGGGCTGTTGCTGAAAAAGATGGTTCTGCTCTCCCATTTTCAGGTTCCTGCCCCCTTTCTGGTGTCAGCACCACTGACTGTGTATCCCTGCAGCCTGGAGACCCAGTTAAAACCGAGCCTTGAATAAACAGGAGGAACCCAAATCTCACCACAGGTTCCTTATCCCTGGAGGAACTGTAGTTCTTCAAGATGCTGTGACAGCATCAAACCCTTAGTTGCCAAAGCCAGGGCTACCATAATGTAAGAATGGGAAGTGAATCATGGAATTCACATTGATTATAACATATCAAACAACTACAATTACTAGAGCGATAACAATTGTTCTCTAATTATGTCTTTGTGACTTAGACCCCAGGTGAAAGATGACAGAAAGAAATTTCAGCTACATCAGTCAAAAAATGACAGCAATACTGCAGTCTTAGTGTGGTTTCTGATCATGTGAAAAAATCAAGCCATGACTTATAACATAGTTGTTTTAAGAAAACTATCCAACCTTTAGTCTCGAAACAAAGATACAAACTGATAGAGAATCTACCTCCTTACTAAATGACTATCATGACTGTTATTTATGCTTAGTATAATTCATTTCACTTCTTTCTGCATTTGTCTTGTTTCTATGCTTGACGTGCTTATTCTGATAGGTCGTCAAACCTTCCTTTCTTTGTATTTTACCTTTCTGCTCATTGGAAACCAAGGCAAAGGCATTAACTTAATTTTGGGACCATATGCATACTATTGCTAACCCTAGCCCTGTCCTCAGTGCATTGTGGTTCCGCTTCTTTCCCGAATCTTTTTGTATCTGTGGCTATAGAATGTTTTATTATTTGTCTTGATTTCCTGTGGAGGATCTAATTCAGCATGAGTTTTCACAATTCTCACTTTACTCCTGTAATTTCTGCCTCCCAGAAACATCTCTCTTTCTTGACCAATTTTTAAGGCTGTTGCTAATTTCCTTCTGGATGCAGACACAGAGCCTGTTAGGTTTGTAACTCTTCCTCACATTTCTCCCCCTTTGTTTGGGATGCAAAGACCTCATACTTTCGGACTTTTGATTTAAATAAATTCCCTGCTTCCCCTCAATCAAACCTCTGAGTCCTTCTGTCCAATTCACTTGCTACCTAATATTCTTAATTTTTCTGTTTACTACTTTGAAATTGAAAACTTTACTTGTTTAGCATAGTTTTTTTACTTAAATGTAAGTGTACTTGGTTCATGGTCACTACGGCTGAAGCTGGTTTTAGTGATGATTTCTTCCCTATTATCATCAACACTTATTACAATCCTGAAGTCTCAAACCAATATTACTTCTTGGTGATCTAGGAAATACTGAATTAAGAAGTCCAGCAGTTTCTCTGATTTGTATCCCATAAATAGACATCTCCCATAAAAATACACCTCTCCATTGTTATTTACACCTACCACAACTCTACACCTAAAATCCATAGCAGGCTACCATCTACTCTCTTTTTGTATAACTCCTTTAATGGTCCTTACACTATTTTGACTCAAAATAATGGTATTTCATTTATGCTACCACTTTTTTATTTCTTCAGAATCTCCAGTATCATTATTATACGCCACCTGTACTTTTATTTCTAGATTTCCTGAACTTGTACCCACATTCCAGCTGTGAATATCATTCTATTTCCCATTAATTGCCATTATCCCTGTGACATCTGGTTTCATGTTACATACCAGAGGTGTAGAGCATTTTGTTGTTCTCTTACAAACATCTCAATTTTCCTCTGCGTTTCAACAAATTTTCGTGCTAGAGTTACAGACTGCTTTCATTATTTACTGTCTATCTGACTACCAACCTGGATGTGTGTCACCTAACTTCCTTCTCCCTCTTCTCTGAGGATTCTTTTCTATGATATTCCAAGCTTCTCTTCCAGAACCACCTTGTCTGATTTCTAAAAAGATACATTTCCTATAAGGTCAGACACAGTATATGGAACTGCTTCATTCAGCACCGAGGCATCACTTTGCCTCCTGCTCCTGGTAGTTTCAATGACTGCTGCTTAAGTAGTGCTAAAAAAGTGTTTCTAAGCAAACAGAAGTTGTTGAAAGGGTTGAGGACAGGAATGGAGCAGGTGTCAGGGGCTAGGGATAAAATTTGGATATATTTAGTTCCATAATTGCAGCAGAAGGGGCCTGAGAGGTTTCATTTAATTTCCTTTTTCAGATCCGGGTCTGAAAGTAGGTGTAGCTACTTGCAGTCTCTTAGTGCAGAAGATTTGTTTGAATTGGCACTACAGTATATTCTGATGAGCTCTGAAGATAAACAACTTTCCAGATGCTTAAAGCAACCAGTGTTCTACAGTAAGTAGGGAGCATCCTACCATCGTCTTTTCTGTTTTTATCTCTATCCAGTCCCTTTTCTTCACGGGAAGAATGAGAAGAAGCTGGAGCTGCATGCTGTAAAAACATTTTAGGAGAATGAACATGCATACTCTGCTCCAGAACCAGCACTGTTAAGCTTGATCTAAACCATGGAAACAGACCACTGACAACCCTTTATTATCACATCTCTGCTGAACATAATGATACGTTTTGTTACACAAAGCTTTTTTTCATGTACAGATTTAAAGGAGTTTTATAAAAAAAATTAACGAAGCTCAACCAATCTCGAAGTAAGCTGTTGTTGTCTATGTTTTGTAATGAGACAGAAGTACGTGAAACTTAACCAGCATGTTGAAAGTGAGAGAGCAAGTCATTCATATGTGAAGGAATTGGAAAAACCTCATTTGAGCACATTCCAGCTACTAACACCTTTTTAACTGAACGAATTTGAAGTTGTGTTTATCCTGTAGTTTAAACAAAACTCCTATGAAAATTACCTTATTGAGGAAATATTATCACATGTAAATTTACAGATATAACTCCAGTATCTTAGAAAAAGTAAAAAAACTCCAATTTCAAGGAGATGAAATAGAAGAAACAAACTTAAACCCACTTGTATCACACAGAGAGATTGGCTCTTGTGAAAATTTGTCTACATTATAGATAAATGGAAGTTCCCCTACCTTCTTGTGAGTAACCTTGTTTTGTTCCTTGTTTTGATATAGTTGTCCTTTAATTGGTTGTACCATTGATGAGGAGTATAATTTGGCATCTACTTACGTATTGAGACTTGCGATTAGGCTAGATTTTTTTTTAATAAAATTTCTTGCTAAATTTCAAGATGTTTAAATTTTATCTATTTTACGGAAAAATTGTGCATATTTTCCAAGGCTGACTTCAGGATGAGGTGGCTAAGGCAGAAATTTGAGTGTGTTGCAAGGAACAGGACTGCTTTACAGGTTACAGCTTCTTAATTCTAACAGTATTATTTACAAACTATTAGAGGAAAAATGGCTCTTTCTGTCAGGTCCCCATAGTGTCTAAACTATTTAAAACGGTTAGATTAAAAAAGACAAATTCATGGCAAGAACAAATGGAGATTTACTTAGTTGTATGGAGATACACAGTAGACAGGGGCAGAAAATAACCGAAAGGCAGGGTGAACATCAGTATATTGGACAACTTTTAATCCTGAAACTTTTTAATCCTGAAAAAATCCTTAAGAAATGGGTATTTTACACAACATCAGGAAAAAATATGAACATTTTCTGAAGTGTATGGACCAGTGAATTATAGGAAAATATAAGGATGCTTCATGCAGAATGAATCTTTTAAAAATTGAGATGGAAAGACCACCAACAAAGAAAAGTGTGAGATTTTTAAAACTAACAACTGCTAACTGCAAAACATGTAAACAAACATAGTCAATTGAAATAGAAACATGGATTAGTGGAGCTGAGAGTCAAGATCTATTCTTCATGCCTGTCACTTGTGGCTCGACCAAGTGCACATCATTTAAATACCTCTGTAAATGCAAATACTACTATTTACTGAAGAGAAGGATTGTAAGAGTACATCTGGTAACATCTGTAACAGTGACATCCTGACCTGAAAACAGTCAGGTCTCTTTTTTTTAAAGTATTGTTAGCTTAAAGGAAAAAGGGGATTACCAAAATCTTGCACACTTCAAGCTGCCTTATTTTTGCTAAGAGTACCACTATTGCACCGAGATTTTCACTTCTTCACACAAGAAACTTGAGGAGCTACAAGGCCACAAAACTACGAAGGAAACACCTGAGAAGCAAGAGGATTCCCCTACCATCAAACGCCCAGCAGACACACAGCAGAGAGCTCTTGGGCAAGACAAGTGAAACTGCCAGCTTGGAGCAAACCTGCCTTTATGGATTTATGGCAGCCTCCCAGTTACAGGCCCATCTGGGTTGTAGTGAGGGGGGGAGGCTGGGAAGACCATGCGCCGGTTACATTTTTGCCATTCCTGCTGCGGTATGGCGTGAATAAATCACAGGGCTGAGGTCAGAACAGCCAGCCCATAAAGTGATTCATGGGCCCAGCAGCACATTCCCCCAGGACTATGTACTTTATTACAGTAAACCTCAGAACAAGATACAATTTCCTGTCTCAAGGAGCAGCCTTTAAATCAGGACACCTGGACAGCCCTGCAACCACTTACAGAAACAATAGGTCTTAGCCCCACCGCTGCCTCTCCTTGCTGGCCCGCGCTGCGTCTAACGCTAAACACCGCCTATAGAAACCACCTCCTTCTGCAACAGATTACCGTGGTGACAAGACCGTGGAGTCAACGTACTGATATAATCCTATTCTTCAGCCATAGCTCCCCGCCCAAGAAATAAATATGCTCCATCTGTTGTTTTTCTTTCCATTTTAGCTTTTTGGTCTCTTCTGCACTGTAAGAATTTGACCCCAAATGTTAAGGCAACAAAGGAATTGAAAGGTAACTCATTGGTCTCTCTGTTAGATCCTTCACCAAGAGGGGCCTTTTTTTTTTTTTGCAAGCTGAAGAATCTGCCATGCAATTTAGGTTGTAATATGAATGTTCTCACTGTGATCAACAACTATGACGTGAATTTTGGGTTTGGCACCTGGAAAGAAATTGAGGTGGTGACAGAGATGATGGTACTGTTGGACTCCCAAAAACTCTCACTCTCAGATAAGTAATCTTGCTCTTAGGCCACAGGTTGTGTTTTCAGGAGAAAGAACAACAGAAAACTCATTTTAAGCCATGAAACAAAGCAGTGGGTATTGCCCGGTCTAAATAATCTGGGGAGCCTTATCTCGAAACACTTAAACCTCTTAGGCCTTCTGGGCTGTTCAGGAACAATCTGCCATGACTGACTGGTATTCTAGTTGTCCCTCGGATAAAGGTGAGGCATGTGCTGGACTGTACTTCTGCTGTTCTCCTTGGAAGCAACTGGACACTTTTCAAATGGCGGCTTCCCATGTTCGTTCACACAAAGTGAGACAGAAGAAAAACTTGCTTTACCTCCTTCAGATCCATAATGGGTCACCAGAATGAGAGTTTTACTCAGGTATATTTTTTCAGTTTGCATCATTCAACAATGAGGAGCATGAATGAGAAAAGGGAAGCTTCCCTTCCAGCATTTATTGGTAAAAGACAAGAGTTTCCTATGGCTTTGCTGACAGTAAGTCATTCTGTAGAATCACTCTGCAAATAGTGGAAGAGATCCTGATTATATCCACTCTTCAAAGTTCTTTGAAATTTTAAAACTATAGACATAACGAGGTAACATGTCCCTGGGAAGCTGCTTCATGGAAAACACAGCTAGTAATAAGAAGCTTACATATACCGAGACACACCTGGAAGACTTTCAGAGGACAAGAATGTAAGAGAAAGTTGCAGAGGAGGGGAAGTTTGGGGGAAATCTAGGGGAGAATTCATTAAACACTGAAAGTCAAGAATGTTATTGAGCTGGTCAAAGAGAAAAAATAATATCTAGATAAGGAAAGAGGAAAAGAGAAGGATTGATAAAACAGATGTAAGTAACGCTAAACCCATCAGATTTGTCCAAGACTGAACCCCCCTGAAGCTACTTGTTTCGTGATTACTTTTCCTACAAGCAAAAAAAGTTGTGTGGAAAACTACTTCTTACACCTCCTTATTTTATTTTGTTTTATCCTACTTAATGGATCTCATTCACTTTTGTGGATTTTTTCAGAGCTTACAGTATGCAGAACTAAAGCTTATTCATTGATTTTATCCAGTCTGACTTCCGTACAGAACAAATACTTACATCGTATCCAGTTGCTCCCATTGAAGCCAATAACTTATTCTGAGGGGGTAGGAAAGGACATCTCGTCTTGTGACTGAAAGCCATGAGGAACTTGTTGCTGCCCTTGAGTTTGTCCTGGTGGTTAATAATTTTCGCTGTTGGAAAGTCATATATCTTTCTAATCCTAATTCTTTCTGTCCTCAGTTTCTAGATAATGATCCTTGTTTTGACTGTCTTTACTGGAATAAACAGTGTTTTAATATCACCATTATTTAATTTTCTAGATATTAGAACTATACAGAATATTGCGACAACTGTATCAACTACCCTATAAAACAGAAGTAAAATCCTCATTCTATTCGTACTCATTAATCCTACTTCTGTGTAGTCAAAGTCCTTCTGCCGCAAACATCACACTATTTTTTTCCATTACATTGCTACATCTTTTCCAAGTCATTCCTCTCAAAATAGTGTACAATAGTCTCCACATTGTTCTAATTTATATGCCTAATGTTCAGATGCACTTTGTGTAAATGAGTTCATATTAAGAAGCAATTTAAATTGCCCCGCATGTCTGTTCTCACCATTAGGTAACCCTATGCCGTATCCTTTATCACCTGCAGGTCCTATTGACTGTCATTTTATACTTCCAGCGCACTGATAAAATGATTATTAGCATCAAGCCTAGTAACAAAACCTATGAAGCTCAAATATAAATATCACTGTTCAGTTTTAATTGTAATGGGCAAATGCTGACAGATAATGCTCACTTTAAGCATATTGTCTATGCAGCGTTAATACATAATATTGGAAACTGGTCATTTACAGAAGTCTAATTATAGTTAATGCAAAAAATTATTTCAATTAAACAAGTTGATTTCTTTTTTAAACCAAAGTTAGAGATAATCAAGGAGTCATATCACATTTTTTTTGACATTACACATCTTACACAAATCAAGCTGACTGGTCTTAATTAAAAGCCTATTCTTTAATTCTTTACATTATCAGAATCTTCCATGAGCATATTCATTACTTTGATCACAAATTGTAACAGTTAATCAATTCATAGCAAGTTAGTCATCCTGCCCGCTATTCTGCAACACTTTCAGAACTTCAGCATTTCCATAACTTCTAGAATTTCAACAGAATTCCAATATTTATTAAACTTTCAAAGAGCCAAAATTCCCTTCAGCCAACTTCTCTTAGAGTTCTTAGATACCAGAAATCTTGGCGTGCCACCCCCAACTCATGTATAACATCTTCAGCAGTTTCTTATATTGAAAAGAAAAAGATATGGAATGCCACAGTGCCTTTGTAAGGTGAGAGGCAAAAACATTTCTGTTCAATTCCTGTGTGATCCAAACTAATAATAAAGGATGCCACAAATCATTAAAGTAATATTTTAGCAATAATACAAATCCCTCAAATGCCTTAACGAACCGAAGAAGAAACAGGAATAGATCTTTCTTGACTTTTTTTTTCCCGTAAATCTAAAAATTCAGATTTTTATAATTGAACATATTTTTAATAATTTGAATACTGGCATTAAGAAAAAACAGTGGTCATTTCATCACCACAGCAAATATGAATAATGGTGTTCTCTCTGAAAGCAAAGACGAAATTCCCATTGACTTCATATAGTAAGAGCTGTATTAAGGGACTGGATTCCATCTGCCTTCCAAATGGCTTTAAATAGTCATTAAATATTCCTGAAAAACTTTCAGCATTCCACCTATCTATTTAAAAATACACATAAAATCATATTTAATAAAGAAACACTTTAAGGTTGCAAAGTGAAATTTGCGGACGTTGAGAAATGGAATTGTAAGACTTGCGGGGATGCCTTGTGCTGTTTCAGTCTTTTATTGAATGAACACACAGAGGTTTGACCAAAGAACCTATACCTCATATCCTACTGAAAAGCTTATTTACCCGTGAGAGTAATATACTCAGGGACTATGGCAGGAGAGCACCTTAAGTTGCTTAGCAAAGTTGTCTTCAGATAAAATAGAAATTAGCACCGTCAGATCCGTAAGAATTTTCCAGCTAATCATTTGCAGCAAAGTGCTTAACTGTGACATACAGAACGGCTTCAAGGGTGGAGTGAAAAAGTAAGTTTTGATTTTTAGGTTTTACGTAGGATGTGTAATCCCCAATCCTATTTTCAAAAACTGTGACAGATGTTTTATTGTTAACGTGATTTCAGTGCAAAACAAAGTAGAAAAGCAAAAGGAAATATAAGCTTTTTTTTTTCCCCTCACATGTCTTGCTTTTTTACTCACTGGTCTGATAGGGTCAAAGGGAAAATACTGGTAACTAAGTAAAATAAATGGTAGAAATGAGAATGATCTCCTCTGTCCTCTCAAATTGATGGCAGTACTCTATATAATCTTCTATTCAAATGCAACGCTATCACATCTGTGTCAATCAAGACATCCGTTCGTAGTGTGTAGACCCCAGAGCTCGTTTGTGCAACAACAGCAAACGCGCCAGGGATGCCACGAAAAGCTCAGTAATGTGCCAAACTCTCTAGCTTTTCCAGGTGATTTTTTTAGGCAAATACCAAGGGAACTTTTTTTTCCCCTTCCCTCCAGACGAGCATGTCCTATGAAGGCGTTACCTGTGGCATAGCGTGGTAACCAAAGTCTACCACAAGCCAGAGCGAGGGTATTAACACCAGGAACTTTCATGTGGCTCCAGAGCCGTCACTGCGCTCCTCAGAGAGCTCAGCGCCTTTTCGTCTGGCTGCAAAGGGAACAGTGTGTTCAGGGATGTATGAAAGCCCCTCTTCCCCGTCAAGATGCTGAGAGAGGCCACTGCATGTTCACAGCAGAGGTCACTCCGAGGGGAGGAAAGCAATAACAACCTGACTGGAACAGACACGTTCTTCACAGAAAAGTCAGTCATTTATGTTTTCGGTCTTGTACTGCAAAAGATTTTGAAGTAGTTCGTTTAAAAATAGAGCAGGGAGTCTGCTCTCGAAGCAGAAATAAAGTACACACGCTAAACATATCCGATTCCAGCCTATACAAAATACTGGTGAAGAGTAACGGCCCAAAAGACTCTCTGGGAAAAAGACTGTTTTAGAACAAGAAGGCTATCACACTGTAACTGCTTTACAACATTAAAGTTAATGGCAGCTTTTCATTAATATGGCTAGTAAATATTTTGTTTAAATTAGCATTTTACCATTTTTTGATGTCTTGAGTTAGCTACCTAATTGTAGACATTTTCTTTTCCTTTTCCTCTAGTAGACACTACTGAAAAGAGTGAAAGAATGCTACCTACAGGAGAATTTTTAGTTTCTATTAAACCCTTTCAGAGCAAGAAGCAACATAGGCGTAAACCAGAACGAAAGAAAAAAATGGCATCTGAGAAGACATCCCAGGTTCTCCAAGACAGACTCGAATGGGAGCAGAGGACTGCATGACCTCAGACAGTGCATTGCTTCCTCTCAAAAAAAGTGCAATTTATGACCAATGAACAATTCAACCATGAGAAACAAGATCAGACAATTTGCCTCCCCAAAGGACACAGACAAAAGCTGTGTTTGTATTAATTGACATCCTCTCCTTAATTTTCTGTGCAGTTGAATCACTCCAAGCCCTCACACATTCCATGGAGTTCTCACAATCACAAAAAACCAAATTCAAATTGAACAACGTAAAATGAGCGTGTATGACACCCAACCCACACATATATGGGACTCAATTAAGCGCATGGGAATAAGACAGTAACTCTCCCTAATTCTCTAAACAGCATTTTCTTACAAAGTCTGAGAACTTTTTCAGATTGAGAATAGCTAAAGGAAGAACGTCCGTGCTACTCCGTAATTTTGGGAGGGGAGGGTGTGGGTAGAGAAGAAGGGGGTTTTTCAGTGCAATTTGGTTACAAAGCTTGTTTGCACAGGGCTGTGCTGGCCTCATGGTGACTATTCATAAGGGATCCCCAGAAGAGCTGTAAAGTCTGCCTATAGCCCAGGTGCTATAATTGCTGTCTGTCAAAACAGAGCTGTTTTCTTAGCAAACATTTCAGAATGCCCAACGTTAGAGTTGATTAGTTTGGGGTTTTCTGGGGAGGAGTATCAGGATGATGACTGAGAGACAGAGTAAAACTGATGACTCTGAAACAAAACTTTGATTTCATTAAAACACTCCAGAGAGCGTTTAATTTCTCAGTTAAAAGAATTCCCGTGCTTGGAAGGGAAGGAAAGCCAGCAGTAGGAATTACCAATAATGTCCAATTCCCACTGTACGAAATACGAATCTGTTCAAGAACCAAACAGAGAGGTGTTATCAGTAAAGAAACTTGCTCAGCTGCCCCTTGAGCACAGATGTTCATGCAGTGAAACGATTCCCAGGTGGCAGAGATGACTCCCTTCCAGTACACCCTGCACCCAGCGGTCTCTTTCTTGGCCAGTTTCTGAGGCTTCTCCTGTGCACAAGACCTTTGAGAACCTCCACCTTCACAGCAAGCCTATTTCGAACCAGCCTGCTCCATGTTGGTAACGTGGAAGGACAGACCCGTCTCCCTCAGGTGCTGGCAGCAGCGCTGACCACACAGAGCCCATTCAAACCACATCATGAGATCATCTACCGGATTTGTACACAGGCTGAGCCTGTGCAGGTCCCAGACACCTGAGCATGTGAACTCTATAAAAAAAACAAACCCACTTCTTGCACGAAACCGCACACAGAAATATCAGGGCTGGGAGAGGGGGACAGCAGGCGGAGTTGGCACGAGGGAAAACAGAAGGAAATTAGGAGCATATAACAGAGCGAGGCTTCAGCCATCTTTTGCAATTAAAGAAACTCTTCACAGACCCTTAAAGTGGCAGAAGGTATTAGTTGTACATTTAGGCTGTGACTTACAACTTCCTACCTCTCTAGCATGGTTAAGACAGGCAACGCAGATGTAAGCCATCGACAACCATAGCAGCCCCTTACAAACCCCTTTAGGAAGGACTTGGTGAAGCAAATTCATAATGGCTCTTCCCGCACATTATCTGCACTTCTGTATTTTCCATCAGTAATCATTGCTCCTGAACATCCACAGTATTAAAGCAACTTAATTTGTACTGCTCAGGTTACATCAATGTCAACGCTTACTTGAAGTCCCAGGGTTTTAGGGGTTTGGAATTTTGCCATCAAAATCCACTCCTGGCTGAAACGTGGCAAAGTGGGGCTCGGCCCCTCCCCATTTCCCAGGCATATAAGGATTTCATATGAGGATTTTTACAAAAACCCTCTGCAAGCGCTTAAGATCTTTTTGTTTTTCTCAAGCAAGAAATGTCTTGAATTACTACTATTATTATATTTGACAAAGGTTAATTGTGAAGTCTCAAAATGTACATAAGAAGTTTTAATTAAAAACAAACATCTTGTTAAATCCAGTACAGCATATGCTCCTACTAGAGTGGACCTCCTTATTTTAGCAATAGTTGATATATCTAAAGAACACAGAGTGCACGACAATGGGTAATTACAAGGGTAGCTCAAATAGTACAGGCAATAAGTAACAGCATTTCATGATTATTTAGAAAAAATAGTGAATAGGCAACAATGCTTAGGCCAGTAATTTTAATAAAAATTCTAATAATTCATTGGACTGATTTAACAATTTCTGAGATTTAATACTGATTAACTAATTTAATGATTTTTAACAACACCTTGAGAAATACTAAGCTAATATTATTACCATATTTTTTTCAAGCTAATGGTCATTATACAGCTGTCTGGAAATGCACCTGTGAAGCAGACATCAAGCTAAAGGCCTTCACCGAGCTCTCTGCTCTATTTAAAAAGGCATTCATTTCTGCTATCGCTCTCAGCATTGCCTCAAACGAGGCACTTGCTCCACAAGTAGAATTCACCACCCAGAATTACATGCACAGGTTCCCTTCGCAGCTAATGCGGGAAGTCACACATCTCATAGTGGAATTAATGTCGGGCAACAAAACAGAGGAACATTTTAATCAACAGGAGAGAGATAGAACTTGTTTCGTTCCTAGTTTTAGGAACTGGAACTATTGCCATGGGAGGATCTATCTGTAAAAGTGGAATCCATAACCCACAAGTACTCCTGAGGATACAGGTCTAAAACAGGCATTTGCACACAACTGACTGCATCAACTCCTTTTACAGCATGTGAGCGAGAACCGAATGATGACAGAGGAAGGACACGGTAGTGACTGCCTTACCTACAGCAATCTGGTTTTCATAACCCTGCCCAGAAACTGTGAAATTTTCAGTCTCAGAAAGTTCAAACCCAGTAGGACAGCTACTGGAGTAACCAGGCTATATAATGTATTCCAGGATGCTTTTTCATTTCCTATGCAGAAGGAAATAACAAAACTGGGGATCTTTTATGGCAATACTCAAGAAGGTTCCTCACTTCATATTAAGCTATTTTAAATGGTATTTTATTTTTTTTATTCTTTTGATGGTGCACATATGGTCTTTATGTTGTTAAACAAGCTCATACCAGGTAAACAGAATGTCCTCTTTAAGAAAGCGTAGAGACAGTTTTGCATTTCGTAATGGTAAAAACACAGGTGGACTCTACAAAGTCTCCTTTTCACATCCAACAAAAGGTGAAGTTTGAAAGTTAGTCCTCTGTACGCATCAGATCTAAGGAATTGCCACTGCAAATATTCTGTTCCTCAGGGTTGTTTTCTAGATTAAATATTGTTTTATTGACTAATTTTTAAGGATTAAGCCTTCAGCTTCCCCACTATGCTTCAAACCATAGTGACCACAATTACATAAGAAAAGCTGTTCCACCCAGCTCCAGAAGGATCATGAATGGCCTCTGTAATGCCACATAGGTGAGTCTGGACTGCTGTGATGTAGCAAACCAAGCACTGACAAAAGTTAGAGCCAATGCCACTAAAAAGATGGAAGACCTGAAGAGTAGCCAAGTTGTCAGCCACTCTAGTGGACTTTACAAATGCCAAAGAAGATTTTTGCAACAGGATAGGAGAGTCTGTACTACAAATACAACTCAAAAGAAAAAACAGATCCAGTTGTAAATACAGAATTGTATTAGATTCTAGCAAGTTTTGAAGAGCAACAGTCTAACATGCTGATTTCCATTCTAGAATTCATTTTTCTTTGAGCTAACTTGCATGCAAACGTTTCTCTTTTTGAATCAAGGGGCAACCACACCAGTGAAAATCTATCATTCTGTCTCCTTTTATATAAAGTTCCAAAATCAACCAAAGTTTCCAGGGCAGCGTCATTTGCAGTTGCATAATCGATGATAATACCACTACGTCTGAAATGGAAAGTCTACAACTGATTCCTGAACTGGCACAGGACCTGAGGACTACAGGTTTAACATAGCAATGTTCCAGCATCAAATACATTTATATAATGTAGATAAAATGCTAAACAGATCAATACTTTATATTCCATGCTAAGAAGCTACAGTTTTCATGATTTTTGTGTATCTCTAAAGAAACCAATAACAGACACTTCATGTGGCTCTCTGTGGATATCCTTTGTCTAAATCACAGGTCAGTGCATAAAAAGGAGGACCACATGAATGTTTGAATTAATGTCTTATCATCTAAATGGCTGCCACCCACGTCGATTTTTCAGTCTATTCCAATTTTAGTAAGTTCACCAAGTTCAATCCCTTGCCATCACAGACAACCATACCATATAATCACTTTTAAGTGCAGTACAATTTCCTCTTCAACCCACTATGGCTATCAGAAGACTTCCAGAAATTACATTTGTCTGCTGTCTAAGACAACAGAATTCTAACTACAACCAGACTGGGGCCCATGGCTTGAACGGGAAAAGATTTTCTGAGGCTTGATGCACAAGATGGAGAGGTTTACCATTCAGAACTACTCTTTCCAAGTTTGTTTATGATTAGGAAGGATATTTCTAGTTGGAGTCACATTATACTGCAAGTTGTGGTAGCACAATACATAACAAGAGGAATAGCAGGTAGAAGAATTTTTCTTATGAAGTTCCCTTAACAATCTAGATTCATATGCAAGTGGAGAGGTAACGCTTCTCAAATACTTCAGAACTCTTAACTGCCATGCAAATGGCGATTACTCAATATGTTCAACAACTTCCAGTGAAAATTACACAGCTCAAAACATTGTATACAAGAATCTGAAATCCTGCCTCCAGCACCACTGATTTTAAGTGCTAAAACTGAATGAATCCAGGATTGGGCTCCAGTCAGCTCTGTAGCCCCTCTAGGATCATGGATTTAAATTCTTATGTTCCTACACTTCAGCGGATGAAAGGACCTTTGTGATAATCTTTTCCACCCTAAAGATGCTTCTTTTAGATATAACTCGCATTGCTTTTTGTATACACATTAACAGTATCAAATGGGGTGTGGTGAGGAAAGTTCACCCTGCAAAAGCTAAGATGCCTCATTGCTGCAGCCGCAAGACAATAAAAGAGATCGGTTGAGATTTTTACAAGTTCTGATGGCCAATTCCACTACTGCTGGCTGGCTCATAGGATTTAAATATCTGCATCTCAAGTTTTATAACTTGCCTCCCTAAGGAGTTACTAAGCTTCTTTCCAGAGTCTGTTTAGAAGGGAAACCATTCACTTTGGAAAAGACAGGACTAATGCCCTTACTCTGGGGGCTCTGGTTTTGGCTTAGTCCCCTCTGTTCCCTGTCAGACACAACAAGAGTGAACCTGATTGCTGTGAGTCAACAATTTTAATCCACAAAGTTCAAACATCAGGATGCCAAGGACCAGGCTTCACTCACAAGCATTACCATGTCAGGCTCGTATTTCCTGAAATTAATGGAAAAATCTGAGGTAAAGCAAGATAAAGTTACAATAAGGAGGAATGAAAACAGTGATTGCAATTGTAGCAAAAGGGAATCAGATAGATATTTCCATTATAGGGAAACCTAAAGCAAACACCATTTTTAGGTTAAAATACTGCGATCAAACTGCTTAAAATCTATTTGTAGGCACTTCTGAAAAAACTCCAAATCTCCTTCCTCCAGTCATGTCTTGATGTTTTTACTAATGAACAAGGTAATTGAAGCGATCTCAACTCCAACTAACCACTGATCCACTTCAACACTTGATAATATACAGAAGCGTTGTAGAAAGAGGCATTCTTAAGAGAAACAGGATTGAAGCCACGAGACAAAAAGATCTGCAGATTTTTAGTGTTATACCACACCCACCTATGGGAGAAACAGAATTCTGTTGCTTGTCTTTTCAGGCAAAGCCCCATGATTTCCTCAGCATCTTCCTTGTACCATGCCACTGATTCCAAATTCATTTGGGCTCAATGTTGTTTCCTTAATTTCAGTACCTACGTGGATCTACTCCACCTTCCCGTGAATTTGGTCTCTTCCTATTTGTTAACTTCACATTACATAACACAAACTTCTCTTTCGCAGTCTAAACCTATTGTTCTGACTAATATTCAGTCCTGCTCCTTAAACAGATAAGTCTTTCCTCATTGCCTGGATCTCTGGTCCTCTTCCCATTTGCTATTTACCTCTTTAGATCTTTTTGGCATTCTTTATATTGGCATTAGTTAATCTGGGTACCAAAAAGAGAAACATGTACAATGATCTTTTTTTTTTTTTTTTTTACACAATCTGCTAAAATTCTTCAGTGTTCTCCAGTTGTGGTTTTCTCTTGGTTACACTTTTTCGGTTCTAATAAAATTTATAATGTAGCCTATTGGTCTATTCACCTCATATTCTGCCAACATTGAGAATTAGAGTATTAAGGATATTATAGAGCACATCCCTGTCTAATCTCATTCTAATATCCACTTATGGACCATGAATCTGCCTAAGCCTCATTTGATCCTGATGACACAGCCTCTATAGCACTCTGTGGCCACAAAGCCTCATTACCTGCTGCATAAAGAAATGCTTTTACGTGTTTTAAAACAATTTCTAGTTTCACTGATTAAAGCCCAATTCTATTGCAATGAAATGCAGTGTCAGCCCAGGAGAAAGATCATCTGAGATGAAAACAGACAATGCTCACCTTCACCTCAGTCCTCCACTTAGCAGAGAACAGCCTCCCCATGGTAGCCCTGTCCTCCTGTACAAGCAGCCTTGTCTACGTCTGTGCAAGAGTTAAAGCCCAACGTAATAAATAAATTCCTCCGTCCCATGAAGAAAACATTCTTTTTCACTCAGCAGGTGGCACAGCACTGCATCAGTAAGTATTGTTATACTGTCATAACTACCTCTATAAATAAAATCTTAAAAATCACTTGACACACCATTGGGTGTCCATGGTGAGGTGTTGGCAGTGGGGGGACTGCAGGAGCCTCTGTGAGAAAAGACTGGAGCTGCCCTGCGCTGGACACAGCTGGTTCCTGACGGCTCCAACGGACCCACTGCAGGGCACAGCTCAGTCCCTCAGCCAAGCTGGTGGCACCTCTGGGAAAACATATTTTAGAAAGGGCAAAACCTGCCACACAGGAGAAGGAAGGGGCTGGTGGTGGGGGGAGAGAATGAGAAACAGCAGTGGAAACACCTCCCCCCTCAGAGAAGGAGAAGGAAGAAGTTGTGCTCCAGGTGCCAAAGCACATATCTGCTGCAGCCTGTGGACAGTCCGTGCTGGAGCAGATAACCACTGTAGTACCACGGAGCCCATGCCAGAGCAGATTTTTTTCCTGAGGGATGGCAGCCCTGTGATGAGAGCCCACGCTGGAGTAGGGGAAAAGTGTGAGAGGGAAGGAGCGGCAGAAATAAACTACGTATTGACCTTCCTGCACCACTCAGAGAGGTGGGTAGAGGAGTCTGGAGCGATGGAGTGAAGTTGAGCATGGGAAATGGGGGAGAAAAAGCTGTTGTTTTATTGTTTGTCTTTATTTCTCACTACTCAAATCTGTTTTAATTGGCAATAAATTAATTTTCCCTAAATCATGTTTGTTTTGCCGGTGGCGGTAACCAGTAAGCAATCTCCCTGTCTTTATCATGACACAAGAGCCTTCTCATCCCATCTTCTCCCACCGTCGTGTTGAGTAGGGGGAGTGAGCAAGCGGCTGGATGGGAGTTTGGCCCTTAGCCAAAGTTAACCCACTGCAGACACATTTTTATGTTCAAACATGAGCTTAGAAACATAACTTATAACATGAGAAGGTAAAGTCTCATTGGAAGTAAGCATGTGCATTCACATTCTAGAGGTGGCTTTTAAAGCTGTAGGTAAAGTTCTAGCTATGAATTGGGGCTCAGAAGCAGACATGATTAACTTTTCAGGTTGGAGGAGAAAAAGATCAGTTCTTATAAAAAGAGGTTGGTTGCAGTCATGGGTATCACGGAATGTGAAGAAACGTAAGAGCTGTCACCATAAACCCTGGCACAGAAAGAAAACTGTGTTGGATCAAGCAAGATGCAGCTGAGCCAGTAGGAAACAACAGGGGCACCTGCTCTCCAAAATGAAATTCCCAAGAAGCAATGAACCACAGCAGAGAAGTGCACTCACTCACTTTACTTTTTACGCACTCTATTATTCAGCAAGGAAACATTATTCTTTAAACGCTGCCTCATCCAGCACCTCTGCCATGAAATACACTAAAAATTATGGCGTTAAAAAAATTAGTTTCATTTCTAATATAATAAAAAAGATACAACAACCAACTTCTCTTAACAAGTACTCCTTTTTGGGTTTCTTTTCGACAAAAATATTTTCATGCTTTTTTTTCTTCTCAGCCAAAAGCAACAGCAATTTTGGCTCTAGGCCATCACTATATTCAGCGATACCAAGAAACTTAATCACAATGGCAGCAATGTCAATAAAGCCCTGGAAGAAGCCAAAGAAGTTTCTATACAGCCTTATTCAAAAGGAAGTGTCTCCTAGGCTAAAGTGCTTCTCTTTAGCACTACACAATGCAATGAAACATGCCCTCACGCTATTCACATACTTCCTACGGACAAGCAGCCATCTTAGTTTCTGAGGACAATCTTCCAGAAGGAAAGAAACATTCGTTAAACGGTAGTAAGAAACTAGGGCAGATTATAATGGTTACTGGGCAGGATCAGCCACTCTGACACACCCTGACTCGCAAGTATAGTCAACAAAATAAAAGAAGGTGGGGGTGGGGGAAAGAAAAAATAGGAGTGAATGAAAAATGATTTCTGGGTAGATAATTACTTGGTATTTTCTAACCCATAATCAAGTTTAAAAACAGTGCACTCTGGTTTCCTTGAGAGAAAAAATACGGGAAGCTAAATATGAATGGGCTGTGAAAGTTCGGCAATATTCATCAATATAAGTTGCTACCTAGAGCACTAAGAAATACTTTTAATCAAGATACATCTGTTTTTCTACTTAATTTTTTGCTATAACATATAGCTCTCCTAATTCTCTCAAGAGTTAAAGACCATACCTAGAGGCTATAAACCCAGAAAATATTGAAAACAGAGAGAGGCATGAGATAGAAGACAAATCTGATTGCCTTTATGCCCAAGTCTTGCATAGAAGAAATCTGGATATGAGTTTCGATTTTTTATGCAGCGTCTCCCGTTTCCAGAGTCTGCTTCCCCACAGACCTTGTACAAAGAGAGGGGAAGGAGACAACAAGACTCATGAAGATGTGATCAACAGGACATCAGTGTCCTTCTGAAGTGTATGCAGAATCATAGAATCATCTAGGTTGGAAGGGACCTTTAAGATCATTGAGTCCAACCATTAACCTAACACTGCCAAAATCATGACTAAACTGTGTCCCCCAGCACCCTGTCTACCCGTCTTTGAAACACCTCCAGGGATCGTGATCCAACCACTTCCCTGGGCAGCCTGTTCCAATGTTTGATAACCCTTTCTGTGAAGAAATTTTTCCTAATATCCATCCTAAACCTCCCCTGGCACAACTTGAGGCCATTTTCTCTTGTCCTAAATAGCTATTTTTCTATGGCAAAAATTTCTTTTGTGTTCTCCATATCAAAATGGTTTATATTTTAGACATGAATAATAGGCACATATCGCAAATGAGTTAACAGTCATAATACAAAATAAATCAGCAGTAATATACCCTTACTATGTAATCACAGAACAGATGAGTAAATTTTAATTCTGTCTGGACAAGCACACTTGAACCTGTTAACCTACATTATTTTGGCAGCAATTTTGACAAGACTGATCTGACCAAAACACTTGATGCATCAAATGAACATCCTACCATTTGATAACGTTCCATCCATTCTATTAGAATGGAGGAATATTTAAAGATAGTATGGCTAGAAGACCATTAGCAACTCTACTCAACACCACTGCTGGCTTTATTTGAGGGAGATTCTTGAGAAATGGTCGCAAGTGGACAGACTACTTTTTGAGATTCATTACTGGGCAGTTATCAATCACACCTCATTTTATCCTAAATGGCATAGCTTTTGAACAAATACCCTTCCCTTACAAAATAAAAGAATGGGAAAACAGATATATTAATTTTAATTCATCTGAAAACTATGAACTACAACCATAACATGCATAAATGGGACTGGTTTTTGCTAGTCATAAATAACAGTCCATGAAGCTAACTCCTTACTACCTCTTCCAAATATATCAGTTTAAGAATAATTCCTTCCTCTTCCGAATCACAACATTCATGTTACAAATGAGGCATCACGAAAAGAGGCCTTCCTTTGGCAGCGATGAAAGTTGTTAGAGCCCTGACTGTATACCATATGATGTGCACTCGTACAGCTAACAAAGCAGAATAGTTCACCAATTAAGAAAGGGCAGATCTAATCTGAAAGCGGTTAGTTAGTTTGACTGTATAGGCAGGACTATTTGCATCCCCATGCTTTCCTAACATTGCTAAAGGTCTATGTGAACAAGGCTGATGAAACAAGAATTTCTGAAGTTCCTGAATTTCTTTCTGTGAATGAAGGGGCTTATAGAGACATCAAAAAAATTGTATGAAAATATTTGCTTCCATCTGTCTGACTGCTAACAATTAAACAAGCAAATGACGTTTATACAAGGTCTTCACACGTTTCCCAACATCCCTCACATCCAATCCCACCCATTAGAGTTGTTGTCTTTTCTCAAGGTTGAAGTTACTCATTTTTCCTTTTTGGACCGGTTTGTACCTACAAAACATACCACTGCAATTGACATATGAAACCCCATGAATGCAGGCATTGTTACAGTCATACAGACATACTTACGCAGAGACAGTTTGGGCCTATGGGCTTAGGAAAAGAAGCTGTATCAATTTAAGTCATATTTATAATGACAAAATTGCATTCAGTCTAAGGGTCGTACTAATGATTGTGCTGAGTTAGCCCTTTCTGTTAGGACCAGAAGGGGGGTAGGGGAAGAAACACCTTTTACCAAAATAGTTAAAATGCTATAAAAAAAGTCTGTGTATGCAGCCCAGGTCTTATAAGGAAGTGTTCTTAAACATTTATTTCTTGAAACACAAGGTTTCAATCAACAGCCACTGGAGACTCTGGGGTCATGATCTTCCCTGTACACAACCCCCTCAATGTTCTGCATAAAGGTCAGAGAGGTTTACCCTCTATGAATGAAGTTGCCTTCCAAACACTTTGACTACGGAATAAACAGTTTCTAACCCAGCTTGAAAAACTCTCAGCATTGTTTTCTAAGAAAAAGACAAACTCATACTAAGAGATTTCATACTCATACTCTCTGTAGACTCTTTACAAATTAAAGGCCTGTAAAATCTTGAACTTTTTTAAGCCTGTCAGCAACAAGTAAGTTGAGAAGAACACCATATGTTAATTTAAGAAGCCCATTGAGTGCCCGCATTGTGCTCCTCAGCTATCCAACTGGCTTAAAGTACTTCTTACACCTTGATACACTAGTATGTTCATACTGTGTTAGCATATACACATAATGAACACTCATGCTTGGCATCAGCTGAACTTGTGTCAAAAGTAAAATATTGTGAGGTTACGGGGAATTTGGAATATGTTCTGACAGAAGACAGAGGTTTAAAGAAGTAAGAAAAATAATGCTTCGTAGCACCTAAAACAATGAGGGAAAACACAAAACAATGCCTTTAGGATGTATCTGCAAATCCTGTTTTGAATACTTTAAGGATTAATTGTTAGGGTCAAGAAGTGTTAGTAAGTGCCACCAAAAGTCAGAACTAAAATGTCTGCAGCACTTCATATGGCATTTTAAAAGAAGTTACATTTTATTTTGCACTTGATAAACATTCCTGTTTCTGCCATTGCTCCTATTTGATTGGGCTGTCTGATGCCTGAACCCTATAGAGCTGCCATGCTGCAAGTAACACGATACATATTTCTTTTGTATCCGCCAGTGATAAGTTACATTACTGAAATTCGTCCAGGAAAGTATACCTGTTAATTTTGCTTTAGATGGATTCTATTAAAACGTGAAAATCTTGGCAAGAACGGGGGTGAGACTTGCCCACTGTCTGGGTCCCTTTCCCACCCAGCCAACAGGGCAGACTTTTTAGTTCATTATCACCTCATCAGTGCTTCTGTCAGCTGCCAGCAGTGAGAAAGGACTAAGCCACTCACTAATTCCTGGCCTTGCTGCCTCCACTGAAGCAGCAGTAAATCCAGAACAGATGGATGCTCTTTAACCCTCTCAATCCAGACACCTACTTTAATCAGTCTAATCAACCCACTCAACTCAGAACAAGGCATGACTGACAGACGCAGAACGACGGAGGGACCGAACTGTTGCAGCTCAGATTCTTTGCAAGGAACACCACTCCATCTCCAACGCTCTGCTGATAAGGGAGCAGCAGAGCTAGCCAAAGGCAGCAGGCCTACCAGGTCAAGAGTAGGACAGACCTTTTGGTGAAGAGGAGAAAGCAGCAGAGGAAGGGACTACGAAGCAGGAAAAGATTATTAAACATTAAGATCTTATCACAAGGATCTCGTTGCATTACACAAGTTACGAATGAAGACCAGAAGTTGTTTACTCCGTGCAAAGGCGGCTTCTTGTTTTGCAACGGAAGTTGCGGTTCAAGCCAATCTGACAGCTTGCTGTCACAGTCTTTTCTTTCCCAGGACACAGGATGTGAGTTTCAAACCTTGCCTTGCGTTGTCTGAGACTTATCTAACCACGGATTGCCATTTCAGTGCACTAAGCCAGCAGAAAAGTAACTTCAGAAAAATGTGAACATTTTTTTGCGAGTTTCGTGTGCTGAATTAGTTCAGTGGAGTTTCCTGAGCCCCCGATACAGCGTAAAGGAGGAACTGGGAGGGAGCAGGAGCAGATGGGACAGTACATCAGGCTGCTGTGCAGTTGGAACACAGCTCCTCATGTTCACAAGAACACATTTTCAGCCTTTGCCTGTACACTGCAGCGCACAGCTTCATTCATACAATGAGGTAAAAAAAGAAATGGCATGTGAAGTTTAAAATGCTTCTTAAAGGGGATTTTATGGGATCATAACATCAAGAGGAACTCTTCTGTTTATTTTCATATTTATGTATTTCAACAAGGCCTAAAAAAACCTGTGTGGAGAACATGGCTAATTGATGGTAATATTCAGAGACAAAGAGTTCTATATGATTTTGTTTTCCTTGACTTACTGCAGAAGACATGAATAAAGAAACAGTATTAGAGTGCTCTGGCATCTCAAATAGTTTTACATACTTACAGGCTTAAAGAAAACCTTCACTGAGTTATGAAAAAAATATATGAGAAAAAGTAGTTGTACATTCATTCTAGAGTTTGGAAACTTTATAAAGTGACTTGGCTAAGGTCAAATTGCACACCTAGAAAAATTTATGAATGCCATTTAGAATGACTACATTTCAGTCTTGCCATTTGAGATCATTTTATTTATAAAAAAGAAAAGACAAACAGGAAAAAATTCAAAGAGTAGTAACAAAATGACAGTGTATTTGTAAAACCAAAGTCTGAGCCTGGGAAAAATTCCAAAGTAAGTTTGGCCACGGACCAGGCCGTACCCGTACGTCTCACAGGTGCACAGCAGAGAAATGCTAGGTCAGCTCTACCTGGTGGCTCTGAATACAGATCAACACATGGCATGAATTATTAGGAGCATCAACACAGCTTAATCATCCTTCTCTCGATCAGGCTGCTTTTTAACCTCAGAAGTCTTAATTGTGTGATTGCAGCCTCTCTCTTTTGTACTTTTCCTACGTGGATATGAAATCCTGTTGTAAGGAGCAGATAATAAAGAAAAGAAACCGAAGAGTCAGTTAACATCTTGCCCTGCATCATGTGTAAAATACCTCCTGTTTACCTAAGGGCATAACTGAAACCAGCTTCCTGAAGCCAGGAGAGGTTGATAAACTTGATATGGAAAATAAAGCTTTTAAAAAAATAGTATGTCATTTCACCACTTCTACAAGTATTCTTGATTAAACAGTATAAAGACCATCCTGTCCCTGCATCTTTGATAAGAAAATTGTGCCCTTCTCTTAGCATTTAAATCTTTCAGTTATAAGCCACGCACTCAAATTTTAAGCTATATCTCTGTAAGTTTTTGCATTTACTTTTATAATTTACAAATTTAAAAGTTATAAATGAGAAATATATATTACAACGGACCATTTATTCACTAACACAGTCCATTTAGTGCACAACTTCATTCACAAAACTCGCTTTCCACATATAATTTTTTAAAATTCATAATTTTACTCAGCTAACACTGACCAAAATTTGCAAGATTAGAAGGTGGTTCTGGAATAACAGAACAGCCAGCCTTGTGCGAGCAGAAGAAAGACCGTTTCAGCAACTGTCCAATGAAATGAAAACTCACTCCCAAACACCTTTAAGGACAACTACAAAGCTTAGTAGCTAAAGAAAAACTCATTCAAAACTAGCTTTTTCTTAAGTATGACTACACTAACAGTCAAAAAGACAAAAAGCACACGAGTTTATTGTAACTGTGAAATAGAGTGGGAAAATATTTGTGCATATGTCTGTTACAATTCTGTGAATTTTCACTGCAAAGATAATCAAGGACAGCAAAATTATCTAGCCAAACCAGAAAAAATGTTAGAATGACATTGAGAATCTACTATACTTTGCTAAATAATAATGTACGTAAATTATGTAAGACCAAAATATATATATATTTTTTAAAAGTAACAGTTCAGTCATGGAAAGAGCTATCACACATATTTTAGCATCCTCAAAGTAGAAGGTGAAAGTTAGGAGTCAGCTACCAGCAATGTTTAGGAATAAATTATTCTTCCACAACATGAAAAAGAAACAATGCCATTGAAAGACCCTTTCAGCCTCAGTGATTATGACTAACCTATGGCATGGAACTGGCTCAACTGCAAATGTTTTGGAATTAATCATTCCAAAGCTTTTAGGAAAGTATGTGATCTGAAATGTCATGAGAATACTGACTCCTAATCCCAATGAGCCTGGGAAGCACCATATTCCTGAATAAGAAGCAGAAGACCTTGACTGAGAACACGGCTCCTTAAAGGGGCCAAAAGAGATGACAGAAGTTCAACTGAAAATATGAGATCTTGCAGTATAGAATGTTTATGATGTCAAATTTGGGGATATTAATACATTCGGTATCACTTCAAGACAATCTCAGTACTCAGAAGATGTCTGACCAGACTATAATCTTGTCTCTAACCAATGCTGATGGGAATAGCGATGATTCAGCCGTTCTTGGTGCCTGTTCTGGGATTCTGTTGCACAAATAATGGTATCTAATGCCCCATTAGCTGTCCTAGGATATGAGAGACTCATGAGAGGCCACCAATGTGACACAGAACATATGGAAGATCCATGCCTTTCTGAAGAGGCACTTGGAGCTCCAGTGGGATAATCTATTGCACCTGAAATGGCAATAGACTCCTGAGTTCAGACAATGCAGTGCTGTTCTCCTTAGAATCAACAAGTAAGTGATCAACAGGTATCTCAGAGTTAGAAATGAGCTCCTTTCTTATCTAGTGTATATATTGTCTGTAGAGCAGCAGCAGTCTTGAAAAATGTTTCTTGGAGTCAAACATAAATCAGAGATGGCCACTGGCAGGCAGAGAACAAGGTTCTGAAGGCCAAGCAAACAAAGAGGAGAAAATGAAGACCTGAGAAACAGAGAAGATAGGAAAGAAACTAGCTGTGTATCTCATGGTCTCTGTCCTATCAAAAAAAAATTGTCTATCATGAACAAGAACACTAACTTTAATATTGCGCTTAAAACAACACTTTAATAACTGTCCTTTATTAATTCACAATGGAATATAAACTGTATTTGTGGCAAAAAAAATCTCACGTCCTAGCAAATGAAATCTTATACTGGAGTGCTAAATACAGTTAAATGACTTGAATGTGGTCTGGAGGTCACTTTGCTACAAGCAACCCAGATGAATTTTCATGCCACTGAAATTTTTCTGTGCTGAATTTTCCTTATCCCTAAGTAAGATAAATACTGATTTTTTTTTCAGAGGAGTATTTTAAGAATTAACATGGCATTTGTAACTGCTTTAACATTTGCAGATGGGAAGTGAAATATCACAATGTGAAGTATAATAATCAGAACTGAATGCCACAGCATAAATTGAAAATACAGAAGGCTGCATAATTAAAAAAAATAATCTATTGCTATAAATATTTTAAGGTCACATGGAGAGAAGTTATCGTATCCCATTTTGGTCAGCAAACTCCTCTTGTTCATTAAAGGTGTAGGTGTGTATTTCCAGGTCCCAGCCGACTGCCACTGAGTTCAACTGGAAGGGCTGAGAAGTTAGGTAATGAAACGCTTTCACTAGACTATAGTAAGTCTTACCTCAAAGCAAAACACATAGTTAAGACAAACCAGAAAAATGTGTAAACAGAGTGCATGAATTGCAAAGAAGAATGTAATGTTTTTTTTTTTTTTGTTCCTTCACTTAATATTTTTAAAAGAATTTTTCTAAGACTTGTACGATTTCCTTGGGAATAGAGAAACCAAAGAAGATTTCGTCCTTCACAATCAATGTTCGAGACCAGCCACATCAGTATATAGAATGAGGATGAGAGTTTAACTGAATATGGGTGACTGTTGGTCATGAGGAATCAAATTTTCCATCTTACACAAGCAGGCCTCTCCTGACAAGAAACTTATGAGGCAAAAGTTCTGCTGATTTAGGTACAGCTGCTTCAAAAATGACTTGGCAGTAGGAACAGGGAGAAGAGCAACTCTAAAAGAGGAGTTGGGGATTTCATCTGCTGAGAAAGTTACAGAGCTTATCAGAATCTACAGAAAATGAACTATACTTATTTATAAAAACGATGCTTACTGTAGACAGGTCAAAGAAAAAAAATCCCAATGCGTTTCATTATTACAACTCACAGGTGTGAATACAGCAAATCTTACCACACTTTTCACATATTAATTTCATATTGCTATTTTATCAGTTAGAAAAACAGAAAATGAAACCAGAATGGAGATGTATTAAACGATAATGCATCTCCCATGTATGGGAATAAAGCTTTTTTGTTATTGCTATCACTGACATAAAAAACAGATCATTACCCACTGTAATTTCTGTCCCTCAAACTTATTTTCATTAAAGGTCTACAAGTTCCGTTTTGGAAACAGGTAACAAAAAAAAAAATTCTTACTCTTTGTTATATTTAAATTGCACTGAAAGCATATTTGTCCATAAAGTGGAACAATAAATTTAACTCAGCATTTCTATAAATAAAGTACTTGAGACAATGGAGATAATAGAATCATAGAATGTGTTGGGTTGGAAGGGACCTTTAAAGGTCATCTAGTCCAGGGACATCTTTAACTAGATCAGATGCACCCATACACATCACAAAGTCATCTGGAGCACTGTCTCCCCAAAAGAAGGGCACAAAAAGTATAGAGAAATGTGCTGTTAGGGTTAGCTAGCGTTTCTCTAAGCATCCCTGACTGTACTTTTCAACTTTCCACACAGAGGAAGCGCTACTCCCATGCTCCGTGTTGTGAAGGAGGCAAAAGCTAGAGCAGCCAAGACCACTGGAGTGAAGCCTTGGTGAGAAGTTGCTTGAAGGGGCTGTGCATGAGTACATAGCTACTTGATTAACACTGACTTTAGCCCACAGCCGCCTTCTTTTTGGGCCAAATACAATGTTGACACCCTCTGCAGCTCAGCACCAAACATCCTTTCCATTCTCCAACAGTTTACTTGCATTTCTGCGTAAGTACTGATTTCTTTTGGCTCCAAAGACAGGTTCACCGGCAGGATTTAATTTTTGTGTTCGACACCTTGCTGTTGATTTTCCTTTACTGCAAAAAGAGCTTGTTCCAGTGCCTCTTTCACAACTGCTTCTTTGCAGTAAATGAAAGCTTTAATAATTGTATTTTGGTTGTAGAGTTGATTAATTTTGACTTTGTTTAATTTGCAACCTTTGCTGAGATCTTTAGGGCTGGGAATTAGAGAGCACACTGTATGACTATACTTTGGACACTGTCGGTTTGCCAATATGTTTCATGCCTTATTTGTCACAAAACCTATGAAACTGTAGTCCAAAGGCAGCTTCATATTTTTCAAGGCAAGGCAAAAATGTATTTGTTTTTGCTTTAAATTAGCATCTTGCTAAATGCATCTAGTTTTTCACACTTCAAACCAAACCCTCACTAACAATGAGAAACTAGGAAGCAAGACAAATCTGAAGATCAGCTTAGCAAAAGAGAACAGATTTCTTCTCTCCAGTTACAGCACTAAAGTGGTAAGATAAGCATACTCCATTTTAGGCACGGACATAATAAAGAAAAAATGAGGATGTAGAAAGCCTCTGTATGAGAACACGCTAGAAGAGAGAAATAAATGAAGTATGTATCTTATATACACATTTCCTATTAAATGTTTGTGTCTCAAACATTAAGATATTCAAAAACCTACAAACCTTGTATCTTCAGATCTTAATTCCTGACATCATTGAAGTTCTGCAGCCATGGGTGAATGAATCACTTCATGTGACAGTTTACTCTTTTGAGGAACAACTATAGTATTTATCCTTTTTTATAAAAAGGAAGACTTCGATATGTAAGATCCTTCAATGAAAAGAACTAAACTGCAAAGTACAATTATTAATAGTTGCATTATTAATATATTTGAAGAAAATGTGGCTAGCTGAGTTCATAAAGGCTTTCTCCAGATATCAGAAGACATCCTTGGCATTCTTTACAACCTAACCAGACTGAACTCTGTCAGATTTCCTGCCTACTGAGGGCTTGAAAGGCAGCAAGAATTTTGCAGCTACCTTGAACAAACAAATTGAATGACGGTTACTTCTTTAAATAATAAAAAAAAAGGTTTCCTTTGCATGAAGAATACTCAAAATAGATTACCTACAAGAGCAAAATTTCTCTTTAGAAACTGAATCTGCAAGCCAAAGTCAGTATTAACAGAGAACACCGAACCCACCTACCGTGTAGAATGAGCTCATGCATATATATATATATATATATAAAAATAAAAATATACACACACACATATATTTTTACAAGATACATTTTTGGTTCTTACAGACATTCATTAAGGGAAGTATATGATCTGTGCTGAAGAATCACAAAAACTGCAAGATAACACCCTCTCTGTCCTTAATTTCAAATTTCATCCACACTACCCACAAAGCATATTCAACTATATTCAAGGTATTTGTGATATATTGGTGTAATTTGTCTGTAAAAACCTCCAGGGAACAATATTCTACAGCGTCGCTAGAATCCCACTTCACTTTATCAAGATCCTTCTGAATTCTCATCTGTTCTCTAAAATGCCTGAACACCCACCTTGGCATTTTGGCAATGCATATCCTTTGGTTTGTCAGCCACTTCGTTAATGGACATTTTGAACAGTAGCAGACTTTGGAGAGACCTCTAAGAGAACCATGTGTCACAGGTTTCCATTTGGACAATGAATTACTAATTATTCTTTTCCAGATACTTGCTTATTCACTTCATAGTAGAATCATAGAACAGTTTGGGTTGTAAGTTACTCTAAAGATCATCTAATTCCAACCCCCTTGCCATGGGCAGGGACACCTCCCACTAGACCAGGCTGCTCAAAGCCCCATCCAGCCTGGCCTTGAACACCTCCAGGGATGAAGCACCCACAACTTCTCTGGGCAACCTGCTCCAGCGTCTCACCACCCTCAGAGTAAAGAATTTCTTCCTTATGTCTAGTCTAAATCTGCCCTCTTTCTTTTCTGTTACCCCTTGTCCTGTCACGACACTCCCTGATAAAGAGTCCCTCCTCATCTTTCCTATAGACTCCCTTTAGGTACTGGAAGGCTGCTATAAGGAGCCTTTTCTTCTCCAGGATGAACAGCCTTGGTTAAAAGTCTCTCTCTATCTTTCTTATAAGCTCCCTTTATACACTGAAAGGTTGCAATAACAACTCCTCAGAGCCAGCTCTTCTCCAGGCTGAACAACCCTCTCAGCCTGTCTTCACAGGAGAGGTGCTCCAGCCCTTTGATCGTCTTCATGGCCTTCCTCTGGACTCGCTCCAACAGGTCCATGTCCTTCTTCTGTTGGGAGCCCCAAAGCGGGATGCAGTACTCCAGGTGGGGTCTCACAAGAGTGGAGTAGTGGGGCAGAATCACCTCCCTCAACCTGCTGGCCAAGCTTCTTTTGATGCAGCCCAGGATACGGTTGGCTTTCTGGGTTGCAAGCGCACATTGCCAGGACAGATTGAGCTTCTCATTAACCAACACCCCCAAGTCCTTCTCCTCAGGGCTGCTCTCAACCCATTCTCCGCCCAGCCTGTATTTGTGCTTGGGATTGCCCCAAACCACGTGCAGGACTTTGCACTTGGCCGTGTAGAACTTCATGAGGTTCGCACAGGCCCACTTGGCAAGGCTGTCAAGGTCCCTCTGGATGGAGTTTAATCAAGAATATAATCCTTACTTTGTTAATGAGACAGTTCTGGGAGACAATGAGAAAAGTTCTCCTGAGATCAAAACACATCACATCTACTGTATCACCAAAACTACAACTTGGCATACGGGGACATCTGGTTGCTTTGTCATGATTTAGTCCCAACAAATTTAGGTTATCTGTTACTTAATACTTTACTACCTTCTAAGCATTTACAAATAATCCAATAACGTTCTAGTAACTGAAGGTACGCTGATGAAATCCTTGGCTGCTCAAAGCTACTTGCAGTTGTCATCTTTTCACAACGGTTCTTGTTGCCTTAAGTCTTTATTCATGAAATTACATTAAATGATCAAAATAGTTAATTCTTAGATCGTACAGCGATATCAATTTGATCATTTAATTTAACCTCTTACGTAAAGCTTGATTCCCAGATTACATACTGGAAATAAAATAGGGTGATTCTTTAGCTTTCAACATTTTCTTGACATCGATTTTAAAGCTGTAAAATGCAAGTGGACTGAAAAAGAACTATAGGTTTTCAGAGAGTTATAGCCATATCTTTTTAGTGCTTGTGGAAGGCTTATACAAAGCGTTTTAAGGAATATCAAATATGGTGTTGTGTAAAATCATTTTTCAGTCTTCCCTACAATCCTATATGTACTAGCTCCTAGTAGAATGTGGAAAGGTAGTTCTCTATACTGTGATCTGCATAAACTATAACACCATATATTGGGCTGGGCAGAAGTGACTCAATAGCAATGACAGCATTATAACTTCAAGACAGATACTTTTAGGGTGCTTTAGAAATCTTTTAGGATTTCTAAATGAAGAGTTCTGGTAAACGTTCATGTTTTTAACTCCTGTTATATGTAGTCACTTGCACCGCACACAAGATACTACCAGACCAACCAACAAACTCTCAAATCCTTTCACTATGGAGTTTTCTCAGAAATTCCATAGATTTGCAGATGGTGTTTTTTATTTTGCCTAAAAACTCAAACTAAATGAAAACCTCAAAACTAAAAACTGTTTGGGAAGAGAGGAAAACAAAAAAATATAGTGAATATTCCCATACTGTATAACGACAGAGATTGTAGGGATTGCCAAAGACTTGACTCATTTCTCCTATTTTTCTTACCCAACTCCCACTTGTTGTCCAGGACTGTAGGGAAACAATTACTTGATCAGAGGTTATTTCTATAATTAAAGCAAACTGACCTGACTTTCAAAAAAGTAGTTTCTGGTCAATTCCAGAAAATAATCTGAAGTTAGTCTTTGCCTTACCTACATCCCGCAAAGATATGCTGTTATTTTAAAAACAATAAAAGAATGACCCGTGCATGCATAGTGGTCATATGAGCACATCTAACCTTTGAGATTTCCCTCCTTGTATTTTGAACTATGTTGACGATGTCCGGATGGGATTTACAATGGCTCAAAGCTACTATTGTTCACACTACATTAAATCTACAATATATGCAATGAGATAACATAATATTTTCACTTGGAACTTCTATTAACCCACAACTTGACTGCATTTAATGAAATATGTAGTGCTTACAGAGTTGATTTATATGGATCACTATTTACAGGGCATGTTTATAAAAGAGGAAAAAGCACCCTAAGGAACTCACGGTTCTTTTGACTTTAACAGAAAGTAAAAAGTGCCTGATTTGGTTTAGCTCAGTAACACCCCTGGAAGCCCCAAAATCTTATAGCTGGATTAGGGATGGCGACAGGAATCACTGATGCAGCTGAAACAGCTAGCATAGGAAACGTACTATTGCTACCAATCCTGAGCTAAACCACTGCTGCATATTTTAAAACAAAAATCACAGTCATATTCATGTTTGTTGAGTATATAAGCATACAGAAACAATAAAAAAGGCATACTGAAGACCTGGAAATCTATTTCTGTCAGTGTTGTTCTAGAAATAAGTGGAGTGGAGAATTCACCCACCTAAGGGAAAATTACACAGATTCTCTTGAACAGATAAACCTTTACTTCTGACAGAACTTTGGAAAGTATTTAATTACACAAAGCATATGTTAGAATGTAGTAAAAGAACAGTGTTTTGTACTGGAAAAGGCATGCAGAATTAGCTACCAGAGCCGCCTTCTTAGTATACTGGTGCACCTGAGCTATTTTACAAGCAATATGTTTTATACGTTAGTCAAAATAAAACCGTCCCTCTTTCCATTTCTCTTCCAGTTTAACACTGAGTTAGCCGAGTAATTACTTCTCTAAAAAAGGATAATTCTTGTTATTCTTTTAGATAAGATGATATGCATGTAGGTTATGGCAAAACCAAACTTTTCCCAAAGCAACGCCCTTTGGGCAGTAAAGAACATGGGGCACTAATGACTTCCAAGAAATTATCTTTTGCTGCACCTGCTCTCTAAGTGTGTTTGCAATAATGAACTAGCAAACTGAGAAAAGACAAGAAGGGTATTCATTCACTACTGCTAGGATTGTGTAAGCCTAAAAAAAAGTATACATTTTAGTACTCTGTGTACGTATGCCAAGATCTCTACTGATGAGATCTTTCATGGCAATTTCTGTAAGAATGCTGTAATCTATTAATAGAAAAGAAAACCATAACAAAACCTATGCATTCCTAACACTAAGGCTATATGCTATGTTTTTCACATTCTTACTTGAAAGAGGTCTAATTTCCTTTCACCATCTAGAAAACTACGTTCCAAGAACTACCAAAGGGATCACTTACAGTAAACCCAGTCCCCGGAAAACACATCCATAAGAAAAAAAAAATATCCCCCATGGAAAGGCATGGAAACAAGAGCACAGTGTAGCTAAATTCTCAGGAAGTTAATGACTGGACCTCCTTTTCCCAACTCCTCCCTACAACATTAATAGTCTTAGCAATTACTGAGTGGAACAAACCCCTTTTACACCACCTGGTGTACTTTTCAGCAGTTGGTCTTGCTTCCAGGCCTGTCATGGCTCATTAAGATAGTACAGTACTTTCTCTCTACACGACTGTTCTCGGGGACCATAGAATTCAAGATAAAATGAGATATGGAGGTTTTATCACAAGACAGAAAGGGACTGTGACGTATCGTGCCAAGATTTTCGTAGCTGAAAAAGCCGCAGAAGAAAAAGTTTTTCAAGGAAAGTGAAGAGTAAAAACAAACCAGTTACAAAAGATAAACATAACTGCCCAATACTTAAAGAAGCAGCATAAACCACAACAACCTAATTCTGTGTGTGCTCTTATGAGGCACCTTATTTACATAGGCTTCGCTAAAGGTCCCACTTTTTTGCTTTGCGGTTTATCTTTCCGTGAAACTTTGAGATTCGAATTTAATAGCTCTCTCACCTACATGAATCATTTGACCGACCAGTTTTGTACTGCTGCCCACAAATAAGTTAAGCTTTTCTGCATATTTCCATGATTCAGGACATCTAGTATCAGTTGCACTGAAAACAAAGCGGCAGGCCATCTGTAATGCTGCCATGACACTCCGCGTCTCAGAGCGCTTGAAGGCTCATTGACAACGCAGGAGGACAGAAAGGATTCTGTCCTCGGAATGGCTTCATTCCTTAATTGCCAAGGGCAAAAAAGTGCAAAAGAGACTATGCTTTCTCTCAAGCTTTCACCTGAATTAAGAAATAATAGCAGAAGCCACCAAATTTGAAGATAACCAAGATCTACAATTACATTTATGAAAAGTCTTATTTTCATTACAGTGAGGAGAACTGTGGAGTTAAAAAAAAAGTAAATTTCTGGCCTTTCAATAAACCGTAGCCTTAAAAGACACATAATATATCTTCATGCTGTATATTTCAGTTTTCCTTTCGGATTCTGTGTGGTTCACTTGGAGATTAACATCAGTTCCAAGGTCAGCTTATTTGCAATTATTTAAATGTAAACGTCTGTGTTATCCAGTAATTAGAAATTGATAATTTTTCACATTTGAAACTACTGCAACTGAACTTTTTACAACTTAAATGTCAAAATCTAACTGGGTGACCATATATAATTAAAATAAACGTATATAATTATATATCTTACGCTTGAAAATTAAATAGGACAAAACAATGGTAATAGGATATTGTTGCATTCATTTTAATTGCGTGCCCTGAAAAAGACGTTTTAAACAAATAAAATCTAAGCTTATAGAAGAAAAAAAGGGACTGATGCAGATGCCCTTGTTCAGCTTTGGCCCACACAGTAAATCCTATGGACAGGGAGTGCCCCCTGTGGGATTTGCGCTTGTTTATTTTCACATGAAGTAATTACAGGAGGTGCTTTGGTACCATTGCTGCAATCACATGATGGTCTGATATACCAACCAGGTGGCCCACAGACCTTACGGTCCAGTTCAATACAATGAAGAGCTTGCGTTGGGCCTGGAAAGCCATATCTTGCAGATGCAAGGTTAATATATTACTACTTTGTAGCACTGACAACAAATGTGACATGACTACAAACTACAGAGACAACTGTTTATATAAGTAGAACATACACGTACTTCTACAACTAGGAATCACCTCTCCTCTGGAGAACTGCTGTTAAACCATAGGCATAAACCACAATTTCTCTAATGACAAAACAAAATAAAATAATTCTTTAATTTTCAAGAAGAGACTTTCTGATAAGCTGACAAGTTATCACTGGATGGACATTGGTACTATCTTTTTTTCTTTTTTAACTGGTTCCGTTCATCATGGGTGCACAGAACCTGAAATATTTTTGTTTGGTTAAACTGTTTGCTGCATTTGAAATGACTTTGCACCTCATTTTGGATCAACTGAAATTACTTTTCTGGCCAATAAACTATGTGCCAATTAATCACTTTCTTTCGGACTGCTTTCAATGTCAACCTCATACCTCCAGACAATAATGCTTTATTGCTGAGAGGATGAACTTTCGAGAAGATAAACAACCCCAGCTTCCACTGACTTAATTTTCAGTTGTGAGTGTTTGTGTGTGTGTGTGTTTGTATTTTTCTTATCTGATAGTCAGAAAATGAACACATGGACTTATCAAACACCTACCAAATATTTTTAAGTGACTTGCGTATCATGCAGGAAAACTGTACCAGACCTAAGGATGAACAGTCTACTTGCATAGCACTGCCTAGGTTGGCATCTTAGTTTTAATACTAGCCCTTAGGTAGCTCGCAGCAGGCCTTTCAACTCCAAGATGAAATAAGGAAGGAATACAACAAACAGCTTCATTAAGTTGCACAGACCTGGTTCATCTCTGATCACTGCCTACACTCTGTATCAAACGAAACACTACCTGTGGGATCCCACTGTGATAAATATTGAAAAGAACACTCATGTAAAGTCACATAAGAAATAAAAAGACATTTTTTGATGGCTTGATTTTGAAACATAAATTATGTTCTATTGATTCATCTGTAATATCCTTGATTATTTTTGAAGAAAAAAAGAGGACAGTAAATTATTCTTGGACAAGCAATAATCTTTCTGTTATGTGCCAGCAGGATGAAGGATTCAACTCTGAAGTGCCAACTCCGTTATGTAAGTCTGCATCCCTTGAATTATAGGGCTAGCAGCAATTGCAATTAGCAAGAGAAGGCATAATTCAGGAAAGGGCTGTTGGACAGTTTTCCAGGTCTGAAAGAACAGACTGAGAAATGCTCCAACTGGGACTTTTCAGCCCCGAAGCAGATGACTAGGAAGAATCTTCTGGGCCTTCTGACCATAACAAAAGGCCTGCCTAGTCCAAATAAATATATAAATAAATAAAATTAATCTCTCCTCTACATGCAGACACAGTGTCTGTTCCCCTTCCCTATAAGCGCAGTGTCCGCTGCTACAGTTTTGGCAATTGCATGAGCTCGGCCCCAGATTAGACTGTTTGTGCTCAGTTATTTTCACACACTGCCAAAATTTGCTGACAACACCAGGAGAAAAAAAGGGAAAGGAAAACTGGTGATTTTCAACAGTTTATAACTCAGCTCAGCCTAAGCAGGTTTTTATGGGACAAAGAACAGAGATTTCTCTGTAGACAGCACTTTATTCCTGCCTAATTTAAAAGATTTGCTGTGAATGATGGAAACATTAGAACTTCTTAAAGAAAACATAACAAAAAAAAATCCTAGCAGTTCACTAGTACTTTTTTTACAGTAGATCATGTTTAGTGATATAAATAGAGAGACCATTATCTACCTCTCCAATAATTATTTACAACAAAGTCGGGGTTTTTTCAAGAAAATGAAAATATGAGACTTAAAGGAAGAGGGTTTCAAAATACATAGTATTTCTTTAAGGAGTGAAACTTCTTCCCTGGAATAATTCACACTTGTGCTATTCTAGTGCTACAGTATTCCCTAGGGAGCGTGAAATGATCTTCTCAGGGTTACAGAGTCAGTAGTAAACACAAGTTCTACTCTAAGAAACACTATTTTAGAAATGTATTTTCACTAACATGATATCTAACAACTTCCTATTACAACCTAGAGGTAACTTTCTGGACTCCCCTTGTTGATGTAACTCTTTCTATATCTAGAATCTCCAAAAGCAGCATTTCCTAAGCTATTTTTCTTCTATGCTCCTCTGCCCCATTAGCTGACTCCAGGGCCCAGGCTGTTAATCTTACACCTCTATCAAATCTCAAATTTAATCAGTGCTGCTTTTGAACATCTCAATTTTTTCCCAGTGAAGCATGCTGTAAACCTTGGGAAACAATACTGCTTTACTGTATCTTTGAACGGATTCTGTACGACAGCTACTGTATTCTGTTAAGGATATCAAAACCAGCCAATTGCTTCACAAAATTAACCACTCATTCAATTACAGTTATTTTTGAGTTGAAATATTAGGAAACATTTTAACAAAACTAGAAAACAGATGACAAGAGTGCTTTTCATAAAAGGCATAGGCTGGGAAAGTAGGGCAACAAAGAGTATACTGGAGTTTCTGTATATAAATATAAGATATTTAATTGATTGGGAGTCCTCAGTAGAGACTTGTTTGCAACAGAGCCTCATGGTGAGGGTGAGTTTTTGAAGTTTGGATGCTTTTTGGCAGCTTTATAGAACTTTAAGACAGACCAGCTATGACTAAAACATGCTCAGCTAGTTAACTATACAAATGTAATGTTTTTTCCATCTTTCTCTCCATGTGCTGACAGCATTACCATTCTCTCCAGTGTTCTTCCTTCTGAGGTACAATGGATCTACCAGTTCATGCAGTTCCTGATACTACATTTCAGTACAACAACTTTCCAACAATAACTTACTCAGCTAAGAGAGGTCATCATTTAAAAGAAGGGAGTAGTTATATTAAAGGCTCTAGAGCTACACAATTCCAAATACATTTCAGGATATACTGTACACTACGTGTATATTTTAATGAGAAGGTTT
Source organism: Rissa tridactyla (assembly GCF_028500815.1). Classification (NCBI taxonomy): domain Eukaryota; kingdom Metazoa; phylum Chordata; class Aves; order Charadriiformes; family Laridae; genus Rissa; species Rissa tridactyla. The sequence goes on from NC_071466.1 coordinate 152,113,260, forward strand.
GGCAGAGCAGTTTGGCAGAAGAAAGTACTGCCAAGTGATTGGATATGGGATATATCTCCAGTTGCTTTGGATTCCCACATCACCTTAAGAACTATTCTTCCCATCCCCCAATACACCAACTCTTAAGGCAGTCAAATTTATAGCTCAATAAAACTTTTTATTAAAAATAAAAAGTGTGGCTTTTAAGTACTGCAGTCTTCCAACATCCTTATGCCAGGTCTAGATCAGGCTGTTGTAGCTGAATATGAAGCTGGGGAGGCTTGGCCCACTTTATACAGCATTGCTAAGTTAGAGTTTCAAGATCTAAGCCACCTCTCTTTCCATTTTGTAACAGCTGTTTTTCTATCCTTTCGTTAAAAAAAAAAAAAGAAACGAAAAGAAAAGAGGCTAGCGTAGAAAAGTTAAATAAATAAATAATGGCTCACAAAACCACAGTGGAGGAACCGCTGCTGGTCCTGCCAATAAAAATGTTCCTTCTCTTCAGGGCTGGCTAAACAACTGAAAGTGTTTCTAATGAACTGCTGGCAGCACTATCCATCATTGCACTAAATGGATTCATGTCTCCCTAAACTGAGGATAACTATTTATCTATAATGCACGGTCAGAAATTAGGAAGTATTTAAGCCTTAGAGGTCTAATTCCTCACTTCTCCCCACCTCCTCAAAGCTTGGTTTTATTCAGGACTCCTTATGCAAAGATGACAAGAGAAGTCTGACTGATAAAGAACTTCAAACTCTGTTCCAGTGCTAATGAATGACCCGCATGAGTTTGAAAAATACGTTAGCAGACCAGACATCTGCACTGTGATTTTAGCATTACGACTACCTGACATTATGTTTATCTCTTCCCTCTTTCCTTTTTGCCATTTGTTACAATGACTTGTGTCTTACCTTAAAGTAGATTATAGGCTACTCAAAGCAAGATGGCACATTCATAAGACACACAAAACAATTCAGTCAAAACAATTGTTTAGGATCTTTGAAAATGCTATTATGCAAAAACCAGTAGTCTGCTGCAAACAATCAGAAGGAAGAGATGCTTTTGAACTCTAACAAAAGTGTGAAAGCAACGTAGTCAGAAGTCACTTCTGAAGGCTCAACTGACTGGATAGGTAGCTGCTATCTACAGAGACATATTCATACAGTGGGTTGTCTTCGGAACACCAGGGATCAGAGGAGAATTCAGAGATATCAAGAAACACGCCTACAGATAAAACGAAACACTTACTTCATCTCCAGGACTTCCTCCAAATGTTTCCTTCTTTCAGCTCGTAGGTTGGTCAAATGGGTTTCCTTCTCAGCCAAAGACTGCTGCGTAGAGGACAATTTTGCTTTCATTGACTCCAGCTCCTGCTTAACCTTCTCCATGGCCATCATTAGTTCTTCTACCTAAAGCAATTTTGGGGAAGACAGGAGGAGAGAAAAACAGTGTAATGTGATCAACTGGAACTTACTAAATGTCATAACTAAATTGGAGCACAAAGGTTACCAGTGCATGTGCACTGCATAACACTTCTGCAGGTGGGAAGCATCATCTAGTGCTGTGAACAGTACATCTACACTTGACTGAAGCAACATTACAGTCTGTGATTTAACATAGTCTGGTCACTGGAACGTTACCATTACAATACCAAATTACAAATCTTCAAGTATTTCTATTTTACAAAGTGTACCATGAGGATAAAAAGATGGCCTACATGTATTAAAATTAGCCCAAACAAATGCAAGGTATTAAATGGAATACATTGATAATATACCAGAAGTATAGAAAACTTTCTCTGTAAATGATGCCTAAAGAAAAACTACAAAAGCACTAAGAAGGAAGGTAATGTTTCTGAAACAGGGAGAGGACTGGGTTCTCATGAAGATGTGCGTTAAGACTACTTCCCTCAAAATATCTGTTGAACAATGCTTATAGGCATGTTTTGTGATTTAGCAACATAAAAGACATTCAAAGAGTTGCTAATGGCAGACAGGTACAACAGAACGATGCTCATATGTTTGGCAAATGGGAAGGGTTCAGAATTAACGTGATTGTATATTCTAGCACAAATATTACGCAGATAATTTTATTTCACACTTGGATCATGGTCTGTCTCAGTTAGTATTTATCACTAATTAACATGCAAATCCACAATAAATGCTCAAGTATAGCTACACGTAACATACAAAAACTTCTGGATATTCTTTTAATAATTTTATAATAATGCTTTATGTCACACATTACTTTCACTGACTTTTTCCATAGAGATTTTCTCCATCACAACCAAGTCCTCATAAACAATTTTACAATGTGCTTCAAATGGGAGAAACTCAGATGCTATTATTGTGCATAATCAAGCATTTCTACAAATTTAGTTTGCCAATACAGCACTGCACTGCATTTATATCCCTGCATAAAAATCAACTTGCGCTCCATCCTGGAAGCAAATTACTGAAATTATATTAAACTCAATTTCTACTTACAGGTTTATACAAAGAGAGTTGTGCACATCACTCGCTATACAGGTGCTGGAGGATGGAAGGTATGGAACATACCAGTCCTTGCTTTAATAAATCCTGTACTCCTAAAGGCAGAGCTAATAACTCAGGACAAACATGTTTAACAAGATTGGTTTTCATCCTCCATCAGCGATAAAGCAAGAAACATTGCAATTCAGAATTAGCAGATTTATAAAAATCTAGCATAGACATTGTGCAGTGCTTACTGCAGAAAGCCTATCTATTTCCATTCAAATGCAGCTGACTAACATTATTCTTATGTCCAGCAAATTAAGAAAAAAATAAAATATGCAATTATCAAAAACTACCCAAAATGTACAGCCAATAATTCATCTGGTAATCAACAGACCAAAGGGGAATTAAGTGACGCATAGTCCCAAACTGGCTAGTATGCATATAATAACCAAACTTTTCCTGTCTTATTAGTGTTTAGTGTGCAAAAAAAGATCAGAAACTCTGACAATTTTTAAAATGAAGAGAAAACTCCATAAAACGAAATAGAGAAATAGGTCAGAAAGGACTGCAAAGAAAAAATGCAGAAACAATGAATAGCAAAAATACTACTAGAATGGAAACTGATGCCTAGAAAGAGAAAAACAGCAACATGCCAGGGAAGTGAAGGTGTACTAGTGTATCAGCTTCTAGTACATCAGCTTCTACTTCCTTTGGGTTTATTAGAATTACCTACATAAATATTTTCCTTTAAACTGAGAAGAAGAGAGGCATGCCGACGGTCTGCTTATAACAGAAAACAACCTCAAGTAAACGAGCCCCCGGCCAACTGCAACAATCAAAATGGCTTGTGTCAATCTGCCAGTTGCCAAAATAAAACAATCTTTGAAGCAACACCTTTTCCGTAATCAGGTCTGAAAGATTTCTAACATCCTTCATCCCATTCCCCATCATCACGATTCACAACGCTAACACGGAAAGGCTGGTTTGTGTGATGCAGATCTGTAGCGCAACAACTCTGGGCCGTTAAGAAAACACAAGGAGGCTCGAGGCCGATATCTAGGTCAGGGCTCCTAGCGCTAGGTGGCAAGATCTAACTGCAGAAGTACTTTGCAGTAGCGGTTATTGCAGGTATTTAAGCTTTTCCTCATTGCTCCATTTGGTAATGCTTTTAATTCTAAGGTTATATTTTGTATTTTTGCAGGTTAACAGAAAATTGATCTAATCATGTATTAGGAATGGCTGGAATGCAAGTGGCTTTTAAACTGTGCCAACAACTTAGTTTGTAACTGCCATTACCTCCCATCCTATCCAGCGAGTACCATTCGTCATGCGATTTACTAAAGACAAAATTCACCAAACTAGTGATGACTGCATTCACAATAAAGACTTCGTTGTTCAGATTCATCAAGTTATAGATATTCCATGGGAGCATTTCAATTAAACTTCTACAAAACAAAATATTTTATTTGGCAGCTTATGAATCTTAGTGCAGACCTGTCTGTGTATGTTCCAATAAGCAGTCCTGTGAGAAATGATACAGGAATATTCACTGGAAGCAAACTGCTTGCAAAGCACATCTAATTTAGCCTATACAAAAAACTTCAAATCTACCTTTGATTTTTTTTTTCCCCCTGAGAACAGCTAATTATATAATAAAGAAAAAATATTTGCTAAGAACCAGAGTTCTTGGCACGCTGAGACATTTTCAGAGACATGCTGTTGACATTTTCAATTTAACTGTAGGTCAGCTTGTGCCCTCTCAATTATAACTAGAAAGCTTCCATTTCAGGAGGTGTAAAGAGTGCACTCTTGCTCCTCTTTTCTCTCTGCTGAAATAATCATGTGTAAAGAAGAGTATATCTTTGCCTACCTATGACTTACCTGTGATTCAGTTCTCTGTAGACAGGCCTGAAAGGCCTTCAGGTATTCTGAGCAGGATGGATCTGCAGAGAACTTAAACGGAGACTATTTTTTATATTGTTTTTAAGCACTACGTGACCTCTGCAGGTGACAGCTTATCTTTAAGTAAGAACATGAAGCTAAATAAAGTTTCCATTAGAAGAGAGAGCTCCTGAGAGACTGAATAAACTTTGTGAAAGAGGGCAAACTATGTAAATTAGATCAGTATGGGAATCACAGCAACAGAAAAGGGAAATGTCGACATAGGACAAATTTTTTATGTAGTATTACATCTCCTTCTAAAGCATGAGAGAGAGGTTTCAAAGCGCATAACAAAGGGACTTGACTATTACACTAAGAACCCTACTCCTAAACTGGAGATACAGTACTTTATATGCAGCGATAATGCAAAACTTATAGCTTAATATTTAATTACATGCCTGAAAACAGACACGTTTTTATGTTTCTGATTTAAGGAAAGAAATTGCTTTTCTTTCAGTATACATACAGACACAGTGGGCTATGGGATAGCTGCTTGCATTCATTATTATGTCTCAAAAGTTCCAGGCAGAATACAAAATTATGGAATTTTAGAAACTAAAGATACAAATACCAGCATGAACAAATAATTTTCCATGAGTATTGTATAAATCAGTCACTAGAGATCTTATTTCAAAACCACCTCAGCAGGCTAACTTGTATATTTAAAATTATTTGCTTTCTGAACACAGACCTTTCTTGTACAAACAAGAAATTAGCACTACAAGACAAAATGTACTAGAAATCTGTACTTTTGCCCAGAATGAATTAGGCCAGCAAAACAGAAAGTCTTGCAATTACAAGTCAGTAGTCAGAACACTACAAGGACTGAAAAAAATAATTAACATTTCTCATGAAGTGCAACTCCCTCAGAGGACTCTCCTTTTTTTTACAGCTCTTGAGTTTTTAACCTGTTTTTCATTTCCCTGTGTACATTACTGAAATGATGACGGGACTGAAAATTTCTGCATTATCTTTTACTTATTTGAACTGATCAGACTGCAGGACAGAAGGAAGGGGAAAAAAAAGACATGAAAAAAAAGACAAAGACAAGAGTTCTGGCTCCATGCAAACTTGTTTGGATCCCAGAAATTTTTCCCAGAACAGATGTTAAGACATGGAAAAAGCACGGGCCAGACTTGGGACTTAAGTATGTAATTTAACTGCCTCAAGTAACATATTACAGGGAGAAAGCACTGAGTCTGACATAACGTGGACTGCCAGCAGGACCAGATGGTTTGCTTAAATCACAAGCTAATAAACCTTTACACAAAATAAGAGGGAAATGAATTATGGTTTCATCATAGCCCCATTTTCGTTAAAGCAGTAGGGTGGCTTTAGGTACTCTTAAAGATTACATCCAAGACACTTAACTAAATTCTTGGCTATTCTGAATTAAGGGAACAACTTTCAAATTCTTATAGATATTGGGAAAGCTGTTAGGCATAGCTTTTTGAGAGCTAAAAATATCAGAGGAAAATGAGAGAAATAAGTAAGCAGTAACAAGAAAAATCTTCCCCCTGATAAAATTAAAATGTAATTTCTCGTTTGTAAGGTAAGGACAGCCCTCAACTAGGAGAACAGCTGAAAGCTCTGCCACACTGACAGCAGAAGGGAATAAAACAGAATGGCTCTGCCCCACCACACAGGTTGGAGCTCTGGCTCCAGTTCAAGCCCCCCTTGTTCCCCACCAGTGCACAAGCAGGCATATGCCTGTAGGTGGACAGAGGAGTTAAGGAGAGAGACAAAAGACTATGGTCTGAAAAGCTGCAGGATACTGTAGTTGAATGCAAATTTTCTTATTGCTGTGAAAGTGAGATACTTAAACAGTTGATGTCTCTTGTTTCCATGAGTTGGTCTCTCAACAAAAACTTTCGTTATAAAAAAAAGGATCTGAGAGCGAAGAGGAGTTAATGCTCTGTGTTGCTCCTTACTGCCTCCACTGATGGCTCTAGGCAATGAAAAGCACTAATATTAGATGGATCACGTATATGACATTACCATGTTACTGCTGCAGAACCCACAGAAATAGAAATACAGGAGTCTTTGTTAAGGAGTACGTTCCTTGAGTATCAATCAAGAGCGCCTTTTGCTCATACTCTCAGAGCACTGAGCTCTTGCATGAAGGAGGAGGAATGAAAATTCACAGATGTTTGGAAAACAGAAAACTGAACCACCAGACTTCAGAACTGAATAAGTCACAGCTGTGTCTTGTTAGCATGTTTGGAGGTAGCTTTGACAGTTGTATCTTCTAAATGAGGGCCATAAGCCATATAAATAAGCAACGGCCTACTACTGGGACAAGAGCTCTTGAGAAGGAAGCAATAATTGTCTCTGCTTAACACATACAAAATATTTGAGTCAGGGCTGGAAAAAATAAGTGAAAAACTGAATTCTGATTTATATTGAGGACAGAAACCTGTTGTAGTCTCTGGTATCTGAAGACTGTAACCAGTTACAATTTTATTTCTGCATTTCCCTCAAGTGGAAACATTATCCAATGAAATATTCTCATTATGTTTTTTAACCCTTGCAACCGTATCAAAGGAAGGTGTCCTGTTTTATTTTACATGGATGTACACTCTTAGGAAACTGTCTTGTGTTTATCTTCTGTGGCTAGCAATAAATGTTTCCAGCCCCTTGGGAACACAGCAGCAGTCACTACTTCAAGGGATAACAAACAATTCAAGGGATAACAACCTTTCAAAAGACCTGGATTTTGATCATCATTTAAAAATCTCTACAGAGGCAGAAAGACTAGAATTTAGCACATTCTGCACAGTTTTGCACACACTCATTTATCACAATTTTTCACATCCAAACAAAATCTCTAGAACTATGGTTAATTCATGATACTCTGGCCACAGCTTTAAACACGGATGTCTTCAAAAGAACTTCACCTTTCTTAGGGTACGTCTACTCTGTGATTGCTGCTAAGGTAGCAGTAGCAATTGGGCGAAAGGAAGCTTATCAGCTGAGACCAACTCCCCAAGGATTTCAGCAGGTTTTTTACGAGCTTTCTGTAGAGCATGCTGATTTCCATTTTGCTGCATTTTAGACAGTTTCAGGTTAACTAGAATATGTCACCATGGCAGACAGTTTAGACATAACTGAATAATATTCCAAGTAAATATTTAATGCTATGCTACATAGCATACCATAGCTCGTCAATGTATATAGCATAGATTGATTTTTCAAAGAGAAAAATTCTAGGATGATGTATTAACTCACTACAAGTAGTGAAAAAAAATGGTATGCTAATTCCACATACAACTTTAACACTCTTTTCCCAAAAGACATTAAGGATCATGACCATAAATACACGAAAGCACAGTTATTATGTGAAAGCACATGGATTGCCACAGGAAGGTTGAACATGTGGCTAAATGAAGAAGTACAGGGTCCTTGGTGAGCTCAGGAAAAGTTTCCACCTCTACTAACTTGTGGAAGTAAATCTGTAGCACTGCAGTTCACAGAAAGCAAACAGCAGAACCTAGACACAACAACTAAGCCATCCCACCGTACTGAGCCAACTGGACTCAGGCTGAAATTCAGTGAAGGGTTTGAAGAAATCTGATGGTAAACAGCAGTACAGCAAAGTGTCATGGTTTCGGCTGGGATGGGGTTGACTTTATTGCTAGCAGATGGTGTAATGCTACGTTTTGGATTTGGGATGAGAATACTGTTGATAGCACGTTAATGTTTCTTTTCTCACACGTCATGTATTTTGGAGGAAAATAAATTCTATTAGAAAAAGAATACATATTTTTAAATTTATGAATCTAATGTAGAATTCTAATGAGCTTTTCTAATGCTTTAATCTACGTATCAGCGTACCACATTTGCATTTAAGGTCACTGCTAAATAACACAACTGGGAAATGGAAAAGAAATTCCAAATGAAAAATGCACAACACTGGCTTTAAGCAAATATTAACACAATTATTTGGTTGGGTCCTTACAATTCCAAGGAAGCCTTAATGTAACCAAATCTGCATGACTTTCTCCTTCAAATCAGACTTGAAGGCAACTCAAGAATTTGACTTTCTCTTGAGCCACAACAAATAAAATAGTATTTAGAGGTAGATACTGGAGAAAATAATGCAACAGGCAGAGGGATGCCTGTTTGCATGATTTGTCTAGAATACTTGACTATAGCAAAAGGCATAACGTCAAATCTGTGTTTATCTATTGAACAATAAGAAGAGATAAAAATCCAGACAAAATCATCTTAAAATCAGCATTTGTACCAAATTTCTATACTATAGTTTCCATCAGTATTTCTCATTTCATTAAAGTTGACTTATATGGAGAAACGCTCAATGTACATTTTGAACAGAGGTTAATTATCCTTTCAGTGTCCCCAGTTCTCCTAAAAGTCATCAAATTTTGCCCACTTTGCAACCTTAAATGAGTGCAAGAAATTAAACAAAAGATTTAGAAGTTTTTTCCCCTATAATGTTAGAAAAAGATCTCTATCCCAAAGTCTTTGAGCACAATTTTCTATTCATCCTTTTTTTTTCCTATTCATTCTTTGCTACTGGAGGCAAAAAAACCCACCTCCCCAAGCCCCCAACTAGGCACAGCTGAACACACCTCAGACAGAAAAGAATAAAGTTTCCACTGTTATACCTCTTAAAAGGTAAGTTCCTGAATACTGAAGGAATTGCATGTTATCCCTGACATACTGAATCACCCTTCCCATGTAAGGAGTGTGACTCAATATAAATCTCGGTATTTTAAAGGAAGAGGCTACATAATCCATTTAAATGCTGGAGGAGAAGAAGTAACTTTAGGGAGAAACAGTGCTTCTAAAAATAACTGCAACCATTGACAAGGACACAGTGCACAGGCAACTTTACCTAGCCAAAGTGCTTTCTCTAACCAAAGAATAATAAAAAAAACCTCTTGAAAAATGATGGCAAAAACTTCAGGCTGACAACTTAAAAAGCGTCAAAAACAATTTCTATTAGTAAAAGAAATTAAAATATAAGTTTTTCAAACTTCTCATTAGGAGATACAGAAGAAGAGACAAAAAACTAATTAAAAGCAAGTTGTCCAGCATCTGTTACAGAGAAGTCAGAATTCTGACATTTCTACAGTTCTCAGAAAACACCTACAGGTAAGTGGTTCAGAAGAAATTCCACTTTGTATTTTCCACTTACAGGGACCTATAGTAAGTAACTTAATCTGTCAGAATTTGTGCTGTGACATAATTCCAACACTCAAATTATTTTAGAAAATATTTTAGGTCTATTTCACTAACAGAATACTCAGCAAAAAGGGTATGTGTTTTAATATATTTTGCATTTTTAGAAGATCACAGAATCACAGAATGGTAGGGGTTGGAAGGGACCTCTGGAGATCATCTAGTCCAAGCCCCTGCCAGAGCAGGGTCACCTAGAGCAGGCTGCACAGGAATGCGTCCGGGTGGGTTTCGAATGTCTCCAGAGACAGAGATTCCACCACCTCTCTGGGCAGCCTGTTCCAGTGCTCTGCCACCCTCAAAGTAAAGAAGTTCCTCCTCATGTTTAGGTGGAACTTCCTAGGTTCAAGTTGGTGCCTGTTGCCTCTTGTCCTGTCGCTGGGCACCACTGGAAAGAGCCTGGTCCCATCCTTCTGACACCCACCCTTTAAGTATTTATAAGCATCGATAAGATCCGCCCTCAGTTGTCTTTTTTCCAGACTGAAGAGACTTGATAGAGATACTTGATAGGATAGAGTCCAATAGATAACAATTCTGTTGTAAGTGTAGTTTCTGTTCTTACAAAAAAAGGTAGTCTAAGTAATATAGGTTACAAAGTTAAAACGGGACCAGAATGGTGATATGATGGAAGGGCAAATGAGAGGTATCGTTCAAAACTTGGCTAGAATTTCTGTGTAGTAACTTATGGGTAAAAGAAAAGGCTCTTGGAGGCTTGTATTCTATATTCAAACCTCTGCAGACCTTGTACATACAATAGGGAAATCCTGGTGAAGAGGAGATGGGGAAAAAGGAGAGAACTGTGAAGGAGGCTCTAGTGGAGTTATTAACTGATTTCATATTTGTTTTTCCTTAACAAACAGATATGAATTTTGAAGCAGGAACATATGATAGAGAATTTCAGGAGTCTTGTAATCAACATAGTTTACAGGCAATATGTGCCTGAAACAATATTAAATCCTGCTGAAATAACTTATAACGATAATGGCAGGAAGGAATTAGCACAAGAAAATACATTTAAACAATACGTTACTATTACAATATTCAGTATTTTATTTTTTTCTCAAAAGGCAAAGTAGAGAAACCTGTCATGTGTAGTATAAAAAGATACAGTGTATGAACATGAATATAGCTATTTATAGATCTATATACTTCACCTCATTTAAAATTTCACACTAGGAACCATAAGTTCAAAAAGAATTCATGGAAGGTGTCAAGATCAGACTGCTAACTCAGAAATTTCACTATAAGTAACTACTTAAGGAAGGAAGGAAGGAACAGGTAATGGCCACTGTTTCATGTGTTTATTTGTCATAACATTTTAGGGTAAGGAGTTAGATGTTAGCTGATGTTATATAGAGTGAGAGTGCATTTAAGCAGGAGTTGATATTCAGGAGAGAACAGAGCTGCACTACTATCAGCAGAAATACCAGTTAAAGTTCTAAACCCTACTGCTTTTCAAATTTGAAGGAAATAAGATAGAGAAACATATGTTGCGGTCAGGCAGTGCACCATCTCACTTGCAGAAATAGCAGCCTGTTGTAAAGGCCACAATAACGGATTCTTGCAAGAATATTTTTAGTAATAATACTAAGCAATTCCTGACTCCATTTGTCAGCCCCCACAGTTCAGTGCCTCTTCAGATGTGCTTCAAGTTCTGCATGAGGATGCACGAACCAGATCAGCGAAAAATTCCTTTAAAAAATAAAATAATTCTTATAATGAATTAGGTCACCGCTCCATTTCACAACGTGGCCTCAGAAGGACACAGGCTGGGAGAACTGAAGGGACATGCACTGAAGTATGAGGATGAAAGTGAGCAAAGAGAGGGAGGGTTTAGGTATCTTTGGTGAGTACACGTTTGTGAACTATGCCCTCCAATAATGAAGGCTCAAAATGCGAGTTATTCTAGTATTGTGCTCCTTGAGCCATGGAACTGACACTATTTACTATTGATTGACACTGAATCACAGAACCTGAACTTCCATTTCAATTTGTTCCACAAAGGGCCTTATTCTTTCATGAAGATCGAAACACGTTTCCAGCATTGTTCTGGGAATGCTGCTGATTATGACTAGGTCGATATAGAAGATAACCTCCTGCCCCCTGCTGCAGGAGAAGGGATGGTAAGACGCACCAGGACAGTGAAAGAAAGTGTGTGAGCAAGACAGGGCCTTTTGTCAAAGTCAACCTCCAGCAGTATTTCCTAGGGAACTAAAACAACTACTGTATTTCTGAGCAGGGAAAACTTATATTTAATTCCTTTTTTGCTTCAGCCTTATGGAGAGTACTTAAAAAGAAGTCTCCGTACACCTTCTGACCTTTGACATAGAGGGCTGAATTAGTGGGATCAGCCATAGTTGTACATAACCCCACAGCTGTAAGAAATTTACAGTAATATTTACATACAAGATTTAGCAGATGCACCAACAAAACCAGGTGAATATGTTAGAAAGAACGAACTTGGAGAACTTTCAAGTCTTTATATCTACGTAAGACTCCGTCATCTGCTTTCTGTATGGCAGGGTTTCTGTTATACAGAAGAGTAAGGTTAATAAAACTATGCCCAGTCCAATGGGTGCACTGCTCCCAGCAGGAAATGCCTGATTTTATTTTTGTGATAGGTGAATGAAAGAACAGGCCTAAGATCCTGAAATACACGGAAAGCTTTTGTCATCTGGAGACATCTTGCCATATATAGATTGTGTATTAACACAGTTAACCCACTGCCACAGTGAATACATACTGCCAGGATGTTTTCAAACACTGGATTAAGGAGAGCAAGATTTTAATCTGAAACTATTATTTGAGAACCATGAAATGCCAAATAGTTTCATGGACACTGTAATTCAAATCTGAAGCCTGTAAAATAGCAGGAAACCATACATCACGAGATGATGGAGGGTAAGATTGCACAACACAGGGCTACAAAAACAATATTAAGTACTGGGACAGGGGTACACACAAATGAAATGTCCTCGTACCTTGAACCACTTAAAGCCAAAATGGTTGACTTCATGCACTGATTCATTAAATAGCTTCAGACAGGCAGTGAAGTGGTAGAATGGTAGAAAACAAGATAAACAGAAGAGAGGAAAGAAAAAGCATGCAATTAAATGCAAATTTTAGTCAGTTTGGACAACATTAATATTTTAAAAATCACACATAACACTCCTACTTGGTCTAAGAATGACCCTAATCTATTATTGTTTGTAAAAATCAAAGGATTTGCCATTAATATCATATAGAAAATAGAGCCTTGCATTTTAAAACTCTAAAGCTATCTAAGGGTGTCTTTCACAATTCTACAAAGAACCTCCGCAGAACATAGTAAAACAAAGAAGGCATTCCTTTAAAGTAATTTAAGGAATACAAACTGAAAACCATTTGAAGAGAAGTCTCCTTCTCATCTTAGATAAACAGCTACTTGCCATCACTCTGTTACTTCACCGTATTTAATTGATACGAAAACAAAATCCTGTTGGACAAAATGGGGCACAGCAGCTCTCCCAGTGCTGACTAGAACAAAACACTCCAGTTGCTTTTCCTTCATGCTGTCTTGTTGGTCATATTTTAAAAACTATAATTGGTCAGAGCCGGCAGTTTAGTTCTTCTGTTGGAATAAGACACTGCTGTCATTCAGTGACTGTACAGACGTTGACTTTTGCCTCTTCCAAACCCACTGCTTTCAATCCATCCTTCTTTCTTCTCCCCACTTCTGTACACACCGTTACATCCAAATGAATTTCTTTTTTACGATGATGTTGCCCACCATATTCCACCGATCTTTTCCCACAAATCTTACTCATCTTGGCCTTCCTTCCTCTCCTTTCAATCTCTCTCACTGATCCTTATGGCTTATTGACCCTCAGGCTGAACATTTCCCTGCCTTGCCTCATCTTTCAGATTGCATACCCAATTCCAATTCTCTATTCACCAGCTATTTCCCTTTTTCACCAAGCTCTGACCATCTGATCTCATCGTGTGCCTCTCATCAGGCTTTGCTGGTGAATTCTTATGAAAAGCCTCCTTACTGCCAAATGTGATTCTGTGATTCTGTGGTGTGAAATTTGTGCGTATTCCCAAAGCACTATTCTCTTTCCACATTCTTGTTTCAGGACACCTCGTATCTAGATAAAACTTCACTTCTATGACAACAGTTCCCTATTTTACCAACCCAGACTTATTTCTTCTCCTCTCCAGAATAAACCTGCTGGTAACAGCTCATGGTGGACAGACATCTATGAAGAGCTCATGCTCAACAGGCTAAAAAGGTGTCCTCCTTTCCATCCTGTGACTGAAATCTTCCTCACTACTTCATTTCTTTTCATCCAGGACAGACCTTTCATATTTTTGTTAATCTTAGTAGTATCTTTGACTCAAACCTCCTTTAAAAGGTTATTTTGAAAAACTTGCAGAATTTCTTTTATGGAATATCTCTAATTTAAGACTTTTCTGACTGCATCAATCAACCAAGTTCTCTGGCAGGATTTCTTGTGTTTGGATCTACGCAAAACACTTCCTGTGCAGGTTGTGCCCATTTGTGCAGTCAGCTCCTTGTCTGTAGCTTTAATTGTGTTAATGCTACCAGCATGCCTCTCTGCTAGTGAACGAAATGTAAGCTACTCATCCTCTGCAAACTGTACTCCACCCACCCTTCAATGCTGAGATCACTTGTGATCATCCTCTAATACAAGCCTACATTATGCGTACAATTTGTAAACATTCATCTTTGTGCTCACTTCCCTGACTTCAGGTACCTCTAAAACCTCCAAAATTAACACACTCTACCTTCTTCAAAACCTTGCCTCAAAAAATTCACTAAGCCTTATGCATCTTGTTCTGCATTTCAAGCACAGACATCACAAAAGGGTAAGTTCTACGGGCTTCTAGATACTCAAAGAATATAAAAACGCTCACTTTGTTTAGTAACAATGAAATTAAAACATCATGACATACGAGGCTTCAAATCACATACTATTTTGTTTACTTTTGTGTCTCAGCATAGAACCTGCTCCTTTGTGAGATACATATTTTCCTTTCAAGGGGATCTGATCTTTGATGTGGTATTCACTACCTAGTTAACGTTTCTATTCCATGCAGGTTTTTTTAAAGGCTACAAGAAGTTTGGAAAGAAGGCATGCTTGAAAGTGAAACCCCTAACATTGCCTAGGATCTCAAGGTACAGCAAACAGATTTATCCTCAATACGTCTATCAGCAAACAGCTAAGCTTGACTCTAGCCTAAAGAGAAACAGTTGCTTTCTTCCTGAAAACTTGGATTATCACTAAGACGTAAATATCTTCTTAGTTAAAGTATGCGATATAGGAACACGCGTTGGAAAAACCCTCTTAAAATGTTTAAAGTGCAGTTAGTCAGAACCTTTTTTATTTAAATAACAAAGAGAAAGAGATCATGCTGTTGCAATGCAACTGACCAAATGCTCTTGTTTGCTAATTACAGCCAACTAGAGAACAGTGAAAAACACTGAAGAGGCTCACAAAAAGCACAGTAAGAACGTCAGCTGCAGCTTCTGCTTCAAAAGCTTTATCAAAATCTCATGGAATTTTGTTCATTACGTATGGTATATGTTTTCTTGATGATTACTTACGTGAGTTAAAATTAGGCACATACATGATTCTTCAGAGTATCTTATCGGTGGCACAGAAACAACTAATGCATAAAAGTTTACACTTGTGGCTCCAACACACAAGTGTGCATTGTCTTTGTGTATGCTTGGCTCAAGTCAAGGTATTTATCCTTTTATCCAGTTGTTTCGCAAGCGTAACAAGACTTTGGTCCATAAACACAACTACGCTAATAAAAATCATTGTCTTCAGATACATTCAATGAACAACAACACAGTGAACCTGAATATGCTTACACATAGGACGATAGCTTTGACAGGCAAGACAGATCAGAGGAGTTACTACTTAAAATAACATTTTAAAGTTCAGGATACCTTATATTTCTTTTTAATTCAAGAAAATCTTACCTATTAAATACAACTTATCATGAAGGCTTTGCAGACTTTACAAGTTCTGTTACCTAATGTTGGAACAGAGATACAGGACCATCAAACAAAACCAGCTGTGTTTCACAGTAAAGCAGGGAAAATAGTACTTTACTGTCTGGTTACTTTCCTAAGAGGACCACCAGTGACTTTATAAGATTGCAGACCTGTTTCTCAGCATTGATCCTGGCTGACTCCTCTTGTGCTAGCACCATTTCCCGCTCTGCAGTTATCTGAACACTTTCTCTGAGTGCCTCTTCCAATTCTTCAATCCGATCATCCTTTTTACGTAGATTGTCCTGGAAAATGACGGGAGACTAGGTGAAGATGACTTGTTTGGAACTAAAGCCTTTTAATCAACCAAGTTTTACGCCAAACAAAATGCGTTTCTCCCTCCCAAGGTGCAACTGCAGGCAAATTATCTTCACACGAAAGAAAGAAAGATGAAGTGATGCAGGAGTAGGAAGAAGATTACAGTAAAGAGAAGGAGAAAGCCAGCAAAGCAGGACCTCAAAGCAAGAGTGCTTGCCCTCTGTGTTGGACATACCACAGTCCTGTCAGATTATACAGCATAGATAAGCACGGGTTGTTGGTAAATAAAGATTAGTAAGCAGTTCCAAAGAAGCAGAGAAGCCAGAATTGGTGGGAAGGTAGCTGGCGTTCAGCATTGCCCATTTGCTCACACATTCACCAGCAGGCGTGGTAAGAAGGGAAACATAGCACTGCAGTTTGGAATTTGCCATTTCCAGGTTAAAAGGGAGAAAAGCAAACATTAAGCAACAGAGTTTTCCATTGTTCAGATTAAGTCTTTAAGGAAGTTTCTCATCAAAAACTCTCTAGAAATTATGAATGGTTCAACTGGGCTGTCTGAATCTCAGACACCCAAGTATCAAGACTCCCTTAAAATTTATTCTTCCATTAAGAGCATCTTCACAGTTGCAAGTTCAGATGTCCCACATACATTCAAAGACATATATTGATGAAAACCGTATTGCTCTTCAGAAATATACTGTTTCATTGGTTTATACAAGCAGTATAACTTAGAAAAATGGTATACAAAATTAATGGTATTGTTATTTGTAAAGGAGACCCTCCTTACTTTAATATTGCTAGGAAAATAAATGTCTGCTGCTTCTGCTGTAGCAGCTTGGACAAAAGACTGCAAAGCAGGTTGTCCTGACAGGTATATGAATGTCTTGGACCATGGCTGCTTAACAGATCCATCAGAAATGAGCAGCTTGATGGAAGATTTCTGCATTTCTTGTCTTGCAGATTGGTTTAGATCATAGGGTTCAGATGAGATATTAATGCACATTTAAGTTACTGCATGGGCTTTTTAGCCATCTTAGCAGCAGTGGAAGAATCAAAAACCTTTCCTTTTTTTTTTTGCATTTTGCTTTTTGTCAGATTCACCCTTTTGTCTTCTGTCCTTTTGTATTTAGGACTGAATTTTTCCACTGTTTCTCTGAAAGTGTTTCACACCATATAAAGAGTAAGGAAAAAGATGAGTGACTTGGAAAAAAATTGACCTTGCAACCTTTGTAATGCAAAAATTAGTCACTGGAGTTTAAAGAATGAACCTGACTTATTCCTTTAATTCCTGCCTTCTAGGATGTGGGATACATCACCAAGGATACTTCTTGTATGAACACCGTTTCTGGCAGTCTCAAAACTGCCACTTTCAATGAGAGTGTTCCAGCAGAGATGCAAAGCTTTGTATCAGACCAGTGCAAGACCTCTGGCACCACTGCCCTTGTGTAGAGAAAGGCTAGTGTTCAACCACCAGCACAGGCAACAGTATTTTTTTAGGCTTTGCAGGCAGAGGAGCTTTCTGCTGCTGATTACTTGCCAAAGTGGATTCACGGGGCAAATAATTGCTGATTTCTAAAGAAACAAACGGAGAGATCTTCATTCCAAAAATACAAGTTGCAGAACATACTTTCATACTTTTTGAATCTTTCTGATTATCTTCCAAAACTACTTTATGGTTATGATTTGCTGAACCAAAGACTTATCCAAAAGATGAATAGCAAGTTTACAAAAAACTCAGCACAGAATATTAACCGTGCCAGACATCAAAAATATTCACTTGTCTATCTGCATTACACAATAAATATCAACTGTCCTTCTTGATATATTATTCATGGATAGCCAAGGAAGTGTGAAAGTGTTGCTCTCCCATTTCAAACAACAGAAGTGGGAATGGTGTGTTTGAACAGTTGCATGTAAAATGGAAAGTGCTTTAAAATAAAATAAGAATGCATTCTAACACAAAAGGTACGTACACTCTTCATCCCAGGCAAACATTTAAGAGATGAGTTTGACACTGTATTAACCTTGACACTGTATAGTGCTCTATTCAGACAGGCGAATTCTTGAGGGACAGGAGGAAGAGCAATTGATGGTACAAAACTGATCAAGACAGTGACACATTACCTGTGGCACACAGGTACACATTCAAAAGTCTGCATTCATATATAATTAACTTTTCCTAAAATAATATACAAACTTTTACATATATGCTAGAGGGTTGCATGTTAAAAAAATCCAGTGTTGACTTACACCTTACAAAACCACACTGATGCCTGGCAGGAATAGCAGATTGTTGCTTACCCAGATATCATCTCCACCAGTGCAGAATAGTCTCAAGACAATTTAAAATAATTATTTTGTTTATAGTTCCTTGATTCACGACTAATTGATTAGCATGTGAATTATTATTTTCAAAATACAAGCTGCTGTTTCAAACACAACATAATAATAGAGAAAAAGTAAATAAAAGCAAACCAACATTTGCCTTTTAACATACCAGCATGTTTTTCCAATTGTTTGTCTCTAAACTCTGAAACATGACAGGCTCGTGCTGACCTTCAACCTATGCTGCTGCTTTTCTCTTTTTAGTTACAGGAAGTATTCCATCTCTATTGTGATAAGCATTAAACTCTGGAGAAAAACTTCTGTTAATTGTAACTACAGTGAAAACTTTTTTCCTGCAGTGACTGATCCTCTGAAGCAGTGAGCTAGAGCACAGCTCGAGTTGCTTCATACATACATTAGAACGTGACACTGAGGGCAACTTTATCTTCCTGTATTTTGGTAAAATTGCAGAATGATAAACAGTGGCAGTCTGCTTCCATGAAGCTTATACAGATGACTATTCAGAAAGAAAAAAATATTACTTACCTGTACAGTAATTGGCTTCTTCAAGATGTATTACCTGTCCAAATACCTCTGTGTCCCTCCCTCCCTTCTCCTCCTCAGTCCCATATGCATGAGATTCCACAGCAGAGGTAGAATTAAACTGGGAGAGAGGAGATAGCTCTGCCTTTATGCTCAGCGGTGGCAGCACAAAGAAAATGAAAAACCCATTCGACACTGCGGGAGTGCCAAGAGTTCAGGCACAATAAAAATTTTTGCTACCCATACTATGATCCTGTAGCTGATTTGTATGCAAAACTCATTCCAATCCATGTCTGTCTGAAAGCCTGAAAGGAAAAGGAGGTGTGACTGACACACATTTCTGGGCTTGTTCTTCACTTCAGGAAGGAAGTGGTAGGATGTCCAAGTGATGCATGTTAAAAGGATGTATTAATTTAATCTATCCTGCATTCATGTGATGTGTAATCTGCCACGAAGTTTTAGAAAAGGGAATGAAATTGGATATATGTTTTCACCAAGGCATTTAAGTTAAATTAAATCTAAGGTACCCTGACAAACTTCTTCATAACCATATCCTGAACTAGACTCACAAAGGTCTTTATGGTCTAATTTCACTCTTTGAGTTGGAATTAAGATGGATTTCTCTAGTTAACTCTTGGGAAAGATTAGTTAATAGTTTCAGAAGACAATGAAATGCTTCTTTTAACTGTTAAAAATATTTCTAGGTCTAGCCAATCACCTAGGTAGCAAAAGACCATTTTCACGTAACCCTGTAATTAATGTAATAGCTCATTTTGCCTGTGTGCTTTCATAGACCAGAAGGGAAGAACACAGTTCTTTGAGTGTTTCGAACTGGGAATCAATTATTTCTTAAACAGTGAAATCATTAAATCATTACAAGCACTTATTCCTGGGAACTATGGCTCTTTCTTATTGTGCATTTCCTCAAGAAGCCATAACCTAGATAAAGAACATATTGATAATGATCTCAGTCCATTCTAGACTCAATAAAATTCTCCCTAGAAAGAAAAATCCTCCTTTGTGAACTCACCTTCCACTAGACAAGTGGAACCTGGGAACTCAAAGACTGTCAGCTGCCTCAAGTACTACTTAAAGCTTCCTCCTGTATACAAACTGTAATTTAGTTACTGATAAAGCAAATTCTTCACCAACATTTGTGGGCAGCCCATCTACAAATGTTTGGAAATTTTCCCAGCTTAAAAACACAAGGGCCTATTAACTGCAACTCTAAGTGCATGCTGGTTGATTAATATGCATTTCTTTCAAAAATTGGAGTCTTACTAAGTTTCTTCCATAAAGTTCCCTTGCTTCCCATCTTCAGCCATAACCAGTACCAAATGTGAAGAGGAAAAATTGGTTCTACTGTAGTCAGGCCATTAACTGAGGAATTCTGGCTTGCCATCTCAAGAGTCTATCAAAAGATGCCAAAAGACACTCACTGAATTATGGAAAGTGGTTTTCTGCAGTGTTGGTTGAACTGCTGCACTGCTGAACCCAGAAGCAGAGATGCTATGCCAAAATCAGAAGGCTACTCTTCAAAAGAGGACAACTGATGAAAATAAATCCATTTGTTAATTAATCACTGTTTTTCTCTGAAAAATACCTGTAAAAACCTGCAGATCTTTTTAAGAAGGTATTGAAACTTCAAAGGAATATACAATGTGGTGGGGTACCAAAAGGTGCTATTATAGTTTCATTTGATTTCAGAAGTAAACAATCATGGGGTCTTAAAGCTCAGGTAAGCATGGCAGATCTCCTTCATTTGCTTCCACATGCTTATCAACTACTTGAAGAAGTTTTTGAAGAAGAAAAGCAGGCAAAACTGTCACTCAAACAGAGAAATACCTCTTACACTGATGAGACAATAACTTGACTTAATGGGTTTTCAATACACGTTGATTAAATGCTGAAGGCCAGAATACCATGGTACATGACCCAAAAGGTAGTTACCAGAGAACCTAGCTCAAGAAGAATGTTTGGGGTCCCTATGCAACTCATCCAAAGCAGGGGATGTCCATGGTGATTCGTTTTTCTCTCTGTATTCATTACCATTTGCTGATGAAGCTGGCAATAAGAAAAAAAAAAAAAAGAAAAAAAGCAGCATGCTGTCTTGAAGAGCGGAATAAAAGACGACTATAAATTCCTGAAGAAGGAAATACCTTTAGGGTATTGTATAGCTTGGTACCAAGACATAGCATGAACCACAAATAAACATAGATTCAGTACTAAAGAATCTGAAAATAAAGTACCAGAGAGGCAAACTACCATGTAAGCAGCTGCTACTATATATATTGCTGGGCATGAACAAACAGTGGAGTTTATAGAATAACTACAAGTACTAATGCTAGTATTATCAATGTTGCATACAGCTGTCTTGATGCCTTCAACTGGTAAAAGAACTGAAGTATCGGGGGTTATCTGTGATGGGGAGACCTCCGTCTGTCTAGGCAGAAGCTGGGTATATCCAAGTACTAGGTTTATATGAAGTCCTTGTTTCACACAGAGTGAGCTGAAGAGGGCTTTCCGGTAAGTACCGCAACAGCATATAATTATCAGAGCTCCTGAAAGAAAGGAACAGTCTGAGAGCTGAAGAGAGAGAAAGTGCCAAGCAGGAGCTCCTCGACCAATGTTTCCTCATCTTTGGCGAGATCAGACCTGAGATGCACGATGACTATCTCATTAGGACAACATGTGTCAACATCTGGAAAATTGTATCTGCCAAATAAGACACGAGGATTGGAATCCAAGCCTGGCAAGTTACATAAATGCAGAAAAATAACTACAGGAGACAAAAGGAGAAAAACTGCAGTGGGAGAATTTCATTCCACTAGGGGTTGAGAGGGAAGTGCGACAAAGCTGGCCACAGCACTGCATATGACACACTGCAAACACAATGGAGAGCAGAAGGTGATGAGTACATTCTCCTAATAGTACCACAATGGAAAAAGAGAAGACATGTAGATTCAGAATATGCGTGTACTTGTAGATCATCAGTTGAAGAAAGAACAAAAGTTTAACTATAGTAAAAAGAAAAAAATGATAAAAAATATTTCCAGACACGATAAATATAATTGAAGCAGTGCATTAAAATTAGCACAGTGCAAAAACCCAAAGAAGCCAACAGTTTATAAGAAATGGCCAGTGAATTTCTCTTTTGAAATAGAAAAGTAGAAATTTAAGTGGTATTTGGACAGCATTGTCCCCTGGGTATCATTGCTGGAGAGCAGGACACTCAAGAGTGATGCAGGGCTAAAAATGATGCTGCTGACAAAACCAGCTGCTCTTGTGTACATGGGAAGGATGCACACTTTAAATGTTACACATATGGACAATCACATGAAAGAAAATAATTAATTGTGCTCAGCCACAGAAGTTAATAAAATTCACAAGAATGAAAATAGGAAGGCAACTGCTCTACCCTGCAAGAAGTCCTCGTGGCTACCTATATCAGTAAGAAAGAAAATAAAAAATCCCACCCAGGTAGTATGTTTGTAAAATATCACAACAAGTTAATGACAGGAGACATATTGGTGTCAAGATTACTTATATACAAGCTGACTGAAGTGATAAGTATCTCTAAAAAAATGGTAAGAAAATAAATACAGAACTAATTCATCCATCAGAAGTTGTGTGAACGCATTTCTGTTCTTAAACGTATAAGTCACAAAGAAAGAAAACCCACTCAAACCCATGAAAATTGGAAAAGAAATATATCAACTCTAAAGACAGACCATGACAGATAATTCCAAGGTACATATATATGTATATATGTATGCATATATGTATTAATGCATCTAATTTAAATGAAATGGAAGTGAGAGGGGAGAAAAGAAATCTTAGTGAAAACTTAATGAAGAGAAATTCTTAATTTTTCACATTGTCTATTTCTTGAACACATAGAAAGTCCTTAACAAAACGTATGCATATTGCTATTATTGCCTGAAAATTGCTACATATATATTGTATACATTTGTTACTTTCAAAAAGTGTTTCCAAAATATATAGCAGTTTTGTTCAACATCAGGAGCAATATGAAATACACAGAGCTTGTGGTAACAATAAGAAAGGATCCTAATCAATACCAGTTGAATTATGTCCACCATAAAGCTCTGTAATTCAAATATTTTTCTCTGCTAGTGAGGAGGAATTCCATTGCAACCTATATATTTATACATTTCTTGAAGGAGAACAGAGAGGAAGGAGAAGAAAAGGACAAGCAGTTGGAGACACTCTCACACGGGCCTAAAACGAAAAGGCAGAACCGATTATTCCTATGAGAAACTGGCAACGTCTCTTCCTGATAGCTGCCATGCTTTTGACACTTCTTTCCTGTTACTCTAAGCTTGGCGCTCCTGACACAGCAATCCCTTAGCTGTGTCGGGATTGTATAGGCACTTCTCATTAGCAACAACATAGACAGACTAAAGGACCTTGCCAATACCAACAACCAGGTTTACCATTTAGCAGCTCGCACAGGGTGCCAACAGCTTTAACATTTTGCTTCAGCTGTTGCAAATTACCACATTTGTATTTTTTAAAACCTAGAGGGACTATGCTTCTATCTAACCACAGTGGGTCACTCCACGGACTATTGGAATGAGACTCAAGGCTGACAATACAGCTGTGAAAATGTCCTGAAATGAGCAAAAGCAATACATATCTGTAACTGATATGGGGTTTTTGGTTTGTTTGGGTTCTTTGGTTGTTTTTTTGAGAGGCTAATTGGCGAAATGCTACTGTAAACCATTTTCTTCTTCACACATAAATCAATACCATGACTCAAGACTCCTAAATTGATATGGGATTACAGCATAACTAACTGCACTATTAAGACGAAGCTCGAACCCATACGTTATTCCCTTGATACAGCCCTATTTCTCTGAACTCTCCTTGCCAGTGTCAGTCCTGTCATCATCATCGTAGTAATATATCACAGTAGTTGTAAGACCTACCTTTCCTTGCTCATTTTCAATCATTCAGCAAAAAAGAGCAGCAGAAGCAGCACACACAAACAGCCAGCTATAAAAGTTCACTTCCCTTGTCTTCCCTCTTTTTCACAGCTGAACATAGGACAAAAATTGCTAGTGATACACCACCACTGAGGCAATGTACCCAGCAGGTGATTCCACTGAATCTCTCTCGCTCTCTCAATTTCAAAGGGAATTCCTACAATCACCTCGGCCTCATACATTCATTTTAGTCTTTAATGCCCCTTTCTTGATTTTCATCAAAGTAGAGTAGCTATGGTATTTGTGCTAGGAATTGCTTCCTGTAAAGCAGCCATCAGTTTCTGGACAGGACTAACAATCTAGTGAGGTGCTAACACCAACCACTATTGATTTTACTTAATGTAAAAAAAAAACCCCAAACATGATTACTTCCACCTTGTCCTATCTCCCCAACTTCAAACTAGAGATCATCAAAAAAATTTCACATGTCAGAATTAAATTATCAATGGGTCTTACACTGTCTGGGAACAGCCCAACCAACCCGCAATGCCCCTGGAAGCCAGATGCATCAAGAGAAGTTAATTTCAAGGAAAAGGTCTGTCTTGGTACAACCTGGATTCAGCTACTAACCAAACATATATTTAGGGAAATTCTTTGCTTTAAATATTAAAAACAGGTTTCCGTTCTTCTCAATACCTTTACCAGTAAATGCACAGATCAGCTTTATCACTGTATCTGAAAACGTAAGGATACATTTGAAGACAGGAAATAAACTTATGACTTGTAAACTATAATAGAAAGAAAAAAAAAATTCAGCAAGGAAGGGTCAGGAAGAAAGGAATGACTTAGGTGTGTGGCAGCACTCAATTCATATGGGCTTATGGAACATGAAACCTACTAGATATGACTGATAACAGAATACGAAAAGAAAAAGGTAAAAATTGGAATTTTAGATACTAACATCATCAGAAAGTCATGAGTTTAAAAATACTGAAATGAAGTACTTGAAAAGAAAAGCTTCTTATATTTTCACTGTTACATTGATAATATCATTTGAACAGGCAACATGGCACCACAGCACTCAGAAAAACTACCATTTAAATTCACTGGCATCAAAACCAAAAGGATGGGAAAGTAGAAACTCTTCACATTCTGAGAGATTCTCGCTTCTTTGTATGAAATTCCAATTGTTTCTATAAAAGCCTGAACTAGTATAGAGGAAACAGAAAAATAGTTATTGTTTTTCTTTAGCCCTAAATATTCCAAAATGATCATCTATTGTTCTCAGCCTGCAAAGCTGGAAAAAATACTCCCTATCTCCTGTCTTCACTCATGTCTTTTCCATGTTCAAGTGTTTAAATTTATTTAATATCTGTTTGAACTGAAGCTCGTCCTTATATTTACTACTTTCTTTCTTTTCTACTTTTGCCATAACCTTTCTGTGGTGGATGGCCCACATCATTGCACATTATTCAAGAGGTCAATGCACTGCTGATGTATATAGTGGCATAGTGCTATTTTCTGGTTTGCCCCCTAATATTTCTCAACAGTGGTTTCTTTTGGTTTTTTTTTTTTTAACAGTTCTGCTAACCAATGATACTTACATGAAAATGTTTATTCTAATTCCAAGATTGTTGTCATATGGTAATATAGCTAGATCAGAACCCATCATTGTGAACATATATTTAAGACTGTTTCTCCTGACATGTATTAATAAATACTCATACTGAATTTTATCTGCTATTTTATCCATGAGTTAGAGTTATAAGATACTTGTGGACCTGTCTCGGTTACCCTTCTTTTAAATATCCTGAATAAATCGATAAATATAATTCAGAAATTTAGAGAAATTTAGTTTCATTTATAGCAAATATTACATTTGCCATTTTTAACCAGACACGTTATCTCAGCATAAAGCAATAATTGTTCCATAGCACTGGGACGTAAAGACATATGCACTTACAATGCAAAAAACGTATAGTTTAAGAATACTCAATGGTTCTTCAAAAGGAGGAAGAGAAAAGTACATGGGCGGTGACTGGTATGGAGAAGAAAGCTGTCTGCTAGAAGGACATGGATAACTGTTGTTGGGACACTAAATTCCTTTAGCTTTTATACCCTTGCTTTTCACGACCTGCTTTGGAAAATCAGATGACCTCAAAGATATCAAGAATTAAGTAGAATTCAAACATCAACAACAAAACCACCACAATGTCCTAAACTGAATTTGTTGATGAATTTTAACTGACTACAGACATTTTCTAGAATGTTTAGGAGACAATCCTCCTTTCATCATCAGTAAAAGACTAAGTGATACCAATGTAGTTAGTTTTTCCCACCAGCTGCATTCAGATCTGAGTGTACCTCAAACAAAATTCAACAGCTGAAAGGACTAAATACTAAAAGCTAACTTTCAGTATTTTACAACCTTCTGTCAGTTATGAACACACAATTTACAGACTAAGCCTCAATCCCTGCTAATATTTGCACATCACAGTAAGAGTGGTTGTTCTGATATATCTTAAGAGTGTGTGCCTTTTAGCCAAAGAGGAAAATTTAATAGAGAAAGTGCTAATTAAAGGCAGAACAGGCTTGTTTCTATAGAAAAAAGAGAGTACTTTAAGGGTGATGGCACTTTGAGCAGCTTGGTAAGCAAGATTAAGGAATAATACTGAATTAGAATTAAGTGAATGAAGTTTATTCCTACTTGAAATTGATTAGAGGTATTTTTTTAAAGGATATGCTGAAACATTTGTTGCCACAGCTATAGAACTGAAAAAAATTCCATGTGTATTAATTTAAAAAAAAAAATAAATTCCTAATTCTGTTTGGGTTTAGGCCATCACTCCATCTCCTTTCCTCTTCTATTGGGCAAAACAAGAATAAGGCAGAATGGCAATTCTATTAAACAATGAGACTTGAAATGAGCTGCAGCAATTGGGCATTTTAATTCTTGGGGAGAGATGAGTTAGAAACAATTTTCAACACAGTAAGTATTAAAAAAAAGCTTAAGAGAGAGAGGGGAAAAAAACAGAAAGGGGAAAAATGCAAATGTATTGCCATTTCTCAGGCTCATGAAATCGGACACCAAAACGAAGAGAGAGCTGTTCTTCCCCTTGAATGTACTCCTATTGTTTTGCTTAAATCTGGCTCTCAATGTTTTCTACTCTCAAGAGAGACCTCCTCACAGGAACCACACCATGTTGTCAACAGTTACATTAATCTCTCTGACAGTTTTTAGGAAAGGAGTTTGAACTCAGATACTAATCTTGGGGGAAAAAAAAAAATCCTTGCAAAAAACATCTAGTGGTTAAGTTTGTTGGCACACATTCAGCTGTCCAGTCTTCGCTGTACTTAGTTTCTGGCATATCATAAACGGTACCAATCCTGCTCCTTGCCAAACAGGCAAGAGAATACAAATAGCAGGTTTCATCTTCCACTGACACCTAATGTTTCTGCAGAAAAGACTGGGTGAAAGTGTGTCTGGAGAATAATATTCCTGACGGATGGCAGAGAAACGTTAGGATGTAGGGCGTCCTCTTTCCTCTATTAAAAACTCTCAAGCCATATAATGGCTTTCTCTCACTACAAATCTCAATTTGCAGTTAAGGAAATACTGGGATAATTGGGAGACTGCCTAATGCTGGTTGTAAATAGCAACTTTCATGAAATTTTTCCAGCTGTCTGTTCAAAACTGCAGAGCATTTTTACACTATATCAGAAGACAGAGTCAAACGGTTCATCTCTTTTAAAGATGTGAATACAGTGAATACAGCTACCCCAAACATAATAAATGTAGGGTAAACTAAACTGTAAAGTGAAAACAAATAGAGCAGATGCCTAAGTGTCTATCCAGGGATATGCTTATCCATTCCAAATGTCAAGTCTCTTCCAGCTTAGTTTCTGTAAATGTTATGGTAACAAGTATTCTGTAAGGAGTGCTCTCTTCTGGTCAAACACAGAGGAAGGTAATTCCTTAACAATCTATTTAATGTCATAAATATAGATTATGTAGAAATGACAGATTCTGTCTCTATAAGAACTGCCATATCAAACCTAAGAACAAGGTCATATATTTATTCTGATATTCAGAAATGTATATTATATTGCAGATGGAGGAAAAACCTGCATCTCCCTTCTTTAGAAAGACAAACGAACAATTCATATAGCAACAGAAAAATCAGTTGCTAAGGCAAATAATTTTCTGTTAAAAAGTATATTATTTCTGTCGTTGCTTCAACATGCAACACCGCACCCACAAGCGACAATGAAGTTACTCAGACCTCGTAAACATTCATCAGAAAAAATGGCTTTACTAAAATAGAAGACAGGGCTGTCCCCCCAGTTTGCTCGTGGCTTACAGCTCACACTGTAAGAATCTCAAAACACCAAAATCTCGTAAATCCAAGAAAATTAAGAAATGGGAGAGACAAACTTACACTTCTTTAATAGTCAGATACTATACACTCTGTCTGCACACAGCTGTTCATAGAAATACAGATATCAGATTCCTGTATGGAAAACTGGGAAACTGGTATTAGAAACAGACCCAGGTAAATAATCTTACAGCTTGCCATGTAGAAAAGTTTGTCTTGATGAGACTCCTTTTAGTAAATGGAGAATTTACTGTCTTGCAAAGTCCATCGGGTCCACGTGCAAAAGCATAAGATATGAAAAGGACTACCATTCTTAAGAACAGGACCTAATCTGAGCAGATGCTGCAGGGCTTGACTTCATTCCCTCTTGTTTGTCACGATATTTTTCCTACCTCGTTGTGTTTACTTTCTGGCGATCTGTTAGCAAGTCTTCATGACCTTCCATGAAATATAGTTGTACTTTATGACTTCAATAGAGAAAACGGAAGTAACCTTCCTTTTTAGCTAGAAGCTCATTTTTATGTGACTACTGTCTTGCTGAGATGGAAATGCAACTGTGTAATTTTTACATGAAAATGTAATTTCATGATACTGCTATTTCATATTCTGCACTAATTTTTGGTACTGTGCAGTATTTCTCCACTGTTCAATGAACTAGAATTTATTTCCAGTCCTCTTTCTGTGATGATAAACAATAAAAATTATTAAGGTAATAACATTGCAAAAATTCCTAAGTCTTTTTTCCACTAGAGAGCATTGCAAATGAAGGATACCTGAGTGTTGTCCATAACTACTATGTTACTTCACACAGACATAACAAAATATGAAGCGAGGCTGTCTCTTCATCATCCATACACTATCTACTTCATATAAGTAGATGTATCCAGGAATGCTTAATTATGAATTTTGAATTCCCCCAAAAGGGCTAAAATTCAAATTAATCCCTACCGAAAAACTTCCCCTCACTGTAAGTCACAAAAAGCCTAGCTAAAAGGTCATAATTTCTGGAACTTCTCCCAGACATCCAGGAAAGTTAGGAAAAGCTCTCTTGACAGGGAGAGTTATGACATGATAAGAACAAGAGCTAGTTTTTCTCCAGGCATCTTCCACGGTTAAGTATTTGCTTGTATCTATAGTAACTGCACACACTGTGCTGAAAATCACAACCCTCTAAGTAAACTTAGAATGCACCATTTGTGGAACACTGCATTTTCTGTCTTATTGTAAAAGCTGGAAATTAAATTGATACTGGAATATTACATTATGAACAAATCACGGTGCATATTGAAGTCTCTACCGCATATATATATCCTGTTTTCTAATGCATAGCCAGCTGTTGCAGAATCTCTGAGACAGGGCTGAAGGGTCAGCTGATCCCAAAAACACCTACTGACCACAACTGCATGTAGCTCAAATGAAAAAGGAGGAATAATTTTCATGCATTTAGGTTTTTTTGAGGGATGATTGTTCTTCAGAGCCTATATTTGTTCATACCTGCTGCATTTTCATTAACAAAAGTACTACATAATACTGAGAGACAGACAGTACAATTCGGATTCATATAATTTGTGAACTCAGAATCGTATTTCTGCTTAATTAAGTTTCATCCTTTATGGTGAGCTAGGAATGATCTGGTGACTAAGAAAAAAAGTTAACGATTCAAAAAATGCTAACAAATTTCTTAAAAACTGAATTACACAGCGAATTCATACCCTTTCAGTGCTTTATGTCATGACTTCTGTCCAAGAGGACAGAAGAAGGATGACCTAGAACTGAATATACCTTTTAGTGAAATTATAGCCACCTGCGTAGGAGCTAATGGCACCTAGTCAGGCCCAAGGAACACTAACACCTACAAGGCTGGGCAGTGCAGAGAATTATCCAGGGACAGGGAGGCCAAACCTTCTCCCTGATGTAATTAATGTCTAAAAAGTACTGGGAGAGGAAGGGAGAAAGAACATTTTGATCTGAATAATTCCCAAAGACGGATCTGAGCTCAATGAGAAAACACAGGTCTGATACGTCAGACTGTTCTCCGGAATAAATCCTGCAGATGTGAGATGGCATTAAAGAATAGATTTCTACCAGGCTGAAATGCAGTAGCTGACAGTTTCATGGGCCTTAACATGTTGAGCTGTGCTATCCAAGGGATAAAGTATACTCCACTCAGCTGGCAGGCAAGGCTGGAATCTGATATGGCAGTGGTCTATATGGAAGAGAAATTAGCCAGGAACTCAGCACTTGAAATTCACTTATCCCAGGAAAACATGTAACACCATTTAACTAGCATAACCAATTTGCTTCAAAGCTGATGATGCCTAGAAAATTATGGAGGAAATATGGGATGTTAAGTTTGGAAAGCTTTTCTTTAAATCTAACCATTTCTTCAGAACACGCTGTCCAAAAGTGAGTTCATAGATTAATTAGGGGAGCATGATCTCTCTTTACTAACAGATGAAAGATGGAAAACCATCATTTTCATCATAGGAGGATGGTACATAGGAGGTATTACCATCAAGAGATCAGACAAAAAAAACATCTGCCACCCTAGCGCCAAAATCCAATCATAGCATGTCAAGAGGAAATTCTTCAGTAATTTAAGACCAGATGTACTGGGCTTCACTTGGGTTTGCAGATTTTTGAATGTTGATACTCACTGTGTGTACGTGCTTCATAACAAATAGTTCTTGATATTTTATGAATTTAGAAGGTTCACTTGATGAGAAGGTATTTGGCTACCTATCCATTTCATCGAGCTTTGTTTGGATCCCAGTAAAAGTGTTACTGAACAAAAAATTGCACGTTTGTTTAGATCGAAAATTCAGTTCTTTCCGCTAGAAGGACATTTTTCCTATTTAATGTTCAATATGATAAAATAATTATATAATCACCAGGAACAAACAACTTATACTTGCATATATAGTTCATAGATTAGGAATTATACATTAAATCATCTAAACATGTGTGTGTAAAAGAAGAAAACATAATAAATTTACTTGGTGCTGCAGTTGTTCATTAAAGCATTCAAATATCTTTTACACAGTTTCTGGACACACAGTTTGTCAGCAGCAATGAGACACCGATGGATAGCTGCTGCGATACAGATCGAATAGTACACAACTCCATGCCACAAGATATTCTGAAAACTCCTCCTAAAAATTCTGGAAGATGCTGGCGTGATAGGACAAGAAAATATGCATACTGCCTTCCAGATGTCAGTTCCAAGTACCCATTCAAATATCTTGAAATTTCAGTAAATGTTACCTTTTTTGACAAGACAGTGTATCAATTCCTTTTCACAATAGCCAAGCTTTAGTTACTTGCAGCAAGAATTTGCTACTGCAGCCCAACAGCTTGGTTTTTTTATCCTGCTTATAGACCAGACACTCGTTAACCTCTCAAATCCCTGGAGAATTGTGGTTTAAGGGAACCCAGGAGGAAAAGACAAATTTGGAAAGCTATTTATCCATCTCACTAGAATTGAGACATTATGGTTTTCATTCTTCCCCCACTCCCCAAAATACCAAATTTCCATCATCAGAGCTCTCTGAATAAACGAACATTTTGTTACTGGACTCAGGAAGAAAGAAACCACATGCCTGTTAGGGACAGAGAGAGGAGGAGTGGAGTATGTGCTTGGGAGCGTGTTTATTTGACTGGATTGCAGACAGTCAACCGAAGAACATGCAGATCATATATTTTTAAGCATTTCATAATGTCTTATTATTAATTCCAGCCAAAACCACCAAGACCAAAATTATCTGAAATTGGTGCTTGTGTGTCCTGACCCCAAAGCCAACAATGGTTGCATAAAAAAAAATTAAGAAAAAGCCTACGTTCCTCTCAGGTTTAATTTTTTTTTTTAATCGATTAGAAGGCAGTGCCCTTTAGAGTCTGTGGAGAAGACAGGTCTCCATAACTAACAAATTGAAATGTGGTCCTGGGTAAATTTTACTTCCAGGAAACCAAAACGTTGCAGTCCTTGAGAGAGGGAGGCTATAAGCAGAGGGCTCTTCTAAAGGAAGGAGTTTTTATTGAACCTGTCACTTGTCATTAAACACTCCATATTTCACCTTAGCCTGATATTTTCATTAGAGCATACAGACCTTTTTCATCTGTGAATGAAAGCATTCCCTTCAGCCTCGTGCTGAATATAGGGAAAGACTCTCTAAAACCGAGCCCACCCAAACAGGACAATTAGGTTCACAAAAGCAGGAAAGGCACTAGGGAAAAATCAAGTAATATTAATACTATGATAACTTAAACATTTCATTCTTGACTATCACATCCCACTTCAATCTTAAATTCTTATATGCATTTAGTAATGTCTCTTTTCAATCTCAGAAATACCTGCACATTATAACTACCTGCATATATAAAGCAACAGACACCAGTGCAGAACAAAACACAACATACGCAAAGTGGAAAAAAGTACGTACTGCTGTACAAACATCTCTAATTGGAAAACCTGAATGTAAAAAAGTAAAGATAATAAAATTATACACTGACATCTTTATTCTCAACTTTAGCTTGCCTCTTAGACCACCAATCTATAACAAAGTAAGACTGGAGAAAAAAATATCAAAAAACTTGGCTTCCTCAAAAGAGACAATTGGTTACTTGTTTCTTGTTCCTAAATGTAAGTTCGATACTTTGAAACTAAAAAAAGAGGAAATATTTAGAGTAAAATTATGCTAACTATGCTATTCATAGTTTTATACCTATGATCTCTCTACTGCTAAAACACTTTATAAGTAAATAATTCGATAGTACGTTGCAAGGACATTTTTAAATAACTCTACCACAAAGCAGCACCATTTTTTGCCACCTAATTTCTTAGCAAAAGCTGCCTCACTGCTGCCACCAAAGCGGTACAATCTCTTTCAAGTATCAGAAACTGGTTAAATAGCTTTAACAGGACTTAAAGTTATCAGTAACCACAATATCACTGTCTGCCCATTGCTGTGCGCAGCTGCACAAGTACAATAAGTAACTTGCTGCTTCTTTTTTTTAAAAAAAAAAAAAAAGAGAGAATTTTAGTATGCAAATAGGAGGTGAGAGAAAACAAACTTCAGTTTTTTTCCAATACATTCCATTTGTGTAAAAGAAAGAAAAATGAAAAGGGAAAGAATAATTTTGGGGAAAAAAATCCAGAAAAGAAAGACACACCTTTTAAAATCTTGAAGTGCTACGTAAAACCAAAAAAGATGATCTTGTGGAATGGCACCATTTGATAAATACACCATGCACATAATTGCAACACAAATGTCAAGTACCACTTATCTTTTCAAACTTAAAATACAGATTCACTCAAATGAAATGACAAATCTAACCAAATATTATATTAATTTTACGAATTTTTAAAGACACTTCACTAACACCAGGAGGATTGTGTTATTTGAACTTAAGCTGCCACATAACAAGACCCTTGTGGATTGCCATAGCATTGCCGCCACAAAACCCATTAGCAGACGTAGAAATCCCACATTCCAGCCTTTTATAAAAGTTTGCAGTTATGAAATCATTTTCATACACTTGGAACTTAACTATTTCAGTGCCCTGCACATACAGGACTGGAATTGAGGGGGGAAACCACAAAACTGTGCATCTGAGAGCATTCCACATGGACACATGTTTCTGTGGTTCCTTCAAAAGTTCTTAAAGAGTTGAAACTATCCCTCTGGAATTCCACAGAACAGAGTAAAGAAGTATTTGTTTAAATTAAGGAGGGGATTTATCTGTGCTAGTGAACTATTAGGATTTATTCTGTGTCTTCATTGTAGATGTATTAAGATATGTAGCTGCTAACAAAGAACGGGATTTAACCTGGGATAAGAAAGGAAAACACCTATAAGAAGGCTTGCTCTCTGAAGATTTAAAAAATAATTTTAAAAGACCTCAAGGGTAGACTATTGTTTCCGTGTTTATTTCACTCACCAAAAGGAAACTTATTTTTGTAAATTAAGGAAATCACAGGCAAATATCTATTACCTCCTCACTTAGCATCATGGTACCTTTGCTTTATTTAACATTTTTATGACAGCACTTGAAAACTTACCATTTGATAAACCATCTACAGCTAATATCAACATATAGCACACTGAGAGATGTTTGACTTGACTTCATACCGGTGACTTTCATATGCCTCAGTAGATTTGAGGTAACCAGATAATTCAGTGGGGCAGCAGCATGTTAGCATTTCAGAAATAAAGCAAACTGACTAGTAAGCATACCAAGAATTCATGAGGTAGAGGAGGATCTCACTGCCAAACAAGGATGAGTAAACACAGAAAACATAGTCCTCCAGTTACCCCAAATTTCAATTTACTGTAAGAATACTTACCTGGTTGTCTTTCATTTAGTGGGGAAAAAGCACCAATGTAAGGTAAAATCAGCTGTGAAAACACACAAAACAGCTAAAAAAAAAGGCTGTTAGAAGAGCAGCGAAGAAAGAAACACCACACCAATCTCAATACTGAAAGGATAAAATTATTGCAACAATGCACTTCATAACCAAGTTGACAGTTAAAACTGCTTTTCCCTTTTATGAAAACAGAGTAAGCTATGAAGGCAACAGAAAGGATGCTTTCTTTGAAGTACTCTGGGACAGATGTGTCCTTTTAAACAATCAGTAACAAATTTCTTATGTAAGTTGAATTACTTAGGTAATTCAAGTCCCATGTTACCTGAAGCTGTTGGGAGCTGTCATTAAGGTTATCCTCTCGTCTCCTGGCCTCCTCCAGCATCTGTGCACTCTTCTTTTTCTCCACTTGCTCTTTGTGCTTCAAATTTGCTACTTTCTTATTTTGATCTTTAACTTGCCTGCAAAAGAGAAGAGCCCTCAGAGCACCATCCAGAGCGCACTTTCTGTCAGTCCCAGCGCTGGGCAGATGGACTGAGGCAGAGTGGAACCCTCAAGTACCATCACTTCGTTTGTGGAAGGTCACCAACACCAAACTCATCCTCAAGTGTTACCCTCAGCTGTTGATTCAGACGAAAGGAGGTATAGTTTTGCTCACTACCATTAACCTAAATGTGAAAATTTCTGAAGCAAACCCCTTAATTATTATTTAGTGTAAACTATTAATCAAAAGATGCACCTGCCCTCTTGTGACTACATAGTATGTGCTACATAGAAATGTTTTCTCTGTTCATACACACATGTACATCTAAAATATATGTACATATACATGTACTTCTAACAGCTTATTTTGTTTTGGATACCACTATATCTGAAGTAAGGAAAATAGGAGGATCAAAAAGAAAAATTAATGAAACATGACTTTAAGGACTACCTGCAACAACAAAGTAAAACTACTTCTTTTCAACCTCGAGTTCTACTTGTTTACTAGATATTTTGAAGGATTTCCTATCCTTTCTTTTTACAGAAACAAGACAGAGCAAGTAAGAACAAACTATTTCAGAAAACGTGCATAATTTCCTTTTCACTTGCATCTATGAATTATTTTTGATGATTCTGGCAACTACCATTGCCTGCAGACAGGGTTTGGCCTTTTTGGGCATTAAGACACATGGAGTATTGAATCTAATTACAGACCCTTTAATCTCAGCCTCCTGACCACAGAGAACTTAAGTCTAAACTTTTAGTCCAATCAAAACAAAACAGGCTAGCTTTGCTTCCTCAGCCCTTTTCTCCATAATTATATCTGGAGTTTGGATTTTGGAATAAAAGACAAATTCTTTGGTCGTAAGATTTCCCCAAACATCATGCAAGTAGTAGAGAGGGCTCTTTAATTTACTGTTTAGAAAGCAGAATGATATACTAGCTTCCTATCTGGTATGTTATCCAAGCAGAGAGGGAAGAATGTTTCTTCTATATTTCAGAAATACTTTTAGAACGGATCACAAACAACTCTGCTTTAATATTTTCTTCATAACTCATAACAAAAGTACGATCAAGACCATATCTCTTTTTGATAGGTATGTCCAAATTATGTGGCATATGGCTAGTCAGTGCTTTGAGTTCTTCCAAAAAAATGTAGGTTCAACATTGAGCTCTGCTTTTTGCAATGTAAGCCAACTGGAGCTGGGAAAATTGCAAGGACAGCAAATTTTCCTTGGTGCTAAACAAACTTCTGTTAGTGTGAAAAAGCGCTGATGGCCTCCAGAGACCAAGAAAAAAAGGAAAGTCCTTTTCCGATGATGTTAAAAAATTATTGGCATACTTAACTACCTTGTCCAACACTTACAGCTGATTTGAGTCAGGATGCTTTTTAAACACAACCAGTATAATTGTTAAGTTATTGTAACCCAGTGTTGCACACTGGCAATGGGCGTATTGCCCAGTTTGAAAGCAGACTTGTTCAGTGATTAAACAACTTATTGGAAATATTATGTTGGCACCAACTCAGCTTGTACAATACACGGTTCTATCTGTCCAATAAAATAAACATAGAAAGTACAGCTAAGTCAATGCAGAAAATGAAAATATGTAAGCCCAACCCATTCAATTCCATATGAGAATTCTTATTCAACTTCTAAATTAAAATTAGGAGAATTAGTTATTTTTTACACACTTACAAACCCAGATTCACCTGTTGGGAAACTGGTCTTTGTTATTGTAATCTACTGGTTAGATAAAAGAAAACAATATTAATAAAGCCATAAGCCCTCACCAAAATATGTCTGAAGTAGATCTTCTCTCCACAGTCTGAAATGTTTTCAAACAAAACACGCGTTTCAAAGAAGGGAGTAATTACAAGGATATATTCTACTGACATCCACCTTGAAATTACCTAGTGTTTGTCATACTCAGATCAATCCTCATAATTGTCCTACTGTTTGGAAACTTGAATTCCTGTGCAGGGCACAACTATCACTCTACATCTTTGACGTCAAAAGGCAACCAAAGTTCGGCAATAAACCTTTGAAATGATAGAGGTATCTATGGCATTACTTTAAATTTCCCCAACTATTTAACTATATAAACTGAGATGGTCACATGGAACTAGAAATCTGTAAGTCTAAAAGACTTGCCATCATTTGATGCATGAAAACACATCTCATTTTATATCAATGCCCATGGTAACAGATGATAATTCTCACTTCTACTCTTGTCCAAAAGGTTTAGCATATACAAGCCCAGAGCCCTTGAACATTTGCACCATGAAAGTTCTGTAAAACTGTAAAGAATCCATACTGTGATTCTGTAAAGAATCCTCTTCTGTCAGACAACTTTCAGTCTTCAAAGTCAGAGAATCATGTTTTTATATATACAAACGATATTTTAAAAATATTTAAAGATACACACACACATAATTTTAATATCAGAACTCAAAAGCTTGATTAATAGGAATCACCCAATTCACTGTTCAATTAGACAGTTCTGTTGCTATTTTGAACACTGAAAAGCTACTGACGATTGTTCTAGAACAATTTCATCTCCACACCACCACCGAACAATGTGCAGAATTGGACCTCATACTGAACTGGTACAATAAAACAAAATACACAAAGTATGAGTCTTAAGTGAGCACACTGCAACTGGTACATTCTATGTGGAGACAGCCAAGAGCAAAAGACAGATTTGCCATAATATATGTGCGCAAGGAAACTAATTAGGGCTGCAGAAACAACCAAACTCTGGAATTCCCTCAGTATGAGATCTTCATTTTGTAAGTTTAATGTTCTTTTAACTCTTTCGAATGCAATTACACATACACATAGCACATAACCCTGTCAAAGGGACAGTAAAGTTTTAAAGAAATCCTTCATCTGTAAGAGTATTTTTATTAAAACTGAAAAAACTGCACAAGATTAAAGACAGCAAAAAGAGAATTAATTAATTACAACGATGGCAACAGCTTAGAGATTCATGAGGGTTTTCTAGAAAGCATTAGTGTTAGCATGTGCAGCAACTGAGCAAACACCAATTTGCAACGTGCACGTGGAATTCCTATGATAAAATAAGGAGCGCATGACATTCTGAGAGATACGGAGCATTACTTATTACTATAAGTACATATTCCTACTGAAACATCTTTTTAAAATGGGACTACAGAGAGAGAAAGAACGCTGGTGATTCTAATAAAAACTGGAGAGACAGTTCAAGTTCAATGAGATAAAACTTTAAAGAAGGATATCACTGTAACCAACAGAAACAATAACAAAACTAACAAAAGGAAAACTACCTCATCTCAAAAGATGTTTACTCTCAGTCACCCTCAAATCAATAATAAAAGATGTTCTAGTTGCATATAAAAGAAGAAAAATCTAATGAGAACGTTTATTGTGTTGAATTACAGTAAAGAATTCCACTAATTTGGGACATAACAATTTCTTTTGCATTTTTTAATAGCCATTTTCAAATAATTACTTTTTTTGAGGTATGGCTCCTAAAAAATACAGCACTCAAAAGTGAAAAATCTTTTCCATTGCTTAGAATCTTTCTTCATTTCACAGTATGTCATGCAAGTACTGTTACAACTGAATATATCAGAGGAAAGGAAGTAGAATCAAAATCAGGCTCGTGATTTACAAAAGTAAAACCCAAAGTCTTTCAACTAAAGACGGGCCAAGATTTTAAGAATTAATCGTTTCACATCCTTTGATTTTGGGTGCCTAATTTAAGCCATTTGCCTGCTTATGGAAAAAAACCCATAAGATTTCTCAATCTGAACACTGAAAATAACTATTAATTTCTATTAATTAATTTTAAAAAGCCAAGACCTTTCCACTTCTCTACGAAGTTCTTGAATTTCCAGTGATGAGGTACAGCCGAACGCCATGGGGTGTGAATTAAAATAATCACAATAAGCAATAAAAATTTTCAAATGAGAAGATTTCACATTTTAAAATAATTTTAAAACAGCAAGACGGACATAAGCAATAGAAAACCAGTGGACTGTTAACCACACCTGAAAAGTGGAAAGTCATTTTATTGCCTGTGAGTCCTTTGGAAGAGTTTTCCTCCCTAATGACATAAATTGCTCTATAGGCTCTATTATTTTATTAACCCATTTAAGAAATTATTTTTTTCTGTACTAATGCGAATATTTTTTGCATTTTAATACTAATCTCATTATCTTTTACCAGAATGCACATCAGTATATAGAGCTGTTAATTCTTTCCTCATATGTATTTTCATGCTACATGTTAATGTAATGTAAGTGATTATCCTCATCTGGTTATCTTTTCTGGCATAATTTCAAATGTTCTTGTAAAATAAAAGGTGACAAAATGTGAACTGAAAATATATGTAAGTTAATTTGAATTTTATAATCATATTTTAATATATTTTTCCATCACAGTTATGCACCTAACACACAACAGTGTTTTTCTAATAATCCAAGTTTAAGTATGCATTTACAATGCATTTGAACCACCACAGGAGCTTACCTTCAAGATAAAATGTATATACACACACTATATTCCACCTAATGAATACACACACTAGGAGAAAACATACAGATCCTGTGCACAGCTACAGAAACAGGCTGTTTTATTTATCTGACCTAGGTACTGGGAAAATATTTCTGTGTGTCAGTCAGCCATGTCAGAAAGATTGTTTAGCTCGAGCCCTCATTGACGTAGCATTACCACCACCCACAGGACAGTCCACTGCTGCTGCAGCTAGTAACCCTAATGGACAGATGAACGTTTGCTTTAAAGCACACTTTGTTCCTCCACATAAGTTAAATTCATGCAATAGGTCAACATTACTGAAAAAACCTGCAAAGAAAACTATATGCAATGAAGTGCTATATTATTTAGTTTAAAATTGCCAATGTGCCTGGTATGATGAAATATTAGATTCTACAATGTATGATATAGAACCATAAAATCATTGAATATTGCAAATTGGAAGGGACCCGTAAGGATCATTGAGGCCAACTTCCTGCTCCTCGGAGGACTACCTAAAACTAAACCATATGACTAAGAGCATCATCCAGACGCTCCTTGAACTCTGACAGGCTTGGTGCCGTGACCACTTCCCTGGGTGGGTGCCAAGACCCACCACTCTGTCAGTGAAGAACCTTTTCCTGATGTCCAACCTGAACTTCCCTGATGCAGCTTCATTCCATTTTCTCTCACCAGAGAGAGGAGATCAGCACCTCCTCAAAAGCACTTTGTAGTCCTAAAAGACACAGAAGAGTTTATTTATTCACTCGTGGAATGAAATGGAGCAGCCACCTGAAAGACTGTAACACTACAGCAATTAAGGTCAGAGAGCAAAACACACTACAATGGGAAAAAGTTCTGGAAGGAAATGCTGGAAGGCAGGAAGCAATCAGCTAAGTTGCCCAGACCTTTAGTAGTAGTCTTGTTCGTTAATGATTAGATGGGTGAGAAAAACCGGAAACTTTTACTACAAAAAAATCAACATCAACACAATGGGATGCTAGTGATCTGAGTTGAACCGATGTAAAAGTCACAGGAAAGTGTCCAACTTACTATATTATCCCCACTATTTCCTTTATCACTTCTTTGTTTGTAAGGTCTGCCCCACCAAATATTTTAGCTGGCCATATCCTTAACCTCAATTTATGAATTTAAAAGACCATAAACACAGTGACATCACTGAGTTGTTGGGTTTTGGGTTTTTTTTGTAATTTTGGTACACAAAGAAAAACATTTACATTCTGGGAAGTATAATAGTAAGAAGCCAAGGAGAAACTCTTCCCAAAAATGCTACTTTGTTTTGAAAATAAGGAAAAAAACCTGTTCTGAAAGGTTTTGCTGTAGCTTTTAGTTGCTCAAAACTCACTTTACCTTACCAGTGGTTGATCACCAAACCGCGGAGAATAATGGCAGTGTTTGGAAAGCCAAATTGCTTAACCTCAAGAAAAAAGAAAGTGATGAAAAGAAGCTAAATAAGTGATGCAGGAAACAGGACTGACCACATCACACAGTCCCGTCACCACAACTGGGTGCCTGATTGACAGTCAGAGGAAAGTTGCCAAAGGCTGAACAAAGTTCCCTATCTTATGCATTACAAAATTAGGATCAGGGAAGTTACACACTGCTGAAGATCTACATGGAATTTCGTATGGCTGAATTTATTTTTTTAGAACAGTAAGCATTACATGGGGCTCTTCCTTTGCTTCGTCGGGCTGTATCTAGCAATCCCAGCTCCTTAAGAAGCTTGTCACTATTCTTCAACATTATACTAAGGTCAAAAAAGGGTGCATTCAGTTACTAACTAAAAGAAAGAATAATTTCATTATGCTTTTCAAATAGCTTGGTTTAATATTACTGCCTCTGTTGCACATTGCATCCCAACTAAAAGACCAATCAATATCCTTTCAATGAGTTGCTCTTGTTCGGATGCACAGCTGGCGAACTCCAGCACTCAGTTACATCTTCTGCTTGTGAGTCTCTCTTCCCACAATCTCTCATCATTTTGTTATACTGTTCCTCGCTGTTCTGTGCCATTTATATGACAAGGTAATATATGCCAATAAAAATATTAACAGACCCTGAAAATTTAACTGGTCTGCTGTATGTGAGTCAAGACGTCCCACAGTGGCTTTAAGAGATGGGGAGGGCGGACTTCGTTTCCTGAAGCTAGGAAACTTTGATTTTTAAAAACAAAGTGTGTGTTCAGATCAGCACTGGAGGAGGCAAGGCGTGAAGACTAGAAAGGCTATTGGAAACCAGCTTGCCCCAAATTTTATGAACAGGAGCCTAATAGTGTCTGAATCAAGAGGTGTGGAAGTCAAAGACTAGAAGCAGATCTCAACTCTACACTCGTTGTCCTCTTTCCTCCGTGTTAAGAATCATCTGCTCTTTTAAAATATGTTAGACTTAACTAAAGGCCTTCAAACTCAGGTCTAAGCTTCTCTGAGGTAAAACGGTCAACTCTCAAACACAACAACCTCTCACATTTGCCTATACAACATGTAATTACAGGTTAATACAATATTTTTTAAAAAAGTTTTTCTCTTCTTGTATTAATCTCTCTGATTCAGTCTAGCAGAAAATCAAGAAATTAATCAAAACCACACATGCTAAATCTGAATGCTACAGGTCCTTCCACTGTGAAAAGTTATTTCTCAGCGATCAGTATGGGACACGCATTTACGGAAACAATTTTCCTGATGATAGAGTGAAATGATGAAGCATCAACAGTTAGTGAATTTAGAGAAAGGTACATAATAAATACATTAGCAGAAAGAGAAATCTAACTAAGGATGAGAAGCACATGTCTCAAAAGCATGCTCTAAGCAATATCAAACTAATCTATTTCAAGGAAAATAAACTTATTCTTTCCTTCCACTGCTTGATTGAACAAGACCAGAACAAACCAGGCTACTCTCCAGTCATGAGGCAGTAGCCCAATTACACACAAACAAGGGTGAAGTCAAATGCTGTGTCTTTGTATTCCCAAAATAATTGGAACAAAAGACCAACTTAACCAACTGACTAAAATTGAGGGATTAACACCAGAGATTAACAGAAGTGTTTTCGGTTTAGTTCAACAAGTTGATATCAAATTAAGCAAACCAAAGGTTCGCTTAATACATCATACTAAAACCAAGAAACTCTAAAAACTTCAGGTAAGCATCTCTTATTTTCACTAATCTGTAATTCCAGTTTTGTAGATAAAATTCACTACCCCTATTTGCCCCATTTACATGCAGCTAAAAACCTAATGCGCAGCTTCCCAACTATTTAAATTCCTAGCATCTATTTACTAGGAAGCAAGTTTTGTGATAAAAATAATGAATACATTACCATAATTTTATAATTGATGTCAAATTCGAAATCAGGCTTCAGAGATTAAATAAAAAATTAATTATATGTCAAGTTCTACAATTATTTTTGAAAGCTGGCAGCAATTGAACTGGAAAAGAAACCCTTAACCTTAAAACCTTGCAACCTTTAGTTTTTATTGAAGCTAAGAGCATTAGAAATACAAACTCAAGGTGAACTCTGGAATAAATCTGTAAGATAATGATATGGGCGTTCCTTTGTTAAGAGAAATATTAATGCTTTAAGGACCTTCATAAAAACATTCAGTAGTTCAACAAATAAGTTTGTTCTGTTCTATTTTTTCTTCTGCTTTTGTTAATTGAGCAAACAGATGCAAAGCCAAAAATGACATTTATAAAATGGCTGATTAGACCTCAATGTGGATTCCTTCTCCCTGCA
Organism: Rissa tridactyla; assembly: GCF_028500815.1. NCBI lineage: Eukaryota > Metazoa > Chordata > Aves > Charadriiformes > Laridae > Rissa > Rissa tridactyla. Next base: position 152,156,488 of record NC_071466.1, read on the forward strand.
ACACGCTGGGTTAGTTGAATTTGGCCCTAACAGTGTGGGAAGAAGTCCCAAAGGTGCTGTTCTTTTTACCTTTAACTCTAGTGCACAAGCCAACCGCCCTCTGAACAGATCACACACAGCCAGTCACTCTTTCTGCTCAAGAGATTTGGCTGAAAAAAGTATTTTCTAAACACCAATAAAATCTTCCTTATGAATGGCACTTTATTGAGGTTTCAGAGAATATTTTTGTGATCTAAGATCACACGTGTCTCTTAACTGCAGTCCCACTAGCCAGAAAAGAAAACAAATCACAATATAGGAGTTGTTTTCTCTCATACGGGTATGCGATCTTTTCATTCCTTCTAGGATAATACCTGTTAAAACCAATAATTAAAAGAAAAATCCAATGTAAAAACCAGCCATTGAGACAATACCCTAAATGAAATACCATGTAAGGAGAACAAAATTTTAAAAGCAAAGCATTTAAGAACTATGCTAGAGCAGCTTTTGTTTGCCTTACAGGATATACCGAACAAGGTATCAAGAGAGAAAAGCCCTCTTCTAAAAATTTGCACAAATTTAGGATAACACTTGAACATTATCCTGTCATTTAGAAATTGCGTATGTTAAAGAATCAAGATATGTCTTACGCTTGCAAGCTGACAGCTACTGAAAACCCAGTCTTCAGCAAAAGGTATTAAGCCAAGCAGTTGTCAAGGACAAAAAAGAAAGCGCAGTGAATGTACCAATTTAGTGGAAAAGGATTTCTGATATAAAAGAAAAACACGCATGACAACATTCAGAGTCTTGCTCTAAGAAAAGGATGTGAGGACAGCGATGCTAGCAGGAGCATTCTGAAAAAATGTAAACCAGTCCATTTCAGGGCTAAAAGCCTAATGATTTTATGTCACTGAGATGCCCAAATAAAAATCATATATGATTTAGCTTATCTTCTTAAAAGCAAAACTGTTTTCAAGAAGAATCTTTCAAACAGATTCTCTCTATAGATGTGAAAAGCATTTACCCTGTTAGCTATTAAGAAGCTGTACCAAATCTGATCCAAAGTTGGCCATTGCCAGCGACTATACTGAGAAAAGTACGCAAAAGGATGGGGTTGATTGGAAAGCAATGTTATCAAGCTGTACCTTGCTGCAGCATCTTCATTATTATGAGAATCCGGGATGGGAAGTATACAGCTCTATTTTGGTATCCACTGGGTGAGACCAATTTCTAGTAATGAATGCAGACCACAGTGTCTCTCAGAATGGCATGTTTGGCATATTTCTTTCGGGTGCTTAGCAAACAGATTTATTAAGAGGTATCTCCTCTTACGAAATACATCCCGCAGCACTGGCTTTGACAGCTCACATCAGGTTAATATGAAGAGTGCCTACTGAGATGATTTGTTACACACTTTTGACTGCCTGCAAAATGAGGGATAGCAGCATTATTCGTAATAAATATACCACATGCAGGGCTGAATAGGCTATCTAAACAGTGCAGATGGCTTAGTTCCTCCTTCACTGATATAGCTGTAATACTGTCTTCTCAGTGCGTCAGCTGTAGGACTCCAGAATACAGCTAGGAATACTTTGCAAGTTTAGCAAACACCACTGGGTTTCTGGAGGACTCAGTGAGTGTTGCAAGAAACATTTATGAGTATCTCTTCATCAGAGGTAATATGCATGGACAAGTTTACTGGCTTACGCATTTGAGAAGGGATTTCTACCGTTTCACAGTAGGCGGATCTGCTACACAGGTAGTAAGTATGTCCACGAGTGTTTTGAATAAATACATTTTTTTTAACATATTCTGAAGGAGCACAGGAAAAAAAATAACTGGTGAAAAGATGCCCCATGTTTCAAACATCTGAAATATACTCTCACTGATATCCTCAGTGATCACAAAGTTCATAAATCAAATTATTTCTAGTTTGGAGTATCTACCAAGGAAGATAAATTCTTTATCTACACAGTTACACTACTCCAGTGAACTACTTTTTATTTGATGACCTTGAGATACATGGGCAAAATTAAGACTTTAATTGAGCCCCTAATCAGGACAACTGACTTGATGTAGCCTGTCACTGAGATATTTTCTATCTCCCTTCAATGAATTCATCTTCCAAGTAATTGGGGAACACTTATAATAATCAGGAAAGATCAACAAAATAACAGCCTTTGCTGTCAAGAAAAATATTCCTAACATAATCTCATATCTTTTCTATAAATTTTCTGTCTTTTTATGTGAAGACATACATTGCAGGTTGAAAGATTTAAGCAATGTTGAAAATCCAATAAGGAATTACTGAGGCTATGGTCAAAACAGTATACAGAAAGACAAGAGCAGACTTCCAGTCCCTTTCTACTTTGTAATAAAATTTCTCTACCTATAATTCAAAAAGCAGAGCCACACACACTTACTCAGGAACCCAACTTAATCAGGAATGAAGCCTTAAGCTTTGAAGAACTATGCACAAGACACACTACTGAGACCAGCATGAATTGCTGTAGTTTTATAGGTTATGCAGCGCTGATACCCAAGTCTCCTCCTGGACTTCCCAAAACAAGGGCACAAGAACATCACGAAACCTTCACTGGTGGTGCTAAGTTTCAGTTTTAGAGGCACCGAGGAAATCTTTGCGTCTGATCAGGGTGCATGAGGAGGCTGAGGGATGGCAGCAGTCTGATTTGGATGGGATCTGAACTGCAGCTACTATAACGCAAAATTCTTTTGCCTCAGCAGGTATTTATTCTGAGCAAAATAAACTTAAATGTGATAGTAAGAATGGTTCTGAGTTTGGGGATCTGCTGTTTCTTTACAGACACAGAAAAGTAGTAATTTTTAGGAAAATTCAATGCATACAACAAGAGTATGATTTACCTGTAGAAGTATGGGTGGGAAATTTAATGAAAACAGATGATGCTATAAGAAGTCTCACAACATAACTCAGGAGAAAAATTAGAATAAGTTGGGAATAGCATGTACTTAGCCCTTCTATTTACTATTAGCCAACACAGTAATACTTTAAAATGATCTTCCAAATGTTTGGCTTTTGTTCACACTATAACATTTTTGCCCAAGTTACAATAACATTTGAAGCTTTAAGCATCCAAAAACACAAAACAGACTCCTTCAGCTACATTTCAGCTGTTATTTGTTCATGTGATCCAAGAATACTCAAAAAGAACATGGAAATTAGCAGTCAAAGGAAAAAAAAAACCTCAAAAACTGTCTGCCATGCCCCATCCCTTTGAGCAGACATCTGCATACTCCATATTAAAATGTGAAATTTCTACTGAAAGAAAGAGATAGGAGAAAGGGAAGAAGGCATGTCATAAACTAAGGAATAAAAACAACAGATATTTGCATCTCACTGATAACCTTTATAAAATAACATGGTCTCTACTATGCCTATTACTTATAATGCAGGGAACAATCCCTTTAATTGGAAGATATGATCACGAAACATTTCCTTTAAGAAGAAATTACATAAAATGTTGCAGTTATTACATAAAATGTTGCCGTTATTACATAAATGTTGTACTCCAAATGCACCAGAAACCCCCATTTTTTCACATTGCAAGTTGGTGGCCACTTTTCCAGTATAACTAGTAACTCCATTTAATGCTCTCTCCCAGGTTTTTTTTTTTCATAAAAGCAAATGATGAAAAATATTTCCTGTGTGCAGTGCAAGAGAACAGGGAGCACGCAAACAATGCTAAAAGAAAAGATACCTTATGTTGATTGAGGTATCAATCCTTTAAAATGTGTTGACCTGTCAAATACTGAGAAAGTGTTTGCTCTTATAGCCTTTATATATATCGCTAGAAGGAGTTAGTAATAAAAAAAAAATAAGTCTTTCTAAAATGTTTATTCAGGTCTCTGTGACATTGCCAACATATTCTGCTAGTATTTTGTATGCAAAGTGAAAATTACACACTGAAAAATGAAGTGAATGTGTGTATCTATCTAGTAGCTGGTTATAAGTTAACAGTATTAGTGCTGTTATTTATTTGGTACAATTACCTGAGGAATTCAGGCACATCCAGCAAAACCAAGAATCCTACCAGCTGAAAATTCAAAAATTAAACAGAATATGCTTCTTTTTTTAAACACTGCAGACTAAAGGAACTAAGTGAGCATATAATGCAGATTATTACAGAGTAAGGCAGGCCTAGAGAAAGAACCAAACAACACCGAACACAATACTGATAAGAGAGAACATGTATGACAGGAGATGCTCCCAAAGGGATGTATTTTCAAAGATACAGCATCCCCACTAAAGCCTGCCTGGCTAAGATTCTTCACCCTTACATACACTTGTAGGGTAAAGTTGCTTTATGTCACCTCTCTTTTAGTTCCCAGCATGTGGGACTTCATCAAACATGGCATGAACAACTCAAACCATTGAAAAAGCAAGGGGAAGTTTGCAGACAATCTGAGTTTTGCCGGCATTCAGAATGGAAACAATCTGGTCAGTGCTATTACTGAAGTTGGACTGATGCTGAAAGCTAAGGAAGACTCGCTTTTCAGAGCTACCGTCTGCGAGCTACAGTAGTCAGAACTGACAGAAGTCAGAAGTCTGCATGCTAGAAGGGAGATAAACAACACAGGGGAATAGGAACTAGTAGGAAAGGAGCCTCAGTTTTCTGTTGGCTTGGCACCTTTTGTGATCTGTTGTTAAGGCTGGCACTGAGCCGGCCTGGCAACTGCTAGTTGTTGGCAGCTGTTAATTTCTAGGACCAAATTAGGCTCTTCTAGTCTATCTACAGAGAGTATTTTGCAACTCTAATTCTTTCTCATCCTTGATTTTTAAAAAGTGAGATAGGTTACTTGTAAAGATCAAGTTCATTCCAGAATGCTTGAAAGAAAGATGCTGGAACTGAATCACTCCAACCCCACTGTCGCCCCAAAACTACCGTCATGCTTGGTCCCAATTTCTATCAAATCTATTCAGTATTGCAAATAGATACATAATAATGTTCCATGTAAAACCACTTTATTTCAAACTAAGTATGCTGAGTCACTAAAGGGATAGGTGGCACTTTACACCTTAGAGCTAGGAGTTAATTAGTCAGTCATGAACAGAAAGTGACAACTGGAAATATTTTGTTCTCCAAGGAAGTGAAAACACATTTATTTTAATTAAGAAGAATGGCCTATGCGCTGTATAAGAAGGAAAGGAAGTTTCTGAGAGTATGATTAAATCTGCTTGAATTACCTGGGGTACTTCAAGAAGACTGGCTAGAAAAGCTGAAATATTCCAGCATGAGAGGGGCCCTCTATTGTTTGCAAATGAAGAACATGTCATGCAGATGGAGGGAATACTGGACTACACCACCCTGTCAGGACAATAAAATGGAAGAGAACCACGGAAGAGAAAGGAAAAGGGGAAAAAAAGAGCTTACTAATTTAATCTTAGTGTAAGAACGTTAAGCGTGTTCTTATCTTGCAACATCTATAATAGCCTACTTGGGATTTTATGAATAAGCAATTTTATTTTCATTTTACAGTAATGTGATTAAGAGTGATTTCAAATTAATTGAGTGATAGCAATAGAAGTGTGTATTGAATCGATAAACTGTATGTCTGTAATAAATCTTTACATTTACCTAGCATATTTTTCATACAAAAGATGAGAAATTACTTGCAGAGAAGATGCACAGAGAAGTTACAAAAGTTGGTTTCACGGGAACCAGGATGAAAAATATTAGCTAGTGACCAGCGGTAATAAGAAATGCTCTCAATTGATAAGTAAAGTAGTGAAAGGCACATCTGAAACACAAGGATTCCAATGCCCTCATGTGAGGCAGTGAAGTCACCTTGTGTGCAGGTCCAAAATGGAACTTGATCTTCACAAGTAACACAAGAACAAAAGGCAGCATTTCAATTCAGTCACAGGCACAGACTAAACACATGACGAGTAACTTCGGAGCCAGCTGTAAATCTCACAGCAGAAAAATGCTCTGTCTCAACCGGGCAGCTGAGAAGATGCAGAATCAAGTATGCTCTATCATACTTGCCCACAACCTGAACAAGAGAATGGATGTGATGAAAAGGGATGCGAATACTGCAAATGGAAAATGGTTCTTTCAACCCGAATGACAAGGCACAACAGCATCCCTGGTAACTGCAGATGCAGAGTAGTAAAACCCCATACTGTCAGATCTAAGGTCCCTGTCTCAGTCTAAGCCCTCAGCCAGCAAGGGAAGCTTACAGAGGGCATATAAAAAACACAGGAAACAGAGATAATTTCAAATTTTATCTTTTCTGATTCTATGAACACCAATAAGGTTTGAGAGCACCTGTATTTGGGGGTGGAGGAAGGGGACAGAAGTAGGAGGAGCTACTATTGTCCTCAGGCATTGCATGTGTATAAAGGCAACATTAGGAATCTTGAAAGAAAAATGTCTGGTAAAACTATTATTTATGAGAGGACAAGCCTATTAATATCACACTGACATGTATCAGAGTGATGCATTATGCCAGAAAGCAGCAGTTCTTGGGTCTTTTAAAAATTGATTAAAAACTGAGAATACGAGTAGAAATTTGCAAGAAGTGCAAATACTGAAAACCCCTCCCCCTATATTTTTCTTACTTCTTTCTTTTCTTACAGCTGTAGTGCTATAAAATAACAAGACAATTCTTGTTTATCCTATTTTTCAAGGTCAATATTATGCAGCAAATTCTTACCAAAACCACACAAATATTGTAGAGTTTGTCCAAGAATACAGATTAACTTATCACAGTAAGTTAGAACCATGGAGTCATTTTGGTTGGAGGGACTTGGTTGGAAGCCTCCTCCTAGAGAAAGTGATGCGTTACAATCTAGACAAGTGGTCTGTGCAGTGGGTGGGGAACTGGCAGACCGGCTGCACCGGGAGAGTGGTGGTAAATAGCTCCTTTTCAAACTGGCAACCTGTCACAAGGAGGGTCCCCCAGGGATTGATACCGGGCCCAATGCTGTTTAGTATCTTCAGAAGTGATCTGGATGATGGGATCAAGTGTACCCTGGTGAACTTTGTTGATGATACCAAATTAAGTGGGAAAGTGGAAACTTCGGAAGGGAAACCACCCTGCAGGAAGACCTGACAGGCTACAAGAGTGGGCTAACAAGAACCTTATGAAGTTCAACAAGGACAAGTGTAAGGTCTTGCACCTGGGAAAACATAATCTGGGAGCACAGCACAGGCTGGGATCTACCTGGATGGGGAGCAGCTCTGTGGAAAGTGACCTGGGGGTCCTGGCGGACAACAAGTTCAATATGAGTGAACAGTGTGCTGCTGCAGCAAAGAAAGCCAACAGGATGCTGAGTTGCATTTAAAAGGGCATCAGCAGCTGAATAAAGAAGTCGTTATCCCACTCTACTCAGCACTTGTCAGGCCACACCTGGAATACTGTGCTGAATTTTGGTCCCCACTATACAAAAAAGATGCGGGCAGGCTGGAGAGGGTCCAGAGAAGAGCCACCAAGATGGTCAAAGGACTGTGAAGGCTGCCGTATGAGGAAAGGCTGAGAGAACTGTGTTTGTTCAGCCTTGAGAAAAGAAGGCTTAGGGGAGACCTTATCACCATGTTTCAGTATTTAAAGGGTGGCTACAAAGAAGATGCAGAATCCCTTTTTACAAGGAGTCACATCGAAAAGGTGAGGGGTAATGGGTACAAGTTGCTCCAAGGGAGATTCTGATTGGACACAAGGAAAATTTTTCGCCACGAGAACAATCACCCATTGAAATAATTTCCCCAGGGAAGTGGTGCGTTCCCCAACATCAGACACTTTTAAGATTCAGCTGGGCAGGGTGCTGGGCCATCTTGCCTAGACTGTGCTTTTGCCAAGAAAGGTTGGACCAGATGATCCCCGAGGTCCCTTCCAAGCTGATATTCTATGATTCTGTGATCTCTGAAGGTCATCTGGTTCAATCCCCTGCTCAAAACAAGGACAAATTAGAACAAGTTGCCCATAGCTTTGTTCAGATGACTTTTGAATATCTCCAGTGATCAAAACTCCTCAGCCTCTCCGGGCACCTGTTTCAGTATCTGACTACCATTATTGTGGATTTTTCCCATCAATTATTTCATTGGAACTTAGACTGGAATGTGTTGCAGCTTGTGTCTGTTGCCTCTCAACCTTTTACTGAACACCTCCGAGAACAATCTGTCTCCGTCTTCTCCAAATCTTTCCATTAGGTAGCTGAAAGATGACAGTATGATCTCGCATAAGGCTCCACTTCCTAGGCTTGAACATACCCAGTTCTCTCTGCCCCTCCTTATATGTCAATGTGCTGAAGCACCTAGTCATCTAACTGGCCTGCCTGCTGGATTCACTCCATTATCCCAATGTCTGTCTTGTACCTGAAAGCCCCAAACAAGATGTAGTATTCCAGGTGCAGCCTCACAAGTGCTAAGTAGAGAGAAACAACCATTTCTCTTGACCTGCTAGGTGTGCTTCTGCTAATACAGTCCAGTATGCATTTGGCTTTCTTCACAGTAACGTGAAACTGTTGACTCAAGTTCAACTTGTCCTCTGCCACCCCATGGTCCTTCTTTATGAACCAGCCTTCGAACCAGTTGGCCCTCAGTTGGTACAGATGCAGGGGTTATTCAAGCCCAGGTGCAGAGCTTTGCACTTGCCTCTATTTAATGTAGAATACAATCACAGAATCGCCTAGGTTGGAAGGGACCTTTCAGATCATCTACTCCGACCATCAACCTAACGCTAACAAAAACCATCACTAAACCATATGTCTAAGCACTACGTCTACCGAACTTTTAAATACCTCCAGGGATGGTGACTCAGCCACTTCCCTGGGCAGCCTGTTCCAATGCTTCATAACTCTTTCAGTGTAAAAATTTTTCCTAATATCTAATCTAAACCTCCCCTGGCACAACTTCAGGCCATTTCCTCTTGTCCTATCACCTCTTACTAACGCCCACCTCTCTACAACCTCCTTTCAACTTCATGAAGTTTCTGTCAGTTCATTTCTCCAGCCTGTCAAGGTCACCCTAAATAGGAGCCCTGCCCTCCAGCATATACTCCCCATAGTCACTCCCTCAGTTTGCTATCATCCGTTAAATTTTTGAGGGTGTATTGTGTCTCATCATCCACGTCATTAAAAAGACATTAAACAGTACCGATTCCCCTCTGAGCCAGACATCTCATCACTGAAGGCAATCAGGTTGATCAGGCATGATTTGCCCTTGTAAATCCATACTGGCTGTTCCCTATCACCTTCTTCTCCTTCAGATGCTTGGAGATGGCTTTCAGGAGGATCTGCACCACAAACTTGAAGGTGGGCATGATGTTTGCCATCATGAGGATCTTTTCCTGACAGCCATGAGCTTTTGAAGATGATAGAAAGAGTCCTCGCTATGACATCAGCTGGCTCCCTCAGCAACCTTGTATGTATCTGATCTGATTCCATCAATGTGCATATTTCTAATTTGTTTAAATGGTCTGTAACTTGGTCTTCCACTTCTGTGGGTAATGCTTCACTCCTGCAGACTCCAGCACTATGCTCAGGGATCTGAAAGGAGTCCTTATGACTAAAAAAGGAGGAAAAGAAGCTACTGAGCTCCTCATACTTTTCAGTGATCTTTTAAAAATGTCTCCTACACAACTGAGCTCTCTGTAACTATCATATTATTTTTGAGTCCAGGGTCTGTTAAAGCTTTTGGTACTGTCAGTTATGGAAACATTTGCACCAAGACTATTTTACCATAGACACATAAATTCCCTGTCTGTCCATACACTTACCTGGCTTTTAGAGTTTTAATAGAAATAAAAATCTAGCCATTTGTGGAGATAAATTTTTACACAGAAGTTAGCCATTAAGGAAGAAAAATAACCTTCAGATTTTATTCTTTTGACTAATGTGATGTGACACATATGGGTTAGTCAAAATGTTTAATGTTGCATGAAGTTTGAATGATAATTTCAGTTAATCTTCTGATGATGACGTGCTAGATAATTTGTTAACTTTGGAATATAATAACACAAAGACACGTTTTAAAATGTATTCTAAATAATGTTGTGTTTTGATGTTTCAAATAGTATGGTAAAAAGACATCTTTTTTCTTATATCCAAAAAAAGCTAATTGTGAGAGATTCCTCTAATGTCTCAGAGCATTCGACTCAGAGCTCTTCAGAATTCATAGCATACTGTTGACATACAAACATCCCCCCTAGTGCCATATCCAGTCACGTGTCTTCCTAATGCTACCTCAGTTCGAATTCCCACAGGAAAGCTGCGTGCTTTGTGAATACACGTACTGAAAATAGAGCATTAACACAAAAAGAAAAACAACTCATCAGTGTCTCATATAATTGAATTAATTTCAGCAGGTAAAAGGAAAGAAATCAGATCATATGAGACTGCAGAAAAGTGAGAGAATTCTGAGACGATGTGCAGCTGTGAATAATTTTGCTTTGTTAAGATGCAGTGAAATGAGGCAAGAAAAAAGGACCTTTGACAGAAAAGCTACAGACTCCACTTCAAACGGAGGAAGAAAGCTCTGATAATCACTATACGTAAAGCAAGTCCACTGACCTGTTTTAAGGAAAATCACAGTTCTATTTTGTGCCCTACTCATCACCACCCAACCTTCAGAGCCAACAAGCCTGACGCCTTCATTTCTTCCTTTCCCCACTATCATCTTGTGGATGCCTTACTTCTCACTTACAAGAAATAGACAACTTAAAAGCTGAGTACTTTTTAATGTAAAGCATTCCATAAAGCTGTTTTTGCTCTGCATAGAAATAAAGAAAAAAATACATTAAACAGAAAACAACCATTAGAGGTTGTTATTTTTTAGATGATGAAGGAAATTTCAATGGAAACTTCTTTGAACACAATGTATCTGACTTTGCTGAGCTAAAATGAACCATTGCTGACTAGACATGCTTAACAGTTTCATCATTTGCTCATGTGCTTAATGAACATGGTGGCAGAATGAGGACCAGAGTCTCCTGAAGGTATGAAACTAAAGAGCCAGCGAGTGAAATTTCTCCTGGCAGCCCAGGCACTGACTCGGTACTCAGATGCACAGCTTCCTGGAGACAGAGTATATGGTGCAGTGTATATATTTCTGTCACAACGAAAAACCCACAGGTATCATAGACTATTTGCCTGTAACTAACTGCTTTGTTTTTTAATAATTATTGAATAGTATCCCGAGTTTCCTCTATTTACTTAACTTTCTATGCGACATTATCTGTCATTTTCTTATAGAAGAATATGTTTTAAATATTTCTTTGGTGGTTAGATGTGTTCTCTTTAACATAAATTTAAGACTCTGGAAAAAGGACTGAAATTATCCCCTCAGATTCAGCATTTTGGCTTTATTTTCATTTCATAAGGCTACACTTGAGTTGCTACGCTGACATTTAAATTTTACGTGGACACTCACAGCAGAGACTTTGATTTGGATTCATGTCACCAGCGTGCACTCATCTAATCACCAAACCACTTTGCTTTGCAGAAAGGTTTACAATATTTTTTTTTTTTTATTGCTCCCTATTGCATCAAATTCTCTTTGGTATAGCAAGAAATCCAGAAAACTTCTTTCTCTTAAGATCTGGATTACTTGCTTCAAAATATGACAGACAGTACAATTAACCACGTGATGTAAACTATTAGACAATCTGACAGTACAAAGCAGGACAATAAAACACAAGCCTCATGTCCTACAAGTTCCAGGTATTTTTCCATTCTAGTGCTATGCTAAGAAGAGAAATTGTTGATAAATAGCATGTTCAATGTTATTCAGCAGACTAGATATAAATAACGGTGATAAATTAAAGCTAAATGCAAAAAAAACCCCAAACCCAACAACACAGTTAAGCTGTTTGTTACCCAATTTGAAGCTAGAAATCTTGCTTTTGCTTTATCAATATAGCTCATTCTTTCCTTGAAAAGTACGCAGTTGCTCACTACAGCACCTGATTTTTTCAGTTGTGTTACCTTTTTCCAGTCTCAACTTTTGTCACACGTATAGATAAGAACTGTAGGTTATGACGTGGTATTTTTCTATTTTTTCCTCTGCTGCATGTAATGACAGCAGAATAGTAGTATTGGGCTTGTTACTCTTGAACTCAGCATTGGATAGTTCTTTATGCAAAGCTGTCAGCAACAGAGATGCTTAGCAAAAACTGCTTATAGAAAACTGCTTTAATCCCCATGCCTTCCAAGTCTATGTTATTTACTATGAATCAGTATGACATCCACTCCAGGCCCTCAGACTTCCGAGCAGTAAGCACATGTCATAACAGCAACAGTGATGCGGATTACACTATTACGTTCTGGTTCACTGAGTTTTATCAACAAGAGAGAGAGGATGAAAGCTTAATAGATCAGAAAATTCAGAGGTTTTGCACTGATTACAGTAAGCAAAGCTGTGCTTGATGAGAACAGATATAATTCAGAGTATTTCTTCCTGTTTCTAGAAGACAGACATACCTAACACGTGTTCTCACATATTCAGTTCTTTTGCAGGAAGACACATTTGCTTTAATGTCTGAAAAAATAACTGCTTTACATCATTATGAGAAAAATACAGTTATGGTTCCCATAGTAGCTTCCACTGTAGAATGTAACTTCACAGAACAGCTATTTTTTCCTGTGTTGCAGTTAACAGTGATTAGGCAATCACTGAAATGCACAGGAAAGAAAATGAGTCTTACTGCACCCCCTGTAATTTTCCTGCTTGCTCTTAGGAGAATCTTTTCGTTTTGTTTCTGGCCAGCAGGGATTTTGTAGTTCCAAGAGCAGTCATTCCACCTATTTCTTTACACTCTTGATTTATTTTAACAAATACATGAAAAACCTCAGTAACATAGCAATTAATTATAAAAAATGAAGAAAAAATTAAAAAACAAATCAATAAAACTGCTAAAAAACTGTAAGGACAGAATGGACAATCTGTTTAATGTCTTATCAGAAAACTTCAAAGATCCTAACACTTGGCCACCTCAAACTGCAGTCATATCTTCTTTAGCCAAATTTTACAATACAGTCTAAATGAGAGAAATGAAAGTTATGGTTACATTGTCTGGGGAAAGAGAAATCATGCTGGTCTCATAAAAAACACATCCAAACTAAAAATAGTTCCCGCTCTTGATCATCATTCCAGCATAGGTACAGGTATTGATAAAAACCCATAGCCATCTGGATTGAAGCAGAAATATTTTGACAGATGGATTCTGTAACACTTAGGACTTTATCAGCCACACAAAGCTCAAACTCCACCCATGGCAGCAACCAGCAAATACGGACTGCCCAATGAAAGTCCTGTTCATGCAAGAAAAGACACGGTGTGTATTTCAGAGGAGAATGCTCACAGGGCAGAAAAGCTTCCTGGCAGTTCTGTGCTTTGGGATCTGAAAAAAGAGGGTCATTCAAGGACAGTCCTCCTCTCCCCAACAATTACAAGTATGCCAGTACGGCACACAGAATACGGAAGGTATTGATGGACAACAACATGATTAACTTCCAATCTTTTTCCAGTTTGTGGGAGGAAGGAAAATACGCAGCCAAGGCCACAAGTGCAACGTCTGTGCCAAACCAAGGTCAGAATGCTGACACAATTTAAAGGCGTCAGCAGCATCGCAGCATCGTGGGATTCCACTCACCACCACATTTTTCACAGTGTTAATCAGGAATAGAAAAGCCGGATGTTGGTTGATAACTCAGAACTTCAGTCATTAAGTAGTGGCTTTCTGGGCAAAGACACTGCCTGAAATAATTATAATCATTCCTTCGTCAGGAGTCACAGATGCTTTCTACCAAACAGACTTTATCAGCAAAGACTAGAATCCAAAATGGTTCAGAGCCTTTTAAAGGCAACTGGGTGTCATTATCTAATGTACTCTGACTTGTTTTACGTAGGCAACAGTAGTTTACTCATAGCTATTCTATTGAAATCGCAAAATCTATGTTTAGCAACTGCTATTAAAATATAAAAATAAAAAATTGAGCCACAGCTGAAAGACTTCAAAATGTAGTCTCTTGGGAGGTATTTTTCAGTAGTGCCTTCAACAAATTTATCCTCTTGCTAATTTACTTATCCTTAACCCTCAGGCCTTGGTTCTTTCTGACAGCACAACACATTCAACTGCACCAAAACTACTTCTGCAACATCACTGCAAGGTTTCAGGCACTGATGCAATGACAAAAAAACAATAAAGTATGGATGACTAGTATTTTAAAGTAATTAGTTCTATACTCAACGCCATGTATCAGAGAACACGGCTATTAGCCAATCTTTTTTCTTCTTGAAGTAACAGCTAAAACCAGTAATATATAAACTGTCTTGCTTCAGCTTCCTGTTCCTGTAGTTTTTTTCCCTTGAAAGGCTTCATTGGTAAGTCTTCCCCCTTCTTCCCAGTGATTTACAGTGGTTTGATACAATTCTTTCCTTCAAGTACAAGTTTCTTCTAAATGTGCACCCTATCCAACCCATCCTCCTACACAGAATTAACCAAATCTCTGATGTTTTATTTTGTAGCTCATGTGATTTGATGTGCAATCTTCTGTGAGATCTCATTTTTAGCTGAATAGTCTTATACGGTCTTATAAACACCCTTATTAAAAGCGAATACTGACCTTGAGGTGAGGCTGAAGGAAGCAGCAAATCCAGGAAGGAGATGCGAAAGAAAAAGAGTTAAAGCTTGTGAAAACAGTGTCCAGAGATAAGGCAGTTCAAGAATACAGGACAAAACAAGCAGATTTAAATCAGGTAATGACACACAGACACACAATCCTTCACAAACACAGAGCTGCATGTTTTATAGACATCTAATTAAAAAAAAAAAAAGAAAAAAAAGACATTTATATTAGATTACACCATTTCATTTAGAGGCAACTTTCTGTAGAGAAAATAGTCTCTAATACATAACAGTTCTTGGGAAAGGGGAATAAGCCAACTGTAGAAAACTCAGGATTTACATCACATCACTAGCAAGCATCCTCCTTTCAGAATTCTAACAAATATTTTGAAAATGTGGAGTTTGACTATCTAATGTGTCCCTTTATGCCATTTTCTAGGGGCTTATTTTCTCTCCATGAGCAAGACACACATTTTTTTTTCTACTTTTCCTGCAGACAACCCAAACTTGTCAAAAGGGAATAGAAGGGCGAAAAACCCCAACCATGGAGTAAAGTCGTTAAGTCCTGAAGACTTGTCAAAGCTGAAACTACACCTTACTTTTGACATTGAAGTCATCCTTCCAAAAACAAATACAAAAAGCATCTGCCTCTTCTTTGTGCAATATCGCTGTCTTAATTCTCCTATATAAGGTGCAATCTAAAAACAATAATGACCAAACAGGCATATATTTGACAGTTCTCTCCAACATCGCTCAACAGCAAGACTGACCAAGACAAAATGCTGGAGTTCCCTGTATGTCATGAGGTCCCATAGGTTCATTATTGCTCCCCCCCCACCGTACCCCCCAAATATCTCCAATATCTTTTCATAGGCATCTGCTGTCAATTTCACTGATAACAGCAAGGTGAGTCAACAAGAAGCCATAAATACAGATCTTTTTCATCTGATTTTAAACTTTATCTTTTTTCAGAAGAGAGGAGAAGCAAATATTCTGCTGTCCAAAGTGGCAATTTGGCTTCTGCAACATAAGTTCTACTTCTCCCATGGCAAAATTTCACTCTAAAAAGGCATGATATTGTCTGGAGAAAAACACTTCTATAGGATAGGCTGACTGCTATATGCTTTATTACTCTTGGTATATGGAACCATGTAAATGACATCTGAAGTCCTTATTTCTGGCATCAATTTTACAAACAACAGTGTAGGATATTGAATTTGTACAAGCAGCAATTTCAGAGCGAGGTACAGCTGAGAAGCGTATTGTTGGTCTGTAACAGATAAACTAGTGTAAAGATACTTTTCTTTGGCTTTTAAACTAACATTCTTCAAACTCAGTTCTTCAAGGACAGCTGTTGTAAAGGCTGTGTTATTTGGGGATTTTGGGAAAGATGCGACTTGCAAAATGCCAAATACCACACCTCAGTGTTTGATCTTGCAGTAAGTTATAATGTTCCAAAAGCCTCAGTTAATTCACACAGAAAAGCGTGTAACTAACAATTCTTTCTGACTGAAATTCAAGAGTACGCTCTCTAAGCTGAGCTGCAGAACTATAACTGGTCAAACAAAAATTTAACAAAAGGGAACAAAAAAGTGAAAATAAATGCTTGGTTAGATATGGGAATAAATAAGGTAAGGAGAAAAAAGCTTCTCTTCTTTTATGACTTATTGAATCCAGATTATGAAAGTTTAAGACTTCTCATTCTGTGTTTCAGAGACCCTTTGTAGTTACTAGTCCTATTGTAATGATGTTGTAATATTGTTTCTTCAATTTAACACTGAAAAAAAGTACAGGCTAGAATTCAGGATAGGTCTGTAGAATTTGAATGAGCCATCCTGTTCTTTCAACTGCTATTAAAGGAAGCATCATTGCTGGCACAAGATGAAAGCAAAACAATACCTGAAATGCTATGTTGAGGTCACATGCAATTTTTTGTACGCTACAGAAGTATTATTTAGCCAGCTGCACAGGATTTGAATAGATAATAATTATTACTACATCTTCATTTTGTTATGGAATAAATTATTTCTTCCAAAGAAAAATACATTTTGTGTAATTGCTAGCCCCTTTTTCCATGTTTTTTTTACAGGAGTTCAAAATATTTTTTAAAATGTGGATTTTAGGATAATCTTAATATTTATCCAACCAGAGATGAGGAATATGTCAGCTTTGGAAGCACATTATACTCAGAAAAAAATCTGGAACTGTGCTGTCACTCAAAGTAAAACCGAGGCAGATACCTGAAACTGCCAGCTATCAGGAAGTCAATGGGGATCTGCGACATACTGGAGGTGAAGCCTCAGCGCACGGGGCTACATCAGTGAAATTGAGCAGAGGAGCGCAGCAAGCATCTGCCCCAGGAAGCAGCCCCAAGCAAGCAGGATCAGATACATACCGACACATGCCCATTACAGAGCAAAATAATAATTTTCAGTTTGTACTATTTCCCTTCGAGCAAGAACACACACTTGCAGCATTCCTTACAAGATCCAGCAGCAGTGCTTCTGCCCAGCCCCATTTACTGTGTACTCCGATGCAATAGTCACACAGGGAGACAATACCATTGTAACACCAAAAGGCAGTCTTGGAGAAATCCATTGTCTTTTAAATCCGATTGTTGGTGAGATGTGAAGACTTTAGTATTTTAATTAAGAGATATATATATATATATTTTTAAAAAGCTCTTGATTATTCCAGACATAATTTTTTCCACCTACTTGTACATTACAGGGATTGGAATGAGTCTGCTACATCAGTCTCAGATGTACTTAGGGAGAAGTTTATGTAACGATTTCTAGTCAGCCTTTGAATTCTGCTTGTCTGACAGTGAGTGACTGTGTATATTCACTGCTGTGTTGTTCCTTCAAAGTAGTCTGACAGGCATTAATATGCACTTGATCTTCCTTGTGTCAGTCAAAGCAGAAAGGCTATTTATGTTTACCACTTTTGATACCTTTTCTTGGTAAAAGAACGATGGCTGGTCTTTTCCTTTGTTTTTAGTTGATATTTATAGGGACAGAGAAGAGATGGAGAGACAGAGAGACGGAAGGTTTGTGTGCGCATCCATGCACACATGCATGCACCATCTAAGAGCGCAAACATGACCGCAGATGGCCATGGAGAATTACTGTTGCTATTTCACTGGCTTACTTGGCGATTACTGAATTTTACTTTTGTTCTTACTGTAGTCCAAGACAACGTAAGGATCTGCCACTTTTATTTTTACTGTTTCAGTTGCATAAAAGGGGGGTTTTGGTGGTGACTGAAACAAAGCTACAAGACAACTTTTGTCAAGGCAGGTAACAGCGAAACCATGATATGCAGATGAGGCTCATTGTTTACAGCATTTTCTTTCTCCACTGATTTTATAATTACTTTAATTACATCATAGCTCTTACACTCTACTGATCTAGCAGTTAGATTGGGAGATATTTGCTAAATAAAACCCATAATTGCTACAATGTAGGCATAGTATAAATCATCAGATGACAACTCCTAGATTCATTACAGATAATAGAGTTAGGTGTGAGAGGGAATGCTGGATAACCACCTTGACTTAATGACAAAACCAAACAGGACTTCAATGCTACAGGAAATCTGGCAGAAAAAGAAGCCTTCAGAAAAGTTCACAACCAGAGCTTCTCAGCGGTCATAAGTACTTCTCTAATGTAACTTCCTTCTTGGAGGACTGAAGATCAGATCCTCGGTGTTGGAATAGTAAACAAACCAACGCTTTCAGTCCATCGCTGAATTTAACAGAGGAGATAGTCTGCACTCAGGTCGGTAGAGATGAATCACTGCTTAATAGTCCTGCCTGCTTGAACATGGAAATAATACTAGAGCAAGTACCCAGGCTTAGCTGGCTCAACGATGGGCTAACACAGCAAGCTCATTTGGCCAAAGCCTGTACCAGCCCTGACCATCTCACTGGCTGGACTAATTGGGGTTCTTTGACCTCAGTTTTTAAACCAGCTGTTTCTGCAATATCACAAAGTTTCGGTTTCTCCCAAAATACAGGAAAAGGGAGAGAATGAGAAATAAAGGACAGCTAAAAAAAGAACAAATGGAAAAAGGATATCCCATTATATGAAAAAGGTGAGGATGGACTGAGGAGTGACTGTAAAATCGCTATGATGGCTTTTTTATCTGGTGATCTCTACAGATGGATTTGCAATTACTGGCAGTCTCTCTCTCGCTTCTTTTCTTAGTTGTAGGTTTCAAAAGTGATTAGTGAGTTTGAGTGTTGATCTTAAGGCACTTTAACAAAGGCTGACTTTCAGAGGGCAGACACTTGCTTTCTGAAAATTGGCATACTTTCAAATGTCTGAAGTTAAATAACTGTAAGTAAAAGTACCTGCATAGAATCACAGGGTTGGAAGGGACCTCTGGAGAACATCTAGTCCAACCCCCCTGCCACAGCAGGGTCACCTAGAGCAGGCTGCACAGGAATGCATCCAGGTGGGTTTTGAACGTCTCCAGAGACGGAGACTCCACCACCTCTCTGGGCAGCCTGTTCCAGTGCTCTGCCACCCTCAAAGGAAAGAAGTTCTTCCTCACGTTTAGGTGGAACTTCCTATGCACAAGTTTGTGCCTGTTACCTCTTGTCCTGTCACTGGGCACCACTGAAAAGAGCCTGGCCCCATCCTCCTGACACCCACCCTTTAAGTATTTATAAGTGCATGTTATATTCTTATCTGTTTAGAGTGGTTATTTGATATCAAATGTATTAGTTTTTACTCTGTGAAACCCGATGTGGGACTTCAGGCCTAATGTTCATTTTGTATGAAGATAAAGCAAGATTGAGAACAAAGAAATGACTTCTTCATTTCTTAGCTTGGAAATGATGAAAATCTTAATATTCAAGAGATCTGTGTGCTCAGAGGTGGAGCTGGACTAACTACGGGCCTGACCACTTCTTTCCATTACAAGACCTTGTTCTCAGTTGCTTGCCAAATATTAACAAATTGTGCTGAAATTTTCCCTGACAAGGTGTCAGCCTCACCCAGGATTTTTTGGGGACAATTTAAGCTACCTCCTTCACACACCATGGGCAGCATTCTTGTGTAAAAAATTGGTTCACGTGGTTAAAGACTGTGGCACTTTACTGTGATACACAGGCTCACATAAGAGGTGAATTAAAATTACATTGCAACCTTCATTTTGGACAGTACTAAGTTTTGAGTTATTAACATTAGAATCTTAATATTCATTTAAACTAGGGATTTCTGAGGTAAGTGGATGAGAAAAAACAACAAAAAATTCTGCCTTGTAATAATACCACGCAACCATGAAATAAACATATGTTATTTGCTTTTATGATTTATGGTACCAAAATGGATTGTAGTGTTTTAAAGTGATAGTTAATTATTTCAGTTTTTCCTACACCTGAATCAGAGTTCTGTTTATTTTTGGAGGACTTTAATGAGCTATGATAATACAGAATTATAGCCACACCATCTCTCAAGTTTAACTTTAATGGTGTTGATTATGACTTTATAAACACCTTCTCTTCTTTAATTTGACAACGTCCCTTTTACCTTGAATTACTTATATGCCCTGATGTGGTTCTTGTCTAGGAATTCTCTAAAAAAATTATAAATTCACAGAAACAACTAACTTGAAAACCAAAGACAATTATTATAAGATACGAGTAGTGGTTTGAAAATGCGTATTTCAAATTTGGATTGTTGACTTAAGCGTAGGGCATAATTTACTAGTATAGTTTCCTTTACACTGTTCTATGAAACCATAAAGCTGATGGAACATGTAGTTAATTTCTGTCTCCATCTATCCTTCACAAACTACATCTTCTACATACTATCCTTCACTACACAAACATATCACCATCTTACAGACATACTGAGTAAGATATTTCCTTCTACTGCCTACATTTTTCAATGCTCCTTCTAGATCACCCTATGTTTTTTAATCTTTTATTTTTATTTACTGTTCAGAAGAAATATTTAAGATAAGAAGTACCTTTTGGCTGCTATACATCAAAAGTTTGAAGGTTTCTTCTTGAACAAGGCATTCTTAAATTCTATTTAGAGAAACTCCCCCAAATCTCTTCTCAAAATAGACATCATTTCCAGCTGTCTGTAATGGGGCTGCTGGTATTTCGAAGTCAGGCACTATCTTACTGATTCCCAAATCAAAGTCAAGTTTCCTTCAGGAAAAAAATGTTGGTACCCTATGTCTTTACAAGGACTAGCTATCACATATAGTGAGCATGTCAATCTAAAATCAATTTCAAGTCTGTGACTGGAACCAGGACTTCCATAAATATTCACGCAGTGCTTACTTCTGAAGCAACACATACACATATATCTACTGCATCTCTCAAGTACATACAGAGCCAGTTCTTATTTGCAGAACATATGCACACAAATATCTCTGTGTGTAAACTACCCATCTGAAGGCTGTGATGGCCATGCCCCAGACGATTAGCATAAATTTTCATTCTTCTCTCTTTTTTTTTTTTAGAGGATAATAATTGCAATAGAACTCAAGAAATACTGATCTCCATCAATGACACATTTTAGAACACTTGAGTTTTAGCTGGTTAAGGCAGAATTGACAGCAGAAATTAGAACCAAAGGTAAAACACAGCAAGAGAATTAGAATAAAAAGCAACAGCTTCCGTCGAGTTTAAATCAAGGAGAATAGCAGCAAACCTCCTTTGGACTGTGGTCAGAACCACTGTGACATGAGTTGAATGCAGAGACTGTTAGAGCTTGTACTTGACATAAGTAGTTCCTGTTTGACCTCAGAAAAAAAGCGTAATTGCAACAGACCCAAACAGCAGCAGCAGCAGCAGCAGCAGCCGGGCAGCCAGCAGTGACATTCCACCCCGTAGGAAACAGAAGCCTTATACAGAGCACTCACTTTCCCAGGAAGTCCCACACAAACCCCCCTACGTGTTGCGGTGCAGGGACTGACACCTGGTAGGGAGGGTGCAATTTGCGGGAGGCGTGCTTTCTGAGAAAAGGCATAGTCAAAAAAACCCCCGCACGGTACAAAACAAAACAACTCGTGGAACCAGGACGTGACAGTATGAATGGAAAGGAAAAGCAAGGAAGGAAACAGAACACAAAATGAAAAGTTACAGAGAGACAGGAGATTGTGGAATGGCAATACAAAAAGCAAACAGTTAGTTATAAAGAAAGTGAATAACCAGACAGCTACAAAACCCTCTACACCACCACAATCTGGGGACAGAAACAAAACTTATAGGGCTGTTCACCCACAGAAGAAATGTGGACTTATGGCCCACCGTCCTGTAAGAAGCAGCAAAATCCTGCCCACAGAGAATATAAATTAATGAGGTTGTGCTTTCAATCTCATGTTATCTCTATATTTTTCAGACTTTTGCATAGCATGCACCATATTTAATACATTATTTTTTGATATCTTTCCTCTCATTCACAGCTGAAAAACAACATCCCCCATCCCCCACCCTTTAATTGCAACAGTTACTGAACAGTGGAAGCATTTCCCTCAATTTTAATTTGAACTTAATGGCAGCTTTGCTATCACTGAAAAGGCTTAGGAGAACAGTTTCCTGATTTTCATTTCATCTTCCTCTCCTCCTATCTTTTCTCCTTCTCTGTTCCCCTATCCATACCTCCCTAATAAGCGACTCATTGCTTCTCTTCTATGGATGAAGCCGTGTTACTATTTCTCTACTCCTGACAATGTAAGGTCTAGTTGTCACATATTACTAGCATAAGGAAAAACTCTAGGGAGAGACTCTCTTTTGAAAAAATCCCATGTACTAAGAAAGTACAGTTATTCGCTGAACGTGACTTATTTCTTCTCATCTTGCTCTACGTGTAATTATAACAGTTTCTGATGGGCACAGCAATCTTCACTATTTTGCTTGCTGACAAATGCTTCTGCAAGCACTAGGGTTCTTCTTTGCACAGCAGAGTTTGAAAAGCTGTAGAAGCATTAGAATTCAAGATCATTTTTAGTTCACTTTGCAAGGACCACAGTTTAGGAAGGACTTTTACAGGAAACCAAGACTCCAGCTCTAAAACATCCATGTAACATGCCTGGATATATCAGTTCATCCATGAAAGAAGACTTTGTAAACAACCATAGTAGATAAAATTAGGATCAACCTATACATTTAATAGGCATGTTAAAAACTCTGTGTAAAAACTCGCAAGGAGAAAACAAGCTTCCAGAGAACAGGGGCGTGGGAAAGCAGTTGGAAACAACTAAGGCCAAATAAAAAGTTCAACAATTATTCAGAAAAAGAGAAATTACTAGTCAAAACCTTACTACAAAGTATCCGAAATCTTGTATCTTTTTCTCCAGTGCCCTGACTATATTACAGTTCCACCTGAAAAATCATTTCAGGTGTTGATACTTCACTAATTCACCACACTAACAGCATGCACCTTAGGTCTCTAGATCTTGAAGACCTTTTCCATTTCCACTCACAGTGGTTACAGAACATGAATGTTCTTTTTTTTCCCCCTTGATTTACACAGCTGCTGGCAATCACATGATAACAAAAGTAGTTTTTTCTTTGACATAGCTGAAATACCTATTCTAATCACTAGAAATAAAAGAAGACATATTCTGTTTTATCTTAGTACTAGTAGAAAAGACAGCAAGTTGAAAAGAGAGGAGGACCACTCCATTTTTTTTCCTAAGAGCAAAGATCAGGTGCTAAGAAGGAATCGATAGCACTGAATAGTCAATGTATCCACCAAATTGTTATGGAATGATGTCCAGTCATTTCAGGGGTTTTATGCTTTCATTGATATAGTAAGAATTTGGTCTGTGACTGAAATAGCAAGAAACTACCACTTTAACATGATAAACAATAATTGCTTTGCAGATCTCTAGAACTGCATCTTTTCAAAGAAAGATTTCCTTTCTAAGTCTTTGAAGACAGTATGCCAATGCTTTCATCTGTAAAAGAGAAGGAGGCCCATCTTCTTTTCTTTTATTTGTTATTTTTGCTTTGTAGACTATAAACTCTTGTGATTCCAGGCCACTTATATGTGTTTGACATTGCAAGCCCCAATCTTGATTAGAGTCTCTGAATGTTAATGTGATTAAAAAAACAGAATTGCATTAAAAGTGTGCATAAGAAAATTCTCTTCCTGCCATACCAATCTCCTCTAGGAATCAGGTTGAGGAATGATAAATGTCTCTGACTTGCTTTTCCTAAACAGTAACTACTTCTGCACACAGAAATAATTCAGGCACTATGAACGTACTTCTTCCCTGTACCGTACTTCTACCAGAATTTTGTTGCTTATACCCTGGTCCCTAGTCAACTTACATGCTGCCCTAAGATGATGACATGATGAACTTCACACTGAAGATGGGCACCTCTAAGGGACTGAAAAAATCACCCAGACAAACATGACTTTTAACTGCTATTTAGCTTTTTCATGGCTATGCTTAACGCACCTACTCTATCAACCTATAGCCTGAATGATCTGCTGGATACATCATGTATCAATGAGCTGAAAGTTATACCCCTTAGGAAAAAAGGGAAGACAGTTAAAAAGGACATATCCTCACTTTTGGATATTCAAGCTTACACCATAGGTATAAAGAATTTAGGTTAAATAAAATAACATCTCAAACAAAGCTAACAGGATGCTGCTTACAATTACAAAGAGAGAAGAAACCCAACTGACAAGTTGAACTGTTTCACAGCTCTGTCACTTTCAAGAAAACAAGAATGGACTTCTTAGAAAAGATGTTCTCAAATCATTCAGAGGGGCCCGCAATTTGACTATTATCAGACAATGAACAATAACCATTGCCATCACGCAGAACCTGGTATGTCCTCTACTCAGTTTCCCTAATCTTCCTGACACTAAACGCAGAGCAATTAAATAGCGATGGGACAGAAATTAGAAAGACAATTGTGGCACAAGGCAAATGGGAATAATCAAATTTCCATTTTGTGGTTCCAACTTAGTGATTCTTCATGGTGGATCGTAAAGAGAAAAAAAAAAACCAAACAGGTATTACTGCCTAGAAACTCCCTCTTCACCCACTGTAGTGTGAGAAAGTGACAGGAAACAGAATCTGTTTCAGGTATTTCCCAAGATCTTCTATTTATGATTGTGATACAAATGTCACGGAACTATAATAAATTATAATTTTTGTTTGGGGTACTGAAGTCTAGGGAAAATATCTGAGCGCCCTGGCGACAACAGAAAGATGGAAAATGCTGAGAAGCGCTGAATCACATTTTGTTTGGACAAAAGCAAATCTGTTCATTTGGCTTCACATGAGCCAAAGTTTACCTGTGTCCCTACCAGTACAAAGAGTTTCGATGCCACTTGCCTGAAGAACCTGAGTAACTAGTATGACAAGTGCTTAAAGGTAATTTTTCTTATCTGTTTTTTTTTTGAGAACCATGCCTGAGGAATTTATTAAATCAAGAGAACAAATTGTTCTCCAAACACATCACAGCGTTGGCAACTTTTCCTACCATCTCCATTCCCTTACAGATCTATATGCTCTTCTAGTTCTATCTATATCAGCCCTATTTTTGAGCAGCCAGGTAATGAAAGCACACAGTAAGACATCTTTCCACTTACAATCTGCCAAAAAAGGCAGAAAAACTCTAAACAGACTTTCCCAAAATAGGCACAAAATGGACTAAGTTATCTCTAACTTTAATCAGCTCTTTTGCTCCTCTAGGAACTTTATACCATTCTCACCTCTCCAGTTCTGCTATCTTCTTATCCTTATCATTCTTCTCATTTTCCATCTCTTTCAAGATTTCAAGAAGACGATCCACTTCAGCTTGAGCCTTGCTAGATTCTTCCCGATACCGTGTTACCTCCCTTTCCAGCTGCTGCATACGATCACTCAGCTCCGGGCTGGCCCTAGCCTCCAGTGTTGCTTCATGAGCCTGTAAGAAAAAGGTTCAAGAAAAAACACTTCATTCACACATGTATATTTTATAGATACCATGATGACTGCAAAACACTATCTAGATACCTATTTCAAAATTGCAAGATTAATTATTACACAGAAACAAATATACAGTGCATATGCAACTTTTAAGTATGGGGAAATACTTTCTAGGGAAGTAAAATTCAGAAAACAAATCGAATTTTTTTTTAATTCCGTCTAAAAAAATTAAGTGATTTTTTGATCTGAAAGAATTGACATAAGAAGTAAAAATATGAAAAAAGTCAAACTCCTTCGAAAGGAAAGAAAAAGCAAAGTAAATGTGAGTGGGCATAAAAATTCTTAAAGTACACTTCTAAAACAGTGACATGTCTGTAGGATTAGTTACCTGAGGTATTTTTAACTTAAATAATCTAGAAAAACCCATCACAGGTTAATAGCCTTCAACAGCTACATCAGCATGCAAAGAGTCAGATAGATTTGCACAGATGGTGCTATGTACTGAAGTCCTTGCTAGTCATCTGAGCCGTGAAGACTAGGACTAAAATGAGTCTGACTACCTACTGAAAATATCTTCACCTAGCTATCTAGGAAATATGTTTTTTAATAACCAGACTATGAGGACAAAAAGCTTCAGAGGACTGCGGAAAAAATGAATCCAATTAAGAGGTTTTTTTAATTATTTTTTTTAACAGCTTGGTTTTTTAATTTCTCAGTAAAATTAATTCAACAGTTCCCAAACATACTAGAGACAAAGAAAAGGCAGCATTTATGCCGGAGTTTAAACCAGCAGTCTAAGGACTATCTTTTCATTCTCCCCCTGCCCCTCTGCTCTTGGATCTTGAAACATTGTTTGATACCAATTAAAGCTCTTTTGGAATGGCTCAGATTTGCTTTTGTGAATAGCAGGTTTGGTGGAGCTATGCTGCCAACCGAGATTGCCTGCAAGCTCCAGGCCTTTCTCTTCTCTGAAACAGACACAAAACAGAAAATAAGAGTACAGAATTTTCCTGCCTCACTGTGTGCAGCTGTGGAAAGTTGTTTTACAAGCTGCCAATGTTCTGCTCCAAAGCACAGTAAGTCTAAATCCAATAGTATAGGACTCTGTTGCTTTTAAAGGTAATTGGACAGAACTGCAGCAGCATAAACCTCAGGGTTAGAAGCTGCTGCTTGCAAAAAACCAAATAACAGCAAAAATAAATTTGGCTAAAACTGTTTGGTTATTCAGTAAAATAAGACTGGTGGAAAAATATCCGTTCATTGACCCCAACATTTTTGCCTTGAAGTCCCTTGTTTTTAATTCGGTCCGTTAAAGCCAAGGCCACATTTCAGTAAAATCCAGAATCTCAGAGCAGAATATTCTAAGACTGAAGAAGGCCTTGATGCTTTTCTTTACTGAGAGTATAACCTTGGGATGGATCTTTGTTGTCCAAATACTGGAATGCTTCATATTCCAGGGCCTTGGCCCTGCAGTGGCCTGCTTGAGGGTCAGTGCTAAACTGGGTTTTCTTTTTTTTTTTTTTTTTTTTTTAAGCAGGAATTCCAGAAAGATGGAATTTTATCCTAGAATGAGATCCCTTGGTCTTCTGGGCAGGTGTCAAGAGGAGTGCCCAACAACCATAGAAGTACAGAACTCCTTCCCGAGGCAATGTGCGAAGGAACACTTAAAAGGCTCCCCACTTCTGAGACTTTCGAGTCAAGCCCTGTCGCTCCTCTGTCACTGAGCTGTAAAGTCTGAAAATCCTGCTACTGAGACCCAGCTCCATGTGCATCCCTGGAGAGCCTGGAAGCTTTGAGAAACCTTTTGGAGGGTTGTGTATGCTTCCAGATTCCTTACTGCCCCATAAGCACTTTGAATTATAAACCCTTGGAAAGGACTCTCTAAGGCAAGTGGAAGTCTAAATAATGTGTTGCCAAGATGATGGCAGGAGGACACTGCAGCAATGAAACTGTTAAGCGTGCTGGTTCCATGAACAGCCACAAGCATCACGGAACGTACTCTGCTTTTGAAGAAGAATGTTGGTGGGTGTTCCTGAAATGCCTTAACGGGATTTCCAGCCTGCAGGAAATCTGAAATATTTGATTCCATTTCATTTTGAACCTAAATTTCAAACAAAACTTCCATCCTTCCCTCCCGAATACTGTTTTGCAGGAACTAGGAATCTGGTATTTTTGGCCATCTATAAATCTGCTGGGGGGCATCTATATTCCCCTAAGAGACACTACTGACAGAGTCAAGTCTGGTTTTCACCAGACACAGAGCCTGAATTCTTCTGTACTGGATTTAGGTATGTTTCCAACATCTCAAATAGTTTGTTTTAATAAATACTCCTCCAGGCTCTTTAAAGTCATCCAAAATACATAATCAGATAATCAAGAAACTTCTTTTAAAAAAAGCAAAGCTAGGCTGCTAGCCTAGATTACTAAACTGTCTAATTCAAAATAAGTTATAAGACCTAATGCAATTCTACTGTTAGGACAGTCCTGATTTATATTACTCTGTGCTAATAAAAGCATCTCCACAACAACCCAAGAGACACTACTGAGAAGAGGAAACCAATTTTCTTTTTCAGAAAATTAGCCAACAAGTCAGTGTGTCTGGTTCTTATAGAACGAAAGGGCTATTTACACGACATAAATTATTAGTTAAGACATGTAACACATGTTATTTGTATATAATGCACATAAGTATGGATACTTTCACCTAACACAAAGAGAACGTTATGCGATATGGTGTAAACTGGAGACCACTTCCTGAGTTGTGAATTACTGACTGAGTGACTTTGGTCCATTTTGTGGGTTATATACAAAATACGTGTTACATGACCATATCTAAAATCCTACTGGATTCATTTATTGTATAGGAAAGAAAACCAATGCATTTCGAGGTTTCCCACAAACTCACATCAAGATCTGGAACAGAAGAAATTGGCTACCTTCCCAATGCAACATTGTGCAAAATAATTCAGTATTATTTTTTTTAACCAAAAAGAAAGTTAAACACAAATAATGAATTCTTATACTCACAGTAAAAAAAAAAAAAACAAACCAAAAACCAAAATAGAACGCACAACTTCCCCTGCCCACCAAAGGTGCACAAAAATTCCAAAATAAGGCAGTAATTTCATTTTCAAAACAGAAGGGAAATATAAAGGGACAAATGCACCACGACAGTTCCTGCTGTATTAAGAGACTACAAGAAGTGCATTTCAATAGGTTCAACTTTCAGCTCTGCCACCTCTTAGCATAGCTACTAACAAATATGCAAATGTATAGAAGTATGATAACAAGATAAATAAATTGAAAAAGCAGCTTGCCTAGGGTGAAGGGAACATTGCATTTTCTCCTCTGACAAGCGACAAGTAAGAAACGGTATGTTTACAAAGGCCATTGAGTTTACCTGATTACAGGCTATTTTAAACCTCTTAACTGTTACCACTGACCCTGTCATTAGCTCTCCGTGTCTGTTCCAGTGTAGAGTCAAACAGGAAAATTTAAGCTACTTTCAAGAGCACAAACTTGCATGTTTGATTCTGCATTGATATGCATAAGAAACAGTCACATTTTAGCTAGACAGCAGCACCTTCTTAAGCTATGTCTTTATTGGCAAAGCTCATCTGATCAGTATTAATCTTTGCCAGTGTGAATATAATTTCAAATTCTAAGTGGTTCAGGACTGAGAATAGTTTAAGCTTACTGCTCAGTTTAAGCTTACTACTCTGGATATGCTCTTAAAGTTCTTAAGAGTGACTATAAACTAAGAGGGGGTTTAACGTCTTTCTGCTTTTCTGCTCTTAGCCATCATTTCCCATCTGGAATGTGGTAAGTGATGGGGTGAGTGCTTCAGGTACCTAAAGAATACAAGAAAGAGTGATTGTTCCTCAAATAAAAGTAATATAACGTCTATTGCTTCCACAGAAAATCAGCTGACAAAGCCAACTTCTACAATTAAAACAAAGATGACCAATGTTTCACAGAAATAAGCACTATTTACAGACGTAAAGGAGAAGACGACCAAACATATTTAACATAATTTTCTAAGTTGATATTTCTTGTGCCAAAAAAATCTTTACTAAGAGGAAAGGTGATCTTACACAGCTTAAAGTGTGCCAGAGGTAGGGAAGAAAACAATAGTGAAGATCTACTTTAAAAGTTCTAAAATATAAGTAAAAATTCCAAACATTATGACTAAAATTCCAAATCAATATT
Organism: Rissa tridactyla; assembly: GCF_028500815.1. Taxonomy (NCBI): domain Eukaryota; kingdom Metazoa; phylum Chordata; class Aves; order Charadriiformes; family Laridae; genus Rissa; species Rissa tridactyla. The sequence continues at coordinate 152,186,179 of NC_071466.1, forward strand.
CCTAAAAGATTAACTAAATAAAACAGCAAATAATTCACAGCAAACACTTTCTACTTTTACCTATGAATTGAGACAGCAAATTCAGTTTAACGTTTCATGTACAAATGTTGCCAAGAACTTTTGGCCACAAAGTAGAAGTTCCCAAGAATCTGAAATCCCATTTTAATCCACCCTCCTACCTCCAAGTGTGCCTCACATCTCCTAAAAATAGTAAACGCACAGACAATTACAAAAATATATGACGACTATTTACTGCAAAAGACAAACACATATAACCATTTTCTTTATTTTTCCTATTGTGAAGGCAGCAATTCAAGTGATAAAACGTGTGCGCTGCCTTCTGTCGCGTCTTTATTAGTTTCAACAAAGTTACAAATTTGAAAAACAGCCAGACTTGCTCCTCCTTTAGTTCCAACACTCTAAACACCATGTGCTCTAACAGCTTTCCAAAAACGCTGTTCTGGAATTCAGAGGCTCGGAGAATTCTCTGATATCCTATGTACCAGAAAAACTTGCGTCTGTCACAAAGAGTTGTTTGTTAACTTATTATTGACAAGATCTTTTAAATGGCTAGTCTCTGTTAATGTGACTGTAAATTTTTGACACTGAATAAGCAAGCATTTGGTTGGAATCATTTAATAAAGAAGGCTGAAAGCCTACATAAGAGAAAGATGCCTTGAGAAAACCCATTACTGAAAAAAATTGTATCTTCAGAAAGATATGAGTTCCCATTGTCGTTATTAAAATTAACAATTTGCTCTCATTGGAATTTACACCAACACAAGACGTGTACAAAGACAGGAGGGAAATGCCCAGATAACGGCTGTCTTTGAAAGCATACTTCAGCACCACCCCCCCCCGAACTAGGATTTACTCACCTGGCCACAGGCTACTATTTTACAGAAACAACACTTACTTCAATGCACAGAAGGGAATCACTCAAGTAATGAGCAGATATTCGGTATTTGTTCTTTGATATTCAGGTACGGCTCTATGCCTTATTTACTCAAAATTACACAGATGACACTTAAAAAAAAACAACCCAGTTTTCTTTCTATCATACTAATCACGACTGCAGGTTGTTACTTCCTGGCAAACGGTAACAAACTTCACTTCTCAACACCACCAGAGGGAAATGAGGATTCGTTACTATACCTGTTGTGCAGGTGGAAAACTGAGATGCAAAAATATCCTGCCTTATTCTCTTAACGCTTTCCTACTATTAAAAAAAATATAAATCTATAATCTAATTTCTCTAGATGATTAACATCTTTCTTACATAACTTTGGCTCATTCTTTGAGCATTTTTTCACACAATACTGAAGACTGCAAACATCTGGCAGAGAATAATTTATTTATAGAATATTATTAACAACCACTTCACAATAGAAAATGAGAAAGGCCACACAACGTTGCATTGGCCATTTCCTAGCTTTTGGATATTTAATTTTTCAAAATGAATGTTGTCTTAACAAGGTTTCTGAGAGGGGTAGAGTAGGTAAGTTTAATTTTTTAGGTATAAGAAAATCAGGGGGAAAACCCCTCCAACTTTCTACTGCATGAGATGATGCTGACATTGTCATGAATCATCAACAGGACTGGAACTTCAAAAGCCACAACACAACCTCTTGTGCCTTATCCTCTATGTTGGCTATATCATATTGGGGAATAAAATGCACAGCTTGTTCCCACATTTCATATTTTCTGACTTTAGAGTAATGGAGAGTCTCAGAAACTGTAGAGTGTTTTAAAAACACATGTAAAGTGTTAAAAAACAAGTTAAACTAACGTATTTCTATATTTTGTTCTCGAAAACAGTGAGCTGTTATGGATGGGAGTTTCTTTCAAAAAGCCACGAAACCAAACAAAATCTCAGGCTCAAACAATGTAAGAAACTTCAGATAAAAGATTTAAAAGGTTTTGCAAAACCATAAACAATTGATAAAAGAATCTATTTAATAGGATGCATTAAATGAGTTTAGTAACAGACTGTACCAGTGCAATCTACAGGATAGGAGGCTGGCAAATTATTTTAAAGTGGAGGAATGTATCAATTTACCAGAAAAGTCCCGAGTCTCCTTTTCATACCTGAAAACAAAATACCTTTGAGGAAAAAATATTCTGTCATGACATGCTAAATAATGAAATCCTTCAAATGCCATATCCACTAATCTTATATCCTTTAAGAAAAATATGTAATTGTTTCCTAATCTTTGTGCACCAAATACCTTAGAATATTTATTAATGACTGTTTTTACATATAATAAAAAACCTCAAAATACAGTGTAGGAATTTTTATGCCCTAACAAAATTCATTATTATTTCTGATATTCCTAACAAAATACTTTCCCGTATTGCACATAGAATCATAAAATCGTCTAGGTTGGAAGGGACCTTTAAGATTATCAAGTCCAACCATTAACCTAACACTGCCAAAACCACCACTAAACCATGTCGCTAAGCACCACGTTTATCTGTCTTTTAAATACCTCCAGGGATCATGATTCAAGCACTTCCCTGGGCAGCCTGTTCCAATGTGCAACTCTTTTCCTAAATCTAGTCCCATAAATGCATTGTATTATCTGCTCTATTAAAATAATTTATAATACAGGATGTCGCAAAAACTGAACTATAAAAGCACCAGGAATTCTCTGACCTGGAGACAATGACTGTCGGGATACACAGCTACATTTACTCTGAACATTGCTGAGAGTAACACAGATACCAGACTTCCGAAAGTTTTGTAACACAATTTTTGATGCACACAGTCACAAAAGAAATCTCTGATGAAAACCACCTTGGATTACGTAATTTACAGTGTCAAGATACTATTATACAAACACTCCTTGAAAGGAGTGCTCTTTGACATCAAACAGAAGGCTGGTAATAGGGTCCAAAATTAAACTGACATAGGACCAGTGAGCTTAATGGTTACACAAGTTTTTAAGCAATCTTTTAGTTGCTGTAACTTAATTATTATTTCTAATGCGCTGCTGTACATGGTGTTACAGAATACTTTCACGCAAGAAGCTTGATTTGCATAGAAATTCTACATTCTTGCTCTGAAAATGCATGGACAATGGAGATGAAAGGAAAGCTACAAGACACTGCAAGCAACTGAAGCAAAGGGAAACAAAAACATTGGCACAATATTAAGCTGTCCAAACAAAAAACAAGTTAGACCAATGCAGCCAAAAAGCAAAAGCAAAAGCAAAAGCCTCCTAAGGAGGCTTTTTTTCAGCATGACTGGTCAGACATACTATAGCATTTTGTTTGTATCCATACCATCTAATACCCACTACTAAAGTAATTCACCAATATACCCTGTGTTGGCCCAAATATAAAAGCAAAGGTGAATAGACATGCAACACAGAAAATTAAATGGGGTTGGCAATAGCCTCTCAGATTGCCAGGGAACTTACTGGCTTGGATGGATGACTCAATAAAACTTCAGGATGCTAAAGGAAGAAAGAAGACAGGAAAAGATGGGGAAAATTTGGGATAGGAACAGCGTGAGAGAGAAAAAGAAAAGATGCAACAAGAAAAGAATTTAAAATAATAGCTGCAACATTCATTTACTAAGACAACAGAATCTTACTTTGTGGTTTTAGCATGTATTACTAACCAGCTTTTGAAACATGAGAAACATGGAGTTACTCTTATGCAAGTTCCAGACAGTTTTGTCCAGTCCTCAAATACTTAACATAGTCCTGTGTTTGGGTTTACAGATGAAAGTTTTATAGGTCGAGCAGGACCTTCTAGTGCTTCACTTATATCAATTACAAGACAGCTACATTGTTTAGAAAACTAATTCAGTAACTGGTGTTATCTAAACGCTGAACACAATTGCTGGTTTTTTACTTTAATTTTTACAAGACATCCTGATTTCCCTGGTAGCATTTTTCTTTAGAGGTTGCTGTCACGGTTTCATTTGGGATAGAGTTAACTTTTTTACCAGCAGCTGTTATAGTGCTATACTTTTGGATTTGGGATGAGAAATACTTTTGATAGCGCACTGGTGTTTTTTGTTGTCATTAGGCAGTCAAGACCTTTTCTGCTCTTCATATCGCCCCACCAGCGAGTAGGCTGCGGGTGCACAAGAAGCTGGGAGGGACAGAGCCAGGACAGCTGACCCCAACTGACCAAAGGAATAGGCCATACCTTATGATGTCATGCTCAGCATATAAAGCTGGGGAAAGAAGGAAGCGGGGGCCGTTCAGAGTGATGGCATTTATCTTCCCAAGTAACCATTATGCATGATAGAGTCCTGCTTTTCTGTAGATGGCTGAACACCTGCCTGCCGATGGGAAGTAGTGAATGAATTTCTGGTTTTGCTTTGTTGGCATGCGCTACTTTTGCTCTACCTATTAAACTGTCTTTATCTCAACTCATGAATTTTTCCTCACTTTTACTCCTCTGATTCTCTGTCCCATCACAACTGGGGGGAGTGAGTGGCTGTGTGGTTGCAGGTGCTAGCCAGGGTTAAACCGCAACAGTTGCTATGCTGAATATATCATTTATTGTCCCTTCTTTAAAAAAACAAATCACCAGTTGAGAACAAAAAAAAAAAAAAATAGTATTTCTATCTCATCTACCAAAATTATCAGTAATATTTTCAGTTGTGGCAGGAAATCCATATTCACAAAATTAAAAAGCACCAGAGCCTGCATTACACTAACTGAGCTAAAACTTGGGAAACATTTTGGATCAACATTTCATTCAGTAATATTTTTCCTGTCTTTTGAAAGATACTATCCTCCTGAACTTGAAAGAAGAACACCGCAGCCGAAAAAAACATCCTCTGAGTGAGCTTGTTGAATCTAGTGATATTTTCCTGGCAGGGTATCACTGCTAACATTCTATGATGAAAAGTTCCTAGAACTGCACCAAGGGGAAGTTTGTTAACATATGGTTTTGGAATCTTTCTTTTCTCTAACCTTGATCCCTTTTTCAAATAAGGAAGATATCTATAGGGAGAAAAACTATGCACTGGAAATGAAGACAGACAAAAATCCGCTCATCTTTGCTGGAACAAATTCTAGTATTAGTTGGTCTCTCCCAGATTAGAAAAACAAATGAAATGAAGCATATTGTCTCGGAAAGACAAGACAGAAAAAGCTAGGAAGAGTGTGTCCTGAAGAAAAATAACTAGAAGAAAACCTTTTCACTATAAAACTACTACATTAAAATAGAAGTTAGAAAAAAGATTTTCCTAAGGAAAAAAAAGCCACAGGACATAAAACCACTTCACAGAAAAACAGGGAGAGAACCCCCGGTGTGTAATTTCCCTCTAATGATTCCATCTCAGCAAAAAAAGAGACTATTTGAGGCAGGACACCAGGCCATGTAAACTCAACAGGGATTTATGGCTTGCTTTCAGCATTCAGAATCTCCCATACTATCACCCGCTGGCAGTAGGCTGACAATTGAGCATAGAAGCAATGACAGCAGAATAATTAGAACATTAAGCATACAGATTTGCACAACCATAGTATAATTATTAAATTACCCAACCCAGAACATAAAAAACACTGCAGCTTTATTCACTGAGACAGGGATCAATATAAAACAGTCATTACTAAGAAGAGGACCAGTAACAATGAGAAGTGGACACCTAGAGTCACACACTGGAGACTGCTTACATGGAAAGAAAAATAATGTCAGCAACTTTTCAGCACTGCTGCACTCCACTCGGTTAACAAGATTTCTTTTAAGTGTAAAGTTAAATACCTTTTACAGAAAAAGTGAGCCTTCTCAAAGGCTCGCTGTTTAGAGATTAGCAACAGTTTTTTTCCAAGGACTGCCCAAATCTTTTTAATCTAATGGCTTAACAGTAGTCCAATTCAGTCTCTTTTGTCAGCTTCTTAACTTCTAAGGCTAATAGATTTAACTGAAAGTACTCAAACTGTTCAGTGGAAATAAGAGGCAAGAGAAACAAGATAGATGTTAGACACATCTCTGTTCAAAATGTAAGGAAAGCAACCTAAAAGGAAGAGCTTTTTGCCATTTGCTGTTAAGAGGTACACAAGAAAGGCTGTCCTGCATATATCTTATGCAAAACAGCGCTAAGATAATGTAATAAAACTCAACATAATAAACCTTTAATTCGATTTTAAACTGAATGCTCTTATGTAGCCATTAGTTTTAAGGTTAATTGTGACAGTTATTTGCAATGGTTAACAATGTAGATGTGTAAAACTGAGCTTTTAGAAGCTTTAAATTGGAGCTGGATTATCTATCATAATTAATCATAAAATAGTGTGGGTTGGAAAGGACCTTTAAAAGTCATCTAGTTCAATTTGCCTGCAATAAGCAGGGACATCTTCAACTAGATCAGGTTGCTCAGAGCCCCATCTAATCTGACCCTGAATGTTTCCAGGGAAGGGGCATCTACCAACTGTCTGGGCAACTTGTTCCAGTGTTTCACCACCCTCATTGTGAAAAATTTCCTCCTTTTATCTAGTCTAAATCTACCCTCTTTCAGTTTAAATCCATTACCTCTTGTCCTAGCACAAGAGGCCCTGCTAAAAAGTTTGTCCCCATCTTTCTTACAAGCCCCCTTTAAGTACTGAAAGGCCACAACAAGGTCTCCCCGGCACCTTCTCTTCTCCAGGCCGAACAATCCCAACTCTCTCAGCCTGTCCTCACAGGAGAGGGGCTCCAGCCCCCTGATCGTCTTCGTGCCCTCGTCTGGACCTGCTCCAGCAGGTCCCTGTCCTTCCTGGGCTGAGAACTCCAGAGCTGGATGCAGTACTCCAGGTGGGGTCTCACCACAGAGCGGAGGATGTTTCAAGGATGACAAGGAACTAATCCACCTTGAAAATGTCAAACTGCCTGAATAAATGTGCAATGCATTTAAAGAGAGAAAGCCTTTTAAAAATACATTTTTCTACTTTTCTGCAAGTGACAAAAAAAATTGGCAAATTAAAAACTGCTGGAAAAACTTACTCATAAGTATAAAACATATTCAAGTGGTTGCTAACTATATTTTCTTGAGTAACTAAAAGTAACTGTGACTTGGTTCTAGAAAGCAAGGAGGATCAGTGGTTGAAGCGGGCTCTTTCGTACAGCATGAAAGCACACTTGGGTTCTAGAGCTTTGATTCCTTTATAAAAAGCTATTGTGGACTGACTTCTTATCACAAAAAAAAAAATAAAAATCTTTCTATTGAATTTGAATTTTCCCTTGAATAAGAAGAATGCAGTAGTCCAACATGACACAGTATTTAGAAAAGGAACAAGGTATTGATGGTTTTGTCTCAGTAGGACTTTCGAGAGGGTACTTTAGGGTCTCTACACAGGAAACAATTGTCCAAATGACCTAGTAAACAATAACGCCTGAAGCAGAAGAGCAGATATCCAGAGTATTATAGAAGGGCTTTATACTGCGCATAGGTAATGGCAGACTATCCATTTTCTTTGCTTGTAGAACTGAAAGCATCCTGACCGAATGAGGTTAGGTAGCTTCTTTGGATGGGAAGATGCAAATCTATTTGTGTTTACAATACAATGAATTTATATTCATGATTTTTTTTGGAACCAAATTAAGGATACAGTTATTTGTCTCATAGCTATTCTGTACAGTTAATAGCGCTCTTTATACTTGAGCTATTTTCCCATTTTAACCCTCAGGAAAAGGATCACAAGAGAATAATTCACCCTCTTAATTATTTCCTGAAAAAAAAAAAAAGAGATTAGATTATAAAAATATAAGGTCTTAAGAACTGTCTCAGTGTCTTTACGTAATGTTCCTGGATGCCAGCTATTAAGCACAATCCTCTCTAAAATGGAATGCGCAGAGGTAGGCCTAAAGGAATTATAACGAAGAGCTGTCATCACGGTGCAAACTGACTGCATGTTCACCTTTTACCTAGCAGCGCTTCACCAGATTTGGTGGACCTCCACACCCGCTTATACTACCGATATACTCACTGCTTATAGTGAGGAAAGCAATCTCAGGGGAAGCGGTGAAAAGCAGTACATTTACAAATGCTGAATATAAAGATGTATTCCCTAAATAACTGAATTTCCAAAACTGCTTTTTTCAACTATTTGTTATGTGCTCTCCCAGTCAGTAATTACTTTTTAAAAAAAAAATAAAATAGTTTTATCAATGTTCTCCACTGAAGCTGTCTACCTACAAACTAATACTATCATCCAATTGCTAAAAAAATCTCTGGCAAATTGCCAAATCTTAGCTACAATATATTCCTCAACTCATTATCAGTAGCACACTGACAAAGCGTGAAACTGCAATCCATGACAAAAAATTCAAGTGAAAGGGTCCTTCAGGACTTCTGAAATAGTCACCCACTGTACAGTACACTGAATGAGACCGATTAAATGTGCTCAACTCTCTTTTCTTGCTATTGTGCTTGGTTGATGCTGAGGAACAGAACTGTTTATTTTGTGCAATAGAATGAAAAAGGGCAAACAAGGCTCTAGATATGCACGTATTGAGTTTCACTGACACAGAATTCTCACGTGCATTAACACCCACCTTGCACCCCCACAACAGAAATCCTAAACAAGTCTTAACTGATGATTCAAAATTTGATCTCACATTCATTTGAGGAACTAGGACAGAGTTCCAAACTACAGCACAGGCACTCTTCCTTTTCCTGGGCAGATGTAAAGAAACAGCTAGAAATCCACAACCCAAGACTTCAATGTCTTCAAAAAATTGTGTTACCTTATGTCATGTTCTAATTTTATAAATAGAAGCGTTATCATTATTTCAGTTAGTGTGTTTTGTGCTTCTTCATCACCTGCTCTTTTAAAATCAAAAAGTTAAAATCAAATTGAAGTTCCTCTAAACAGTGCAGTATTTATGCTACTCACTGCTAAAATAAAGAAGGCTTGCAATGCAAATGTCACCCAAAGATTTTGTTCAAATGAATTAGCTTGCTTGTAATAGAGTATTATTCTTCCAAACAGCAAACTCCTGACAATGTATCAGCTCTGACTGGCAATGAGATTAAAACAAAAGATCCCACACTTCACTGATGATATATTCTTTTCATTTGTTTATCTGCATTCCTATGGGGCAGGCCAATCATGCATCTGAATTTATCGCACTAACATCTACATGCATTGATAATTGATATGTGAAATGTTTAGCTGTTAAATTTTTAGCTGTTACACCAGCTTAACAGTACAATTACTGCCACAAACTGTACTGAAGCAGACTAAATCTTTAATTCCTAGTACCTGTTAAAAAAAAAAAGTCAGCAGCACTGTTACCGCATTTAAATGAAATCCAAAATTAGTAGCAGCGTCTGAAAGTTATTTTCTGATGGGCTTTGCATGGACACAACTTCACAGTACTTACTGAAAAGAATTCACAGAATCCAAACTTAAGACCCAAAGTGCAGACATGGCCAATTTGTCTAACGCTGAATGTTTACACCACTTATACAACTATTGATTACCTTCTTCAATTGAGTTTCCATCTTCAAACATTCTTCCTTTTTCTGTTCCAATGCAATTTCCAGCGTCTTGAGCCTGGAATCTTTCTTCAGTCCTGATGAAGCTAAGGATGAAGCATGTTCCTTCAGATCCAGTAAGGATGACTAAAATAAAAGATGTAAAATAACTATCAAGTAAATGCTCTTTATGTGCAATAGCTAATTTCTTTTTTGTCTTTATCTTCTTCCTATCACTTTACACTATGTTCAGGATCCAACTTAGAACAACATATTTTGTCAGGATGTTTGTGACAATGCCTTAAAGACAACTTGATTTAATTCAGGTTTTCAGTATCAAAATAAAACCTTGTTTAAATTAATTTTAAAATCATGTTTAAAGAGGAAAGATTCTGTGAACCGGAACTAGTGCTTCAGTGACAGTCATGTTTAAGAAAAAATAGTTTTAATTAAAATTTTATTTAAAAATCATACACAGTTAGCAGATTTGGCCATGGTATCTAAAACTGAGTGTGTTCAAAGCTTTTCTGTACATAGCTGCTATGAGGTGAAACTGATTCATGCTACCTATTTCCAAAAGACATCTCAGCTTCTTGTTTTCTGAGACATTTTTGGGGTGTTTTTTTTTTCCTGTCAAGTGTTGACTTCCACATAGACAAAAATCTTAGCACTTCCTGGGTGCCTATTTTTTGTATTGTTTTACTTTGAGTTTTGAAAAAAGATTGTAGGTAGACTTGAATGTTACAATTCCAAGAGGGGAAAAGGGAACGTTTATATTTCTTTAATACAATCAGGTTAATTCGTCTAGCCATCTGGCTCATTACCAACAACTAACTTAATTATCAAAAAAGGACTCTTCAGAGTCAAAAGAACTAGCTGTATTGTTTGCATAAAAGAATAAACATTATCTGCGTGCTTTTGGCACCCACAGCTTTGATGAACCTCTGTCCTTTCCTCCCTGTATTTAGACAGGAACAAGCTTGTTCTCAGCCTTGATTGTCCATAGGCACAGCTCCAGTAAATGCTATCATTGACCATCGGTCATTCACTGCTAATACAACCAACTGCTGCACATAAGGGCACTGTATGCTATCCATGAAAGGGCGGTTCTGAAGTATTTGTGCTTTCAAAAATTCTCAAACAATGTATTTTACTAGATAAACTTGTTGAAGGACCATTACCGTAAAGGAACATTTCTCTTCACCTAAAATATAACACAAACATATGCAACAATCAATTCTAACGCAACAGATTCATTCTGCTGGTCAACCTCTTTCTCTGTGAGATCTCCTTGCAAAATGCTGACTTTCTCTTTCAGGTCTTTAATATCTTTTTTGTAGTTGTCGATCTCTTCCTGTTTTTCTCGTTCATCTCTATCACGTGTCTCTTTTAGGCGCTCAATTGTCCTTTCCTGGCAAAAGAAAGCACTCTGTGAAGAAAATCTCTCCTAGTCAGTTCAAATTATGAGACTTCTTATCACAACACTTCTTACACACTGTAGACAAGGAGGAGGAGTGTAGGATATTGCCATTTTCTTTTCTTTACAGTTGTAAAACAGATCCTCAAGAAGGAGGAAACTTGAGAAATCTATGGATTCATTGCTAAGAAGCACAAGGCTTTCTGTATCTCTGAAAGTCCGCACTACTGTTACAAAGCAACACAATTTATCTGGTCCTGATAATCAAAATTAACCAAGACCAGGATACTTTACATATTGCTTCCTTATTTAAATCTTATTTTTCCAAAATGTACAGTTAGGTTGCCTTCAGAGAGGAAGGGGTGTAATGCATATGTGACAGCAGGATCATTGTGCAGTAAGAAAAAGCAACAAAACAACCTTTCTGTACACCAGATATCAATGGAGCTGTAGTTATCTTGGAAGCTGAAGGGATGCAAGTGAATTCCCCAGCCCCAGGGAAAGCTTTACCAAACTTTACATTTATAGAATCTGACAGACTAAAGGAGCTGTAACCTTGGTTCTCCAGGAATCAAGAAAAAATATACAGTAATTCCAAAACGTTGCCCAACCAAAACAGTATAGACAAGGGTATCTTGTCTATCAGTCCGCTATCTCCTGAGAATTGGGCAAGCATTAAAAAAATTTAAAAAAAATGAGAATAATAAAGCTGCAAATAAAGTGAGACTGATACACAGCTACATCAGGACAACTATTCATTTTAATTCAATATTGGGAACTAAAACTCAATTTCATGCAGCAAAATTTAAAAAATAAATTTCTTATTAAAATATCTGAGAAGGGAAGATAAAATGAAATAAGATACTAGCCAGATTTTAAAAAAAGGGAAAAAGAAAAAGAAAAGAGCAAGAGAATCCACAGCTGAAATGTAAGGCATCCCACAATCATACCAAAGACGCACCGCGTAAAGAAACGACAACGTGAGAACACCAATTTCTTTTACACAAAATGATGGCAGGTAGCTAATGGCTAGAGCAACAGCTTGTGGCTCAGCTCGACCCTCCCGCCCGCCTTCCCCCCGGCCCAGCGGCGGTGCCCCGGGCTGGCTCCGGCAGCGGAGCCCGGCAGCGCTCCGCGCATCCTCCAGCGCCCTCTAGCGAGGGACCCAGCTCGGCAGCACCCGCGCCCCCCTCATCCCTCCTCCTCCTCCTCAGCTGTCGGGGGCAAAGGATGTCACTGTGGCATCGCATTAGAGACGTCTTGTTGACGGAGCCCGGGAAACACACGCAAAAGCCGACTTTAGAGAGGTTATTAGTAGAGGGACCTTTCGAAGGAAGGGACTTCGGCTTTCCGTACTCACTTTTTCTGCCAGTGCTTCTTCCAGCGTGGTCAAGGCAGTGTCAGTGTTTGTGGTGTCGGCCTGCAAGGATTTCACACGATCCTTTAAGCTGCTCATTTGCTTCTCCTTGTCCCTTAACTGTTCTTGAAGATTTTCAATCTTAAAGAAGAGGAGGAGTCAATGTTAAGAATATAGCAAGCAAAACCATCCAAAAATCATCTTAGTAGTATATTAAACTCTTTAAAATATTCGTAAAGCAAAGGAAGTACGCAATGGCCTAGTTCCGATAATCCTACAACAAAACATCGAGCAATGCAACCAAAACCATCAAATATTAACAAGGAATCAGTAACCTTTCCAATAATCAGGAGAGGATTCAGAGCAATAAAGTCTAAGTAAGATTTACAAGAAAAACATACAGAAAGGGTATTATTCCTCATTTCTGAGGATGTTGGGCACTGTGTGACTGAAAGATGATCGATGTATTAACAATACGAAAGGAAAAAAGCTGAGAAAAACATTACTGCATATGTAAACCAAAAGCGACACTTGATAATTCAGAAGTTGTGAAGAAGTATTATTTTAAATATTTCCTTTGGTACTGTCAATGTTGCTTCTTCATCTTACGTAGTGCTTTGCTATATGACGGACTAATGCAAAGTGTCATTCCCTGGGCAGAAAATACATACGCCTTGTTTTCTGCAGGTGTAGAATGTGATCAGTTTATGAGTTCAGAATACATCTTTTGACAGACTGAGAAGACCTAATGCTAAACCCATTCTATGCAAACATACACATCACAAGAAACAGACACATTATCATTATGACAACCCATCAAAAACAAATTTATCAGCAAAGGATTAAACTGGGTACAGATTTCTCAGTTGCTTCCTTTTTGTTGTTGTTTCTGACAAGTTCTTCTTGCATCAGCAAATGTACATCATAAACTGGTGAACAACATGTGTCATGCAAGGTACCCATCTGCAAAACACTTGTAGCAAGATATTCTTTTAAAGACAATTGTAAGAAATAACATAACAAGACAACCCCAAAGGCTATCCAGTCCAGTATTTAGTAAACTTTCTGAAACCATTACTAGCCTTTTTGCTTCACCTGTCAAACAGCAGTTAGCAGCCCCTTGGTTAGTAGAAATACAGCAACTATCCCCAGGTTTTACTCTTCAGCCGTGGAAGAACTGAGCTGCTGTGATTCCAGAGCAGAGGCCTAGACAGACACATCCACTGCTACTTTGCTATCTCTATTAAAATTACCTCTGGAACACAGTTTTAGAAAATGGTCTAGATCCGTAATGATAAACGTAAAAGATTTTGCAGGAGGATGAACATTAGTCACAAATAACATTAGATGTGCTACAAGCTAGGAGGAAGAACAACCTAATTCAGGGAACCCCTTGTAATGTTCCTCTGTAACAAGCAAGGAGTCTCCTTCCGTGTATAGACCATAAGATTCTCCGTACGATTTTTTTTATTTCTCTTAAGCAAGCACATATAAACTTAAGATCCGGCTTTGTACACAACCTATATATTACTGACAGCAGAAGAACAGTGTAAGTTTTTTTGTGGTTGTTTTTTTAAGGAATGGACTGAAATTGGTTTTGGTTTATCTTTGTCATTAGTTTCTACTAGAAAACAGCATTAGGCCTCCAAGTTATGCTTAAAATTTAAATCTGAGCACAACACAAATGACTCTACAAAACAAGTTTTAAAGAGCACCAAAAAACCATGACCGGTGACATACCATGCAAGTTAGAAATAACTGTAAGAATTGAAAATTCCTTCTTTATACACTCATAGCTCTTATTTAGTGCCTTAGTAGCAGACACTTGTAAGCTCATGGCCTACTAGTTCTGACTGAAAAGTTCTCCTGGGGCCCACATGTACAGCTCCCAAGGAGGTAACATCCCCAAGAGCAGCCTACGTGGCTGCTTTTGACCTTAGGAGCTTTCAGTGTTGTCAGCTGTCTAGACAGGCTGGCTGTTTAGACAGCCGACCATGAAAATATACTACAAAGAAGGCTGAGCTATTCTTAGACTCGTGTTTACTTCTGGAGGCGAAACGCTCTGGCAAAGGCTCCAGCTGGCTGAAGAGGGGATAGTACAGGGTGACTTTCTGCTGTGAGCGAACCGTACGCAAGAGACAGCTAAATAATTCAGCTTCAGCATATATTAAAATGCTTGCCAAGGCAGCACAAGCGTTTGCACAAGCACAGCATGCATTTTCATGTTTCAGTAGCACTGTTTACTGTGACCAGAGTACGATGACAGCTGTATGAGAGTACTACGTAAGAGTGACACATCTTCCCATTACAACTACACCCTCCTGTATATTAAAAAAAAAAAAAAAGTAGTATATAAAAAGTCTGAACCTGTCTGTACTTTGAGTCTACATGCATGCTTTGCAGTCTGGAGTAATGAATGATTTTTTTCGTTATCCTCCAGGAAGCAGCAAGTACATTGAAATGTTCCAAGTCACACTAACAGCAAGGAACTACGAAAAAAACCCCAACAATTCCAAAAGTTACCTACAGCTATGTCTTTTGCAGGGTCAGATAACTGATATTCCCCAAGGACACTCCTTTAAACTACATAAAATTGGAACTGGCACAATGTGTCAAAATTGAAACATTTGTGTAATGATAGATGCAAAATTTCCTTAAGAAATCATGATCAACAATAGAATAATTGCTTTTATTCCATTTTTCTCCCAAACTTGCACTATTGTAACAAATAATAACTAAACTACACGTTCTCCAAAATGATATAATATGAAGAAGAAAGTAAAGAATAATCTATACTTTGCCCATATAATTATTTAATGAAGAATTTTTCTGTTATGTCCTTTGCAAGTAGTTTGAGAATGCTTATTAAAAATAATACATAACATATGTCATATTGGTTTTACCATTCTTTTTTCCTACCCAACCCCCCAAAGAAAGTAATTCTGAACAAATCTTAACTAACTAATAGAAATAAAACTTATAAGGATTGAACCAGCACTGTTTAGTCTTCAAATATTTGGAAAACAATAAATTTCCTCTGAAATGTTCTACAAACCTAAGGAATATATATTGCTGTACAAAATTTCTAGAAAGGAAAAATAAAAAATAAATACTATTATTAGATTATTAACAATCTTTATTCTTGCTGTATATACTTATTTTGCAGGGTAAAGACAGCAACCTGTGGATAAGTTAGCAACACTAAACTTACTGTAAAGGTACACATACATACACTGGAATCATCCGGTCTGCATACCAATTTCCTCATCAGTAATGATTTACTGAAATCTTTTTCTCCAACATTACCACTTGTCAGGCCCTATCATGTTTCAGCCTGGGTGATTTATTCCTAGTTGTGTGGAACTAATTATTTTGCCTGCCAGCCCTGAAGTACAGGAGTAGAGGCAAGAGAAGTTTCCTCTGGCACTCTGTTCCAAAGGCAAGGAAGCATGCTACTTTTTGCAAATACAAATCTCACTGAAAACCCCAAGCAAATTCCACTTAAAAACGGCCCAAGGATTTAAATGAGACACATCTAGTCTAATATCTATCAAGGCCACTAGATTCCCAAATTCTTCTAGTTAGAAGTTACTAGTAGATCGTTCGTATCATGCTTCAACCAAGAAATCCTTCTGTAGAACAATCATCAACCCTAGGATAGGTGTAAATTGAACACTTGGAAAACAGTTTCTGTTGTACCAGTGACTTCTGAATTAGAATAAATGAAGTGGCTTTGTGAACTGGTTGTTCAATCTGTATTTCCCCCTTTCTGTAATTGGAAAAGATCCTTTTTTTCTTCCTTCAGAATATTTGTTTTTAATCAACGATCAACACTTTGCAACGATAACTCATTTCATCACCCGGGTTGTACCAGAATTAACTGCATTTATGTTTAATTTACCACTTTCAATTTTCTTGCCATTCTCTTTGACTTCTAAAAGGAATAAAAGTGGTGAAAGAAAAAAAAGTCAAAAGTAATAAAAGTCCATTAACTTATTTCATTATGAGACAACAAGAAAAAAGTGAAACAATACTCTTAAAAATATGAAGATCCAATAATGTTTGGAAATATTTTAAAAATGAAAAATGTCTATTTTGAAGCCAAAATGTTTTCCAACTGGAGAAAGTTCATTGCATATTCCACTGTGTGTGTGTATCTCCGATATGTAATAACTAGCTATATTACTTACCTGCAGACAAATCTTTCACTGTATGTTTTTCTATAAACAAGTGAACATGCTTATACTCTGCACTTGACTTCCCCAGTGCGGCTCCGCAACGAGATTGTTTTGATCAGTAACATGACAATTTCATCACAATATACACTGAATATACGGAAGACAAGCAATTTAACACTCGATAATATCTCTTGATTGTATTACAAGAGCAGATGTACAAAAGAATATCTCAGGGTACTGCTAAGCCTCCCACTTTTTCAATCCTAGCTTTCACCCGGTGGAAGCAGTATTGTAAAAAGGATGTAAATAATCATGTGGCTTGAGAGGTTTTCTGTTCTATTCCTATGGTGTAGCCATCCAAATAAACAAATCTTCACATGAGCTGTGAGCTTTCCAAACAGTTCTTCCTTGGGTTTGTAAAGGCACTATGGGTCACGTCAGCTCCAGGGTCAATGACTACAGGGAGACGATGGATTCTCACCTATCACAGGCAGAGATGATTTTTTCCATGTCAGGAATATTAACATGAGGACAAAAAAAGCTATTGTGGAAGAGAGAGTGGGCGAGTAAGCAGGTATGTGATGACAGAGCAGCTACAATTCTGTCTGGTTGGAGACATGCCACTCCCTTCAATGTAAGAATACTAATACCATGATAAAAATTTGACAGCCTGAAGTCGTACTTGATTTTGCTGGAATCACACAGTATTTGAGAAACTGAGAAAGGTGAGCTTGCATCAAAATCAGCATGAGAACATAACAGTTACAACTGACGTGATCACGTAGTTGTATCTGACATAATAAAAAAATTGTTGCTTCAAAAGAAGGGGTAAGATGTTCACTCTGGAAAATTGCGATGGATCTGAAGAAATTTTGTTCCTAAAATGTATTAATGAGAGGTCACCTTAAGTCCTGAGAGACTGTTCAAGAAAGCTATACTACTGGATTTGTAAATATTACCGTGTTTCTGAAAGTCATATTTTGGAGACCATAATGAAGGCCTCTAAGTAGATATTACTGGTCAGTTTTAAAGATTAAGCTCCAGTTTTATAAATGTCACACTGAAAAACTGATCATTATAATTGTCTTTCTATTGCAGGTCTCACAAAAGTACCACTGCAACAGTCATGCATGAATTGCAAATATCTACATTTAGTTTAGTGTTAACAAATTCCAGGGCAGGGGGGGAAGTATAGCTCACCATTGCATGGATGGAAGCAAAATTTGATCTTTTGTATGTGTGTTGTCTCCATTTAAACCTCCAATATCAGGTGTTGCTTGTAAAGTCCCCAGTGAAATAAGGTCTGTCACACGAGTGAATATCGTATTAATGTACTGAATCAATTAGACTAAAATTAGTCTTCTGGCTATTAATTTTAAAAGTTAAATTCCCAAGACTAGCAACAATGTATTGAAGCCGAATGAACGCTGAAGCTCCAGGCATACCATGTCTTGTTGCGAGGGTGAGATTTTTAAGTGGCTTTGAAGTTCAGGATAGATCAAAACAAGTTTCGGTAACATTTTGGCAAACAGAAGTCAGAGTTCCTTCCAAAGTTCAGCTGCATTCAGTATGCTCTTTTTACTTTATGATCTGATCAATTGGTATAAATATGGTTACACTGTTGTCGAGTTATCTTCAGAGATTCTTGTTCTTGAATCATCATACTAAAAATCATCTTCAAGTCTTCATCTCAGTTAATTTAGTAAAGTTTGTTAAGCATAAAGTAAATTAAAGACACTATGAAATGCAAGATACCAGTGGTGGTCTCTCCCTCTCTTCTTAAAGAAATTTAAATTCTGGAGTCCTGTTTAACACTTCAGTGCAGAGATGGCGAACTGTTCAGTTAAGCAGTAAACATTTGTTCAGTTTACATTAATTTTTCTACCCAGTAAAGACAGGATTAATTTCTATTTTGCCTCCCAAGAAAGTTTTCTTCTTCAACGCTTATCTGAAACATTACTGTCTTTGCAACATCACATTGGAATATCATTGTGCACTTTGGAAATGCCCTGATGTTGCTGGACCTGACATAGTGGGATTCTGTAACACCTTTAACTGGTATGGAGAATCTTATGCCAGGAGGCTCCTTCAGTGGCCATGGGCTACAGACGAACACACTGTTGGCTTAAGAAAGAGAACGAGGCTAGAGGGAGTGGGGAGAGCATGGAGAAGGAAAGGACAAAAAGAGAATCTGAGATGGGGGAACTCCAGCATAGTGATGCATCTTACACAGTCATACTTATCTACTGCTACTCAGATCCAGTTAAAATTCAGAATAGCTCCCATGAAAAAAAAAAAGGTTCTTCCTTTTTCAGAAGATAAAATCTTTTTGTCATTTTTACTCTCATGATCTCCAATCTGCAAAAAGTCCTTCGAAATTAGCACGAAGTTCTACAGTGTTAATTTTACAAATAAAGCATTTTGTTGCTATGCAGCTTAGAAAGCACAAAGAATTTATTTTTGTGATTTCTACTTAAAATAAAACCTTAATTATCAAATAAATGTATGGACCACAAACAGGCACATTGTCCCTGCTTCAAAAGGAAGAAACTTGCACACAGAGAAAACAAAGCTTAAAAAAAAATAATCTAGGAATTGCAGCACACCTAATGCAATTAATGCTTTATTTTTGACCTAGCTTCACATGCACACTTATGCAATAAGGTTGACTTGAGAAAAAGAATAGTATGCAGGAAGAAGTGCTGCTACAACAAAAATTGACTTAACCTGTATAAACAATTAATTATTTTGTACCTTTGGTGAAGGAGCAACAAACAATTGACACTGATCCAAAAAAACTATTCTCTTTCCAGAGCTTTTTCATACAAAGTTGCTTTGTAAGTGGATTTATATGAGCCAGAAAAATAGTTCAGCTATGTTTACGTAAATAATCTCTAAGGACATTTCCATCCCTTTGTTTCCTTTTGTCCTCCTTTCCTTTGCATACCTAATCATCCTCTGGTAGCACCAGTTTGCTGACAGATCACTGCAATGGAGAACTAACAAGAAGAGTCACCATAAACTGAATTGCAATTATAGTATCTTCCGAATAGTAAAGAATTTTGTCTGTACTGACGTATTCCCTATAAAAACACTATTTAAACCAGATGTTTCAAATCATATTCTCAGAACATTACTATCATGTTTGCAATCCTTCTGTCCTGCTAGTAAATACCTTGAATTTCCTTCTAATCTTCTAACAGAATCCTATCACTCAAGTTTGCTGTTTCTGAAAACTGATACTGAGAGGCATTTTCCTCACGAGCTTCTAAGGAAACTCCAGCATAATTGAAGTCAGGGGGGGAAAAAAAAGGAAAAAAAGAAAAAAGAAATTAGTACCCCAAGACTAAAGATTTTTGAGCTAGTCAATGACCTGAAATTCACATTTTCAGGGGAGCCAATGTATACATTCTTAAGCATTGTCTCAGTTCCAAAGCATTTGCCTAGAAAAAATTCTGCATTAGCAATGACTCACATCCTTAGACAGCTGTAAACCAGTTAAATTTAGTTAAAAGAAACTGCTTAATTCTAAGAAGGTTCAATAATATCAGTAGCCTAACCTAGTCGAAAGGAGAGTCTTTGAATTTAAAATCCTATCATGGACACTGGTCAATACAAGAGAGGGTTCTGAAGTGAGGGGAGCAGGGGGAGACACTCTTTCCAACCTACTGATACTGGTTATGTCTCAAAGCCTACAGGTTTTAATATGAATGAACAATACTTTATGGAAAACGCAAATCAAACAGCAAAAGTATAAAATCTGTTCATAAGACATTTGTTTCGGCAGTGTGTGAGCCAGTTGGTTAAGTACATATGTTTATTTACATAATCCACAAAAACCCCTCCACCACTGGTTTATCTTAAAGCTTCAGTGGGTGACCCCTTGGTTTTGCTGGTATTCATCAGCTAAGAGAACGCATCTATTGGGTTGTTTGTTAAAACGGTTTGTTGGTTCCAACTTGAATGCAATATTTCCATTCACCCAAGTAATTCAAAACAGAGTATTGCTAACATAAACAGCAAAAAAAATTTCGTTTAGAGTCTTGTCCTCCTCTTCAATGAAACACTAAGTTTATATATTACTCATTTATTTCATATATGTTCAAATGTCACTTATACTAAGAACCATAATTGAAATCACCTGGTAATTTATTTCACAATATAATTATGGATAACATCCATTTTGTTGAAATCCTGGCCTAATTATGCAGAATAACATCATGCTAATTCTCTTTTCAGCTGTGTCCTGACACTATGAAGCGACCTCTGTGACTATGCTTTCTAAAGTTTTGCTCCTAAGACCTACCAAATACAAATGGATTAAAAAACCAAACTATTTTGGGGATATTTGCTGAGTCCTGTTCCGAGTCCCAGAAAAGGATTTGACAATAAACGTGCATAGATTTGATTTAGGAAAGTTCATTACAGAATAAATACAAATACTATAATTTGGAGTATTTTCATATTGATGGTTCCCAAACGTTTAAAATAAGGAAAACCAAAACGACTCACTGCGGAAGGCTGAGAGAACAAGGGAAAAAAATGGAACCAGTAAACGTTAACTTTGATGTGATATTCTGTTTTGTAAGAAGCAGAATGAAACAAAGAAGTTGTGACATTGCTTTTAGAATAGCTCAAGCTTCACAAGGTTATATAACATTTAAAAAGTGCCAAGTCAAAAACATACTATATTATGAATTAAACTTTTTTGCTTGGATAAATCAAGTACAGTGTTCCATTGATTATTATTGTGAAACAAATATTCTTTATTCTATGGCAACTTAATCTCATATACTCAGAAGTACTGATGCTATTTTCCTGACTTGCTTTAGGTTTTGATTTTGGTTCTACACAGAGTAAGGATACTATAACTACTGACACATCCCTGCTTAGATACATACATAGTGCAGTGCTACATAGCACACTCTTATTACAGAAAAAAGGGTGACGAGAAAAGACATGAAGAAAGGAGAAGGCGGCTTAACTCATCACAGCACTGCAATACCCAAAAATGGAAATCAGGGAGTGGAAAAGACCAAACATTGAGGCGGACTGATGGACAGGATGGGAACATGGGATTTAACGTTGACTCTAAAGAAAATCCTCTCCGCAAACTAAACTCCATTTACATTATCATTTAGGATCACTCAAGTGGAAGGCTGCACAACTTGAACAATGACTGTAAATGAGATTTGGATTCACACTGAATTACTTTGTCCAAATCACTGATTTATTAAAGTGATCAAAGAAATACTGTAAGGTAAAACTGCCCTAAACCAGAGGGGAGAGGTCTGGAAAGAAGGGATGCTTCTAATCTCAGTGTAAAACATGCCCAGTCAACTGTGATTGTCCCGTTTCATTCTCCTAGAAAGGATACGGAGTGATGAATAGGAAAGGATTAGGATGTCATACTGTAAATACTAAACACAAGTGTGTGTATGTATGTGTGTGTATTCTTCAGCATTTAGCTATCACTGCTCTTACAGTATTACTTCAGAACACACAGTGATAGGTGACAAAATATCAAACTCTCAAATAAATTTCTTTCATGACCTGTGCTCCAAAAAAAAAAAAAATTTAAAAACTCAATATATTAAATTACTACTATCATTTGATTATAATTTTCCCATTTTATACCACAGACTGCTTTAGGCAAATCAACAATCCGATCTCTACTGAAAAAAAAAAAAGCTGGAAGGGACAGAAAGTGGTCCTGTTTATCTAGAAGTTCTGTGTTTAAAACCGTCCTCCATCCATCTTTGCCGGAAGGTATGTAAGCCCTTCATCACGCAGAGGAGCATCCTAATAATCAAATGCATGCTATTCTGGGACAAGGTGATCTTAGTTTCTCTTGGTGACACTACTCTATAGTGACCAGTTTTCTTATCCTTTGGATAAGTGAAATCACAGACTTGAAATCTATTCATATACTTGTGCCTTATGACAGTCCTAATGACTGTATAAATATTGTGCAGAGACCCAGCTTAGAAGACTGTCTAGTCTAGTGGATTCAAAATTCACTCTTGAATCCAGGAATGATTTGATTTAAACTGAAAAATTATTCCTTCCTTGTTCTAGTGAAGATCCCTAGGTTGGCTAACGCAACCACTAATGTCTGTTCCAGACACCACTCAGACAATTCCCCCAGGGGCAGAAAACGCCTGTACGACTGGTGACCAAAGCATTGGAAATTATGAAGTCTTGCAACCCAGAGAGCAATGAAAAGCCATATGAGGAAGACTGATGTAAGCAACCTCAAAAATGGCATACGCCCTTGCTTTTCCTGCCTCTTCAATCATAGGGAACTTTGTATTTGTCTAGTATGACAGTGAATACACCAACAAAGCTTATTAGCTTTATCTTGCCAGAAAAACTACACGTTTAATTTATAATGAAGCCAAGAGGCCCCACAGTTGGCTGTTTTCCCAGATCCCTTCAAGAAACCAGAGTTTGTCAGTCCCACTACCTATGAGTAATGTTCTGTCTTGCCAATCAAGAGGTTATCTCAAGGTACAAGAAGGACATAATATTAAAATGACTGCTCCTCTTTGAGGGATACTAAAAATAAAAAAAGATTCCTTCCGCATATGACAGATTTGCTGAATTGTAGTTTAAGTTTTTTGGTGTGCTGGAACACAGATAATACCAGAAACTCCAATGGAGTTTTCTTGTAACTTCGCTATTGCTATCAATCTTATGTGACACTATTACAGCAATGTGTATCAGTTTAAAACCCTACATTAGCCAGCTACAATAGCTGAACGACAGAATTAACATCGTTAACCTCACAGTCCTGGTTTCCTTCTTCATTTGAACCTACTTATCTAAAAGGAGGAGCGGATACTCATTATTTCAGAAAAAAAATGAAATCAAGTACTTTAGTTACTAAAGGTAACAGGCAAGATTCTTTAATAACATCAATATAAATTGAGAGAGTGCTCCTTACATTATTAGATCTCAACATAACAAATTGGCTTGCTATCTTTTGCACACATAAGAACAACATTTGATTTTTTAGAAGAATATTACCATACATCTGGGAATATAGGTACATATGCTACATATGATCCAGATGTTTTTATTTTTATTGCGGTATCACAAAATGATCCAAGCAAAAGAGGGGGTTATATAAAAATAAAGCAGCATATAGTCCATTTACAAATTCTAATTTATAATATAAGCAGGCATAAAAATTTATTTTGAATCAAGTAAGTTCCTCTAACATAGCTGCAGCATTGGTAACCACAACTGTGTACTAAAAATTACTGTTATGGCATAAAATTTGTTTTGCATAAAATCAATTTTTCAAATTTAACTTATGCTTCCACCACTACTTTAGATGTCCCACATAATTTACTAAACAATCTTCAAGTGCATGTTAGGCACCTATAAATAAATTCACTCACAGATTTCATTGCTCTGAAGTTTAGTAAAAGTGATCCTTATGCATCCCTATTCAAAAGCTGTCTGGACATTGTCCTGTGCAACTGACTCTGGGTAGCCCTGCTTGAGCAGGGTGGGTGGACAAGATGACCTCCAGAGGTCTCTTCCAACCTCAACCATTCCATGATTCTGTGAAGACAATTTGCCATAAAACTATAAATGCACTGAACAAAGACCCTTAGGAACAGAAAGTCTCATGCTTCCTCTATTGATGTTCAACACAAAAACATCTTACAGTGTTCTTCAGCAGTAGAAGTCTGTGCTTAGGACAACTGTACTAAGTCTATGACTTTTTGCTTAATGACATAAAGCAATTTAAATGCTTCACTACAGTGCCAAAAATGCCCAGGAGGTGATTGTTTTCAATAAGTAAGTACGAGGTATCCAACAGACAAAAGGGAATTTCAACCAATTGGTACAAGTGATCACGTACTGTTTATTATAACCTAAACAAGACACCTGTTACTATAGGCTATTAACTCGCTGATGAGGGCCATAACAGCACCCAACTTAGAGCTGAAAATTGCGTGCTCCTTCGGAAACCAAAAGCTCTTACAATGAGAATGCTGGAGTGCGCTTCTAGCTACAAGGCATCTGCCATTGTAGGCAGATTAGGCAAGAAGATCAAAAGTATATTCATTGGGTCAGTCCCTGGAGAACACACTGTCATCTCTGCCAGCTCCTGTAAACTATGGACTATCTGCCATTGAAAATACTATCTGAAGCTAAGCTTTTGGACCTTTTAGGACCCATATTCCAAATTAGACAAATGTATATTATTTATGGCTTAGAAAGAATCAAAAAAGATCAAATCTTACAAGCTAAAGCCTCTCCTGAGAGCAAGGGGATCTTGCTGACACTGAACTTGAAGTTGCTGTAATAAACTCTTTAAGATCTGTACGGTAATCAGTCACCTTTAAAACTAAACTAGCAAAGAGCTGAAAAGTGGTATGAAGAAACTGAGGTATTTCCCTGACCCAATAATGTCCTATTAATCATACATTCATAGAAGCAAAAAGAGACACACACAAAAAAATGCCATCTGAGCTGGGCTGCAATTGCTCTAAAAAGTCTCAATGGATTCTCAGTGAAGTGGGAAGTCAAAATGGAAGGGTAAGGATCCTATTTTTAAAGCGGTCATGGCTTACTGTAAAACTAAAAAAATTCTATGTTGTGTCCTCATTTCCCATGTAGAAATTAAACAACTATGCTCCTTCCTGAATGCCAGAAATGAAAAAAATCTCACAGGATAGTTATGCTGAATTTGAACTCATATAACGAAGCCTCTCCAGTCGTCTTTGGCACTTTCATTGCCACCACAATATTTTATCTACTGGTATTTTGATAGGGATGAAGGACTAAAAGTTTATCTAATTTTTCCTGTTATTACTCTAACTGAAGATAATACTTCTATCTAAAAATCCCATCCCACGTAGTAAAGCAATTCTGAGAGGATATTCCTGAAAAGAGAAGGGACTCTAGCATCTTGGAGACATAGGGTAACGAATTAGACGGACCAGCTTCTGGAAATTTCTGAAAGTTACAAATTTCAATTTTGTCATTATGTTCAGTGGTAGTCAGCAAACCTATAACAGAAAGGCTTGAATGAAAGAAAAAGCAGCAGCAGAAGAGGTCTGATAACCCTTCGGGGACAAGGAGAGACAAGTCCCCTATGACCCTCCAGGACACATCTTTGAGGTCACGTCTGTCAGTTGTAATAAAGAAGCTGGCACAAGCCTGTGGGGACTTTAGGTCTTTTTTGTGGTGTTTGAAATCTCTGAACTGCCTTTGGAACCAGTTCAGTGGCATGCCTTGAAACCTGGAGTAAAAGGAGTAGTAGTATGGCTTTTTCTGCCAGAGACAGATATTTACAGAAATACTCTTGTATTTGCACTGCTTGTTAACCCACAGAGTTCCTGAAGAAAAGTAGCTATTTCATCAGCCCTAGCTGAGCAGAAACCCCTGCAAATCTTCCTTCTACCTCCTTGAAGAAGTTGGGCTGATGAGCAGACTGATATTATCCTGGAGCACTGTAGGGTGCTCCCCCCTAAATCGAGCATGTGAAAAGAGAATAAGCTTGCCCACAGGTATATTATAGAGGAAAGAATTATCCAGTATTAAGTAAGACGGCATGTGCTCACCCACTTTGTAAATGTACACGCGGACCATCTTTGTTGGGGCAGTCTTACTTTGTTCTTTTCTGTATAGTTTGTACAACCAAAGACTTGGACACATGCTGCAGATTTGAATGGGTCATCACCTACAGTGGTAACACCATAGGATTTTTAAGCACTAAATGTCATCATAGAGAGTCTCAAAGGGATATCTAAAAGTCCATCAGGCATTTTATTAATTCTTAGAAAACTGTATATTCATTCATCTGGTAGGCAAGTTCAAGGTCACACCAGGTAAGATGAAAATACCATAAACTGAATTAAGTGTTTGAAAATGCAGTTTCCTTCTCTGTGCTCTCTCATCTCTTCAGGTTTGGAGCAGTGGAGCTGCCTGAGGAGGTAAATACACTTCACAGATGAGGGAATGGAAAGAAAATAATCTTTAGAAGCACAAACACTGAAATTTAAGTCATGATTACTAAACCAACACTGCTGTTGTAGTAACTATGATCACTACTGATTTTAAACAACTGTTATAAATTCTATTTGCAGTTCCTTTCTCCTGCCATACAACACACTATTTGTTATCATTAAGCATAAGATACTTATTTTGATTTCTGAGCTTTTTGAAAAGCAGAGGGCATTTATTTCCTCTGGAGAAAGGCAATGCTTCTTATCCAAAAGAGCAGGAAAATTGCATTTGGAGTCATTCTGAATACTAGCTAAACAACTAACGTCAGCACAGCCACACACAAACAAACAAACAAAAAAAAACAAACAAAAAGCCCAAACAAACAAGCAAAAAAAGCCCCCCCTGTATTCTTCCTTTACTTCATCACAGGTCAACTATCACATGCATGGGGAGCTGCCAAAATACACTGCTATGTTCAGACACTAAAACTTGCATTTTATTTGCCTGCAGCTGCCTTGCACAATGAAGGGAGTGTTAACCACCCTTCCCCAAGACAAAACAAGACCTCCCCCCAAAGCAAGGGGTGACTGATTCACTGCTTGGTTTGTTGGTTTTTTTTTCCTTTCAGAGTTACTGTTACTTATCTTTTGTCCCAAATGCTATTTCTCTAAAATGCTTTGATTGCAAAGTATTGATTTCTTTTTTTTTTTCCTATTCCTTTTCATCCTGGTCTACCAGCACAGACAGATAAATGTGGCAAAGAGAATAATGAAGCACAATTTAACATTCTTCAGGTTCAGGTTTCAGATTTGCCCAGCATGGTCCCATTTTATTTTCTGACATTGCCTCCCCTTGCCTGGAGTTCTAACAACTTAAAATGAGATTTTATGCAAGATTTACTTTCAATGAAATGAGAAAATAAAATCCTGAGGCTCCATATAACTAAGTTTTTGCATCCAATATTCAGACATAAAGCTAAAATTCATTTCTGTAGTCTCCAAATTTCTAGCATTTGTCCTATTCCTATTGTCTCAAATAAAGGTGCTAGCAAGCAGCATCACTGTAGGAGCTTAAAACTGGAAACATTCCAGAATTTAAAATGTGAAGCATGTGGTTTCCTCAGCAACCTGGAACATGTATTTTGGTGCCTACTGGGTATCAGTAGTGATGCCAATTGTCATGTTAATTTTTCAGATCTTTGTTGCTCATAATCTTCTTCTGTGTCTTTTATTTTATCTCTAATTGGCCAGTAAATTTCCATAACTTTCTTCATCTAGATTTTAGAGTGACCAGAAAGTGTACTTTCTAGTTCACCACATTTAATCAATACAATAATGTTATTAATAGCTCATAAAACAAACTATGTAGTGGCCTGCATCAATGAATCCAAACAGAGACCCAAGAGTAAAGGATGCATTTTAAATTGTTTTTGGTTCAACAACAGAAATTGTAGAAATTTAGTACAGCACAGTTTTATGTGGCACCACACCAAACAATTTCTTGTCAGTGTTATCAGAATAGGTGATTACACATCTAAAACAGTCACAGAAAAAAAAAATTAAAAAAATTCTGAACAGAAGTCCAAATGCCCAGCATAGCCATGTATCATTTGGCTATGGCTATATTACTAGTAGTGGTGATCTCTCTAAATTTCAAAAGAAAGTAAAGAACTTTTCTCAAATGGGTAAGTTATGTAAGTTAATGGTTTTTTAACAAATTCTTTTATTTTCAACATCTTTATGATTTTGGCTTTTGTTACAAATTTTCTTTTTACCTAGCATTAAAAAAATATTAGTGTTCAAAATTTTGTTCACTAGATTACCCACTGCAAAAATATCCTCAAATCTGAGTATATGCTGAGAGAAGAGTACTTGGTAAAAACTAATTGAGTAGTATCCACTAATATAATTCTTAATTTGGTTAAATTCCTTCAACATGCCAACACCTGTACCCCATACCTCCTCATAACTGCAAGCAGCAGTTATATACTGCTGCTTCTGCTTCCAAATATCCATAGAAAAATATTTCTTAACACTACACAAGAGGACAAGCTTTTTTGGTACCACATGTCTTTTCATAGTCTTTCACTGTATTCAATTAAAATGCCTAAGTATCACTTAAATCATCATGTTGATAAACTTAAAACAAGCATTTAATATCAGATAACTGAACCAGTAAAAAAAATAAATACTACTATCTATGACGTCTGAAGATACTTTAAATATCCAGCTCTACCATTAGAATATACAGATTAAAACCTGATATCTGAACATGCCAGTATATAATCAGAGGGAGGAATAAAAAGACTATTGTGCATGGAGGCAAAAGTTTAGAGGCTGCACTTTTGTGTTGGTTTTTTTTTTTTTTTTTTTGAAAGAAAATAAAATTCTGAACTGTCCTCGAAGGTCCGGAAGACAGCACTTGAATAAAGCAGAAAACAGGCTGTGTACTTTAATAACAGGCTATGCACTCTAGAAGTGCAAAATAGAAAAAGTAAATCAGAGTTTACAAGCTGTAAGAGAAAAACATTTACATGAGAGGAGCTACAGGCTTCTGAAGTTGCAGGCAGAGGGCAGAAATAGCTACCTGTACAGTAAAAAGGACATATATATATATATATATCAGATAAAAATGAGAATTCATAATTTTCTCTAGCACCTGAAACAGGTTTTATGCAAGTTCTCATGACTTCCACAGTATTTAGGGAAAATCAGACCTGTCCTTCTGTAGGTATTTTCTCAAGCTCTGCTTTTCTGTGGAAAAGTGCTAAAAGAGAACAAGAAAATGCAAAACCCAATCTACAGAAAATCCCAGACCTAGTCTTCGATTCCAGGGCTGGAGAATCAATTAAAAAAATCAGTTAAAGACATCCATCCTAAAATATAAAAGGACTAAATTTGTGCTCGTTTACCCTATTTTTACAAAAAAATAAAAAGAAAATCCATATTGCACCACAAACCTCAGATAAAAGCTACATTCTCCATAAAAATATTCTAGGTTTGCTAGTCATAGAAACTAAAAAAATCATCTTTGGATTTAAAAACTTCACAATTTAACTGTTCATGTTAAAGGAAATAGTTCCAACAACTTGAAGGCTGAAGCAAATTCAAATCTCTGCACGTGATTCTAGTTAGCAGCAGGAAAGTGATAGTTTTCTATAGATAGGTTGTATGTTTCTTTGTTTAAGAAGCTGAGACAGGTTTACAGCACAACTCAAACTGCAGTTTATTATGGCAGTGTTATCCTCTGCTGAGCTATCTGGGAGAAGAAGACCTCAAAACCTTTATATCTAAAAGGTCCCCTACTTTCCAGTGTCAGGAGACCAGGTACTTTTACCTGAAAGCAGCAGCAAACAAACATCAAAAAGTAGGCTAGCCACATGAAGAGACGAGAAGAAACTGCCTTAATATGCTTTACAGTGGTCTCAAGAAAACAAGTATAAAAAATGAGCAAAAAGAGAACCTTTAGTATCGCCTATAAACGAACGAATGAAAGATCATCCTAAAGAGTTAAGTAGAGTACATAAGAAAACATGTGAAAAAACAGCGTAAGAGTAAATGGAAGTAAAACGACCTCACTGACATTTAACATTTACGCAAATGTCAGATTCCCCACTTCCCAGTTAAACATTCAGCTGCGATCTCAATCAATGTTTGGACTGTGCATGACCAATTTTGAAAACAAAGAGAAAGCACAGCACAAAAATTAGAAATCTGTAAGTGTTTCTGAAAAGATGAACAGTCGAAAAATGAGACCATGAAGACTGGGAGTTAGGGCTCTGTTCTAGAATTATTAATGACTTATTTATGGCTAAACTCCATGCCTGAACTTCCATTCGTGCATGACGTTTGCTGTAACAGAACTGAACATGACCTAAACTCTCATGATTCATAGCTATATACTAGAAGAAAAGGCATTGGCCTGGTGTCAGAAATTAATCAATATTCTGAACTATTAAAATCACAAGAATTCCACAGAATTGCTTAAAGGTCTAGGAAAAAACCCCCACATTTACAGCCAAATACATTGAATACAAGCTCCAAGAGGAGCTTCTCTAAAGATACAGAGGAAAAAATGTTCTGTAAATTAAAATTTATTGCGATACATGCATTTCTCCCTTTTTACCATGTGTAGCAGCAATTTGGAATATATAGCGTGCAATTTGCAAACAATCATCCATAATGACATTCATTGCCCCAGGACTCAATGCCCTGTGGGAAACCTCTCTAATTTCCCTGACAGCATCTACTTTTTTTTATCCAAACCTCCCCCATTTCACTGATAAGGTCTACATTTTCTTTTCCAGAAAGATATGCAGGATAGTCTGAACCCTGATTATCCTATTCTAGCACTTCTCAAGAAATATTATGTATGATAAAACAGCGTTTCCAATGAGAGTTATACAAAGTTCTTCCTGAACTTTTCTCAGTAATTTACAAAGGAATCATCCTAACTGCTTCTACTGAGACAACCCCTCATTCATTTAGTCACATACTGAAGTCACACTCATCCAGTGCCCTACGCTTCAAATCAGCATGGCTTTGTTAAGTTTGTGGGTGTGAAAGGATTATTTTTTAAATTATGTGACCTCCTACAAATACTTCAGTCATTGTTACTGGTGAAATGGAAGCATTTTTTTGTTCAAAACTTCTAACTGAAATTCATCGTTCACCGATTTTCTATTACATGAATGGACTCAATCATTAATCTCCAAAATGTAAATTCTAGTTCAGCCTTTTTGACACACTTAGAAATTGAGACGCATCATAGACATGTATCTGACTCAGACCTCTACAATCTTACCTTCTTCTGAAGAACATTAACTTTGCGTTCCTTCACCTCTAACATGTCCTTGAGGTCATGGATCTCTCCTGCTTGAGTCCCCTTCTCCTCTGCCATCTCCTGAATCTGCTTTGTCTTCTTATTTAGCATAGTCTCCTTCTCTTCCAGACGTAATCGTAACGCATCCACCTAGATTCAGACATGCAGACACAGGGTTTGTTTAGCACTGAAGGAGAGAAATTTTAGGAAAGTTAAACTATACTTCCACAAGAGAGTGACTGCTGTCAAATTACAAACAGATTGAGGAAACTAACATCCCTTACTTTAAGACTTCAATGTGCATAAGCTTGTGATAAAACAGTTATCACAAATGGTAGTAGACTAAACAGTAAAAATAATCAAATGTTTTACTCCCAAATTATATGAGACTAAAACTCCTTCTTGGAAAATCTAAAATCATACTTCTAACATAACTCAGTCTTGTAAGATACAATCTGGAATTTTTTTCATCAAAGTAGAAGCCAACACAATGTGTTGTTGAGAAGTTCTCTTAAATGTAGGAAAACTGACCCCTTTATTTGAAACATTACTGATGTTCAGAGATTTAAACACTGACTATTAGTACCAAACAGTCACTTGGTATTCTAGGTTTTAACCAGAGTATTAGCTCAGCCTGGAGGTAATGAAAGCAGGGGTCTTTGTGGTCACTGCAGATCAAAACATGGAAAGAGGGATACCTTAGGATGGCTAAGAATATTTTGGCTTAAATAGCAACTTAATAGTTTAAACATAACATGCGTTTTCAGCAGGATGCAGTTTTATATTAAAGACAAAATGGAACAAATGACACAGTACAGGGTATTGTGGGTGCAATTTGGACACATAAACATACTTAGAGCTCCCAGGGCCTCAGTAAGTTTAGAAACACACTCTGGGAATTCTATGGTATCCTCAAACTAGAAAACTGCATGTTGAGAAGCTTTTGCTTTTCCTTCTGCATTTCTCTTACACAAACAAAACGCAGAGTTCACAAGACAAAAGGAATGGGAGAAGGAATCAGAGCTATCTGAATATAAATTTAATCAGGAGAAAAAGGTCACTACAGAGCACAGACTAATCTCAAAGACCACTGTGGAATACGAAATCCAACACCACCAACCTGCTCGAGATACCAAAGAAACCCACTGACCCCTATCCACTCAGCATTCAGACAGAGCTCAAATCTGCCAGCTTGGCTGCTAATCTTATTTGACAGTATCAGATTTGGTTCCTGTTAGCTGAATCCATTACAGGACATCAGTCACACAGAGTAAACAGGGTGATCAATGAATTTCTTGGTCCTTCTGCACAGCATAGGCTAGCACAGAGACATGAAAAGATGACTTGGACAACTCCAGCTGGGGAAAGAATTTATGTAGTCACTATGCTTACGGTATTTTGAGCAACGTTTAGTTTTAATGTGTTATTCTAATTCCACTCTACTTTGATTTGCTAATGGAAAAGTTGCCTCTAAGGCTCTACATTTACAGTATGTTACGCCCACAAAATCCTTTGCTGTTTTGTCGAATTCCTTTTGCACAGAGCAATAAGCACTCGCCAGTGGGGAAAAAGAACTGCCCTGCTCTCCCCATCAGCACTGCAATCCCGCTGCCACCTCTACGTCTGGAGCCTTCTCACTTACACATACGTTATTAAAATCACATTCCTGACCTCTCACCCAGCAAGTGGGGCATGGAGTATATTCTGCAGTGATATGAGAGTACCAGGTACTACCCAAATATGATTTATAGAATTGCTAGTGTTTGTAATGAAAAGTTTAGCAGGTGGATCAGGTTTTGTCTTCTTTTTAAAAACACACAGATTTATAGATTGATTAGGTATGTTCTTCTCTGGATATCTCTAATATTAAAGCTTAGAGTCACCTTCATTCGCTCTTGAAGGGAAACTGAAAATCTGCCTCACAAGCAAATCCACAGACTCTCAACAGTTGTGTTGCAAAATATTTGAGACAGTCCAGATGCCTACAGCACAGCATTAAGTGAAAAGAGAACATCTGCAAACAGAAATTTATCCACAGAATGCTTTCCATTTTCTGATTGATCATTCTCTTTGAACTCTATATTAGCTTACGGTTTGGGGTAAATTGCATTCCTGGTTTTATTTGTGTGAGGTCCCTGCCTAGGAAACCACAGAAAACACTTTCAAGAATATTTTCAAAGGCTGGCAGGACACACAATCATCACCTTAGCACTATTCCTGGCAGAACACTGCACTTGTTTATTCATGTCAGCTTGGTTTATGTATGGCATCCTCCCACAGTGACAAGAATTGAGGTCTGTGGGAGTCAGGTGATGCCAACTTCAACAGAGTCAGCTTAAGATTTTCTCTGCACATGGAAACGACTAGGCAAACAGCTACAGAGGTGCTGACGCCCCTTTCTCCTGACTTCTGCGTCTTGGATGGTGTTGTCTTAATCCTGGGTTAACCTAAGTGCTTTCACAGTAATAGACTGCCATGTCTTTAATTATGCATAGCAAGTAAAATCTTACAGTACGGCTCAGGCAATTGCTAGTCCTCCGTATAACAATGGGATTGCTAACTTGACCTGCATGTAACATCCAATTTCTTGTGAAGCTTTAGCAAAATAAGCGCGTTTATTGTCACCTTCAACACAATAGCCTTCCTATGTGTAGGTACAACAGGTACCTCTTCTCAGCTGGGTACCATACATAAGATTTAAATTTCTTCACTGTAAGAACCATGTGTAAAAAGCTGCACTGGGAACCATTGATCTGTCTTCACAGAATGTTCCAGTAGCAGTAAACACTACTCTGTGGCTCTGTTCCTAATATGTATAGCCATACGTTAAGCATGTAGAATTCTAAATTTCAAAGGAAAACTAGAACATTAGTAGCTCCAATGAGTACTAGAATAAACACAATAAATGACATAATATTTAATTTAAATTTACTCTTAAACCTCTTTTAAAATCTTATGTTCTGTAATTAGATTACAGTCTTAGGGAAATCCCTAAAATTTCAAAAGTCCACAGTGAGTTTCAGAACTGACTCAGGAGCTTGAGTCAATAGGACTTAGGTTGCACACATCTTTTTTCTCACTTTTACCATCACCCTCACTGTACAGTAGCAATCAGGATATTTCAGTGGTGCCCAGTGACAGGACAAGAGGCAACGGGCACAAACTTGAACACAGGAAGTTTCATCTAAACATGAGGAGGAACTTCTTTCCTTTGAGGGTGGCAGAGCACTGGAACAGGCTGCCCAGAGAGGTGGTGGAGTCTCCGTCTCTGGAGACATTCAAAACCCACCTGGACGCATTCCTGTGCAACCTGCTGTAGGTGACCCTGACTAGATGATCTCCAGAGGTCCCTTCCAACCCCTATCATTCTGTGATTCTGTGATTTTATGACACTGGTGATTCCCACTCAGGTTTAAGAAGATGTCAGTGATGCCTAGAAAAAACAATGCTCTAGTCTTTTTCTGAGACTGATTCTCCCCATCTACCTGCCACCTGCTGTTCAAATCATGGCTGAACTATTGATTTAGATCAGTGAACCGAGCCATACTCCATTCAGTTATATAGAAGGTACAGTCTCCCATATGTTATATCCAAGCCCTTATTTCCCTGTAATGGCAAAATTCAAAACCTTTATCCTCTGTTGGGATGACTACATTAATGGCAGAAAAGGAACAGGCAGAATATCAATCCTGAAATACGTATTTAGAGCTTGCTATGGTTTCTAACAAGAGCCAACTACTTTTTAAAGTAGATGTTGAAGTAATTCTATCTATGTCAGCACTCAGAATTCAAAGATAAATGAGACATGCACAGAGGAAGACATAAAATTATATTTGGTATGCGAGGTGAAATGTTGCTTTTATCCTACTGTAGATATCGCTATGTGAAGTCTCCAAGTACCTCAAATGAGTTCATTTTAAAAAGCAAACACACCATACAAACACAATAAAGAGTTAAGCTGCTTTCCTGATAGCAGTCTGTAATTAAAAGCTATATTTACTGACTGACTTTGAATGCAGTGCTAGTTGACAGGACTTAATTCTCTATTTTTGAAATTGATATTTTTTATTAATTACAGTAAAATTGACACTTCACCTTCCTAATAAAATTGTAGCAATATCCAGTAGGGTCTGTAGAAGAACTGAGAATGAATTCATTATGAACATACAGCTCCCAGTTATCTGGACAATTTATTCAGATTACATGACCATGCCGTGGAGCAGAGGCACACACACCTGGCTTTGTGCAGTGCTTGTTTGGTTCTTGCTAAGGTTATAAATTCAGTGCAGGACAGATGTGCTGCTTCCAGGGCCTGCTCAGGTCAGAAATCAGTTCGACTGTTCATCCACAATCTCTAGCGCAAGGTATTAAATACCTAAACACAGCTACTCAGTTCTGTGAGCTGAGCTTAATGTTTGCAGGTGTCAGCATAGATCTTCATGTAGCTGGTGCTACCAAGTCTTGTTAGAGACACCCAGCTCCCATTCACACATTCCTCACTAAGCATGACCTACTCCCTAACTGTCTCTAATTTGGGAGAGTCTACTATAGTTTCAAAATGCCAGTACAAGCCCCAGTAAAGACAGAGCCTTAGAGAATTTTATGTTCTGCCGAGACATTCAGAGCAAATAAAATACTTCCAGAGGACTAGATTCATTTTTCTACTGAATAGTAATCTGAATGTACCATATTGAACAGACCAATTACAGAACCATACCAGCTTAGACAGTATACAAAAACAAAGGGGAATGTTCTCACTGATTAATTTAAACTCCCACTGAAGCCACATACCCTCTGGCACTGACCTAAGTTAAAGGGCTCATTGGGCAAAACACAAACTTTACATGGATAAAGTCTTAATTCCAAAATAAACATTGATTTATTTTTTGTTTTGTTTACAAAGAGATTGCACATTTTTAGAGCTATTTTTAAAGGTTCCTTCACAAATTGAAAAGTTAACCACGATATCCTCTCCACCCAATAGCCCTCAAGATAAACGCCCTACAAACAGCTCACTGTTCTTTGCACTTCTAGTGTGGCAGGTGGCAAATCTATTTTTGAGATATTACACCAATATCTTTTCCCCACCTACCTGCAGTTTTCTTTAACAGAAGACTAAAAGGCAGAGGCTTATGAAGGTATGTACGCTCTTTTCTCTCAAAATGTTTATTTAAATACGACTTTAAAATACCAATCCTCTATGAAGATGTCTGCCAATATATGACAAAAAATGCACTTCTCCTCCTCACAACTCTCTCTAGGTGCCTTGAGAGAAGCTAGCTATGTTTTAACACTGACCAGTGCTGTCAACAAGTGAGGCCAGGCAGGATCGCACATTCCTACCCTATTCCTAGTGAAAACTCTTGTATAGAAAGACACCTTTTCCTTTAAAAAACAAAATACATCACAGGATGCAACAACAAACATCTCAACACTGTATTTCATTAACAAGTTTCAGTCTTATACTTGAGACGATCACTTGTGAAGACAGAAGAAAGGTAACTGAGTATGATGACTTAATTGTTGAGCTTTCTGTCAAGAACATCAGCAAGGATGAAAAAGATACGATTATCTTTCAAAAAGTATAAATATCTTCTTGGAATTACATAAATTCTCATGAACATAAATGGATCATTCTAAATATCTACTCTGATACAACGGAACAGCCTGATATGAACAACAATTCATATGTGTTAAATCCATACCAGATTGCTACATCTTATTGTGGAGAACATGATAGACTGTATTGAATCCATTAAATCTATCACAAAAACATCATTCTAAAACAGCAGCATTAATGTTTTAGCTCCACAGCAACTCCTTACTGAAAGACAGACAGAAAATCATCTTTCGCTGTTACTGTAGTTGTTACGTTTCACCTACAATATCTGGAAGCAAACTATGTGAATAATCTAAAATCAGTAAGTAGAAAATATATCTCTGTCTTTCCCTCCCCTCTCCTTCCCCTCCTTTCAGCCACTTTTTATTAGTAAAAAAAGAGATCGAACATTTTGGAGGAAGAATCCAATTTGGTTTTGTATTGTGCTGTTACGAGAATCTCATTTGGAAGAACCCAGTGAAGAGCAAATATTCTCAATGATTATTTAGTAGTATTACAAGTTAGAGAGCAGAATAATGTTCTATATTAAAAAATTACTTTGGCCTTCAACTAAAATAAAATCAATATGTTCTGAATAACTATCAGGAGTATCTATCAATGATATATAACAAAGACTTCATGTTTTTAAATATTTGGTTTAAATTCCATACATTTCATTTGAATAAATACGTTTAGCTACCATAACAGCTGCAATTATAACCATCTACTGAAGTCTTTTAACTTGTTAATAAAGTACATTATTTCAAGAACTTCGTCTCTCATAGGCAGAAAAGTGCTGCTTTTTATTATTTAAAAGTAAGAAGAGAAATGTGTTTCCAGCTTTGTAGGTTTGTCACAATACTGCAGTGACTTAGTACATCTATATTCTTTTCAATCACTGTAATGGATGAAAACCTGCAACTTACATTTTAAAATGTTTATTTACCTAATACATACTTCCAATCATATTTTGAAATGTAAATATTTTTTTAAATAAACATGTATATATAAAACTAGGGCACATTCCTGATTAGCAAAAAGAAAAGAACAAATTTAACGAGAAGTTTACAATTGTAAACTAGCATACTTTCACAGTTACACTGAATAATGCAATTTCAACCTCTACATAAGTCTGAGAACAATAATAAAAGCCATCTTGGAACATCAAAAGATAATTACTAGGTGACTTGATTTCCGCATGTGGACAAGGCCATGTGCACCCATATGTTCACTGAACATGGCCAAAGGAAAGCTACATGAGGGTAAAAAGGTCAAACAAATTCTCTTACACTCTTGTAATACAGAACCTTTCTACCAGTGTTACCCATAAATTTTCTGCATGCCTACTTCACGGTTCCTTAGGCTTTTCGCTGTTCTAG
Source organism: Rissa tridactyla (assembly GCF_028500815.1). NCBI lineage: Eukaryota > Metazoa > Chordata > Aves > Charadriiformes > Laridae > Rissa > Rissa tridactyla. Next base: position 152,224,323 of record NC_071466.1, read on the forward strand.
CTGTAACAACACAAATATTTTTTTGATGCATGACTGCCATCTTTTGGACTTCTACTAACACTGCAATTTTCCAAGCCAGGGGACTGAAATGTCTCCGTACATTTCATGCTTGTTCTTCAAGAACATCCAGAAGCAATAAATTTATGCTATACTTATTACGCATTTGATGTTCAGATCTACACTTGTGTCTTACAGAATATGGGATTAAGCATTTGTTATCGAAACACAGTTCTGAAAATACTTTTCCTTTATCTTGGAATATGCATCACAAAACATGAAAGCCCATATTTCAGGTGTAAGCACAGGCTTACATACAAGAGTTCCCGTACATGCTGACAGTAGTCGTGAAGCCTCAGAGAGTTGTATACTACTGGAACGCTCTTCCCTTCTCTGCTCTCTTTTAGCTACAAGGTCATCATTGAAAATATATCCCCCTCCCAGCCCAGGCACTGCAACTTCCAATTTAGCTGTACCTAGGAAAAACAATATTAATGACTGCATGCTAGTGGAGCATGTCGTACAGGTGTGTATTCATCCACATGTGCGGATGAATATGTGTGCGCTTACACACACATATTTGTCTTTATGATCAAGTCTCAAAAATAATTGAAGATACAAGGTGCTCAAAACACGCAGTATTGAATGGCTACGGGACTGTATAACCTAAGCAAGAAGAAAAGAAATGATGCTTTGTATCTCTTGCTCTATGAAAAGTCAATAAGTACAAAATTGCCCATTTCACCTCTGTCTGAAGGATGGCAGCTCTTTGCTCTTTAGCGGTAAGAGACTCTTTCAGAACTTCAATATGCTGCTTGCTGTCAGAGAACTGATTTGTGAGGGTCTCCAGCTTTGTCTGCAAGGCCAGCAACTCTGTGTCTTTGCGTGACAGCTCCTGTTTCACCTGACCAATCTGAAAAAGAAAGAAAAGATGGGCAAAGAAAAAAAATAATTTATACCTTCCTTACAAAAATAACTATAAATTCACGTAACTACCAACAAACAGTATGGTACTCTAAACTTATCCCGTGGAATTGTAAAGACTTCAGTTATCTTGAATGTAAGACCAGCAAAAATTTGTGTCATGAGCAAGGAAAAAGAGGGGGGAGCAATAGCATCAATTATTCAGGAGAGGTTCTTTTTAGCAGGGATAAGTTTTTAATGAAGATGGAACAGAACTGTAATGAGAAAGTACCCTTACCCTGTCATATCAGAAAAGATGAGATACCTACAGGTCTCTCTCAGAAACCTGATGTTTACTTTGAAATGTCAAACCAGCGAGTTTCCATTCATCTCTCCATCTATCAATCCAGCCTCATGCTTACAGAGTATATAAAGACACCTTTACCTTTCCCACAATTTACAAAACCAGCATTTCAATCTTCTAAGAAATACCTTTCAATTTATGGAAGCTTCTTAAAGCAGATGCAAATATACATCAAAACAACATGAAAACTGTTTGTGGAATTGCACTTTGTTGAGAGTAATCTCCTAGATTTAATTTAGTGAATTAAATCAGTATGGAAATGCCAATTTATTTTAGCAAATGTAGGTTAGATTTTCATTTTCAAAGACAAACAGTAAGAAATGTTAAAAATTAAGCACTGAAATGAGATGAAATCTCATTCTAAAGTGCAATCATTACCGGACAATTTTGATGTAAATCTGAAGAAAAAAAAATAAAATTAAAGAGGACAGGGAAGTCTAAATGTAGACTTACGTCCAAGTTTATAACCAACTTTCTAGTTCGTCTTTGATACATCTCACAGAACAAAATAGTAGTATTTTAGTTTTACATGTTATATAGCAAAAGTGGACAGAAATCTAAAGACTAAACAGTTTTCCCTTTTTTAACTCTAACAATTTTGTTTGTGACATTAAAAAAAATAATCCCTCAATCCTAAAAGTATGTTTTCCAATGCTTCAAAACAGAAATGAAAGGACATCACACACTAAAAAAATTGTCCAGGTCATCTTCCATTTTTGGGAATGTGTCAAGAACAAAGTTAAACTGATCTAAGCTATAATTTTTTTTATTTTTTAATTAGAATCAATGCACATACTAGTAGAAATAACTGAGAGGAAAAGCTTGGGTAAATGTGGTTTTATCTTGACAACACTGTTTCAATAATGGGCAATTAAAGAAAGAAAACTTTACTGAAGAATATTAAAGTAGCATCAAAAGATGTCATCAAGGACTCCTGTGTTCCAGTGTGAAACAGCATACGTGGTGAGATAAAGAAGGGGAGTGGAAGGAGGACATGTATCTCAAAAAACCTCACGCAAACTCATTTTTTAAAATGGAATAATGGGAAGAAGTACGAGAAGAATTTAAGTTATAGAACTATTCAACAGTTTATTGTTCACTTACTTCAATCATACTAGGTTGTTTTTTTCATATTTTTACTAAAAGCAAGTATGTCCACAGAATGATTTCACCACCTATTTAAGTTAGATAGGAAAGTATTAATGCTAGCAGCCCTATTTCTGCTGTCAGCTACTGGCCAATACAACCAGTTGCACAATACTGCTAGGCACAGCAGAAGAGCTGGGAAGAGATGAACTATTTACTGCTAGTTATGTTTTCTGGAGTGTCTAAACACAAAAACCTCCTTAAAAATTTCAGATGACACAAACTTTTTCAACTAGTAGGTAGCCTGAATTATACTAAAACTTTCTCAAACCAGTTTGGTCTTTCTCTGAAAATATAAATCCTTTTTGAGGTCATCTCAGAACAAATGTGTACCCTAAACACTTGTGTTTTGGTGAAATGCCCTCATCTAAACACAACCACATTTCATTACATTAAAGTTCCTAAGTAGCACCCTAAGATGATTCTCTCTGGAAATCCCCATCTCAGAGCTGTAAACCCACACTGCCAATGTGCTAAAGCACTTTAGGAAAAATGCAGCGCGTACCATTCCAAGTTGCAAGGGAAGTTAAGGCAGCATTAAGTGCTCACGTCTCTCTTCTCGGAGAGATGCTATGATCACTCAGCAAATGCATTAATTTCATAGCAAAGGAATAACCTAAATTCATGCTGGTAAAATTAAACAATCAGTTTTAAAAAGCGTTCAGCATCCGGCTTTGGTTATTTTTTGTGAAACGTAGTTAAGAGGGTTCAGCACATGTTTTCAAGTTATTTTTGTTATACTAGGGAAAGCAAATCTCCTTGAAAATCTGGGCCCAAAATGGGTGCTGAATACTTTTGAAAATCTGCTTTGATAGAGAAGAATATGTTATTGCTAAAACAGGTCATACCATTAAAGAAATAGTAACAAAACAAATATAGATGTCAGTTGAAGAGTGATGTTATGGACACCAAAACCATGTGAACAAAAAGGCAGCTAGAAGGCTGAGCAGGCTGTTAATTCTACTGTTACATCAAGTCGTAAAGAAGGTAAGAGAAGAAAAGCTACCCCGAAAGCCAGAGAGCTAGCAAGCCCCAGTGAATGGCCACTGCACACAAAAGATAAATCTTACTGCAGAGACCTCGGCCTGGAGACCAGCCACTCTTTTTTTCAGGTCCTCCCCTTGAGCCTCTTTGGCACTTAGCTCTTCCTTCAGTTGCTCTACCTGTCACGACATTGTTATGCTTTTAAAATATTTATCATTTGTCAACTTCTAGTTAGCCTGTTTGAATCCAAGTAACTAAAAGTGACAAAGAACTGAACAGAAGGATGAACACTGGTCACTCATTTTCTCTTCCATTCGTCGTTAGGTCTTCTCAAGTTTACTGTCCCTGTAATTTCATAGGCTGCCAGACAAGAATTTGATTATGAAACAAAAATGTATAGTTATGGTTATGTTTATATATGTCAAGTACGGGGCACTTGACCCAGCGGTTTTGAAACTGGAATTCATGAGGAAATTAGGACAGGAAAAGGGACATTTTTCAATTTAATAGAAATAAAGTTAATTGTCCAGATACAGCCACAGATGACTATGCAACACAATACTGAAAAAATAAATGTTGTGCAATTAAAAAATGAGGTAAGACAGCAAGATATCAAGATTGGAGCTGGCTAACAGTCATGAGTGAATAGTTATCAAAAAGGAACACATTTTCTGCAGGAAAATAAACAAGCAGACACAGCAGACGGAAGACATCCAGATACTGAGTAGCTGAACAGATCTATAGGCCTACAGAGGAAGAGGAGAAGGGGAAATTGAAGAGCTGCTAACAAGGGAAGAAAGAAAGAAGGAAAGAAGAAAGGATGGAAGGAAGAGGTGCTAAAATCATCCCTCCATTCCTAATTTGAAGCGAGTATCCTTCAGTTCCTAGAAGCAACTTTGTAGGATAAAGGCAAAAGAATAAAAGAACAGGTCTGGTTATCTTGAGGTAAATTGGTGAGCTGGGGTGAGGGAAGTGGAAGAAACACATACTTATTACACGTTTCTACTTTAGGGCAAGTAATACTTCTCCAAGAAACTTTCTCCAGCATTATTTTTTGGACAAATAATTTCAAGCAGGACAAATGCAGTAGGTTACAATTGTTTAGGACCTAGTAGAGTGATTTTCAACCTCTGTTCCAGGGATTTGTACACCACTGTATACTGCTTGCAGAGAGTACACACAACCTAATGAAGAAAAGCAGGACTGCTCACAATATACTTAAATTTACTGTACGAGGTGTCCTGAATCTTCATTAGAAAACGTTAGGGACCAATAAAAGACTGAGAAACGCTTCTTTGGGAGAAACAAAGAATGAATTGACTTTTGGCTACAGACAATTCAGCAGCCAGTGTCCATCTTTACGCCTGAGTATCAACATGTCTCACTGCTGTATTTGTCCTGTATTCCCAACAGCATAAATTAATGTTGGCACCACCACTGTTGTAGAATCTACTCTCATTCTGATGTGACTACTGGAAGGAGAGTATAATGGAAAGCTGTTATAGTGACAGTTCATGCCCTTTTCAGCCCTTACATAATAAAAAGACTTCCTAGTTATAGTACAACAGTTGCAAAAAGAAACACCCTTTTTTTTTAATAGACTACATTTGAAAAGACGCAATGGTCCAAAGAGAAACACAAAATCCTTCTGAAATAAAAGAAAGTTAGACGTGACAGTAAAAGTAGGATTTGGGACGCTGACCTTATTGAACGATCATTATAATATTTTCAAATTTGACTTTAAAATTATCTTAAATATTTTTAAATTATTTTAGTGGCTTCATTGCAGAATACAAACAAATTCTGTTTCCCAGCACTTAAACGGGAACCCAGACCATAACTCCTTACTGAAGTATGAAAATGTCTCTCATCTGTTTGCTAAGCTCAGTTTATCTTACTACTGTCATTTATTTTCTCAATACCTTATTTTTCATGAATTTGGAATGACTACGGTACACCTCCATTTGCTTCATTTCCTCTTCACGTTCCTCTGTGCTCAGAGCTCCGTTTGACTTCAACATCTGAATCTCCTCTTCCAAATCCCGGAGGCCACGCTCCATGGAAGAAATTTTTGAATCCTGACAATGATTAGAAGAGACAAATAAAGATACAAAGTTAGATACAAAGTTAACATACCACTGGAGTGAAAAAAAAAAACAGACAAAAATTTGTTGGACATGTACTTGCCCTTGAAATTTACTTCTGAAGTTCCTACAGAAATCAGTCTACACCTCTGGAGTGTAGACTGAGTGCTCAAGTACTCATGTTTCAATTTTTTGTACCTTTCAGGAAAGCAAGAGTTTAGTTCTAAAAGAATACATGGCTAGAAATTTAATTCTAATTGAATGAACAGCAAAATGTGGCTGCAAGAATGGCAAAAAAATGGGTTTGTGCTACTAGTAATTTAAGTGGGATCAAAAATAGAGAACACAAAAAGCACCATAAGCAAGGAACAGATGCGACAATCTAGTTTTGAGTGGATAAAGCATCAGAGGATCCTTCAAGTATTCTGTCTCATATCCACAACATATAAAACATTTCCACGGTTAAAAAAATATACATGTGGAAAAATAAAAAAGTCAATCTACCATTATCCTCATAGTTTTACAGGACAATGAGAGGTTTTCAATCTACTTGGTTTACTGTTTCTTTTGAAGTCTTATGTGTTAGGAACAATAAGAATAGATTCATACAGCACACAGAGCTTCATGCACGCTCATGAACACAGATATGTATTTATGAACTGTAACCTCTTAAAGAAGTCTATTTTTTTTGTTTCATTTCTCCAAAATATTTCGTCTTTCCTGACATACAGGTAGGATTTGAAGCTATCCTCCATTCTTTCATAGATCAATCCTTCATAATTTCTTTTGTCTGGTAATCAAAGCACTGCTGAAAAAAAGTGTGAAAGATTTTCATATACATGTTTTCATTCATGAGAAAAGATTTTTCTAAAGGACCATTATGAATATCTAGCCAGACCTCCCGCTTTATTTTTTATGCTCAAGTTAAAATTGGTAAAGTAGACTTTTGCAACAAAAAATTAGAAAGGTAGTAAGGTGAGGTGGTATGTTGCAATTTACAACAGTACTTAGTTTCGTCTCTCGCATCATTTCCCAGAAATACCAGTGTTCCTCTTTGATAGTAAAGACAGCTTATTGTTACCAGATGGTCAATTAGTTTTCATTACTATGGACCACAAAGATGACTAATAAAAGAAAGATGATAAGTGAAAGGCTCCAGAGTAGAAAGATGGGAAATGACTACTGAAAACATTGAGATGGAATGAAAACAACTGGAAGGGAGAAAAAAAAGAAGGAAAATAAAAGAAAAAGGCACAGACAAGGAAGGAGGGAGAAAGGGAAAATAAGAAAATGGAAGAGAACAGTTTGCAAAGACAGTTTCCCATTTTTTAACTGCATTTGTCCAAACCCTGCCTGATGTAATTTATGGACCATATAATATGAAATATGATTGTATAAAGCTGTGTAAACCACATACTTCACTTGTGGCTCCTGAGCTCTTGGCAAATTGCCATTCTTCCATTAGATACTTGAGTTAAGGGTTTAAGAATTCAATCACAAATTCCTCTAGAAAAGTTACATTTACGATGACATACAGACATCTTTCTAGCTATACAACCCATTCTTTAAGTGAGTTTTAAGTCTGCAAATTGCTAACTTTGTTGACACACAGAACGCAAAGCAATATTTCAAATGTTGGTACTATAAAAAGAAAATAACGCACATCATCATAAAAACCTACTAATCCATCATTCCCCCATCCTTGTAATACAATGAACTCTTGGTTAACTGAAAGAAATCTGTATATGCTGCTGCAGGCAGGCAGAAGGCAGGTTTCTATTGTGTCATGAAGCAGCTCTGTCTCTTCACTGATCAATAATTAAAAATAAAATAATAATAGATAATAAAATAGTATAAAATAAATATACTTATTTTAAATTAGAAGACTGACAGAAGTATATGGTATTTAGTACAGTCACTTTTCATATGAAAAGGTTTTCCAGAGAACAAACTCTACTGATGCCTATATGCAATCATTTACCTTCATCTCAATAACAGTTTGCAGAGCCTTTGTCTTGGCTGTGTCAGGAGCATTTTCAAATCGACGATGGATCTCCTGTACCGGCAGAAAAGAAAGCAAGAGTTAGCGTAATGGCATTTTGTCCCAGTTATCAAATACAAACAAAATTACTAGAAGCTACTCTTTCTAATACATAGCATAATTCTGTGCTGTGCTCTGATGTTACCAGTTCATACATTTTGTTTTATCATTTCTCATATTAACGAAAGGATAGGTGAAAGTTCATTCAACAGAACCACAGCCTTAAAAAGGCACAGTAGAAACATCTTTGACGACCTACTTACTCAAAATAAACTGTTCAAATGACAGCCGAGTTTACTAAAAACCCCCCAATCATCTTGCCTGCTAAACTAATCTAAATTATTACTAGTTTCTCATGGAAGACATACACAAGGGTGCAGCTATGTTGAAAACTCTCTTTTTCCAACTTTTTAACCCCAGAGTAGCAACATTTAATTATGCATAATGAAAATCTTTCTCCACTGGGTCTCGAACATAGCTGAAATTACATGACTGCATAGCACGTTGCTCTAGAAGCTCTGAGTATGCAGACAGGAAGACACAAAAGTCCATGTGATATTTCTGTTGATGTGAATTCACAGAACTAACATGCTTCAGACTGCTCACTAAGGAATAAAATGATAGAAAGCCGAAACTTGTTCTACCGTATAAAGCAGTTAGGAGTTTCAAACCAACAAGTGGGAATACTGGAGAAACAATATAGTATCTATTCCACTTTTTCATTATTTGCCTTAAAATAGTACTATCCTCACACCACATGCTAATGTTAAATATAGGAATGTGAATACTGCTGGAATGTTAATATTATATGACATAAAAATAATGCCCATGAACTGTGATATCAGTTAATGTAACAACAAATTGTATCTATGCACACACACACAGCTTAGCCACCCACTCCCCTCAAACACCAAAAAGACAAATCCAAAAAGCTATCCACAAACTCATATTTTCAATAGACATGGTGCAGAAATGACACTTCGTCTGGTTGTCATACATGCAACTTGCTCCACATGATTAACTATTTGAATGAGAAAGGTAACGTTGTATAATGCTTTTCAAAATACTGAAAAAACTACTTCTCTTTTAAGATTGTTAAGTGTTCTTACATAGCTGTGAAGTGAGCAAGATAGAAATGTGTAGTGATATGACAAGGGCCACAAGAAAAATTTTGCATAAGTTTGGCACAAGGCCATTTGCATAAATTGATGCCTGCGAATGGGAATAACAAGAAAATCCAGTAGAAGGTTTTTCTATCTTTAAATACTATAGTTGTGTATTTCATGAGAAGCTAGTTTTACAAGTATGTTTGCAGCATAGGCTAGCATTTTCTGAAAAACAAAAAACAAACAAAAAAAACAACACCACCACCCCCTGCCCAAACCTCCTGAAAAAATAAACCAGAAAGTCCCTCTAAATGTATTTGTTTCTCCCATAGTCAACAGATAACTTGAGAGCCTCTGGTCATGTATCACTGACACCATATAGACCAGAGTAGAGCAATACCATTATTATTCTTCTACTTGCTTGTACCTGCATTCACATAATGGATTTCCTCAAATCTAAACAGTCTAGCCAGACTGTTCGTTTGGCCCACAATGTCCTCTGCCTGCCTGTAATGTGCATGCCCAAAGAAAGGGCAGTGTGCATTCCTCTCTGCTATTCTTCTCAACTGATGTCCGAAGCACAGCTTAATCAGTAATTTCTCATTACCAGCCTTCCACGCTGTTGGCCTCTAGAAGCCTTCCAACTTTTCCATCTGCCTACAGGGTTAGGAGCACGCTTCTCTTCGTCTACAGTTAAACATATATGGCTTGTACCTGTTCATCAGGTTTTAAATCAAGTGAGGCCGCCACTTTATCTTGAATGTGCTGATGTTAAATCTGAGGGGAACACGCTACACTGAGATGCTCCTTCCAGGGGGTTGATCATATGGCCATCTAAAGACTACAGGCATTATCTCTGGGATCATCTCCTTAGCAGAGCTGTAAGCTTTTTTGAAGCAGATGGCAGTCAGCCCAACCAACTGAACCTTTTTCTACCGTTTCTTGTGCCGACACTCAGAAGAAGAAAAAAGAAGCCGTCAGCACACAGGACATCATCAGTACAAGGTGGACCAACATCCTCCTGTCACTTTTATTACCTACCCCATCCTCAGCACTTTTCTTGAGACACATCAATGAAACTACTTTTCCAGTCTGTCTCCACTACTTACTATTCCAGTTGCCACCTCTTCAGAGGTAGCATTTTAGAGATTCATTTTTTATGCTGCTATACATAATGTCAGAAAAGCAGGTCATCATGAGGTTGAGTTTGCTTTAAAAATATCATTTCAACTAAGCAGAGGACAGTCTGCCACATACTCTACCCATAAGAAACTCAGAGCTTATCTTTACTACCCTCAATCAAGGATCAAAGACAAAAATCAGTGCAACATATTGCCTTAATAAGAATAAGCTGTGATGAGCTTCTAACACTCAAGACCAGTCTGAGAAAATATGATGGGGAGCAGATCCAACACCCTCCACCTGTTTCTCAGTGCTGTTACCAGCACCTGTCATGAAAAGTATGACTTCTTGAGTGTCCTTGGTCTATCTCCATAGGGAATGATCTCAGCTGCCTTAAGGTAGTGTGATATATTTATCCCTGTTTCCATCTCAGACAGCTCTAACATGTTGATTCAATAATTGAACCATAATTCCAAGATATTGTGGCTGTCAGTCCTTCTCATGAGTTCTGGTTAGAGTGAGTTTCTGTCTTGCCACTGATACAATGTTTTTACAAACACTTTTTCAATATCTTAGCATGTATGACTCTGTAGATAGCCTGGAGTCTTCAGAAATTTTCAAAGGGTGCTTCTGTACAACCCAAGTGATAGCAGTGGCTTCCCCCTGAAAAATCTCCAGATCCGAAGTTTGCAGAGTGGACACTGGGGACTCTATTCATGCATTCACCAAGCAGCATAACGCTGAAGAGGCATCCAGATACTTTACTGCTCTGGAACAGCGGGCCTGTATCTATTTGGCTGATAGCTACAGCACTGCTTGTACAAGTACACAAACATCTGAATAAGAAACATGACTTCTGACCATCCCTCTGGAGAGGCTCATACATGCCCCTCATCCCCCAGTCCCTTCTCAGAATTCTCAAGTCTTTTCCTGCAATTCCCAGGCTGAGAGGAGGGAACTGCAGGAAACTGAGAGGTTAAGACACACACTGTCCTTTTTGTAAATTCACGTGTGGCAACGTTAAGTGAGAACGCTCATTGCAGCACACATCCTATATTGCTGTAATACCAAATTTTTATGTCATCTTTGTTTGGCTATGAGAGCACCTACTAAGAATATACATATAAACAACAGAACTCCAAGAATGTCACTTAACTCGTTTGAGAAGAAACTAGTAAAAACAGTCCACAGTTGAAGACACCCCAGTCACATCTTGGCAGCACATTCAAATTCATGTCCGCTTAAGAGAAAGTTCTATGGGGTGGGAAGAAAAGAAGGTTTGAATCCCCCAGATTTCAGAATTTTAAAAAAGTTGCTTTTCTTTGCTTCAAAACTCATATATGGGAAAAGGGGGATAATTCTGAAGATGATTCTTTAAGCTTAAAAAGGTGAAGAAAGATCCAAGAGTGAAAAGTATCCTATTCTGAATTGCATGAGCTTTCGCTAAGCACAAAAAGTTATAAGTGCACACAACTGTACATCAGTTGTACAATCATCCAAGGACTGTTATTGTAGAACAAAATGAAACAGCTTGATAGTAGAAAAGAAATTAAAGAAATTCTTGTGAACTTTTAGAAACTGAGAAAACAAAAGATAATAAGGTCAAGAAATAATATGCAAAAAGTCTGTTTTGAACAATATATTATTTTTATTTTAGTAGTGCGATTACATACTAGATAATTTCCACTTGTGCAGAGACATGATCTCTGACTCAAGAACATAAAAGCAGCTACTACTATGGAAATGGAATAGATGGAATACACAGTAGGAGCACAGCATGTCACTAAAGGGATGCTGACACAACAGTGTCTACTTTTTACATTGCACAGCGTTTTCCCAAACAGAAAATTCTTCTAAGCTTTTTCTTTAGAAATTTCTGTATCTCCACTGTCTGAAGTGATGCTTTGCACTTCGGCAAAGGAAATGTCCTACTTCTATCATCTTAAGTAATTCCACTGTGATTCGGATGACATAACCTGCTGAAAAACAACACCTCCCACCTCTTGACTCAAGAGTAAGGACTTAATTTTGGCAACATGCCCACAATTCTAAAGAGCCCGAAAACAAGGCTACAGGCAGACTGAATCTCCCTAGAACACAGATTTAAATGTGGCTGCTGAAGGAAGGTGGTGCACAGATATCCTTCTTAATTGTGAAATAGAGGTGATGTACTTATCTTTCAGTGGCAGAATGGAGAAATATTAATATGATGTATTCAGATTCTACACACACTACATAGGTGAATGAAAATTAATATTTTAATCTTCAAAACAGGACTTTGCACAATAATTAAAAGCATAGGGCCACACACAGATATCAGGATCAGAAAAATACAAAACTAATCCTTCATTCCTTGCAAGTTATCCATTCTGATAAGGTAATAAAGAATTATTGCTTTGCTCTACTTTCACACAAAAATAACTTTCACGTGTAACTCCTATTGCTCCGTAACAGATTAGTAAACTTCAGCACCTTCTTACCTTTGAATGCAACTTGAATTATTATAACAAGGGGTGGCGCATATATATGTTTTATGTTTTTAATGTTTTTCTATGGTCAAGGATTCCTTTATTTTAAAAAAAAGATAACAAATAGGGAAAAAAATCTACTTGTTCTCAAGTTATCTACAACATGCATGTTTTTCATTGTTAATTATTATTACAAATATGCACCATATTTCTTTTTCAGTTTATCCAGTGGGAACTTCTAGCCACCAGATATCATCAACATTACCACGAATTTTGAAGAATGCTTTATTATCCAATTTCTGTTCCAAGTTTTTTGTTTAATACCCCATTATTACAAGCTAGTAGAGTTTCTACAATTCTTTGACATAAACCAAAAAAGCTTAAGGTGGAGGGCCACTTTATTACCTCTTTGGCACTACTGCTACCACTACAGGTATACCGTGACCACTTTATGTGTCTACAATTTAAAAACGATATTGATATATTGAAGAGAGTTCAAAGAATGACTGCAGGAGCATAAGCTGTCTTTAGAAAAAAGAAAAAACAAAACAAAAACTATGGTGCAAATTGACCACAACTTTGAAGTACCTTCACAGGCAACAAAAGTTCAAAATGGGTTGTTCTGTCTAAAAATCAGTAAGATTCAATAACTAGAAAGTGAAGGCTAGAAATAGAAGTTTTAAACAGTGTGGCCACCTTAAATGTTTGGCTTAGTTGGCGTTGGTACTTCATCATTACCAATTTTTAATTAAGAATAGTTATTTTCCTTTTTAAAAAAATCTACTTAAAAGAAGTATAAACTAAAGGTGTGCATCATATTACATCTGACAAATAGGTCTGCAAGTAGCACAGTACCCCTATGAGAAACAATACTGTAATTTTCTGGTCAGTGTAATTACATAGAACAGTTGATCAAACGTACTAAGAACACTGAATACATAAAGAATAGCTGTGATAAAGTGATTTTAATGCACCATAAAGAATGACAAATTCTGTGGTCTTTTTCTTGACCAAGATACGCCAAAATAATTGAAAATTAGAGAAAATAGTTCAGAATTGAAGGAGTCATCGATACTGAGCAGTATCATCACTGTGTCTTAAAAATATTAATAAATTATACACATGCATAATAACGAAGGGAGGAATTTAATCAGAACCTTTTCTTCCTTCATAAGCTGGCCATTGTTATTCCCTCAGTTACTTCTGCCTCTGATTTTGCATGGGATTTGGAAGAAATGTGAAAGTGCACTTTTAAGCAATGATGTTTTTATAGTGGAGTAGGCTGTATGCTTAAAATTACAGCAACTTATCTTTCAGTAACACCAGGAGATAAGCACTTTCCAAAGCAGAAACGGACATGCCTTCCATTTCCTGCAGAACCTACATAATCAGGCAGCACGTATCACACAGTGAGCAAGAAAAATATGCTCTGTCATATATGAATGTCTTTTTTAAAAAAATAATTAAAAATATGACGTGAAATTAAAAACACAGCTGAATTCTGACTTTTTTTAATCTTAACTAGCCTACCCTTGTCTTCATATGATCAAATACGATGTTCTGTGCAGGATCTTTGCATCCTTCAGTGGACTGGATAGTTTTAGTTAACTAAAAAATATTTGGTTTTATTCTCCAACAGGTATTCCAGGCCTTACTAAGTGAATGTTACACCTTTTGTACTTAAACGTTTAGTTTCCCAGCTGGCTTTTCCACCAAACTTTCATGTCTAAACCTTTGAAAGATTTTAGCCACCCAGTTCCAATTAATTACAATTAAATGCAAATGTTACAACCAAAGGAAAATTTCATGAGCAGCCATCAGTTCAGTATTAACTGTCATTGTTAATTTTAGAAGTTATTCAATAGATCTATATGACCAAATAGATCTAAAATTGTGTAGAAGGCCAAATCATACCTGACTAACTTGATCTTCTTCTACAATGAAGTAAACTGGCGTGTGGGTAAGTGGTGAGCAGTGGGTGTTGCATGTCTTAAGGACTTCTACATGGCCTCCAAAGATTCTTGTAGCCAAATTGTTGAGATACAGAGTGGATAAGTGGTGGATAAGTGGTTAAGAAGGTGGGTGGAAAATTAGTTGGACTGTGAGGGTCCTAGCCTGGTGATCAGCAGTATGAAGTCAATGGGTAGCTGCTTACTACTGACAATCCTCAGGGGCTGATATTGTGGCCGATATTATTCAGTGCTGTTATTAGTGGTCCAAACAATGGGACAGACTTTACTCTCAGCAAGTTTGAAGATTCTATGAAATTTGGGAAGACATGAATTGGGAGTAAGCAGTGTGTCCTTGCTGTAAAAAATAAATAAAAAAAAAAGCCAACTGCATCCTGGGCTGTGTTACTAAGAGTATACAACCAGGAGAAGAGAAGCAGTTATTTCTCTCTATGCAGCTTTTGCAAAACCACTGCTGGAGTACTGTGCCCAGATTTGGGCTCCCCAGTGCAAGACAGACACTGAAAAGCTGAAGAGAGTCCAACAGACAGCCACCAAGATGGCTGGACTGGAGCATACGGTGTAAGAGGAGAGGATGAGACAACTGGGGTCAGCTGAAAAGAAAAGAAGGCTTAGGGGGATCCTTGATGCTCTCTAGAACTAACTGGAAGCTGTAGAGATGATGGAGACAAAAGTCTTTTCAGAAGTGCACAGTGGAAGTATGACAGGCAACAGGGAAAAGTTGCAGCACAGAAAATTCTGACTTGTTAATACAGAAAAGATTTTACCAGGACAGCAACCAAACACTGGATCAGGTGCCCAGAGAGGCCGTGGAACTCCCATCACTTGAAATTACCAATTTGAGCAGGATGTTGCGTGAAATGATCTCTGGGAGAGCCCTTCAACCTGCATGACTAATTTATATAAGTATCTTTACTAACTGGGACCAGAATGTGACCAGATAGAATTACAATTGTTTCATTTCAGGATTTTTAAGAGTATTTTTCAGAAAGTGCTGGACACTAGTAATTTTAACTTCTATTTCAGCATCATGGAAAACTGAACTGAAAAAAGAACGTATAATAAGAGTCCTGTATCATTTATCTCATCACTATTAGAGTTTTGCTACTAAAAAGATATAGTTGTACAAGTTTGGAACCAATAATCAGGGTAGTTCCTTCAGAAATTATTTCTGTGTTTTTCCATTTGCCATTTCCTGCTTTTGCAAACACAATCAACACAATTCCCTGAAAAATTGTTTGATTGTATTAATAAAAAGCATAACTTTGAAAGACATGCTGAAAATTGCACACCTATCAATAATGGAGGGTACCAGTTGCTTTGAAGCTCAGTTACCCCTGGCTAAAGAAACTCATCTCTGCATTTTGCAAATTTATGAATTCATTCAGACAGTGATTTCTAAATCCAACCAAAACCTCAGCTATTAGGACACTTATAGTTTGTTAAAAAAGGCATCATCTAAAATGAAAACTAAAAAACACAGCTTCGAGTTCAAGAAACAAAAGCAAAGTCCCACAAAATTTCAGCATTAGTGTAAAAGCAAGATAAAGATGAGACACACCAATTCAAACCACCCTGTTACTTTTGAGTAGCAAGTCATTGTGTTTCAATCTGACTATTGAGGTGTGAATTCAAAAGCTAAAGGAAGGACAACCAAAAATAAAAATCTTAATCTTTTAGAATTTTATTTACATATGTGCTATTAGTTCTTCATTTTTCCTTTCTTCCTTCTTACTTAAGATGCAAAAGCATATATTTTCTATTTAAATTAGCTTCCAACTTGTTAATGGTATTTTCAATTTTTTTTTTGTTCTACTACAAAGTTTCACATTTGTGGAAACAAAATTTCAGAAATTTCATCTCTACTGAAGAGAAGTGTAGGATAAAATTAACATCTGCAAGGAAAGTATATCTAAGCTGTAATTTGTAAACAAAACAAATCATGTAATACATACACAAATATAACAAAACATCAAAAGACATTAAGTTTACATATTTTAAACCTCTAATCCCCAGCCAGATTTGTGCATTTCTACATTGTTTCACATAGTCTTAAAAATCCCATCCAAAGGGGATGGAGGTGCTAAAATGAACTAGTTACAAATTTTGCCTTATGTGAATAAAAAGAAAAAACAATCTCTTTGAATACTAAGCTCATTCATATAGAAAAAAACTTGTTTGAAATAAATTAGAAAAATTAAATCTCTGTTATTTTAGCCCCCTATGCCAGAAAAAGCATATGAATAAACCCACTGAAATTTTACGGATTATTTCACTTTGGTGAGATCATAACTATAATACAGAGAAAACACCCTGACAGATGACTGCTGTTCTGCTTTTTTTTGATTCACTTAATTTCTACAAATTATTAAATGATTATATAAAAATCAGAAATTTGCTGTACAAGAACCAGGTGTTTATGATTTCTTCGCAGTCTAGAAAGACATGAAACAAATATATTATTTTTCACTCTAATTTTCCAACTTTCTAAGAACTATCAAGCTACCAACCTCTGAAATGAGGAAAGATGAAAATAATTTTATATATGTTTTACATTTTTAACTGTCATTCTTTTATAAAGTGACACATTAAGATATTCCAAACTAAAATGGTACTAAAAAAGCAAAACGTATAACGAATAAATTATGCATGCTCTCAAGGTGCAATAGCCCAACTTCTCAAATTTTGTTCTACAAATGCTCTACATGTTCTAGACAAATCAAGTGATTCTAATAAGGACATAACTGTTTAAATTATCTTCATTTAAATCACTTCTCCCTGCTGTCCTCTTATGAAAGGTCAAAAGAATGAAGCAGCAGCAGAAAAAGCAGAAACTTAATTTTTTTAACTCATCAGAAAGATGTCCCCTAGTATGATGGCAGTAAGAGTTCCAGTTACTGAATCAATCTATCTACTCCAGCAAACCAAAAATTGTCTCTAAAACTGTCTTATTTACGTTGCAAAATCTTGAAACAGGACAAAAGTGTTCTTTGAGATAACACTAATTGCTCCAATTAAAATTTCTAAATCCTTCTCCGAGCCTGGAGCAGAAAAGGGTAAGAATTTTAACACATGCATGGAAAAAGAACTTCTTTGCAAAACTTGTCACAGTTAATTAAAATCTGGTCAGATAAGGCAAACAACCTTTCTCTTCACTGGGCATTGTTCAACAGCGCTCTGATGGTACGTCTACATGGCACATCCATCCTTTCTCACTAAGCTCCTTGCTGCTGCTCTTTGGCCATCACAGTATCAAGTCTGATAATCTAAAGTTAAGTCAAGTGTACATACGTTACAGCCTAGTGCGCCTGCTCGCTGCTCTGACAGACATCTACCCTAAGTGGAGACATAATAAAGAGTGCTCACTGAAATTCAGTGTTAGTTCCCAGAATAATGCGAGCACTGTTCGGTTCAAAATAGCTGCAAACAGGGATCAGTTCTTGTAATAAGGCCATACTAGATAACTGTCATACAGTTCACAAACAGGACTTTGTGGGGTTGCCATTTCCACAAACACTGAAGATGAAAAGAAATAATAGCTTTTTCTGACATAGCCTCTTTCCTTAAGTTCATCGTAAATGAGCGCCCTTATGAATGACCCATTTCAGTGACTGCTTTACATACAAAACCACCCTTTATTTGTTAAGCACTACATCCCTAACTCCTTAATTCAGTTTTGCACTCAGTGGTATTAAAAATCCATCTTGTTTGAATGGACCAAATTATTAAAAAAAAAAAACCACCACAACCCAAAACCAAAAAACAAACTTCTAATTCACTACCAAACACAGTTTGTGAGACAAAAAATGCAAAGTTACTGTTGGTTCTTTCCTTGTTCCACACCACTGTAACATGCAAACCTTGAAACTAGAACTGCCTCCAGAAGAAACCTTCTAGATAAAGGGTCTTCTTTCCGTTACCAAATAAAAGGCTGTAGTCAGCCATCTGTCCAAGACCTGGATTCGCATTTCGGGGAATAACTGTCTAATTTTTGTCTATCAAATCAAACAGCTGTTTCATACTTTATGATGAACTATGTTGCCATTCTATTACACTGATATTTCAATGAACACCTCACCCACCCTCAATACCTACTTAGCCTCAAAGTTTGAGCCAACCACTCCCTTTTCCCGGGAGAATACTGTAGCTACCAGATCACAGTTTAACTTAAAGGGAGGCTTCATTTTGACCTCTTGATGAAGGTCCTGACAACAGCCACATACAGCCTATCACAAGTCACCTGCAGGACTTACACATCCTTCATTATAAATAGGTGGTAAAACTGTTATGAAGGAAGAAGAACTAGCACTGTGTGTGACTTCTACTGCATCTCTTCAGGAAAAGCCAATGGTTAGGGCCATGTATATTATCAACACTCTGAATATATGTTACACAGGCCATGATGGGATTGACAGCTTCACAGATTTATCGGGTAGATACCAATGAGCCTGTGGCCAATGAAAAGAAGAAGATACATTTGGAAACTTCCCCTCATACATCCTCCTTAGTTCTTACGATTTAAGACATCAAAGGGTATCCCTACCTGAGCAGGAGAAATGCAGCGATATGTCAGTATATCCCAGAGACTCCAATCAGTATATGCCATAGCACTGCTGTGAACAGAGGTGTATTTGGCTTGCAGAGTATGTACATACAGTAGCAACTCAGAGACAAACGGGTCATCAGATTACCTAACTCTTGTAAAGTCTGTGCTGATATCCCCTGTGAAGGTGTAAGAAAACGGGACAATACCACCAAAGCTGTTTGGCAAATATCTGACAATAACACACAATCAGCAGCTTCCTTGTGTTCCCCTTGGGTAGAACCAATACAAAGAGTTTGGTTTTATCCTTTTTATCTCCAGACAAGAAATTTGGCCTAAACTTTTTTCTCCAAAAACTCTCAAGAAGTTACCTCTTTACTGACTGGTGCTAGAAGTGTATCATTTAAGTTCTTTCTTCAGATATATATTCATAAAGACAGAGAGTAATGAACAATTCAAAAGAGAAAGATTTAACAGAGTCGGTGTAATGGTGTTGGACCGTCCTTATGAATGACAGCCTGCCCAAAATACTCCAAGTGTCCAGAACACCAGATGTGGATACAACCACATCATATTCTGCCATAAGTTGCACTGACATTTGGTGTATCTATTACTCTGTGTAGCTGAGAAAAACATATTTCTACTCAGTGCACCTAGCATTTTGGGGGTGGGGAGCAGAGAGGCTGTCAAAAAGAGCACAGCAAGCTTCGTTATCTTTAGAGCTATGTGCTGTCACTGCCATCATTGATAATTCTGCAACAGGTGAGTCTGGAACAATGAGGTAGCAGTTAATGTAACTTGGGAGCTATTCTGGAAGCCATAGTTCAGCTGCTGGATTTCATCAAGTATTTCTTGCTGGTATGATAATAATCTTGTTTCTGAAAGTTAAGTCTAGAATACCAACAATAATATGAATAATCTTCACTAAGACTTAAGAAGGGGTATTCAAAATAGCAGCCCTCTTTTTATAAGCTATGAATCTTAAGCTTGTTTTCTAGGGTAGAGGAATGTGATGCAGCCACACTGTCATCTGCTGAAGTTAGGGCATCCAGATCCATGCCTGTGTTTGGATGTTCAATGTGACACTTAATATTTCATTATTTTGTGTTAATGAGAGACCGTCCTCTGTATCTGTGAGTTGCCAAATACATCCTATGCTGGATAAAGGATCTTTCCTATGGACTTGTATGGAAAAATTGCTTGAGTTCCCTGCAATTCAGGACATTTGGGAAAAGCCCAAGAGAGTCAAATTGCTTACAAAGATACCTCTCACCATCTGCAGGAGAATCCATTCCATAACCCAGATATGGGAGACTGAGACAGTGCTCTGGGAGATGATCAAATATATGCAATATCTTCTACATGAGGAACAATTAAGTAGCATTGGACTTTTCAGCCTGGAAAAAAAAGAGGACTTGGAAGGGGTATGAGAAATCTGAAATTGTGAGTGGCACAGAGTCTCGGTTGTGATCACCCATTCACTGTGTCTTCCAGTGCAAGAGCATGAGGCTGTCAATGAAGCTACTGGGAGACAGGTTCAAACTCAAAAGAAATGAGGCAGGTTCTTTCTGCAACAGAGAATAGGCCTGTAGAACCACTTATGAAATGATGCTACAGCTGCAAACGTTTACATGGGCTCAAGAAGGCACTGACCATGTACTCAGATGTCAGATTCATGGAGGATACTAAACGCACAAGTCACAAAAAGTTCCAGAAAACCCTCATTTGTAAATAGTTGGGAGGGACAAAATTACAGTGAAGTATCATGTCTTACCCTTTCTGGGGTGTCTGCATATGGTCATTACGTGAAACAGAATGCTGGACTAAAGGGATTGTTGGCCTGAACCAATACAGCTATTCCTTGGTTATGATCTTATCAGAACCACAAGTCTGGGCTCTCTAAGAATTTCCTTTCCTTAGGAAATTATTGCAATCTTTAGTACAATCACAGTAATAGTAATAGCTGAGGAAATCAAGAATTCACGTTTAATTTTCAAGGTCAGACTGCTGGCCACTGTACCTGCACTGTCTGTCTAAGAAATCATCTGATGACCTTGAGTCTCAACACTATTCTTCAAATTACATATAGGCTTCAAAGTGAAAAATGGAGGGACACCTTTTTGCTCCAAGATACAGATATTTATTATTATTCCCAGCAAAGAATTTTACCAGAAGTCTAACACACTTGTAAGTCAGAAACAGTACTAGTGGATTCTGACATCTCAGAATTTGCTTTAGCTAAGATGGTCAAAACTGCTATTAAAGTTTTTCTCAGCTTTTCTAACGTGTTAGGACATGAAGTATAACTGGTGACTTCCCAAGTGCATGCAAATCCCTTTGAGATACTAATGCTTCCTTTAACAGCAGTATTTAAAGAAGAGTTTCGCATGCCTTTTCGGATACTGGGAATGCTAGATATAGAACCATTAAGAAAGTAGATGGATTTCTTCAAGGCAGCTCAAAAATTCCATAGTCAGTATTTGGGGCAGCAAAGGGCTAAAATAATCTAAAACTATGGAAATACAGATAAACACATAATAGATGATTAGCTGAGGAGGGTGATGGAGACACACCTAAGAGGTTCTGCACAGAGTCAACTTCCAAGTGTGGAACAGTAATAGCAAACCTGAACCAGATCCTGCAGAGCACAGCAACTTGGTGCTCAGGAAGTCAGATGCAGTCAACTACAATTCAGCAACATCCCCTGATTTTCTCCAGCCCCCTGGAGCCCCAAACATGAGACCTGATTTTCATGGAGGTAAGCCTGAGCTCAGTTAGCTCAGTCTAGCTCAGAGCTCAAGGACAACACAGAGGCACTAACAAAACCCTTCCTGATGTGACCCAGTTCCACAAGGAAATAATTTGGCATCTCTGCACATGGCATCATGTTTCCAAGGCTACTAGAGTGCTCAGCCTCAAGTCTGGATCTCACACCATATCAGTGGCTTGAGCAACAAATTACAGTATACCCAGCTTACCTTTCTCAATGCATTAGAGCTGGGTGAGCAGCAAGAAGTAATTAATTTTAACATGTCGGATAAATAGCATTTGCACTTTCAAAGTCAGTAAGTCATCTCTACCTTCTCCAGGAAATCTTTTACCATAAAAGCTAGGATTTAAATGATTGATGATTTCCAGATATGTGTGAATGAAACAAGAATTCTTATCTCTCAACATCTACTCATCAGTAGCAGAAACAAAAGTAATTGCATTCCTAAAAAATTACACAGCTCCTGCCAGCTTTTTCATTTATGTTGATGGACTTAAAGCAGAAACAAATGGAAGTCATTTAGGGCTCTCTTCCTGAAATAGATACAAGAATTGGAACAGAATTATCATTGGTTGCTAAATAAAGGAAAAACTGTAGTGTAGAAACTCTGGAATCATATTATCTTCACTCCAGACACTCAAGAGATTACTGCTCTAAAAAAATAAATCTGGCCTAAATCTGGCTCAGAAATGCAGTGGGCTCTAGTTTTCTTACATAAATGCTTGCAAGAGCACAAGTACAATGGGTCAGATCATGGAAACATATGAATAAGAGGTATTAAGAAGTATTTATTTGCTGCAAACACTCATCTCAAAAACCTCTGTGCCAGACCTTGCTTCCCTAGCTTCTTAAGAAAGGGGGCTTAAATCTTGTGTATGCATCAGGCTTTCAAAGAAATGCTGAACCACTAAGTAGTCATGTAATGCCCAAACCAGGTCATTAGATTCATATACACATATTACACACACACATATAGCCATGAATTCATGCATTGAAACTACAGATGTACGTCAAATAATTTTTACAGAAAATCTTATCATTAGTGAATACGTGCATATACATACATACCTGTGTATGTAAACAACACATGCTGAATTACTAGCCTTTTCAAAGTTAATATTAGAATATTTTGGGAGGCTGATTGACAAGAGGAAATGTATTTAACAATATCAAGAAATTTAATGACACTAGGTACACAACAACTCATTTATTTAACTTTATTTTTCTAAGATACTTACATGTAGTCTATATTTTATTATAATTAGTTGAGGATGATTCATAGTGAAGAATGGCTGCCATTGTACTCCTCTAAGGTGCAATACAGACATAAAAATGGTTTTTCTTTTCTGTTTTCAGAGGGATGAGGGGAAGGGGTTACTATGTGTGCAGCAGTGTCCCTTTAAGTAATCTTTTTTTTGGCTGTGCATCCAGGGCAGCTAATAGTTTTATCAAATACCCTTCACAGCAAGACGACTGTTTCCATGGAAACCGTAGAGCAATCATCCATTACTCCTGCAAAGATTTCTCACAGCTCTCTCCTAAATACAGGTAGCTACTTTCTCTCAAACTAAAATAGAAAGGAAGAATGAATTTCATAGTGTGTGTGACACATTCACCTCCAGAGCTTCATATGGAGACTACAGGGAAAGTGGGACCTAAAGCACAGAACACCAGAAAGCACACACAAAGAAGCCATAAAGAAGTTTTAAAACAGGCACAAATTCTATCAAGTCTGTAACGTAAAATACAGCTTATAGAGAGGATGGAAGATTCTTTCCTTACAGTTGTGAAATGGAGAAGAGACAGAAGAGCTTAAGATTGGAGATGAACCCAGAGCTTGGTCACTTACCTCTCTCAGCATGTTGTTTTCTTTTTCCTTCTGTTCGAGAAGGCTCTCCAAGTGGTGCACGTGCATCTCTGCCTCCGCCAACCGTCTTGTTCGCTCATGATCTTCCTCAGTGGCTTTTGCTGACAGACCTTTACTCTGCAGCATCTCCAGCAGCTTTTTGATGGACTCATCACGTGCATTTAAGGTCTGTTTCTGTGTCTCAATACGCAGTTCCATCTCTTCTAAGGTTTTACGTAGCAGGAAGAGTTCCTTGGCCTGGCGTTCATGCTCTGCATGAAGTCGTTGGAAGTTTTCCTCTGTCAGCTCTGCCACAAAGGGCTCACTGGTTCTAGTGCTGCTGTCCTGCTGGAACAGCTGGTTCAGGTCCCGCTGGATCCGAAGCTCATCTTGGAGAGCCTGGATAGTCATCTGCATATGCTAAAAGAATAAATAAATAAAATCAGAGGACTGCCTTCACTGGAGAAATAAAGAGAACAGCATGAGCCACGTCAGTCCTCCTGAACTACCAAATAAGAGGAAACCGCAACATCGACAGACCAACAATGTTTTTTTGAAAGCAGAATTTAGATGGAACTGGGTTAAACTACAGAAATTTCAAGTCCCTCCTTCTATGCCTTGTAGAGGTTGCTTTAAAGTAGAAACCTCTTACTCAGGTGACACTCTCACTCCCACCAACTTGAATGAGTCACTATTTCAAATGGGAAAATGTCAGTAGGCATTCGTCAGTAAGCTGAGAGCTCAAAATATTTTTTTCCCAAATGTTTGCCTACCCTATAGAAGAATTCTGCGTAAGAAGTCCTAGACTAGAATTACTATCTTGACAATGCAGAGGGACATATGACTATTAGAATTTACATACCACCTAATAAAATGTAATCAGCCACGATGGCTACCAAGATCTTCTGTACTAACACTACACATAGCACAGATTTCCCAGTTGACTTACAGAAGAAACTTCAGCATGTCAGGAAGAACTACAACTTTAGAAAATGAGATATATGCTGGCTGGGGAGAAGGGTCACATCATACAATTTTATGCATGAGGATTTTGGTGAATGTGAAGTCAAGGAAATGATCATCAGTAATCTGTGGTTGTGAAAGACAAAAAATCCTGTCTCAATGACTGTGAATACAGTGGGTTAATATAGTGGGATAATACAGGCGAAGCACAGTTTGCCTAGAAAAACGTTCTCACTTCATATTTAGATAAACATTTGTTTTCTTCTCTGCAAGACAGTATAAAGATAATAATGGAGAAGTACTAACACACTGAACAAAGATCTGATTACCAAGGAAGAGATATGCACCGAATGATACACCTCTGCTCCCTTAAGACTGGCAGATGTGGTTACAATTTAGTCTGCATGTGAACAAGTCAGATGGACTGGTCCCTGGGGTCTACCTTCGTATTACAAAAATGTGTCTGCAATACAGCTCTTTCCAGTATTCACTAGGACTAAAGTACTATTGGTTAGTATTAGTTGTAATCTACTATCAAGCTTGACTCAGGAGACACATTGTTAAGGTCTGTAATGTAAAGATTACAATTAATATGCCAAATTAGTATGTTTCACATTAATAAAAGTACTTCATTTCACTCAAATATCTGTGAAAAGAAGAGATGTAAAAAGACGTAAAAAGATTTGGGGTTAAGTATTACATCAAGAATATATTTATCACAATTCTTAAGTAAAATTCCTTGGAGCTGTCTGGAAATGGTCCTGGGTAACCAGCTCTAGGTGGCCCTGCTTAAGCAGGGGAGTTGGACCAGCTGACCTCAGAGGTCTATTGCAACCATCCTGTTATTCTATGAAAAGACAATAGACAGAGGATAGTACTTGCAGCACAGTTACCTACCTTTAACCTGTTAACAGTCAGTTTGGTTGCATAGAATGGTGCATAATGGCAGTTCAACCCCATTTTCTTTACAAAGGCCAGTACTTTAGACTGAGTACTTCCCCTCCTTTTGTCTTCTGGCCTAAGAAGAGCTTTTCAAAACTAAAGGTGATGTTTCACAATTAGGTCACCTAAATCCCCACTGCCGCTAAAAGGAACAGCCCAGCTCTCTGTCCTTCCTTAGGTGGCTGGCACTGACAACCGCATCAAAACTTCACCTGGCTGAAAATCAGCCCCATCAAAACCAAAAAAACGTCTCTCCAGACAGATCTCTGATCCAGCTGACAGTGTGACTACACCAGTGCTGATCGTGGTGCGCAAAGCAGGGGTGGGAATGTGCGGTCAAGGAGTTGGTGGAGAAGGAAATGGAACCAATCCTTTACAGCATCAGCATAAACTGAAATCAGCTTAAATGCATAGCTTCATGATTGATTTAAGATGCTGTAATTGTCTTTTCTTCTATTTCAATAACACAATACTTGGCAGTTACTAATTCTGTTAATCTAAAACTACTCTTCAGGTTATAGAATTTGCGTGATAACATAGGACAGGTATATTAGGTAAAGGGATGATTAATTACACTGTTCTGAAAGGTAATTCTGTTTATATATTGGTGGATGCTCACATTTATTTTCAAGTCAGCATTTAGTAGTATAAAAGAAGAGAAATATCTGAAGGAAATCAATATGGATTTCAAAAATGGTTTTAGAAATCACTGTTTGTTTGTGTTTGGTTTTTTTAAATTTCAATTTTCATTTATTGTCATTTCTTCAAACCACCATCAAAGTGAGAATGTCAGACAACCTCCAAGCCTTAAAAGTGAGGCACTACCACAAACATGCCAGTGTTTGTGGTACAAACCACATTCGTACATCAGTTGCATTAGCAAATGCTGACCAAGCTGTAAGAGAAAATTTACTGCAGTCAGGAAAACGTTTGCCTCCTCTGTACCAATAAAGTGAGTAGGACTACAACAGCAGTAGTGAGAGAATATCCTTAGATTTCGTTAAAATTAAACAATAACCTCAACTAGATATAACTTTACAATTCCACACATGAGTTAATTCCATTTGTATTTGAGAAGCCCTACTTTTCCACAGCCCAGCTGTATGTTGTTCCTCCAGCTAACAAACAAATTCCCACATGCTTCCACCTGCCTCTCCACATACAGCCATTTCAGCATTTCCTTTCTCCCAGGCAAGAAAAGAGCTTCTTCCGAACGACCACATCATCTACTAAATGAAATTACTTCCTCTACTCAGTGTTGTCTCAGAATCAAACTTGGGTTATTTATAAACATCAATGGACTAAATCACCACAACTAAATTCCCGCATTTTTACCATTTCATCTGCTGTGAAATCTCATTTCAGGTTACATAGGCAAAAATTGTGTCTCAGACCCACAGAAATTATTTCCCCCAAAGTTGGAAAAACCCCCATGCAACTTTTGGGTCAAAGAACCAAACTCAATCACACAATTCAAAAATATGGTATGAAATAAAATTTAATACCAATGACATAAATGGTCAGCAACTGCTTTGAATTCAGTTTCCCAGGAAAAATAAAGAGGTGGGACTTGAGGAAAGGTTAGGACCAAGCTTATGAATTACTATCACTGTTCTCTGAAATGCTCACCTGAGAACAAACTTCATTACGTGCAAGGTAACCAGAAAACACGCCATAGAAAATTGTTCTCTGCTTGTGTCACCCACTCCTTGCCAACATGCAAGATGTATGCAAGATGGGTTCTTTTCTCTGCTTTCCAAAAAACTTTTGTCTTTCAGAATAATGGAATAATACCCTTTATTAAATGGCATCATAAATAAACTACTTTTTCAGTTAATACAGCTCTTCTGTATCATTTCAAAGGAAACATCCTTTTTACTCTGAGGAGCAGGCAAGTCTTAACTAACTTCTCATCCTTTCTTAGACTTTTAAATCAGTGACTGTCACAGAAAGGCAGTATTTTCCAAGTTCATGCGATACTAGCCACCGACGCTCAATCCTATTTCTAGGACTTGACTCGAGGCCTCAATCAAATTTGGAATATACTGTTGAAATTGTCTTATCTAGTAAAAAACTTTTAATACCACTGAGCTTGGTTATGTCATACTCTGCTGAATAAGTACCAATCACGATTTTCTTAAATAGCTTAATAAAGGTAACATAATTAAAGTCAATGCAATTACGTTGAACCTGTACTTTGCTTGAAGCTTATTGCTCGGTCCTTGACGTTGAGGATTCCCTGCTTTCTAAAGCAATGAAAATTGGTCTTTAAGCCTCACTACAAATTATAACTACACCTGCAAATCACGAAGATATTTTTGTGAGCACAGTTCTCTAGTAAGTCTCTTGCTGCCTATGCCTAATGTAATTTTCTCTTGACAAAGCTAAGCCCCTTCAGGCCCACCTCAAATGCAAATCCTAGAAGGGCAAGGTGCAAACACAACCTCTTACAAGGGTATTCCTCTGCCTGTATTACTTCCACGGAGCAATTTAAAACTGGGCTCTACGGAGGGACAGAGTGTGCCTTTCATCAAGCAGCACAAAATTTACATCTGCAAGTAGGAGAACATGATTCAATCTTCGCCTCCACCTAATGGGATTCAAATTCACATTTCCCATACCTTGGCAGATTGGTTAGATGAGTTTCCAACCTACAGTATGACTACAGCCAACGATACGGAAGTTCCTTATATTTGGTTCACAAAGCAGTCCTGTTGTTGCAGTCTCAGGATAATGCAATGTACCTATTGCTACACTGGTGAGTTTGGGAACTTTGCTGCAGGCAGCTCTTTTCATCTCTCCCTGTTGAAGCTTTTCCATTTTGCATGAAATATTTAAAGATTCAGTAGGCCTGACAGAAAATACTGAAGAGAGCACAGCTTCTCATTCTAATTGGTAGAACACATAAGAACAGAAAGACCTGAATAGCAGCAGTTCCAATTAACTTAAATGTTTATCATCTTACCATTCCAAAGGAAGTGGGGAATGTGCAATTTAACATAGACAGAAAAAGGAATTTAATTGATACTCTACACCCAAGGCCTGTATTCTAACCCTACCTTTTAGATCAAAAGGAGGCAGCCATTGCTACTAGCATGACTTTCAAAGAAAGGATTAAATTGTGACACGCTTTTTGAAGAAACGATTTCCACACTCATCTTTGCAAGACAGGTCGACCTACCAAGCTACGGTGTTTAAGATTCCAACACGCATTTGTCCATTTGTTTTTGGTTTGCTGATTTAGGCTATTCACACTGCAGATACAGTCTTTGCAACTACCGTAATCAGATACATAATTCATCCTATACTTTATTCAAGAAGTCTAAATGCTTAAATTATATCTGTGAGCTCTGCAACAGAGGCAAGGCACCTAGGCACAGAACACTTCTGTAGTTAAGTTCTCCTTAATCTCCTGGATTTAAACTCTAAGTAGGTTAACCAGGGAAATTAATTTTTGGAATACCAAGAAAAAATTCAGTATGTTCAAGAGATGCCTGTCAACAATCAGCAAAAAGGAAGAGAAGAACCCAGCAACAAGGGAAAACATAACATGCAATTATATGACACTGTGTCACCGATGTGTGCCACAATGAGGTGGGAAGCATTGTTATATCATGCAAAACTCAACAGCTTAAAAAAATAATTCTTTTACACTGGGAGAACATTGAAGACTGTCATATTCACGAGCAAGAGAATACGGGGTGATGGAAAGGACAGGGAGAAAAAGAGAGTTCCTACTAGAATACTTGGTGCTGTGTTAGAAGAGCTTCAGCCTGGGGGATAAAGGTTCAAGCTCTTCCTCGTCATCTTCATACATCCCAAATGAGGCTCCAGTCAGTAGACAATAAGCTGTTCTCAGGCGGATCTCTAACAAGATAATCTTCCAGAAGGGACTGAGAGAGATTCTGCTTTGTATAAATATCTGAATACTGACTGACTTAGGAATTTAAACCCACATCTCTCACATCTCAGTGCCATAAAGGGAAGATGAATCTTGGTTCAAGGTCTTTGTCTGAATTAGCCAAGATGTCCCTTGGCATCTCCCAGTAAGCATCTCTGACCAAGTCTATTTCCTGCTCAGAGGTTGAACTCATCTCACTCTTCTCTAATTTTTAATCAGAAATTCCACTCCAGAGGGAAGAATTTTTTTCCTAACAAAAGTTTGGCTGAAATCAGCAGATTTCAATAAAAGTTTCTTATAAAAACATTATTGACAAACTTAGCTACTGAGAATCTCCTGATTACTTCCACTGTTAACCCACAACACCAGTACATCCTGTACTGAATGACAGCTTTAGGATGTGTATGTATTTGGCGGTTTTCTGCAAATCTACTCAGTGATCAAGCTGTTCTTCATGTAGAAAACAGTAAGTGCTTGGAAAGACATAGGACAGGTTTGCATTTTTTATAACATAACACGTATTTCTTCTTCAGGATCCAACCCAGGGATAAAGGAAAAATTAAAAGAGAGAGACATATGTAATGAGCTAATTGACCAGAAACTAGGTTTCTGAAGATGCCTGCTTACAGCTAATCTCTTATTCAGCCAACTGTTTTTAAAGTTGGGAAAGAAAGACAACCCTTCATCTACAAAAGCCCTTCCAGGTCTAAAATGGAGGTATTTACAGTACCTACAAACACTGCCTTACTTTTGTGTTTAGATCATCATGACAACTCTGGAAAGAAAAGATACAATAATTACGATACATTTTATGTCAGAAGGATGACTTAGTAAGGTCTACCCTCAAATGTAGGATACCAGAAAGCGACAGAACTTAACAGGTGCCAGCAAATTTGCATGCACAATCACAAACTTGCATTATGACGACTTCTCTTACGATCTTCACAATGAAAGTGTTTCAAACATTTCTAAGAGGATGAACCACATTAGCCTCAGAAGAGATCACATGCTAAAAGCTAGAATAGGATTTGGTCACTATAGGAAATAATTCTCTCCCATTCTCAAAGAGTTAATGTTTTGGCAGTGTTTCTGGGAAATAGATTCTGCTGAATGCACCGCAGAAGCAAAGGCCTGGCTGTCTGAGGGAGTCCCTGCTGACATTCAGCTGCAGCCCACGCAAAGAAACTGAAAAAAGGGCTAATGTCAGGTGTCCAGCAGGGCTGTGATGAAGCAGAACTTGCTGATTCCAGAAATGCTACATATTCCCTGTAAGATGGATCAGGGGCTTCAAAACCCTGATTTAAATGGAAATGAATGGGTGAATGTTATAATGTTTAGCTTAGATAGAAAATACAGCTATGATTTTAATAGGATTTAATTTGTGAGAGTCAAAGAAAGAGACTTGTATTTTAAAGACAACCATACATTGCATTATCTCTGAGACAGCAGAAGGGCAAGATAGTAAAAAAGCACTGTAGATAAAGAGCTTAAGTTGTCAGTAATACATTTGTCAGCTGAACTAGAGTCACACAAAATGACTCATTTGGTTTAAGGGGGCAGTGTGCAGCAGCCTAATACCTTCGCCCCTGTCTGTAGAAAGAAACCAAAACACCTAGAAGCAACCCAGCAGGAATGAATTTTAACTCCCGAAGTAAGTAGATCAGAAATCTAATAAACCTGTAGCCACAGAAGAACCAAAACTGCAATGCAATCACCTCATACTAAACGTACAGGTACCTCCATAAAAAGGGCTGAAAGATAAAGCAAAATAAATGCAGTACACCAGTTATTCAGTGGTAAATGTCCACACGAAAGATTATACCTACATGAAGCAGCTTATCTTACAAAGAAAAAATGTAAGCTATTTATATTTTCAAGGAATAAAGCATGTATATGGGCGGTTTCTATAGAATACCTGATGAA
This sequence comes from Rissa tridactyla, assembly GCF_028500815.1. Classification (NCBI taxonomy): domain Eukaryota; kingdom Metazoa; phylum Chordata; class Aves; order Charadriiformes; family Laridae; genus Rissa; species Rissa tridactyla. The sequence continues at coordinate 152,255,396 of NC_071466.1, forward strand.
CAGTAAAAATATTCTGAAGAAATTTGTGCACTTACCCGTGTGATAAGAATAAAAATTCTGATTAAGCCCAGGCAAACCTAGTAAACTTCTGAAAAGCATCAGTTTATCTACCGGGGTTTAACTATTAATATAATTCTGACAATTTTGGGTCTTCCTAAGGGATGAACCAATTTGAGCTCCATGGCAGATATCACAAATGATCTAGTAGGCAATAGAAGACAAAGGAAAATTATTTCTGAAGTCATACCAATTACAACAGCTACTACGTGTCTATATTTCCAAAGGTACATCTACATTAGCAGTTTAGTGTGCTTCAAAAGCTTTTTCTCATGCAAATCTTCCCAGCATCTACACGACACACACTTTGAGTGTCAACATGGTACGATCCTGGAGTGCAGAAACTGGATTCTTTTAAGCGCCCCTCATCTTTCTCGAGAATAGGCATGTTGGGATTAGGGCAAATGTTTAGAATTTCTCATCAGAATCAACAATTTCCATACTGATTTTAACCTCTTTTTCCCACTAGGCTTTCCAAATTGGGTTAGCATTACACTACTTAAATATCATGTTTTATTTATATACAAATATGAGCTTTGATTATTTGCTCTTATTCTGCTAAAGAAACAAGAGTCCTTGCATATATGCAGTTTCACACATTGCAGTAAGATAATTCTGTCTCCCCTGTCTGTCAAACACAAACTTGTTTTGTCACAAACTGTGTTGATAAAATGGATCCTCATGCAAGAGGTTTCTGTAAAAAAAAAGCCAACACACAAACTTCAGACTGATCTATATTCATTCAGGCCAGCCATGATAGAACTTGTAGAATTTAATCTTATGTGATTCTGCATGTGTATACAACACACCCAGTTTCATCCACAGTGTAGATTACTTATAAACATTGCATTCGTGGAAAAACTGTTTAAGTGCCAGATTCAGCTTTTGTGAACCTCTCATCCCATGAAAGTAATTAGAAATTATTATGGTACTTGAGGGAAAGAGAATTTTAACATTTACATATATATTAATGTCTAATGTTTTCAAACTAATAGCATCTTTATGAAACACGACTCATTTTATTAATAGATAAGGATCTTTTCTGCAAAAACATATTCTTATTAGTCACCTCTATTAGGGAGGTCAGCAAATACATCTTTCCATTAGCTAATACGAGGAATCAATTCAAGATAAGAGGTGCTCTGCTACACAACCTTTGGTCTTGTGTTCAGTATTTTCCAAGACATAAGCATACATCAACACTACGTTCTAAAAAGGAAAAATAGCTGATGACCGATAATGAAAGAGTACTATACAAAAATCAATGCACAAGACAGCTGTTGACTACTTTATTCACATCACCTTCCCCATGCCACACCCAGCCCACTCTCCCCAGTGTAAACCTTCATCTGTGCTAGTTGGTTGGCAGAGATTGCAGTATAAATCTCAGTGCACACATCCATGGGTCCCACAAGAATATTTTGACCAAAATATTTTGAATAACTGCATCTGTATTCACAAACCCTATACCTCTCATGTAAGGGCATAGGAGTAGGCCTGATTTTCAAAGCTTTTTGAATACTTCAAGGTTGTGACTGCTGAGGACTTCAGAAACAATTACAAGGTAGGCTGTGATACATAAATTGGTAATATTTCAGAGAATTAGTTTTAATATAAAACAGTAAGCTTTTCAACTTCTGCTTGCCCGCGGCAACACAATACTTTGTTCTTCCTGTCAATCTGGAATGCAGCCTAGTGGCATCCTTCACTTGCAAGCAATAGTGGCAGATCTCATGAGCTACCTGATGCTCAGAGACTATGGATTGATGACCACAGCAGTAAGTGTTCTTTCCAAACTTGCACCTCCAGAAATTGAGTTACTGTCCAGATAAGACATCAAGAGCCCAATATTCAGTGCTCAGCTGAAGAAATTAATTATTTGCTAGCCCTGTCAGACTGAACTATAAAACCTGGACAGTGGCTCACTAGAAATCTGAAAACACTGACATTTACTGGTGTTTTGTTTGTTGGCTTTTTTTAAGACATTTTCTTGAGCAAGAAAAGCATCAGATGACCAGTTACGGCTATAAATGTGAGAAGACTGCACAAAGGACTCGATCCTGTCAAGTAATAGAACTGGTGACATTCAGGGTCTTCATAAACAACATATGGCTGTACTGTGACACATGGAATGTTCTTGCCAATGGAGTCATTGCACAATGTTCAACCAAGATAGTGAGATAACCAACAGCAAAAACTAGCTGCAGCCTCTCAGCTGCGTAGATCATGTGTAGAATGAGGCTTTGTCAGCCTGCTTATAAGTTTTCTTGTGCTGATTACATGGTAACCTTGCAAGAAAAAAGTCATGTTAGGGAGATGACTACAGAGTGCGGAGGCCCTGTATGCCCAACACCTCATGCCACTGTTTTACAGCAGATGAGACCAATTTGGCTATGCCATGCTAATACTTTGATTCTTGGTTAACTTGTTCATAGTCTCTCCAATATGACTTCCTAACTGCTTTCTATCCCATACCTAATTGTAAGCATTGCATCTTCTCACATTTGCTATATCATCAATTCTTCAGGGAAAATAAAACAAGTTTCCTGGAAAAGCATTTGCATGTGGTTTTATTGGTTTAAGCCGCCATAAAGAACAACTGCAGACTTTCATACTCAATTGACCCAAAATCCCAAAGGCCTAAAATGATAGCAACAAGAGCAGTACTCAGGTACATTATCAGCCACTGGAGGGGACTATAATTTGTGCACTGCTCTGCACAGAAAAAAAACAAACCGAAACATAACCTCATTCATTGTCCCTTCTTGAAGTTAAAAGTGTGAGCCTTTTTAGAGTTATCAATGCACAGCAGTCAGCCACAACGTCAGGAATCATTTTAAGTCTATCTTGCAAGATTAGGGCTTCACACAAGCAAGTCAAGTTCTTGCCAAATGGAAGATGTGCATCCCTTCCACCTTCATAACTTTTCTCATTTTCTTTGAAATGTAAGGAAGAAGAAAATAGAAATCCATTTTTAACAAAACTTACAATAGCAGCAACCAAGAGTGAGACTCCATCAAACCTGTGGCTTTTTGACATGATACATGTTACCTTCTCAGCTCTCTGCCATGAAATATTGGCTACACTCACAAAGGAACAGACTTGAAAATGCTTTTTTCTGGATACATCAAGCTTCTTATGCTGAGTATAGTTTTGGGAAGACAGGCAGATCAAATGCATTACTGGAATTTCAGGATAAATTTAGAATACGGATGCAGCAATCACTGTCCTGTGAAAAAACATGTAAAAAACCTCTGATCAAGATGTTCTGGCGCTCACCCTCATGCTGAAATGACAGCAGCACCTTTAACAGCAAAGCAGAACACAGCGCATTACACCAAGTTTTAAAGGAGCTTTCTGTGATCTTTATGAGGTAACAGAATACTCCCTTGACAGAGTTCAAGCAAAAAATGACAGGAAAGCATGAAGAGGAACTTGGATAGCTCTGGAAACAAGGAGGCCTAGCACAACCTAACTGAATAGGAGGCATTCAAATTTCTGCTAGTTGCACCATGATAGTGATAGATGCTAGGTTCACGTGTTGCTTTGGAAGTACAAAGTCAAAGATTTTCATTATGAAAATCTTTACTAGATCCTAGAATGTGATAAAAATACCTAAGCACAAAGTTTTTCCATTCAAAAGAGTGGTTCTTCCCTGCAGACATTTTTCTGCTAGGTACAAGAATTTTCAAAGCAAGAGGCAATTCCCTCTGGCAGCAGTGCTCAGTCACCCAATGCTCAAGCCACCAGGTGCAGTAAGTTGGGTTCTTAGTATTCAACAGAAATGCATCCGATCAAAAGATGAATCAGACAAGCTAAAATGGGTAACTGCAATAGGACTGACAGCTAGAATGACTTTCGTCAGTGAAAAAATGTGTCTAACCTTGCACATCACTCTAGTAATCAAGGCAATAGACAGAAGAACATAAAAGAGATCTGAGATCATTGTAATAAATATAAAACTATGTAACAGAGAATAGTCCTGCATTGCCCATGGATCAAAATGGACAGTTGGTATAGACTGTGTTGGTGAAATCATTTAGGTTAAATCTCTCACTGAACGAATATTGGCTCTTAATAAATCTTTTCAGGAACTACCTACTCATGAATCATTACTACATGGTCATTCAAGCAGTATGTCATGCTGTTAGGCTTCTTGCAGAGCAATGACTGATCTGCCTTACTTCTTTATACACCAGACTGAGAATAGGTAACTGTTCAAGAGCTACAAAAATACAGTTAAATGGATAGAAATGTTGTACAATACAGTCTTTTGGTTCTGGTTGAAATGCATTTACTTGTAACCAAGTGCTCTGCATTTAAAAATTATTCAGAGAAGCATCTTAATCTGTTGATATATCTGTATGAACAACTGTCAAGACAGAAAGGAGAATGGAAATCCCTGTTGTGAGTTCAAGGCACCAATCCACCAACTCTAGCAAGAGCTTAAGCACAGCACAAGTGTCTGAACACAGATATTAATTTCAGAGCAACATGTTTTATAAGAGTCTGTTAATTCAGAACTAAATAAAAAACTAAAAGGGCTTGTAGCATTGAAAATCTGGAAAGCTCATTTGTCTAGTGTTATGCATTTTATTTCAGGGAGACGGAACAAGGTGGCTTCTGAAGCCTCAAATTCTCCTCATCTGTTGGGTGTGTTCTGGGACACCCTCTTTCTAATCCAGCTAAGTGCAAGGCTGAAGGGACAATGACAATACTTACCTAAATGCAAAGTTTAAGGCACACTTGAAAACAACTTGCTGTGCTTTCCCTGAGAAATAATCCCATATGCCCCCTCTCCCCCACCCCCTTTCTCATAGCTTTTGCAGACATTACTCATTAGTCAGGAAACAGACCAAAAGTTAAATGCAGCAGACATTAGCTCTTTTTTCACTCAAACAGATGCCTAGATGAGCTTTACTAGACAGAAGACTTGTACACCTAATCAACAGAAACCCTGAACATATTACTAAGAAACCATCCCACAATCCTGAATTTCCTAATCCTTGCATTCCTTTCAGATTTCACCTAACATTAACATACGTTTTACTCATCATTAAAACAGTCTGTTGGTAACACTGCTTTGAGATACTTTTGCTACAGAGATTGTCAGCAGACAATTTACAAACTCAGGACTAAAATGAAGTGCCCCGAATTCTTGAACTACACACTAGTCCAACAAACGGAAAGCAGAAACCCATCATGTCCCCAAATTTGTCTCTGTTCCTAGCTATGCACACAAAAGATTTCTACAATTTTATCTTTTTCTAGCATTTATTTCAAATTATCCAATTTTCACAAAAGAACACCTTTTTTGTCTGTACTTTAAGTTTCATACATTATCTACCTTAGTTATATCATTCTTTTTAACTCATCTGCATCCCTATATCACAAAGTAAAAGCCACTTTTGAAGTTCAGCATTCCACTGCAGTCGTGGTTTTAGCGTTGGGTTTTTTTGGTCACAGTTAGTAATTTGTTCATTTTTTTATTCTGATACTGTTTTCTGAGAAAAACCTCATTAAAAATCCTGATATACAACATTCAATAATTGTAAAACGACACCATGATATACCACTCTCAAAATAAAACCACATTATAGGATTAGTTTTACAAGGAAAGGGCAGAGCAGCTCCTCTTGATTACCCTACCACAAACAATTCAAGGGAAGAAAAAAAAAAAATATCAGTGGCAGTTTAGCTGTTTTCATTTAAGTGATAGTAGTTGGAAAAACAGCCAGTTATTCAATGACTTCAAATAGAACATTATGCAGAATAGGTGAAAAAAAGCTTTAAAAAAATCAATACTTGAACCAGTGAAGAATGATTTATAAACTCAAACCACAGCTACTGTCAGAAGAATGAAATATATATAATAGAGGACTAAAACCATACAAATGTAACCTTTCCTTAGTCAAGATTAAAATAAAATAATTTTTAAAAAAAGCTCTGGAGAACAGCTAAGCAAATGACGCAATCAAATTTCTTTTAGTCAAAAATCACAATCATATCACTTTCCCACCATTGCTTTCCTCGAACCTAGATTATCAATCCTTCAGGCAGCAACTGCCATTTTGGTGTTGTATGTACTGGTGTTAACAACCAGAATAATACAACACCAACCCTTAAACACAACTACAAATAAATAGTGAATCAAACTGTTAAAGCAGAAAAGGATTGAGAACGATAAGTAATGAATGAATAACGGCTTTCATGAAAGCATTACTGTTCTCATAGTCTAAAGGTCTGAGCAGGAGTTTTGTATGGAGAGGTGATAACTCTACCAGCTGATAAACAAAAAACAGCTTTCAACATACTAGTACTTCTTTAGGCTTTGCTGGTTTTGTATTAAATCTTTGAAACCATATAGAAGCAAATAACAAATACAGTGAATTAATCTTGATTATGTACTTTAAAACCAATATTTTATCTAGTCTATGATTTTCAGATTTCAGTATTGGTTTACTGCATATTATATTTTTCCCATGTCATGCCCACTTCTATCTCCTCACTATCCCACAGACAATTCTCTCACAGGTGTTAGTTACTGTAATGAACTCCCTCCATAATATCCCCCTCCTTATCTACAGCGACCAGACAGATTTTTTTCTACTGAAACTGAGTACCATTACTCAGTGCAAAATTTCTCAATTTGTTCTCAACTTGAAAGTTACTGCTTCTCCCCCTTTTCCTCCCATAAAAAGAGGTTGTGAGTCCAAAAGTTTGTTTGCTCTTCTCTTGGCTACATCATTTAATCTAGGAAAATGTTTTATTTTTCTACAAGCCTTGCTGTGGCAATCAGCCTCTCCTTGGAGATGTTTTTTCCTGATGCAGATCATCAGAATATTTTATTGTACTCTGAAAAAGTTGTACTACAGTAACACAGACACGAGTAGTACAACTTTATTACAATCTCTAGTATCCATTTTAAAGTAAATACAATAATTCAATGCTGTTGCTAATACGAGGTTTCTTGCTGAGTTCTCTTAGGAAAAATAAAAAATTTCCTTGAAACAAATCTGTGTATTACTGATATAACAATGAAGTAACAAGTAGACATAATGGCACCTAGACACTAAACATACCTTAATTTTCCCAGAAGACAGTCTGACAGCCTTACTAGAACATCTGATAATTTATTTTGGGGAAGAATTTAACCCTCCAAATCTATTTGGATCATTCTCCTTGCAGCAGAATTACCCATGACTCACTGTTGACACCAGGCAGTGGCGTGATACAATAACCTTCCTGTGCTTCTCAACTGCTAGGACTGGCAGTGACTCACCAGCAACTTCACTCAGGCCAAGATTTCCTGTGATGCAGGCTTCTATGTGCACCACTTCTTCAGCAGCCTTGCTTACCCTCTGTCTCACACATCCAACATCCACAACCAGGTAATAGAGATGATGCCCCATATCTTGCCATTATTACATAAAAGCAACACTTGTATCCAAACAAAAGCTTTGGATACATACTAATACTACTAAAATAAATGAAAAATATCATTCAAATCTCCAAAAAGACTAAGACATTTATGGATGCTCTTATTTCTCTCCTTTTCCATAGCAAATTCTGTATTAGGGACCATAGTTCAAAAGGTAAACGCTTGTCTTAACCAACTGCATTTAAGGTTTTCAATGAAAAGTTTCAGAGTTTCAACTTTTTATTGGTTTGTCTACTCTAAAGATATTTTCAGTGATAGGAATATATCATGAACAATAAGTCACTAAAAATAAACAGCTATGCTGCTACAGTGTCTTAAAGGAAAAAGTAAATATTCTTGGTAAGTGATTTTAGAAGTAAAAAAATACAATTACTCAAAATTAGTCTGACAGAAAAATTCCCTTTATTTCTTAAGAAAAAGTAACACATGAACCTTAACTCCCTCACAACCAACAGATGGTTGATTTAATTATGTAAAATAAATAGATAACATCTGAGTAACGAATCCAAAGCTGAACCAATAACTCCAATGACCTATTGAATCTATTCACTTCCACAGCAGAGATCAAAAGGCAAGACTAAAAATTATGAAGAAAGCTTCTCCTTTCCAAAGATACAAATAATAACAGTAGAAATAACTTTAAAATAAAGCGATTTTCTATAAATTAGTATAGAAAAAAATACACTGGCAAAGAATGATTTAGTAAAAAAAAGGTTTAAAAATTGTAAAAAATTAAAAGATGCTTTTGACAAAAATGTGAAATTTCAGAAGCAGCTGTCTTACATGAGAAAAGGTATTACAATATCCTCTCAGTTCCTGTTTACCTACCAAACCTTAAGAAACAGAGTCCTACATACTATGCTTCAGCCTTATAATTTATTTTATAAGTATTTGTAATGAGCACATTGTCCACATATAAGTTAGTACTCCTCAGTGGCAAGACTGGCTATAACTCAAAGGTACAAGAGAGTTCAGAAAAAGCCAAAGGTTTACAAGCCAGTTTCTTGATTTTAGTATCAAAATCAACTCTAGAAACCATAGATAAAGCTCCTTAAAGAACAGAAGGACTCTTATGGGAAGTACTGAAAGAAGTTCCTATATAGGTCTGGAAAGAATGAAAACTGCATTTCCAACAAACTTATCTCTTTTTTTCAAGGAGCTTGATTATACTGGAAAATCAACAAGAAACGTTAGCCTTACACTGGCCTTCCCAATTCTGGCTGGTGTAGAAGCTTCCCTGAAGAAATCTCCTCAGCCTTAGTCCCTACTACTCTTGCATGGGAGATTTCAGTAACCCCTCTTTTACTTACAATGAGTCTAGTGACTACACAACATGGTCAGTAAGAATAGAGACACGTTACCATCTATTTAGAGAAGAATGATCCAAGAAAACTGTCTACAGGCAGTTTCAGAGGAGAAACATCGTAATTCTCAAAGCTGAACCCCCAGCTGAGTGTCTAATGAGTATAAAGACATGATGAGTTCACGATTCCTTTACCTGATTCTGTTTTGTCAGGGAAGAGGTAAGGGCTAAAATACCCTGCCACTCCTTTCCAGGAAAACTGTATCAATACTAAAATTTTTGTTTAATAAGTATGCCTTTTACTACTGGGAACTTTCTTACGCTCCTTGCCAACACAGCTCCGCATGTAAAGTCTAAGAGATGACTAATCACCATTAGCAATTTTTTGCACTGAAGCACTGTCTAAAGCACTCAGGGCAGAGTCTGTTAACCCTAACAGAACCTCGTAACTACACATCCAATCCCTCCACTTCCACCACTTGTTTTATGAAAGACCTCCACACTCCTCCCTGCCACCACCTTCTCCTCAACTGCATGGATATCCTATTTTAAAGAGATACTGGAAAAATAAGGTAAGGGTTCCTTAGACATAGGTAAGACATAGAGGAGGTGAACATAAATAGAGACTGAACAATTTAAATAATCTCCATTTATAACATTCCTGTTTTCTTTAAATGACTATCCAGATGTTTCATCACACTACAGATGACTGCACGCAGTACCTGCCTATTGAATGGATTACCAGAGAACCCAAAGGCTGTGGATAATTAAAAGCTTTTCTGTTGTCTGGACACTTGAATTAGTGTCATGCTTAACAAATGTGCGAATGGAAGTCCACTTGCAGCTCTGTGGGTCTCCCAAAGGATAATTTCTCTGAAATGCTACAGAGTGAGTTTGTCCCCAAACTAGAAAATTTCCCCTCTGCTCTGTTACAACATGTCCTAAAATAGCGACCCAGAAGAACAGACTGGGGAGAAGCTGTCAAACCCAGAATCTTCCCATCAGGGAAACAATAACTAAAAAAAGGCATGCTTTCAAAATGCCAAGTTAAATATAAGTAAGATGATTAGAAGGTAGCCTGTGTAATGCTGTCTTTGGTAAGGATGAATGGGATATTTTGAAAACAGGTAAAGGATAATCCTCCACAAAAAATGCAACTCAAACCACATGGGCTACAGGCTTCAGACATGTACAAAGTTCAACTGTATGCTAAAGGAACGAGGCAGTGGGGAAAAGAGGATCAGTTCTCAAGTGCCTGAATTTCTACAGTCCTGTCTGCTGAGATAACAGCTATTAAGATATCCACTTCTGTAGACAGATAAAGAGAGGAATACCATAACCTCAAATGGTTAGTCTATTGTTAATACTTGTTTCATGATCCGTTGTGGCTTTGCGTCGCTGACTTGTGGTATCCACAAATGAATAGCCCAAGACAATGACTTCTTTTGAAGAAAAGTATAAAAGGTTATTTATTTATTCTAAGTCTACTGTTATTTCATAGCTGAATTCCATCTGAATGGTAATAAAGAGTCAGTAATCAGCTACATTCATTTAGCACTATTTAGATATTTCTATCAAATACATTTGGTAATGAATGGATTGAATAAAAAATAATAAAAAAAAAGTTCAGGGCACGGGGACACTTACCAGGTGCTAAATCTCCAAAATAAACGTAGGAGGAGTATCTCTTACTGAGTCAATCAGTTGATCAACCAATCCAGAACAAGAGACAACATCTGGTCTAAAAAGCAACACTTACATCCTCAAGAAAATGAATGGTGCTTATTTTAGTTAGAGCAGCAGACTTCTTTAGAAGTTCTAAATAAATTTCTGAATGAAAGAATCAGCAAAGGGAAAATTTCAATCTGTCTGGACAGCACAGAAAGCTTCAAAAAGGCAATCAAGTATAAAAACTAATGCTACACCAAGATGAATTTCTCCTTAGTGCATGCAAACTGAGGCATCAAGTATGCACAGACACGCTACCCAATGAAGGACATCTCACCAAGAGGTAGGTCTTCGGCTGGATGTCTTGGTGAAGGAGATGTGGGGTGGAAGAGCTTTGAGATTCAGCTTTAGCATAAATCGATTAAGAAGGTTTCTCTTCTGTGTGTTGCTCTTTCAGAAGTCATTTAAAATGGTATTACTTCATATTTATTCACAACATTTATTTAACTTTTAACAAAACATTTTTGAAGCGTGTCTTAGAGGTAGCTTAGTTACAGATCATTCCTCACATTAAAGCTGTAAGAAACTGGTAAACAGAACACTATTTTATATGGGAATTTAAGCAGCGTTCAGCCCCTAGCACACTGCTCTGAGCATCCAAATGACAACTACATACTCTTACAGAACATGCATAGACTAGATTGAGAGCTGGAAGGAAACATTTTCCCATGAGCAGTGACAATGAAGGTTCTCCAGCACACAACACAGCGCTGAAGAACTTACCTAAACAGACACTGACATTTCCTGAGAGCTGTGAGCTGTTCCAGAAAGACTGTGAAAGAACATCTTTACACAAGAATGAAAGAAAACTGAAGTCTTAAAATGGCTGCTAAAAGAACCTGGATGAAGCTAACAGGCAAATGTTCTTGAGATTGGTTTTAAAATCATAAAAAGAAGGACTTTCTGAATAACAGACCTGTCCAGAAACCCATAAAAAACCTTACTACTTCATGTTACCACTAACATATGTATGCTTTCCTATCATTCATAAAGAAGAAAGAAGAAGTGCCTCTGGAATTTTGAGACAATCCTACTATAACATTGAGTAAACACACTATGAGTTGTAGATGTTCCACGTTCCTGCACTCCAAATTCCTGAAAAAAGCTGTGCATAAAAGACATCTGCACAAAAAGATGAAGGTTCCAAATCCAGGAGTACCTCAGTCATGCCAATACAGCTGAAATCCCATCAGACACAACCCGAATTAGCTTCTGCAACACCCTAGGGGACTGCAGAAGACAGTGGTACTAACCACAGAACAGATAAACTCCAGACAATCCTGGAAATAGACTTGCCATGGAACAGAAGAATCAACATTATTCTCCTGGATCTCAAAGAGGCTGATTTCAGGTCCTCCCTAGAGGCCAAATGGGAAAAAAAAAAAAAAAAAAAAAATCACCCCGTAATGCCTCAGTTGTGATGTATCACTTAAAATGTCTTATCACATAACTAGGATAGCCAGTGCTCCCTGCAAGCAGACTGCCAACCACTACTTTCAACTATAGGTATGTCAGAAACTAGTGAACCTCCAAGCGTTATAAGAAGGGAAATTTGAATCCTATTTACTGAAACTGTTTTAGTCGTCTTAAGTCATTACCTGCGATTGATGCCTTAGGACAGAGAGAAACCGATGGCATGTTTTACAAACTCCTTTTGCCTTGAGCACATTTATGCAAGGCAAGCATCTTCAGCAGATCAAAAGTCCCAAGTAACATACCTAACCTGGCAGGAATTCAAACTGCCTGTTTCTTTGACACCAGTAAAAAGTAGTATCCTTTTACAGGATGTACAATGTGATTTGGATTGTATGGTACTTCTGCAGACTGATAGGAGGAGTCCATTAAAAGGGAGGACAAGAAAGAAGCCGGATGTTATATGCATGACTCTCAGTATCCAACAGACAGGAATCCAAGACAAAGGCATTTCAGCCAGACACGACTAACTAAAAGTGACTAGTGAAGGGGGACAGAGGTTGAGGCAAAATGAGTCACATGCTTCTCAGTGAACACTCAAAACATGCCAATGACAGAACACAAACTGAGCAAGTGGCTGAGTTGTAACTGGTAGCCTGCTTACAAAGATCATCAAAAGATGACATTTGGACACACTGCGATGTCTGCCCAACATTTAAAAGGCTAAAGTAGGAGCCAAGGTTGGCTCCTCTATGAAAGGCTCCATAGCAACATCTGCCACATCTAAAATTGCTTCACAAGAGCAAACCTTCAGCTTGGGCTTATTTATGAGGAGCTTTCTGAACAGAGGAATCATCCAGGAGTGCTTTGAGCTGATCCAATTGACAGTAAGCATAAACAGGTCTGAAAAGCTTCATATGTTTTACAATCCTGCACAGGATAATGCTAGAAGAGAGGGTTCTCCCTTTCTTCATACATCACATCTCCCCCTAACACATCACATCTCTTATGAGCCATACTGGTACAACTTGTAAACCTAGTGAACTCCCTTTAATTTCATCATTGCAACAAAATAATTCAAGGACAGATGTGAAAAAATAAATTTTGCTTCAATGTCAAGATTTAAACACACTGATCCACTCAAGATCATATGGAAGCAGGAGTATTCCACAGGGGAAAAGCCAGTTTTCTCATTGTCTGGTAAAGCACACAATCTAAAGAAAATGTGACAAATATGTCAGCGCACTATGGAGAGAGCAGAAGGCAGGTTTCTGCACAGACTTTGACATAGAGTCCACTGACCACTTGCCACAACAGATCCATCAGTACTCTAAATAGACCTGATAAAGGATATGGGAATCCCCCGAGTTCTGGACACACCAAAAAATGGTCTTTATCATTTAATAAGACCATCAACTCAGGTAGGAATAAGCTGACACAGACACAGAGTACTATTCTCTGATACACCTCTTGGGCTTGCTTGTGTACAGGAAGAGATATGAAGGTTTTCAAAGACTGATGGCTGAAGCAGCAAACTCACTACCCAAAGCATCAAGAACAGAACTGGAGAAGGTTCAGCCATTTGTAGAGCCCTACAAAGACGCAGTCTTTTTCTCCCTGCACAACACCTGTATGACTTCATTCAAGGTGATTGGAAGAAAGATGTAAAAAGATAGTAAGAAAACCCCAGTGCTGCAGAGCAGAGGAGTCTAGAAATAAAAGGCAGCTCACATGCAATGGAAAGCTGCTATTTGACAAACGCAGCAGCTTTGTACTTTCTACCATCCTTCCTCTGTAGCAGCCATAAATGGAGCTGAAGTCTTTGAAGATGGAAGAGATCCTCTCTTGATGCCCCAGAAGCAAGTAAGTCTTGGAAACACGACCATATGGAGAGACTGTCAAAGGACTAACTTCACGCTAGTCTTGTCTATGGGTTGGAGGAGAAATCAGGGTTGAATGTAGATCTCAGACTTTCAAGAACACTCTGATTCAAAGCCAAAGCTGATGGATGTGTCCAGCAAATAATTAAGTAGTCTCTCCTCCCTTCCTTGAAAGGTATTAGACTTGTAGCCTTTGTAAACCAAACATTTCCTCAGGGATCTGGTCCTCCAAGAAAACATAAGTATTTGGCACTCCTGCTGGGCAAGGGCATAATGGATGCCATTTAAAATATGTCAGCTTCAGGAAATGAGACAGACACATGAAAGGAAAGCAAAGAGAAAGAATGACTTAAAACCAGCTAAAAGGCACAAAAGCAAAGTCTATGCAAGGCAAGCTGTTGCTCAGCCCTGTGACACTAAAGATATTGTATCAGCTGTGTGCTTCAGACATGCACTACCTATTTCTTTTATACTTTACAGGTCTATAAAAAATTTGGTCAGAACCTAGTCCAACCTCCCACTTAAAGCAGCACTAGGAGCAACACTAGAACAGGCCAGCTCCTCTCAAATATTTAGCATTATTAATATCTTTCGCCATAACCTGCGAATTAGTAACTTCATACATATTTCAAGCTTCGGCATATGCCAATAGAATTTTCCGTTTAGTTTGTTTAAATAGAAAATAACTTGAATGGCATTTGTGCAAAGACAGACAAAAAAATTCAGTCTTGCTTATATACACATGCAGTAATTCAAACTAGAATTCCAAATCCCATATGAGCTGCATATATGTAATAACATTAACCAGAGTGTATTTCTGTTCAATAATAACTATTCAAGATAACTGTAATAAATTAAAGCTTTAACCTACAGACCTGCATGACAAAAACTTATAACATAGCAGAACTGCCTCCACCTTAGAAACCACCAAGAGTTTGGGCCCTACGGGAAGGATGGGGAGGGACTCTTCATCAGGGAGTGTAGTGACAGGACACAGGGTAACGGACTCAAACTGAAAGAGGGTAGATTTAGATTGGATATCAGGAAGAAATTCTTTAAGAGTGGTGAGGCACTGGAACAGGTTGCCCAGGGAAGTTGTGGAGGCCCCATCCCTGGAAGTGTTCAAGGCCAGGCTGGATGGGGCTTTGCGCAGCCTGGTCTAGTGGGAGGTGTCCCTGCCCATGGCAGGGGGGTTGGAACTAGATGATCTTTAAGGTCCCTTCCAACCTGAACCATTCTGTGATTCTGTGAATTCTCACACATCATAAAGAGTATGGAAGTAGCAAAACTTTAGAATACCAATTATTCAGATTCAGTTACTTTCTACTGTGGTGTTTTTAACAATTTATCTTGATTAAAATTAAACCAATGCAAGAAAAAGAACAAAAAAACCTACATGTAAAAATGTTCAAAAATCCCTAGCAACAGCTGTATCTGAGTAAAAAAAAAAAAAAAAAAAGGAAAAAAAAATCAGTTAATAATGATTTATGATTTCTAGACCACAAAAATGCCACACTTTTCACCAAAGATCAATAGTACCACATCTTTCAATGCACCATCTCCTACTTTTGCAAAGGCCTCTGCACTCCCTCAGGCAAACTCATTTCCTTTTCTCTCTATCTGTTCGGAACACCAGCCAACTTCTATGCAATGGAAAACAGAAACCAGCTTAGCAAAAGACAGGTTTAACCAACCTAACAGGCAACAGCTGAAGGGGGGAAAAAAAAAAAAAATCATTAGTTTACTACAATAATGATCAGCAACATTGGGATTTGTAGGAATGTATGCGCCCATAAACAATGCAGCGCAAAAGGAAAGTTATACAAACTTCAATACCAAGAAACAAATAATTTTAAAATAAATCAGAAGAGATCTTTGCTTTCCTTCAACTAACGTTTTAAGGCTTCTTGTTACAAATTAATACAATGCGCCTAAGACCTTGCTGCTCTCTCTTCTCCCAAACTGATTTTTCAATAAATGGTTTCATAGGGCATGTGAACCAATTGAGTTTGTACCGTGGCACGGCAGAGTAACTTAGATGAAATCTAGCAGGCCAGACTATTCACAGCTATTTAGAGCAGCTATTGAGGACAGCATACTTCATAGCATTAGCTTTTTTAAAAATCTGGCAGCCCAGACTAAGAGTGCAAATGGGATGAAACTGGTCTCAAGGCAGCTGCTTAATAATCAAATGTGAATATTCCCTCTGCATAAATCCTATGAAGAAGTTAATTAGTAAGCAATAAGCAATTAAAAACACATACAAAATATTGTTCCGTGCTGAGGAGGGTTTGACTCCCACCATCACTGTGACCCTGAAGAAAAACACTGCTTTTTAAAAACTCAGAACATTTCTTCTGAGACACTTTGTACCCAAGGAAGCTGATCTACCCAGTGAATGCACATTCATAGCAGTAATGGCTATGAGTAATGCCATGTAGATAAGGCATTTGTTACTGCTTCCTTAGTCTTTTTATACCGCCTATTGCTTTTCCTATCTATCCCTTCTAAGAGTTCTGTAACTCTTCATCCGTTTCTCACCCACATGTATAAGAACAAAACTCACGTATATATCTGAATAAAAAAAATGCAGATTAACAATATTGTTGAAGAAATTTTATTTCTAAGAAAACTATGTTCCAAAGCATAGTAAATTTTCAGTTCTTCTATTAGGCAGGTATACCTCAGGCATTTTTTCTAAGCTGAGATAGAAACTGAAAACCTTAATTTCTCCTAGCCTCGTCTATGAGGCATGAAGCTTTATTTCTTCCACAGTTTATGCAAAGGAAGTAGCAGTTAAAGAAATATTCCATTTTTCCACCAACAGAAACGACAAGAGGACTTTGCTGGGATTCATTTGCTTATAAGCACTAACTTAGAATTACTGCCTGCGTTATTTTTGAGTCAAGCTGATTCTGTGAGATTAAGTACTTGGCTGACGGGATTTTTTTATTATTAATTTTTATGTTTTAAAAAAAAAAAAAAACCCTCATAGCTTCAATTCTAACCCCAGCAAGCTAGTGCCTGAATTTCAGCAGCTGCATACTCCCCACTTACAAACATAAAAAAGGACATTATCAGTTTCTTTGCATATAGATGTTCTGAAACGTATGTACAGTTACTGAGGCTGCCTGGGACTGCAGGTGCCAGCTGAAAAGCCTAGCACTCAGACTACCACTTAGTGGTAAGCTAGGAAAACGCCTGTACATTAAAAAGCGGAACAAAATTTAATTTGTTCATGAATTAAAAACGCCATTCACAGACAAATCACACAAACTCAGGGGAGACCACGTGCCCTAAAGACCTCATTCAAAAGCCACACAACTCTCTCTATTTCTCTTCTGTTGTATAACTGGGTTAGAGACACACAAGTCAGAATAGGAAGGAAAGCTTGCCCATCAGCAGCTAATCTTTAACATGTGGTCAGTTTATCTCTAACTTACCAGAGAAAGAAAGTAACAGCTGAAAAGTTTGTACATTTTGTTTAATGTTTAGTTCTGTAGTAGGAATTGAAGTGTGACATCAGTAGTTAAATTGTGTGTTTATTTAAAATTCACATGGATATTCTGAAATCTATATAATTCATAAAGCTGCATCTGGCACGTGAAATCTAGGCTTCAGTATCAACAGTTACAACTACCTAAATGTCCATTAATATTTTGATGTTTTTTGTTGATTACTGCTGTTCACAAGCACGTCTTCTAATTTCCTACCAAGCTGGTAGAGAAAGGTTGATATGAAAGAAGCATTAACTTTTAGATCATTCGGTCATATTTAGCAGTTAAAAGTAATGGTATGAACACTTAAGTGAAAATAACACAGTTAGGTCTCTGAAACACCAGTAAGACATAGTGGTGTGAATCAGTCCATTTCCAGTGGGTACTTATATTTCCCAAGACCTGAAGAGCACTCTGACTCATCCATATCTGTGGAACACACTTTGATTGAGCTGTTACAAAAACTTACATTCTACCACCGTGAATTCCTCCCAGAGAAAGACATTCACGAAGGCAAAAGGGTGTCTGCTAAAAATTCAAATTGAGCTTCAGTGTGCAGCATTATTTGACAGCAATGAAATGTAATTATGGAGGCAATTGCTGAAAAAAGCACTCCTTTTCAATTGAATACCAGCATCAGGCTAACAGATCAATCCATTTTCTAGACTGTAACGAAGAAATATTCTTAGAAAAGCTTCTGCTCTATGTAGTCATTGAATTTTTACTGTTGCTTGGTGAATTAGCTGGTAAACACTTCATGGCATTTGAAGCTCACACATTTACTTTTTCTGCCTTTGAGTATGAATCGTCACAATACTTTACCTCTTCGAGGTTGATTTCCTTAAGCAGTAAATTGAGACACACAGGTTAGAAATTTTTCATTACTGACAAACCTAACATAGAAGATTTTTAAAAGTCTTGAACAGCAAAACTCATACCTAAAGCTAACGAAATACAGAATTAATAGGTTGGTGGGAACTAGGCAAAGGGAAATGCATATTCACAAAGTTGCCTCCAATTTACTTCCTTAGAGGTATCTGAATAATATTCAAAATATAATAAAGCAGAGAATATACTTTTAGCCTCAAATTTTTAATCAAGATCTAGAATGCTGTGAAACATCTAGTAAATAAGATATCACTGTTATTTTTTTTAAGAGCCCATATATGCCTTTGATGAGCTTAAACAAAGAACTAAGTTCTCTGTACATTTGAGACTTAAAACAATACCTGAAAATGATTTGCTAAATAAAGTTTTCTTCTGGCAATATGACCTTCAAGTTAGCTACTTCTAAGAATTTAATGATCAGCTAAGGTAAGGGCTGCACTTCAGAAAATATAGGTCTTAAGCATTATAAGCTTTGCTTTCAAAATACATCATCAAAGTCAAAGCAAAATTTAGTGGAAACTGTCAAGTGTTAGTATTTAACACGTTTGCCTGAAAGAAACATTAATACCCTTCCAACTCTGAGGAGAGTACAAGTCCAAATTTAAGCCTGACAGTTCAAGCCTTGAATAAGTTCAGCTCAATGCTATTGACTGAATCCAATGTTTTCTACGGAAATTTCTCATGAACATCAGTGTGGGTGAAACCTGTAAGTGAAACTGAAAAACAAGACTATTAAAGCTGGTCTGGATTTCATAATGAGAATTTCTCAGCTTTTTCTAGAAAAGATAGACAAACAAAAATGAATACCTCTATGAGAAGTTCTAGGGAGCAGGAAAGGAAGACATCAAAGCCTCAGGCATGAAAAACACATGCGAAAATGGCATTGCGTTACAATCTAGACAAGTGGTCTGTGCAGTGGGTGGGGAACTGGCAGACAGGCTGCACCCAGAGGGTGGTGGTAAATAGCTCCTTTTCAAAATGTCAACCTGTCACAAGGTGGGTCCCCCAGGGATCGATATCGGGCCCAAAGTTTTTTAATGTCTTTATAAGTGATCTGGATAATAGGATCAAGTGTACCCTGATGAAGTTGGAAGAGACAGTCACCCTGCAGGATAGGGTGGAAGGGTGGGCTAAAAAAAAGTTCAAGGACAAGTGTGAGGTCTTGCACCTGGGAAAACGTAATCCAGGAGTGCAGCATAGGCTGTGATCTACCTGGCTGGGGATCGGCTCAGTGGAAAAGGACCTGGGGGTCCTGGTGGACAACAAGCTCAATATGAGTGAACAGCGTGCTGCAGTGGCAAAGAAAGCCAGCAGGATGCTGGGCTGCATCTACAAGGGCATCAGCAGCAGGATAAAGAAGTCATTATCCCACTCTACTCGGCGCTTGCCAAGCCACACCTGGAATAATGTGCTGAATTTTGGTCCCCACTATACAAAAGGGATGTGGACAGGCTGGAAAGGGTCCAGAGGAGGGCCACCAAGATGTTCAAAGGATTGGGAAGCCTGCCACATGAGGAAAGACAGAGAATCGGCTTTGTTCAGTCTTGAGAAAAGAAGGCTTAGGGGAGACCTTATCACCACATTCCAATATTTAACGGGTGGCTACAAATAAGATGGAGACTCCCTTTTTACAAGGAGTCACATGGAAAAGACCAGGGTAATAGGTACAAGCTGCTCCAGGGGAGATTCCGATTGGACACGAGAGGAAAATTTTTCACAATGACAATAATCACCCATTGGAATAATTTCCCCAGGGAAGTGGTGCATTCCCCAACATCAGACACTTTTAAGATTCATCTGGGCAGGGTGCTGGGCCATCTTGTCTAGACTGTGCTTTTGCCAAGAAAGGTTGGACCAGATGATT
The DNA here is from genome assembly GCF_028500815.1 of Rissa tridactyla. NCBI lineage: Eukaryota > Metazoa > Chordata > Aves > Charadriiformes > Laridae > Rissa > Rissa tridactyla. The sequence goes on from NC_071466.1 coordinate 152,275,467, forward strand.
CCCGAGGTCCCTTCCAACCTGATATTCTATGATTCTATGACAATTTTAAAGATCCAAAGCAATACTCAGTAGTATACTGTTTATTTTCAGGACAGTCACTTTCTACTAAGGAGATTATTTTTTCCCTTTTAAAATTTCAGACGTCTCTTTGAATTCAAACCAAAGCTGCCCAGTCTAGCTAAATATCATGGAATGGTTAGGGTTGGAAGGGACCTTAATGATCACCTAGTTCCAGCCCCCCTGCCATGGGCAGGGACACCTCCCACTAGACCAGGTTGTTCAAAGCCTCATTCAGCCTGGTCTTGAACACTTCCAGGGATGGGGCATCCACAACTTCTCTGGGAAACCTGTTCCAGTGCCTCACCACCCTCAGAGCAAAGAATTTCTTCCTGATATCCAATCTAAATCTACACTTTCTCAGCTTAAAACTGTTACCCCTTGTTCTATCACTACATTCCCTCATAGCGTCCCTCCCCATCTTTCCTGTAGGACCCCTTTAAGTACTGGAAGGCCGCTATAAGGTCTCCCCGGAGCCTTCTCTTCTCCAGGCTGAACAACCCCAACTCTCCCAGCCTGTCTTCACAGGAGAGGTGCTCCAGCCCCCTGATCATCCTTGTGGCTCTCCTCTGGACCTGCTCCAACAGGTCCGTGTCCTTCCTATGCTGGGGGCCCCAGAGCTGGACGCAGAACTCCAGGTGGATATAACAAGATTTCATTTATACTGGTAAACTGCCAAAAATGAAAGTAACTATAGTAAAGTCACTAATAGTCTAGAATATAACATCCAGATCACAAGATACTGTAGAGCAGTTTCTCAGTACGGTTATATGTTCCCTTAGAAAATGCTTAATTTTGCTCACTTACAGACTGGACAATTAACTGTTCACAAAGTAAATGTTTTACTTGTGGTTAACATTAATTTATCAACTAGATTCTGCAACTGCTTCCCAAATCTTTTTCTGTTTCTCTCTGAGCTCAATAAAATCAAAAATGGCAAGGAAAAGATGAATAAAGAGCAGCTATTCATTGTTTTCCATAACAAAAGAATCAACAAATATCATATAAAATTACTACCTAGTAGGCTACAAAAAAATACCAGATGAGGCGAAATAAAAACTACGATACACATTGTCACAAGATAAAACCAGAAGTTTACCTAAATTCTGTCATGACAATCAGTAACAGCAATATCTATCTGAACACAAAATGAAGATAAAATGGGTAGATCTTTTAAGCTACATATAAACATTTCTCTCTCTTGCCAGGGTAACTCAAAATAGAGCTGTAAGAATAACAAACTACATAAGTAATAAGAGAACAAGAACTTCTCAAATAAGATAACCCCAGTACACAGATAGTATCTGCTAACCTGATTATCTAAGGTTTTTTTTATTTTTTTTAAATTTCATCCTGAATCACCTGAATGTTTAACAGCATATTAGAAGACGACAACTAATGATGACAGGGGTTAAATGCATTGGGATATGGCCATTTCTAAAATCAACTAAAAGAGACATTAGCACAAAAAGAGGAATAATATTGTTTGTTAAATCAGAAACCAATTAATTAGTTTCTTACTAAAGCATCGAAGTTTTCATTAAGCAAAAACATGAAAGGTACAAAGAAATCCAGATCAGGCTTAACATGACTTATTTCCATCTTATTTTAATGTATTTATTTAAAAAAAAAATCCATTACATTCATTGATAACAATTAAATTAATTACTAGTTCATTTTCCTGGGCAGGGATGTGCTGGGCTGCTTTTCAGACACCAATTCATTATTCTTAATACAGTTCCAAATTCTGCCTTTCCACATTTGCTTGATCATATTGCCTTATTCCATGACAGTATTGTTTGCAGTGAAATCCCTCCTATGTAGCCTGAGTCAGGCAGACAAAAAGCATTAGAAGTATTTTAGAAATAGAACCTGTACAAGTTCAGCCACTAAGCAGCCATTAGATCGAGGAAGCAATCCAGCATTACACAGAATTGCAAGAAAGCAGAAGGCAACATTAGCTTTTAATAGTGAAGTAGTTATCATCAGTTTGTGGTAACATTTAGCCCAGTACTTTCTTTTCCACATTTTCAGAATATTATTAACTGATGAGCAATACATGAAGTTCCAGTCATAACTGCATAGGGTGCAGGTGTCTAGGTGTTGGCAGTGGGAGGCTGCAGAAGGTCTCTGTGGCAGGAGGACAAGGGTTACCCCATGCCAGACACCCAGCTCCAGGAGGTCCAGGACAGACCCGGTGCAGGACACAGCTGAACCCATCAGCCATGGCTGGGGTGCTTTAGTGAAAACATATTTAAGAAAGGGCAGAAGACACCAGAAGAGGAGGGAACAACAGAGGTGATGAGAGAATAATAAGATCAGAGGAAGAAGAGAAGATGCTCCATGCTGGAGCAGGTACACTGCCAAAGGGATAGTAGCCTGTAAAGGACCCGTGCCACAGCAGAGGAAAAGTGAGAAACGAGGAACAGCAGAAAAACTACTATGCCCTGACTCCAAATCCCTGCATTGCTATTTAACTTGCTGAAGGGACTGAGTGTACCCCACGGTGGTAACAAGGCAGGAGGAGAGGTGTCTGGAGTGAAGCCTGGGAAAGGAGGAGGGATGATTTTCCCCAAGCATTTTAATGTTTGCCTTTTTTTGTTTCCCAGTAATTAAATATTTATGTTAATTTGCAACAAATTAAATTATATTCCCCAAGTCAAGTCTGCTTTACCCATGACAGTAATTGTTTAGTGATTTCCCTGTCTTTATTTCAACCCTGGAGCTTTCTTGCCACTATTCTCCCTATTTGCTCCCCATCCCTTTGGGGCGGGGGGGGCAGGGACCGAGGGAGCAGCCGTGTGGGTGGGTGCCTGGCTGCTAACCAGGGCCAACCCACCACAGGGACATTGTAATTGTAAAATGTAACAGTAACATTGTTATATTTGACCCACTTTTCACATGGGTGAAACTTACTATCCTTAAAATTGTGTTAATTTATTAACAAAAGTATTGCCATTAAAGATGAGAGATTCTTCAGTGGGGAAACTGAATACCAGGTAATGAGGTGTGCTTGTACTCACTTAGTATGGAATCTTTATTTCCCTGAGCCATGACTCCAAGGGCCTGAACATTTAAATTCTAATTTCTTCACAGTAAATGCAGAGCATAAGCTGCACAGAAAAGGTAGAAACGTGGAAAAGTGCCTACAACAAACACCTGCAAAAAATGTTCACGATACCTTTCATTAGTGAACTAAATCTGTTCACTAGTGTAAACTGACTAAGTAGTATAAATAATTAAGAGTAATTGGGCAGCTTTATGTTTCCACCGGTTTGGCATAGACTTAAACCAGTGACATAAACAGACAAGTACCTTGTTTCTAAATTTTCTATAATAGGTTTATGGTACATGAAATGAAAAGCCATAAATACACCAGAGCAAAATTTTACCAAACTAACGTGTCACTTGTTTAACATCTACAAAGAGTACTATGAATGTAAAGACAAATTCAACTTTCATATAAAGTCAAAGAAAAATATTGTTTTCCACTGGTTTCTTTTGAGAGAAGTGTTCTTTATGTCCAGTCACACTATGGGTATGCACACATCACTAAAACTGGAATTCAAAATTTACTGGATTGTATCTAGAAAGAACATAGACGTATTATGCAAGTACAGACACGGAGAACCAGAGAACAATATAGGCTGGGAAAGACACCTGGAAAATATCTAATCCAACGTCGTGCTCAAAGCAGGGGCAACACAATCAGTTTGTTCAGCACTTCCCCAATAATACTCTGAACATCTCCAGGATTTAGGGTGGCAAGGAGGGTGCACAGTAAGCTCGCTACCCTGGACTTCAGGAGAGAAGACTTTGGCCTCTTCAGGGATCTGCTCGGTAGAATACTGTGGGATAAAGCCCTGGAGGGAAGAGGGGCCCAAGAAAGCTAGTTAATATTCAAGGATCAATATTCAAGGATCACCTCCTCCAAGCTCAGGAGCAATGCATCCCAACAAAGAGGAAGTCAGGCAAAAATGCCAGGAGTCCTGCATGGATGAACAAGGAGCTCCTGGACAAACTCAAACACAAAAAGGAAGCCTAGGGAGGGTGGAGGCAAGGACAAGTAGCCTGGGAGGAATAGAAAGAAATTGTCTGAGCAGGCAGGGATCAGGTTAGGAAAGTTATAGCCCAGATAGAATTATATCTGGCCAGGGATGTCAAGGGCAGCAAGAAAAGCTTCTACAGGTACATCAGTGATAAAAGGAAAACTAGGGGCCCTCTTCAGAAGGAAATGGGAGACCTGGTAACCCAGGGCATGGAGAAGTTTGAGGTAGTCAACAACTTTTTTGCCTCAGTCTTCACCAGCAAGTGCTCTAACCACACCACCCAAGTCACAGAAGGCAAAGGCGGGGACCAGGAGAATGAGGAACCGCCCACTGTAGGAGAAGATCAGGTTCAAGACCATCTAGGGAACATGACGGTGCACAAGTCCATGGGACCTTATGAGATGCATCTGCAGGTCCTGAGGAAACTGGTGGATGAAGTTGCTAAGCCACTATACATCATATTTGAGAAGTCCACTGAAGTTCCTGCTGACTGGAAAAGGGAAACATAACCCCCATAACAGTGTCTTTCTTGTGGAGCTTCTAAAACAATATACCTCAGATAAGACACTCAGAAGTCTTGGCAGATAAATGTCTGATTTAAATATAATGTTAGAAGCACTAGTTCCAATATTGATTCTCCCTCCACAAGGGAGAATGGGATTCCAGACTTTATTTGTTGACATAAAACATGGTGGCAGTGGTGTCTATGCCTAACATCAGATAGGTCTACACACAGTAGCAGTCAAGCAGAAATGACTGTACTATCAGTGGCAATATTATCGTGAACTTGAAATTCAAGTGAGATGTACTCAATCCTCTTAAAATGAGGACAGAAATCCACCTTGTATTTCCTTTCCAGTATTTGAAAACACCATAAATACCCCTTCCCTTAGAGCAGTTGTGGAGGAAGAAGTTTTAATTTCTCAAGCAGTGGCTGAGAAAAGAAAAAAAAAAACACTTTCAAATCCCATCTCATCTCCTGAGAAAGGTCCCTGGGGGTGGACAAGTGAAGACACAACTGAAACTACACAGTAACTTCAAATACTTACAAATACACGCTCTCTATTCTCTATTGAGTGAATTCTTTACAGAAATGGTCTAATTTCTACAAACAAAAGCCTCTTTCCTAAGCTGAACTGTTGAGAGGATCTCAGAGACATAACTATTTAAGCAGGTGCAGGCCTTATACAGAGTGGAGGGTGCGACTGCAACAGTGTGTTTGTACCTGAGTGCTAATGGTACATGAATATCAACAACACAGAAGTGAGCTACCACTTGAACAAATTAAAGACTATGAATGCAAAGTCTTGCCTTGTCTTCCTTGAACACAGTGGAAGTGTTCAAGGCCAGGTTGGATGGGACTTTGAGAAACTTCGTTTAGTGGGAGGTGTCCCTGCCCATGCCAGGGGGTTGGAACTAGATGATCTTTAAGGTCCCTTCCAACCCAAACCATTCTATGATGCTATGAAATGGAATTCAGACATACAAGAAAGAATAAACGAAACTTGTATGAAGAAGCTGAATAAAGGAACTGAAATCGCTTACTTACAAACTAATTTCACCAACATGCAGCAGAATACATACGAAGGAGAAAATCCAAAATGAACAAGCCAGATAGCAATGAAAACGTACAACTGATTTAACAGAGACATGATAAATATATTTAAAGTATTTTAAATAAATGTATGGTTTTATATATACACATATGGATATACACACACAAAAATATATTTAATAGAAAATAAACAGAAAAGAATGTTCTGATGAATGCCAAAGTAAGTTTGAGAGTCAGACTCACAAAGGAATTTAAAAGGTAGCAGCAAATGCCTTTATAGCCTGAAAATAAGACAGGAGGAAAGAAAAGATTATCAGGACAGCAGTTCCTGATCAACACCAGGATTTCCAGATCCAGCTGAATGCTAGATTTGGGAAGCTGAAGATATCCATATAAATAAATGAAGGTTGAGTGACCAAATAAAGATCTTTCACAGCATAAAATCAGGAAAGGTATAATACTTGCAAGGTACTTACGCAAACTAACATTTTACAAGATTGTCATAAGGAAACTGAATCAATGGGGACTTCAAATTAGTGGTGAAAGACGCAAAAAAGAATAATGAGATTGCTTGCTGTATGTTTACTTTACAAACTTTGAAAGTGTTTATGACAGCATGAGAACTTTAATTATATGGAAAGTAATGGGAGACTGCTGAAATCCGTAATGATCTATTAATGCACAAGTCTTCTGTAATAAACTTGAATACTGAAGAGTCAATGTCAGCACTCCTTCTCAGGTATGCAGAGATGTACTGGGTTTACTTGGCAAGGTTTTAGTAGTGGGCGGCTGCATGGGTGGCCTCTGTGAGAAGAGATCAGGAGTTGCACCCACATCAGACAGGTAGAAGAGTCAGGAAGGAAGCAGTGAAGTCGAGCCTGGGAAGAAGGGGGCAGGAAGGTGTTTTTTAGTTTTGTCTTTGTTTCACCAGCCTACTCTATTTTTAACTGGCAAAAAATTAAATTAATTTTCCCCAAGTTAAGTTTACTTTGCCCATAACAGTAACTGGTAAGCGATTTCCCTGTCCTTATCTGAACCACGAGATTTTTCATCTTATTTTCTCCCTCCTGACCTGTTGAGGGCAGGGAACAAGACAGCAACTTGGTGAGCATCTGGCAGCTGACCAAGGTCAGCCCACCACAAGAGGCTGTGAAAAAAGAGCTTCTTTCACTGTCGTTGTTCTAGTAATATCAGGATGAAATGTGAAGACTGATTAGACCCTAAAGGTGAGTCAGACTCAGTGTAGTTTTTCCCCATTTGCTGCAAGTTAAACACAGTTTGTATCTTCCACGCTGCCCAGAGACAGCAAAACATGAAGACGGCAAAGACTGGAATGGCAAAGCTGTGAAATTCGAAAGATGGAAATAAAATTTGCTGAAAATAAGTGGGAAAATTAGATCATTTATACAAGAATAAGTCTGAAGGCTATTAACTGTGGTGTTGCACAAGCTATAATCTTGGACACATTGTGTGCATTCAGAGATGCTGAGAAATATTTATTTTCTAACACCTAGAAAGAATGTAGCAATAACTGAGCTAAATCAGTTTACTATAAAATAAAAAAATAAAAAAACAGTTAAAATTTAGATTTTTAAGAAGATGTAATGCTTTTTTTAGTATATAAGATGCATATCCAATATAAAAAAGTTTAGAAAAAAAAATCAGGTCTTTAACTTTTAAAACCTGATCATAGGCGTGCATTTTATGAATTGGTTAAACAGACTTACAGAACTACACAGTGTAGATCAAAATAAAATGGCTAACTACACTCTGAAAAATTAAACTGTAAGACTAGAGAAAACCCTCAGGAAACCTGGACAGCAAGACTATTGAAAAAGCTAACATGAAAATGGTCTGACCTGAATTAAAACTGAACAGTGAGCCAAAGGCAGAGCAGCTACAGAATTGTCATGCAGACTGAACACTCTTCTTGAAGTTAAAAAAAGATCGATCAAGTGACAACACAAGGTTCACCACAAACTCTCATACAGATATGCCTACATGTTGATTAATATTTTAAATGTACCATTACCATCTGTAACATAATAACTTCCTCCCTCAGAGACGTATTTAAAAATAAATGATAGTCATGAGCATTAGTTCATTGCTTTGAAACAGAAAAACTCTATACATGGGTGTTAACATTAAAATTATAAAGAATCTGAGAAAAATGCATCTAGTAAAGAAACTAATCAACACGTAAAAATAAAACTGCAATAGAATCAAAGCTAGTAAAAAGGTGGGACACGAAACAAATCAAAAAAGATCTATGTCCTGAACCTAGGATTTGGAAAGATAACAGTTATACTTTTATAAATAACCTTGGGTTTGTGGGAATACTGCCCAACATAAGCCTTCAAGTCATAAGCCTTGAAGTCAACCTGGATCTAATGCATCTAGACTATGACTCCTCCCTGGAAAGCCTGAATGCTTGATGAAGAAAATGAACATAGTGCTAACAACAGTACAATAGTGATTGCCACACCTGACGCTCCTTCATTTTAGTTTTAACAGACAAGGTGAGTATCAATGCCATTGACTGCCAGGACAGAAGAGAACAGTCTGGTCACTAACACACCAGAGAGGACGAGCCTGGGCAGCCAATACCTTCTCAGCACTGGTATGTTCAGCAAGAACACGTCAGTAATATTGGAGACACAAGCAGACAGGTTCCAATTTTGGCACTACCAATGTACTCAGTATAGTTGTGTGGTAAAATCCTTTGGTTGTCTGAAAGTCCACTCAGTACTACTATATCTTATGCAGTGTTTTTGCAGCTAAATGTACATGGGAAGTGCAGTGACTATGGAAAAACAAAAGATCTTGGGTTACTATGAAGGCTTAGACAACTGGAAAACTTAGGTCAAGATCTAGGCTAGAAACCTAAGCATACATAATACATTATGCCAATAAGGATTTCAAAACATAATTATGATAGAATAATTCAGGTTGGAAAGGACAGCAGGAGGTCATCTAGTTTAACCTTCTACTCAAGGCACGGTCATCTATGAAATTAAACCAACTTGCTCAGGACTTTAACCAGTCAGATCTTGAAAACCCCCAAGATTTTACTTACATTCAATCAGAAGTTCTAATTCCTATTCATATCCATTATTTCTCATCCTCCTACCACGCAGCATATGAAGAGCGCCGTTCCTCTTCTCAATAACTGCCTCATAGTATGGGAAGGTTGCTATTAGGTCCTCCCAAGGCCTCCTCTTCTCCAAGCTAAACAAGGCCCATTCCCTCAGTCTGTTCTCACAGGGCCTGTGCTTCAGCCCACTAATCACTTTGGTAGCCCTCCAAGGAACTGCCTTGCTTATCAATGTCTTTTTTTTGTATTGGGCAGCCAAAAGTTGTGGTTTAACAAGTGCCAAGCTGAAGGAGATAATCACTTCACAATAAACTCCTCCACTGCTAGGGTGTGCCCCTAGCTCATGTTCAACTTGCTGTCCACCAGGCCCCCCAAATCTTTTTCTGCAGAGTTGCTCCCCAGCCAGTCAGACCCTAGCCTCTATCTTTCCAAGGGGCTCTTTATTCCCATCCATCTTTACCTGTCTGCTCATTCCTGCAGAGAAGGTCCTCCTGCATGGCAGCTCTGCCCTTGAACATATCAACTGGCCCTCTTAGTTTGGTGTCATCTGCCATCTGAATGAATGTGGACCATGTCACCTCCATCCTAGTAATTGATAAAGACGTCAAACAGGACTCAACTTGTTACAGGCAACTGCGTAGTGATTAATGCATTAATCACTACCCTCTGAGCCTGATCATGCAACCAGCTTTTTACTCATCTGGCTGGCCAATGACTTAGACCATAGCATTCTAACTAGAATGACAAGAACACTTTGGGAGACAGTGACAAAAGCCTTACTAGAGGCAAGGTAAATTATCTCCACTGCTCCTTCTCCATCCACAAATCCAGACATTTTATCACAGAAGGCAATGAGGTCAGGCATGATTTATCCTTGATAATATCCAAGGCTGGGCTGACTGTGCCCAACCAACATCTTGTCATTGACACACACAGAAATGTGTTCCAAAACCACTCACCCCACAATATTTCCGGGGACTGAAGCAAGGAGCACCAGCCTGTAATTCCATGGCTCGTCCTTTGACCTGTTTTGAAAACTGTGGAACATTTGCCTTTCCACAGTTTATTGAGACCCCTCCTCAATTTCTTTAGTCTTTTAAAGATGATAGAAATAAGCCTTCCAGTGGCATCAAACAGCAATCTCGGCACCCTCAGATTCATCCTGTGGTCTTGTATGGATTGAGTTCTTCCAAGTAATCCGTGGCTCAACCCTCATTCAATTCACCACTGGTAGTTCTTCTCCTTGAACCCTGCCTCTGATCACAGAGGCCTAGGAGATTTTGAGTACCTGAGCAGATTGGCATAGCACAGAAAGATGCAATATTTTGTTGAGATGTGTTATGTCTCTATTTGCATACTGTGGGAGAATGTAGGAAGCCAAGTGGGAAGGCTGAAGAAATTGAGTAATCTGTCTAGGGGATCAACACTAGTCTACATTTCACATTAGAAGTTCTTGAAGAAATCCCTCAGTTCCATGAGCAGGAGTTGAGAAAAACCTTCTTTATTGCTTTCCTTAATACTTGCTCAAGAATGGGAATCTTCAGAAACTGAAGCATATTTTCAGTGAGTTTGTAAAATTGAAAGGAAAATTCAGTCCTCATTTTCTACTTCTGTCCAAACTCTGTTCTGGAAATAGACATTTTGAGCAGGAAATAAATGATTCATGAGTGTCAGCATAAGCAAGATTGATTTCATTTTAGAGTTCATTACAAAACATGTTTTACTTTAATAAAAATATCTTTACAGTTCTAAGGTTATATCTTTTAATCTTATTTCACTCAGCATTGCTGTATAAGGAACAAAGTCATGTGAAAATTAGACTTTTTGCCAAGTCATTCTTTAACCAGAACAGTTCCCTGACACTGAGTTCACTCAAAGAATTTACTCAACTCACTCAAACTAGTACCAGCAGAAGAGGACAACACTGACAAGTTATGTAAGATTAATGAGAGTGGTAATACAGCATTTTTAAAGCAAATTCCACTAATGAACTACACTAAAAATATGTGCAAAGTTCAGGACTTCCTAATATTTGGTTAGGTTCATACTGAATTGATTCTGCTTTATTCAAATATGCTGAATACATGCTCAAATTATTACTAAACCAACCATGCCTTATTTGGTGCAGAGACTGGTGGGTACTAGAGGGGAAAAATACACATAGCGATAGTAATTACTGATACTGCCCAATGGATCTGGAATTCTATGGCAGAAATTAAAGATGCATCAAAAAATGAGCAGAAAACTGAGATTAGTGGAAATACAGGTAAGACAACAGCTATACATTTTTTCCATAGAGTTTGTCAAATTGGCTAAATGTTTCCCTATAGTTTACGATGTCCATGCTCTTCTGTTGTTGACCTGACAGTTGGCTATTCAGAAGATGCACAAATCATTTGCAACTATCAAGTCAACATAAACTATACTTTGAACCTGAGGTATTACAAGAACTCAACGAAAAACAGGGCCCTTCTATGTTAGCCATGTAAATAAGTAGCTTGGATGTATGTGTGTGTGCCTTAGGGCATAACCTGTTGCACAAAACTGAACTTGTGCAATTTAAATGATTCTAGCATCAAAAGTGTCATAAGAACAATTATGCTACTCATTTTCCAACAGCCAGCCCAATGCTGAAGCGGGGGAAAGAAAGGAACTGTGCTTAAGGAAGGGGAAACCAGCCCAAAAGAACAAATGAAGAGATAAAAGACTTTGGGAAGAAAAACCATTCATTTTCGCTACCAACTTCAGTACTGTATATGAGGGTACTGTTAATACTGACCAATCGTTTGCTTCTAGTAGCAATACATCTCTAGTGCCTTATACTTCATGTTTTACATAAGTTCCTACTCTCTTGATTTAATGTTGTACTGTTTAATAGCACCTTTTAATGACAAAGAACCTGATGTGATAGACAAAAGTTCTGAAAACAACTGAGATGTTAATTCAGAACATGTTAAAACAAGTTAAAAGGGAAGAAGTTTCCAACTGGAAACCAAATCTGTTTATGGCAGTAATAGCAGTTTTGTAACTTGATGAAGTACTAACACAGTGTCACTCATTACTTGTAATTCAGGTTTATGACGTACTGTACAAAGGATGCAAAGTATCAGTTATACCTGGCAGAACCTCAACTAGTTACTTCAGGATTAATAGAGATCATAAGCCAATAAATTCAAGTAGTCGTGTTCTACCTTTTTAATTACAAAATACCTTACTAATTACTCTACTGTGTGCAAATATGTTGCCCAACTTAGTCAAGAAAGTGACTTCCACAGATTAAAGGTGGGCTTTTCACCAGGCCTCTGCAAAACCACTGCAAAAGTATGAAGGTTTATAAGATATCATTCACATGGTATAAAGTTTTGCAAGCTAATCACCATTTCTTTTTGCAACATACATAAATATGAATAAAAAAGGAGAAACCACTGATTTGCATAGCTTAAAAGAACATCAAAAAAAGCCCAACTGAATGGAAGCTAAGGGGCAAAAAAATTGTCCATCCAATGGGAATTAAAAAAAAATTAAGAGAAATAAGGTATATTTATTCCCTCTTAAAATGAAAAAGCAGTGACAATACAGAAAGATTTGAGTTAAAATGATCCATTTTTACAGAAAAAATACTACTTCTGCATTTTTGTGGTAAAGTCTGTTATTCATGAAGTTTCAATTGAGCAGATTAGAAGTCCATAAATTAAAGTGCTCAGCAGCAAAACACCATCTCATCGTTTCAGTTATATATAAGCCTATACGGCATATTGACCCTTCTTGCGATTAGTGCACTACTAAAATTGGTACCTTCACTCACAGATGGTTAACAAAATTAACTGACAGGGCTGTTGTTTAATCACAGAGAAATACCTGTCAACCATGCAGGACAGCTGAAGCTCAACACCCTTCAAGAAAAGGTGGCAAAAAGAAAAGATATCTTGCTTCAAGTCTAAACTAAGCATACTATAGAGCTCTTCTGAATACGTGTGTGACAAGCCCACAGCACTTAACATATCCAATTACTTTTTGAAGTAAGAGGTGATTTTGCTTTCTAATGGTTAACACAGTGGACAAAAATTCTCTAACATCTCAAACTACAGCAACCCCCAACTACGTGATTTTGAATAATCACATTATCTCTAACCCAATTTACTGGTTTGGAAACATTTTACAATATGCACTCGTTGATGGAAATAACATATACCTTCCTGAGTGTTGAAATGTTTAATTCATCAGTATTTAAACTCCTTCAGAGGCTCAAGCATTAGAAGCTGTACAAACACGACTACATACCCAACAGCCTTCTATTTTGCAGCAGCAGCGCCGTTTGGAAGATCCTCAGATAGTTTCTACTTGTCATGTGTTGGTTGTAATCACAGAACAGTTTTGGTGTGTGTGAACTAGATAGAAATCAGAGGAAACTAAAACAGAAGCTCTGCTCCAGATGCACACTAACCACACCCCAATCCCTAATGAAGAAATAAAGAAAATCCCTAATGGAGAAATAAAGGAATGAATCAATTATCCCTGCTTCAAATAGCACAAAATCACATGTGCAGGGGAAAGTTTGGTTCAATAGATCAGAGTAAATCTAGTCAAGAGTTAAATACCCAAATTTATATACAGCATATATGAAGGGGCCTCAGCATCAACTACTGTCTATCTATAAGCAGGTCTTACTGCACCAAATAACCTGCTAACAAGTTCAATCTGGGAAATACAGATCTACTTTTTCCAGATCAGTCTTCAAAGACTGTCTAGCATTCAGCAGTTCACAGAAAAACATTAACAACTGTATTAAGTATAAAAGAAAGTGAATTAATGATTTCTTCCACAAGTTCCCAGTCTTTCAGATTAAAGAAGTCTGACATGAAACACTATAAACAGTTAATTAACAAAAAAGTGATGCTAAATATGAATGAAAATTCTCACACAGTCAAAAAAGAGAGACAGACCTCAGACATCTTAAAGGCATACAGATTTGAGCTGATTCAGCCAAATTGAAAGGAGGAGAGGAATAATTTCTGAATAAGTACACACTAAATTGATTCTTCTTTGAGAAAACACAGCACGCAGTTTTAGAAGGCTAGTCTTGAATGCATTCCCAGCCCTAGCAAAAAAAAAAAAAAAAGTAAAAGCTTTTCCTGGATAGAAATTATAACTTGGCACCTTCTTTAAATGGCAAACATTGGATTTTGAATCTTATTTCTAGGAGGATGGGGAGAGAGAACGTAACAGCAGTACAACCAAATTTGTACAACTGTTATACATTAAGTACAAAGCCCCATTTTAAAGTCAAATTGTAAACATATTTAGTGACTTAAAACAAAAAAGTTCAAAAAAAGTAAGATGGGTTTTGTAATAGTAATTAGAAAGTATACTATTTCCAACTAAAAGGGCTTATAAAGGATTAATTGTGGAACTACTAGTAGGATCTCAATAGCGTGTTACACAACTGCAAAAAGTATTACAAATCATACCCTGAGCACACATGTAGTGCCCACACTTACTTCAACTGTTTGGTCAAGTACGTGCACAGAGCTTTTCATGAATCATGGCCAAAGCATACTTATTAAAACTTTTCTTACTGTCAAAATCATCCACTAGTTCAAACAAAAATTAATTCAGTGTTAAGAAAAATTTGGATGAACTCATTTTATTGCAAGCTGGTTTTTTTTGGGTTCCGCCCCAAAATCAATTACTGCAGGTAATTCCATTCTTTGGAACCTCCCAGACACAGTGAAGTGTTCAGAAGGTCCAAGGACCCTCTGCAAAGAGGATCACAAAATGGTTGAGTTTTCAATTTTTCTTCAGTTGTAAAAAATTATATTGACTGAATATATATAGCACACTATTTACTTTCTCATATGAAAGTATACCTATGCTTCCTTAGAAAGGTCCCTCTTTGAGTAACCCGGCTCACAGATCTATTAAAATGGTTACACATTAACAGGCTCACAACCATAAGACCAAACCTAACCCATCTGCCTGAAGGAGAAAGCCTTCAAAAATGTCCTCCAAATCAAAGCTTCCATAGACAGAATAATTTGACTTTACTCAACTGATAGGCTCAACTTAGAGGCTGATGAAGACTGGGAAATTCCTCTACCCTCAAAAATATAAAGTACATCTATTGTTGTAGGCTTTTTGTAAAATTACTTGGGACAAACTATTAATCTCCACAAGCAACTACATCTTTTAATTTTAACATATGCACACACAAAAGGAAGATTTCAGAAAAGCAGATATATTTATTATGCTAATGTAAAACACACAAAGATTGCCATATTTGGTCAGATCAAAGAATTATCTAGATTTTTACCTCTGCCCTCTCCCAAAGTTCTTCTCTGCTTCCTCATCAGGATTACTGAGCAGCATGATTAGAAAAACACTGAGATTTTGTTGTTTAACTATGTTCTACCTGGCAAACACAACACTGTCATTTGTACTCCTAAACCAAACAGAGATGAGTAATGAATCATTGAACAATCTGATTCTTCACATTTATCCAATCGAGAGAAATAAGGTACTTACTTCCTAAGTCTCCAGTACAGGGCACAGCATTTCCTAACAACCTAGTTAAAAGCCTTTACTACACTTGTTCTTTCTGTCCATTTCCTTTTTTCTAGGACTATTCTGGGATTCATTGTTTTACCTACTAGCACTAATCCTCAGCCTAAAGCTTCTGTCATCCTCTCCACGGATGTACTTCTCTCATCCAGCACAGAAATACTGAAACCTCTTGCCATAGAAGCCAAAACCACTTTCAGGAACTTCATGCGTACATTTTTAGTTGATGCAAAACTCAGACCAATAATTAAGTCTTACTGTGAACAAAGGGATCTCTCGTGGATCAGATAAACAACTATGTCGCATAAGACTTCCACGAAACAAACCCTAACCTAAAAAGAGACAGGAGCAAATCTTATCCTACACACTCCTTTGCTCTTTTTAAGTCTACAATGCAACTAAGACCACCTATTTCTTGTGTAAAAGAGAAAAACCTCACAGTTGCTTTTCATCTGTGTGCATGAGAGGCACCTTCTAGTTCCTGAAAAGCAGAAAAAGTAATTTTATTTTTGTAGCACGCTGCAAGAAAGTATTCAGCATAGACACGATATGAAAAACTCCAATCATAATATCTAGCTCCATTGAAAAGATCTAGCTTAGGTTGTAGAAGTATGACCACTCTTAAAGACAATGTCTTTCTCATCAATCTATTGCTTCTTTAGATCAGATTCAAGGCATGAATTGACTATGGAGGATTAGCACCTTCGACAGTAAACCGTCACTTTCTAAGTGGGTTGGCAATTCTTAGCTGTATTGCTTTTGACATTTATAACATTTCTAGTAAGAGCTTAAGAGCTTTGGTACAATGCCCTGATCCTTTAGCAAATCAAATGTTTAGTATTAAATGCTTCCATCTCTGAAGAGAGACGTAGCCATAAGAATAAGCGTTGTGGAGGCTTACAGCTGTGAGATCAGATGCTTGGAACAGGCTGCATGGGTATCTTGCCTCTCTAATGAAGAAAGCTCTAGTTACCTGAAGTTACTTTTGTTGCTTCATGGTTTGTTTCTGTTCATCTGAGAACTGATATCCACTTATAATGTGTGAAGTCTGATCAATTATGCCAAGAGTTAAAAAAAAAAAAAAAGGCAGCTTTGATTTCTCACCGCAAGACAGACAGCTCTACTATAGGACACACCACTGCGTTCACTGTCAGGACTTCTTCCTGGTCCAAAATAACTCAAGTCTACCAATAGTTTAAGCCCGAAATAAGGTTTCTTGTGCTTACAGGTCCTCACAGACAACATGCTACAACACAAATGTATGTTCAGAAAGCTCTTCCCTCCCCTCAGTCAAAATAAGTATTTGTCATCCAAGACACGATTCCATTAAAAACCTGGCCATTACTCAGACAATTTCATTACTCCTGTAAGGAAAAGAGGTATGTAAGCCTCATCACATCGCATTAAAAAAAGGTAGGATTTGCATATATATATTAATTATTTTTTTTAATGTCAGGAGCAATCAACTACTATGGAAGAACCAGATCCTGTACAAAACAGTGTTTTCATCTCTGAATGGTGGTAGTTCAGGTGCTGACCTGTTATAATCTCAGAAACAAGTGACAAAAACTATCAAAAGAAATACATGGCCCTTTATTCTTTGGAATCCACATCAACATATAATTAGAAGACCATCTGTTCTCAAAATTCAACAATCCAAGGTAATCAGTACTTGATCATCTGACAAGAAGGATCAAAAAATCCTTAAACTTAACGTCAAGCATACTTTCTCATGTAGAAAGCCTGCATCTCTGAAACGTTTAGACAGCAAAAGAATATTTAGTGAAGTGCCTACTCCTTGATAGTGCTGCTCAAAAGAACACGATGATTATGTAGTATGTATTGGCGAGGAAAAAATGGAACCGTACTTAGCCTTGATACAGGCACTACTGAGGCTTAGTTAATTTCGGATTACCATTTTTTACTTGCTGATTTTCCCAAACCTAGGCTGTCTCCCTGTTTCCCTCCCCAGCCCTGGGGAGCAGGGATGTAAAGGGGGAGGAAAAGAAGGGAAGAAGCAAGAAAGGGTACCACTCTAGAAACAGAAATGCATAGCAAACCAACTACAGAACCTGATAACAATGCAGACATCATACAGCAATGGGCATTAAAGCACCTGTTAAAAGAAGTAGAATTCATTCACCACCTCTCTCCTATATTTGAAGAGCACTGAAAAACGTCTTTTTATTGGACAGCTGACCTCCATGCCTTTCTCCCTCCCCCAATTAAAAGTGTATTTTCATTGTGTTAAGCATGAGATTAGAAAAGCCAACACCCCTATGATCTGGTCTTATTTTGCGTGCTTGCAATGAACTGCCCAAGATCATTAGGAAACTACATACTGCTTTTAAATTCCTCTTGATGTGGAGTCAAATTCTGGAAGAATCTAACTGCCTCCAAACAATTGTTCACCCTTGCTGGCTTATAGTATTTATTTTCCAAAATAGTGACAACAGTCATTAGATTTTAAAAGCAATCCATACAGGAACCATAAGCAACACAGAGCAGCAAGGACTAAATCATTTTTCTCCCTATTTCAAGGGCATGCTGGACCAGTAGCCCCTACCCAGGGAAAAGCAAAAGCAGCCCACCGCACACACCATTGAGTCATTTAAATAACAATAGGGAAAAGTAGCAGTACATAAATAAAATTAAAAAAAATAAAAGCTTGTATATAGATGAATAAACACTTTAAATGCAACAGCCATCAAAATATTAGGTTTACCGATGATGGCACATTACTTAGCATTCCAGTTTACAAACGACGTTGCTAAAATTAAACTGAAGAAGCCAGTCACATGGTATTTATTCCTGTAACTGTTATACGTAAGTTTAACTCCTCCGATTTCTAATGCAATGATCACTAGAAGCACTCTTCTATGCCAGTATTTTGGCATCTGATCATGTTCATATCAATGAGCACACATGCAATAAGATGACTGTTTTATGCTTTGGGGGGTTGGGGTTTGGTTTTTTTGTTCGTCTGTTTTGGTTGGGATTTTGTGGTTGTTTTTCTTTTTTTTGGGGGGAGGGGAGTTAGCGTGCATTTGGGGTTTGGTTTTTTTGAAAACAAAAAAGTCTCTTTCTTAATGGAGGTCAACCAACAAAAATTCACATTATCATGAGATCTCTTCAAATGCTCATCTAGATGTTGATAATGAATCCTTCACTGGATTCTTTCTTTTCTTTATGGTTTAAATGTAAATATTGACTGTGCAGTTGCAAAACATGATGTATATTGGTACACCGCATTTTCTCCCAATCAATACAGAATTTTTTGGTGTTTAGTCCAAGGTTATAAATAGAAAAACGTAGTACAGTTCCCTCAGGATAAAAAAAACCAAAACAGACTAGTATTCTTTGGAAGCAAAAGTGAATGTACAAAACACAATACAACAACAGGGCATGACAGAGTTACAAAGCATTTCAACAGTAAAAAGGACAATCACTAAATCAAGAAGTTTTTTTGTGATTTAATATGAGTTCTAAGTTAAAATGGAGCTTTACAAAAACTGATCATTGCTACCTGCTTCTCAAGGCTGATAATATAACAAAAAAACCACATTTCTGCTTCGCAGTCCAAGGTACTACTACTGCAAGACCTAAGCAAAACACTTGGATATAATAACTGGTAGCAACGCAGAAGGAAACTAACTACACGCTGTCCTTGTATTTTTTTCCACTACAAAAGGTGACTCTGGTCTTTCTGACAGGACCCAATATAAATCTGCAAATACTATGTAAAAATACACTTGTGGATTAACGTTGTGGGTTATGAAACTAAGTTTTGCTGAAAAGACGTTCTTTTCAAGGTCTAGTAATTCTCATCTTCAGATAAAAATGGAGGTACAATTATGAACCACTACATTTAGCAGATGCAGTCATTCTTCCCTCTGTTCATCAGATTATGCCAAAAATTATCCAGAAAAACTACAAAGCATTATCCATGCAGGGGAAAAAAAAAAAAGTATAATCCCAAATAGCTACGCTTACCTGCTGACAAACCATTGTAATCTGATTTCTGTCGAGGAGCTCAAATCAACACAAATCACTGTTATCGAAAACACCAGTATTTTATTGTGTTCACTAAACACAAGTCTATACATGAAATGAATTCAAAGGAATTGTACACTGGAATATATAGAGTGCTACCAAGTTTCTTCTCTTTTTCCCCTCTTGCCAGATGAGGCTAAAGTGGCATTTCACAATGTTTCTTACTTCAATTACTTACAATTAGCTGGTATGACTGCTCTTGCTAAGTTATCCAACACAGTAATCACTTTCAGAGTACAGAAATGTCTCCTCTAAACTTCTTTGGTTTCTAGCTCTTATCTCAGAATATATATGTATTTATCCTAAATACAAAAATTTCTCTTTCTTCCTAATGTCTTAAGCATTGTACAGACTGTTAACAGGATCTTAGATACCTACTTTGCTGAAAAAAAAAAAAATATTATTTCCAACTAACAGTTCAGTCATGGCAGCCCACTCTGCTGTATCATCTCCAAGTCTACGAGTCTTTCTAATATCACGAAATTGAGAAGAGTTAAAAAGCAGCTCCACTTCAGTTTTTGGCCTTGGAGGCATACATGAAGACTGGCATATATAGTTAGTATAACTTCAGTCCTTTTTCCATGGACTGCAGTTCCATCAAAAGTCTTCCTCTCCTTTCTACTTAAATCAATACCACAAGAGTAAGAAAGATACATGAGAATACTGGATTTGGTATGAGAAAGCTATAACATCAGTACAAGACTGCTGCTAAAATGAACTGGCAGTGTACTCATAGGAGTACCTCTGTGCTATCGCTATCATCTATTATTGTTCACCTGTTCACTGAGTGACTAAAATGAAGCCTGTTCCAAACCAGAGCCTTACACAGTTTCAAGCTACCTAGTTCGTACTTTAGAAAGTAAGAACACTTAAGGGAAAAAGTAACTCAAACTCCAGAATGACGATAATGATGAAAGAAACAATGGCTTCTAGAGAAATACAGTAACACAGACAAGACTTTTCAGGAATATACATAGTGAATGGCAGAATAATGCACTGCAACCCTAGTTAGGGGTGTAATGTCTGAAAAGTCTCAATCCATAGTGGACAAAGAACTATAGCAGAAAGAGCCTGCTATTTCAAGTTCTGCAGAATTTAAAGTATTGCTTAATAGCAAAAAGCACAGTTAAACTACTAAGTTCAACAGTACCACTGACGTCACCCATTTTATTACAAGCTGCTTTTAAGGTGGTAGTATTCCCTTTGTATGTTTAATAGATCGAGACCAGCCATTCAGCCTCTGCTACAGTTTAAAGGAACTCAAGGTATCACATTCTACCTCAACAGGAAACCTAGGAGAAAAGAGCACTGGGGAACCTAGATAAGCACAAAAAGTCTAACTTTATTTCCTTATAGAACTGCAAAAAAAAACCAGAACAGAGAAGGCCATCTCTTGGTCAATTACATAACAATTTTTGAAGTCACTACAAAGTGCTGCAACTTGATAAATGCTTCAGATACCAAGCACTCTTGAGGAGATAGTTTTGAGTTATTCTAAAAGAGAATTAAGTTATAATTTCATGC
Organism: Rissa tridactyla; assembly: GCF_028500815.1. Classification (NCBI taxonomy): domain Eukaryota; kingdom Metazoa; phylum Chordata; class Aves; order Charadriiformes; family Laridae; genus Rissa; species Rissa tridactyla. The sequence continues at coordinate 152,296,357 of NC_071466.1, forward strand.
TGCAACTGGGGAAAGACAGAGGGAACCTTAAAGCTGGCAGCATTCTAGGGAGCCGACAGACATCTGCTATTGAAAGAATTATTTAAGCGTAATGCTGTGGGATACAGATAATGCCTTTAAGCAATTACTATGGAACTGCATATTGCACAATTAAACATCCATAATGGGAGAAAGTTTAGCTTTCTATCAACAAATAACCCACTCAGGAGTGGCACTAGTATTAGAATGACACAGTTCTAAGACAAATCAAAACTTTTTTTTCTTAATAAAACTTTAAAAAGCCCCAAAAATTACATCAATGGAGAAGTGAGAATTAATCTGATTTTCAGGGGAAGAATGTACTCATTAGAAGCTCAGCCGGTCTCACAACAGAAGCATCCAATGCATTTAAGAGGCTAACACATGGACAACTATATTTTAAGAAGTGAGATGCTCATTCCATGCTACTATGAAATGAAGCGTACTTCTGACTCCGGAGAAGAATGCTGACAAAATGCTGAAGTACACCCATCACATTTCTCCATCACAAAAAGCAGAATGTTCAAGCGCTTACCCCAAGCAAGGTGAAATTCCTTTCAGAATATTTTCATGGTTAAACTCTCTCACTCAGACATCCAAGGCCTCCAACCACAAGAAGACCACAGAAATGCATCGAAGGAAAAAGATGTTTTCAGCAGTACCACATTATTTCAGCTGAAACATAAGTCAGACCTTAAACGTAGATCAGTCAAATGTGGGAAATTTCAACGCATGGTGTTACACATCAAATTCGCATTGCACTACTTATTTTAAGGGACAATCACCTTGCTATAAGCAAGCTTCAACTGAAAGGAGTTCCTTTGTTCTTGAGTTCCACATAGTCCACCCATGGCCCAGTTGTTAGGGACATGATTTCTGTGGAAGTGCAAAAGATAATCACTGTCTTTTCTTCCCTCTTCTGGCTTCTGATGAAAAGGTTTCCAGGGAAATTTTAAATGACACCCACTCAAAAAAATTATTTTTCAACTCAGAAAAATACAGTTCCTATTAAAGCATGCTGAGGAGAGTGATACCATGCCAAAGCCAAGCTCCTGTTTATTGGCTCCATCAGTTCCTTTTTAGATATGCATGGGTTTGTTAACCTTTGAGAAATCATTTGCACTCTCCTTTTGGCTTCTTACAAAGTATAATTGGTTAACTAATCCACATTGCACTGCAAACTATTGTATCTTTCCAAGAATCTATGCTAACTACAGGAATACTTTCTGTGTTTAGGTTTGAGCTCTTCAAAATGAGATAACAATGACATTCTCCATTTATGAAAAGAAAGGATTTTCTGGCTCTTCAAGACAAAAATAAAATTCAGTATATGCTACACTCCACAGCTGCAGTATTTGCTCAGAGTAGCTGATGAATACAGCTGTGCTGCACAACTGGTGTAAACACCACAACCAAGCAAGAGTAAAGCACTCTCAACCCAAGTCGGAGCTATATAGGTGCATGATGTCCTAAGTATTATATCCAAGATATCCCTGCTACCTATTGCCCTAAAATGACAACCAAAGAGATGTGAATGCCTCAGGACAGGTAGCATGCTCTTTAATCTCTCAGAGATTCATTCTCTGATCTTTATTGAATCCACAAAATTTCTTGGAAATCAGTAAGCAGTACACCAATGATAGTGATTTATTTTCCCAAGATATGGGAAAAAAACCCAAAGACAACAGTGCATTTTTCACAGGAGGCTGAGGTAGCAATCAACCAGAGCTCACATTTTCACGTATTTTTAACAACTTCCAAAACCAAGAGGCAATTCAATCATTCAAAGTTGAGGTGACAAGAACAGCAATGAAAAAAATACAATCAGGGACAGTCAGGTGTGCGTACAATCAGGTCTGTGCTAAGACTACAGCAAAGAGATTGAGATGGCTATCAGATAATGGCATGAGTGAGCCAGCATCTTGGCTCCATGAGTTGAGTCAATTTTTAACAATGCATTTGGCCTTAGCTAAACCTAATATAAAGCATAAGTTCTGCCTACATGAGAAGTCTTTATTTAAATTGATGTGCTGAAATACTTGTATTGAGGTCTAAAAGACCAGTTCCTGCAATTATACTGGAACTCATTTTATGGGGAGGCTGGAGGGGTACTGAAGAGAATTTTCTGGTCCCCCAACAGATCAGAGAAATCCCTTGTTCACTGTCTAAACAGAGAAGTCTGTTTAATTACAGTAAATCCTATTAAACTGATCTTCCTTATAAAGGGGCTGAAGTGACCAACTCCAAAAGGCTATAGAAGACATAATGAATTCAGACTTTAATTAGGACACACTGTTAGCTAACTGTAATCTATTAATTAGCATTCTTAGTTTTTACAGCTCATTGCAATAATACTCTCTTACTTTTAAATTGCACCCTTCTTTTTTTGGACCAAAGTTACACAATTCTACCAGCGTAGTAGTAATTATAGTGATTGCTTAGAGAACAGCGGCCTGGAAATATCTGTAAATGTTTAATTAGGGGATAAAGGAAAGACAAGGAAAAAAAAAAACTCAGAGCGAGGAATCACTGTTCTCCAATCTACACATATTTAGTAATTGCTTAATCTGTTCTAAAACACACATTCATTGCATTTTTCTTGCAAGATTTCCACAGCATCCTCAAATGTCAAAACTGATTTCAGACAAAATGTTTTTATATTCCAAGATATTCTCTTCAGTATGAAAACTGAAATTAAAAATGAGAAGAATCTGAAAATTAAAATACTCACCTGCAGCTGAAATACAAAGAGCATCAGAAAGTTGAGTGAATGGTATTCCATGTGTTCATTATACTGGTACTGTACCACTATAACTAAAATTTTCACTGGATTACTCCTTCTAAGGAAATCCTACTTTTGTAATAAAAATTATTTAACTTTAGGTTTTCTTCACTCCAAGAAGACATATGAAAATGAATACGAAATGTTGCACACATTAACAAATCACATGTTGTGATACTTACCATTCAGTAAGAACACAGCTATAAAACTACATGACAAGTTCATTAAATTATTTCATGCTAAGGAAATTTTCATTTCCATATTTCAGGAAAAGTGACTTACTTTCTTCAACTTGGCTTTTTAATAAGAGAAAAGAAAATTGCAGACAGCTTCAGTGTAGCAGATTATCACTCTACTCAAAGTAGAGTATAACATGTCAAATACTACCAGCACTATTTTTTTCCTCCAGCAGTTTCCCTCTCCCCTCCACCTTCTAAAGCAAATCTTAAAAAAACCCACTGCCAAAAATAGCAAGAACTTCAAGAACATGATCATGCTTGAATTATGGAAACTATTTCATTAAACTTTCTTGGATATTTAAAAAACTCAATAGGGAAAATAATTTTGTAATGGTGAAAGCTGACTCGTATTTCAGGAAACTTTTGGAGTTGGACGCTGGGCCTGTTTTCCGTAAGAGTAGCAAGGTTTCTTACTGGAGAGTCAAGAGAGATGCCTAACTCACATTTGGCCAGAAACAACTAAATAGGAGGACACTATCTCAAAGACAAGTAGTTACTTCAGGATTAAGCTAGCAAGAAGGTGTAGGTGGGAAAATTTTAAAAAAGCTTTTAATAAGTAGAGCTGACTACAAAGAGACCTCAATTCTAATCAGCCTCTCAGTTTTATTCTTATTTAGGGATGCTTTTAAGAAGGACAATACAAAAGAACTAGACGCCCAAAATTCTCTGTTCTTCTGCCTATTCTCTAACTAGCCAGATCACTACAAAAAAAACTGTACGGTGCTTTATGATAGTTGCATAACAAGATATGCACAGCTTATGACAAAAGAATAGATGAGCAGGTATTAAACAGTGTTACTTAAAAGTAGCCAAGAACACAATTTATATCTGTTTGTGAAAACTGCAGGTCTGGAGGTTTTAACTGGAGCTCTAAAATAAGACCAGTCCAACGTGAACTTTGTTTTACTGGCAATCTGTCAATATTCAGTAACAGTTCAGTTGTATTCGGGGCCAGCAGTTAATACATCCTGCACCTCAGAGAATGCTTCAAGAGGTAAGCACTACAGAAATATTAATTATGAACAGGATAAAATACTTTCAAAAGGAAACTGAGTGGTTAGCATCAGTTCTAGGGAAAAAAAAAAACCAAAACACATGACACACAAGGAGAAATGAGCACTCGAGGTGGCTTACAAGTCTGACAAGAAATATTTAAAAAGAGTCTTGCAAGTTGAAAACACATCTTACTCATACCAATTACCTAGGAAAAGCATCAATATCATTTAGCTGCTTAAATGTGACATGCAAGTTTATTAAACTCATTTAATCATGCTGCTGCACTAACACAACAGTGACAATACATGACAAACCTGGTTTTCTTCTTGCAGAACTCTATATTGTTCCTTCCAAATGGTGATTTTTGAAGCTTCATCTTTCCTCAGAGCTCTCTCCTTTTTTAGCTCGGGACTCCAGAAGGTCTTGATACTGTTCATGGAAGAACTCAACTTGCTTTCTTTCACTTCCACATCCTTGCGAAGCAGATCGTTTTCCCTTAATACTTCTTTGAGTTGTGTCTGCAGATCCATTATTGTGTTATCCCTGGCCTGGCGCAGTGAGTGAGGCACAGTGGATGCCATACTCACTGGAGGGAGATGGTGCTCTCCAAATGCAATGGTATCACTGGCAACTCCACTACTGGCAATGTTAGGGCTGCTACCCATTGCAGTCATCCTAACACCGTAAGGCAGCCGCCCCCCAGATCGGCCCAAAGTCATGGTGCTTTTTGGGGTGTCTGCACCAACGTTCTCATGGTCACTTAGATACATAGGGCCGGATGTAGCATAGGCAGCATTTAAGGACTGAATATTTTCCATAGAAAGGGTTTTTCCACTGCCACCCCCAGTACTACTCCCAGAACTGCCTCCTGTGCTGTTGGTTCGACGATGGCCCAAGCGTGGTGACCGTGGCAGCCTTGGTGAACGCCCTGGACTCTGGTTGCTTGGCTCAACCTTACCAACTGACCGAGCACTTCCATACATGATTAAGCTGGTGGTGTGAGGCAATTAGATAGGCATAAATCAGGAATGAGATAAATCCTGTTAAGTTCTTCAACAGTTGTAAGTCAGCTTAAGGCCAATCACAACTTATAACAGATCCAGTTGTCCATCTCTGAAGTCATGTGCTCACAATGTTCAGGACCATACCTGTATCAATAAGAATAACATATTAAAATCTGTATCAATAAAAATACCATATTAAATACTTAGTTTATCACCAAATATTTTGTCTCACATTAGAATGAAGTGTATTCTACTACCTTCACACTTTGCGAGCATCTTCAATTCCCACTCATAAAAAAACAATCTTTCATTTAAACCCTAATATTTAAACTCAAAAAGGATCTTCTATTCTTACTTTTCTGTTGTTATATTACCACAGTAGAAGAGCAAGCAACAGGGATGAAATCTACTCTTGTGATTGAATTACTGCACTGTAGAACTATACCCACTATACAGTTCTCACTTGCCCCCCCTCCTATTTTTTTCCAGTGTAAAATATTTCAAGTCACTGTTGGGCTCAACTGAAATCAAAACTAGAACACTGAAATATTCCTGGTCTGACCTCTCCCTATTAGATGAAAGAACACCAGATAGTGTCCAAAGAGCAGCAACATTTTATATATTCCAACATCTTTCCTTTCACACCAGCTTTCACCTAGCCTCACCTTCTGCTCAGAAATTTGGTTTGCTAGATATTAGGAATCAATTTTTCCGAACCCTATGGCATGTTTGTGAGAGAATAACTGGGCAAGCAGATGAAATATTAGGCTTAAAAGAGGAATACATTTACAAAAGAAATTGTAGAAATAGTAAAAGTGGGTGGAAGGGAAGAGACCAAAAACTAAAACTGAAAAAAAAAAAAATGCTGGAAAAAGGTAGAAAGAAACAAAGTAAAAGCGTGATGAAGAAAAGATACATCGTTTTTCCTTTCAGAAACAAGTTAGTATAGGAAAAGAAACAAGAAACAGTTTTTAAATGTTTAGTTTAACCCTAAGTTTTAAATGGAAAACAAGGCCAGGGTAAGCCAACATTTTTTCATTTTCACACTATTTCATAGAAGATACGGTAGCATGCATAATTTTACAAAGCTTATGAAAGCCGATTCTGTTTTGTAAGCAATCCTCAAGAAGTTCAAGTGCTCTCACTCTCACTTTTTTTTTTTTTGAAATGACAATTAAAGCTAGCAACAATATTGCTACAGAATATTTTAAACACATATGTAAAGGAAAAAAGGACAACGAAAGATACCCAGCAGTAATAATAATTGAAGTTAGCTACCAAACACCACCTACAGATCTATTTTTTTTTTTAATACAAGTTACAGGTAAGACATTTCTTCTATTGCAGCTACACATCCTTGTGCAAAGCAGCACAGAAATATAAACTATGTAACAAAGTCTACAGTGTTTCACTGGAGTTGCTTCAATAAGTAAGACGCTGTGCCCCAGATCTGGACGAAAAGCACTTCTTCCAAATAGAAAAGGTATTTCAGACTAATCTCACTGTTTGAGATATCAAAATGCTGAAAATGCCGCTGTGACACCAGGTAAGCACTCAAGTCAGATGTGATTTCTTAAGACACTACATTAAGTACGTTCAACTGAGAGCTTGTATTCACAAGGATTCATTTGAAAATTAATCCAAATCACAGCACCTAATTCACATGCTAGAAACTCACCACAGTAAATCAGTGCAAACACTCATTCACTTAACAGCTTTAAATGAGTTTAACTTGAACTAAAAGATTAGACATGTTTTTTTCTGTGCATTGTAGTTAAAGCACTTTCCCAAAAAAAACCATTAAGTTTAAATGTTGCTAGAAGTACATTACTTTTGCAGGCCAAAGTATCACCTAGTAAAGTGGTTACCAACATCCAAGAAGCGCACAAAGGATTTTTAGATCATTTCTAACGAGTTAATCACCTCCAGCATGGAAAAGTGTAATTTAAACTCACGGAATTGCTTTTTCCTTGCTTTAGCTAACATTTTGTTAAACTATTAATAGCTTTTCACAGAATGAAAGTGGCTGATGTCCTTGATGGAAAAGTAACTTTCCAGGCAGCTGAAAGGAGCTGGTACCACAGCAGGTGCCATGCAGTAGCCATCTTCTAATACACCAGGCAGGCAGGTTAGCTCTCCTTCACCTTAAGTGGAAACACCAGTCCTATGCTAATTCAGCTCTAAGCTTTGTTTCACAGGTAGGCACCATCCCCTCTGTTACTCGAGAAAAATCAAGTAATTCAAGCTATGAAAGCCAGCTGCTAGAATTAGCTGCCACATTAGGGTTACAGAAAGGATTCATGGAGTGGGCACACATAAAACTCAGGGAGAACTCCGACACCACTGCCATCACCACCACATGTTACGCTGTGCTCACTTTTCAAAAGCAAAACCAAACAAAAAGAGTGCATTAAGAAAAAAAAGTCTTTGGAAACAAGCAAACTGAACCCTCCAGTATTTCTCTTGAAATGAGAGCTTTCATTATACCATTTTAAGACTTTTAAATTGTGAATATTCCAAACATTAACTAAATACACCCCTCCAACCATGCAGCCAGTTTCAATATTTTCACCGACACAGAGATAAGTCATGGTTCAAGAGAAGAAAAAAAAAATTTACAAGATAAAACTTAATTTTTTTTTTATTTTTTCTGATTTTTTTCCAGTAGCGTTTATCACTGGCCATTTCCCTTTGTTGCTATTAGGAATCCATAAGCAGAAGTAGATATTAAGACAATTCACACTAGGAAAAACATCTTCCATACTAGAAACAGTAAAGTGAAGTGACAGAAATGCCTTTTCTCATTCGCAATACCAATTAATCAGGAAAATAAAGAGTTCTAGTTTATTTCCAAGGAAAATTACATGGAATATTTCTTTCAGATAGCAGCATAACCAGAAATGATAAAGATTTTCAATATTCTGACCCACACTAGCGTTTTACTAAAAATCTCAGAAGTGCAGTCTCTTATAGAATCATTTACGTTGGAAAAAACCCTTAAGGCCATCGAGTCCAACCATAAACCTAACACTGCCAAATCCACCACTAAACTAAGTCCCTAAGCACTGCATCCACACTTCTTTTTAATACCTCCAGGGATGGCAACTCAACCACTTCCCTGGGTAGTCTGTTCCAGTCCTTGACAACCTTTTTGGTGAAAAAATATTTCCCAACATCCAATCTAAACCTCCTCTGGTGCAACTTGAGGCCATTTCCTCTCATGCTACCACTTGTTACTTGGGAGAAGAGACTGACCCCCACCTCGCTACAGCCTCCTTTCAGGTAGTCGTAGAGAGCGATAAGGTCTCCCCCTCAGCCTCCTTTTCTCCAGGCTGAACAACCCCAGTTCCCTCAGCCGCTCCTCATAAGACTTGTGCTCTAGATGCCTCACCAGCTTTGTTGCCCTTCTCTGAACATGCTCTAGCACCTCAATGTCTTTTTTGTAGGGAGGGGCCCAAAACGGAACACAGTATTTGAGGTGTGGCCTCGCCAGTGCCACGTACAGGGGACAATCACTTCCCTAGTCCTGCTGGCCACACTATTCCTGATACAAGCCAGGATGCTGTTGGCCTTCTTGGGCACCTGGGCACACTGCTGTGTTATTCAGCCGGTTATTGGCCAACACCCACAGGTCCTTCTCCTCCAGGCAGCTTTCCAGCCACTCTTCCCCAAGCCTGTAGCACTGCATGGGGTTGTTGTGACCCAAGTGCAGGACCCGGTACTTGGCCTTGTTGAACCTTATACCATTGGCCTCAGGCCATTGATCCAACCTGTCCAGATCCCTCTGTAGAGCCATCCTACCCTCAAGCAGACCAACACTCCCATGCAACTTGGTGTTGCCTGCAAACTTACTGAAGGTACGCTTGATCCTCTTGTCCAGGTGGTTGATAAAGATTTTAAAGAGAACCAGCCCCAGTGCCGAGCCCTGGGGACCACCACTTGTGACTGGACACCAACTGGATTTAACTCCATTCACCACAATCCTTTGGGCCCAGCCATCCGGCCAGTTTTTCACCCAGTGAAGCATACAACCATCCAAGCTATGAGCAGCCAGTTTCTCCAGGAGAATGCTGTGGGAAACAGTGTCAAAGGCTTTACTAAAGTCCAGGTAAACAGCAACCACAGCCTTTCCCTCATTCACTAAGCGGGTCATCCTGTCATAGAAGGAGATCAGGTTAGTCAAGCAGGACCTGCCTTTCATGAGCCCATGTTGACTGGGCCTGATCACCTGGTTGTCCTGGACATGCCGCATGATGACACTCAGGATGATCTGCTCCACAGCCTTCCCTGGCACCAAGGTCAGACTGACAGGCCTCTAGTTCCCCAGATCTTCCATGAGGCCAAAATGCAGCACTGTTTCTTTTTTTCTCCTCTACTGTGACCCTAAATTTAGTCACAAATAAATCATCTCTTAACCTTAAAGGACAGCAGCAACCATAAGCAACACTGTCCAACTGTGACATGAATGCATTGACCATTTTTTCTTTGCAAACTCTCCTGTAGGTTTCAAAAACCTTCAGTCCTTTCTGCCAATACAGAAACCCTTACCTAAGATTACGAAGAAAGAGATGATAAACTGCAAGTGTTGAAAAAACCAAAACCACTGAAGCCAGTGCTAAACCATTTTTCCTCAAGGTAGCTTGCATACATTTACACTTGTGAAACAAAACTCTCTTGTTCACTAAGGAACAAAAACTTTCAAAGAGCATCCTATCTGCAAGCCAAAAAATTAACATCAGCCAAAGTAAAAACTTCATATAGGTATCCAGAGATTGGCACAGAGGCTTGGCAAGTACAGAGACATTCAATTGACCTGCTTTAGTATTAATTGAAAATGCTATCTAGTGATTATGAAAAAGCTTCAAAGGACTGTCATATCAGAAGCGTAAAAAGACTAGATGAGAATTACACAATATTGTATTTAGAAAAATTTTGAAAAAAGAACAGTTACGAACACATTTTCTGTGTGAAAATGATGATAGGTAACAGTACATCCTGCCTGAAGTGCCAACTAAGAAAAATGTCTTCTAAGATCACAAGTTATGAAGTGAGAGAGGGCAGGAGTAGGTACACTAGTCTTATCAAAAGATTTGGTGGTTTTCAATAAAAGACTTGTATTCAGGATTAGTAGAAACGTAAGAAATTCTGGAGGGATCAGCTTAACATCAACTGCAGGATAAAGAATCCAATAAAATGAGACGTGTTTACCAATGCTGCCACACTCAGCCCCTGTATCTAGTATTTTATGTGAACCAATGGCTCAGAAAGCAGACATTCCAGGCTACAGCTGACAGAAAATGGCAGATTAATTAACACAAAGTTTTGTTAACCTCTGGAGGATCTCTCTGTCATATAAATATATGATGCCTTTCATATCCCTCCACCCCCCCGCTACTCCAGCACAAATATTAATACCACCGTAACAACTTCTAGGTAAGTAAGCAAACCAAATACAGAAAAACATACTGCAGAAATACAGGAAAAAAACCTGCTCATATTTGTTAAAACAGAATCTTGGAACTTCTGCAGCCTTCAGCAAGTAACATTTCCTCTGAATATCTTTTCTGCAGTTTCTGTTCAGGACAGACAGTGGTTAACAGACAGCAACATTTACAGAGTTAACTCCTTAATAGCGCCACTGTCTGATAGTCAGGAATGGGGCAGTTTGATCATGAACTAGGCGGGCAAGCACATCTTACAGCACAGTGACCCCCCTAGTGCCTCCCATCTGCATAGTGGAAGCCATATACCCAGCTTCCCGAAGAGTAAACTTTCTTGTAGCACAGATTCCTGTCTGCCCAAGGAAAGCTTTGAATGTCAGTTTTATAATAGCAATAGAAAAGTCAGCCTTTACAAGAGCCGTCTTAATCTGATAAAGCACTGTAGCAGACACATTAGACTTCATTAACAGAGGTAGCAATTGTTCACATTTTCATAATTCACACAGGAATAGTTAATCACGAATAAGTACAACTAGATTATACAGTAGGACCTGGACTCCAGAATACAGCTTGGGGGAGGGGGGTGTGGAGAAGAGGGGGAAGATGCAATTCCAAAAAAAGGAACAGCTTATACTCCAATAAAACCCTACAAGATATCTTTACCCTGGAATTCAAATACTGGGCACAATGACAGAATAGACAACAACTTGGAGGTGTGTTAACCAAGACCAAGAGAAAAATTGAATCCCTTTTACTTTCTGGTGCACACCACAATTACAAAAGCTACAGTTGCTATGTTACTTTATATAAAAAATGTGAAGCATCTGTCTTAGGACTATATTGTAGATACACATTGTTTGTCTATAGATTGTTTGCCTAGTTTTGGAAGGTAGGAAAGCTCACTACTTTTCATATTAAATTAATGATGATTACACACAAAAAAGACAGAAGAAAGTTTACTTCGGAAATTGTTTGCAAGCAGCCAATGCCGGTCACAAGGCATTGAACCCATGGAATTCAGGGTTGTTTATCGTTATCAAAATAGTCTTATCCTCATGGCCTTGACAGCAAGAAAGCAAAAGGGATGAATTAAATTAAGATAGAAAGACGACAAAAAAGTAACTGTTCATATTGTGATTGATTGTCATTCCTAGACAGTGCATGAATAGATGCCCAAGCACCAACACCTGTTCACGTCCAATCCTTCTAAAAAGTTGGTTTGGTTTTTTTGTATTTTTAAAAGTAAGTTTACCTATTTGCACATCTGCCAAGTTCACTGAAAGTAAGTGTGTCTTTGTTCTGTTTCACTGAACATGAGAAGACAGGAATTGATACATTCTCCCCCAGAGACACAGACAGAGAAGCCTTCCCAGAAGAGAACCTGAAAAATCCCTGATAATGTTTAGGTGACTGGGACATATTAAAAAAACATGTTTTTTAAAAGGTAGGCCATCAACCCCAACTGTAACATTTTGAAGAAAAACACAGCAGTCATTTGTCAAAGGAATGATTTGTTTCTAAACATAAATTGACACTCCTGTTATACACTTTTTCAATTTGAAAGGTGAGCATAAATGGTACACCTACACTTTAAATCACCACAGAACATAGCGATATCTTATCTGTCTTTTTTAGATGCCATTCTGTTTCCTGTTCTTCTCTCCCATTCCTACCAGATGTCCCACACTACCTGCGAGTCTCTAAACAAGAGCCAGAAATATTCATTAGCTTCCTTGTTAATTTGTCTCCCACAAGTATACATTTCCTTTCATGAGATCTACTTACTCCACAAGGAAGACAAGACTAAGATGACAGAACATGCTTTACTCTATAGCAGCTTCCTTGCAAATGCAGTTTTAACTGACATTAGGTTTTGTTTCTTCTAATTTCCGTAAGTCTTCATATCAGCATAAGGGGTATACTTTCACCACGACAACTTCATTCCTCTAGATCTTCTTTCCCAAAAAAGAAGACCGCAAAAACAAAAAGGCTCACTATTATTATAAAAATGCATGTATTTCAGATAAAGATTTATTTATTAATATTTATATACTCTTTGTGATACACCACTTAAAAGGATTTTTTCCTAAAGTTCTGGAGGTTAGCCTCAACTCAAGGCAGAACATGAGGTGCTAGATATTTCTAAAAGCCTTACCTCATCTCACTTGTCAGACTAAAACAGTTCTGCTCACAGTATACTAGAGTTAACCTCGTCACTAAATTTGGGTGCATGAGCAAGTTCTTTCCCTTTGTGAGGTTGCTGTGTACCACCAGAAATTTTTCTGTCTTCCTCCAGAGACTGGGGAACATATTTCTTAACACAGTCTGGACATCACACTTAAAGGCTTCCCATGTATGGCAGAAGTCTTGGACACTTCCAGCACCTGTTCTCTACAATTGCTTTAAGACTGGCGGTGTTGAATTTGTTACAGGATGACCAGCACACGTTGCAGATAACAGTGTAGAACATTCTCAGTTCCTGGTTCTTGCCTGGGATTACCAGGGATTGGACCCAATAACCCACACGGTCCCTCCCTGTCCTACGTTCTTAACACTGACATGTATAGGCAGGCTAGAAGGGCGCATCAGGATTTATTTTGTGCAACGAATGGGAGCTAATTATAAGTCTCTAAATTTAAAGCAGATAGGATATATACAACAAAAATTACCATGTGTCTTTTTCCTTTTAAAAAAAGTCCAAAACACAAAAAACAACAGGAGTCAGAATGTGTACGTAAACTTCCTAGTAATGAACTGATGTAAATAGCTCTTATTCTTCTAATTACCTAGGAGACTGAGGACCTGCGGACATTAATTTCATTAATTTTCTGTCATTGTATGACTGAAGAGTTTACAGCCTGATTTTCAGAGTATACAGTCAGTAAATACTATGTGTTTGTACGCATGATTGTTTCTGTCTTCCCCCCATATGGCATGCAACAACCAACCAACTTCCCAATAGTGGGAACACAATGCTAAAGCTGATAAAGCTATTTCAAAAGCCCAGAAGTACCTAGAAGCACTAGTGAATCCATGTAGGCAGCTAACCTAAAGTCACCATGGGTAACATCATTGTGCAAAGCAAAGTATGCTCCATCTACAGGATTTCCATCATAATTTTGCCCTGACAACAAAGTTGTGTTAATGATGTTGAAAAAACCCACATAATAGAAAACATCACTTTTCCTAAATCACCACTGGATCTTCTAGGATCTCATGCTCTACCGCTGCCATACGGCAGCCCACTGCATGCCACGGAGTTCAACTCTTGGCTTAAACAGGCAGTCATTGACAGAAACCTCACCACACAGAGTGCTCTTACAGCAGGGTAGTCAGCAAGGTTCAAGAACATGTATTATTGTTTCTTAATTCTAGAAATCAGTCTGATTATTTAAAAAAACTGCATGCATGCTTTCATCCATACATTTCTGAGAAAACCACACTCAGATAATACAAGCCAGACCTTCCAAACATACCACAATTTTCAAGTGCCTTAGCCAGGTAACTGTTGTAACAAACCTCTCAAACAAGAAAGGCTTTTAGGGGAACAGGCTTGAAAATCGGGAGGGGTGAGGGGAGGAGGTGAGAGAGTATCCTGCTTCACAAAATATGGAATAACAGCAAGGAACTCACACACTGGTTACAATAGCATGGTGAAATATTTCTATTCATACAGCAACACAGATAACTGCTACCAGGAACTGAAAAAGTGGCAGATTCAGCAAAAATAAACTAGGTTTCTTTCATGACCAAGATTTGCAATTCAATAAAAAGGTACAGGCCATGTAAATATTAAACCTGGTTTTTTGACAGTCAGGTCATTAACCAGATGTTAGAGATGAAAAGTTATGCGAACAGAAATCTCATAAAAGCTTGCGACAGTATCAATGAAACAATGCTAAGACTTACGAAAAACACGATGCTTCAATACAGCCCAGATAACAGAAACCCAAACTGAAGAAAACCTGCTAACGTCCTTACAGTGATTTGATTACAACTAAATTGGTTTCCCAGAAAATGTGGGGAAAGTTCAAATGGTAACAAATATTGTGATAAGCTCATGTTTTACCCAGCAGCTCCCAAACTTCTTCTAGCTGCAGCCCCTCTTGCAGCTTGGTAGATTCAGACAATTACAAATTTCTGGATGATATAGTCATACTGGACTTGATTCACAGAAGTGCTGTTCTGTCATAAAGTTCTGAATTATGCTTCCAGAACTGAATTAGATTCAGTACAGTCACGTCAGTTATTTAATAACTGGTGGTTTAGTCCAAATAATTCATTACAGAAACAAATAAATTATTGTACTACCAACTCTGCTCATACTAGCATGAGCAAGATAAGTGATTTTTCTCTTTTAATCTTGCTTGATATGGCTGTAAGGGTGCTGATTCATAAGTGACCCTGAATTGGGGCACACATCTGAGCTGCTGCAGTTTCCAACACAAAATACCAAAATACACTTTACAATAATATGTCAGGCTGTAGACCGCAGTAGCTCAGGAGGAGACGTATGTTCAGCCACCTACTGCTACAGACGCAGTAACCTCCGGGAGAAAAAGAGGGCAGGCAGCTGGTAGAGGTTACTGCTGTAGATATCCTAGCCAAATTAGCCATTGTTTAAGAATCACAACCCTGCAATCAAACCAGACAACTTTTCTTGGTTACAACCTGTCAGATTTGAGGTAGCATATTATCCGGCTACAACCATCCCACATACATCAATGTGCCTCCAAACCGAGCTTGGGTAAAATGTTAAACACACATAGTTCTTCGGACCAATTCTATTTCTATCCATTTACTTTCATTCTCTTGGCTTCTGTACTGCTTTCCCCCACTGCCACCTCCATAGGTGCATCTTTATATATTTTCTTCATATCTCCCAATTTCTCCTATTTCTATTCGGGTTGTACTTTAAACCATTTCACACCATGTCGGCACGATCCATAATGTGCACTTCCAGTGCGCGTGCAACATTCCACACAAAATATATCGTGTACTTCATAACTAAGACGTAGAGTTCACGTTACAAACCAGACAGATGTGGAAAGACGGCAATTCCTGACACATGCTTCAGGATGGCAGCAGATTCAGAAACAAAGCACCGCGTCAGCTGACGTTTACTTTGTAGTAGATGTAATAAAATAAATGAAGTGCAACCGAATGGTTGAATAACGTTCACAGGGCAAAAAAAAATAAGAAAGTCACACCACAGGGCAAGGTCTAGGTAGAAAGACACTGGTCACCATTACCTCAGATGATGTGACTATGACAACAAAAGCCTGCGCTTCCCAAGGACAGGCTCAAATAAGTAGGGGCGGAAAAACACAGCACGGGAAGAGCACGAAGGACCTACTACTGTAAGAGGCAGAACCAGACCCCACCCGGCACACCGCCACCATCGGCAATGCCCGGCAGGACGCGGGCCCGCTCGCCCGGAGGCAGCGGGCAGGCTGATGTGGCCGTCCCCGCCGCCCTTCCCGCGGGCCGGCCGGGGGCAGCCGGGGCCGGGGAGCGGGCTGCCGCCGCCCAGTCCCCGGCCGGTGACAGCGTGCGCGGGGCCCGGCAGGGGCGAGGCCCCGCACCCCCCCGGCCGCCTCCCCCCGGCCGCGCCCGGGCGCCCCCTCTCTCCAGCCGGCCGTAGGGGCACGCAGCCCCCGCGGGAGCCGCCGCCGGACCCGGACCCACCTGAGGAGCAGCTCCCAGGCGACAGGCCCCGCCGCCGCCGCCTGCCCCGCCGCCGCAGCCCCTGCCCAGCCCGGCGACTGCCTGCAGCTACCGGCTCCCGCAGGCCCCGCCCCGCCCCGGGCTCCCCCCAGCGGCCGGTAAGAAGCGTTAACCGCCCCCCCCCCCCCCGCCAACGACCCCCCGGCACCGAGCGAGGCCCCTCACCTGCCTGTCAGCCCGCGGGGAGGGGCTGCGCGACGGCGGGAGCGGGCGGCGGCGAGGCCCCGGCGAAGTCAGCCCGGCTCCGCGCCCGCCGCTCCTTCGTTCTCTCGCTCTCTCTCCCCTCCGCCGCCTCTCGCGCGCGAGCTCCGCCGCTCCCTCCCGCGCCCCCGGCGCGAGACACACGCACGCCCCGCCCCTGCCGCCGCCAGAGCGCGACCGCCCCGCGGCCCCGCCCTCCCTACGGCCGCGCGGCGCCCCGCCCACGGGGCGCGCTCGCGAGCCGGGTTTCCCTCTCCCTCCCTCTCCGGGGGCGTGGGCGTGGCCTCGGGCAGCCCCGGCCCGGCGTCACCGGTTAGCGCTCCCGTAGGAAGTTTGACTCTTCTGCTTTGCCGTAGCGGCCGCTCCGCCCGCCGTCCTCCCTCCTTCCTCCTCCTCGCTGGGCGGGAACTGCGAACTGCTGCTGGAGGAACGCAGGCGGTCCTCCTTCCCCCCCGCCTTCGCCCAGGTACTGCAGGGCACCCCACTGCCCGGGCGGGCAGCGCTGCTCGTCTTTCCTCTTCCCTGGCGGCGGCGGCGCTGGAGCCGGCCCTTCCCGACCGACCAAGGGCGCGCGCTCCCTCAGGGGCCCGCGCGCCGGGGGGAAGCCGTTGGCAACGGTACCGGCCTGGGGAGGAGGTTGGGGGGGCGGAGAGGGGAAGCGCCTCCTGAGGCGCTTCACCGTGGGGCTTCACTCATCACCCGGGGTCCTGCCCGCCTCCTCCCTGGCGGGGCTCCGGCCGTGCCGGCCCCCGATGAGGCTCCTGTGCCCCCTGGCCGCGGCGAGCTGGCATTTGGGTTGGGGCAGCGGGAGGCAGCGCGGCTCTCCTCGGGTAAACACAAAAAAAAAACCCTGTCTAACCTGTGGGATTCCCGCAGAGGCAGTGCCAAAGCTGGTACGGCCAGCACCGCTGCTGCCAGGCATGCTTACCTTGGGCAAACTGCGGTGTCCGTGATAAAAGCTTCTTCATTAGAAGATAAATGCTTCTTCTTAGACGAAGAGCAAACGGCGCTCAGGAATCTCCCTACTTAATTTTTTTGTTTGTGTGTGTAAATAAACAAAACCAACACTGAGTTCCCTAGCTCTTATTCCCAGGGGACACTAAAATGAGAGGCTACAGTAAATTACATAGATCTGTAAGACTACACGAGGAATAACATAGCATTGACATACAAATTATCACCATTAAATTAATATCTTGTTGCAGTAAATACAGTAATTCAGACCTCTCACAATCATGATAGCTGACATAGAACTTCCTTTTCCACTGTAAAGTACTGAATCCATTTTAAACTAGTTCCCAAAGAATAGCATAAAGCAGGTGAGTACGTGCTGTAATATACAAGACCTTCTGTCAAGCCTAAAGTACCCCCCCCAAAAAAAGAATACTTTACATTGCTGTCTAAGAAGTATTCTGTCAATTTCAAATGTGAATGATTTTCCATTTCAAAATAAGTAGTGTCAACCTGGAGCAAAACAGAAAAACCTAGAGCTAGAGAGCCTTAGGTTTTTCATGGTAATTTAATTAGTGTGTCAGCTTAGTATGGTCTTGCTGCCAGAAATGTCATCTGTGCCTGTAATCACAATGTTTTTTATGATCTGCAGTTTGACAGATCTCCCACAGCTCTTACAAAGTTCAGATGTTTTAAATTCCAGCCTGGATTAATTTCTTGTCTAGTAATTGTATTTGGCAAAACTACAGGTTTCCTACAATTACAATTGGATAGGCTGCTTTTCCATTTAAGTCCCAAACCATTACTCTTGAGTTAAAAAGCCTGCTCTCTTTTCCTTGCAATGACTAAAGTGGCTTATACATAAATGATGTGGTTATAAATCAATCTGACAGGCTTTTAGAAAGAAGTACCAACATAAATAATTTATGATATTTGAGTAATATTTCTGACAGGTCTGGTCTCCAGAACAAGCTCTTTTCTTTTACTCCATCTTTGTAAATGTGAAAGTAGTTGTTTGGGAGTGGATTGTTCACTTTTTGGTTTTGTAACTGTGAGGTGTTACTGTTCCACTCTTTTCCTTCCCTTCTACCCCTTGGTGCAATAAAACAGAGCACCTCTTAACCTCTTACTACAAACCTAGCTCATTGTTTGTTGTTACAGGGATATTTTATTTTTTTAGAACATCAGTGAAAGATTATTTGTGAAGGAGTACTGGTTAATCCCTGTAATGAAACATTTTCTATACAGAATTGTGTATTAATGCAAAGAAATTAAGTAATGCAAGAAATAAAGTAGGGTTTCTCTTCTTAGAAAGCAAATATATTTCAAATTTAGCACTGTTTGGAACGATCAATTTCATAAGGTGCTGTTGATGCATTTTTAATTGATGAATTTGTGTGGACCCTTTTGTGAGGCAAAAGTGACAATAGGTCCTGAATTTTAAAACAGTGAACAAAATTGTGTAGGAGAGAAGTAATTTACAAGTAACACTGCTATTAAGGAACACGTTCGGAGAAGTAACCAGCAAAATTTGAAAATTATGCAGTCTAAAACACAGCAAGACGTGTGTTAAACTAATCAATTTGTACTGGAATTAAATTTGTAATTGCTGGGGAAACAGGGTCCTAAAACAACTTTCAATAGATACATTGGTGTTCGATGAATTCATGACAACTGTATAAAGGCTGTTATGACAGAAAACTCAGCATAATGAATAAGGAGATGCATTTCTGACCCTGTGTTCCAAAAACACAGGAATTGACCAGACAGGCTTCATTTCAGATGTTGGATGTATTCAAATATTCTTAAATAAAAACACTCCCTCACAAATGCACCGTGTTATTCTGCTAAGCTTGTATAAAGATAAGGAAGAAAGAGCTTTACACCGTGTTCATGAAAATGTTAATTAGTAAAAAGTGTAACCAGAATTAGTGTTTTCTGTTTAGTGCAGGGAGGGTATCATCATCCTGGACATACCAAAAGCAAACATAGTACTGCCTGATAAGTTTTTAAGGGTTAAATTATGCTTTTGGAGCCACATATATAGATTCCACTGAAATAAGTGGGACTGTTTGAAGGTATGTCAAGTCTGACGTGCTGTAACTGCCGAGAGATTGGTATAGTAGTGTTCATATACAATGAAAGCAAATATATTTAAATTTCTGCAGGTAGCTCAAACTTTCTATATTATTCTTTTTTATTCTCTTGCTACAGAATGTGGCCTGAATCAATACCAATACGATGCATCGATATGGTATTGGCAAGCATCAGAGGCCACTTTTAGTCTACAATAGACATCCAGTCTCATGACCTCACGGTGCATGTTATTGTTTAACCTATAAAACACTGAATATCTTTTTCTTCTGTTGAAGTTAACAGAACGTTACCTCACTTTTCTCACATCATCGAGGCAGCTTGCCTAGAGATATTATCAGAAGTCAAAATTGAAGAGTTATGTTGTATACAATTTTTCCACAGCAATGTCATAATCTATTTTCCACTCTTTTTAAACTGTGGTAGAGGCCTGTCTTGATTGGAAACATCTGCCCCATTATACTTAAAAGATATACACCTGAGCTCAGTGTTAGGTAAAGCAGCCTTTGCATAACAGGTTAATCAATTTATAAAATAGTTTGGAGTTCCCAGAGGAGAGGATACTCCACAGAAATATGAAACTTTTAAAGTTTTTTTGGATGTTTTCTTAGAGCAATGTGAACCTTAGGTTAAATATGTGGCATTATATTTAATGCTTGTTAAATCACTCATTGTTACCTGCATAGCTGTTTGCTCTTGGTGGGCTCAGTGGAATTGCATTTATTGAAAGAATGTTAAAGATTTTTACTCAGCAAACCAAAGCTTCACTGTGAAGGAAATTTGCCATATAGAGAAGGATGAGGTTGAAGGAAAAGCCCTCTAAAAGTTCACAGTCTGTGTTAAAGTCATATCTGAGATTGTGTGATGCTACAATTAATTTATTGCAACAGCCATGTTCTAGCTGAGCGTTTCTCAAGTTGTGGTGCTTGCACAATTCATGGTATGCAAACTATTTATAAGTGATGCAAAACCGCCTTACACGTGAAGAGAACTGGGAACTGACACCCCTAGCACAACATTAAGGCACAGTCCATGGTTCAAAAACCTAGCTTGTCAAGACAGAGGGGAACTGATAGGAAAAGAGGTGATTTAGGACCGAAATCTCTTTTTGGGGTAACAGACAGTAAGGTAGAAAGGTGTGTGAGGATGTGTTAATGTAGAAAATTAGAAGGTATCCGCATACTGTCATGGAAGGTAAAGGTGTTGCTGCTGTAACCTACAGTAGTTGTACTTGAACAGATTAAATTCAGGATTATCTGTTCCAGAAGATTTGTTTATTTCCTACATGGGAATTTGTGTACACACTGAGATTTTTCTCAGCAGCTGCTCAGTTCACTACCACCATACAAATAAATACCTACTTCTAGAGTGCTGTTGAAAATTAGTTTTTCATATCCAGTTTCCCAGAACAGCCATTTTTCTGATTGTGTACCCAATATGTTCAAATTTTAAGCTTTTGTGTTATTGATTTTTTATTTTTTTTTTTTTTACAAAAAAACAAGATCAAAATATGGTAGTAGTAAAAGCTGTTAAGATTCTTTACCTGTTCTAGTCTACCAAGGTAATGTTTTGGAGCACAGTGCAACACCTGTAGTCTTGTGTGTGTTTTTTCTCAGTGATAATAAAACTTTCTGAGAATATTAACAGATAAACTGAAATGAATTCCCTGTAAATAATAAATAATGGTCATAATCACAGAGGCAATAAATTATAATTCCTATCTGTCTTTAAACTGATAAACTGCTTTTATCATCCTGCATACCGAGCAAGTGTATTTTAACTTTAATTTTTAGTATTTCAAGATGGTTTGAAAATACAGCTTTTTTTAACACCGGTTTATGAGTCAGGTAGTCTCCTAGCACTGTCCTGGCCCTGGAGGGTGTTTGAGGCTCTTTTGTACTCTAGTCAATAGTTTATTATCTACCTCAGTATTAATGTTTCATGTGAGTTACAACGTTGTGGGGAGATGAGGGTGAGGAAACAGTATTCTACTGAGGAATGGAAGCTTCTTGCCTCTCCTAGCTCCTGGCTCTGATATTGAGGTAGATTTATAACTCCATTTGCAGAATTAACTTTTCTGTCTTCCGAACTCCTACTCTAATAATTTTGAAATTGAAGTTCTGACACTTTGAAATGCTCTGACAATTGCTTTGAGACATAGGGCTTTGCTGTGCAGCACTTCACTGATTAAAAAAAAACCCAAACAAAACCCACCACATTGCTTTAATAGAATGTTTGGTTTAAACAAGGCTCACAGCTGAAGTAAACTGTTCCTACAGGCAAAGCCTGAAACTAAATGGGCATCATCTGCCTCCTTCACACAAGCTGTAGAGTAATACATAATTTGAATAGAAACCACTGACATGTTTTTAAACTGTTTATTGCAAAGAAGTATATTGCTAGTATTCTCTATCAGCGTCTGATCTGTTGGATTACAACCGTATGATGTGAAGCTGTTTTCAGCAGAATTCTGTACTTCCTTGTTCTCATTCAGAATCGGTTCCCACATCTTATTCAGAGCTTCATTAAAGGTGTCAGTTTCAATTCTCCAAAGAGATACAATGGTGCACACCATATAAAAACTTAGAGTACTTAACACTGGTTTCAGTTAAAGCAATTTAGCTTCAAAATGCCATCCACCTATTGTGCGTAAACATTTGTGGCAAACTGGTAATAGGGCTGTGTAGGCAAATACACACATTTTGTGCATTGGTTTTTTTAAAAGGGGCTTTATAATAATTAAAATCTGATTTAGGCTGCTTGGAGGGGGTGGGGGGAGGGAGTAGTATTGTTCGAACTGATTCCCTTTGCCCCTCACCACAGATACTATTTTTCCTCTCTAATTGTCTCCCTCGGGATGCAATGAACTCTTTGCTTAACAGGAGCAGTAGCCTGCTTAAATCACAAGTGCATCTCCTGGTAATATTAATTTCTATATGTTCTCTTCCAAAACCAAATGTATTTACAACAAATTGCAGCAAACTTTTGATTGAAACACATTCAAATGTATAAGCGCTGTGTAATTATACCACTTTTGGACCAGAAATGAATAATCATAGCCGACCAAAATTAAGGAAAATTTTGTCTACACCTAGCGTAATTACCAGTGCTCACACTTGCCAATGAAACAACTAGTATCCTTTTTCTGAAAATTGTTTGTCAAGTTCTCAGTAGAAAGACAATTTGTTTTAAAACAAGTGCTGAACCTGGAGTACAGTAGAAAAGCAGTACTAGCCATGTTCTGATTGACTGTCAAATAACACTGTCTACTGAGGATTTTAGACTTTCTCAAACTGTTTTGACATCTCCAGTTGCCTTGTATGTAGATTGACTTGTCTTATATTTGTATTGCATACAAAAGTCTTAGTGATAGACTACCAGTTGTTTCAGAATTTGTGCAAATACAATAAAAGATTGCCTGTATGAGCTTATATAGAAGTGCTGCTCAGATCTTTTGCATGCCTGTTGTATAAGTTCTCGGCAAGACCACTTCTCCGGCTGCAGAGTGGAGTGGTAATGCAATACTGTACTGGCTAGTTGTTGGATACTGGCTTGGAAAAGGGTGCCATCTACTGAATTATTGGTACAACTTCTTAAAATTCTTACAGGTTCTGTATGGTTTTCAACTCTGCGTAGTTTATATGATAGCATCATAACACAAGACAGTATGATTACAGCCAAAACAATATTCTAAAATAACGACTGACAAGTCAGGGTATAGCCAAGTAAACTTTTAAAAAGTTGCCTCTGCTTTTTATCAGAGTCGAAACATTAATGGATATTGAAAGTGATCTAGGAAGACAGTGCTGAAGAATCTGAAAGGGGGAATTATTTTGTTTTTCTTTACCTAGAATGGTACAATGCATTCATATTTATCTAAAAGGAAAAAAAAAGAGATACCATTTGTTACCAGTTTGATATTTAGAATAAAGACTCAAAACATTGTTAATTTTTTGTTCTAGTCTCTGATTTTATGCAGGATCCAGATGCTGTTAAATTATTATTTTGGTTTTTTTGGTTTTTTGTTTGTTTTTTTTTTTTTTACCAGCAGGGATAATTTATTTATTCTTTAAATAAGATGATTTAATTTAATTCAGGCTCACCCTTGTTGGTTTTATGGATGAAAGACCGGAACAGTGGCTCTGCATCTAGGATGAAACTAGCCATTTCTGCCTACCTAGTACTATGTATTTAAGAAAAGTTTTGACGGTTCTGAAACAACATCAGAAAACAAATTTCCAGTTGGGGCTGCAGCAGTTCCATAGAGTAAGAAGCATAATATTACTGTAATGTCCAACACATCTATTACAGAATATGGGCAGCAGAATTCAACAGCTTTTTGTCTTGTCTTCGTATAGACTATTAGTTCTGTTATCTTCACTGTTTGTATTTTATCTTTAGGATGCCTGAAAGCCAAGGAAAAGACAGTGAAAGCCACATCAGCAGCGGTAGTTCCAGCACTAGCAATTCAGTTGCTTGCTTCGGGCAGGTCAGTTCCTTTTGCCTGAGAGGGAAATAGAAGTTTTGTGCTTCCGCTTCTGGAAATCTGTTCTGCATATTTACTCATTTTAAAGTTGGATACAGCAAGGCTGGAGTCACATCCATTACCCTAGCTATGCTATACCTAATTATACATTACATTTTCTTCCGCGATAGTCTTGGCGTGCTTCAAGTTACAATAAATTGCTCTAGATTCTTCACGAAAGGTGTATGAATTTTCTTCCTTAAAAATGGATCACTTTATTCTCTCTTGTTTCCAGATGGCCTGGATCATGCTTAGACACATTCTCAGTACTGGTTCAGAAAAGCCAACTACTTTCATCTATTAAAAATAATTTTTAAAAAGTTTAAAATAATTTGGGAAAGAGAAAACCGTATCTGGATTGAACAGACCTTTTGGTGTCAAATTCTCTTCTCCATGATAGGCATTTATACATAGCTCCTGAATATGGCATAGACATGTGCACTCTCCCCTTTTTCCTTATGCCTTTTGGTTACAGGCTTGCATTTTAGTGTCAGAAAAAGGCAACGTTATTCCTTTAAGTTTAAATAGAAGCAAATACCAATTAGAGAGGTTTTGCAAGCTTTGGAACTTATATGGTGCACACTGTATTGAATTCTGTGTTCTGCTGAATGATAGCATGGCCAATACATGCATACCCGATATTTGTAGTTCAGGTGGTAAAATCTGTTCTGTCCCACATCAGAGCATAGCAATACAAGCTTTTTAGTGCTTGAATCCTTACATACGCATTTAGGCTTCTCTAACCTTTTCAGATTATAAATTGTATTTATATTAAGACAAGGAGCAAAAGTTACAACACTTTAGGCTTCCAGCAATACTGGTGTTATCCAATGATAGCAGTGATGCTGGAGTTATCCAAAGTTTCCTGCATGAGGGGAATTTGCTCAACAATCTTCAAGAAACTCCTATTTTGATTGCTTTTCTGAGCTGCTGCTCTTCCTGCCTGATGGCATATGGTGGTAGAATAAGTTTAAACTTTGGTTTTGTCAGAGCTTTTAAATACACTTTTCTTTTTGGTCACGGAGATATTATGTTTTATTTTTGAGAGGTAAAATATAAGCTCATGTGTGTTTTCTTGGCAACCTTGACTAGGATTATGACTGCATTAAGATTTCAATAGGAAATGGCTCATTTCAGTTCTAATGTAAGTGACGTTTATGAGAAAGCAAAAGGAGTTGCTACAGCTCAATAGTTAATGTTTGTATGCATATACTTCAAGAGTAAGAGAAAAAAAAATACAATGCACAAGTGTAATGCACACACACACCTTGAGGTCTTTCCTTGTCTGTTACATCCTGATTCTAAAAATGGATCATACACCTCTTGGAAGGACTGTACATTGAAAAAGGAGATAAAGAAGTGATATTAGGAGAAGAGGGGGAGCTAAAGCAGGGAGAGTGAGAAGATTTATCTTACCTTGTTTTTGTCAAGTATCAATACACAGCAAGCGAATATCAAGCTATCCAGCATGCTCTTCGTCAGAGACTGGGTCCAGAATACATCAGCAGTCGGCAAGCTGGAGGAGGACAAAAGGTATGAACAAATATGCATAGATGTTTCAACTCAGAGTTTTTTTCCAGGAAAACTAGGGTAAAAAAAGTTACAATAATCCTCTTTTTTTTTTTTTTAAGTCAATTTCGCACTAATAGTTTAATGTGCAGATATGAAAGCAAAGTCAGCATAGCATAAATTCTGTTTTTTACTGAGCCACAGGTTCCCTTTAAAATGTAGAAGACTGAACTTTTCACTGCTTCATCCTTGTCAAGGTGATATTTACCTACTTGTGGAACACTGAGATGTTTTTCTTATTTTTTCACAGAACTGGAACATATGAAGTATTCTATAACATTGGCTGCATTTTACCCTCTCTAGTGCCCGCTATCTCTGCCTTCCCTTGATTAAGTCATATTTGTTGTCATATTAATCCCTTATCACAGTTGCTGGAAGAGGGTAAACCTAAAGCTGCACCAACATCCTTTTAGTCACATAATCTGAACCTTGAATTTAGCCGGGTTTCCTCAGTGTAAGATGGTGTGTGTAATCCCCCTTTGAAATAAAGCATGTATATATATGTATGCATGTGTGTGTGTATGTATTTTTATATATATATATATATATATATATATATATGTATTTATGCTTTTCTTTTCAGGTCTGTTACATTGAGGGTCACAAGGTAATCAGTCTGGCCAATGAGATGTTTGGCTTCAATGGCTGGGCTCATTCAGTCACTCAGCAGAACGTTGGTAAGTATCTCTTGAGGGTGAAGAAGTCTTTCTTTTCGTTTCACTGTGAGGCCCTGAAGGAAAAGTCTCTTAGCTAAGGACCAGGGTATCTATCCTAGAACTTGGTCACTTCAAAGAACCTGCAGGGGAGGCGGGGGAGGCACGTGGAATTTCCAGGTATCTTGACAGCTGGCAAGAATGAGAGAAATTGAGTAATAATAGACCTTCTGTTTTCTTTGTAGATCTTGCACTGGAATATGTCATAGTCATTATTCTAAGTGTGTTTATGATTATTCTTGAGCTTTTCTAATCAAGTTTTCTGATCTCTATGGGAACAGTCAGTGACTACAGTCAAGAGTAATTACAATTAAACTATTTAACACCCAGCAGCCCTGAGCCAACTTTCATACTCACCTGTAATTTTTATATTCTAATAAGTTAATATTCTCATTTAACATTCCCCTAATCTTTAGGGACCCATCTTTTTCTGCAGATTCTTCTTCTAGCCAATACTGGGTTCTGAGATTTTTTACAGTAGAACGCTTTAGAAAAATTCTTCTAAAAAATGGTATTTAGGTGATCTTAAAGCTTAAGCTTCTTCAATCTTGACAGCTGAAGTAGTTCCTACCAGAGGAGTATTGTCCTATTTTGCAGATCTGATACGCTTAGACTGAAGACTGGTTGTTGAAGTTGCTCAACAAAGCTGCTTAAATGTACCTCCTCCTCCCCACCCACCCCACCTCCCGCCCTTCAGAAATCTTTTTTTACCTCAGGCTGGTAGATTCTAGACATAAAGCAAGTTACTTCATTGCTTTCCATCTATTCTGTACCACTTCCCCTCTCTTTTCAATCAAGAAAGGACGGACATCCTTCAAACGTCTGTCTTTTTCAAATAATGCCATAACAAGTTATTCCTTAGAAATTCAGAGACTGAGGTTTTTGTTATGTTTGGTTTTAAATTCCTGGGTAGAAAAAGGGCTTGCACCTCCAGCAGATTTACAAACCAGTTAAACAAATAGACAGATGAGTACAGAAGAACTTTTGGACCCCAGAGTACTTGAACTTCAAAGCATTTCATTTCAGACATGTGTCATGTTTCTGTCAGACTTGCAAGACTGCTAACTAGAGTGCCCTATGTATATTATATAGCATTGATTTTGGTGTAAAATAAAGTAGGTTAGAGATTCTGGGTTGAGAGTTGTATTGCAACCTGACAAGCTATTCAGGCAGTCTGTCCTGGATAAAACCTTATGCAAAAGTTCTCAAACTGGCGACTTCTAATATATAATTGGAAAGAAATTACGTTTATTGAAAACAGTCTCTTTTCCATTGCTGTTTTTAAAAATTGATACTTTAAATCTTTCCTTCCAGCTGAAAAAAATGTTATGCTTTGAACATTTAGGATATATAGCTGCATGAGAAGTAACATTTACAACTCTTTCTTCTTCCATATGTCTAAGTTTATAGACATAGTAGCAGGGTGTGAGAGTTTGGCAGATTTAGCCATTAAAAAAACAGGAAGTATCAATGTAACACAACCAGGGCATATACGCAAATCAGCATTTTCAAACTACAGTTAGTATTTTGTAAGTCATGCTCCATTTTATAAAAGGCGATACACTATCTTGAGCACATTCAGCAAGTATGATACAAGTTTATGAATGTCCTAAAAGCACAAAATAAGATCTAAATGTGGATCAGGAGTCGTTTGTATTATTTAGGATGTTACTTTTCTCTCCCCTAGACTTTGTTGACCTCAACAATGGCAGGTTCTATGTGGGGGTCTGTGCATTTGTGAAAGTTCAGCTTAAGGTAAGTGGATTTTTTTTGTTTGCTCTGTTTATAGTTGAGGAATTGCCTAAAGCTGTGAATGAAAGTTCATGCATAGATCAGACTGTTGTTCTTGAGGACTTTACTATGCCAGAGAACCTAGCAGTGTCCAAAACCTTCCTATAGAACAACCAGCTAAGAGCGAGTAATTAGGCTTAGGAAAGCACAGCATCTAACAAGAACTGCTGTATGGGCCCAAATTCCCTTACACTTAATATTTTTAAAATTTTACTGCAGGATGGGTCATACCATGAAGATGTGGGATATGGAGTCAGTGAAGGCCTAAAGTCTAAAGCCTTGTCCCTAGAAAAGGCAAGAAAGGAGGCAGTAACAGATGGACTGAAGAGGGCACTCAAGTAAGTAAAGATCAGTACCTGTAGGTTTTCAGAAGTTAAGTGAGAATGAAGTGTTATTTTCAGTCACAGTGAGCTCTCTTGTTTCTCAGGTGCTTTGGGAATGCTCTTGGGAACTGCATCCTAGACAAAGACTACCTACGAGCCGTGAACAAGCTTCCACGTCAGGTGCGGTACGTGGGCTGGTAGAGCAGGGACTGCAAGATGTCCACTGGTCCTGGTCCTCTATATTAAAAAAGATTATAAATAATAATATCAATGCATCTCATCCCTGAATGCTTCCAGCTATGAGACTAACAGCCTTTGCCTGCTAGTTTGTGTGAACAGAGTTCTTCCCTGACATTTTGCCACAACTACTCTAAATTTTGACTATTTCCATAGGCAAGATAATTGTGATGAAGAAACAGTATCCTACTCAAGATCTCATGTGACATTTATGGCCGTGTTGCCCGAGTCTCGCTGTTCAGTGGCAGCAATGCATACACCTGTCTTCAGAGCAGGTTAAATGTTACTCCAGGAAACACTAAACTGTTTAAACCAGCTTGTTCTAGGTGCCATTTTCTTCAGGTGCTGCAGTTCTTAAGGCTGTTCAAGCTTTGTCAGTTGCAGCAACTCAGTTCATCGCTCTCATCTAGCCACTTCTGCTTTAAACGTGTATCAGCCGTGATACCGGTGTCAAGTTACATATTCATCTCCCTGGTGAAATGGAAGTCCTTGGGAGAATAGAGTCTGTCAAGGCAGTATAAGGCAAAAACCAGAACACATAACTCGGTTTGTTCTCATTGTCAGTGGTAGCACAATCCAGTTTACTCTTACCAATTTTAAAACTTGAACTTACTTGTCATATTCCTCTCATTACTGGACTTTTTCAAGAATAAAAAAAAAAAAAAAAGGATGGGAAATAACTGCATACAATGACACAAGTTTTAATTGCTGCAATAGGTCATAAAACCAGAGGCTATGGGGAGGGCAGAAGAGTAGGCAGACAGTATATCTATTATCTGTGCAACCTACCCTAAAGCAGGTGCAGCTTCTCTGAATTTCTGCAAAATCAGGACTATTTCATTTCACCCTGAAGTCTCCCAGGCTGACAGCCTATACGTCAGCCAGTGGGCAGCGGGAAAAAGGAGTGTTCT
Organism: Rissa tridactyla; assembly: GCF_028500815.1. Classification (NCBI taxonomy): domain Eukaryota; kingdom Metazoa; phylum Chordata; class Aves; order Charadriiformes; family Laridae; genus Rissa; species Rissa tridactyla. Next base: position 152,325,879 of record NC_071466.1, read on the forward strand.
TTAGAGTTTAGGGAGCTCTGGCAGAAAATAGGAAGTTTTTCCATGAGAAAGACTTCTTCCTTCTAATAAAGTTTTTAATATGCATAGCCCAGGATATCCTAGAAAAAATACCAGGTGGGTTACATATGAAAGCTGCTTGTTGTAGCTGGAACTGGCACTTAATTTTAAGCAAAATCCATACAGTAGCAATGTCAATATATGCATTGATAGTTGCTTTGTCCTTTTACTAGCCATTATTCAAATTCTATCAGGCCCTAATGCACATCACAGCTAGACAGAAAACACACTCAACACGGTCCTTGTAACAAAATCTACAGTGTGCCTGTACTTCACCCCTTATCGTTCTTGTTAGAATAGTTAACAGTGGTTTTGTACTGAGGTCTCGAGCAAAGATAGTTTCTAAAGATGGTTTCAACTTTCAGTTAACCAAATAGGATCCTTCCCAAAACAACACCGCAGAATACTAGATGCATCTATGATAGAAAGGGTGAACCAAACTGTTCCAGACTGGACCCACAAGAAGTTTTAGCTGTTGCCAGTCACTTCAAAAGTTTTACCACAGAACAGCAAAACAGGTAACACTATTTTGTTTTGCTACATGAGTACACAAATGACCCTGCAGATGTCCTCTGCTTGACTTGAAAAATGTGTTGGTACCTAAATTTTGCAACTGAATTATGAGAGCAGGATGCAGTGGACTTGTCTGGATGAGGAATAATATTAGGAAGATCTACACTCCAATTTATCTAAATGCCTGATATGCTATTACTAGCAAACTGTGGGGCTTAAATGTATGAAGAATTAGCATGTACAACTGCTGTGTACTTTAACACTTACTTTCCTTGCCATAACATGGTTCTTATCCTTACTGAGCAGTAAGGAGCCACATTACATCTTGCTTTGCTTTTCAGACTCCTTGCCTCCTTAGCTTTCAGTTTGCAAGGGAAGAGCTGCAGTTACTTTTACTCTGTGAAGCACGAGGTCAGACAGTGAACCTTCTGAGGTAACCAACACCATGGAGAAATGCCTCTTGTGGAGGTCTTTGGTTCAGAGACAAGAAATTGTGAAGCACACCTTCATCAGTGACAACCATACTTTAACACCGTTCTTTCAGAGCTATCGCAATTTATAAATATGCTGTGATGTAACACAGCAGTCTTCGTAGTATTAAAGTTGTCTTGGCTGTTACTGAGTTTGCACCTCAGTAACCAACATTAATCTCGTTAGCTCCTGATGTGTACCAGTTGGTGGCAGTAGGCTTCTAGGCGGTAACTTACCTTGCTGATTGAGGAAAAAGTAAGCCGTTTACAACTGCTGATCTGTCGAGTTTCATAGTAAAGATGCCTTCATCATACTAGGATTTACCAAACTCTGCTAGCCAGCCTAGAGCTGTAAGGTGGTTCTATCTAGCTAACTTAGGCTGCGGGAGCAGATCCAAAGTGACACCTCGCCAGGTAAAGATGGTGCAGATCTCTGCTTTGCCAGGGTCATTGTTGATTAGTGGCTTTGCCACAAATTTGTAAAATCACAGAGCCAAACCATCCTGTCTTTAATAAAGAGAGAATGGTGTAGCTTCCTCGGTGACCACATGGATTGCAGAGCTGAGTAAAGGTTTGCCATGCCCTTTAATACAAGCATGAAGACAGGATCAGCAACAGACTTGCAAGACTGTCAGAGAAGCTGTAGAATTCTACATCGATCGCCTACATCTGTTCTCATTTGCAGAGAGCACAGTATGGGGAGATGCAGGCTGTCTGCCCTGAAGCACTGAACTCTTAAACTAACACAAAGTCGTTTGAATTCAATGATTAACTAACCGAATGACTTTGTACTGAAAGTGTATTTCAGTTTTCTAACTTACTATTCCACCTAGAGCAAACTAACTAGATTGTCCAGCAGTACTGTATAGAAAAAGCCTATGCATATTTCATTAACTTGATGAAGGAAATTTCTGAATACGTTTTCTTTTTTTTTTTTTGCTTTACTAGATACCCCCTGAGTTAGATTTGGTCAAAACTAAAAGAGAGGACTATGAGCCTGAAATAGAGAAAGCAAGATACAATAGCTGTTTGGAAAGGCAGAGCGCTGGAGGGAGACAATATTGTGAGGTGGCATCTACTTGTAACCCTGGTCAGACAGAGGCTGCTGTAGTGACGGTGAATCAGAAACAGCCAAATGGTTCCAGGTGAGACTGCTGCTATAAATTTATTTTATAAGCTATATTAGAAGTTACTGTACCTTCTAAAACACAGGGTCAGCCCAATTCAGAAGATGCTACACAATGCTAGTTTAGTGGATTTTCCTTGCTATTCTTTCTTTATGCATTTTTTTTTTTCTTCACAAAACATAATTGCTGAAATCCTGCTTAACTTTGTGTTTAGTTGGGAGAGGGGCAGAAGCACAGACGCCGCGGCTATTGAGTGTGATGCCACTTACCAGCGGAAATTGCGACAAAAGCAGCTACAGCAACAGTTCTGGGAACAGATGGAGAAAAAGCATCAGATTCCAGTGGTTACTCCTAGCAGCAAACAAGGTAAGTCTTGGCATTAAAAATTGACAGTTTTAACGATAGCTACTGGCAGGCATGGCTTACCCTCAATACAGGAGCCCGACCAGTTTTATCTGCTTTTGTACTCTACTGTCAACGCACCTTTGAGACCAGAGGAAGGAGGATTATCATACTACTTCTCCACTGTGTTCTTAAAAGTGGCAGGAGTGTCAGCTCAAAAACTGCGTCATTAAAACTGCAACTTTCCACCCACCCTAAAGCTTCGTGCAGCACAGCGGCTGTCGTCAGTACCGTTGACATGCTGCACCCAAGCTGAGACCACGGCACTTCTCTGAGGTGGTTGCAGGCAAATCGACATTGCATTAGCTACTAATACGTTGCTCTTTATTCCTGGGGAAGTCTGGACAGCTGCGTGGTCAGCAGGAGCCTGGGGATGGGATAAACAGGCTAAAAACCCCTTTAAAGTAGAGCGGTTGTTCTTACCAGCCATCATCAGGTATAGAATCTTCCCTTTCCACATGCTGCTACCAAAACATAACCAGTGCTAGGACAAAAGAGGGTACCTGGTGGCAGCTGCTTTTCAGACTCGTGCTCTGTTAAGAAGGAGCAAAAGGGTGGTTCTGTATTTCTAATATTAATCTCTTCTTGTGTTTCCTCCATCCAGCAACATCCGATCCTCCTGTAAAGCACAGCACTCCAGCAGCAGTACAGCAGCAACTAGCAATAGAAGAGGAGTTCTTTGCAGGTCAGCCAGAAAGTGTCACATAACAGTGTGTTAAATCATTAGCATTTAAATCACCTTCAGAGTACAGTGTAAACATAAAGTTTTTGAAGGGGTTGGAATAGTAGAAGTGTGAGTATGAGTCTGATCTTAACAATACAAACTTTGCTTGAGTGGCAGGGAAACGATGCCCATCTCGATGAGAGGCTTCACACTTAACACTTTCCAATGGAGTTGTTATACCTATTCAGTAAACCCTTTCCCTGAAGTGATACTGCACACAAACAGAACGTTTTGGGAGGGGGGGTGGCTTTTCTTAACGTAACCATGGCTATTTGGGTCACATTTACACCCCGATGCCTGGACGTTGCTCCAGTCCAGAGCACAAGGGGCAGTACCATTTCCCTGCTGTGCGCTGACGCAAGAGATGCTTTTACAGTTTAACTTTTTATAGTGGCCACCACTTGTAGGAAGAGGGTGGGCTGTCCCTGGAATTACCGTCGTTCCTGTAGTACAATACTGTCATCTTTGGTTGGGTCACTTTTTCATTCATTCTAGATGATCCTGAACTTTGGGACATTTCCTTGGAGACCATCGATCTTAAGATAATGGGTCACAAAATGGCAGACCCACCAGCTGGACACCAGACATCCGAAACACCCCGTGGACGTCACCAAATGACTACTCGTAACAGGACGCCTCACAGAATGAATTGCCACAAAGCCCCCGCTAGACCTGCACAGTTGCAGCCATCTGCTGCAACCGTGAGCCACCAGAGCTGTGCCAACCAGCACACCCCAGGTACGTGCTACCAAAAAAGTAACAGTTCTGTCTTAACAATGGCTCTCGGCTTTGAAAGCAGCACTGTTAGATTAGTAAATTGGAGTGGGAGAAACATCCTTCTTTCTTGGATCTGGCTGCAGATGCTGTAGTAGTGGGCTAGGTGAACCATCTGTTTTTTCCATCCAGCTGTCGTATCAAGGAAGAGCTAGAATTGAAGAGTACTTTTAGAGGCAGAAACAAAGCTTTAAGAATCTTCCATTTCTTGCTATCTCCCTGTTCAGCAGAGCGCAGCCCCCACAGGAGAAGTCAAAGCTTGAAGAAAAGGAGACTTGAACCTACGTAAGACACCTGATGGTATCCCCACCTCCATACTGCATTACCTCAGAAGACTGCAGTTGGCTGGTCAGATTACGTAAGGAAGTCTGTAATGCATTAATGGATTTTCCTGTATATTATGGTGAAGCAACACAGAAGAGTTTAATACAGCCAGCGAGAACTTTATGTACTTTTAGGTTATTACGTGTTTCAGATGCCTGCGTCTATAAACAAGCAAGCATTTGTGCTTCTGCAGCACTACACTTGTGGCTGTATTACAAGCTAACGTTACACGGAATTTGCCTGAAATGGTAACAGAATTAATCTTTAAAATGAGATGCAATCTATAGCTTCTTTCTCCATTAGCGTTGCGTTTCAGCATAAAGAATAGATGTTTTCAGTAAAATGGGGAGAGGGTGGGTTCTGGTCAGATGCCGAAGCCTACAAGCTGAGGGTGTGAAGCTGTGGCAGCGTCTGCCCTCCAGTGTGCAGCAGCCCTTCGCCCTGCGGCTGCACAAACAGGGTCAGAGCCCATTGCTCCTCCTCAGCATGTTCCTCAGCCGTGCAGGATCCCCGTGTGGTGTGGCAGCAGCAGCACCAACACATCCAGGCAGTCCAGCTGTGCCCGCGCACCCGGGCAGCACAGGGGCAGGAGCACGCTGGGACTTCCACTTCTGTTTTTAAATAAGCTTTCAACCCTTTTCAATATAAAAATAAACATGAAATTTGAAAAACAAGCCACACTTGTAGCTGTCCATGCCTCTATACCTTTTTCAAATGATGACAACTCAATTCCTGTTTAACAAGCTCAAAGAAGTGAACACATTCTGGCTGGTTACAAGTAGGAAGCCCAAGAGACCACCACCGTGTCTGCACAGCCTTGCGTTTGCTTTGGCTGGGCAACAGAAAACTTCAAGCAGGTTTTAAAGGTTAGAATAAAGCAACAGCTGTTCCGTCTAGTAGGGTCAAAGGAAGAATTTTTTAAGCACTACTTCAACCTGGAGTGAAAGGGGTTTTTTGTTGTATTGTAGAAATTGCAGTATTTTTGAGAAATGCAGTGCTGGAGACAAGGATGATACCAGATGACTTCAGAGTTGGAGCTGGCCCAGGAAAATTTACACAAGCTCTTTGATTAGTGCAACCCTGAAATCAATGTCAGACTTGAAACAGGAGCCTGTTCCTGCGCTTTGCCATCACTGCTCTATCTGACCAAGTCTCTTGAAGCAGTCTAAATGTCAATACGTTTGAAGTATTCAGCATTTACTCCTTTACCTTCACCATTTAATCCATCCTTTTTCCTTTAAGATCCTCTACTATCCACTTACCTCCTCAGCAGGACAAAGAACAAGGCCTGACTTCAGTACAGAGCGACAGGACAAATTATAATTAACTGTAATATATTACATCTAGCAAATAGTTTCACATTTCACTGTACTAGTTTCTCTCCAATTCGGTGCTGCCTTCGGAACAGCTCAGGGAAGAAATACGTACCACACGTTTTGAGTCATGCGCTCACTGTTGAAATCAGATACCTGTTAGAAAGGGAATGCACAGACATTCAGAATTACGGGATCCAGAGCTGCTCCAGACTGTTACAACAAAAAAAATTAAGTGTCTCGTGTAAACACAACTGCGTCAGCTTTCTTGACTTTTGTCAAGAAACAGTGCAAGAGTAAGTTCTAACAGTTCTAAGAGAAATCACAGCAATCGGCCTCTCAGGATTGGTCCCTTGGAAAAGGGCAGTAAAACTTACACTTGGACATTGTGGGTTTGGTGGGTTTTTTTCTCCTTTAAGGCCTTGAGCAGCGTGACTCATAACAGAAGCTGTTCTTAAAATGGAAAGAAATGCAGCAGCAATTAAGTGTTTAGAAATACCAAATAATTCCTGCGAGTCTGTTTGAGAATGACCCCGGTAAAGTAGTTCCGCTCTTTACTAGTACTGTGGCAAATTTGGGGATGGAATTCCTATTGTACGTCTACACTCAAGAGTTTCTCCTCTCCCCAGCGCAGCCCTGGCTCCCTTCCACCCCAGAGAGGAGGGCGAGGGACCCAACGGGAAAAGAGGAGTAGGACTTTTCCCTGTCCCGGACAGGGCCTGCCCCAGGCCTTGCAGCACACCCTGCTTGGGCTTCACTGCCGAAGGGCAGCACAGAGCCCCCGCTCAGCCGCCTCCACCCCTGCTTCAAACAGGGAGAGGCACCAACAAGTTCTTGACTGTCACAACGGAGCGCGTTTCTCTGTTCGGTCACTTCTTGACAGTCTTGGCCATAAAAGCAATCGCATGGCTCACGTTACCCCGCGCACCTTCTCCCAGTCCCATAGGCCCCTCCTCTCATAGAGAAGATCCATTCCATGAGTTATTCTTTCTAGTAGCCAGTTTAGAGTATTCTATTAAAAGGCTCATTATCAATCACTGCTTTTGAGAAGTTAATGGTCACATTAAATTGGGTTTCTTGTACTTTCCTGTGATAAACTGATAAATTGGGTTAATCACTCCAGGAAGAGGACGGGGAGGCTGGAACCTGCTGTTCAACAAGAAAACCCACGGCTCAACAAAAGCGGGTTTGGTTTATTTGAATGACTTCATTAAATAATTCTACAAAGGTAACAAATCGCAGCACAAAGCGCAATCATACAAGAAGCGCAGTGCCTGGGTTTAGTGCAAAACATACAACTAACTACAGCCAGGGAAGCCCAAAGTTTCAATTCATTTTATTTTTTTTATTTTTTTATTGGTTTTTTTTTTTTACAGTGTACATTGTTAAATAATGTAAAGAAAACGCTTGTAATTCAGAAACAGATTTTATGTGGAAAAAGATACTCAAAGTGTAATATTAAACAAAATAATTTAACAGTTCAGTAGCATTAGTTTATTCCTCTAGACTTCAGTTATTCATCCACAGGAGGGGGGGGAGGGGAAATAAATCAATGGTAAATAAAACCAGTTCTTGCATAACATTAAGTGAAAAAACGACCTCAAACTTATTAGATCAAAATTAAATAACCACGTGCTGCATCCAGCTGATTGGTTCCCCTTGTCACAAACACTCCCCTTGTTTCGTTACTGCCCCGGGTTTGTCACCGCTCCCATCTCCAGAGCTCCCCTCTCCCCTGGCGCTGGGTGCTGGGGAAACCTCCCCACACCCCTTCAGAGGGAAGGGACACCCCCCGCCCTTGCTTCCTCCCCGCCTTCCACCACACCATGAGCCTCCTCTCTCATTCTGCGCTTCAGTTACAAATAAACCTCCCAAAAATCTGTGGAACTGGGAGCCCCCCACTGCCTCGACACTACCTTTTCCCCCTCGGGTGCTGGTTCGTCTCCAGCCTGTAAAATAAGTGACAGGAAAGGAACAGATATTGCGCCTTTCTTTATAAAAATAAAAGTGTGAGAACATCCGCAGACAGAAAAACTCCCTGTTAAGGCTCCACAGGGGAACAGCCCTCCCAGAAAAAACAAAACAACAAAGAAACAAACATTCAGGCAAGTAACATCTCTGTGGTGCACCAGCTTCCGGGGTACCCGTGAGCTGCTCCCAAGTACCCGGCAGCTGCTCTCTCTTCCCGCACAGCTTTTCACAGCACTACATAAATACTGGCTGGTATTATTTTTTACGTTGAAGAGGAAACCAGTATTATTTATTTTTCTTTTTTTAAATATGAAAAGGGAGAATGACCAAAGCAGAAGGTACAGTACAGTTACTGAGGGGTGACAGATAGTTACAGTCCTGGTACCAGCTTGAAATTTGTCAGAGTGAACAAAATCGTAAATCCTCCAAATGAGAGAGGAAACTTCTTGATGCCGGCTGTTTCAAGTACATCCATTGCCGGCAATGGACGTTGCACCAGGACAGTCTATTCCTGGCTTAAATGGATTTTACCAAAAAAAAAAAAAAAAGAAAAAAGAAAAAGGTAAGAAAAGCAATCCCAGCAGACGAGCCCACGCCAATGAGCAATGGCACCTCTCCCTCAAGCCACATCCTGACCAAACATCTTAACCACTTCGCTGGTGGAGTCAAACTGCATCTTAAGTTGGGCCTTTCCCAAAGATACACATTCCCGCCAGCCTCTCTCCCTTTCTGATCCTGCCTCCGTAGACAATATTGGTTAGTCTCGTTTTAGCTTCACCCACAACCCTCCGTTTCCCACCCCCACCTGGCCCCTGTCACACCAGCAACTTCAGATCTGCCCGCCTGGACAAGTTTCCCCAACACGCAGAACGTTGTTCCACAACCCGCTGCCTCAATGACTCCCCACCCCCCCCTTCCACGCACCTACTCTAAACGGTAACGGTAGCGCTAAAGAAACTCCAACGTCCCACCAGTCACCAGGGACGAATCGTCCCTCCTCCTCTGAACTTGCCCTCTGTCCACCTGGGGGTCTGCTGGGAAGACGATGCTAACTGCAGAAGCAATAGAAGTCCAAGGCACTAAAATATCCAGCAAGCATACTGGGAGAACAGACAAGTATTCAAGTACATTAATTTATACAATTTTACATTCACATTTATTTATCTAATACAATGAAAATACAAAGGAAAAAGTTAAAGTGTCTCCAATAAGTATAAGGATATAGCTAGCTTTTTTTCCCCATTTTTTCTTTTTAACTTTTTTAACCCTCTATATTCCACTCATTTTTAAACTACTGTTGTCCAACAACATTTATATATCACAGTGTTTCCACATCAAAACTGATGGTAAGTACATGTCCGCAGGGAACTTTTAAAAATTTTTAAACAATTTAAATTGCTCTAATGCTGCAGTCAAAGCTGTTAATATCTTACTTAAAGCAGTAATGACCTATCAAGCACGGGCTGCACTGCAAGTCCATTCGTGTGCCCCGTCATTTCGGAGCCAGGTACGATTGACTGGGGAGAGGGAGAGGAGGGGGATTCGGACAGCTTTTCTCCTGGTCTTGGTTCTTCAGGGAGAGATGAGAAGCGTGCTAAAGCCTCATGCTAGGACCCAGCTCTCCCACCTCAACACGTGCGGATTCAGCCTCAAACCAGAGAGAAATTTTACAGCGAGACCGCATTAACTGACCCCGTGACTTCTCTTCACAGCTCTTGTTCCACACAAGAGCGGAACCCCTCGGTCAAAAGCACTGTCCCATCATAAGGATGCCGATCATCCTCCTCCCCGCCCTTAAAAGCGTGTGGGGAAACTCCCTTCACAGAGAGCTGACAGCAATGGTTGGAAAAGAGAAAATTCATTCCCAGTCTGGCAAGCTACCAGTTCATTGCAGCACTAGGAGTTGATACAGGGCCCCATCTCCCTCCCCATGTCCTGTCCCGAGGTCTAGCCAGCACGGTCTCCCAGGCGCAGCTAAGTGGTCCGCAGGTTGGAGCCTGGAGGGTTGCTGATCGATTTTTGCAAATTGCTGATGTTGAAGCTTTGCAAAGACGCGGCACCTACGGGCTGGAACTGGCCGAGCGGTGGTTGCGCTGGACCACCCGTCCCGCTCCATGGAGCGGCAAAAGAGGCTGCTGGATAACCGTACTGCTGCGGAGGGCACATGGCCTTTGTGAAGGGACCTAAAGAGGTAGCTGATGATGCAGAGATGGGCGTAGCACCCAGGGAAGATGTCATAGAGATACAGAGCTGACCCGGCGCCGAGAATTTTCTTGCCATTCCAGGGCCCTGAAAGAAAACCCAACCCCCAAGAAGAGTTAGGCAACCGTGCTTAAAAACCACAGCCTCACCCCTTGGTCCACAAGCCGTTCCCAATGGATGTTTACAGGAACACACCACGCTCCTGCTCTTTAGTTATCCTTTCCCCTTCCGCAGCAGGTGACACAATCCTGCACGTAAAAGGTACAGCCCACAGTTTTCTTGAGCAGTTGTCCAAGCTACACAGCAACTGTCCTCTAGCTGCATTTGACACCCTGATGAGATAGCAACGACACTGACAGTTTCTTACCATAAACATTCACGGGTTACATCTTACCTCATAGTTGCTATGTCCTTTGCCAACTTTCTTGCCAGACAGGTTCATGGCATCTCGGGCCCAGTTATCTACCAGCTTGTGCAGGTCATCTGTGAAAGTCCCTTTCCGGCTTGAGGCAAGAGCAGCAGGCTGAGACTGGGGCGCTTGGCTGTTCACTGTAGCCCCGACTGTGTTAGTGCTGCTGGTCCCTACAAATACAAAAAACCAGGAATCAACACTTAGGTTAAAGATCATCTTTCTCTAGTAAATGTAAGAAATTGTGGTAATGGTACATCAATAGAGAGCCAGTTAAAAGTGCCATGCAGATTAATTCTAAGTTTCAATTCCAGGACACACTGAAGTGGGAACTGCAAGGACTCCTACAGGCATTTTCTCAGATTTAGAGTATTCGACAGATATGTTCACTTTTCAAGAAGTGCTGCAAGTAGTCATCTTAAGAGGGGAATGGTAGCAGCCTACAGGTCTTTGTAGGGGAAAAAGATTAGATTTCAGCACTGAATGACAGTACGGTCATGTCATTTTCTCATCCTACACCTTTTAATTAGCAGCAACCACTATCGACACAAGTCAGTTCCACCTTGGAGGACAATGCTGGATGCTGAGTAAGGAGCAGTACAATCAGCATCACCAGCTGCTCTGTAGCAAATTATCTCCACTTTGTAAAACAAAGAGGAAAAAAACCACCCAGATTACACAAAAAAGCCACAGTGAGAAACAGCAACTGTTGGTTCCAATACTGCCATACTTATGTTCTTGACGATAACCAGATGGGACTGTCTTCATCCACCAAACAGCCAGGATCAGCAGGGGAAGTCTGCACTGCATTAAATTTTTGCTTTTTGCCTCTGAAAGCATTTTTTTGCCATTACGTTCAGATTTCCTATGTCAGAAGAACAGGCATTTCAGATGCAAACAACCAATGCAGCTAAAAGAAGGCAGAAATGAGAGTAGTTCCTCGGACACGCTTTGACAAGTTTGCCCTATTCATCGGGCTGATTGTAAGAACACAAAAAACCCTTCACATACACACCAGGCTTTGGTTCTGATAGAACATTTGCTGAACGTTATCCTGCAGGAAAAAAAAAAAACAAATCTAGAAGCTTTGTTTTGGATAGCCTCACTGTCCCCCTCACACTTATAAACAAGCAACTGCACTCATATTTAAGTCTTTCAAAGGCAGACCTCACAGCAGGAATCAAAGAAACTGTATATTATCAAGTATCCTAAAATTCCCAGCAGTCTTGCCAAGTATCCTCATTAACAGATGTGGAAGCGATGGTTAACTACTAGGGCAGGCTTTTCTGAAGGACGTGGTAAAGGCAGAACGAGTCTACTTTTCTCAAATCCTTTTAGTACAAAGCCCAACAACAATGTAAGAATCTGGCCACTGCAGTGCTGAACCCAGCACTCCCTCCAAGCACACATCCTCGCCTACTTGGTTCTCAAAGTTCCTCAAACATTTCTACCCGCTCACTTGGAAGACTGCAATTGGGAAATCCAAGAAAGCCCGAGTTTATGGCAGACATTTCTGAAGAAAACTCATTAAAAGCAGAACATCAAAGATGCCAGCAATGAAAATCATCTCTCTATTGCAAAGGCCGAATGACGGAGTCACTGCCTCTTGCCTGACAGCAACTTCACCTGTTCCGCTTTCTCTGGCTATCAGCCACGTTCCTTGCAACCACCGTTATCAAAAAAAGAACTGGCTCCAAACCCCTGCAGGAATGTTTCGTATTGAGGAGTGAATTAGGAAGGTGACGTACTTACTATGCAGGACAAATAAGCAAAGTGTTACTGCCTCTAGTAGTGCTGAGGAGGGAAGGATACGTATCCCTCCCACCAGGTCCAGCTCAAGCATGGAAGTGGTTCCCGGTCTAGGTGCCCACAGGTGGGGCAGCAGTTGTTACAGGCAGGCAGACACATGCAACACTACACACGGAAAAGAAAGAATAAGGTTCCCTGACCAGGGGGTGCAGCTGCAGCTCAGAGGAACAGTATTAGAAACACTCTGTAAGGCGGCGAGGAAAATCTACAGTGAAATAACATGAACCTTAAGCATGCATCACGGGTAAAGGGCTCAGAACACAGTTATTAAATAAGAGCAATGGCGTGAAAGGTGAAATTAAAGACAAATGAGGCTAAAGCAACAAAGAGGTACTTGGTGGAGCTGCCAAAAACCAGTAACAGTCACATTCCACCATGAGGGTTCATGCAGGGATTGACACACTCGCTTTCATCCTCTTCAGATGGCCAGTATCTGCTTTTGACATGTCACACTTCCACTTTAATCAGTGAGCGCACAGCTTACAACCCAGGATCCTGGACCTCTGCTGGAGAGCTTCCTCAGGCCACAGAGGGGAGGGAATTAATCAAGGTATATACGCTATAGTGCGTTCATCTGCAGACGGGAAAGATCGTTTAGGAAAGTTTGAGTGTTTTGAAAAGGACTAGATTGGTTCAGGGTGGGAAAGGTGGGAGGTTGCCAGAGCTTTGTCTCCAGAAGTGATTTTGCTAGGGAGCTCCTGTTTCAGGTCGCAGACAGAGGCGGACCAGCCTACACCATTGCAGGTGCGCTATACAATTACTAAAGCTCCCATGTAACGTCAATTTTAAAAATGACTTCTCAGGAATTTCACATTTTAGCTCTGAGGTAGTCACCGCCTGCAGAAACTGCCATCCAGAAGAGTCTGAAGAGGAAGTGCTTCAACTTATAGCATTCAGTGGAAACAACCCCCCACATTCCTGCTCGGTCACAGCAGCCGTCCCCAGTTCTGCTCTGACATGAAGGATCTGAAGTGAAACAAGCTTCTCCCTCTCCAGCCTGCTACCTATAATGCCTTCATTCTGCCCTTTTATTTTTTCCCCCATAAGCCAGCAGTCAAAAGACACCTTTAAAACAATCTTAAGTGACATGAGCGCACACAGGCTTTTCTAAACTTCTCTTGCTTTGGGAGACACGCTGGAGAGCTCTGATGGCTTACGCTTACTCTTTTAAAATGTTGAAGGAGCGTCTGCAATTGGATCCGTCACTAAGGTGGGAAGCCCCATCAGATCTGTAGACAAACCAGCTGCTCAGAGGTACAATTCCAGCACATTACAGCGAGCAACTGACCCTGATGCTCAATTCGCTCTCGTTAGCGATGAGCAAAGAGTAACACAGTGAAGGTGAGGTTCTGCCTGCCTCCACTTGTCTGCAAGGGTAGTAGCCAGACTGTTCAATATACCAACGACAGAGTACACATTAGAGGGCATAACATAGACAGACAGATGCTGTGCTGGAGACAGAGTCAGGGAGGTAAGGCTTCAGTGACCAGAAAAAGCTGATGAATAGCTTTACAATCAGGAATCGGAGATAACAGAAATAAGATAATTACTACAGAGCTGGTTGCAAGGACAGACTTTTTTCACCATCTTCCCTGAAGCACAAAGAGAGAGTAATTTGTTAAAGATAAGAGAAACAGTGAGAAATGTTTAGTATCAGCAAACAATACAAAAAGCTTGGTGAGAAACAGAGGACACGGCACAGCAGGGCTCCTGTAGTCACCACTGGGACATTCTAGGAAAAACCCCAAAGACTGGTCTGACAGTTGAATCAGCTGTACTTTGAGAAAGAGAAGAGGCCCAGCCTCCTACATATGTTCTTCAGAATTCCCAAACCATCCTGAAGAATGTCAGGAGACATTACTGTCAAAACTGGCTGTTATCACATAAGGAAAAGCAAATACATGTTCCATTTTTGTCAGGACACAGGAAGCATTTTACAACTATCAAAGTTCAACCGGTTTACAACATGAAAAAGATTTATTTGATAGGTCAAGTGCTTTTGTTTGCCACCCTGTTTTCTCAGATCCGTGGAATAGTTCAGACATTCCCTGCCAAGCTGTATCACTCTGTTTCTCCAGCTGCACATTTAAAAGCATCAATTACTGCACTGTTTCCTCAACACCGCTGATTCTAACCCAGCATCTTCTCCAGTTGTCACTGTCCACAACAGTCTGCAAGAGCATTTCAAGGACAAGACTCCAGGAAGCAAGCGACCTGCAATAAGCCAAATGCCAGGCCAAGCTGCGCCATGCCTTTACAAGTATTACCTGCTTTTACAGGACAGCTACAACACACTTTTCGAAAAGAATCCATTTCTCTTAGCACCAGTCCCATAAGCAGGAGATATACATGCCGAAGTACTCCCATAGTAAGACGATGGTCAATTTGCAGCAAGCTAAGGCCTTCTAAATAAACGATAATCTCATATATTCGGTTCATTGGCAATTCTAGAAAGGAATGGCTGTTCTTTATATTCCCTATGCCAAAAGAGGACAGGCCAGACTAAAGATGATTTTAGAGTCAGCTTTGGTAAGAATTTAACTTCTTCCAAGAAAGGAGCCATAAATCTTGAGATTGCAGATGTCAGTTAGCGCACATCTGCACATTAGTATACCTAGCAAAAAAAAAAACCCCTAAAACATTTAAAGCTGCTCAATTTGAAAAATTAAATGCCAATTAGTACTTGCATTCACAAATCCAATGAAGTGGGATAGAGGTATCATTGCAAAACTGAACAGCCAGGAAAAAAAGTGTCCCCTCCTTCCGACTCACTCCTTTCTCAGAGGATGGAGCCGGTGGCATTGCAGCTGTCTCTGCAGAAGGTCAGGCCTAGTTCCACCGCACAGCTCTCCGGCTCAGCCATGCTACTGCCAACTGTAGCGAGACAGATGCGTGGCACCGTCACGCAGTGCAGCAACTGAAGGTCTCTTCACAGCACTTAAAGATTTCTCATATCAAGTCATTCCAGAGGGTGGGAAACAAATGTCGGACATTTAAAGGGTCCAGCCAGCAGAAGCAGCACAGGAGATGTTGCAGCACTCCCAATAAAAAGCATCACATCAGCAGCCTCGGCTCAAGCGTATCATTACTTCAATCACATCAGAAGTTTGAGGCTCTCTTGTAAATCTGCCCTAGCGTAAGTACAAAGGAGTGTGAAAAGGGCTGCGAGGTAACTCGTGAGGGTTGATAGGATGTCTGAAGATGTCTATTTACCCACCTTTACTGCTATTTGTTGCACATTTAGTGCATCTCCAATTCGCAATAAGAACTTCTAAACCTGGGCCCATTAGTAGATAAGGATCTTTTGAGTTTGCCTGCCGATATTCTCAAAGTATTTTTAAAAACCTCAACACTTCAATCTTTAACTATCCATCTGCTAATGAACATAAGTAGTCAATATAACTGCCTACAGGTGGTATCAATGCCTCTGTAATCAGCTCTAGTGCTGAGAACACACAAAAAGACACATCCAACTTGCACAATAAGTATACTGCTGGAGGAATTCAATGTATTCCCCCCCCATCGGTTACAGTAGTGTCTAACAAAGGAATAATCTGGAAAACAAATCTTTCTCGCTGTTCCACTAGAAAGACCACCTCCCCTCCAAGCCTCATGTCAGCTAACATTGCTGAAGCCTAATTACTAAGGCAGGCCAAAAGAAAATGCCTGTGCACCCACAACTTGCTAACTCTCCCCAGTTTCTGTCATTTCACTGAACTGTCCTGAAAAAGTTTCCACCAAAAGCTTAGATAAAATGAGTGCTTGTTATTGCGAGTTTAACAACAGAGAATATCTAACACGAGAACCCAAACTTCTAAAGGTGTGCTAAGAGCAGCTCAGCTGAGCCATGGGATGGGAGGGAATACAAGGTGGTAGATGAGAATGGGCTGCATGAAACAGATCCAAGCAGCAGAAAAAAAAAAAACCAACAAAAAACAAAAAAGACAAAACAAAAAACAGACAAGGAAGGAGTAAAGGTGTTACACACAAAGAGCCAAGCAGGGCGTACTCAGAAATCGGGTCCTCCTGCCACCAGGCTTGAACGTCACTCTCTCAGATGCACAGTTAAACTTCGCACAGCCTGTGAGAAAACAAAAACGGGAAGAACAGAGAAAGGAGGGGAGAAGGGACAGAAACACCACTACAAGATGTTAGCAACTTGAGGTTGGAAGGGTGAAATGCATTAACATGACACACAAGAATAAGCCTCAAAGTGTGAACCAAAGAGTGTGTAGACAATATACGGAGTGAAGAGACTCCATCCAATACCTCCAGACATTAGGCCAAGTTTGCAGTGCTACTCTCCAGTACATAACCCAAAAGTAAGGTTGCAATCTAGAGGAAAACCAAATCATGGCAAAAGTATCCAATTATAAAAGGTACTGCACAACTATAGATACAGGGAGATGATTCAAGCAGCTCCAAAATACTTGAAACAGTTGATGACAAAAACCTCTATAGAAAATTCTTCCAAAAAGTCTGTTTCCATTTTCTGTCTGTACTTCTCCAATTTCAGCAAAAATATTCATTAGAATTGATATGTTCAATCAGTCTATGGCAAAGCTTTTCAAAAAGATGTTCAAGGGGGGGAAAAAAAAAACCTGCAACAGCTAAGTTCAGAAAAGTAAAAGAATCAAGCTACAGGCTATCATCCCCCAAATGAATGGCAAGCAAAAAAGCCCTCCCTACCAAATAAATCAGAGCTGTGTCTGAGAAATTATTTGATAACATACTAACTAATAACAATCAATCCACGACTTGAGTAAATGAACCATTTAGTATTCCTACCATTCCATCCTCCTACGCTAACTCTCCCTTCCAGGATAATTCTTTAACTCACAATAGCACATCATCAGCCTATTTTACCTTTTATTGTTAACAATTCCATCGGCAGAAACAGCCAAAACAGTCTGGAAGTCTAGAAGGACTCTGAGTCTTCAGAAATTTCCTACCATTTCAATTATGTTAACTCCAAAGCTCTTCTGCATCCCCTTCCCCAAATTCATCTGTCCCCTCCTCCCTTCAGCCAACACCTCTCCCCCATGTCAGCAGAACATTGCTTGCCACCACCATACTGCACTCTTTGTCTTCTCCTTGATGCTTTCATTACAGCAGACAGGGCCATGTGCTATATATTCACTACTTCAACCTCTACACTTCACTTATGTGAGAAGGTAGAAATCTAGTTGCAAAAAAAAAAAAAAAAACAACACACACCCATATCAGCCTCCACGCATAGCCTGGAGACCACCAATATATTGTATGTTATGTATTAAAAATGAAGTGTCATCAAGTTGATCATTCCTTCACCAGTAACCAAGGTGCAAGTCTCAACACTAATTCCATTTAAAGTCTTACCTTGGCCTGGTGCAGAAAGGCTTGGTACTGAAAGGGCACCATCACTGGTAAAGGCAGAGTAGAGATTTTCGCTAGAAGGTGAAGGTTTGAGGGGCTGTAACAATTGGTTCTGCCCAGTCTCTGGCACACTACCAGGAGGATGAAGAGTCTGCTGTGGGGGCAAGACTGACGGTGCACTTTGAGCTGACAGATTGCCTAGAGGAAGAAGGAAGGCAAGAAGTTGTTCAACATTTCAGTTTCCCCTCATCATCTTTGAAGCTTCTGTCATTGTTCCCAAGGAACAGGAGAAAAAAAAAAAAACACAGAGGAAAGTTAGTCTGGAATGTTTACTAGGAGTGAAGTCGCTACCAAGTAACTCAATCAGTTGAGGCAGTGATTACAGTAGTGACACAAGAAAAAATGCTGTGATGGGAGGGGGAAAAAAAAGGGTATCATCCTCTGGTCAAGCATGACAATCCAGGCAACAGAGGGGGGGGAACTACTCCAGTTTCTGAGGAAGCAGTAAGACAAAAAAAAAATTCTTATTTACTTAAATTTTCAGGCAACTCTGTGCTAGCTCACCATCATATGCTCACACATAGCTCTCCTATCATATGACAAAACAGAATTGAGCAGACAGGGTGACTGGATACAGAAATTGCAGCATGACGTGGAATTACCAAAGTGAATGTGCAGGAAGCAGTAACAAATATTCCTGCTCAGAGTCCTGGCCCTCCAATATTGTTTACTCAATGCTACAGGATTTGAGAGACATCTACAGTTACCCAGCAAGCATCTGACACCCATGTCATTCAAACAGTAAACAGAACTATTTTTCTGAGTTCTGTTTATTGTAAAAATTTTTAGTAAGAAAGGAAGCCTTGACAATTGAAACTGTTTCTCAATTTCTAAGTACAAAAACCAATGCAAATCCACTAGAAAAAAAAAATCACTACTTCAACATTCACCAATTATGTCTAAGTTTCTGAAGTAGAAGGACACTGATAGTACCATGCTTTAGTACTACTAAAGTAGAAAAAAAAATGCCTCTGAAGATGACTGAAGAGACCAGCCCCATTCTGCAAAAATCAGTTTCAGAAGGCAACAAGAGCAGTTTATCTTAAAAAAAGCAAAAGATTAAGAAATAAATCACAGTTTTCCCCCCACACTGTAAAATTTACACTGGTCTTATCAGAGCCCTACAACTAATCTCTAAAAAACACAAATCACAACTTTAAAACTGCTCTTACAGAACAATGTAACAGCATCTTTCACAAGATTACAAAAGCCAGAAGCAAGACCAAATACCAAAAGCAATTTCAAAAATGATGTAGTAATCCAGGCGGTGGAGGAACTGGGACACACACACACCCACCCCCTCCAAAAGACAAGGCGGAGCGACGGAGACACAGACATAGATCTAAGAATGAGAGATGGTACCTTGTCTGTTTTATCTACTCAAAAAAATTGAAGAGAGTCTTACCTGATAGCTGAGGACTCTTATTTCCCTGGGAGCTGCTACGACTGGACTTGCTGCTTTTTCCTTTAGTAGGTCGTCTCCTCCTTCCAGAAAGGGGTGCAGCTGGGGGAATAATTACTGCAGGTGGGGCCTTTCCCAATTTCATGTATAGTGACTCAATCTCCTGCTTCTGGCGGCTCTGCAGCTCCTGGATCTCTTTAAGGTGCCTAACAAGTTACAAGAGAGCATGACTTACAAAAATTGTATGTATATGCACGCACGCATACAGTCCTTCCCCTCCAGTCAAGCTTGACTAGGTCCTTTGGTCAAACTCCCATTAACATTTAAGAAAGGAGGAAATAAATCTTTTCCACAAATAAACACCAAATGCACATGGCAGACCCTTGCCATTTTCCATTCTGCCCTAACCCTGGCTAGAATTCCAACACAAAGTTCCCAACATTGTAATCATAATACCAGGATAAACGGAAGTACAAACAACAACATACATCTACTGTAGAAGATCAAATCATTCAGCATTAAAATGCTACAGGAACAGCTAGATTACTCATTCTCTGAGACATATGGCATTGGAGATTTCTACATTTGTATTTCCTCAGGTTTTCAGAGCAGTTGCATACACAAGATTTAAAATTGCTAGCTGCCCTAAGAAGTGTTCAACCTCCAGTATAAATAAATCAGTAGATCACGTTGCTTGACTTTAATTTTTTTCTAAGGCAACAAGGATTCTTCAGAAAAGAGACCCATTAGATGTGCCATAAGTGCATATTAGAAATGCAGAGAGTTGAGTGTCATTTTCAAATGAGACACCACTATTCCCACTATTAAACTTCAGTGATATGCAAAAGCTTCTATACATCTGCAGTCTTATCCACAGTGCAGCAATCAATCTACATATAGACACATGCAACAAGGTTACAGGACAGAAAATGAAGCACAGCAAACATGTATATACCTTTTTTGTTATAATTATGTACTGCTTTCCCACTACAGAATCTTACTTCCCACATAAACACTGACACCAGGTCCTGGTGACTGACACCACCTGGTGTCCAGGTGAAAAGTAAAGTACAGATGAAATTCATATTAATCCTGTTACTTGTATTTCGCATAAAACCACAAGGAAAAAAAGCCTTACTTCTCCCGTAACCGACGGAGTTCCAATTTCAAGTCTTCATCTTCAATATCAGACTCATTGTCACTGCTCATGTAGGAAGAGTTGAATGAGTTGCTAAGGCTCTGAACAGGGAGGCTGATCTTCGACCCCAGGGGCTGGAGGGAGTCTGGGCTCCCTGAACCATCATCCAAATCCTTAGCCATCCCACTCAGGAAGGCAGCCTCCGGTTCTGAGGATGGACCGTTCATGTGGGGGGACTGCCTTGACTCCAACTCTTTCTTCGGAGTTGCAGCTGAAGAAGCAACTTGTTCCAAGTCCACAGAGAGAGGAAGAGTCATTGGCTCTTTCTCCGCACAGCTGACCTCATCCTGAGTCTTTGACACCGAAAAGCGCCCCACTTGATCCGTTGTTGTTGTTACCTGAAAGCGCCCGACCTTAGTAGGCTGACCAACATCTGCCGGTAATTGCAGCACAGGAACTGTCTGAGGAATGCCATCTACCACATCCAAAGAGGAGTCAGTGACAGCCTCACTTTTCCGACTGCCAGACTGCTTTACCAGCGTACTCTCTGGGCTACTGCCAGAAAGAGATGAAGAATCAGCGGAGGTGGTTTCAAACTGCACCGGCTTAGTTTCAGGTTTGTCACCCTCTTTTAGCACATCATCCACAGCCACGGATACCTAGAATAGAAATGCAATCACGCAGACTTTCTTAGTTCTTCCTTAACATGATGCTTTTATTTACCTTAGGAGTAAAATGAGGTGCCTTTAAGGGGAAAATAACCAGTTTCCTTGGTATGCCACAAAGCAAACTACTGCTTCCCTCTAAGCAACTCGCTCCCACACAAAATAGTACTTTTTAAGTGATCTGGAGGATTAACTCCAAGAGACATAACCGATTCAGAGGAGACTTCCTTCACAAGCAGGACCTAATACAGTGAACATCCGAGCACTGTTAGCCAAAAAGCAGCTAGTATTAAAGACCAAGGCCAACAGTTACACAGCTAAGGTCTGTAATGATGAAGTGCTGTATCCACAATTCTAGACCTGCAATTTCTGCCCGGAATGAAAACAGCATCTGCACAAAGCACTGCATTCACAAGCTCAACAGGGAGATTTTCTCCCAACAGGAAAGCCTGCCATGAGGCAGACAGAGCTGGGACTACCCAGGGACTGCTCAGCAAAGATCCTCTATTAACAACCAAATCAGTTTAACATCTCCTACCTGAAACCGTCCCATCTTAAGAACCCCGGCTCCTGCTGCGGTAGCCATAGCACTGCTCTCTCCACCGCTTGATGCTGAAGCTAAGGAAAAGGAGAATGCGATTAAGAAGAAAACGAGCAACAAATTATTTGAACTCCAAGCATTTCTTTTTGTCTACTTCAAACCCAACTACCAGTTAATTCCTTTGGATTCATGGAACCCAATCTATTTTTTCAACTTTACTATATAGAATATCAAACTACAATGTTGAAATCAAGTATTTTTCTATAAAGTTTCACTGCACAGTACACTTGCTAAAAGTGTACTTTTAGATAACAGTAGAAAAAGCACATTGATTTCAAACAGGGATGTGAAATAGCCAAAGAATTAAAAAACAGAACTGAAATTTATGTAAGAAAAAGCTTATTTTAATTCAATACCCACACCGACAACCTAAACTTCACAAACACTGGGGACAATTCATTAAAAAAAAAAGTAGTAAAGTAGTAAGTTCAAGAAATGCTATAAACCACACTTATTCAAAGCAGACTATCTGAAGCTTTCAGAGCTGGATTCTTAGGTGTCAGCTCCTCATTTTGTTGTTGCATGCACTGGCAGTATAAGGTTACAAAGCTGAGAAATAACATTCTATTTTTACATCAGTTCTATTGGACAGCTTGCCGTTGTTTATTAAGCAACTTCTCAGTTTGTTTACTTTTACCTTCTAAACTTTAGCAGGCAAAAACCAACTCATTTTCTAGCAGACAAACGAGTTCTACAGTATAGTTCACTACTGACATACCAAAATGGGAATATTTATTTTCCTCCTGGTTTTATTAGCTTTTGAAGGTTTGTCATTGAACTTCAGAGGCACATGCAAGTTAAATAATGTTTACTAGATAGTTCAGAAATAGTTTTAGTACCACATTAACAGTTTATTTTAAAAGAAGATGACTTCTAAAATTAAAACAGTTAGGAAAATACTGACAGGAAAGTCTCAGGCTATTTTGCCAGTTGTTGGGGGTCCCCATCCCCCCCCCCCCCCCAGTTGAACTCATCTAGATTTAAAAGTCACTGATCATTCAGAGTTCAATTGCTGATCATCCAAGTCAACCTTCAGTTGTTCCAAAGCAGCTAGAAGGGAGCCTGGTTTTCCTACTACCTTTCTTAATCTTTTAGTAGTTTAGCCTTCATTTCTCTATTTAAATAGAAAGGAAACACTTTCAGGTTAGGAAGAGGTATCCATATAGAACACGGCATGATAACGCAAAATGAGAAGTCTTACTGTTGTTGCCAAGAACATAACACAAGACAGAAAACAGTTCCTTCAAATCCTGAAGCTGTACCTTAGCAGCATACTGCAAATTCTTTGCAAGTCTTAATGCAGCATTTTGGACATCTTTAAATCCTAAATGAGTTGCTATAATATGCATACATCATTCCCCTCTCCTGTCCTACAGTGGAAAATTTCATTGTAGTTACTAAAAACTAGTATGATCCTCAAGAAATTGCCATTGTATGACTTACTAAAAAACACTATGTCCTTCCAAATTGCTAATCTGTTCAATTTTGGATTATGTCTCCATGCTTAGGAAACCATCTAAAACAATCAAGGTTGTCTTACCATCCTTCAGAGACTGTGTTGCTGTGGACACCAGCCCGGTAACCGTTGTAGATGCCACTGAGGGCACAGACTACAGATTCGAGGGGGAAAACAAAAACAAAATTAAATTAAAAGAATCAGCAGTTTGATTGAATGCCAACAAATCCACCATACTGCATATTACATAATCTCTTATTTTCCACCAGAGTCAAAGCATGACCCACAACAAGACGAATGCAAGCGTTTTTAACCCCCAAAGCAAGCAACATCAGCAGGAGATTTTGCATGTCTTGTGACCCCAAGGCTGTCAGCAGAACATCACCTTTTGCTCTGCAGAAGTAATGCATAAGTAGCCACTTGGAGATCAACGTCAATCATTACCTTCATTTTGTATTTAAGTTTATTATTCTAGCCTTTTAAAATATCAGATCCACTCTTTAAACAACCCTCCCAAATTAAGACTGACAGATTACATACTGCTTGTTTTAGTGCTCTTTCCCCTTATTCCACTGTTACTTCCCCTTCTAGTTTGGTGACATTAATGATATCATCAGAAAAGCTGGATTAAGAAACTAACATCAAAACCAGCCTCAGGAAGTACATAATCTATTGCAACATACAGATTTTTCCTAATTTGGTTGACTCAGTCCCACAAACTGGAAGGTGACTCTTCATTTCTATTTTTAAAAGTCTGAAGACTAGTGTAGCGATATTAAAGGCAGTGACCCAAGAGCACGACTTTGAGAAAACAGTGAAGTTTTTCAAGACTACTAAACTGCCAACATTGCAAACATACACAGGCAGGAGCAGATGTCACTGGAACGGTCTCTGGACTAAGGGTTCTTCTCAGTTTAGCATCCAGATCTTCCAGTGGCTGCTGGGACTGATGAGAAAGGAAAGAATAAACAGCTGTCCCAGCTCAGGGGAAATACATCACATTAGAGAAACAGCCTTATTCAATACTAAAATCTAAAGCAGTCAGTACAGCTTCCACATTTCTATCGTGTTCTACTTGTACACATTTAACACGTACAGCACAGTAAGACTGGAAGCAATCTAAGCAACACACTTGGTAAAAAACAGAGGAGCAGCATCAACTGGAACTTCTCTTTTTCATGAAGTCATTCCCGCTCTTAAGAACTGAGCAAAAATGCTGCAAACCTCCAAGTTCTACATTTTTTGGTTGGAGGGTCACAGAGGTAATTTGTATTATGGATTATCTAAACCTTGAAGAAAGTCAATTAGAAAAAAAAATCATAGAAAAATTCAAAAAGATGCCCATAATTTCAAAAGCAAGCATGGATAAAGCAAGATTGATGATAACACAGATTTTAAAAATAAAATAAAAACACCCCACAACACTTACAAGTTCCCTCAGACAAGCTATCATCTGGATGGATTGATGAAGAGGAAGAAGGGAGAGGGGCAGATTCTCTCTCTTATTACTTAAGTTTCAGCTGTTTGACTTGGCATCCAAGATGTTTTTCAAACTTGGCCAATTGAATTGGGGAGGGGAAGAAGAATTACCTAAAAATATCTCAAAGATAAGAAAAGATGGGATTCACTCAAAATTATTAATTAGGGTCATAGCCGTAAGATACACATGGAAGAAAATGTGTTGGCAGATATCACTGAATTGCAATTCTGACCCTATGGAGTAGAAATTTCCATCCAAACTTTTGCATTATTAGTTTTTCCAAGTCTTTTATATTAAAAAGCTAGATCTGTTTTTATATCTGAAGCTCAGGTCACAGCAACATAAAAACATTACCTTCCACTTTCAAAAAACTGAAAGCTAGAGGTACACAATAGCATAAAAATGCTTTCAACAGGTTGCCAGGTTGACATTCTTCCTGAATTGTGGATTTCAAGACACAAAAAACCTATGAACAATAAACCCCGTATCAATTCCATACAAATAAAAAAAGAACACAAGAAGATGCAGACTTTGTGCCTCCATTCAGAATCCAAATGCTTAGCAGACAAGGGAGGTAATTTAGTTCAATAATACTGTAAAATAAAAGAGGACATTTCACCTGAAATAATTCACCTGTATAATTCTCATCACTTATGCTCACAAGAAGATATTTCCTTCAAGTAAACAAAGAGCTGAGATATCAGAATGATCAGGAAATAGAAATTTCTGTATGGAACATGGGTACCAAAATGAAGCTTGAAAAAAATCAATTTAAATACACTTCAAAAAGCAATTAAGGAATAAACAGAACAGGTATTTAAGACTAAGGAACAAACTGTCTAAAACTGGTCTTAAGATTACACGTACTTAGTCTGCAAATTAGGTTTCTGATACTAAGGAAAGAAAAAAGCACTCTGTAATGAGCTACTGATAGAAGCAGTAAGGAAGAGAATCCTAGTAATTTTCCAGATAGTATTATGTGATAGCAGCAAATGCTCTTAACAGTCAATTAGATTTGATCCAGTTGGTCTCCTCCAATTTTGTCTCACTCCGAGACAGGCTTTAGAGTTCAAATGAGAAGTGGAATTAGGCAAGCTGTTTGCAAAGGACAAGAAACAGGGGTTCTATATTTGTGCCTCTTCCATACCACAAATCCTGCCAGAAATACCTATGACAAACAGGAAGAAGCCTTTTGCAGTGGTACAGCGGCCCGAGTCACATAAGTGGCTACAAGTGCTTTGAGTCTGGGGGAAAATATTACTAACACACCCAGTTCCAAGCACCAAAAATAAAAAGGATGATGAACCTTAGTGTGACTGATTTTAACTAGCTGTCTCCAGATCCTTTTGCTACCCTTGCTCACAGTAAGAACACAGTTAAGAATTATCACCAAATTGTTGTCTTCTCTTCAGCAAAACCATACTTCAGAAAGAACTGGCTGAAAGGCATAAACCACCTTCTGTCTCCAGAAGCCAGAAGGGAAAAAAAAAAGGCATTGCTTGTCAATACTACTATCTTACAGCTTTACGTAAGCCATTCAGCTTCTTGTTCAGTTTGGAGGCAGAAGATACCCATTGCCTGATTACTCACAGGGCAGGCCCTCATTCAGCCTGCTAGAAAGAAGCTGCATAAAACCAAATACAGCAGCACTTTTCCTGACAGGTTCAAGTGCCATACGTTCACTTTCTTAGTTTTCTTATGTGAGGAGCACAAATTTCTGCCCTTTAGCACTGAATAATACTTTCTAAGTAGTAGACTGATTCTCATTGCCTACAAAAGATTTAAATATGCTTTCATTAAAAAGAAGAGACAATCAAGAAGTAGTGCTGGACACAGAGTCCATCTGCAAGGACTCCTTGATTAAAATCACCGATTTGCATTTGCTCGATAAGATGAAGACCAAGAAGGTGGCAGAGCAAGAATAGACAGGATGAGATGTCAGCCTTCAGCACATTGTAACCTAGGTCCACTAGGCTGTTTCTATTCTCACCTCCAGGACGTGCTCTATGCAAACTTAGTCTAAGAGATATTCTTAAGAGATCACAAAGTAATGACATTTACTAGGAGAAATAAAGAAATTGCTGAACAAAGACAGAGCTTCTACACAGAGAGCACTGGAGGAAAAAAGCTGGAAAAGCTAAAAAGGGACTACTAATGTCATAACCAACATAAAACTACACAAAAGCAGCTAACATGCCCTACTGCTAACTCTACTCATGTCTTTAGAACCAGGTAATACCATGGTTCTCACATTTGAAAGCCAGAAATGGAAATACTATTCCAATGGTATCTTTGAAGATCAGTACCCTAATATATGTAATTCAGTTCTTTAGTTTTAGCTGTAGAATATGAGCCATGACAGCTCATTAACCAAAGTTGCCTTGGCACAATTTAAATTTGCTATTTTCTAACACTATTCCTTTGTATGACAGTCAGCTTATATCCTTTCAGACAGATGTTCTCTCATCAAGCTATTGTAAATCCCAAGAAAGGAACAGCTTGCAAAGAACTAAAGTGACCTTTAAAATTTATTTTAAGTTCTGTTCCACAGATGAAACTTGAATTCAAGACCTCCATTGCAGGAGATGAGAGGGAGAATGTTACCACAGTGTTATGGAGAGGTCTTTATCAAGTTTAGCTCAGTTTGCATTGAAATTCTCAGTGGTCAAAAAACCAAAAAAGAAATCAGGCCATAATGCTAATAAGTATTGTACAAAGTTTCATACTGTAGCTATTTTATTGGAATTACTTTAAAATTACAGTTAAGATCTAAGTGAATAATTCCCTTCTACAAAAGGACAGACTCCAATTCAAGTGTAGCTTTTGGACACATATTCTAAGACTATTCACTGTAGACTTAAGCCCCAGGTGGAGGAGGTTACTACTATAAGATGCACATGCACAGGAAACACTAGATTTAAGACAAAATTACTCTGAGCCTTAAGCAGGCACCACTAGGTACACACTTGAATCATACCTTCTTTACAGGTTTGAAAACTGGGATAATTTGTGCCAAGTCTACTTTAATTCTGTAGAAAGCCATCTTTGTGTTTATTCACAAACTTCTTTCAAAAGTAGCACAACTATCTCATGATCTCATGGGTTTTGTCTGGTTATTTTTTCAGCTTTTCTTCGCATATGGAAGTGTAGCGTTCCCATGTTACATCTCCTTACATAGCATTTAGAAGACCCATAAAACAGTTTTGTCTTAATATGGTTCTTTCAATTACGGAAGGGGGCAGAGCATGTTCTATTTTTTAAACAGAAATGAAGGCAGATTTAATCTTTGGGGTCTTGAGATGAACACCTGTCCAGTTTACACACAAAATATCCAAGCTAACTATTGCACACAAGGACAGAATCTGAGCAAGGGAAGCCACTGTTACATTGCAACTCATGTTTATGATCAGGAGCTTCAAAGACCTTTTGCAAATCTGAAAGCCTACTGAAATCAGAGTGCAGTAATAACTGGAGGAAAACACACCCAAAAAACAGTCTGACCTCGGTAGCAGGGAAGGTCATGGAGCAGATCATCTTGAGTGCCATTACAACTCATATAATGGACAAGCAGGGGATCAGGCCTAGTCAGCATGGGTTTAGGAAAGGCAGGTCCTGCCTGACGAACCTGATCTCCTTCTATGACAAGGTGACCCAATTATTGGATGAGGGAAAGGCTGCAGACATTGTCTACCTAGATTTTCAAAAAGCATTTGACACTGTCCCCCATAGAATTCTCATGGGAAAACTGGCGGCTCGTGGCCTGGATGAGCATACAATCTGCTTGACCAAACACTGGCTGGATGGGCAGTCCCAAAGAGTGGTGGTCAATGGAGTTAAATCCAGCTGGCCACCGGTCACAAGTGGTGTCCCTCAGGGCTCGGTGTTGGGACCATTTCTGTTCAACATCTTTATTGATGACCTTGATAAGGACATAGAGTATATCATCAGCAAGTTTGCAGATGACACGAAGCTAGGCGGGAGCGTTGATCTGCATGACGATAGGGAGGCTCTACAGAGAGACTTGGATAGATTGGACCAATTGGCCAATGCTAACGGTATGAGCTTCAACAAGGCCAAGTGCTGGGTCCTGCACTTGGGCCACAACAACCCCACACATCACTACAGGCTTGGGGAAGTGTGGCTGGAGAGCTGCCTGGCAGAAAAGTCTGGGGGTTCTAATTGACAAGCAGCTGAACATGAGCCAGCAGCATGCCCAGGTGGCCAAGAAAGCCAATGGCATCCTGGCTTGTATTAGAAATAGTGTGATCAGCAGAAGTAGGGAGGTGATTGTCCCCCTGTACTCAGCACTGGTGAGGCCACACCTTGACTACTGTGTCCAGTTCTGGGCACCTCAATATGAGAGAGATATCGAGGTGCTGGAGCGAGTGCAGAGGAGGGCAACGAAGCTGGTGAAGGGCCTGGAGAATAAACCTTATGAGGAGCAATTGAAGGATCTGGGACTGTTTAGTTTGAGGAAGAGGAGGCTGAGGGGAGACCTCATTGCTCTCTACAACTATTTGAAAGGACACTGTAGAGAGGTTGGTGCTGGTCTCTTCTCACAGTAATTAGCAATAGAACAAGAGGGAATGGGTTCAAGCTGCAACAGGGTAGGTTTAGGCTGGACATTAGGAAAAAGTTCTTCACAGAAAGAGTGGTCAGACACTGGAATAGGCTGCCCAGGGAGGTGGTGGAGTCACCATCCCTGAATATGTTTAAGACTCATTTAGATGTGCTGTTAAGGGATATGGTGTAAGGGAGAACTTTGTAGAGTGGAGTTGATGGTTGGACTCGATGATCCCAAGGGTCCTTTCCAACCTAAATGATTCTATGATTCTATGAACAACAGAACACAGGAATTTGCAAAGCCAGCAATTCTGCATTTTCATGAGTGTTTAATTACAGTATATAATGCTTTCCTAAAGAACTATTATGCTACTATACTCTTTTAAAGAAGAAAACAGGTTCAAGTTTTATGCACACACTCACCTGTATTACTTTTTTTTAAAAAAAAAAACAAACCCCAAACCTCTAAAGTTCAGGTTAACACACTAAAAAACCCCAAGCCCGATTAATTGTTCCTGTACTTCAGACACTGGATATGTAGCTTGCCCTTTGGGACACTGTACTCAGTGCTGAAGTGACTCTGGCTACTGCTACAGCTACACAAAAGGGGTTATTCAGTCAAAAGAAAGAAAAACAAAGACATTAATAACATGCAATGGAGAGTTTAATCGAAACATGCTCTTTGAAAGGAAAAGAAGCAGATAAACATCTGCTGAGTCGTGTAGCACCTGAGTTAGTGAAGGTCCTGGAAAAGGTGGCAGCGGCTCACTGGATGGAGTGCCAGCCGGAAGTTCAGAACCTACTGGTAGCACCTATGGATAACGAAGAGGAAACGCGAGTCCATCAGACACGGAACAACAGAAGGATCAGATACCAAGCTACAGTCAGTCATGTCACACAACAGAAGCCTCAACTTTTTTTTTTTCTGTAGAGACTTCCTTCCTGGAGAGTTAGCACAGAGTCTTTAGGGATTTTTGCAATAAAGTTGGGGAAGTTAGTTGTTTGCTTTTGTGTTATTTTTAAATCCAAATTATCTTTGAGCGGCCACAGTTTCCAGTTTAAGCTGCTGTGTCCAGGAGCAAAGCATCTTGGGGATATTATTTTCAAGTCTGCAAGAAATGCTACAATAATTCTTCCAAAAAGCAATTAATTTTCCAAGCTTAATTTATAAAAGGGTGCAAGAATGCACTCAATCTCCTTACAACAGATCTACGTTAACTGCCCATTAGGAACAGCAAGCTACGTGCTTCTGGCAAGTTGTTCCAAGCAACATGACTTGAGAACAGAAACTGTCATGCCCAAGGATGTCTCCACTTGTTGAGAAGCAGATTTATAGATCTCACACCAATTTCTTGATCCATCCCTTTTTGTGAACCTGAAGGGTGTTGATGACCCACAGAAGATGACTAGGCCATGCAGCTGGGTAGAGGGAAGTCATCCAGGTTATGTGGAGGAGGTTAGAGAGACTGGAAAGGTTAGAAGGAGGCATCAAAGCCTCCCCGCCAGGTCAGATAGCACATTCCAGTTAGTTATTTCCATTGTTAGGGAAGTGGAAAGTTCTAAGAACCAAGCAATCCATTACACAATTTGCAATTCTTATTCTCAGCTGTAATCCTGAGGCTTGAGAAACACATGAAAGCCTTATGAGCTATAGTGTTGGTCAGATGGCTTCCCTCGTGCGACAGCAAGCACTGCTGGATGTGTGTCTACTCTGGTCCTCAACAAGAACCAGTTCAAGCTTGCAGTCATGTTACCACAGCTTAACCAATGCTTCAAATTGCAGTAATAACTGCCTGGTGAAGATACATTCCATAGTTATCTATCCTCCCAAACATATTTCATCAGGAACTACACCCAGTTGCATTACCTCAGATTTTTTTGTGCACTAGGAACATACACATGGACATTACCTGTTCTGAGCCATGATGAATTTTTAAGCTGTTGTAAGTTAATCAGTTTATAAATAAAAGGCAAAACATACTTTAAATAAATTCGTAAGACAAGCCAAAACACATTTAACTGTCTAGGTTAACAGGCTGGCCATAAGCAAAATAAAACACAGAGTTCAATAAACCCCAGAAAACTAAAGAAATAAGCTCCTTAAAGCTCAAAAATCAGAGAATGCGAAACTAAAATTAAGCTTTGAGAAAAACTAATTTAAAAGTGAAAGCTTCAGAGGTGAGGTAGTTTTTCCAAAACCAACAGTCAAAAACCCCAAACATTTACTACATTTAAACCCAAGCCTTTGTAATTACAGGTTTGCAATTAGCAGGTTTCTAACTGCTCCAACAGTTCCTCAACCAGTACCAGTTTTTATTATTTTCTAATCTTTCTTTTCTAATTCTCAACTTCAAATTGAATATAAATGAATGCCTCTGTGTCTGGATTTCCTTCCCAACTTCATTGGCACTTATGCCTCCTCCTCCATGGCAGAAATCTTCTACTTTGTTTAAATACAAGGAGTACAAGGGAAAGACTACTAATGAATGGGGACACTAGGAGCATTAGCTCAATTCAAATGGCCTGAAACTGGTTAACAGCAAGGCTGGCTAAAGAAGATCAACACAAAGTGTTGGTGAGTGGAAAAAATGTTACAGAAACAAAAGGAAGTGTGTATTAAGGTTTTTGGTTTGTTAAACATCCAAAAGTTTCTTCAACCTATTTCCATTTAACTTTGAAAAGGAAAGGGCTACCAACAGTTTAAAATACTGAAATGCACAGTCTCCCAACACAGGGAGCCATTTAAAAGAAAATAGGTAGTCTAATTTCACATATTGATACTTCTGGTTAACGAGCAGGTAACATTCACAACACATCTCGAGTTCTTACTACACATCATGACTATCTCTTTATCAAAGAGTGTTTGTTTAAAGAGCACAATTTAGTAAACACAAAAGTTTATTTTCAGGTATTCAGATACCTTTTAAACTTCTCAAAATTCTGCTTTCACAAATCTAACACTTGGAAGGAAAAGAGTATCCAGGCACCATATAAGCAGCAGAGGACTTTAAAAAAAAAAAAAAAAAAAACACAAAAAACTCTTTCAGTCAGGTCCACCCTTGCCTTCAAGGAACAGACTAATGATAAGAAGGAAAGCTAAGCTACTTTGTGAAACATACAACCACTCCATCTCATTCTAGTGATCATGTACAAGTTTAAAAGCTATTTAAAGCAAGCCTTCCAAATTCTATTTGAAAAAAAAACCTAAAAACAATCACAAAAAACCAAGCCGCAGTTGCCTCAATCTTTGTAGTTTAGGAGTAGAAAAAATTAACAGCAACACTAGAGAGCTCTCTCAGAGCTCTATCAACGATAGAGAATTGGACTTTTTGTTTCCCCCCCCAGTATGGGCAAAATAAAACACCTCTTGGGACACAAAAACAACCAAAGCATAAAATTTTCAACATTATATTAAATGAAGACACCTCTGCCTGCATAAATATTTTGCTTTATAAAAGGGCTTGTGCTCAAGATGGCTGTTTCCTACAATACTTAAATATTCACACAAATGTTGCATTTCTTACCGGTACCCTGCTAAGAGGGGGCTTTGAAGGAGAGGTCCCTGGTTTCACTACTGCTGTTGCAATGCTGCTCGATGCCGAAATATAGCTGACCGGGGTGATCACTTGCCCAGGAGTGGCAACCGGTGTCAGCACTGGCAAGCCAGTTGGTCCAAGAGGCAAACTGCTTGGAGGTATACAAGTGCTAATGGATGTCAGGGGTTTAGTTGGTGCAACAGCTGTGGTTGGTATCCCAGGAATAACTGTAGTTTCCATTACCAACGATGTCTCCAGAGATACTGATGGATGCGTTGTTCCCACGTTACCATGTTCACTGAAGAGAGACCGTAGCTTTTCTTCCAGGGTCTTTATATCATCGATACCAGGAGCTTTAGACTGAGCATCAGCATCAGCCTCCAGACAGTGAATATGAGGCTGATTGGGTAACGGAGCTGGTTGAGGCTGGCTGTGTATCAAAGTTTGCTGGACTGCAGGCAAGTTAGTAACTGGTTGTGGCAAGACACCAGGTAAGGGAACCTGGGGCAACATGGGTGTTGCTCCTGGAATCTGGGGTAGGACAGGTGTTGATGTAATTCCTGATGGGACAAGTAAGGGATGCACCACTGGCTGAGTGACAGAACCACATATGCTTGTTGCTACTGAAGATGATAAAGGTGCAGAAATTGGAAGAGATAAGCCAGCTGTGTTGCAGAGGTGTGATTTATCCATAGACTGCCCACTCTCAGGTAGTGACTGTGGAGCACTCACAACTGTTGTTTCTGCCAGACTGGAAACAGAGCCACTGCTACTAAGCTGAGGAAGCTGCAAAGCCACATTCTGAGGCAGAGACAGGGCAACAGATGTCTGTGGTCCTGCCATACTACTTACAATCTGAGGAGCTGACTGAGATGTCACAGCTGGTGCAACACCACCAAGACCAGTGACACCCGGAACCTGGGTAGAAGGCAGTGCCAAAGAAGACGGTGTGCTGATACTGGGGGCAATGTCTCCAGTTACTGGTTGAGCAGGCTGGGATGTGGTAGGTAAGGAGAAAGAAGCAGGGGCGCTCACGCTGGAAGCAACACCAGTCGATTGCTGTCCAGATTGTGAGGCTGGAGGTGGAGAAATAGAGCTTGGCACACTTGCACTTGGTGCAGCTCCAACAGCTGCACTTTCTGAAGGCAAAGTAACAGATCCTGGAAGAGAAACACCTGTGCTGGAGGGAACAGATATTGAAGAAGCAGCCACAGATGCAGGAGGTGCACCACTGCCCGCCATGGTAGAAAGTGCAGGTGGAAATGGTGGTATTGTTTGATTAAACACTGGAGGAGCTGTGCTAGGTCCTTCTGTCATTTGGGCATGCCCCATCTCAGAGAAAGCTTGCTGCAAGCTCAGTGATGATGCCGAGTGGGAGAGATTCATTCCAGGACCATGTAGTGGAGATGCAGCAACTGCAAGAACGGAAAAGTGTCAGTCCACATGGAAAAGTCCATTACAGTATTATTGTATATTGCTAGATTAAGAGCACATTTACCTCTCAGCATAATAAAAAAAATTACAAATCCAGGCTTACATTAAAATAAAGAACTAAGGTTTCAGGGTCTTGCAGACAGTCCAGCAACATGGTTTTTTCCCGCCAGAGAATCCTGCGTAGTATCACCCAAACTATAATCACTTCTTACCAGCACAGACAGTTCCTTACTTCCCCAAGTGCTTAACTAACTAAACTGTTCCTAAACACGTGTTAACTTCAGCACTTTGATGAATGTGTCTTAGCCATCCAATTTTAAGAGTTTATATAACTTACCTATATCCGGAGTTTCTTTTCCTCCAGGAACAGCAGATGTGAAAAAGCCCTGTTCTTTTAACCGACTCTCAGGAACAGGGCTGACAATAAACCGCCTTCCTGCAGAATGGACAACCTGGGTAAAGGAGCTAGGAGGAACCCCTAAACAGAAAGAAGTTAGATGTTTAGTGATGCAGGTTATGTATTTAGTTACAACCATGTAATATGGAATGTGCACTCCATCATATAAAATAAAAACTTGGCTGCACCCATCCGCTGAAACAGAAAAAGATAAATCACAAAAGACTTACCTATTCTTTGTGGCATGGAAGATGTAGGATCTGGCTGTTTGAACTCTAATTTCTGTAAAGTAAGATAAAATTTAAAGTTCTATTCTGAAACAGAAACCCACAAGATAGCTCTTAAAATGCTAGCTTACTGAAATGTGGGCATTTAAGGTAAGCAGTACCTTGGACCCAAGCACCATTACCAAACTAGTGGAATTCTACCCAGATAAACATCAGCTACAGTGGTTTTAGAGCTTCTCAGCTTAGCGACCGTCAATACAACAAATTGATCTAAACGCTCTTTCATTACCAGGCACTCCCAATGATTTCTTTACACTTCCCACAGATAAACGGATGTTTCAAACTAGTTTCGGGTGGAAACAAGGCAGAGATTCAGGGAAGTGTCACCCCTTCTTATTCCCAGCAATCAATTTTAAAAATCTGTGTTTTGTAACCGAGCCATCCGGTTTCTTAGTAGCTCACTGAGCAGAGGGCCTGAGTCCAGGCTCTCAGTGGTTAGTGAGCAGCACAAGGCTGGGGGTTTTAGTGTCTTGCCTCACAATCTCAAATCCAACAAGCCTCAGCATTTAAGATTGCCTGCTTAGTGGACTGTTAGGAGATTCAGCAGCTTCAGAAGCATTAGAACATGTCAAAAAAGCAGAAGGTCTACATTATTTAGCTTCCTAAATGAATTTTTGGCTCTCACCCTAATATGTAGACTTCTGTTTGTCTTTTCTTTTAATTTTTAAGCTTTGATATTTGTCATGAAAAAAGTTTCGGTTTCTAGCTAGCTCTACTCACTAAACCGTACCACCCAAAATGGAAAATACAAATAGCTAAGGCCATCTGTCCTTTACATACCTGTGACCCTGGAAAGAAGCCATCATCTTTTGTCTGCATACTCTCCAAACCCTGATCGCCTTCTGGCTCCACACTTACATCCTCACTTAGCATTTCATCTGCTTTCTCAATAATCTCTCGTACCTGTTCTACAAAAGAGTCTCTCTCGGTTGCTAAAATAAACTCATTCTGCACCTGTAAAAAGAACAAAGCAACAATAATTTTCCACAAGTTATTTCAAAACTATATATTGAATAGCCATAATTTACTTTTGGTGTTACTGTTTGTCCTCCCTTCAATGTTCTTATGCACAAAATGGTGACATCGTAGAGAAAAACAATTGCTTCTAAAATTATCTCCAGCACGGAAGTATTTGCCCTGGTTTACTCTTTGCTGTGTAACAACATTCAATCTCACTTCTTCATCAAACTGTCACCTCAATCTTTGCTAAGCATAGTCAAATTTAAAATTAGTAGCCTTATGTCACTGTAATGCCTCATATCCAATGTTATGTACATTAAGAGCCACATTTAAAGGAAACTGTAACATTAAAAAAGCTGAAAATTCTGTATTGCAAGATGTCTTCTGTGCTTCACTTTCCGTGCCATATAGAACTTCTACTCTATGCAGGTTGCACATCACTAACTCAAAGTATGGCTGTAGCACATAAACCAAGCATTAATTATGTTCCCTACATGGGCAAAAAAGATTGTTCATCCTATCTAGTTTTAATACATTGTATTGTCTTATAAAAATACATTCTGCTGTATGTTTGAGGAAACAAGCTTAAACAAGTACACTTGGCAATTAGAAAGAAATTCTTAGTTTGGTCTGCCCTGTGAGAAAATTCTGTCTTCTGAAATAATGCATGGTAAAACTCTCAGAGATAATGAGTCTATGAAACAGAAGTTAAAGCTGTCAGTCATGGTATCTCTGCTGGGAAAGGGAGAAAGCACCTTAGAGGTAAAGCCCGAGGCAGCTTTTTACATCAAGTTTCTGGGATGCTGGTTCAGAAAAGGGAAAGGCAAGCATGATGTGCTTGTATCAGCATCTTGCCATTTCAGTTGAGAACAGCAGCAAAAAAACTCAAAGCTTACGTGTAAGTTTTAAAGATCTAGCAACATTTGCCTTTAGAAAAGCAAACAGAATTTGTTTAACCTGGCACTTTGAGAAAGTTCTTTGCAGTTTTTCAGAAAATCAGATTGCAAAAACCCAAAGGCAAATCTATTTGATAAAATGACAATTCTAAGGTTAAAAACTGATGCAAATTTTCATGTGAACTGAGCACGCAATATTAACTGTCAATTTGGTATAGCACTCTGTGCCCAGAGTTTCTGTTTATGCTTGTGTACCAATAAGGTGAGTACAGGCCACGCTACATGGAAGAACAATTCTGAAACACAAATGAGAAAATAAGGCTGCTTATATTACTGCTGTGATTAAGACTAGATTCAATTCTTCATCTCTAAAATATATCTTACCATAATTGAAGCTATTTCCTCGGGGTTGTCACCATCCAAATCAAATTTGAAAGTAACCATTTTCCGATTGTGTGTCTCTAGCTGGCATTCCACTACCCGATCACCTTTATTTGAAACCTAAAGCGAAAAAACCCAATAGTTCAAACCAAAAGCATCAGAATCTAAGACTTGCGGTTTAAAACTCAGAGACAAACCAACAGCACTGGTCTAATAGAAACACATTCTCTTTCCAGTCTAATAACTGGTGCTGTGTACAGCATCATTTTTTCTGATATATCAAATATTCTAGAATAGTCTGTGGAATCAGTGGTGGCTAAGCAAGCCAATTTTGCCATATCTAATGCTCCAAAAAAGCTCTTAATAGATGACGTTTGAAACGCTGACTCCAGAAGCAAAAGAAATACACTGGAAAGCTTGTGTGCTTGCAGTGGGGCACAGCATAGAACAAGACCACAGAAGACACACATTCCTCAAAGCAAAAGAAACCTTTTGAGGCTCAAAAAAAGGCATCAGCACTACCAAACTATCACTAAAATATAGAAATACTCACATTCAGAATTCTCAGTTTTGGCCTAGCAGTCTTCTCATGGCGAGAGCGACTGCGGACAGACCTCCGCATATGACGTTTAGTAGTCCTCCCTTCATGCCTTCCACTAGAAGCTGGAACATTCTCGTTGCCATCACTCAATCCTGAAGCAACATCAGAATGCGCACTAAAAAAAACCAACACAACAAACCAACAACTTTACATTAGTATCCATGCATTCCATAATTGCAACAATACAGTTCACCCTACCAGATGGTATTCTCTTCTGGGTAACAGTAGATGCCTGTAAACCACAGAGTAGAAGAGAAGAGTCCTGTCAACACTTAGGGCTGCTTGAATAGCAGTTCTAATAGCAACGATTTAGCTACATATCTCTTGCAAACTGAGTTGTACAAATACATCTTCTGAATATGTTTTCAAGCTATTTAGAGTTTGAATTCTGTTCAAGTGCCAAAAGGACAGAAAAACATCCCTTATGATCCATTTGACATGACAAATGAAAAAGGATTAGAAGTTAAATTACTATACATAATCCTATTTACTCCCTCCATACCCTGCTGTAAATCAAAACTTACTCCAACTCTCATAAGCCTATTTTTCTTCTAGGAAGTTTATCTCCTTACATCCTCAAGAAAAGCCACAGTGAAAAAAATATCCCAGGTGAAAAAAAGAGACCTAAAGATCACCCAGGGAAGAACAGTATAACAGACATGAAAGTGAAATTCAGTTTGGTGAAAATAATGCTTACCTATCCATAGAGGAAGCCAAAGGGGTAGACTGAGCAGGCTGTGTTGCTGGAAGAGTCTCTGAAGGAGCAGTCTGTGAGACTCCCTGAGTACCCTATGGATAGAAATCTACATCAAGAAGCCCCCCGAAAGAGTACTGTTCTTTTTCAAGTAACCCAGTAGTCTTCAATGTTTCCTCCCAAATCAGTTGTAAAGCTAAAAGCACTACCTTTTTAGTATTTAAAACAGCTGGCATCTAGACAGCTCTAATTTACAAAAGATTCTAGAGCAAACTGCAGTGAAGCAAATCATCATCTGGGGAGAGGTGGGGAGAGGAAGTCAGCCATCCTTTCTGCTGCTACGCGTCACTACAGTTTGCCATGCAGCCACAGTCTTACTAACAGAATGTGCAAAAGGCAAGCCAATGCAGAACACAAAGACAATTCAAATTCTCCCTAGCAAGAACACTGCAGGGAATAGGCATAAAGACAGATTCTCAAAGGCTATCAGTTGCAGTTTGCCTCTGATATGGCAAAAATGTTCTACAGTACTAGCAAGAAGTGAAGTGTTAACAGGTTTTTGCCTGCAGGATGCACACTCACTTCCCAACAGAACAGCCAGTGGCAACAAGGTCCCCACATTGGCATGACATTCTGCTGTAAGAAAAAGGTCATTTGAAATATTAATTTCCAACTGAAGACAAGCATGGAAGGGATTAGTTCCCCACACACATACACTGTTGCATAATTCAAATGCCCTAAATGTATTGTTAGATTATATTCAACATATTTACCTCCAAAACCGCCTGCTGTGAGGAAGCAGATGAGGCCTGTTGTGCTAAACTCACTGTAGGCTGGGGCACTTGAACCTGTCCTAGGCTGCCCATGGGAACTAAAACATTCTGCTCCACATACGGCTGCACAACAGGAGCAAGATAGCCCGGCTGAGACATTGCATCTGTGGGTAAGGGAGGGGACAGTACAGCAGAAGGAATGCTAACAGAGGCCACAGCGGAGGAAGGTGCAACACCCGAGTCGCCTGGGTATTGAGGCGGCAGTCGAGATGGGAAACCCTGTAATAGAAATGAGGGAGTCAAGTTAGTGAATGTCAGAGCTACTGAGGAAACAAGAGTTAAAAAAAAACTTATCAGTTTCAGGGGCATGTTTCAACCTTCTGTACTTGTTCAAGCACTCCCAAAGGCTACTGTCCCAGAGAAAGAGCGCAAACTGTTCACGTAGCCAAAGCTCAGCTTGCGAGTCACTGTGCTTGAACGAGCAAATTCCCACTTAAAGTTCCAAGTCTTAGGCAAAACAATATTGATCTTCCAACTCCCGCAGTTACCTATTTGGCTTAGTATTTTAAAGGCTAAGACTTCAAATTAGTTTGAGGAATTTTCAGGCTGAACAACTAGTGCTCAGAAGACATTATGCAACTGCTGCTGATTCTTGAGACCAACAGCAGAAACACTCTTGTGTTCTTCCTGTCCTCTCGTGATGAGCTGACCCAGGAACATTTCCTACACACTGTTTCTGTTCTACAGCACTCCTTATAACCCCAGCGCAGACATTTGTATATCTATACAATTTTTGTTCTAGAAGAACAATCATACACTGAATCACTATTTTTGTCACTATTCAGATTGTGCAATCACTGTAAAAATGGCAGAGTAGCTGAAGCAGTCTGTGCCCAACAGTCTAACGTTTCATGACTAGCATCAGGTACTTACGTCACATTTGAGATCCATGCCATCTGACTTATTTCTATTAAATCCATGTGCCCCCTTCCCACCTCCTTTCCCCTTCCCAGACTTGTAATGAAATACTGACATTGCTGAAAATGCTGCCATTGATTTTCTTTCCAACACACATCCTCCAGTTTAAAAAAAAATAAAATCACAATTTTTTGTATTTTTTTCCCCCCAAGTTGACAAATCTCTTCGATATGTAGCTGTCCTCTTTCACACAGTGGTTGACCAAAGTCCTGCACTATGATTCTGTCATTTTAGACAAATTCCATTGCCAAACATGAAGAACTCAAAACACCAGGGTGTCCAAGGACATTTTTTCCCCCCTCCTTAAAATGGTCCTTTTCCACACAACAGAATTCATCTTCATGGCTTAATGGCTCTCTTTATGAAAAGTGAGTTGGCCAGGGCACACAGTTCAGATCTGGTACCTTAGCGGAACAGGTGAAAGTGTGGAGAAGAGCTCTGCTGGCTTGCAACAATACCTGGTAAAGAGCATCTCCAGCAGGAAGTGAAGCTTCAGCAGCTTGTCCAATGCTGACTGGCAATCCCACGGACTGGACAGCTGGCTGCAGGAGCTGCGGGAGAACCTGGCTGGGCAACTGAGCCACAGGCTGCATCAGTGTGGGAAGCTGGCTAGGGACAACGGTTGATCCTACAGGGACAGCGGTTGCCGCAGCAGTCGTTGCCAGTGTGAGCAATGGCTGATTCATGCCAGCTGCCATTGAAATGGGCAGTGACTGGAAACCTGGCTGAGCCACTGACACATGAGGAGCTGCTACGGGCAACTGAGAGACTGAGAACTGTGGAACCATGGAAGTTGGCAAGGGCTGTCCCATGGGTAGAAAGTGAGAGCCAATGGGGATTGATGGGGCAACTGAAGGCTGAGGGAGAGAAGGTGCTGCAACAGGTAATTGAGGCTCGCCTTGGATGATCGACACTGGTTGGGAAACAGGAAGCTGGGGAGGTAAAGAAAATAGAGATAGATTTTTTTTTTTTAAAGCAGGGTTGCAGAAAGCAGAATTTTTATGCATTAGTCAAAGAAAGAATTATTCAAGTTATAGCACTCCGTTAAAGTGGGTGGGGAGCACAGTTGGCAGAGTGGCTGGGAAGTTGACTGGAGTTCCAAAAGGTCCTCAACTTTGCAACATTTCCCCTAAAGAACTCAACAGGCTCTTGAAACAGACACCCACAGAGGGTGAAAGTGCAACATTTGAATACCCTGAAGCACTGACTTGTGCATAAACAGAATCAAATTCCCCTCAATCTGTCCCCAGAGCCAAGCCTGCCTTCTTACAGGAAAGAAGTGCAAATCCTTCAACAAATCTGTCAGCTTTGGGTATGGGGACTAAAGCAACGGAGAATGAAAAGCCACTGTGCCAGCATTCAGAGAATGGCAGGGGATATGTCAATTAAAGCCAGCAAATGATGCAACTGGAAAGGCAGTTTAGATGAACAAGCAACAAAACAATTTTAAAAAACAAAATCAAGGCTCACATGTTCAAGACAGATATGAGCCAAAATGAAGTAATACTCAGTAACAGAAGCTTCTTGACCAGGAAGTAAAGGAGAAGAGCTGAGCAAGAAAGATGACAGAGTGGAGAAGGCAATCCTTTTGGTTCACTACCTAAACAAGTGAATATGTTTCACACACATAATGGTGCAGAAGATAGACATTGATGGGAAGCAGAGAAATGTCAAGTTCCTGAAAATCCATTCATAATATACCATCCATCAATATGCCTCACCATATTTTTGACAATTTAAAGATTTTTATGTATGGAAGTGCTATCCCTCCCTCAAATTACTCACAACTGCCATGTGTGAAAGAAAGGGTTTCCAACATGTTTTCCAACAAAATCAACAGTTGTAGTACACTAACAATACTATCTGGATGAATGTTTTGGAACCATTAGAAAAGATGACAAAAGTGAAAGAAGCAGTATGTTGAATTTACCAGCTGTGAAGAAGAAAGTAATCTGATAGAAAGAAGAATTTTGTTTACCTGTGTCCCAGCTGCTGCCTGAGGCATCGGCATAATCTGTGAAGTTTGAGTTTGAGAGACAGTTTGTGTGGGAGTGGTGCCAGCAGAAACTGATGGTTGCTGCAGCTGGTACTGCCCAGGCTGTTGGGAAGAGGCTGGCTGCTGTGCATTCTGTAATAGAGAAGAGGCAGAAGCTATTTTTTCCCCCCAACAGAAGTTTTTTAAGCATATCCTATTTAAATTTTAGTTTTTACTCCCTCATAAGTGACACCAGCTTTTCTTCTGAATGTGCTGAGTTAATTAAGCTTTAGCAATTACTTATTAGCATTACTAATACAACTCCATTATCAGCACCAAATCTTGCAACACCATTATTTCACCTGTGAAAAAAAGAATGAAGATTCTATAAAGGAAGAAAAGGCAGTCAAGAGAAGAGGATACTGCAGAAGATAGTATTTCCAGTTAGAAGAAATTATGAGAGTGAAGTCTGCCTGTCTAGACAGTCTAACTTGCAAATCCTGACATTGAGGATTCATCCTTGAACAGACCTCTGCTGCAAGCTCAGGTGAAAGTCAGGGAAGACAGACACATAAAAATAAGTATTAACATAATTCTAAAAATAAATTTCAGAAAGTCAATGAAGTTAATCTCATAGCACGTTAGACTGGGTGAGAACCAGAGGATTCCTCTCCTTTTGTCCAAAACTATGGGTTGAAGCAGGGACAGAGGTAGTCAATTGCTCTTAACAAGTCATCAAAATTCTATCCCAAAAGTATTTTAGTCCTGGGTTTAGGGACTGTGATCTTACCTGTTGAGTGTGTTGGGTAGGCTGGGACAGCACTGATGCACTGCTTGAGGCTGACTGGCCTTGCACCTGTGTCTGGAGGAGAAAAAAAAGACAGAATCAGCCTAAACCCTATGTTTTCTGCAGCAGGCAGTTCAAATAATTTCTGCCTGGACTGACCTGGTTGGAAGAGGTTTCTAGCTGTCCTTTCGGACAACCAGTCCTTTTGGCCAAATTCCACTACAACAACCAGAACAAAGCAGAGCAATCTGGAGAAGTACTGAACTCCATTTTAAGTCTTCCAAAACAACCAATACAGAAAGTCTTTGAAACACACATGCCCCTTAACATGAGGCAGACCAGCCTAACAGCTTCTTCTTCCACTGATGATGCTTTAAGAGCAGGATGCCTTGGTATGGTAACTGGAAATAGAGGCATTAGGTTTTACCTTTACATGTGTTCTAAACCACTAGGTGGGGGGATAAAAGAGGGCTAGAAGGATATAAAACTTATCTGTTAAAAAAAAAATAAATCAAAAACATACAGAATTCTAGACCAATAACAAAGTACTCAGTACACGTACATGTCATGAGTTCCCTGAGTGCCATGAGAGGCATGTCAAAATACAAGCTAGAAATCATTTCCAGACTCACTACCATCCAAAGTCTACCAAGAATTGGATACTGAAGAATCTGGGGGGTCCATGTTCTAGCTTAGACAGATTTTTTTAATGAATAAGCAACAAAAAAAATGGATGAGTGGCATACAAATGAATGTGGAAGATGTAGAGGAAAATGGAATGAATTTTTGGTTTTGCAGCTGATATTTTTGATCAGACCCCAGGATTTTCATTATTATTTTTGTGACCATTATATTTCTTCATCAGATACTGGGAGACAACTAGACAAAGACCTCCACACGAGTTCCCTGAGCGTGCACCACTTTGATGAACTGCCTTTGTAGGAAAAATCTGGTGCATGTGTATCATATCAGAAATATCTACTGAAATTCCTTAATGCTGTCTTCATTCAGCTTGCGGAAGCTTATTAGGAGCAAGTTTATTAAAATTACATACTCTTTTAATTATAGGAACTTTGGGAAAAGCAGACTGCCAATAAAAGAACCATTTTTTTCTTTGCTGTTTTTGAAGTTTGAGGCCCTTATTGGCTAGGATCTAAACATGTGCTATATTCCACTGTTGTAACTTCTCATTGACTCAGTTTGTGCTTCAAATTATGATGTTTTAATGAATTAGATAAGAGATCCCAGAACCTATATTCCATAAAACAATCGTGATCCCTTATTGTGTTTTCCAGACTATTTTACATCCATCAGAATTCACCTCCTGAAGTTTAACAAAGGTGGTTTATGGAGAAACCATCCCCAAGTAACTCTCAAACTTCTTGCGTAGCAGCCTCACTCTGCAAGTTCTACACCATAGAAATTACTATCTATTAGACTAGTCATTAAAGCTCTTTCAGCTTCAATAAACACCTTTATCTCATACAGAAAGCCTTAAATATTTAGTTCTTGATCTTACCACAAAAAGCAAAAAGATTCTCCACCAGTTCCTTTACACAAATCCCAAAGTTGCTAATACTCCAATAACTAAAATGTCAGAGCATCCCTAATTCCAAGAACAGGAGTAGTAAGAGAGAAGTCTACTTAAAGTAAATGCTCTCTTTTCACAAAAAGTT
Source organism: Rissa tridactyla (assembly GCF_028500815.1). Taxonomy (NCBI): domain Eukaryota; kingdom Metazoa; phylum Chordata; class Aves; order Charadriiformes; family Laridae; genus Rissa; species Rissa tridactyla. The sequence continues at coordinate 152,370,069 of NC_071466.1, forward strand.
ATCTTACAAAAAGTTTCAGACTACAAGTGCAGACACAATGTATACACACATAAACCTCACAATCACAGTGTACCAATCTGTTATTGACTATTGCAAGTGCAAATACCGTACATGCTGACAGAACGCTTACCTCCAAACTAAGCTTCAAGCCTCAAATTTTGATTTTTAAAAGGACACCATATTATATAGGCTTATAGGGAAGCAATACCTACTAGCAACAGTTGTTTGTGCCACTAATTTACTACTTAGCTTGTTTAATTTCTTTAATGATCCTGCAAATACATTTCCAAAACTGTGTACACATACATAATACAGCTCCTTCCATTGATCTCTTGCCACTTTCTTCCCTCAAGCCTAGAAAAAGCTCTTGCATTTTGGACAGTCACCACATTAACCTTTTGTTGTCTAATGAAACATTATTCATATGAAAGTTCAACTTCAAATAACACATTCTCATTAAATGGCTAAGGAACAGGAACAAAAATACAAAGCAAGTTTTACTATCACTGCTGGTTCAAACTGTGGAGAAGACATATTTCATTAAACTCACTGTTTAAAAGCCAATTTGGTACTCCAGCTATCTCTTGCCAGAAGAAAAACCAGGCCCAGGAGGAACACTGACCATTTATTACCCTTAACACAAAAGCCCAACAAGTATTTCAGCCAAAGCTGAACACAGACCAAGTGGTTGCTGATGCCTCATTATTTCATTGTAACCTGGCAAGTTAGAGAACCTAGTATCCTACTGACTTGGTGGGAAGACACCCCCATGAACACTAATACTTAGAACTACATGGAGCAAGTTTAAGAACAAGGGTCCCCTTTAAGTGCAAGATATGACTTATAAAAAGCAGAGAAATTCTGGAAGGGTTTGCTCCTGTAACCTGAGGATAGAGTGCAGGTGGTCCTGATGAAAGCGAGGTGGACAAGGCCTGCTGAGTTGAGGGTCCCTGGGGGAAGCAGATGAAGAGCTGCGACTCTTGCAATACCTTCTGAGGCAGCTGAACAATGGGCAATGAGAAGTCTGAACCAAAAGCAGAAGATGACCCCCCTGTAGGGGGAGGAGACTGAAAGTCGCCAGTGTCAGAGGAAGTCAGCTGTGAGGAATCACTGGAGTATTCTGGGCTTCCTTCCAGCCAGCTCCGCCTGGCAGAGCCCCCTCTGGGACTTGCTAACTCAGGACCAAGATAGTTACACTGCTCCTCTGTCACAGGCTGAAGCCGACCATGCGACCCTATGCCTTGAGTGGATTCCTCTTGACTGGTCTCCATAGAGCTCCGGCGACTTCTGTAGACCCGCTGGGGTAAAACTGCCCCTTCTGCTGGAGCAGAAGTCGGTGTGTGCACATGGAACTCAAAGACACAGCTCGCTCTGCCATCACCACTGTGAGAGAGCACAGCTGGGGCTGAGTGCGGAACAAATACCTGGTGGAACGTCATCTGAGCAGGATCTGCACTCAGAGGAGCTGAAACACTGGATAATGGAGAAAGGGGACCCATCCCAGAATCCAGCCTCAGGTTCTGAACATGTCTTGCCAGGTATGTTTGCCCCGTTTGAAAGTCGAACACAGAGCTTTGTGGAGGACCACCTTGCCCATGGTTTGACTCAGAGACCTGCTTCAAATGTTGTTCAGTCGCGTGAGAGTTATAAGCTACTTGATCATACTGCTCCGATACCTGTGATGGATAGTGCATGCCCACCAAATATACAGCTTCTGGATGCATTCTGTAGTGAGCATCCTCTGGAGGCGTTGGTCCAGATCTATAGTCACTGTGGACAGGAGCTGGCTCAAACACAGGATTAACTTGCACATGCAGAGGCTCTCCAGCGACTCTCTGAGCTGCTGTGCTCAGCATAACGAATGCCTCTGGTGTCCAATTGGTGGGACTACCACCAGGTGGGACTAAACTCTGGCCAGTCTTCAGCAATGGCTGGAAGTGGCAAGTTTGGGCTTCCAAAAATGAAGTGCTCTTGCGCCGCTGAGCAACTGCCACCTTCGGCGGGCAGACAGGTGGAGGTGAGAAAGACACCGGCCGTTCATGAACGGTTGGGAAAAATATCTGTGAATCTGGGAACGTTGGTGTTCCCCCACGCGGATGCTGAGGCTGTATTGACATGAACAAGACAAGTAATTCATACATTAAAAGTGAAAGCACATCAACATGCACAGTTCACTAGGCAGTTCTGTGAAGTAACTTTATAGAATGACTACTCAATTCATGGTCAAAAACATACAATACTCAGGAAATTTAGGTGAGTTGTAAATATCCATTAAATACATCCATGGCAAGCATAGCTACGAATGGAAACATTTGCCTGTGTTAGAGCTGCTTTTCCAGTACAACTCCAATAATTCACAAAAATAAACCAGTTTTGCTTCTGACAACATCATGAGATTTATTGTCACGGGCACTGTGATCAGTGCTTGAAAGCCAATCAAACCTCTGAGGTTACTGCCATATGGGGAATATGAAAACTCAGAACTTCACAGCAGCAACAATGCAGAGCCTCTAGTTTGCCTTTGGAAGATAAAATGGCATTAAATCTTAATATTATCCAATGCAAAAAAACCCACAGTACTAGTGTCCTGTCAGGAGTGTATTCTGTATGCAGTCCAGGGAGCTAATGAGAAACCTTTTCTGAGACAAAGCTGAACTGTGTAAGATAAAACTGCAGAGCCTTTCAATTCTGCTCAGTTTGATCACCTCTTCTGATCATACTTTTTCACGTAGGAAATCAGCACTCACTGAAACAAACCTAACTCTTGCCTGGACAATAAAACATTCACAGGTTTAGTAAAAGCAGAGTTCACAGGCAATTCCACTCTGATGTACTACTTCAGATGAGGCTCATCTTATTTTAAGATTCACAGGGAAATTTTCACTGAACAGAGTTTTATGCAAGAATACCAAATAGCTTCATAGTTTTGCATTTTTTCATCTCTGCCTACATCATGCTGAGAGACAATGTATTATCAACCCTAAAGGGCAAAAAAAATTTGCAAGAGGCAGTAGCAAATATACTGTCTTCAAGACACATGCCATTTATGACTTTTTCCAGTTGCTGTTTCCACATTGTTCTGTTTCTTCCCAGACCTGTTTTTTCTGGAAAAGCAGCAGCAAATTTCCATATTGACCAATACTAACAAGAAGGTCCGACAGGATGAAGAACTATTCCTATGTTTTGAAAATTAGTTCCACGTATTTCCATTAACAGAGAAGTGTTTCTCAAAATTTATTCCATGTAAATCAAAGCCCAAAACTGAAAACAGATTACCTTCTGTCCTGCAAGCTATCTTGCATCTGATCTTCTGAGAAACACAAAACAATGGCTTCTTCACATCAAGAAGCACCTGAAGTGGCATTTCTGATTAAAAATTACAGAGAAATCCTCAAAAGCACTCATAGTCTGAACTTCTAGTATCACTATAGCAGCTAACCAAAGCGTTTAGAATAACCAGCCACAGCAACACCAAGATTTAAAAGCTGGTTGCTTTGTGCAGGGCTTAATTGACATTCAGTATTTGCTTAGGAGTTGGAAAATAAAAAGCTGGTCTTCTGAGTTAAGGGCTAAGAACTAGACTTCCCTTTACTTTCTGTCATACAACTGAGTAATTCACATTTATACTATCTTAAAATACAAAAAACAATAATCAGCCACTGTTTGATATTTAAAAGTAGTGTTTCCCAAAAAAGAGCAACGTTCTAGCAGCACAGTATAAGAAATAAGGAATTAGCTCTTCATTTTCTCATTTTTAAAAATGCTCAAAGCCCAGGATGTATTTAATGATAACTTATCTTACTGTGCCAGGAGGCAAATGGTAACACATACAGGACTGACAGAGAGGGAGGGCAGGCTGGAGCGTCGATGCTTGCGTGGAGAGGCAGAGTGCATGGGCAGGACACTTTCCAGGGCTTTAGAAAGCTTTTCTGCAAAGGTTTCTTCAGGGACAGTCCGAAGGTAGAAAGGAGAAAGAGGTGCAGACAGCGCTGGTGGTGGGGTACAAGGAGCACTGAGAGGGATGCAGGACATAGAGGGAAGAGCAGGAAGGTGGGGGACACAAACTGACATGCTACGACCACGTTGAAGCTAAAGGAGGAAAACAAAAGTTAAGAATTGAACACTTAAAAAAATGAAAAACAAAACCAGCAAAAACTATAATGAGGTAGAAAAGAAATGCAGACACACAATGAGAGGCCCAATACTGACTACTATATGTGTGCAAGAAGATATGAGAAATGCTGAATGAATGCCAACGCACACTGGGAACAGGCTATGTACACCTCTGAGGACCCAAGTTTGCCTTTAGGTTACTGAGCAGTGTGGGAAGTTCCCTAGTACCCTTACAAGAAGGGTGTGGAAGGCAGGACAGATAGGAGAGAACATTTTGTCCAGGGCCACTGATGTGGCTCATACTGTGTGTAGTCACAGCACCTGGTAGTCTAACAAATAAGAAAACCTAAACAGAAACTGATGAGCTTTCAAACATTCATTCTTAGTTTAGTGAGTGGATGTGTGTTTATACATAACACCTCACAAGTCTCTCTGCTTGGGCACCTCCCCACCTGAATTAAGTGGTCTAACTCCCTGCAGCTGGCTCTTTATTAACTGAAACATTATCTTAAAAATTTAAACATTACACAGTCTACATCATGAGTTGTAGGAAAAAAGTTGGTTTCATGTGTGGAAAATTCAGTAGAATTAGTCTTAGACAAGCATTTTCCAGACACTGGGCCAATAAAAGCATCAGTATTTTGTAATCTTGCCACAGTCCAGAAGGCCATAGGTCAAATCCAACCAAATTGGAAAAATCAGAATTAGGTTTTGGGGTGCGGTGTTTTGGGTTTTTTGTTATTGCTTTTTTGTTGTGGTCTGTTTTGTTGCGGTTTTAAGCAAATGGAAAGATGACATTTTAAAGAGGCAGTCTTCAACTGCAGGTTTTCCTTCTCTAATGGTATATGCATCTTATGGATGTAATCCACGTTTTCTTAATATAACTGAAATCAAATACAGACATCCAGGGGAAAAAACCTCAAGATATCCAGTGGAGATCTGATTTTAAAGACTTCTGATGTGAGAAAACTTGCTAGACCGCTCAAAAATTTGGAATATAAACACTTTACCCATAATCTTCACCTGTTCTAAGGCAGGACTAGTTTCATGTCATTCCTAATTCATCTAAACTGTTCAGAAACATCTCCAGTGATGGAGACTGTAGTACTTAACTGTCCTTGTTGGTTAGGAAAAAAAGCCTTTTGCAAACAACAATTCCATGCTGCAATTTAGGTTTATTGTTCCTTATTCTATCTGATAACAATGTTGTGATCTGATTAGCCTCCTCCTATTTTACAGTAGCCTTTACAGCTTTCTCTCTCAAACTCATCTTTCATATGCTCAGCTTAACTATTTCAGTCTTCCCTCATGAACTATGTTGTCTGTATTTGTGGTGTTTGTTTTTTTTAATCACTGTCCTCTGAATTCTCTCCCAATTCACCCTCAAATTCACTCAAGCAGGGTGTCCAGGATAGACTTACCAATGGCCAAGAGAAAAACTACTTCATGTAAGATGATGTTTGCCTTTTTCACACCAGCATGATGTTTTTGACCATGTCCAGCTTGTGGTTCGATGTAATCCCCGACTTTTTTTTTTCTCAGAATTGTTGCCTAGTCATTGTTGCTCATCCTGTACTTGTGTAGCTGATTATTCCTGTTTAAGCATGAAGCTTGTTCTTGTCCTGATTGAACTGCATTCTATTTCTTTTTAAGGCCATTCTCCAGTTGTTGATGTATTTTTGAATCGTCAGCCTGTCTTCCCAACAAACTGTTAGTAGTTCTTGTAGTGTTCTACTGTTCTGTCACCCTCCTGGCACCACTGTCATCACCATAGAGCATGAGCACATTTTAACAGTGAACTAAGCAGCTTGACTATACCCTCTTGTCATGTGCTTGTTGTCCCATCCCCTCTCAAAAGATTACGGTCTACCATAGCCATCCCAAGACAGTGAAAGGGCTTCTGGTTCAATATATGCCCACACATCAAGATATGGCTTACCAAGAACAGGAGCTTATTTAGATGGATTAAAAACTCATTTGATCAAGGACTCACAGTACCACACGCTTTAGGTTAAGTACCTTTGAAAAAGATGGAGATGCCTTGCTTCTGAGTGAAACCAGCATGTTTTCCAAAAAGCTAGTAACACCAATGATTCTGTATTAAAGCCTCCAACTACAGGTACCAAAAAAAGAGTGAGGACTGTCAGTCTCAAGTGTCACATCTTCTCCTTTACAGTATTACTACATTATACCATAAATGTCTCCACCTCAGGATAAGATTCTTATTTGTGTAAGAAACAAGTGTCAAGGGAACCACTGAAGACAATATAACAGTAGCAGAAGTTCTACTCCAGAGTTAGAATAGATTTCTGCGAACTTTCGTACCCAGATCTAAAAACATACCAAGGAGAAAAACATACCAAAATAAAAGGGCAACACAAATGAACGTAGTAGGAAAAGTATTTGTGCCCAGTGCAGACTTTCCAGGGAAGAGGAATACGCATGGCAACTGATGAGCAAATCAACGCAAGCTAGAAATAAAACTGAGGACAAGGGTGTGGGGTCGTTTCAGTCTGGAGTTCTCACATGCAGCATTCTATAACAGTTAAAAAAAATCTTACCTGCAGAATCTGTAATCAAAGCCTCACAGAACACACACACAGCAATTTCATACTTATACAGTAGCTCAAATTATGCTAATCCCACCTTCAAATGAAACCCACAGCTTGATCCCTGGTAACTTCATATACACAATACACACACCACCTTCCCATGTGAGATTAAATGCTTACTTTCATGAGATAGTCTTGTTCTAAGGATGTTACTTCCATCCATTAAGAAAAAAAACCCCTAACTTAAGTGAACTCAAGATTAAACAAAAGCTTTAAGGACAAACATGCCCTTGCACCTTCCCCCACCCCTAGACTGTCACCTTGCAAAGACAGCCCCTTAACCACTCCCATGCAGAGTTCGTATCACGTGCAAAACAATACATACATGGAAGAGTGCCTGCCAGACTTTCCTCTCACCTTTCAAGAGAAAAAAAATAAAATAACTCCATGCATTTGCAATACTATAAATTCTCACTTACCACTGCAGGTGGCTGATATCCTCCATGCTGTTGCGACTGCACTTGGCCAACTGAAGCTGGATATCCCTGAACTGCAGCTGTTGAGATTGACTGGTCATGCTGGGAACCATACGACACAGTCTGTTGACTGCTCACACATGATTCGGTATAAACAGATGACCCCTGGCCACTGTCAACTGTCCCATCAGCTGCAGAAGTTAAAGATGAAAATCTGCATTTCAAGAACTGCGGTCTCAATCCACAACTTTAAAGATATTATAATCAATCAAATATTAGATTGACATTTGTGCCATGTTACATGGATCTTATAAGCATTTTAACTCTTGTAATATTTAAACTGGTTAAAAAAATATTTTTTTCTTCCTCAATTCCTTACCAATACGCCTTCCCTTAACCTCTGAAAAAAAATCAGCAGTTTCAGGAGTTCTTTGGGAAAACACTTAATAGTAAGCTATGTTTCCTATAAAAGGCTAGACTAGAAATAGAACCCTTAAATTCCACATTATTATGAGTGATCTTTCAGGGGTTTTTAATTATTATTTTTATTTATTATTTTTATTTTACACAGGCATATAAAACAGGTCTGTTGTGCTGACTGGCAGATGCACCTGATGTAGGCATAGTAGAGAATTTAAAACCCCTATTACCTAAAGAGCAGATAGCAATTTGCTTTCTAACTTCACCATTCCAATACAAAAGTTCTCATCTACCATCATTATTCAAATACTGATTCAAGTGTTGGGATAGCAGAAGAGGAAAAGTTAGGAGTGCTAATTCATCTTTTCCTGTATATTATATAAAACAAAGTGAATCCTGTTTTCAGAAATAAAATTATGAGCTGAACTGCTTGACATTAATATAATTTTCACCTTCAACATAAGTTAACAAGGATTTAAATAAGTGTTTTTAATAGCTCTAACTGCACTGGTGCAAGAGTATACAGCTTCCTGTAGGGCCAGAATATACCCTCCCTATAGGAGGGCAGCAAAAACTAGGACATGTTCATGCTTCAGGTGCCTCACTTCATTTAGTGTATTAACTTGAAACAAAGGAAAATTATTTTGTGCTAAGACACTGGACTGTGAATTGTGCCAAGACGTGGCTCGGGCAAGGCACAGGAATGCATCTTATTTTGCTGTGATTTCTAGTGGTCTAATGCTTTTCAGCAAGCAGCAATGGCAGACAGCAACATCTTAAGATATTTACTGCTATACCCACCAAAAGTTTAAGACTCTAAGGGGGATAACTGTGTAAGTGCAAGAGTTTCTAAATAAACCGACACACTTACAAAGAATAGATATACTGGGTTGCTGGAACTGCAGCTGTTGGTGTTGATCAGCTTCTGGTTCTTCAGGCTCCACTTGTGTAGAAACCGATGCTGAAGTAGTGGGGACAGGAGTAGGACCAGTGACAGATAGGGGATGCTTTGACCCTGCATGGGAAGCACTCGATGGTTGCTGTTGCTCCAGCTGCTGCTTCTGACTACCTTCTTCCTGAAGCTTCTTCTCCTGTTCTTCTCGCACCAACTGACGCTGCTCTCGCTTTCGCTTAATCAAAGATACCCTGTCCTTGATAGCTTTCGCCATTGTCTTGTGATCCCCTTCACAGACATAGCCAGATTCCACCTGAAGGAGGATATATTCACAGAATTCAGACTGTCATAGACAGCCACTGTTGTAGTGCTACAACATAAGCTACCACTCTCTGGCACTAACTTCTCATTCACAGACTTCTGAAGCTGTTTTATTTCTAGACGGTAACAACAGCAAATGCAGAGGCTGGCAGACTACATTTCACTGTCAGAGAAGGCCCGTACTTCCGATGTTTCGTGAGACCACCAACACTTACCATTTCCTGTGCTACATCCTCTGGGACATCTCTCTCCAAGTCAAAGGAGAACTCTATTGCCTCATTATCTTTATATTTGCCCTTGAGTTTTTTGATGTCTTCAATTCGCAGCCAGAGTTTAATGGCAATTTTTTCTCCATCATCTTCCTCTGCTAGTTCTACCCGCACTCCAGTCTCTTCTTGGAAGAAAGCATGATTCAAAAGGTCCTTAATAGCATATCTAGCATTGAGAAAGAGTGTAGAAAGCATGCACACTTATTAGGTTTTCATAAAATATTAAGGAATATACTTGCCTGATGATCCCCCAAAGTTATTATCTACATTTCACGCTTCTCCCACGAATTATTTGACAGCCCATCGCTCAAATTTCTATTTAAAAGCATGATGGAGAGATAAAATGCAACAACGCTACAGATGTATAAAAAAATAAATCACACATGGGTCAGCAGAAGTACCAACATATTTAAGCTAATTGAACAGGACATATATTAACTAAAATAATAAGAAACCTTGAAGAAACAGTTTGGTTTTACTGAACATTAAGATTCAGCACACAGCCCTTAGTCCCCAAATCAGTACAATAATCTAAATATGTATTTCAGTCTATTTCAAGATCTTATCAAAAGCCTCATCCAGTAAATTCAGTACTAGATGAGCACCACATGATTCCTTTCATATTTTATACTATTTTGAACCACTTCAACCTGCATTCTGTTTGGCACAGTTAGAAGCTTTGTCCTGAAGGTACAGAAGAGATCTATTTTCATATATGCACAGCATTAACAGTAGTAGTCTAAAAGTTAACCACTTAAACTAAATAGCAAGAAATAAGTGATGTGCAGCCACAAAAATAACTTAAAATGGAAAAAAATACAGAATTGTTTAACACTAAGAAAGAGTACAGAAACTAAAAATACACAGCAACACCATCAAATTAAAACTTCAGAGTTAATAGAAGGGGATGAATAAACATCCATGAACTGACACAACTAGCTCTGACCAGACTAGCAGGAGGCTAGAGGAAGACTGAAGGCTGAAGCATTCTTGAACCTGACATTCAGTATACAGCGACAATGTAAAAGCAGGAAACAAGCTCCACAAAAAGACCCCACATCAGAGCAGTTACAGATTTCCTGTAATGGTATAAGTTAATCACTTCAAGTAGAAGTCAACTTGCAGAAAGCATGGATGAAAATGAGCAGCAAGAATTTAAAGAGTAAGAAGAACCCTCAATAACCACGCATAAAATGTCAACAAACGCAAAGGGACAGGGAAAAGACAAAGGATTACAGAATAACAAACCAACCTGGCAACCTGTAAGGATTGTCCTCCACTATTTTGCTGACCAGGTCAAAGTTTTAAGAAAAGCAGTAGAATTGCTGAATAAACTGACACAGACAGTTATTATAGCATTTGCACTTTTCCTGACACTGAAACAATCACTGAATAATAATCTACCAAATAGAAGCTGCAGAAGTAATACTGGCTTCCCAGCTTTCATCAGAACACAGAAGACCAAGAACTAACCAGATCTGGTATCGTCAGAGATAAAAGACTCAGACAGAACGTAATCTGAAAAGAAAGCACTTACCTTTCGCCTTTGTTTTGCCGAATGCATCCCTCAATAATCTCCTTCACTTCAGGGATTGCCACTTTATCGAAGCTTGCTGGCTTGACACCCTGGAACATACAAGTAACAGAGAAACTGGCAGGCCCACTTGATTTAAGTTTTGATTGTGTTTACAAACCAATTATTTCACTTAACAGATAACTGGCCTGAATTTCCCACTAGTACAAATTAGAGAGAAATTTGACCCCGATCTTAATGTTCATCTGTTTGTTAGTGACTTCTGCAAACACTTTTTTATCCCCTATTCCCCAGCTACACTTCCAAAACAGAAGGCTTTGGCAGCCAGGTTCTCCGTTATGATGGGAGAACCTTTTAGTTTCCAAGGAAGTTATGCTGGCTAGAGGCAAGTACACAGACTGGACAGAGAATGAAAGGAAACATTTCCTATGCACAAACCCACATAATTAATTTAACAGTCTTCAAAGGATTCTGCTGCTTCCCAGAATGTTTCCAACATGCCATTATATGAAGTAATTTTGGCATAGATTGATTTTACAGGAAAAAACTAAGCCCAGAATGATCTGACTGAATCATTAAATACCTTGTCCAGTGTTTTAAAAAAAAAGAAAAGCAAATTAAAATAAAAATACTGTCCTGTATCTTCCCCAGAAGACCTACTATAGTCAAACCACACTCTTGCATTACTCCTGTTGCGAGTTCAGGAAAATGAGCTTAGCAATACAGACATTTACAAAAGCCCTTCAACAACACATACCAATCCTTTCTCCAATACATGCTAAAGCCTTTGGGGGAGAGCAAAACAAAATCTAAGTTTGATCAGCTACTCCAATCAGTAAAGCAAACAGGCCACGAGATATGACCATCTGGGAATTCTGCAAAACAGTGCAGGCAGAGAGCCAAACTTCATCACTTAATCATGACCAGAAGCTCTATTTCGGGGGTAATTGTCCACAACAGCAAAATTTGGCACTCAATTTTATTTGATTCAGCCTTTAGCTTCAAACTCTGTATTTAAAACAGCAAAAAGAGGATGAAGACATTCTGTTCAAATTCTGTTATCTGAAGACCCCACGTTTTTCGAGCCTAACAATCCTGAAGTCATGCACTTGATACATCTGATCCCGTGTCACTAGTAAATCACAACTAAACAAAAAGTGAAAACCATAGAGTCTAAAGTACAGAAATAAATGCAGTAATAGCACAAGCGTCATGATTCGTGTCCTAAGCAGAAAGTACTTCTGACAGTAACCTATACCATACTGCTTCCCACCAAATGGGGACATTAAGACATGAGCCTTCCCCCTTCCTCTACTGTCAGTGGGAAACAAGTCTTGAAACAGAAAGGTTCGAGTCTCTGAACCAGAGCCTTTGCAATTACAGACCTTCGTTTAACTGAACATGGAGATTAACACAGTAGTCATTTCCATCTACATTTAGATACTTCCCCCCACCCACCCCTCTCCTTGGCCAGACATGGCAGTATATTGACCTCATATGTTCCCTACCTAAAATATTCTCTACCACACTCTTCCAGAAGAGGGCACAGTCAACATCAACTTTAACAGATTCAAACACAGAGAGTCCAGTCTCTCAGTGGACAACAGTCCTATTTGTCATGACATTTTACAAAGGTGCTACATACCTGGAATTCTTAAAAGGGCAAAAAAACCCTGTAGAAAGACACCGTTTTTCACTTGATAAAAACTTCCTGTAACAACAGCACTCTAGTTATCCATTTCTTTGCCCTAAAATCTGCTCTTACGAAATTCTAGCAATTGAAATTCACAAAACTGAAGAGTATGTTGTGACTAGAATAAGCCCTGAAACACAGTCTGCCAGTGAACATTAGCTTAATGCTTTTAAAAGCTTCAATGAACATTAAGACCTTGGGAGATCAATGCCTCAGTGATAAGACATCAGACCAAAGCTTGGATGGTTAATACTGTAACCAGGTTGTATCATAAATCTCCAGCTTCCTAGCAGGACATCAGAGCCCTACGCTCCCCAGGGATTTATAAAATTAGTTTTATTGTTTACTACTGGCATCAAGTACCTGTTTGCATCTGCTCTTACAGCAGACTAGTCAAAGACACCCAGCTTTAATTATGACCAAGCTTAAAATGGTCCCAGAAGTTCAGGTTCATATATGTAGAGATAGATGCTTCTATATATAATTAAATTCTCTCCTATATACACATACATATATAATCTATGCAATAATTATTCAACTGCTTATTGTCTATATTTGCACCTAAATTTGCCAAAGTCTAACACACCTAAGTCTCCTAAATAGCTCAAGCCCCAGACATAGCAGCAGCCTGCATGTACGTTCATTTACACTGTGGCAGCAGAAGGAAAATGTTAGATCTGTGACAATTTCATTTCAGAAAAACAAAAAGCCGAGTAAGACAACCGGTCTTACTGGTACAGCAAAATATTAACATAACAAAGCCAGAATATGAGTTTTCTTGTTAACTATTTTACTAGATGCTCTGTTCTTGCACAAAGCCTGAAAAAATAAAGCTAAGAATGGATTTTAAATCAGTGATCCTGTCTGCTACCCTGTTTTAATCTGTCCGGAAAGAAATTAAATATCTGACCATAATCTTCAGACCCTTCCATGAGAGCCATTTTACAATACCCCATTTTGTGAATTCCAAACCAAGAGTTCAGTTAAGAAGAAAAGCCCCACCAGCCTCCTCCAGCATAGCTTCTATGTTCCTAACAGCTCCTCAGATGATGAGAGCCTCACACTAGAGCCTAAAACCAACAGAGGATTCTATGTTCAAGCAGCTACCCACTTCTCAGATTGTTCCACAGTCCATCAGAAGGGTAGCCTAAATCTAGTCTACAGTTCAGGCCACTTAAGTACTATCAGCTTTTAGAAATTGAGTTTTCTTCTCCTCCAAGCATTAGGGGAAATGCCTAACTATTTTACGTAACAAGACACTATGAATGATAAAAATCAATAAATTAATGAACTCTTTTTCTACTCCAAGCTGCCTACACAGAGAAACTGAAGGGAGGCCAGGCCCTGCAATGCACATAACCTTGATGTGTCCTTAAGAGCACATGAGCTGGGCAGCCAAGCATATGTTCATTAGTTTCTTAACCCAAAGGCACTCAAGTATCTACTAAGCCATTCAGTATTTCCTGGTTTTCACCATGCTTACTGCAAGATGGTCGCATTCTCATATGCCTCTCCCAGTCCCCATACTCCTCAGAAGACTCACAGGACAACTCAAATCTTCTAATCTACTAGTCCTATTCCCCTGTGGCAGTTTAATGAGATCTAAACACCCAAATCCCACTGGTACTTTTCCCGAGTTTGCTAAAGGAATAGAAGAGCTCTTGCAGAGAAAAAAAAAAAATGTAGATAGGTATAACAGGCACACATGAACGTCATCAATATTTTCTCAAGCTACTATCTAAAACAGCACAAACTGGCACCACTGCTGAAAGTAAGTCTGTTCTCCACCTCCCATTCCCACACCCATGTCATTTCCTCCCTTTTGCTGGCACATGGATTTATACAGCTGCATAATGAACCAGATCACAGTGTTTATCAGACTTGAAAGCCAAAAAAGCCTGCAGCAGTTTCCAGTGAGATGAAGCTCCCCAGTTTGGTTCCTTACACTGTTGCACTAGCTCTCAGGCTTACAGAAGGGAAGCGATAGTGCAATAGCTAACAAGGGCAGAATTGCTTCTTTTGAAAGAAGCACCAACTTACTATAAAACCCACTGAACACTTATATTTTGAGAGCACCTCTCGTGGGTGCACTTCTCATATGGGTATATATGTAGGTAGCAGAAAGCACAACTGATACAAAACTAAATACCTATCTTACAGTCTTAAGCATAAGAAGAGATTTCACATTTCACTTATCTTAGATGTGGTAAGGTTTATGATTTTTATCAAATTTTAATCAGGTGAAAAGAGTGTATTCCAAAATTCAACATCCACATTTATACGGTTATTTGATCCATTAAAGGCAAGTTAGGTACTCTTTAAAACACTAGATTTTTCAAGATACTTTAAACACTAGAGTATAAGCTACCCACAACCCTTCTTCACAATTTTTGCCTAGAAACATGCAGTATTTTGCATTTGTTAGATCACCAGATCACTGGGTCAGTAGTTTAACATCTTGTTCTATGCAATAGATACTGAAAATATCATTTACTTCATACGAGAAGGTACAATCAGTGCTGTAGAACTTTTACATCAAAACAAAATGAAGACAGAGGAAGTGTTACAGACCCTCAGCAATCCTAAATTTAAAAAAATATTTAGATTTGGAACAACACCACAGGTGGAAAAGAGCAGAAGCAATAAGTGTTCCAGCCTTGCTGATCAGGATTCTACTCTACATTTAAAACATTATGGTGGGAAAAAAAAGTACAGTCAAGTTTAAAAGCTGAAGACCCCAGCTATGCAAATGTAAAGCAGTTCAGCAGATTTGTCAGGAATTCTGATTCATCCCCAAAACCCTTTCCTGTGTCTAAATGCGCTTTAGAGAGCTGAAATTCTTACTTACCTCTTTGGCACAATCCTTGTGAGAGCAGCAACAGTGGGAATTAACAATTACAAATATGGGACCAATCTCTCTTTTTGCAAAATCCATCAGGAAAAGAGATGCACACACCAGAAAGAGTTAGTTAGGTGCTAGTTTCCGATGGAAATCCACTAGGCTGTGGACTTAACGCACAGCGGAAGGAAAGCAGATGTCTAAGTTAGAAGGGAGCATTGTTTCCTGTTTGACACCTCTTGTACTTTTCCAAGTCCAGTACATGAGGCTGCAGAGATTTGAGCTTAATATCTGCTTTTCCCTCTCAAATACTGAATAGAAAGAAAAAATGTAAGCAAGAGGTAAGCATGTCCTTTTCTGCCTGCCCAGCTAGTTGTAAGGAGGAGGAAGAAGAGGCAGCGCAGGGATCCTTTACTTCCTGCGTGTCCCCGCCCCCCTGTTTGGCTGCTCTGCCTATTCTCCTCCCAGGTTTTCTGCAATAGTTTAAGGCTACACATAGGATCATCACCCAGTTCACTCCTGCTGTTGCAGAAGTACACTTTTAAACAGAGGGGAACAGGTCAGTGTCGTGTTCCAAACCAAGGTTGCTGACACTAGTTTTGTACAGGGGGATGAAGGCAGCTGCTGTTTCTCCTCTTTCCATGGAGCTACAGAAGAATGCATACAGCTGACTATAATTTAATCCTAACAAAACATAAGTCAGCACTAGGATAAAATAATATGTTCCAGTTCCATCCTTCCTGACAATCACATTTACTATCGTTGGCAACATTATCTGCTTTCCTTTTACTGGGTGCTTAATGTAAGGGAATAGGAATTTGAAGGTGATTTTCAAACTGTTGGACAAAGTTAGAAAGCCACATCACTGCTTGTTTTACGCCACACATGCACAAACAATCCACAGTGTTATATGTTCTAATACCTCTTGCTATACTCCAAACCTAAACCTAGAGTCTGACATCTTTTTTTTCCCTGCTGGTATCTAGTTTCAAACAGCCATTGTAAAACTTGTTTACTAATAAAATGCATTGTCCATAACTTCAGAGCTTTTGGTTTTTCTGGAAGGGCATAAGAAGCAATGCTCCTTATAATAAGGATCACATATACCATTTTAAAGTGTGAAGTAAGCAATTGAATTTTGACCAACTAGTGATGATAAACTGTGATAAAATTCCATTTCAAATTATCAAGATCACTTTTCACCGCGAAGTATCACTCCTAGTTCCTCAAGTATACCACAATTATACCAGTGTTGTTATACCATACAACATCAGTGTTGCAAAAGCAACACTTTTTAATCCTTTACTGGGCATTTTAGAAATCTTCTCCACCAGCTGCTGTGAAACTTTAGAGGAGTCAAGGGAAAAGGGATCATTAAAGATTCTGCTATGCTAATTGGCCTTCCAACTGCTTAACTAGACATTTTATATCCCCCTCAAAAAACCCCAACTAACTGTTGATTATCATCTCCATTTCAACAGTACTTACTGGTATCATGAATAAACTATGTTGGAATTTTGCTTGCCATTGCTTATAGATTTTTTTTGTTGCTGTTACAGTTGCACTCAAAACAAATAGACACTCTGTAGTCAAAGTAAATCTACTTCACTGGAATAAAAATGTAACATTTTGCACACCTGATTACGGTTACACTTTTCTGGGGTACACTGCGTGACTTGCAAAGAACATTAATCAAGAAGCACAGAGCCTACCTGTCCCAGTCTAACCACAATTCTTGCTTGGCTCTTTTCAAAGGTGCTATAACTGCAGAGCTTGAAAGGAATTCTACCGTAACTGATTAATCTTCTCAAACAAAATGTTCCAACGTTGCAGTCCAGAGGCTAATAGAATCAGTAGCAAAGTCAAATCCCACAAACAAAGTAATTAAAGTCTCTACATTTTCTTTTTGCTAAGTTGTTACCATTCTAGTTTTAGCCAGTCCCAGGCTGCCACAAACCATTAATTCCAGGAATTTAGACAGAGAATACAATTCCAGTGGAAAACAAGTCAATGATCCTACCTCCTTCCCCATACTCTCAAAGAAGCCCCCAGGCAATGGTATACATGGCATCTAAATTGGTTTACCTCCTGATCTTTTAAATTTCACCACCTGCTATTAGTTACTTACCCAGCCCTCAAAATCTACACGTTTAACCATTTCACCACCATTTCCTTCTCTAATCTTTCATCTTAAATCCTGTTGTCTGTTCTAGAAACAATCTTTCAGATTTAGTTCTTTCCTTATTTCACACAGGCTACAACTGTAACTATTTGATAATTCTCATCCCAATCCAATTGAATATTGTGAAAAGGAAGACTTTAGTTTAAGATTTACTCCTTTCACGAGAGATACCCGTTGCCTACAGAGGATGGATGTTATTGTTCTTGTTAAAAAGCAAGCTAGAGTAGTTGAGACCGCAGGGAAAAAAAATTAAAACAATGCAACACATTTAACAGAAGTGAAAATTTAGCTTCTCTGATTTCAGTATTTTCATAGCAATTAATTCTGGACAATTGATAATTCTGCCAAGAATTAAATGAGTAAATCCTGCAGAATAAGCTCTACAGCAGATCAGTATCCTAACAGAGTAAATAGCATTACTGCAATACAAGCAGCAGAAGCAGATAAAAGCTTCTGATGAGATGGAGTTAGCTCATGAGGCACTATTTAGACTAGGACAGGCCTAGTTTTCTTCTCTTCTGATCAAAAACAATGATTGCACATTTTGAAGCCAATATATTCTGAACTTGACTGATCTACCATCATCCAGATCAAAATTCATATCTCAGCTATTTGAGACCTCTATGTCACTGAAATAGCTTAACCAGTTGGTCTTCACCCTCTGCAATGCAGGTGTATAAGTAATCTATGTCCCATGACTCTTAAATTTCTACAGACTAGCTGTCTTCATGACTTGCAACAGATAACCACATATGCCCATATTTCACAAACACACTGTAAAGACAATAGAGGCACTGTAATATTTATACAGGCCCACTTGCTGCAACCTGATCGATCACAATTTAGAAACTCTCATCCTCTTCAATTTACCACCTCTCTCAAACAATTGAGGCCAACAACAGTAAAAAAAATCCCAAATATAAATTATTAGAGTTGTTATACACACAAGGTATATTTGTATTTCGATTGACACACCCATACTAACTGCTTATTAGCAAAGTGTGTGAGGTTGCTTAAAAGAAGCACCTAGTCATTTGTATGAGATAATCTTTGGTGACAAGAATAAAACAGACTCCTCATTTGACTAGCCACCACCTGCACATCTGTATTCTTCAACTGATCTCCAAGCCCAGCAGCTGCAGACACTGACATTGTCTGCTTAAACTTCTTTGCTAGTGTCTCAATACTGTATTTTTAAAGTCAGAGAATTTACAGCCTTAAAAGCCTTACAAGACTGGTATAGTAGACTACAGTACTGTTGCTTTGTTTCCATGCAGCTAAATTTGAACAAGAACTAGTCATAACTCTTCCTAGAAATCGTTGGCTGTGATCCTTTCCAGCACTCTTAAGTAAAAGGCTGTAACAAAGTAAAACACCACTGTATTTCTGATAATACTGAAACACAACTTATGTTATGCACTACTGCTGAATATACACCATGCCTTACAACTACCCTATTGACTAATTATCTGGCCCAACACACAAGGCATTTAAAGTTTTTGCTTTAGAGATGAAAGTCCACTGTACCTCAGCACCACGAGGTAAATAAAAATATCAACCTATTTCAAAAGTCATAATAATCTGGAGCCCTTATGACTAGCTAAGCAGATGGTTTTAGTTAAAAAGTAGATTAATTAATCACAGCACCTACTGTAACTACAGCAATTCTAATGAATAGAAGAAATTACTCAAGTTCTAGAACAGGAAATTTTGTAACTGCAAGGCAGGACACAGTTCCTTAGTGTATAGCTGGCAAACAATTAGGATATCAGCGCATGTAACAGTGAAAAGGGCCTACTTTAGAAACCCACAGTATGAGGATGGAAGTTCTTCTGAAACAACTATAAAGGCTGATTAGACAAGTGGATGAGGCACTAACTTCTCAGTTTTTATTCTTGCACGAGAGCATAAAGGTAAGGTCAGTTTAATCTATCACACAGAGTTCTTTAACCTCACACTTAGGAGCAGGGATGCTTATCAGCCTTATCATCTGAACAAGAATATGCAGTGGTGAACATCTTGAGCTAGCTGAATGACCCTTTTCTTTATTGGGACTTCAGATTGGAGATGGCTTTCCAGAAAATACAGACATGCCTAGACACGCATTTCAGTGCTATAAATTTAGAAATGCCACAGTGACACAATACTAAAAGCGTCTGTCTTCTATTTTCAGTATGGAAAAATAGATTTATTTGAAGAAAAAAAAATCAAACTATATTAGTTGCATTCTCTGCTTTAATCAGCAACCATTCTGATAGGAAAACGTCATCTAGTACCCAAGTACAGCAACAGTAATTCAAAAGCCACAGATTAGTTTCAGTGAACTTCGAACTGAATTAAAAAGAACAATCTAACACAGACCACAAAACACATTTGGTACCAGAACTAGCCTTTAGAAGAAGATACCTACTAAAAAGCCCAGGATGGTGCTGGAAACACTGAAAATATTGCACAATTCAGACAATGCACCAAGAGGCATCATCCCTTTTATTTTATGACTTATTCTAATAGGAGTGAAGGACTTCTATTTGTATACTAAAAGATTCAACAGTTTCAGAGGGTGGTCCTAGAAAGTATCCCTGTCTGCTATGCAGGGAACTTTATGATGGTGGTAATGTAGAAATAAGATTACCTTAAAACCAAGTCACAACCTCATAGTGTTAGGAAGCTTCTAAATACTTATACTGGACAGAGAAGCAACAGCCTTTTTTCTCTTCACACAAAAAGATTAAACACAATAGGCTACAAAGTTTCATATATACACACACATTTTAGCCTGTTGCATCTCTCTATTTTTAGGAATAAACAGTATCTGCAAAATCACATTCAACTTTGGTGACCTTCACTCTTCTAATATAGGAACAAACACAAGCATTCAAACAGGCATACGTACTCCCACGTCACTGCCTGCTCTGGCAACAGCCCTGAGTAACCTGGAGATAACTATAAAGGGTTTATGTAAAATTTTAGTGGAGTTCTGGCCTATGAATCACGTAATAATCTCAAAATAACTTAGTATTACTCAACTCCCCTGTGAGCTTCCACAAGACTAAAACTTTCCTGGACTTACCCCATTCCTACCCCTGTTGCAACTACAGCAGTACAGTTAGCAGGTCAAGAAGTAGTAGCCCGTACATTCTTAATGTCAGTATTTTTGACTAGTGGCACTAAACTGATAAATAACATTGAGCTATCAGTCTCCCTACAGTAATGCTTCAGTGATTCATTAACGGTTCTCATCACACTGCAAAGCCAGGCGTTTTAATAACACTTACCACCTCCCTGTTCCTAAGGAGAGCCACCTTCCCATGTCTTGTTAAATTAAAGTAACCTCAGTTAATGTAAGAGCTAAATAGATGTCAGTACAGGACAGAATATTAAATATTAGTAACACAGTTTTAAGAGACCTGATCCTTAGGAAATAATTAACTTTTTAAATTTTTAAATATACATTGTTTAATCAGTATTCAATTTATTTAGGTTTCTAAAAACACATTTGGAAACCCTACAGTACAATCAAATTCTAGGATTTCAGGTGTTAAAAATACATTAGATCTTGATTTTATGCAACTCAACCAAAGCTCACGCCCTTCACCCCCCTTTTAATTCATGATCATTTTAAAATCATATCCAATTCAAAATTGCTAAGAAACACATTCCAGGGTCAGCAGTGACCAATATAAAAAAGAAGTATCTCCTTTCACTTCAAACCAAGTTTGTTTTACACCACCAATATTGACAAAACAGTTTTAGCTGTAATCTAGAAGCTTTTGATGCTGAATATTACAAATGCCTCTAAGATCAACTCGTAAAAGCAAGCTACTTTTAGAAAGGAATTCCGTTGAATGAGCCTTTTACTTTCCAACTTCAGATACCATCTGCCCTAGTTGTGCAAACCATATAGGCATGTTATATCTCAGTGTTCAAGCCAATGCCTGCTTTTCCTTACTTAGATCATTGTCATTTCTTAAAGAGGACTTCTTATCTAGCATGCAAAGCTTCTTAAAATATTAACGCTTCAAAACCTTGAATTCCCATCTTCCATTTTTAAGGCTACATATTTCTGAATTGATGAGTCAGTGACTGAACCTCCAGCCCAGGAAGATTCTTCACTCTTAAAGATGTTCCAGCAAAATGCTTGCAAACGACTTGAACAGCTATAAGATGCAAGTGGTAGAAGCTTAAGCATTCTTTAGTCCTTTCGGTGTGATGCAGAGGAATTGCACATGATGTGCAATTTTTTTTCCATTTGATATTTAAGTACCTGAAGTTTCTTCTTTCAATGAATACAATTACAAGAGTTTGCCCTTTCTTACAATTAACCTGTTTCCTGTGCTTGATTGAAGGTTCATGGCCTTTCAGTATCTGCTTTAACAAAAGACTATTTGCTCTGTCTGAGGATTACCTCCCCCTACTTTTCCATTGATTTTTTTCCATTGTTTTTTCCACCTGAAAGCTTAATAGGAGGGGTGTCTCTGTGTCTATCTGAACCATGATACAGAGGTTCATGAAATCAAGTTATTCAAGGTAAAGAGTTTTATGTATGCCTAAAAAAAGTTGCATATTGCTTCCAGAAAGCAAAAGAGGACATGCATCAACATTCATTACGCACTGCAAGTAAAATTAATTATAAGTCTAAACGTTAAGCATTATATTTGCTGCCTAGGACCCCTCAGGAAGAAGAAAACAGCTGGGATACTTTGCCCATTGCATCACTAGTGAAAATGAAGTAGTTGACTAATCTAGACAATTATGATGCCTAACTTTTAAGACACTAAAGAAGAGATTAATTTCATCTCAGTTGACCAAACTGCAGCACTTTGTAACTGCCTGGTTTCCAGCCAACAGAATGACCTTCACTCTAACCAGTGAGCTTCAGTCCCCACCAGTTACGGAAATTAGGGATTTTTAAACGAGTCAGACACTGCCCGGTCAGGTTACTCATTATGTATCTTGTTCCCTTGGGCCTTTTTTTAAGCTCTGTAGAACAGAGAACAAAAATGTTGTGCCCACTCGGTGGAACACTTCAGTACAGAACTTTTTTTTTTTAAATCAAAATGCAAAATACTTTTTTTTTTTTCCTTCTCATCTTAAGGCCAGCTCAGAAGGCAGACATTTGTTTACAGAGAAGAGACTGGCTTTTGGTGAAAGCAAGGACAAGTGCAAAACTTCAGTCTGTCAAAGTAAGCGCGCAGAAAATAAAGTACAGACCACAAGTCCACCAGGAGAACTTAAAAGGTAAGTTTATATAATGGGAAGGGGGTGAAAGAGAAAAGGAAGTTTTCTGCTCACACTCAGCTGATTAGTATATTTGAAACTAAGGATGGTCTTATTAACTTTTTTGCAGCTAACATGCTTAGATTTTTATGTTAGTGGTAGATATACAAGAATGAGACAGATCTGCATACTAAACCCATTAATTGTCTTTTTACTAGTCCTGGGACTAGTCAATCACCTAGAAGATTTAAGACTTGTGACATCCAAGTATTAGAAACCGAGTAATCAGTACCTCTACACACTTCGAAAAATAACCTCTGTGCTGCAAAAAGCAAGCTTGAAGGAAATATAGTGTCGAAGTAATCGGGGTCTATACTACATCTGTGAGCGGTAACTGCAACATGAGCAAGAGAAAACCAAGCCAGCTTTTGAGGCAACTGCATGGGTTACATTGGTCTCACCAGAGGCTGAAACAAAGCAGCTGAAGCTACTGCAGTTAGTTATGCCTTCACTGCTTTGCTTCCCAAACAGACTAAATTAAGAAATCATACTTAAGATGTCTGTTCTATAAATATCTCTGTTTTCATTTAAATGCACATGTAGCCCATTTCAAATATCTCCTGTGACAAATTGTTTAATTGAAATACGCATGGAACAGGTCAAAGAAATAATACCAGTCTCCAAAGGGAAATGAAGTCAAACAGGGAAACTTTCCTGAATTTTACCAAGATCTTACACTCCTTTTTCTGTGCAAGTGAGTATGTAACAGAATTAAGTATCTTGATTACATTTTGTATTGGAACTGTCTCTATTGCTTCGATATGGCGCAGAATTGTGGGAAAAAAAAAGAAAAGAAAAAGGGGGGACCCCTTCCCTAACCTAGTAGTGTATCACACAGCCAGTTGTATCTGCACGGGAAGGCAGAGGAGAAATAAGTCAGTCACAGGAGCAGGCAAGACTACCTTAATATTGTGGCTTATTTTCAGTTAATTACAGGCTTAGATGTTTGGTTTTTTCTGAGGCCAAGTAGGCAGCAATAAGTGCCCAGTGGATGCATTTGGTCGCAGATGAAAAGACATACTGCTTAAGCCTCAGAGGAGATTTCCCCGCCATCCCAGTAAGGTAAAAATTCCAGGAGTTGCAATTTCTTTTAACTACTAACTACTAATTTATTTGGAACCATTTCCAAAGAACAGCAGAGAATAGCTTCAATGAAGAAAGCCTTTTTTTTTTTTTGAAACAAAATTGCAACATTATGATTTAACAAAACAAAGAGGAAGGCTAAACTCCTTTATGTTTGAGTGAGAAGACATACAGATCTTATTTTCCTTTCTAAAGAAACTGCTAGTGAAAGAGTCTGGACTGAGTATGCTAGAGGATATGAGTACAAAGAGAGGTCAATACTCTGTCAAACTCTTGCCAGCTTCCTTACCAGAACTGTAAAACAAAGTTCAGCATAACACCTTGAGCCCTACAAACTGTAGACAGTTGGGGGTTTTTTCTAAGCTAGGCGTTTACCCAGGTTCTTCTACTGAAAGAATTCTTCTAGTTAAAGTGAGCCAGAAAACGAATTTAATTGCCCTTCTGTTTCTTGTGCAGGGAAAATTCAGGAACTTTACGCTAGCACTGCTTTAAGGAAAAACAGGAACTTCCCAGTGAGACAATGTAGACAATATAGACAAGCATCTCGCAAACAGCAGACTCATGCAGCAGTGCTATTAGCCAAGACATGAAGCAACAATAACTGCCTGGGCCAACAATAACTGCCAATGTCTCATCTCTGGAAGAAACTTCAGCATTTAGATCTGATACCTAGACCTTTGCTTACCTAACTGTATTATTTGATCAAAAAACTGCTTACAACCATGAGGGAAGACCCTGAACAGAAAAGGTAAAATGTATAACCGAGTACTCTCGGCAATCCTGGCAAACAACTCAATGCTGCAGTATCTGGGCATCAGCTAGAGCAATCCTTATCACAAAAGGTATAAGGTCAAAACGCAATGTGGCTGAAGGTCATCTTAGAAAAAGAGACCAAGGCACAGACAAAGCGGGAGAAAAGAATGTAAGCTGGTAGTACCAAGTCCAGACCTGAGAGGACACTCTTGGCATTAAGACACCTTTTACAGGCTTCTGTCCTAAGCAATAGCAAGGATTTAAGCTAATGGAGCAACTCCACTTTTCACTAAGCCTAATAGTTACACAAAGGAGGCAAGAAACATCAATTCATTTAAACACATATCACCTGCACTGAGTGGCTGCACTTTTTGATCTTACTGCCTTTGGGGTTTCAGTGGTTTTTAAGCTTCCACATAGCATGACTGTCAGCAGCAGACCATTATTACTGCCTTTCCCTCTGGTCTCTGTGTATGCATCTAGATAAAATAATCCCTTCATTTAAGGCACCGCAGGACTACAGCTACCACCTCAAAATATTACTAAACATGCCTAAGAAAGTAGCAAACCAAGGTGTTGAAATGGAAGTGTTAAATATCTTCCACAAATCACATTCACCTGTGCTGGTAAGTACCACTGGAGTCACCTGCACAAGACATTTTCTGACTCCACTCTGTTATTGATGGTTTGCACACAGTCCTTTTCAATATCGAATTTCCAACTGGTTCATCCGTCTATCACAACTGCAGACATTGTCTAAACTTCTAAAGTCTCCTTTGAAATGAAAGAAAAATCTTATTTCTTTAACAGGGAGCAAAGCAAAGGACAAGAGCAGAAAACTATACGGTTCTTTTTCGCATTGGTTCACAGAGCTTTCAGACTGGTAAAAAGAATACAAAGAGTATTTTATTTCCCTTTCATAACATGGTTCTGTTTTCCACAT
This sequence comes from Rissa tridactyla, assembly GCF_028500815.1. Lineage (NCBI taxonomy): Eukaryota > Metazoa > Chordata > Aves > Charadriiformes > Laridae > Rissa > Rissa tridactyla. The sequence continues at coordinate 152,395,419 of NC_071466.1, forward strand.
TATAGAAGAAACACTGAATTCTCCATTATCAATTAAGACAGGTTCATGCTTTAATTCCAGATAATGTTGTCTTTCCTTCACCGAAAGCCTTCCTTGAAAGTTACTGAAGTTTTGTTTGTGGGGGGGGTTTTGTTGTGTTTTTTTTTTTTTAAAAAAAAACCTGCTTTGTGACTACAATGAAATTAACAAACCCAAATATACCAGAGCACACAGCCTTTCATTCTCTGCCTAGAAGCAGACAGATGTATATTTCATTTTATTTACTTCCCTGTCTTTTACTCCTTCTGAAAGAAAACAAGATTTCCTTGATTTCATATCAAAGTACATTTTAGAGCTCTCAAGCAGTAGAAGAAACAGCAGTAATGTTCAACAATTAAATTCAGCCTGTGAACCATCAGCAGTAGAGTAGAAGGTGGTGTTGGACAGACCAAAAAATTACCAGCATTTCTCATCCACTTAAAAGTTTAACAGTAAAAAAAAAAATATGGGGAGAAAGAAACATCAAGCACAATAAACAAATGGTAAGTTGAACCCTGGTAAGTCTCTAGATAAGTTTGTCCACTACAAGCCCCTACAAGGCTTTCCAATTGCTAAGTACTTCACAGACCAGGAAAAAAAAAACAGCTCTTTAAGACCTGGGGCCTCCCAAGCCTCAAAAAAGGCTGTTTCTCAAAAGCCAACTCTCACCAGAGCCTAGTTCCTAGCACTTTAAGTAATGGTCAGGGCAGTTACATCAGTTGTCTGTTCTGCAAAAAAGTGCTTATCCAAATTATTCTGCTTTGGCTCTGGCCAAAACACATACATAAGCCGAGCAAAAGGTACCACTAAGACTGTTTTGGTAAAATACTCAGTTTTCTTTCACTGATCCAAATAGCTTGCAAATCAGATTATGCTGTAAGCAGAGTAAAGGCTAGACTTTACCCTTGTTTTCCCTCTCTATTTACAAAATTACAGATAAATCCACCAATGTGCAAAAAAAAAATACTCTGCATGTGTATATATAAACTTACTCTAACATCTGTTCAAAAAACCAAAACAGTCGTTTATCCCTTGTGTCTTCCTCTTTTTCTGTGCCTCTCCAATATTCCCCTTTAAACAACGGATAGTCTTTTATTTCACCAAGCCTTCCTTCAGAATTCATTACTTCAGACATGAAGACCCTCCCTTCCACATCTGTAAGTCAGTAATTATGTCTGCCTTTTGCAGTGTGAGGCATCAGGAATAAGTTAGTATTTTATTTTTACAAAGCTAAGCAAGTCATTTATTAAATCTCCAACTTCTCCAAGATAAAACACACAAAAAGATTAACATGAATTCATTTGTCTATGGATCGGAGAAAGAGGTAAGTTTGCTTCCTCCCTCTGCATACCCACACAGGTATTCTAAGAAATCCAATGCAATTTTTTTTTTACTTCCCCAAGTGGCCACCTCACTATTCTTTCTGAATGCTTAGATCAGAAGTTCAAACGTGTGCAGTTTGTTTTACTGCCCTGGTATAGTCTTCACGACACTCTTTTAGATATCACAAAGTAAATCTAGCCACAGCCACCCTGAACATTTCCAGCACTACAGTTCTGCTTTCACATTCAAGGTCTGTAGGTTCCACCTAGTCTAATCAGATGGGCAAACTCAAATCTCTTGCTTGCCTTCTCAGCTTTATTTGGTTTCACTGGCGATGCTTCCATGACCACTACACTTACCAGCACTTCTCAGGGTGGAATACCTTCCTGCCATTTACCAAGTATTTCTACTCCATAATTGTAAGTGAACCTGACACACAGTAGCTAAAGGCCATTTGGAATTCAGTAAACTATTAACTTAAATTTACTCTAGGTAACAGTTTATGATTTGCCTTGGCAGGCAGCTAAGCTAAAGTGCTCAGATTTTGCGATCCAGCTTTATTTCAGAGAACAAAGTTACCATCTAATTTTCAAGACTGAAAGACTTTCACCGTCCCCCCAGTAGCTTAGAAAATAATCTGTTACTATTCTAATGTGTTTTGTTGTTTGGTTTTGGTGTGGTTATTTTTTTAAAACCCTATGCAATACCTTCTTATATATTGAAGGAAGAGCATGAACACATGCGAAGTTTTATTTCCATTCACATATTTTACAGCCTTCTGACTGATCGTTTGGTAAGCTGAATCATCATATACCTTTCCACCCATCCCCAAAAAACCTCGTCAGCTTTTTTCCACACACACTTCACAGTTTAATGCTACCCAGCTGTATGCCTTTGCTGCTAGTAGTAGTAGCTGTAGAATCAGTAGTGGGGAGGGACTTACACTGGTCACTCGACGGTAGATCTGCGCAGCATTTTGGCACTCCGAATAAGGATACTCAGACGTGGCCATCTCTAGCATACACATCCCAAACGCATATACATCAACGGATTCATCATATTTCTCCTCATACATCTCAGGGGCCATGAACTCTGGGGTACCTTAAATTAAAAGAACGATTCAGACTCTAAATGTCTCAAAGCGAGCAGAGGCTGCTGGCGTTACTCACCGCAGGAGGAAGCGGATGGGCAGACCTATGAGAGAAGAGAAAGTGGAGGCAAAAAAGAGGGAGGAAACCCTTAGTCACTGTTGCATCAACATACTTTGTGAGTCTTCCATTGCAAGGCCTTTATGAAATAAGAATGGCATGAAAGGACTGATGCAATTCCTGGTTTATGCATGTTAGTTAATATAAGTATCAAAACAGACTGGATCAGGCTGTAGTCAAATGGAGACATGGGGATAAAAGGGGAAAACCGTAGACTAGCCACAGGCTGCAAACCAAATACTAAGGAGAGTTAAGACACTTACCTTTTTCCCCTGTAAAAAAGGAGGCACATTAAACCTTGTTTCAAAAATTACCCAACTGCCCTCTGCTGCAAAAGTAGTAGTATTGGTAAGAGCCCACAGCTAGTCTCTGACCTGGTGCTCTCCATCTACTTTTTGAAGTAGAATGGTTGGGGAAAGGCCTTGCAATGAAAAACTCTGTTATAAATAAAAATCTTCATGAAAAAAGGATAAAAAGTAATTTTCTGCAAAGGCCACTCACCAGAGCCCTTTTCTTCATATACTTACCTTCTCACCTGCAGTATATTTATAGGCCTACTGCAGATACAGGCATTAGTGAGGGACATCCTACAGTCAAAAATACTCAGAAATACAGAGAGATTGAGTTACAGGCATAGAGCGTGAGATTCAACAAGTCCCATTAAAGTAGTGTGCAGAAAATTATTGCCCAGTGAAGAATCACAGCATCCCCTCTGTAAGCAAAGGGACTGCACTGTATGATCAGATTTACTTTAAGCCAGAGATACAAGTTTGCTTTTTGTAAATTTAAGCACAGAATTATTTCCTGCAGACACCAGATTCAAGACAGTTTACAGACCATTCTGTAGCCACATTGCTTGTTTTCACCACACTAAACCAAAATGCGGATGTAATTGCAGTCACTTATCCAAAGGCTAACCATTAACAGACGGCTAGATACAAGGCCGTAATTTTCCAATAATAAGTTTGAGGATAAGATGCACAGGCTTAAGAAAATATATTTTTTGACACTGTATATTTTTCTTTCCTATTAATACTTTGACTTGGTTAAGAAGCAGGAAATATTTCAGCGACAGCTTGCAAGACAGTTTACAGGTATAAACCATTGATCCCATCTAGGAATCTAGTATAGGACTGTTGAGTAATACTGCATTTTAGCAAGCTCTAAATAGTGAGAGCAACTTCATTCTCTGCAGCCCTTTCACCCAACTATAAAAACAAAGCTGATAAAACCAATTCTTTAAAGAAGTCACAAAAAGGACTATACTAGTTCCATCAAACCAATTTCTGAATAAGCTTATTAGTGGATACATAAGAACATAAGCATCCCCAATGCATCCTCCTAACTTACATAAAAATCCACATTCTATAGACTCCCCGAGTAAGGCATTATACCACAGTCTGACTGGGATATAACATATATACAGAGAGACTTTCTTTGATATACCTTAGTTTCTGTTTACTCTAAGTGTAAGAGATTTAATATTAACCCCTGGTGACAAAAAAAATATTGATTGGCTGTATAAATTATGCTAGACTAAATATCAAAGTGCTATTTGATCACCAAAATTCATTTGTACATTTATTGAAGCATCATATTAAAGCTGAGATTTATATGTAGTCAAGAGTGGTTTTATCAACAATGTTGCACTAAACTGTTGGGCAGGGCAATGAATCTATATTCCAAAATACGTGACGTTAATATACAAATTTCAAAAGCAAAACAAAAATTTCAACACATAATCTCATCAGGAAGACAGAATGACCTCATCAGCCAAGAAACAAAGCCTGCACATTTCCAGGCTTTGACCATGTACCTTTGAAACCATGTTTTAAAAGAAAGCTTGTAGTAAGACTCAAGTTTCCAAATAGGTAGACTGGCTCACCAGCCTCCAAACCAGGAGAGGCTTACCTATCACACTTTTGGCAAAAGAAGCTCGTTTCAGGGTTGCCAGACCAAGGTCTCCAATCTTGACTGATCCAGTGGGGCCAGTAATAAAGATGTTGTCACATTTTAAGTCTCTATGAATGATGGGAGGAGTGCGCGTGTGTAGAAATTGTAAGCCTTTCAGTATCTGACGGCACCAGCTTCGCAGTACTTTAATTTTCATCACTTTAAATCTTTTCAAATACCTAATGAAAAAAGTAACAGAAGGTTAAACAGGTTCTGCTAACCAGTAGTAGATTATGCTGCATCATTTGGTGTTCTGAAATAAGAAAGCAGTAATTAAAGAGAAGCAAAAATTTCAACTTCACCTTTTATTTTAGGATCTACTTGGGCATTTCAAGACTTCAGAGGAACTGAAAATTATTTCCCCTCCTAAAACTTAAGCTGCCCTCTTCAGAATTTCTACCCCTTTCTTCTAACCAGGGGACTCTAGTGCTCAAAGGCAAGTGTGAAATGTTTGATCTATAGCTAATAATTCATTTGCATAAAAGACCCTGTGGTAATTAGGCAGTTGGCTTGCTAAATTTCCAGGCACTGCTTCCCTGACAAGGAGTTAAAAACTTATGCACTGCGACAATCCTTTATCTATTAAAGAGGTTTTTTTCCTCCTTACCTTTTAACCTAAAACTGCCTAAATACTTATAACCTTTTCATTGATAAAATGTAACTGGGTGGGAAGGTGGGGCACTAGAGACAAAACACTAGTAACAACCAAGTACCTACAGAGTTCTTGCAAACTATGCAAGAGCTCTGAAGTTGTTACACCTTACTTATCAATATTAGTCCAAGCACTCTGGTCAAGGATTCCAGCTTACATTTTAAGCCTGCTTCAAATTCACCTGCCAAGTTGTCACACAAACTAGAAATTCTTAGAGATCACTTCCCTCGTACCGGATGGGGTTTGATGACCAGAGTCTAACTGGTACTACTCACTACTTCAAATGTATGGACAGATAGGAACAGGGCAGGGAAATCTTTAAAAGGCTCTGCCAAATAACTGACATGGGAGAGCTCACACGTACAGTCAGTATCCCTTTGCAGGCAGAATGTGACACAACCTTAATTGTTCTAACATTGACACTTTTTAAAGTCCCATGTCAGAAGAGTCAAATTTCATACCAAAAGTATTTTCCTATGCTTATGATCTATGACTACGATCTTATTTTACTCCTTCATTTCAACAGATTAGAGATTCCACAAGGTGAATAACCTATGACAGTATTCAAGTGGTTTCCAGCAGTGTATTCTCATCATCCCTCTTTGGGTAAAGTGATTTGAAGTGAACAGTTACTATTTTCTTCCCTTTGAAAAAGTATGGGCTGAAATACACTGAGAGAAAGGAACTAGCATGCTGTGTAGAGCAAGGACTTTTTTCCTATTCCGCTGTTACTCAAAATCTCAGATAAATACCAGTTTCACACTACTGCAAGACTGGTAGTAAATTCTGTGATCAGCATGGAGTCTAGCAACTACAATCTTAAAATAAAACCAAGTCATGTTCAATTATTCTGTGGTAATATTCAGTCTCTTCTGCATATCCACTTAATCACGAGAAGTCTTGATGAAATCACCTGAATCAATGCCAACATAAAAATGCAGTATATTAATCCCTTTTACTTTAGTTTCTCCAGTTCAAAATAAGATCTGGAAAATCAAGTTGCTAGCAATAATCCTGCTGTGAAAACAGATCTGTAAAAGCAATTGGGACCCAGTTCCAGAAGGAAATCAAGTCTCAAAACAGAATGTAAAGACAGGCAGGGAAAAAGCCAAGCCAAGGAAGGAGACAAACTGAAGGAGGTTCTGGATCACATCGGCTACCACTTGAATTCTTGCTATTGACACAACCCTCATTCATCTCTCTTGAGCCTGTTCCAAAGATCACATGGTAGGGGCACTTCAGTTCAGCATCTGGAATCCCTAATTACATTCTTGGTTTCAAATATGCTAGTGTACTGCCAGCTTCTCACTGTTAAAGGACCTGGGCCCAACCATCACCCAGCAGTGTTGCTGTCATTTTTCCATAACACTGTCATGAACTAAGTCACATGTCACTTAAGGTAGAAACCACTTTAAAATGGAAGCATATATAAATACATTAAAATACACAGACAAACCTACCCACCAGTATGTTTTCAGTTTTCCTAGTATCACAGGATAACTCAGTCTGGAAGAAACCTCAGGAGGTTTCTAGTCTAAGTTTCTGCTCAAGGTAGGGTCAGCCATGAAGCCAGGCAGTTACTCTGGGCTGTATCCAGCCAGATTTCTAGGATCTCCAAGGATGGAGCCTGCACAACATCTTGGGTCAACCTGTTCCACTGCCTGGCTCTCACTATTGACATAGCTTTTCCTTGTATCAGTCTGAACCTCTTTTGTTTCAAGTTTATGCCTGTTGTCTCTAATCGTCCCACCATGTACCACTGCAAAGAGCCTGACCAACTCCCTCATATGCCCTGGAAGCCTCCCCCAAAGGATCCTCTTCTTCAGGATAACCAAGTCCAGCTCCCTCAGCCTCTCCTCACAGAGCAGGTACTCCAGCACCTGACCGTTCTGGTGGTCCTCCACCAAGCCTTGTTCCTGTTGTTTGGGGGTTTTTTTGCAGGAAGGCCCCTGACCTTGAGCGTCTCAGCTGAAGGAGCTACAGGAAACCCTACTAAATTAGCAGAGATATTTCTGAAGGTATGTGTCCTACTAGATAGCTGACATTCATTTAAAGTGGATCACGAACACACACTAGAGCATCTTTAGACAAAACTAGTGGCTGAGACCTAGGTCAGATTAAAAATTGCTGTCTTCATTAATAGTATAATCAAGACTTAAAATAGACAACTACATTTTTTTCCCCAATATTTTAATTCCATTATAGCATACAATATCAGAAAGCAGTTTAATTCTTTACAACAGTTGAGTTGTAAAACTTTTCCATTGGTATGCAAGAGTTCAGGGACTTTTCTTCATGCAAAATTAGAAATTCACCCAGACAGCATTTGAAAATGAGTCCACAATATTTTAACATTATTTATGTGTATATATCTCTAAATGTATACAAATACACAAAAAAGTGAGGAAAATTTAATTTATCACCACACTTTTCTTCTGTTCACTTTGTTCACATAACGTGACAACATCTATGTCCCAAGTCTCAAAACGAGGAATTAAATGCAGGTAATGTAAACATACTGAAAAAAAAGATATGTAAGTAATATACAGTCAGCCAAATATCATAAACAAACACAAGCATGCAGTGTAACTCTAGGAATATGACACAGGTACATGAAATACTTAATGATATTATATTTGGCACATTAGAAGTTTCCCATATAGTTTACCTGTCAAGTCTAGTGGACAGAAATAAGCTAAATCACAATTATAACATAAACTATACAATAGTAGAGAAAAACCCCACTCAGAAGACTACAGTTTAAAAGATCTTCAATGAAGAAGAGTCTATTATTTCTTTCTGACTAAAATAAAAAGACCTTCATACTCCACAGTAGAAAACAATCCTATAGCCAGCAAATCTGAGTTATTTCTTCCTACCAGCTCCCTACTTTATAACTGTCTATTATTACTTTATCATCTTGCTTATGCCACCACATAACAAGCCAATCCAAATATTAAAATCTGTGAGGGGGGAAAAAGGAGTAAAAAGGAGAAAAAAGCTAAATCCAACGCTACATATTCTAGCATAAAATTAGGTAACTTTAAAGGCATCTGTATAGAGCTGTAAAACATTTACTTTATTACTGCTCTGAAAAAAGCACATGAAGCAACAGATCTATTATTTTATCTGAAATACCTTGAACAGCCTCAGAAAAGTCTTCCCTGAACATACAGCTGTAAACAAAGTTGCATGCCCTCCAGTACTATTTCAAGAGACAAACGCTTCCCTGTAATTGCAGTACAGACTCCCGAAGAGCCACTTTTTTCCTTTTTTAAGTATGTCCATTTGTGGCTATCAATAAGCATCGTAAAAACACAAGATGTTCAACAGGCTATTTTAACCAAACAGATTGCAAATTGTTTCCAGCTCCTACAGCCTGCTTACACATTTAGGATTTGAATGCCTCTCCAAGACTTAAATAGGCACTGAATTAAGGCAACGACCCACAATCCCTGCATTTCAAATGCTGGCAGTTTTACTTCCAGTAGATTAATGGTGACTAGATGCTCACAAACAAGCTCCCAGCTCTGCAAGTTTCTGCAGCGCAAGGCAAAGGCGTGATTTCAGCAGAACTCCTCGTAGACTCTACAAACCACTAGAGGGCCCTCGCGGCAGCTTGATTTGCTGGTGTGTGCTTTTAACTCTGGCTTAAACATAGACCTGTTTTCATTCAGCTACTCCACAGGCTGAAATTGCAGGCACCCGCATACTTTTTTGTTAGGTACTGCTTCATGAAGTTTCAGCTAAACAAACAGGTGGTGGGTTTGTTTGGTTGGGTTGGTTTTTTTTCCTTTTTCCATATTTTTTGTACTGTACTAACACCTAAAACCTCACAAAAAGAGGTGAATTAATTCCTGCTCTGAATTTTACAAACACACTTGTGCTAAATGGAAAGCAGCTGGAGAGGAAAATGAAAAATTGTGAGAAGTTAAAATAGAGCATTGTCTTCCCAAGCTCTCAAAATCTGAAAGTTTTCTGCATGTGCTTACTAGGACATTACAAGAAAGATTATGACAAGCTTGCTAACTTAAAGGATGTTCTACCATACCCTGCACCACTAATAAGATGATTCCTTAAACAAGAGTTTCCCTATTTCCCTACAGAAGTTTAGCCCTCAGCAAAAGGGCTCTGTTCTAATCTATTCTGAAATATGATATATTTCTAGTGCTCTGATTTTGTGATAATGATTCTTATATGCTTTGACTTGCCTTAATTTACTTACGTTTTCAGTGTTCCAGATGTCATGAGTTCCGTCACAAGAACAATACACTTTTTTCCTTTGACTGTAGACTCCCAGGAATCATAGAACCTGACAATATTGGGATGCTGAAGCCCTTTCAGCATCCCAGCTTCCTCTTTAAATCTTTGTCGCTCTGACTTGGACAGCTTCCGATCCTAATGAAAAGGAAAAGGTATGTTAGAAAGCATTGCTTTATTTCTTACTCAGAGAAGCACCAACTTGAAAAACAGTTGGGTACAGTCAGTGAACAAGTAAGAATCAGCAGCCTTAAATGACATTTTGTTTGCAATTACCCTTAAATATGCTATTTAAACAACATTCTACTACAGTCTTTTTATCATATATTTTTCCTTACAATCTGATTGCTCTCAGAGGTAAGAATTGCAAGTCTGTAGATTATCTCCTCTTCCTGTTTCCTCCTCCCCTATTCTAATAAATTTAGTCTTTGCCTGACTTGAGGTGGAAGGCAGACATAACATTCTCAAATAAAGAAGTGCTCAAGACTAGACAAAATTGGATCACTTAAAGCATCTCTCTCAGGTTGTACATAACAATAATCTTGAGTTATTCCTATGTGTATAACATCCAGACCACAAGTAACAGATTGGATTAACCATACAGGGGATAGAGCATCAAACCTCTCTAACATATAGTATGTACTTATAACTTTAGAAGAACAAGTGAATGAGTTGGATTTTCTTTGATTAAAAGCGTGACCTCATGATTGAGCAAGCTTCCTGTAATCTAGCATCAAGGAAAACAAAAAAAATAACTTACAATAGCAACAGAAAGCAATCTTTTGGCCAGAGACAGATCACGAAAAAGCATTCCTGGACAATATTGTTGTATTATCTACAAACAACTGGCTATCAGATATCATCAAGACTCTGAGCAGCTATTACCAGAATAAGTTGCACATCTCAAGAGAAAACAGTCTCCTTGTGTCATTCAGCATTGTGAGTTTACCAATACATTACCAATACAATGGTGACACCAGTCAGACTGATCAACTGACATAAATTGGATCCATATGCAGTTTGTAATTAAAAAAAATCCACCACATTTCAGGATATACTTAAAGCCCAGAATGTTAGCATCATTGATTCTAACAGTTATTTAGGAATAACCAATGACCTCTCTGTCAAATCTGAGTAATAATTTTAAGTCACTTCATTCCATATTTCCTTTTCAATTAAAAGGAGGTAGTAAAAACCTGCAGGGTTTTCCTATACTGCTCACAACCTCCTCTTGTCTTCCAGGCAGCAATTCCTCTTCCTGTGTTTACAGGTAATATGTTGTCTCAATACCATTCAGCCATGCTAATATCTAAAACATTCTATATTCACTCAGATCATTAACTTTTTCTAAGAGGTTCACAGACTATCTGTGGGCATGGACAAACTTCATTTCCAGATGAAGCTCCGATTTTCAGAAGTATAAAAGTCTTCCAGGAAAGTCTGAAAACAAGTTTAAAATTACCTCAAGGATTAATATCTTATCAGTGTCTAAGAACATCAATCACACACATACATTCACAGTTGTTAGAAAGATGCTAAATTCTTAAGCTTTGCAAATTTAGTCTGTAGACATCAACAGAGTTCAATCCTGCAACTATTTCACACTGCAGAAATTAGCACTATTACCTCTTCTCACTCTTTCATAAGCATACTTGCACAAACAAATTTCAATATAACATGTTTGCAGAAACACTCTGCAAATATTCAAGTATTCAGGTCTGCTTAGGTGTTGGGTTTGGTTTTGTTGGGTTTCTGTTTGTTTTGATATGGAAGTAATACTTCCATTTGAGCTATCTTAGCCATCTAATAGCTTTCCTTTCATTACAGTAAACGGGGCAGCACAAGTTCTGTTCAGAACCAGTTAATCTTGACTGCTACAAACAGCTATGATACAAAAAAAGCAGTGAGCTGCAATAGATACAGTCAACAGACCATACACACATGCTTCTAAGAAAATCCAATGCTTCAAGCAATACAAAAATCACATTCTTACAGTAAAATGAAGCAGAGTCTTCTCAGCCTCTGCACTTGATCCATATAACACATGCTGTAAAACTAGCGTATAGCTGTAAACCAAATTATTATATATGGCAATTACAAAACCAAGGCTGCAACAATTACTTTTATATCACTTCTAAGTTTAGCTATGTAATATGAACAATTGCATTCGTTTCTGTCCAAAAGCTAGGTTTTTAGATGTATGTTTGTATTAAATTTCCTTTATTTTTTGCATTCTAACAAGTTATCTACCACAAACACTACTAGCCAGTTTTAGACTACATTTGACATTAAATTCTCATCTTAATCTATATAAACCTAATCTCCCTTAAGGGTCTTACTCAGTTTTCCCTACCATGCTGTACTACTATCTCCGAATAGAAACTAGCAAGTGCTAATCACTCTTATCAATGAGAAGACTCTTAACGGGCAAGCATATTTTGACGCATTTCTCCTTCTGGTCACATCAATGGTAGCATGGTGTTCCTGCAAACACCCATGACATTTGAAAGAGACACTTAACAATTCAGTGGTAGCATTAAAACAACCACCAAGACAGTGACAATATACTAAGTAATTCAACACTTCTTTGAAAGTCACAGTGCCCTAATGCCTGGGACAAGTTTGGGCACAAACATCGGCCAACACGTTTCACCCAGGAAAGACAGCTATGTTTTTGCAACCAAGGAAACATTGCACCCTTCAGGAACATACTGCAGCAGCAAAAGTGAACATTAAACAGAGCTGTAAAAAAAAAGACAGAGAGGCCACTTGTTTCATAAGGCTAGTGATGCATACTACCTTTCACCACCCTCAATTTCCTTGGATACACAACCCATACATAACACCTATTTATATTTCTTTCCTTAAAGGAACACTAATGCTAGGTAACAGAAAAGGGTGAATATACTTAAAAAACAACCCTAGCATTCAGGAAAATATTAGATCTCATGTACAATTATACCAACAAAATTAATCTGTATGTACAATGACTGGGTACACTTGTACAAACTACATTCTAATGTAACCTGCAGATAGCCTACAGGCTAACTTGCAATTTAAAAGTGACAAATAAACTTTCAAAACTTGAGTATTCCATATACCAGAACCTTAAAACCTATTAGACTGTAAGATTCGCAGACTGCATAGAGATGGACTAGAAAAAAGCTCATCCCAAATACTACATTTTGATATCCTTTGAGCTGTTAGTATGGGCAAATATGACAGCTTTATGCTCTTTCTTGTACAAAGATGCAATTTAAGCAGCTGCAGCTACTGAAATATTCAGATAAGCACGAAAACAGAGCACCATATGTAATTTGGAAGACTGAGAAATGGTGCTACCAGCCACATTAGGTACGAATATTTGAGGAAAGGCAGGGGAATGAAAATATCTTGCCAGCACATGAAATCCACACACAAAGTTGCTGCACAGCAGAGCTGTAGCAGAGAAAAAGAAGCCATCATCACTTAATAAGAACTTAAAAGAGCATTTTTCAAGAGTTTGAGAAGAGGAAAGTTTTCACAATCCTCAGTTATGAGTGTATACTCTAAGAGACTCAAAAGCCCAGATAGATCTTTCCAACAAGGCAGCTACCTGGGGCAATACTTGGATCCCACTGTGGCCTTTGAGCAGGAGTCTGGAGGAACGCAAGACCCTCAGCTCTATCTCCACCTCTCAAGAGGTAGGAAAAGTTTTGCCGTGTATGATTCAAAATAAGCACTCCATTTAATCAAATGATCTCGAGGGTGAATCAAATAAGCATATGTATCTCCCGCCACCTTTTTCCTGTAACTCACAGTCTAAATAGGTATACAGATGGATCATTTCAGCGTGGATTTGCCATTTTCATCTAGAAGCAAAAATAAAGGTTTCACAACTTAACATTCCGGTATAACCAAACTTACACGTCACAAAACAAATCTAATGTTTTCTTTGATTTTTATTTTTAAATCAAATAGCCAGAAACTAAACAACATAGAAAGACACATAAGATGCTTTTCCATAAGCCTAGAAAACTTGAACAATTTTATAAGGAAAAACCACCACTTTAAGAACAGTTAATAATATATAGCTTGATATCCTATCCTTCAGAGACCAATTTGTTTCAGAATTCCTACTAGTAAAATTTTTTTAAGTGGACACCCTCCCTCCTCTCTGTCTCTTTTTTTACCATAATGAAGCAATCTTAAGCAGACAAGACAAAGTCCTAAGTCTAGAAGTTAGCAAATAACATTCTTGTATCTCAGTTAGCACATGCTGAGCAGATATAGCCCAAATACTTAAAAATATACAAAGCTGTCAAACTGTAGCAGAGCCTGCTTCCTAAAATGGATTTAACTATCCCATAAAATGGCCAGCATTGTTCTTCCTGAACCGATAGCCTCCCTGGAGGACTTAAGCGTCATATCCCAATCACTGGGCTGCCCTTCGAACAAACTGAAACAGATGCATCAAGCCCACTCCGTTCATTTCATTCATGCCTTTCCACCTACATTAAATTGTTTTGACAAGCCAGGACAAACAGCAAGGCTTCCCAGCACGTGACCCATGGTTCTGCAGTGCCAGGGGCCTGAACGGAGACAGGCAGCGAGTGAAACAATTGTTCAGCTCTGAACAATTCAATAAGCTTTTCTTGGCTGTTTCCATTTATCCATGTACTTCCCCTCTGATTTCTTTTGGTCAGGAAAAAAAAGTTATCAGAGGTGTTTACATTCTTCAATGTAAAACAGGGATCTTGGTCATTCATGATAAACCAGGTGTAGGCTTACTCTTTCACTAATGTACTTAATTTACAGGAGCATGAATTACACGCAGAGCTGTTACTAGTCTCTTTCTATCCCTGTACTTAAATGCCTTATATAAGTGCAAAAAAAAAAACCCCAAAAACAAAGCAACCCAACAACCCAAAACCAGAATAACCCACCACCACCCAAGATTAGCTATTGTACCAAGCCACAAAAAGCAAAACTTATAAGCAAAAAAAGCCTATATTCTTTTGGTGATTTTTTTCAGCCAAGGCTTAATATCTATTCAGCATCCTTAATGAGGAAAGAAAATAAATTTCTGGAACCTAAGTTATTCTTAAATTTCAACTAGATTGCTCATGTACCTGTTCAATCTACTGAGTAATTTCAAATACTCTTCCTTTCTAACTTTCCACAGTCCTTCTGAGTTCTGTCCTGTTAACGTTGTGACAAGAAATCACACGTCTGCAAAGCACATCACACTACTGCAAGCAGTTGCAGAGCCTGGCTCAGACACCAGAAGCAGCAGGAGAGCCGCCTTAGCAAGGAACCATACTCTGCTCAGGCCTTTTGAGTCTGCTTTTCATTCAGCCGGAGCTCAACTAAGCGTCTCTCCTCCGCTGTCCGTTTTTACTAACTGGCACCAAACGGCCTGAGCTAAATTCTAGGACAATTGAGCTGGCATTAAATGGACACAGTTATGCAGAAAAGACACACTGCACTTCACTCTCAAACATATGCTACAGGATACCAAGCAAGTGGATAAGAGAAATACTCTGCATAGAAGGAACTAGATCTGCTAATTCATGCTATACATTCTCAAAGGTGATTTCCTGTTTCTTAATCTCAAGTACAATTAACACAGCCAAAGCGCCACGGAACCTTTATGCACCACAGAACAAACCTGACCCAGAAATCTTCCCATGGTCTGTCTTCTGCAAATAGGTAGACTCACAGGTGATAGAGGTCAACTTTAAACTGCCAGGGTTTGTTTTTTTTTTTTTTTAAAAAAAAAAAAGCTCAGTGTGTGACCTGCTACACAATTTAGCTGTTCCCTCTTCCACAATACTAGGAAGATAATGAATAAAGAGAAAACAGAGAAAGACTGGACACTTTACCTACTACAGACAGCTTTCTGCATATCCTACCGCTAGCTCCAGAAATTCTATGTAGCTATATTTCAGGGACAGTTAGCAGGTTGTTGTTTTGTTGGGGTTTTTTAAACCACACCAGAGCAACACTATGCAGCTTTTATCCAAATAATTGCACTAGAAAGCACACTTGAAAAATTAGTAGCAATGAACTGTCTCCAAGTGGTGCGATCTGAAAATGTACAGCCATGACAGACTTCGAAGTTCTGTTGAATTATAGTCAGTCCGAATTATCACTAAGGTAAAGTATCTATATCCATGCTGATGTTACACCAAGCAGCATTTTACA
This sequence comes from Rissa tridactyla, assembly GCF_028500815.1. NCBI lineage: Eukaryota > Metazoa > Chordata > Aves > Charadriiformes > Laridae > Rissa > Rissa tridactyla. The sequence goes on from NC_071466.1 coordinate 152,411,019, forward strand.
AAGCTTTCTAAATGTCTGAAAACTTGAGGGGAAAGACACTGCTGCTCCCAGCCTATTATTCAGAGGAAGAAGCAGTATACAGAAGAGACAAGTGTTCTTCTGTGTGCATTTCTGCAGCATATGAGAAAGGCTTTGCAAGCCTTTTAGGCAAGGTTAATGAGGGGTCATCAGAGGAGAAGCTAGCAAGACAGCGCTCTGATATTCAGCACTGTTAATGGAACTGAAGCTCTGTGGACTGCAGTGTTCTCATCCTGAAAAAATCTAGCAGCTAAGAGGAAAAATGAGCACAGTGACCATTGAGCTAGATTAACAAAATATCAACAAAGAATCCACTGAGCTTAAAAATCATCCAGCTTTACACAGTTGGTATCTAGAAATGGAAGTCTAAGTGCACAAGAACTGCATCTACTTTTCTGTGTCAACACACGAACCACTTTAGACTTTTCAGTGTGAAAGACTAAGTAGAAAAAGGAAGGGAGGGGGAAGAGACTGTTCAAAATGCATCCCTGTACAGCAGCAGACATTAAGTGATGAAGGATCACCACAGATCCTTCCGCCAGTATACCTTTCTATAAACCACACAAAACTGAACACAAAAAAACTGATTAAATGGAGCTGAACAGCTGCTGTTCCAAAAGTATGCATGCAAAGGTTTTTTCATTTAACAGTAGTGTTTCTCAAACCCTCAGAGCATTCAAGCACCCTGCTTGAGAGCTTAATTACATAACATAACATTTGTATAGCTACATAAAGCTTTGGCTAACCACGGAGCTAGGAATCTGGTCTGCACACCTAATGGAAGACATTCAGTCTTCAGATAGCTCCTGCTTCAGGCACACTTCTTGCTACAGGTTTCCTACCTTCCAATAGTCCAACCTTTCACAGGCAAGTCTCTACAGTCTCTACATAAGATTGTAAGGCTTGATTCCGAAATTTGCACTTGATAATAATCTGGGAGCTCTTAACACACTGGGGAAGATCATCAGCTGCCAAGATTGCCAGCTACTCAATAAGAAGAGTTTAGAAAAGCAATACATTAAAACTCTGGCTACTGAGGACAGTGAGTGCCAGATCAGGATACCCTGAAGTAGTACCTGAGAAGTCACTAGGTCAAGAGTTGCCAGAACATAGCTGTCAATGCTTCCAGGCTGCACTACACACATGTATGGAGTAATCTATTCAAACAGACTGCCTTATTACGCACTGTTTGTTCTTTAGATAAAGCAAGTATTATTTCTCCCCCCAAAAATACGTACACTAGCCAAAAAATAAGCTAAAAAGAGAAAGACCAAACCAAAGAACTACTTGCAGTGGCAAGAACAAAAGATGAGTTAGGCTTCCATGCCATAAAGCTGCAATGTCCAAAATCCTGTTTAGCTTTCAGAAGCCTAGGTATCTTCTAACCTTGAAACCCCTTAACTATCCCTCCCAGGTCAGATATCCCCAGAAACAGCTCTGCAAAAACTTCTAGGAAGTTTTCAGGAAGATAGGGTTTTGCTTGCTTGCTACTTCAGTTTTACTTCCTTATCCCCACTTCAGGAATTCAGAAATGAAGATCAATCTCTGCAGCTGCACAAAGTCACATGGTTTGGGAGAAGGAAAGAATACCCTCTTCTTGTCATTAGGCTGCAGAGTCCCAAAACAATGACTTGCAATAGAAGAAACGGAAGTAGTCATATCAATACAGAAGAAATAGTAAGCGCATCTGAGTATTTCTGGATGCTGGTAACCAGTACTTCTCAGTCCCATCCCTCCTCATCTTAGTTTGAAGATGCAAGACATAGTTCCTGAGGATGTGTAGCAGAATGAAACACAATGCCAAGTTAACGCTTACTTAGCGAAAGCACAATTTCACATTGCTGCTCAGCAAGCCTCCACAAGATGAATCAATTTTATATAAGCTACAGATAGTCTTTGTGGAGTAGAATATACATATCTAACACAATGGAAAAGAGTAGGCTTAAAACAATTATCTATTATATCTTTTAAAGTTCCTGAGGAAGAGTAAGTATTTTTTTGGTAAGCTTCCTTTTACACAAGGTATTCAAAATGCTTTAAGTTTCAGGAAAGTACACAAGTAGTCAACTCTAGTGAAAGGCTGGGGGATTACTCACATAGTCATACAGTTTCCTGGTGAAAAGCATCTACATGTACATTCTCTCCTGTATTTTCATTTCTGGCATTTCAATGCACAACAATCTCCTGAACAGCACAGCACAGAATTCATTAGAAGATGCTGTTAGTTTGTTAAAAACACACCAAAAATTAAAACTGCTTCTTGTCTTTTCTCTTACCAGTGAAAGAAGTAAGCAATACAGCAAAAGTATGCAAGTTTACTGCTGCTGCTTGAAGGTTAGAATTAAAGAAACAAATTACACATATCTTGACAAGATGATGCTTAGGTAAACTGATGGTGGGACAAAGAAGAGCGAAATGAAAGTCTCAATGAAAGGGAACAAAAAAAACCCCACCACCTTCATCAGTCAGGATTTAGTGTGAAGAAGTCAATTGTACATATCCTGAAAGAGTCAATACTTGAGTAAGCTTCAGAAAATAAGAAGTACAACAACTTCGTCTTAAGTTTGAAAGAGGACTATCTGCAACTAAAGCCTATGTATCTGACTGAAAGATACTAGCACCATTCCCCATTTTATCCTGCAGTTTTTTGTCAGTTTTGATGGAGCTATGATTCATCACCACAGGGGAGAGAACATCACCAATTACATTCCTCTGATGTGGTCACTTCCCACTTTTACATATGCAGTAGCACCTGTGCCAGCAGTAGTAGTAGCAGTATCTAAGACACCTGGTGGCAGCAATGTCATAGACTTAACCTATGCTTGAAGAAATATCCTCAGTGAGAGTCTCCTTGAAAGAGAGAAGGCATCAGAACTGAAGTTTGTGCTTGCTTGCACCAAGTTCTAGCATCATTAAACACAACTGACCTGTAACCACTCACAATTATATATTCTTTCAGAGTCTTCATCTAGAAAAAAGAAAGTTGGCTAAATCCTCAAGTTTCCAGGATCCTATAATTCACAAGAACATTCAGAACAAGTCTACTGCTAACACTGTTGTTGCTGTACAAGAAGCAGGCAGTAAGGAATAACTAGAACACGCAAAACCAAAGATGCTCTTAAAAATCGAACTTAGGAACACTGCAACAGAGTGAGCTCACTAACTTGGTGAGATACAAAGCCATTCCGCTTCACTTCCTCACATTGAGCAAATGGCAGAAGTGGGATCAGAAGTGTAAGGAGTATGCAAATACAACATGCATCATGAACACCGCAGCATAGAAAACACTTTTGTTTCTCTACAGGATAACAGCAGATCAGAATGTTTCCTCTTCATGTGAGGTCACAAGAAATCTTAAAGTACAACTCCCGATAACAAAGTTTATATTTTGTTACAGTAGCACTGTAGGAATTTTTATTTTCAGCAATGCCAAAGATTGGCACTCCAATCTGCTACACTCCAGTATTGTCTGCAATACTAGATGGAAGGCTCACGCCCAGTGCTCACCAGACAGATGCAAGCACACTGCTTAGAGACTGTGGCAGCCAGCTATACCTCAAGTCCCTCTTGAAAAGATACTGACAGAGAAGACAACCTGTACAACTCCAAAAGGGCTAGTCTGGCTGGCTGGCTTCCAAAGAATTCAGACAGTGTAACTTTTAGGTTTCCACTTAAAATTTAAGAAGCATGAATATGACGTACCTGGCAGTAAAGCACTTCACTTTTCCCAGGAAAATCAAACATCAGCAAAATTGTGCCACCTGTGAATCTTTATTGGATTACTAGCTTGTTTTCCAGAGCTGTGTTGTCTGTGAATATACACATTACTATAAGTCTATACTACTCCTCTCTGCACTCTCTCACAAAGCAAGTAGGCGAAATCGAAGAACTGAACCAAATTCCACTTCTGTAGAAAACAATGACTAAGACCAATCAGTACATTGACTAACCCCACAATTTCCTTTGGGAAGCTTGGACTCTTCAGAATACAGACATATAAACTGCATAGCAGCTTCAGAGTAAATGAAGAACTATACTCATACTTTATCAAATCAATTATGTATTTTACATTGCTCTCTGCCCAACCAGTAAGAGAAAAATTTTAAGCAGTAGATATGAAACCATGGCTTAGACACAACCTCTTCTGGAATATCTCACATCTCAGGAATCTGGTCTAAGAATGGCAAGCAATTGTTTAAAGCTTCAGTCCTTTCTGTTCTAGGGTTGTTCTAGGCAGCATTTGTGTTTCCTTACACAGAAGTTTGGAAAAAAGGATGGCTAAAAGTTTTATTCAATTTATTCATCCTGAGAGGCTGAACAAAGGGACAGTAGTCAAAATTCTCAGCTATACAAAAATAATCAGTATTGTAACAGAGAGGTCATCTATTTATTTTCACTCTAAAATTGCTATTTGATATACAGAAGATAAATGGGTATGCTTGCTGTCTGATACCAGTTCATAATAAGCTTATGTTTATTACATATGGCTTATTACAGAATTGAAGTGTTAGCTGAACTCAATTCTTGATGAGCTATTAACCAGCTGGACCATCTTGTCACTTGGTTCAGATACCTCATTAAAAGTTTTGAGGCTCATGTCAATTCTCATTTTGCACTGAATTGATTGCTGTCTCTGTGAGAGGGAAGGTACATCCAGTCATCTCAGTTTAATTTTACTATGAAAATCCAATTCTCCATTCAGGGGGTTGACAATACTGCAGGAAAAAAGCTTCCTCCACAATCCATTCTAGTTACCTTACAGATTCATTAACTCATTGTATCAAAAGAGAAACTGTAGCTCTTTTTGTTTCACATATTTCTGTATGACCTTAACAATCCTTTTATGAGTAGGTACATGTCTAGAACATTAGGGTGAACCCTTAACTGATTCTGATAAAGGCAAACCAATTTAGAGAATCAAAAACGTACTACAATTCTTCATCCTATACACTCCACAAAGCTATTGGCAAAGAGGAAGAGTTAGCTATATCCACTTTTCAGTATGCTGAAAAATTGCATCAATGTGCTGGTTGGAAACCATACAGAAGCATCAAGATGACTCCAAAGATTTACTAATAACAATCAAAGCAGGAAGTACCCAAAAACTAGTAATGTTCCTGTGGCTCTGACTTGTTCCCTTGCAAAAAAATCCCAGCATAAAGCCTAGGGGCAATAAATTTGTCTATGCAAGTATTTAAGCAGCAGTCCCTGCAAGGCTGCCCCCTGCGCTCCCCGAGTTGTAAAATGAACTTACATCAGCCTACAGTACACATTAGCTTGAACTTTACATACAACATCAGTACATATATTCCATATACAGCCTAATTACACTAGAGGAGTTACTCTTCCCAGCTTTGCTTCTTTTTCTGCAAACACATCCAAAAAGAGTACTTCATTTAAGCTACAAAATTGTGGATTACTATCAGTTATGGAAGGATGATATACGAAGTGTAGGCCAAGTACTGGCAGCCAACAAAAATCCTTACATAATCGCTGGAGAACTCCAGGCCAGACATCTCCCATTCAGAGATAGATCTCTCATTCACTGATCCTTCAGGGATTCATCATAAACCCCTCCAATAACCACCAGGTGTTCTGCATGCTCTTACAAGACAGACAAAAAAAAAGTCAAGAGGATCTCATGTAGGGAAAGACTGAAGAGTTCCAGAAACAGTGAGTTTTATGGGGTAACCAGAATTTGCATTCTAGATAAGGTCTCAGGAATACCTTGCGTAAACATTAGTATTAGTACTAGCATTTCATAAACATGAAAGTCCTAAACCACACTTTTCTATTTTTTTCAGCGTCACCACATCACTGATGTGGTCTTCCTGTGATCTACCAGAATGCCCATCTCCATCTCAGGCTTCTCATGAAGTGAAGCAGTAATAATTTTTCCATGCTTACCTGACAAATTGACTTATGAAATCAAGTTCTGGCATCACTTGCATGTTTATTACAGACTTTTACAATGATACCATATATATTAGAGACACCTATGTTTACAACTGACAGTATCATCTTCCTTGGCAAACACCATACAAAATGTATGCCGAAAAAGCTACTCACAACATCAGAAATATTGCAGACAGTATCAAATGTGCCACTAATATGTATATTTAAAAATATGCACATTATCTTTCACAGAGCAAGTAAAGTGAGCAAAGTTGAACCAAGTGAAAGAAGACACTCAAATGTTTAGCAGTAGGCAAATAGCAGGAAGAACATGCCTAAGAATATGGGCATGATGAAGCATATTCTGCATCCAGAAGCACAGTTTACTTTACAGTTCAACTCTGAATATTTTTATGACTTAAAATATAAGAGAAAACAGTTTAATTGAAATGCAGCTGAAGGGACCAGCCAGCTCCTATTATCTAAAGCAACCTAAGCTACAATACATAAAAAACAGCAAGTGTTTTGCAGCACCATAAATCAAGGTAATAATACACAGGCCTCAGACATAAAACTACCTTTATAGAAGTTGGAAAAAAAAAAAAAACAAAACAAAAAAACAAACAAGAAAAACCATACAACCCTAAGTGTTGAACTGACCTGCAAGAAAAGACTTGGACAAGTAAAATCTGATGTAAAACAGCTGAGATTAAAGATTATCAGAGTAACCTCCAAGGTGATTCAAAGCAGATAGCTACAGAAGAGTGCAAGAGGAAGTTTAGGATGAATATTCAGGAATTTTTTTTCTTGGAATTTGGGGACTATAGATGGTAGTATTGCCATTGGCATGGCTGTTCCATGTTAAACTAAGGCTTTTTCTGAACAATAGTACTACCAATATCCTGCACTGTCAGAAGATGAAACATGACCTAGAAGACCTCAGATACTCACCACAACCTATCTATGAATCAGCTATTCAGACTTTTACAGCTTATCCAAAAAGTCTGTGCTTTAGTCACATACTGTCTGTCCTTGGTCTGGTGCCACTTTATTTCGACTGTTTGAACAAGAACACTTGAAGGAATTTCTTAAGACAAACTATAATGCCTGAGGATGTCATGGTCCAAAGGGCATACCTTAAATGGGTCGTCACAACCTATAAACAGGCTTCCTTGTTTTCAGTTTACCTCCTACTTTGTCAGACTGAAGAACTCTACCTCTAGAACTCTACCTCTTTGAACCTCTGCAGTTCAAAGTTAATTTTAACTTGTGAACTAAAGAGCTTCATCCAAAAAGAAAAAAAAGTTTAAAATATTCTAATACTCTTTCCCTACAAAGAAATATCTGATGTTCTGTGCATCATATACCAAAATTAATAATTAATCGCATTTAACATTGAAAAAGTTTCCTTAGCCAAAAAGTTACCTGAAAACATTTTTAGCACCATGGCTCTGTCAAACACATTCTTATGTGTTCAGCAAGCCTGCATGCACAAGAAACCACGGAAGTTGGAATTTAAATGAAAGTGGTTCATCAGGAAAGCTGCACAAGTGTTCTGGTACTGCATCCCTTGCTTCAGTAGCAATAACTACATTTCTGTGGCGATAAGAGTGGGTAAGTTGAGACATTCCATATTTCTGTTTGAATTTCTTGCCCTACCACACAACCCCAAATAACATTCCAGTAAAATATTTTTAATTAAGCTAAAGACAGTATCATAAAGATACCAGACACTCATCAGACCTGGTTTTAGTCTCAAATCCACTTTAACATGTACCCAGACTTACTCTTTCTAGAAAGGTCAGACAAGAATTATCTTTCCCCAGTCTTGAGATAAGGCTACACAAGACCCCTTTTTTACAGGCAGAGACAGGATCCAGACAGATATTTGTCAAGAGATCTAACAGAGCAGCCATATTCATTTTCAGAATAAGAGCCTTCTGTCCAACTGCCAGGCAACAGGATGTGAGTAGAAGCAGGACAAAGTCCATATATAAGCAGCAGTCCGGAAGCATTTGAGAATAAATTCTTTTGCCCATCCTCTGTTGCCACTCTTACATTTTCTTCGATTAGCTCAGAAATAACCCAAATGCCAAGATAAACTTTCCAATCAAGATTCTAATGTTTGAATGCTTAGTATCTAGAGATATTGATGAGAACCTTACCAATTCCTTCTGAAGAATTTCAGGTAGCTTTGCATATTATTTTTTTTTCTCCTCTTTAAAATCCTACCACTAGAACGCAAAATAATTTTTCCACAGGGTGGCTATGATCCAAGTAGAGACCTCAGTACTTTCAATGGACAGCTGTGTGAAACAATCTCTTGGAAGTCAAATTCCAAGAGCTCTTTTTCTTAAAAGGAACAAAAGATTAAAGGTGGAAGTGTCATTAGATAGCTCTAAATACTCAAAACACGAGAAAATTCTTAAGACAGTTTTCTTGTTACCACCACAGGGGTTTGTGCTTAGAACCTCAAGTTTCTCAGATTGGGCTACAAAATCCAATTCTTACAAAAAAGGCTGAGAGGGAACATAAATACTTTATCTATTACTCATTTTCTATTAATTTACCAAAAATCAGGGCCATGTGTATTCACCTGCTGCTGCAACATCTCAGAAATATTGGAAATAGACTTCAGTACCCAACAATAATATTAGAGTACAGAGTAACAAGTTTTGAAATTCAAAATTTATCATTAACTGCAACAGCATCAATACTTAACAGCCTGTAAGCATGAAAGAGGAACAAGACCAACAGGCTGTCCAATAAGCAGGAGCTGGACAGGTGAATCATAGTCTCAGAGTTACAGTCCTTTCTTCAAAGCTTCTTCTTTACAGCTCAAAGGCTGAAAAATTTACAAACAGGCTTCTTCAAAATGAGTTGCAACATATCTGCCCCATCAAAAACTGACATTCCCCCTTGTGATTTGACTTCGCAAGTAATAAAATCCAGACTGCATGCAAACAAAGAACGGCAGTTCCCCCACTGCTTGCTCTTGCCCTGAGCACTTTGGCTACAGAGGCTGCTAACTTTTTGATGCTATTTTAATCTCTCCTATGCTTCCAACACATGTTGAATCTCACAGAAACTTTCTTGTAGTCTATTTCAAAGTATGCTTTCTCAGACAGACATGGTCCATATACTTAGTCAACTTCTGTTGAAGGTTCACATAACCAGTGGGTTTGGCTCTCCATCTGCAGAGCAAATTAATACTCAATACAAATCAAGCTGAGATAGCCTGAGCACTTTCAACATACTAAATTGCTGACTCAGTACAAACGACTCCATTTTAGAATTAGTCACACATATAAGGCTGTAAGGTTGAAACGGAAATCTGTGCCAATATGAACTTTTCTTATCTCAACCTGCTTCAGTATGCTTGCATCTAAATGAGGACTTCACAAGTGATCTGTGGGCAGTGATCAACTTTGTAAAAATAGGATTCTTTTCTCCAAAATTCATGTTCTTTCCAAATACAGGCAGTGGAATGGGAGGGTATCATAAGCAAGAACATCATGAAGTCTTAAGATTACAGAAAAAAATATATCTAGAAGTACCCAGAATTCTATAAAAATGAAGGAACAATTTCCAGGTAATCCAAGGGATAACTTCCTTTTCCTATTATAACCCCCTGCCAATGCTTCCTTCCAAAACACTTTCAAGTTTCCACTTCCCAGGAGGGGCAAACTACTTTAGACATAGCACAGACCCGGCTCTGAGCTAATTAAAAAGGAATTCCCATACAGTGTGCTAGATACTAAACACTAGAACAAAACTAAAAGCAGTCAAGTACTATTCTGATTATAGCTATGTTTAGACTGTTTAGATTTTTTGCACTTGTTGCATTTACATACATTTCTTTGGACTTTTACTTTTCTCCTCCCTCTGCACAATCATGGCTACTATCATTAAAAAAACAAAACAAACATTTCTCTAACTCTGCAGTCTGTATAGCAACAGTGCTTGCTGGTGTCCCTATTTCACTTAAACCCTGAACGTCAAGAGTCCAGCGCTTGATTGACTGTGCAATCACTGAGTCCAGTAAGCAGCTTCCTAACACTGCATGAGTGAACTGTATTCACACTGTCAAGATGAAAAGAAACCTGACTGACATTCATGTTAAGCACATGCGTCACCTGCACTGCACTAACTCAAGAGTATTACAGCAATATATACAACCAATTTCTCAGTTCTGGGCTCTCAAGACAGAGACTCATCATTTCACTACAGCCCAGGTTAAAACCTAAGGTTTCACGGCATTAGACAAAATTTATTTCAAGAGCATTTCAGTGACTTGTGAAGATAGAGCTCATCTGGAAAGATACATGTTGTCCCTTAGATTAGGGTCAGCAGCTCTGCTGAAGGAATCCAGCCCATCATGAACATGAAAGACAAATACGCCAATTCTCATACTTTCAGAAGCAAAACAGGTATCAGCTTGCACATTATGGCAACTAATTGGTGGTAATGCAAGGAAATTCAATTATATATAGCTTAATAATAATTTTAACCATCATCTTAGGAATTGTCACCAAGTATTCAAACATTAATTTGTTGTGTTGGGATTTTTGCCAGCAATGCCCAGTGATGCAAGCAAGGTTTCCCTTTGTGTCACTTCACTCAGAGAACTCCCCAAAACAACTTCTCTTTTGAAACTTCATCTCACTGCTACTATAATGCTTGGATTTTTAGTTACTCAGCATGAGAGTATCATCCTCTAAGGCTTTTAGAACAGAGCCACTGAAAAGAGCTAGCAGCAACTATTGCTCCATTTGCAGATCCTTTTCTGAATAAAAATCACAAAACTATTAGTGCTCTATAGGTTGCATTTTCTGAAGCACAACACTCAAAACATTACACGTGAGACTCAGTCCTTTGAACTACTGTTTAGTAACTCCAGAAGGTGTTTTCTATCTAAAGCTCTACGGCTGCAATATCCAAATTGGATCAGCAAGTAATCCAGTGGGTAAGTCCACTTCTTAGGAGAAGACAAGAAGAAACAGCAAGATAGGAGACTAGACAATACACATCATCTTGATCCTCAGGATCAAAGAAAACCACACTTAACATCCATAGCCTGTAAGGCACAATAACCTAATATTGTCCCACATGAGTAACAACTATGGAAAGTCACTGCAGTGCCTGCCCCATGTCTACTGGTAAGCCTTCTGTTCTTAAGCTTCTTCTGCACCACTTCTTTCAGGGAAAGTGGTAAACTTGTCATGGAATAACCAACTGCTTCCCCATAGTTAGCTTATACAACATCATTAGTGCTGGTCAGACGTTGAATTAGAAGCCAAGATACAAGACAGACGAAACCAAGCCTCCTCATCTAATAAAACTTTGTTTCCATAGGCACTACAGCATAAATCATGTAGAAACACTGGAGAAAACAAAAACCACAGCAAGTATTTCAATAGGAACAGAAAAAAAAAGAAAACAAACATGCTATTATTTGGAGTCTCCAAGTTATACCATCACCAGTCACGGTCCTATTAGATACTCTGGGGTAATGTGGGTATGTGTCTAGATAGGAATAACTTCTGCGCTTCCACCATACAGGAAGAACTAAAAACCAAACAACGCAATAGCTACAGATGCTTACAAAAAAAGTGAAACTAAACTGTTAAAAATGCAAATTAATTCAGCTCACTGTCCCCAATAAGACAGTTGAACCCTCTTATCTTTGATGAATGCGTCCCAGGATGTGATTAAAATGCATAGCACCATAACCCTTGATCTCTGCTTGACAGAAGTTGTCATTCAAGGCTCAAGATATTTTGTTATCCTATCATGTCTAACAGTCTGTTCAAAACCCACAAAAATCAGCCAGGCTAACAGCTATACTTGCTATTTCTAAGAGCACATGCCAACAACTTCCAGACCCTCAAACTGCAAGTCTGACACAACTAAAAAACACCCATTCAGATGAGGTTCCAAATGAACGACTTTCTAGTGCAAAGCAAGACATCACACACAAATACACATCTGAAAAAACACATAACATTTATCTGAATATGACCTATCCCAGACAACTTACTTTATAGACAGAGAACAGGGAGAACTGAAATCCATCACTATTCTGAAGCAATGAAGTTGCAGACTTTTTAAAATATATATCCATAAACACCATCAATACATCAATGAAAAGCACGCTCACAGTTCCCATCATCTAGACCAGCCACGTGGATTCAAACACAACAGATGTTTTCACTGAAAGACACGTGTAATTCAGAGGCCACAAAATCCTCATTTAAAGGTCTCCAGAACAGCTTCAGCATCCTTAACTCCCACTAGACTCCCTAAACATCTAGAGCTGCAAATCACCCATTTTATACTGACTGTAAGGGCTTCTGTCACACAGGCACCACATGAGTAAATTTTACAAGCCAAAAGAAAACTATTTCTAAAACACAACATACCTGGAAGCAAGAGTGAGATCTATGCAGACAAAGCAACTCCAACAGATAATGTTTTAGGGTTTTGTTTTGGTTGGGTTTTGGGGGTTTTTTGTTTGGGTTTTTTTGAGGCCTGCAGACACTAGGAGCTAACAGTGTGGTCAATCACATTTATTGTTCCACTGTATAAAAGCCTTAACTGTAGACATTAAAAAATATCTTAAGTACCCCCTCAAACCAGAAACCTTTTCAGACCAACAGACACAACTCCTCTCAAGGTTTGAGAAGCAGGTGGTTAGACTGAAAGATGGACAATGTCCCCAGGGTTTGTTTGTTGTTCTGTGGTTTGGTTTTGTTTTGGGTTTGGTTTTTTTTGGGGGGATGTGTAGCTTAAGTTCATAGTTATTGAAAATTTTTGTTTTATTTCTAATTCAGTTTCAGTCCTATACACTGCAGTCTTCACTAGTCAAGAAGTACAACCTCGCTTTACATTAGTTTTTTTGAAGCAGAGCTATTTTAAGTTAATGACCATGCCCATTCTCCCACTAAAGTGTTTTGTTGGTTTGGTTTTTTTCAGTCATTGTACTTAGCACTCAAGTTGTTTTTTTAATGGCACTTTGTTTCACATTATGCTCAGCAGCCCATGCAGCACAGTGCATTTTGCAACCAAACAGCCAATGGTCATTGGCAGACTTCCACCCCCCCTTTCTTAATATTATTGGAATAAATCAAGACTCACTCACACAGGGATGGCAGCAAAAACCCTCTGCAACTTGCAAAGTCAAGTTAACTCACTTTATTATCAGCGTCAAGTAAATTTATTACAAATCTCATTACACTTTATTCATTGTTAGCTAGTATTACATTAGGTATCTCAGGTTTTTTTGCTAGAAATCCATATTGAAACAGACTGAGGATTATAAAATGGATGAAAGACCACTGGGTAATAGTCTGGATAAGTGTTCTTACCTAATAAAACTACAAAAGGAAAGGAGACAATTAGACTATTTCAGATCAATCCTTTTAGCTACTTTAGTAACAGCAAGTAAAACGGAGCATCAGTGGATGAAACATTTTCATTAGTATAAAAGGACTTCTGTAATAATCTAGAAAAAGAATTATAACTTCACCTGAAAAAGGAATTTGCATTTAAGTGGCTTAACTTCATTTCTTCTTCTTTCAATGAGTCTTAAACTGTTTCGTAGTACAGCTTTATTTCAAGTTAAAGTAATGCTTACAGCCCTCTAAACTAACAATTTGGTCATCAACTTGTGATGCCAGTGACTCCTGATAAACTCACAGCTGTTGGGCTGAGTATTTATACATGAAACAACTGACGTATTTCCATCTGCTCTTCATGACAAGAGGATGACTTTATAGAATGGCAAATCACTACTGCTTCCAAACAAAACTCAGGGAAGAGGAAAGGGAAACTGCTGAGTTGGACTGCCCTTGACCCATGACACAAACAGACAACTCAGCTGTCACTTATGTTTTGGTCATTTGAGAAGCAGCAAAAAGTATATCTGAAATGAGACACCCTATTCAGCTGAAGCCCAATCTAGTCCATGGATTTTTTTTTTCCCCTTCCTGGAAAGAGATTTGGCTTGAGAAGGGGGAAGGGAGAAGGCAAGAGTATAAGGCAAATTCCCAAGAGAATTCTAAGCACATTTCCATGGATAAGATTGATTTACCAGCTGGAAAATCTAAGTTTGGAAGAATGCAGTTCCGGGGGTCAAAATTTAGATGCAGGTTTTAACCATGCTCATTATTCTTTTACATAGGGTAGCTGAACACAGACAAAATCTGCTTCATTCCAGAAGGTGGGGGAAGGGAGGATCCTTGTTTTGCCAGATGGCTTATACAAGGACCACAGGAGGATTCAGGAAGGCCAAAGTTAGAAAATAAAGCAAAAAAACCCACTACATTGGCAATGACTGATACAGTGTTTTGTTGGGGGGGAGGAATGAGAATACTTCCTGAACAGGTAAGAAGCAAGAACAATTACCATTCCCACACAGGAACAAGAAAAACAAAAGATACCATTTCCCTGCATATTATTGTCAGAGAAGATAAGGACAGAAGTCAAAGGGAAAGTGGAAAATAGTTTTCTACATCGTCAACGAACTCATTCTTTCCATTCTGAATTCCAATGCCAACTTCCTCAGATTTCATACTCCTAAGTGATAAAAAAAATATACTTAAAACATCACTACAGTTACAGCCTGCTGCTTTTTAACTGCACTCATCCACACCAACCTAGTTAACGCACATATCAGTTGAGTCATTACCTGTTATTTATCACTGATTTTAGATAACGCAGTTGCACTCCTTCAAATTTTACAAGGTTACCCAAACCATGTGGTTTGTTGCAAAAAGTTATCAAGATCAGAAGTTGAGCAACATACACTCTTGGATGTGATACAACAGTAAAGTCACACAACACAAGCATACTTTAGAAATTCAGTATTATCTTATAAACTGCCACATTAGAAGCCACAACTGTTTTCTGACAGAGGTCAACCCACTGAAGAATTGTAGTGAAGCAAACCTTCAGTTAAACAATTCAGAATACCAACCAGCAATTTGCAATAATAGTAAATAACAGAGCCTACCACACGAAGAATTTTGGGAGTTATTTCGTTGATGTTTAAAGTCCAGCTAGCTGCTGTAGTATAGCTGATCCTGGCTTATTTCTTTTGATTAGCCTGACCTAATCTAAAGCTACTGCAGCTTTCTTCACAAAACTGAACCATTTGTTTTGCCATTTGAGATAATTACTGTTTGCACCAGCATTAGTTTTCACATGTGAGAAAAGGACAACCAGAGCTCTTGCAGATTCTTCTGAATCAGTTTATCGGCAATCTCCAACTCAAAATCATATCACTTACATGTTATAGAATCTAAGGATGCTTTCTCCCACATGCCTATGAATAATGAGATTTTACAGTACTGCTTTATCAAGCAGAAACCATTTATAGCGTAGGTACATTAGGAGTTTTCCCAACATCTCTACATTTAGGGCAACAATACTCTGCAAAGTTTTTCTCACTCTTGTTCAACTTAACACTTTAGAGCTCTTCACCTATATATCTTAGAAAACAGATCCAGAAAGCCTGAAATATCTAGTCATCTACCACTAACTCGGCCACAGATGCTGGTTTGGGATAGATGTCACTCCAGTTCCAAAAAAAAAAAACCCCAAAAAACACCACTTTCAAACACCTAAATTATGGTCACAAAGTTTTACCTTACAGACAAAACGTGCAGGTTTACAACCTATTACAAAATACTAAAAACCTCACAACAACTAGCATCATTACTGGCTGATGCCCTTATACACCTCAAAGTGTGACTACATGCATAAAATTACTTGACATGTTTATGTAAGTTACACAGATATTTAATCCACAAGTCTGTAAAAAAATGAGAAACAGAGGTTATGTCAACAGCGGGTAGCTCATTCAACATGATATTACTAAACTGAGAACACAAAGGGAAGTACTTTGGCAAAAAGCAGTGAAGAAATCCACAAACTTTAGTACAAGTATTATATTAATGATACTTTCTTGAAATAGTCATTCACAGTAATGGGAATTTGCAGAATTAATTCATTGCTTTAAATTGGCATGGTCCCAAAACTTTAAAATGTCATGTACAACCTAAGAAACAAGGTTTTTTTGCTATTCCTCACCTTTCTCTTGTAAATGCCTTTTCAACTCTTAAGGTTCCTTAGAAGAAACCACTTAAGTCAACAGTAATGACAGACTTAAGCCTCTAACACCAATAAAACAAACTTCAATTCTGCTTAGTTTTCTGGGATTCACCCAAATTTGAGAAGGAACATTTCATACTGGATGGAAAGAAAAACAATTTTTTTGAACCCTAGTCTCAAGACACAGACAAGACAAATGGCTATTTTCTTATTTGAAATAAGTGCTATCATACACATTTATACATTTAGTCATGTTCAGTTGCACTGGTATGCTGTAATTTCTGCTGTGTTACTGTTGTGGCACTTTTTTTTTTTCTTACCTTCACCATACATACAGTTCTACAACAAGCCTTATATCCCACTTGATGCATCTATGCTAATACCCTGGAAACTCTAGGAACACAACAACTATAAGAAAAATCACCAGTCTGTCAAAAAAGAAAAAACAGAAGGGAACAGTATAAGATATTAAGCTATTTCAGTATAACCTGACAGTGGCAAGTTTTGCTTTATAGGCATACTACCTGAATAAATCAAGAAACTCATTTTGACAAAATTTTTTCATTACTAACGTCCAGATAGAAGGGACAAATTACAAGCTATAGGACCATTCTTAAGTAGTTGCATCACAATGTAAAGGAACTAGAAAGATTTGTTCTCCTACACAGACAGAAAAAAATGCAGTTCCTAAATAGGATGTTAACTACTTATATTTGCTCTGTACCTGAAATTTACTTCAAGCACAAATTGCAACTCAAACCAGAATTCCCTAGCATCTTTTCACTGTCTGCAAACAGAAGATGACTGCAACTTGAGAGGCCAAAATTCCTTGTTCTTCCTCCTCAGATTTCTCACAGTTGGTTACTTTTTTTTGTTGTTGCCACAACCACCGAAAAGCATTGAACATTCAAGCAGGTAGTCTACAAGACCAAAGGGAGTACATAGAAAACACATGCACATATTCCTAGAGGAAACTTGAGTATTAAAGACAGATTTTTATGACCAATCTTCAGGTACAGACCATGCACAATATACTAATGTACTATAGCATTTAAGTCTTCAGCAGCAACCCAGAGCCTCTTCACTTTTTTTTTTGTTCCTGAGAGTAAATGCTGAACCTCTCAGATACATTCAGGCTTGTATAATGAGATCAGCAAAAGATATGCCATCACCTGAACTGGCTCACAGTTGCCATCAAGAGGCAAAACAATTCAAATTAAAGTGCCCTGCGTAATTTCCACACACACCCTGCAGGTACAGGCAATCTGAAATGTATTCTGCTTTTGAGCTGCTTGTCTGCAAAAAAAGCGCAAGTTGCATGCAAAGGAAGTAGAGAAAACCACAGAAAAAACATTCTAAAACTAAACTTAAAAGTCTTATTTTTGTATCAGACATTTCTGCAGTTTCTCCATTTTCAGCACACTGTTCCTGGCAAGCCTAACAACTCACTAAGCCCCAAACCACGACAAATGCAAATAAAAAACATGGCCTCAAAGGCCATTCTACATACCGTCAACCCTCTACTTGTCCACATCCGGAGAGGGCAATATAAAAAAAATTCAATCACTTTCAGGCGGTATTTCTTACTGTACAATACTTGTCTGAATGGACTGCTTCTCAAGAATTCAAGTTTAATCTTATTTATCATATTTTTTCTTCAGGGAAGACTCAAAGGTTCCAAGTCCAAATCAACTATAGCAAATCAGACCACATTAAATTAGCATCTTGCATTTTTATATAAATACACAACCTGCATTTCCCAAATGAAAGCATACTGTAAGCGGCTGAATAAAGAAAGACAAACCAAAAATAGTTTTATGGTGGAAAAGACGCACGAGAATAAAAGCCTCGCTTAAAAGAAGCGGATCTGAAAACAGAGTAACATCTTGCAACATTTAAGCAAAACCTGCTAACAGTTCAGAAACTGCCATTAACAGATGCATATTACATAAGCATACACAGATTTGCAGATCCTTAAGATAATCAGCCTGGATTGCTGAAGCTTTTAATAGCGATATTTGTGGGTTATTGTTTGTATGTCATTAGTCTTTGCCAGGACAGAAGCAGTCAAAATACACTCAGATTAGGGTCATAAACTCACCCACCAGTAACAGTCAACAAAGTAGGAACAAGTCACAGGGTTACTCTAAGAGAGGAAAGTGTCCAAGGAAAACTAACTGGGCAACACCATCAGCTGGATAGTCTTAACCTATCATGAGACTATATTAACTGGCCAAAACCAGATAAAGTGCACATAATTGTTGGTATCAGCTTTATACTATCTTCTGTTTAGCTTAGCATTCCTACATAGCTGTTTCAGATTTACCCCAATTACAGAGAGATCAGTATTCCTATTCTTTTCAAATTCTTCTAAATGGTGGTAATTAACTCTCAATCACTTAAATGAGTTTTTCCATTTGTAGCTATTTGCTTTCTGCTGCTAGCCCCAAGTCTGCTATCAGAATCCACTATCTTCAACTACTGATGCAATGAAGTTAGGAATGGCTGAAACCATCCAGATAAAAAAAGATAATCCAGAACAGCTAAACAGAAACAACAAATCTTCTCCCTCATATAAGGCATCTAACAAAGCTTATTTTCCACACCATCTGCTGTCCTAAAGCAGAAAAATAGCTGTTCAGTGGATAGTTAATGAAAGTTTCTATCAATGACTGCTTATCAACAAAGGTAATAGGATCCGAACTATTCTGAACTATGGCTCAAAATATAGCATCACCATCATAAGTTAATCGGAGTTACCAAAGCTCCCTCTTTGTTTTGATCTTCCTGGTAACATGCTAAAATGAGTTCTGTCAACCACTCATTAAACTATATGACTTGAAAAGCACCATAGTGATCTTGCCCTGAGAACAGATACTTCAGAGAATTGCTGCCAAAACTAATGCCAATAGATAAACCAGATCATTTCAGAATGACGTTCTTGGGCACACTGAGTACAAAAAGAAATTGCATCCCCTACACTAAAACACACAGCCCTGGACAAAGCATTAGTTTCAGTGTCATCGACACATCACTTCAAAGCTCATAGATATTTTAGTTAGAAGACAGATGGTCATCAATATAAACATACTTTTTGCAGCATTTCTAAACTAAGAATGCAGGTAGCAATCCCAAAGATTCTGCTTTGACCTAAAATGATAAATCCAAGCTTGGTAAATTTGCCTCCATGAGTGATTTAGAATGAGTTATCCTTGTAAAAATTCCTTACCACTTTACATAGATGTTAATATTTAAACAGATTCTGGAAGGGAAGAAAAATACCAACACGAGTCTGTCTTTTTTTCAGGCTGCAGTTTCCTTTGCTGAAACATAAACCAAGAGCATGTTAAATTGCCTTTAAGCCACACAAAATAACATAGAGCAGTTAGGAATTATCCAGGGAAATTTGGAAGTGCTTTAGAATAATCCAGGTATATGCAATGCACCTGTCATCACCAGGTGAAAAGTTCAGAATGTGTTTAAGAACTGAATCTGAATTCTTCTGGTCACGATATTCCATCTCAGTTATTTTACTCTGGCTTATTAGGGAAAAAAAAAGAAGACGACTCAGCAACATCTGCGATGATCCTGATGTAAGGATCTCCTTTTGGTTGAGAAGATAGCATCACATAGCACAGAACATCATTAACACAAAGTTTATCCTTTGCTGTACAGAGTTAAGGAGTACTCTGCAGGTTGTGCCCGTAAGGCCAGAAGTCAGCAAACTCCCCTTTCTCAAGGATGACCTCAAGTGAGCCACAGATCCATTCCTAGTCACCTCTTCACTTCCCCTGGCTCTCCCAAGGGGAATAATGAGGGCAACCAAAACCACACACTGAGAAGCACTCATACAACAATTTCTAAATATGCCAAGGAAGTTGAAAGTAAGGTAGAAAGAAGCATATCTGTAGTATCTTGACCAGACACATTCAAACACTGTTTAAGTTTCAGTATCATCCTCAAAGTCAGCTAGAAGAAAGTCCTGGGGAATGTAAGCAGATTCCACAAAAATGCTCATGAAGCCAGTATAAAAATTTGAGTCTCATTCATTAGGACAAGAATTTTAACACTGTATTTGAAAAGATTTTCAGATGCCTCATGATAGATAAGTTTTTAACTACTCTGAGAAATCAATTTTCAAGCAGCACTACAAATCCAGCTACTTACAATAGGAATTGTTTCAAGTATACTGGAAGAGTGTCTTTCCAGACATGGTGTACATGTGTCATGATCAAGTTAAAACCATGGAATCATTATCTAAAGAGTTGAAAACAGCAACTTTCTACCATCTGCTATTAAAAAAAAAAAACACACACATATGCTCTGCCAAGAGAGTCTTCTGCCGAGCTGCAGAAGCACTGCAAACTTGCATGATATTTATTATTTTTCTTATAGCCCAAATGTTACCACCATTGTGTCTGCATTTCCATTTTTCATAAGTTAATAACTCTCAAGACTAAGACAAGCTTGAAAATATGAACTTAAAGACTGAAACAGAAAAATACCCCACTTTTATTTCAACTCAACCATGATTTGGAAGACTCAATTAGTGATCTCAAAAAAAAAAAAGGTTGCTAATCTTTATAGGAAACGAGAGTTTCTGAAGAGATGCATGACAGGATGCATCAAGGCTGCCACTGCTTAGCACAAACTTTGTGACACGCAGTATGGAGAACCTGGGTGACAGTCAGAGCTGTGCTGTTTAACAAGCTGCTGGCATGAAACAAAAAACCAACGACAAAATAAGAAAAAGAACATGTGGCCTGGAGGGACATTGCTAACCAAAAGGCACTGAATCTACACTGCACCATGCACTGCATCCATGGAGATTACCACGGATCTATTACTGCTTGTTTTATTTATTACTCTGCTAGACAGCTCTCAAAGGACGCTATACAGGGTGTCTCCAGGGAGTTTTATCAGGTGGGGTTTTTTTTCCTCCTCTTTCAAAGAAAGATTATAGTCCTGATAATTTCCTTAGCCCTCTAAAGTTTAGTTATGTAGTTTAAAATAAAAGTGCTGAACTCCAACAGCCCAAAACAAATCTCATTTAAGAGATTTAATTCTGCAGCTCTCAAACCCACCGGATCTGACTAACAAGAACCTGTTTATTTCCATAAGACATGCTGCATTTTCAGAATGTACTTATCCGATTATGTTTATTGCCTTGCAACCAGCCAGTTACAAATTGAACCACAGCCATCTCCAAAAGTGATATCCCTTTGAGGTAAGATTATTTTCCTAAATAGAGGTCTCCTAACAGCTGCAGCTCCAGAATGTACTTTAAAGCTCCCTTCTCTTTTTCAGGGTCACCTTTGTAAAGTCTGAGGGAGCTTGACCACTGTTTATACTTCTGCAGGTAATTAGTCTGGCTCCTTTCCCATGTCATCTATCAAGTTGTCAATTGTATCAATTACAGCCCAAACACTCAGGAATATGGCTGGGTTTTGTTCATTAGCCAAAGGAGAAATTTTCACATCAGCAGTCTGAAGCCAGTAAGTACCAGCAACTTGTTCTACCCTATGATACAGAAAATTTAGACTTTACCGCACGAAATTTCAAGCTCCCTATGTGTGCACACTTGAAGACACCTGGAAATCCTGTGTAAATTGAAAGTGTTATAAACCAATTATACACTTATGGTTTTACAGCTTTTTGCTTTCAGTATTTTGGAATTCGTAAAGCTGGGAACAGAAAAAGGGCTAATAAGGACAGAATGATGCTCACAGAGATTGTCACATACTTTTATTAATCTACATTTGTGACAATTATGTATCTGACCCAGAAGTAGTCATGAACACAGGAGGCACACTGCTGCTGTTATAGTGGCTGTTACCACATATAGTTATGCTCACAGACTAGTACAGTTATTTTAAACATTAATGTGAAGTACCAGGTAGGCATGGGAACCACCGTACTGGATTAGACTTGAGCTTGATCTGCTTCAGTAGATGTTTGGTAAAATATATTTTAAAATATTCAGAATTAAACCACAGTTAGCGCTTTCAAAAGAAAGTGTGGTTTGTTTTTTTTTTTTAAAATGTCGACTATTTCTCCAGAACTAGCAGAATGTAATAGTTTTCCAATAGCATTTATCAGACAGATGAATTCCAGGTCCACACTCAGCTTCCTCTCACTGCACAAAGATTTTGATCTGTTTTTCCATTTTGCTTTAATGCAGCTATACGACTGTGCCTCAGAGCTAGCATCTTTGCAGTCAGGCCTCCTAGTGAGCAATATGAAACCAGCTTTAAAAAAAAAAAAAAGACTACAGGATGCCACAGTTATGTGTTACAAGACCTTTTTTGGTTGTCAGACTTGAATGTGCAGCTTCTGAAACGTTCCCAGCCCAGCCAGTCCAGAAAGCAAAGAGATTTTTAAGAATTATACTTTGACTTCAGTAAGCTGATATTTATCATGGTGAGTCTGCAGTGAAGTCTATACTCCAGAGTATAGAAACTACATTCCATTGTTGTCTGCTGGCCTAAAAAATCAGTGTTAAATAAAGCTTTAAGTCTAAGAGATACAGGTAGGTATAGTTAAATCTGAAGTGTCACTGAAAGTGAAGATACACATATATCCAAGCAACTTCCTGTATTGTAAGTTTTAAGTTAACTGCTATACATTGTTACACTAAGAAAAATTCTGACTATGGAAATATTATTTAGCACCTCACTACTTCCCGTAATAAAGTGACAACCAGCTGCATTATCAGTTTTACCAGAGTGCACTACAGAATCACCTTAGTTCACAGCATTATATTTGTTCTTAACTGTTTTTTCATTGCTACTGCCTGTGTAAAAGAAAAATACATTTGTAAGTCAGAGTATTTGTACACTACACTCGGTCTATAGTTAACAGTCTACAACAGAATGACATATGTGTAACCTACACTAGTTATAAATCTTCTGAGTAATAAACTAAAGGTAACCAAATTCACATTCAGTTTTCCCTCAAAGTGGTAATGAGTACAACATACTCTTCTTGCACCACTGTCACCTCTTGAACTCATTTCCTACCCCTAGAAGGCTCTATCTCACTTAGAGACAACCCTCAACCTCCTTTTCCCCTTCAGCAGCTCACATTAAGCACAATAACCTGACTAACACTGTACTGATGCCACAGTAGAATGACCAAGTGACACATCAGCAAGAAGATGCATTCGTGAACTGTAACTGCTGACTGACTAACTTGCCCTTTCTGTCAAAGAAATACAAAGGACAGGAGTGATACAGCACATACCAGACAAGCAGTACAGTTCTCCAATGCACACATCTTGCCAGGAATGCGTTTTCAACTAATGTAAATATCTTTCTAATAACAGCTTCTAAATCACACTTCCTTTAAGAGGAGGCACTGTCCAAATGAAAGGAGGTAAGTCTTCAAATGCCTAACAGTACACAGCTCAAAAGAGAGCCCAATTTACCTTCCATGTCACCAAGTGCACTTTTGTATTTCAAAAGTTATTAATTTGTATGACAGAACACAGAGCAGTAGCTCTAGACACAAGATTTTGCAGCGCAGCAAGTGACTGCACCACCCTGTATTGATCTGCAAACCAGAAGTTAAATTAGAGTCTTGATTTAAAACCAACTCAAACTGTAACAGGGACCCAGAGGATGACACATTACCCCTAAGATTTGGCTTTTACAGTCTTGCTACCTTTGTGAGTCTTGCTACCTTTGGCATAAGATTATTACTTCACATAGATAACGCAACAGGAAAAGGCACCACATTTTAGCCACAATGTTACCTGAACTGTACAGAGGTGACAAAGAGACTCACTGCTTAGAAATGTAATTCAAAAGACTAAACAGTAACATGATTGTACAGGAGGAATTATTTTAAATTAAAATAGAAAACAGCAGCAGTAACCATTTTTTCCAACTTCTACCGACTTGAAGACCATTAAAGCAGTAACCCTAACTACTACTTCACACAGTTTATGAGATGTGCTAACGACAACAGTAGGAGGCACACTTGACTGAGAATAACTAGAGTTGAGATGAATATATACAATGGGAATAAAAGTATTTGAAGGCTAACACTGCACGAACCATTTCCTTGCAGTAACTGAAGCCAAGGACTGGCCCTAAGCAGTTGCTGCTGAGCTCTTCACAGCTCTACCATGCTCACAGCAGGGCAGATATTTCACATTTAAATACCTGCATGCAATATTTAAGCTGGGTTCAGTTACAATTTGCTTCACATAGACAGGCCACAAAGTAAGTTGGGACAGTCCACCAGTCACACCTTTGTTAGAATTTTGTTACACATTTATATAAGTAACCTTGAAATACTCAATTCCTTCAAACCAAACCTTCCCATCTTCCACGGATTGAGAAAAAACAGGGTCTTGGCCAGGAACTCCCTTGCTGGGGATATTAACATCACCATTATGTTGCCCATAGAGTATCAGCGCTTTCTCCTATTTCCTCCACAGTTCAGTACATCAAGTGTAAGGGGCATTACAACACAGTTCAAGCGTCTTCTTAAGGATGCGGACCAATATTCTCCAGATTATCATCAGCAACTTAGGAACCCACGCTGTGTTTGATAAACAGTACTCAAACTCCCTTTGAAAGGGAGCATACTGATATTATTAGATTTTACACTTTATCATTACAGAGTGTGTACGTAAAAATTAGGTACAATTGCATTATTCAACATTAAAAAGTCATTCTGCCAGAGACCATCACAACATCTTCTGTGCTGTCCTTGATCCACAGGATTCCTACTATAGAATTTACTCCAGTATTTAAATTCTGCAGTTTAACTGAGATGAAAGTAGCGCTTCCATCCAAACAGCAGAGATTTTAAAGAAACTGAAGCATTTGAGGTATGCTAGGAAAGCCTTAAAAGAACATACGCCTAAAGACTCTGCAGAAGTACAAACCGTTCTCACCCCATTCCGTTATATATCTTGCAATCAAGAACTGTGATACACCTTTATGAACTTTGGACAAGCCAGGCAAAGAACAACTTAATCCGTGTAATCATAATAAGCAGCCTGATTCCAGCAGCACTACAGTAGCGCTGTTGAGAAGACTCTAGGAGAGGTTAGACACCCAGGATGCCTACACTCACAAGCATGACTACAGAGAAGAAAAGCTCTTCTATTGCTAAGGAACATTATTTCAAGACAATTAAAAGTAACCATCAGTTAGTTGTGGTTGGTGTAATACAGCATTGAAGAAAAATAATTCACATTTCTCTAATAAAATAAATACGCTTTGAAGGTTCAATCCTCAAACCATGGCATCTGGAAAACCGATGGCACCTACATTTCAGTCCATCTTTGTGAATCCAGATTGTATTTTAACACAAATCATGTATAAGAATATCACTAACCTGTCAACAATTATATTTTCCTAGATAAAGAAGAAGATGTACTCATCATACCAACAAATACCAAAGTTCCTCCTTTTATTTCTAGATGCAAATGTTAAAACAGGACTTAATCTTAAAATATTCTACTAACTGTAGAGAGTCTAGCTTCTTTAGCAAATGCTTTTAACAGCTATAAAATGTATATCCTTGTTTTGAACTTGTCATTTTGTATGCAGTCTCCTGAAGGGAGGAAAGCTACAGCCTTCAGAATAATTCAACCCACAACGCATTCCTGTAATGTATTTAACCTCCAAGTGAGACATCAAGTATTTCCCCCTTACAAACATTTTCATACATGCTTTTTGCAATATGTCATCGGAAATACTACTCATTAAATTCTTCAATCAATTGAAAGCTCAGCAACATGCCCTTTATAAATGAGCTTCTTTATTAAATTACTTCAAAGAAGTTGCTTCTTTAGACAGTTTGTCCACATAGTACTGATGATGATTAAGACACTTCAATAGACACAATGTTAGCGAAAAGTGACTGATGCCAAGCGGACATTAGTTTCTGATCAGTACATAAAGTGTGAAGATTAAACCAGATTTCAGGGATTAAAATCAAGGAACTCCAAAATTGCAAAGATTAAAATTTCAAATAAAAGTCATATAGTTTTGGTGGACTATTAATCTCCTCTCAGTTCAAACTGCATGTGAAAAGCTTAAGCAGAGCCCAACAACAGATTGTTTCACTTCTTAAATTTAAAATTGATGTTCAAAAGACCACCAAAGCAAGTAGCACTCCTCCACTAGCATGGAAGAGTGGAGCATGCTTAAGGGTCACAAAGAAAACTGGAAGCTTACTTCCACAGTCAGTAAGTGTAGAATAATGGCAACAGCACAATCAACCAAGATACTGGTAGAATGCTTGAGTAATCATCCAAAAGCAAAGATGAATACAAATCAAGAGATCTCTTCATAAATTCTCTCAGTTTGACTGAATAGATATAAAATTGGTTTTGAGGGGAAGAAAGTTTTGGTACAACCACTGCAATCAATCATCTGTGAGCAGCTAACTGCTTAAAAACCCCTCAAAGACTTCTGAGATTTTGACCGAATGCTCTTTTGTCTGCCCTAAATTGGACAGGAAAACACACAATAATAAAGCCATACTACATGAACCCCTCTATATAATGCACCAACACCCAACACTAAAAAGCAAGCACTGTCCTTTTAGTTTAATGCTGAGGCTTCAAAAACAAACGAGTACACCAGGTATTGTTCCTGGTACTCCAAGCTCTTCCCACTTTTAAGGCTGTTGCACAGCAACCTGTGTCTTGGTTATACAAGCTCTGACTCGTGTGGAACTAAAGGTGTTCTTGTCATCGTTACACTGGGTTTCTAGAGAAGTCTGTCTCTGCTCAGATCAGAAACTTGGTAAGAGAGTAGCACCTCAGCCCAGTTCAATCCACCAGTCATTTGGAAAGGTTAAACTTCAGGGGTCTTTTTAAGGCTTCAGAAAGGCAACACTTACTTTCTCCTTTTCCCTATGTTTGTTATGAAGTGTGACCCCTAGAACTTAGAATGAAAAAAAAATAGCTTTGCAAAACTAAACAGCATGATGCACTACATGACTTTGTTTATATTCTAGGGTTACCACCTACAAGAGTCTACTGACACAAACATAGGAAGTGTCTGTGAAATTAACATTTTACTTCTTTTTTCCTAAAAAAACCCACCTAAACAAAATTTTGAAAAATTAAGGCTAACTCAAATTGACATTTGCTTACACATTTCCCCTCAGACTCCCTGAAGCTGTGTACAAGTATTTTTACAATTCTCCAAGCTACCTTTTGGAGGCGTAAAATGCAAGATACTATAAGAAACAGAACTGTAGCACATTTTCTGATGATAGAGCTAAAAAATTATTCAGAGAGCAGCGTATTTGAAAGAATTAAAAGGTAAACTGACTCCAAAGAAAGGCTGCACCTTTCTTCCAAAGAAGTGCCTCAGGTAAGGTCTGCAGTTCCCTGTCTGAATAAAGCAGACCTCGAGCTGATGGATTTTACCTCCTTCAACACACAGCCTAGCACCTGGGAGAGTGACTGTGCTTTGGTAATTCACAATTTTTATTTATTTTACCTGCAGCTCGCACCAGGCAACTTCCACAGTGGTATCCGTATCCAGTCCTTTATACACAGTTTTGAAAGAGCCTCTTCCAATCTCGATGTCAAACTTCAGGAAGCGGCCATCTGGGGAGATGCCCACTGCCTTGGTCTCAAGCTCTTCGATGTCTTCCTGCTGTGTTCTCCGCTCCTCAAATTCTCGGCTGGCAGATGACGTGCTGCCAGCCGCACTGGTGGGGGGTAGCACAGTTGCCTCATCTTCCTCCTCCTTAGGCAGCAGCGGGGCGGCATCCTTCGGGGCAGGGGGCTCCTGAGCAGACTGTCCTTCGAGGGGAAGTGGGGCAGGCGGTGGTGGCTGCTGCAGCAGCGAGGGAGCCTGGGCGGCGGTGACAGCGATGCAAGAGGTCCGGCTAGCACACTCGGGAGGAGAGACCAAGGGAGCGGCGCTGCCTCCCGAGACAGGGGCCGAGGGCGCTGCGGGCTGCAAACTAGGTAGCTCCAAGGCCGTAGCATTGGAGTCGCAAATCACGCTACGGCGGAAGAAGCGGTGCTCGGTGGCTGCCGCCCCTCGGCTGTCCTTGTCCATGGTGTGGCGGCGCCGCCGGTACTCTTCGCTACGGCCTCCGCTCCCGGCTCCGCCGCCAGCTCCACCGGCCCCGGAGGCTCCGTGGTCGGCGGCGGCTCCCAGCTTCTCCCCGATGGAGCTGTCCGAGCTGGAACCGTTCTTGGGCGGCGGCGGCGGGGGAACAAGGAAGCGAGGAGCCGGGTTGCCGCTGTCTGCGGCGCCCCCCGACATCGTGCCCCGGGGGAGCACTGCTAGGGCGAGGCGGCGGCGGGGATGGGGAGGGGAAGGCGAGGGAAGGGGCCGGTCACTGAGCGGGGAGCGCGCCTGTCCGCGGCTGCCGTTGCAGCTGCAACAGAGGAGGGTCCCAAGGGCTCCTTACGGTGGAGCTGGGAGGCGGCTGCTGGGGAGGCTGGGCCGGCGGGGTGGATCCCCGTTCAGTGTCTGCATCCATCCTGCAGCGGGGAGCCGGGCAGCGGGGCCGACATGGAGCACCACGAGCGCAGAGATGGGGCGCGGGGATGGGGGAAGAGGGAAAAGAAAAACCCAAGCACCGGGCCCGGGCAGGGCGGGAGGCGCCCCGAGGCAGGCCCCCGACCGGCGGGGCGGGGGAAGCCGGTGCCTCGCCCGGCTGCCTTAAGATGAGGGGAGAGCGCTGCAATTATCCCCCGGCGATGAAGAGAAAGCGGGGCCGGCCCGGGCGCCCCCCGGAGCGAGGGCCTACGGGGAGGGGATGGGAAGGGAAGGGGCCGGGACGCGAGGCACCGAGAGGGGGGCCAGGCCCGCACGCCGTCCGCGGAGGAAGCTGCCGCGCTCAGTCACTCGCACCGGGCGGGAGGTGGGGGGTGGGGGGAAGAGGCCTGGGCAGGCCCAGCGCCCTCACCCCGGCGAGGGGGGCAGGGAAAGGGGGTCTCGGGGGCTCAGCCCCGCCTCACAGGGGCGCCCATGGCGGCCGCGGCCTCCACCTCCCCGGCAGGCAGCCACCGCCCGCGCGCGGCCGAGCCGGGCCGCGCTCCCTCCAACAGCGGCCGCCGCCGCCTCGCACGGAGCCGGAAACCCTCCTCCTGCCCCCCGCCCCGCAGCCGCTCCTCACCGGGGGCCACCGACCGCCACCGCCGCCACAGGTGAGCCAAGTCCGGG
Organism: Rissa tridactyla; assembly: GCF_028500815.1. Lineage (NCBI taxonomy): Eukaryota > Metazoa > Chordata > Aves > Charadriiformes > Laridae > Rissa > Rissa tridactyla. Next base: position 152,440,205 of record NC_071466.1, read on the forward strand.
TGGGCGCCCCGCGCCGCGGCGGGGAGGAGGGAGCGGGAGGCGCCGCGGCCGCCCCGGGGACGCCTCGGCGCTAAATGGCGACGGGAGCCCGAAACCGACACACAGAAATGGGAGGGGAGGGGGGGGCGGTCGTGAGGGGCGGGGAGGGCCCGCGCCGCCGGCCACTCCCCCTTCCGCGCACGCGCGCCCGCCCGCGCCGGGGGAAGCGGCTCGCCCCCGCCTCCCGTGAGAGGTGGCAGGTCCCGTCGTGCACTGCGCCGCGCCGCGCGCGGAGCATCATGGGAGTTGTAGTTTTCGTCGGCGGGCTTCCCCCTTTCCCCGGGGAAGGAAGGCTTCCGTGGCTTCCCCCCGGGAAAGGAAGGAAGGAAGGAAGAAAGGGTGGACGCTCCCAGCGTGGCCAGGGGACACAGGCTACCCCCTCAACTCCTGCTTTTGCCAAACCAAGGCACGCAGATGCCCCCTTCTCCACCTGCCCGGCCCTCAGGGTGGCCTGGGCCGCAGGAGGTGCAACAGGCGCTGAGGCGGCTCCCGTTGCTTGTTTCTTCAAGTCCTGTGTTACACCTATTTCATACATTAAGTATTTAACTTTGTCTTTTCCAACGGCCTTTAAAATTCTTTAAAATTGTGGGCAACCATAACTCTTTGTCAGTACTGTATGACCAACCAAGGGTTTGGGTTTTTCCTCAGTTTAGGTCATCCGAAGCGGCATTAATTGGGCAGGCAACCTAAAACGCAAATAACTTCTTGTGGTTCCCTCCATTATTTAAAAAAAAAAAAAAAGCAGAGTTTGCAGCCTTTTGCCGTGAAAAAGATGGCTATCCTGTGGCCATTTCAGTCATGACTGCGTCCACAGCAATTGGATCACGGCTGCCGAGCAGCTAGAGCCCAGGCAAACGCTGACACAAATCGGGAACTTTCAGGTTAACAAAGCATTGGCACACACGAGTCATCAAGTTTATTTATATCGTGTTCCTCTTTTGTGTTAATAAACCAAAACCAAGCACTTTCCTTCTTACGAGAGCGGTCTTTTGAAGTCAACGGGAATGTACGGAAGGAGGAGCAAACGATTTGGTACCATGCCTTTCAGGCAACTACAAATCAAAAATGATGTTAAGGGAAAAAAAAATAAATTTAGGAAATTTCCCTATGTAAATAACATGTTCCCAGCAAACACACTGGCATTTCAAATACTTTTTTTTTTTAAAGTTACTTTTAAACCAGCAGTTTAGAGGAAGTTGTGCGTTGCTGATGTGAGGCCTTAACTCCTTCTGCACAACGTAATACAAATGGCCCTTTCAGACTTCCACAGCCCCCAGCCACAAAATCCCAATCTGAGCAGTTCCTCACATATAAAATTTAATACCACGCGGTAATCAGAATACCGTTACTTTCTGGATATCAACTACTTTGTACCAACAAACAAAATGGTGATCCAGTCTTCACAAAGGGGACAAAATGTACTTTGTTGTACAATTCTTCAATAAAGACTTCTGCATGGCTTAAGTCTTCTAGAGCTTGCCTTCACTGCCAAAGTTAATTTAGTTAGTAGAATTGTTAGTGTGCCGCTTGAACTGCGTTGGCACAAGAGTAGAACTTTCCAAAACAATACTGAGCTAAATGGGGTAATTTTATTAGCAGCAAAGAGTGACTGGATCAAGACTGATTAACTCCTAGCTCAATCTGCCACATCGCCACAGCACTGCCAGGTCCTGCGGCACCAGCAATTGACAATCAACATCTCTAATACCAAGCAGGGTTCAGCTTCACTCAGCACTTGGCTACGGGTATTTGTGCATCTCTAGATACCAGAATGAAGATTCATTTGTCGTATCAGCAGGCATATCTGTGTGAGCTTTATACTGTTAAGAGTAGTAGGACGTAGTAGCAGAGCTCCAGCAAGGCCTGGCAACTAAGGCCCCATTACCTTCCCTGGTCTGTGCCACTCCATCTTCACCGTTGCTGTTGCGTTCTGGAGGTCCATTAAAGCAGAGGTCTGCTTTCTTCCAATGCTTGCTGCATTTTTACTAACCCTTCGGACAGGATAAGTAGGAGTAGATAGCAAACCTTACCCCAGCTTGATGCCTGTTGTAACTTCATGAGCATATACCCAAAATAATACAGTGATAAATCATTCTTTGTGGTGTAAGCCTACAGAGCTGTTTGTTAGGTGAATTCCACTTGCATCATCAGTAGGTTTTGGCAGGCAGCTCCCAGGTCTGCGCCCAGCCACGTACCGTATGATCTACTGCAAAAGGTAGATGGGCTGCAGCTGGGGAACCACCGCCCTGTGGTCTACACATGTGGTTTAAATGAGACCTTGCGTGTAGCCCCTCTCTTACTCAAGTGCCTTTCACCCATTGTTCTTAAATATATTTTCCCTTAGTTAATTAAGCAAAAGCTTTGCAAAAAGAGACCTACAGCCCAGCAGTGCATAGCCACAGGGGGCCTGAGGCAATCTTCTACTAAAAAATTGGGGTAATTATGTAAAAAAGCACCTCCCCGGCGTCTGATCCAGCACATTCCTTAGTACTCTTGAAATTCAAAGTGGTTAGTCCTCGGAGCCCAACATGTTCAGTGCGAGGTCCTTAACACCCAGCTCTTCTCACTGGCTCCTCTTCTAGGCAGAGATAGGTATAGCAGTTATCTCGGTGGGAAAAAAAAGAGCTGAGCAGCTGACCTGGAGGTGGGAATGATGGATTTTGTCTTCTTTGGCTCTGAAAAATGAAGTGGAATGATATTGGCAATTATATTTTATGTGGGTGTTGTTTTAATTTTGTCATTCTAAAAAAAGACGAATGTAATAAAGAGTGTGGGCTTGCTTTCCCTTCAATTTTATTTCTTTTAATCTGTAAAACTGTGTTTAGGCTAAATGGAAAATTTCAGTATTGCAGCAAGATCTAATAAAGCATTAAAGTAAATTCTATATGTATTCTATGTTTAGAAACAAGTAATTAAAATAGTTTCGGTGCCTCAGCCAATTAAAAATATTTATTTCGCCTGTTGCTGTAAGAAAAATCCACAGAAATAAGGAGCCTGACTATACTTGAGAAATTACAGGCAAAATGACTTAAACGATCTTTTGGTTAAATCCAAAGGGCTGACACTTGACATAGTAAAAATATCCTCCTTCTGTCAAGATTCTTTTACTTACAGTCATCTTGCTTGGAACAATAATAGTTTAAAAAATTACTCTGAATGAAGTGTGATTTTGAAGTTGACTGAATCAGAAACTTTTTTTCTGTTTTGCTTTCTCCAGCGAAATTTCATTCACTGTTGGCATTCATGACCTGCCCATGTGACAAAGTATTAATGTGAAACAGCTATTCTGTATTTTCTCTTATGCAATACATTATGCAATACAGAAGGCTATGCCATAATTTTGATGCAAGTGATTTTATTCCATAACCTAAGTGCTTTTCAAAGCAAACTGTTCATCTTGGTTTTATTGCACATTACCAGGCTGCAGCTACAGTGGCATATAACAACAGTGACAATCCAAATTTTTCTACCACAATTTCTTCTTTTTCCTTGACATTTCTTGAATCTCGGCTCCTGCCACAGTGTTCACTTTGTTTCTTAGTGCTGGAAGTTAGTGAAACAAAGTGTTTCAAGACCATACCCTTGAGAAATGAGAGCATTTAACTCTCCAGGTATTCTGTTTTGCTTTGTTTTCCCCCCCAGCAAATCAAATTTAATTGGAAACTTGTTCTAAAACCTTATATTTCTTTTACACTTTGATCTTTAGTGAGGTTTTGTACTTGCAAGTAGCTCTGGAGGTCAGGTCGATTATGAAGTTGTTGTAAACATCTCTAGGATCTATGGGCAGGTTTAAGACTTCAGACTCTGTAGTAGGTGATCCATCAGATGGTGCTGGAAGCTGAGTCCTGCCAAAACCTCTGAACTCCACAAGCTGGTCTCTCCACGAGCAGGGACCATGGGAATTGAAAAAGAGCAAGAACTACAAGTCTTACAAGGCTCAAAACTAAACATCCTTCTTTGTGCTCTCCTGGCTTACAGAGCTTGCTAGTTCTGCAGGAAGACAGGTCCACACCATGACCAAGACACCCGAGGAGAGTATGAGCTCTAAGTAAAGGACTAGTGAGAGAGGCAGCCAGACTGTAAAAGAAAGACTGAATTCAGAGATGATGAATTTATGTGACATTTCTCATTTATTGCTTGAGAAAATGTCAACAACCTTGCACCATAAAACTGGAGCATAGCATGTGCTTCTTCATCAGATTGAAACCTACATTTCCCTTTCACCCACCCGTCCACCCCCATCCTAGCTACTAGAATAGAAAGCATAACTTTTTCTTTCCTTTCTTTCACCGTTCTCTTGATCTACATTAACAAATGTATTCTATCCACATAAAAGTAAATCAGTGAGATAACCAGTAGAAGGATATATTGCTGGTTTGTTACCTGTGTTTTTTAATGACCAAAGTACAATTTTCAGTTATATTAGTAACCATTTTTAGTTTAGAGCTCATTGTAGGCTGCGCTGCTGGCTCCCTGTTGTTTGTATCTGATCAACTATTACATTTATTATTAGCATATCTATTTATATGCTCCAAACATATTGGAGTTCTCCAATATGTTCTCCATACTGCGTTCTCCAAACATAATTCATTCAGATAAAGCCAAACAACAGAAACATGATAAAAGGACATTTAGAATAACTCAAACACTGAATTATATCACAGATGAGACTCAGTTATTGTTCATGCACTGTTTCAAATTGTATCAAGCCATAATGGCAGGTGCTGTGGCCAAATTCAATGTCACCCTTATTGGGGACAGAGGAAAATCGTTGCTCATTTCATTCTTTGTGCATCTTCGTGGCTATTCTTGAAATGTTTCTTTACACTACAAGTTTGTGAAGCAGTCTAACAGTGAGTAAGTGTTGTGGAAGCATGGATATTTGCTGAAATCAGCATTGTGTTCTTCCTTTTTCTGTGTCTTTAGTCATTGCTCAGGATGCCTCATTTATCTTTTCTCTCTCTAAGGCTTTAGGGAATTCTGCGCTTCACAGCAGTGTCATAACACTTCTAAAGCAAGCACAGAAGCAGGGGCACTGCTTTAATTAAGAGGAGCTGTTTGATGAAGGTGGGTGGAGGGAAGTGTGAAAAAGATGGTGATGCTGTGTTTGTGACTGAATCTGTTGGTGATGCCGTGCAGCAGTCAGCTTGCCCTGCTTGCTGTTCACCGCTCACAAGCTGATGAAAATCAATCAATCTCACAGCAGGTCCAGTCCTGCTCCTCTCTACATCAAAGTACAAAAATAAAACACTACTCGCTTCAGTCAAAGCAGGAGCAAGCTTACAGTCCAGCATAAAGAACTTCCTCATGTCCTTCAAAAGCACAGTCTGGGCCAGGTGCAAAGCGTTAGTCGGTTGCTGTGTCGTTTATCCCGGCTCCAGTACTGGAAGGTGCTCATCTTTTCTGAAAGGTGTTGAGCATTCCTGGAGGATAATGAATGCTCTCCACGGCCGCTGACAGCAGGGAAAGCGAGAGCACTCAGCCCCTCACAGTGGGGCTCAACACCTTGCAGAATCGAGCCCCTAGTAAGGCGAGAGTCCTAAAGAAAAAAGGAACATGTGATCATTTGGCCAAAGGGAGCAATATAAATCTGGAGTAACCTCCTCGGATCACTTCTCTCCTTGCAAAATACTTAGCGCGAGGAGTGATTGGCATGTTGTGCATGTTACAGAGCTGTCCTCTTGCGGACTCAGTCAGCTGGCTCCTCTTGCACTCTGTGGGGACCAGGAGCGAAGGCACAAAGCCGAAACGTAACACATTCTGGCAATCCGCAGTGGATGCATGGCCTGCCATAGTGGTTTGTCACTAGTCAAAGTGTTTATTGATGATATAAGCACGCTGGTATTAAAAGTGACTTAAAACAAAGCTCCTTACCTGAATGACCTCTGCTACACATGTGCAAAGTTTTCACACTCGTGTAGTCTCAGTGGTGTAATTACAGCCTAATGAAAAAATATCCAGTGTAAACAAGCTCTTGTGGACCATTGCCAGATGACACAGGTCAGAGCAGCTCTCATGTTGCTCAAATCTGCGTCCAAGGCTCGGCAGAGAATCAGGGAGCTGTAGCTGCCTCACAGATAGCACTAGATCTTTTGCCGTGCTTGATCTTAAGTGAAACATTCCAGGGAATCTACTGCATGTTTATCAGAGATCTCGGGAGACTGGTGAGTGTCTTAAAGCTCCAGGTGAGAAAGGAGAGGAGATCTATGTGGTTTTGAAAACTAATAAAAACCAGAAAAGCTCTCAGTTTCCTATGTATCCGTGTGATGCTACCTAAATGCAGACAACCCTGATAGGACTGTCACAAATTGCTGGTGACTAACCCTGTCACAAAACACCAGCCTCTCCAAACTAATGAGGAACACAGGAACTCATCAAGTAGCCTCAAATAAAGCAGAATGGAAGTTCATAGTTCAACCACCTTTGAAATATGACAAAAATAATTTTAGAAGCATTTAGAAGCATTTGGATGGGGCTTTGAGCAAGCTAGTTCAGTAGAAGGTGTCCCTTCCAGCTCTAACCATTCTGATTCACATATATACATATATGACACTTCTATTTTAATGTCTTTCTCTGAGAAACAGCTTGCCTAATTCATCTACTTCTGATACCAACACCGTGGTTCTGGCTGTTTTGGTCCTGAAAGATCAGTCTTTTAAAATATTTCTGCTTCGTATTCTTGTTCTCTGAAAACAACTTCCTCTTCTTATATATCCCTCCACAAACTATTAGCTCGAAAGCAGAGATGTTGCCCTGTGGGGACACAAGCAACATCACACTAAGGAACAGACTATGAAATATAGCAGGAGTGATGTGTCTCTGCTCAGGCAACTCCTCAACTGCCTTAGGTAGATAGGACAAAGCCTCGGGAAACAAATGTGTTTAGAACCAACCACGGCTTCAAAACTTTCAGCTACACAGAGATTAAGTAGACACATTGTCCACAGCAACACCAGTAAAAAGAGCAAATTATTAAAACTTTTTGATGAGTCAGACTCATTTCCTGTAGTTCACTCTACCCTCTTTGGGATGCAGTGCTTAACTTCTCCTGGTGCCTGCAATCTGAACCGTGAGCCGTTTACTCCCAGCACCTCGTACCCCCATCAGTAGCCTCTCCACTGGGGCTGGAGACAGGCACGCAAATGTGCATTGTGAGGACCCAAATCTGCAAACACTTCAGCTGGGAAACAGTACTTAGTCCCCTGAACAGTCCCATTGACATTTTACATTGCACACAGCAGTAAGTGTCTGAAGGATCAGGCTCTCGGTGATTATGCGATTACAGGTACAGCAGTTAAGATTCAAAACAATGCAGGTCATGGAAATGCAAATCATTTTGGTCTCTTCTAAAGCACTAAAAATCCCCAAATCAAACATCAGTACCTAAAATTAGATCCACAATCAAGTGACAGAGATTACACAACATTCATTACAAGGTTTGCCAGGATTTTCAAGCAGAAAAGACCCAGAAGGAAATATAGATTCACTCATTAGGACTTCTAATATCACAGTGAGTAAATTACTTTTTAAAAACATCTTGTGTTACAGGGAATATATAATCTCAGGGGAACCAAACAGTCTCTGAGCAGCTTACGATTTTGGCAGCAGCCCAGGATGCCATGAGGCACAAATCACACAAATGTCTGAGTTTGTGTAAATTCTGTGCTCAACATCTGCACGAGCTTTCTTCCTAACTGTAAAAAAATCCTAGCCGATGCTTTATTTCTTTGCCCAAAATTCAAGCATCATAGATGTTATCAGACACATCAGACAAATTATGGTTATTCCTTGAATGTAAATCTTTTGTGTCCCTTCACTGTACCGGATATGTAACAACACATATGATAGATCATGTATTTACAGTCAATTGTAACATAAACCCAACAAAAAGTAGGATGATTACAATGTTGAGATGATTTCTTCTTTATGAAGTCATTATTTACCTCCTTACAGGGCCAGAAGTTCTGTTAAAATTTAGGTATTATTACCATGCAGTTATTATCGAGGACTAGAAATGTAATTATTTGGGAGTTATAACAGTCTGTAAATATTTAAAGCATTAAACCCCAGAGAGAGTTAATATAATACAGGAAAGTAACATTAGAACTACTAGGGTGAATTGTGGAATGGATAAATGGAAAAGTTTGAATATATTTGAATGTGGAATAATCTCCCAGTAAGACACAGCTGATACGGCATTACTTGACATTGTTTCAGTGACAATCCCAAAAGAGCATTCCAAATCTACTGAGTTAAAACATGTAAGATCAGAGACATATTAGAACATGAAACTGGTTACTTGTGCAGACTGCTATAAAGAGTCCATCACCCTGATACTAAGAGTAATGAGTTCATCGTTGTCAGTAAATGGTACAGTTGGAAATGTTTGGTTGAGAAAAAAGCCCACACTGGTTTACATCTCTTAATTTTCACACCCTGAATATGGACACTTTCTTGGTCATCCACCCCTCCTGTTTCAAAACCAAGACATACACCCTCTTCAGTGCCTGTAAAACTGGTAACACCTGTACACCATGCCAGGATATTAAGCTGTTCATATCATTTTATCAATGCTGTTGAGATCTTTGTACAGGAGAGAGAAGTAACCACCACTGTGGTGTGGTTTCTGACCTGCTTGTTAGCAGCTCAGCTAACTCAGCTGTCTGGTTCAGAGTGCAAATGCAAAATGCAAGCTGACAACATGCTCTAAATGTTGGACTAAGCAATTTCAGAGTGCATATTTAGCTTACTGTCTTGAATGCTTTTTCTTTCAAGTTTGTTTGGTAAGAATTAAATATTTTGCCTTAAAAAAGCTTATCATAGACAGACAGACAGACAGACAGACATCATTTATCTAAACCTGTAGTACGCAATGCAAGCTCTACTTGTGCAGCGGACGCTCTTAGTCTGGACACATATTATTGGGAATGTGAGAATCCTAACATAATCCTAACTACTTTTTGTTTGAGTCTCCTTAAGCCCTCCCAAAGTAATCCAAAAATTATATATGGGAACTCAAACCAAGACACCTTGTTAAATCCTCTGTTACCACTCAGAACTTTACTCTGTGGGCTTTGAGAACATTACACTTGCTTAGTGTCTGTGGATGTCCCATATCCCTAAACTTCCCTCCAAAGGGACTTCTCTACATCTGGGATTTTGAAAGGACCAACACAAAGCCCTTCACAGAGACGTACAGTGTTCCAGGTGCTATAGCAAGACATGTGTAGGAAGTTCAAACGCGTCTGCCCAAGAAAAATGTAGGAGAAAGGCAGCTCTCAAATTTCTGGGGCATTGTGAATTCAGGAGGAGGATGAAATACTGAGGCAGCAGATAGGGGAAAAAAAAAGGTTATTGAAACCCTTACAAAAGGTTTTGTATTTTTTTCTATTTAGAGAACGTGGATTTCATAGCATGAATAAACATCACCACTGGCACTACACGGTGGATGAGATCTCTGTCAGAAGGACAGAAGATTGCTGAAGGCAGACCACTGCACATTTTCACGATGTCATGAGAAAGGAACAAGAAGAGCTTAGTTGAGCCCAAGTAACCCACATTTCCTCCAGCAGTATCAGTTTTTAGCTTCCAGTCTAAAAAACTATGAGTTTTTGTTCTTCACACTTATCAGCATGAAGTTGTCCTACTAACCCATTCAACCCCATCCCTACTCAATGGTCCTCAGGCAGCTCACATCTTATTCATATTGTTGAGACACCCGGTACCTCTGTCTTAGCCATCTATGGATTGTTTTGCTCCCTGAATCCCAGATTGCACAATGGGTATGATTGCTGCTTACCTAATGTTTGTTATAAAACCTGTGACAGCATTTTTTCCTCACTGCTCTACAAGAGGAAATAGCATTTTATTTGAAATGCTGTGCTGAGTGTCAACACGAGAGGTGTTTTAAAAGAGCTGAGAAGTATGCTGTCAGGAAAATGTTTCCAGGCCTACCTTCCCTCCCACATCCAACTGTGTTGAAATAATCAAATGCTATACCACTTGTACTTGGGAAGAGGATGACTAACAGCAGCTAATTACTGCTCAATCTGTTGCCCTCAGCAGCTATTGGTCTGAATCACACCTGCTGGCATGGAGGGGCACAGTTTGCAGTGCGGTGCTCTGGAGGCAACTTAATTTTCAGGGTCTCCCTTGGGAAACAGCAACTGGGACAAGGACTGTGATAGTAAGATCCTATCACAGAGGCTGCTGCCACCATACCTGACACAGCAGATGGCCTGAACACCCTGTCTCTGAGGCTCTCCGGGTCAGCCCTGTCCTGCTGGGGGCCCTGGACCAGCCCATGTTGTACCGCAGGGAAAGGAGAAGGTGGTTACTAATTTCTTCCTGCTCCATCCCTCTGCAGCAGAGACTGAACCTAGCTCAGTGGTACTGGGTATTAGTTTCTGCTTTCCTCCCAGTTTGCTGCTGCAGTAGCAAAGAGTTGGCAGAGGGCCTTCTGTATCATATTTGATCTGTTGACACTTGCAGCAGTGCTGGACTCTAACACTGTAGGAGTTTCCGTCTGGAGAAATATGGTAGCCCTTCCTGCCTCCCCATTCCACTCCCTACGGAAAACCTCCCTCTTGTTTTCCCAAATTCTGGGCCAAATAAAATATACCAAAATAACACTGGAGACAGAGAAGGAATCTCTTGCCTCAAAATTGGCCTCGGAGCAATACATGCAACCACTACTTGTCTCACGAGTGAAGTCACGCGGGTGGAATCCAGGCAGCATTTCATCAGCGGGGACTGCAGGTTTGCCCTGGCTCCTATGCAAACAGATATCCCCCGTGTTTGCGGTGGCCAGAATGACCGCTTTTGTCTGTTTTCGTGCTAGGTTGAGTTCATGAGAGTCCAGGCATTATACTCTTCAGCTGGCTAACTTAAAACTTTCTAGGAAAGAAAGGGTCAGAAGGTCTTGAACTGTGGTGGTGTAGCTGCCTGCTGGCCAATGTGCTGTGACTTTTCACGGTTGCATGGAGAAGAGGCAAGAAAGCAATATTTTATCTGTGTTGTTAGAGATCCTGCCTCACTTTAAAGCTTTTTATTACTTCAGGGATGTTTTCCTGAGTAATCACGGAATTCTGCTGCACTTGTATAATGTATTCAACACCTGACATGTGAGCCAGAGGGTGGCTTTCTATAGCATAACCTACATTCTACAAAGCAACCATTATTATACGCTCTATGCAGAGCAGAGCTCTTTTGTAGGAAGCCTCTTGCGTGTGGGGCAGCAAGGCCCTGCACGGAGATACCACAGAGCATCCTTTCTTACAGTTCCTCAGTGTCATTCCAGGCTCGAGCCATTACATCACCTCACCATCAAACAAACTGGGATTTGGCCCAGAGCTGATGATGAAGTAGAGTACTGTTCTTTACTTAGAAGTAAGATAAGCATTATTATCAAGCTTCTGTCATCGCTGTCTCACTTGGGGCACCTTTAATGCGTCATACTCCTGCACAGTTAGATTAATGGTATAGTCCCTTTAAGACAGACAGAGGGGGGTTCACTAAAATGCAGCTTCTCTGTCTGTTTCTGCTGAGATGTGTGTTTGAAAAGCACATTAGTAAGTAAAACCCTGTTTAATTTACCCTATCTATATGCATTTTCATCCCTGTGTGCAATCAGTGTCAAGACAGTATGTCTGGTGATAACGAATAGCCACATACCGCATGCTGTAACTTCAGCTCTTTTTTAGGGAGTTTTAATCTCTTCTCGATTTCCATCTGCCTCCTGTTCTGACAAAGGCCATATGGCTTTTCAGAGCCACCTATACACTGGTTAGGTGGGATGCGAGAGTTTGAAGTAGCTGTGTTCTTCCGAGGAAATTTCCATTGTAGTTATAGGCTGAGAACGGGGTTACTGACTGATTGTGGACACTTTTGGGATACATGAACTTTAAGGCCAAAAAAGATCATCACCACAGTCTGTAGAATGACACCTGTTCTTTCACTCCCATATGATAAGCCTAACTGGTTGAACCGCATTGGAATCGTAGAGGTGTTCAGTAACTAAACAAAGTCCTCAGGATGCCCTTCTGCAATTTGTCTCCAACCCTCCATGGGTGTTGTCAAGTCAGCTAGTACAGGCAGCAGCCTAATTTATATCAGGTGAAGTGTTCAGCCTCCATTTTCTCCTCTTTTCTCTTACGTTCCTCTTCTCACCTGGTACTGGTCTACTGTTTTCTGTAGATGCAAATTGCTTGTAAAAATGTATATATCAAATTCGTTATCTTAGAAAGAAGTTCTCCTAATGGCCTAACAGCCTCTCAGTGGCAGCGTTATTTGGCAGATGTCCAGGAAAGAACTTCATGTTGCTGGCCAGGCTTTCACACTTGACTAGTGTGCTCTCACCTTTATATGGAAACACTTAAGTGCTGATCATGAGACCCTTACTCATGGATCTATCAGTTATAACAACCACCTCTAGACCACAACAATTCATAAAGTGTGCTCTGGGTATCTACAGAGACTCCAAGGTAACAATTGCATGAATGTTCATAGGATCATTGGTTAAGCAACAGGAAGACTAATGTTTTAAAAAAAAAATCAAATAATAAAATGTGCAGGGAATTCAGCACTACTCCACCTTTACTGCTACACAAGTCCCCCTTCTCTTACCTGACTTCCTCCTCTGCAAACTCCAGGTTTCCTCAACTAACTCCTGACAAACAGCCTTGCTCTGCCTTTTCTATCCTATGGCCCACATTCTTTGGATTTTTCCTATAGATGTTATGGCTGAGATTTTTCACTTTTTTCTTTTTATCACATTCCCTTGCTCTTGCACCCAGCTCCTCCTGGTTAACTGGTTCTCCACCTTTGTCTGCCTTTCCATCCCACCTTGGGTGTCATCACCATCTGCCCTCTCTTCTCAGCCTGCAATGCCTTCATCAGTGGAGACCTTTAAGAACAGGTTAGACACACACTTACCAGAAATAGCATAAGAACAGTTCATTCTGCCTTCGGGCAGGAAACCAATTAAAGGGCTTACTGAGGCCCCTTCCAGACCTGCATCTTTCTGATTCTATTATCCTTTGCATTAGTGGGAGAGCAGTAATGGAGCCACACTTCTTGGCACAAATGTTTCCGAGCGATTGTTATCTTGGACTCTTGGGCTTGCAGCTGGAGCTCCCCTTTTGGCTGTCTGCAGGGTAGCACAGGCTGCAGTGAGTGCCAGGGCTCAGGCTTGCCATTTCGGCTTCAGTGATGACTTAAACATCTGAGCTTCTTCTCTCCATAAAGTTATCGAATTAATTTCATTTTCAGTCATTGTATGTTTTCCAAGTACAACGACCGTAGATACTTCTTAGTATAATAGGGGTCTTTCCCTTGAACTTCCCTGTTAGTCATCAGTTATTCCCTCCCACTTTCATTTTAGATCTTTTGAGGCAAAAATCACTCTTGTGTACTAAAACAATGCAACCCCCGCAGAGATCAGTTGGACTGCAGACCTGTAACTGAGAAGAGTTTCATTCTTTTTGTCGTGTTGCGTGTTGTTGGTTTTTTTTCTCATCGCCATTCTGATTATTCTGTCTTCGTCTTTTCTGGTAATTCTGCGTGTAAAGTAGGCAGCATACAGCACTCCACAGTACATCCTGCAACCATTTTGAGTGTAACTAGTCTTCAAATTTGGCAGCCAAATTTGCTGTCAGGTGTGCAGGCAGGATATGCCACTTAAGGAATCCAGCCCTTCCAAAATTATACATTTTCTCTTGTATTAAATTCCTTGGTAAATAGATTTATAAAGAGTAAAAAAAATTGCTTTACCACATGTAAAAACATTCCGGAATGAATACCCCATTATACCCATCCAGCTGCAAATTGCTGTTATCTGTTCAGAACAATTAGCCTATTATACATCCTCTTAAAACCTGATACCAGTCCATCATCTTGGAGCCCCAAGTATAAAGCCATCCATTAACTTCCTTATACTTTGGATCAGCCCGCAAAAACAGCTTAGTGTTCCAGCATCCCTCGCAATAGGGTTGCTCATTATCAGCTATCAGCTTTTGTGCTAACAGTTCCACGCTGAGTACAGAAAAGAAGCCAAAGGGTTTGCCTGCGGTTTTCTATTATTTTAAGCGCTCTGGACTGAACTTACATCAATATTGTTATTGGTGTACTTAAAATAATAGTCAAAAGAATAGATGACTGGAAAAAGGTGAGGTGGTTTGGGGAGGAGAAGGAAATGCCGATGCTGCTGGAAAAATATTTTTTTAAAAAAAAAAAAAAACAGTGTTTCAGTGAGGCAGGTTTTACAACAAGTGCCACTGATTTCTATGGAGTTGCTCCTAAATTGTACTAAAAAGAACTGAGGAGAGAAGAGAAATTTTGTAGAGGTAGAAAACTGTTAAAGTATATAAAAAACTCAAAACGTATCTTTGAAACAATTGGGAGAAATTTTCAGAACTCTGGTACAGTCAGTCCAAAGCTCAAGAGGCTTTCAGGCTTGTGTAACCCTCTGAAGTAAATCCATGCAGCTCACTGGGCAGAGAACTCACAAAAGGCATTTTCAAAACCAAAGGTCTGACTCCGGTGTAGTTTCCTTAGAAAATTAGGTTGTCCCTGTTCCGTTGGCCAGTCTTTATTCACCTTTAAAGTACAACATGATATGTATTCGTGGGTCATAGCAATTTCTTTAATTTTTGCCTATTCCTTGAAAGTACTTCAGGCTAGCCTTTAGTCTGAGAGGGAATTTGAAGTGTAAAATATAATTTCTTTTTTTCGTTGTGCTCTATTTTGTTTCCTTATGTTCCTTTTCTGTAGTTCAATTTACTAATTGTGTTTATTATCCATTGGATCTGTGATATACTAGAATACAGGAGAACCTCAGCTAGACAGATGCATTTAGGTAAGGACAAAAAAACCCTGACAATAAAATCTTATGATGTGAATGGAATTTCTCTTTTTCTCCCTATGGCTTCCAAAGAAAAGCTAATTGTTGTCACACCCTGCTCCACACATGAGACATCACACGGCAGGCTGCCCATACCAATGAAGATGCTCCCAGATGTCTCCCAGTGCTGCACCATCCCTCTCTGTGTACAAAGTCCTCCTTCATGTCTACTTTAGGGCTATTGAAAAGTAAATGGCAACTTTCTTTTTTAGGTAGGGGCTGGCAGAAGGACACACTGTCCTTCTTCCCCTGCTGCTGCTCATAGCAGGGCATGCTGGCCTTCTAAGAAGCCGGCAGAAGCAGCTGGTCCAGCTCTGTAATGAAAAATGCACAGGTGCTGAGAATTCGCCCGAGGGCACGGGTCCCAGATGAGAGATGCAAATAGGGAGGAGTAGACGCAATGCTTGGGTAGGGGATGGACACAGAGACCCCGTCCAACAGTCCAACACAAAGGCAGACCTTCCCCTAGGGTATCCAACAGGCGCTTCTGCCTGGGCAGAAGCACGACAGGGTTTTTTTCCTATTTGATGGGTTGAATTGTTCCTTTCCTTTGATTCATTATCGGGAAAAGAGCTTAAATTGAGATGCTTTCAGGCGAGTGTCCGTGGTGTTCATTATCGTAAGTTGGCAGGAGGCAAGACTGTCCTGTGACGGTGAAGAGCGGGAACTTTCCTCTATCAGCATCACTCCATCCAAGCTGCTTGTAAAGCTATTCCGCTTTCTTCCCTCCCTTTCCTCCTTCCTGACTGAGGGATGCACGCTGTCAGCAGCCCTCAGTAATGAGGAAAAACATCTGGTTGTGATGTTTCAAATCAGGGAACAGGTAGTGAAGGCTCAGAACCTCTGTCTGCAGGTGAATAGGATAAAATATCAGTTTTTAAGGATGCTGTTTTCATTCAGATGGCTGGTGCTGTCTGACAGGAAAAATTTCTAAATCAGTTTTCAAAGAAGAACTGATCCTGAAACAGTAATTCTACTATAAAGAGAAGGAAAAAAGTAAGTCAGGATGAAATTTTATAGTTATAAATAGTGGATTTTGGAAGTCCTGTTTCAGGCATCTACAAGCAAGATGGTTACCTTCTCACGCTAGCTCATAATCGCTTTGCGCTTGCTATGGATCATATACTGGGAAAGACTATGCTTCTCCTTTGCCTGTTTAGGTCATGGTGACCTTGTAACTCCTACACGATGGGCAGTCACAGATGCCTGATATAATCAGGTATCACGGTCAGCATTTCTACAAGCCTGGTGATATTTGTGAGAAATGGTTTTGTTATCATATTTCTTGGCTTCCACAGTCCAGGCTTTTTTGTAAAAAGTATAACAAAACAAAACAAAACACCCTTCATATTAGTTAATGGGCATATAAAAAACCAAAACTATTTTCCTTTGGGAGCAATTTTTTTCTAGCATAATGATAAGTTTCACTAGGAAAAAATTCTGTTTATTCCAAAATAAACTGTTAGCATTCTAAGCCATTTCTGTGGGTTTCTATCTATTATAATCTAATCAGAACTATTTTTAGAACACCAGTGAATAATAATATTAGACAGCACTGATCTCAGAGACAAGTTGAGACTCCCAGTCGGGTTTCTGCTAGAGAAGCGTATCATAAAAAGCACCATCACAAATTTGCCCCTTTGTTACAGAGGCTGCCAGACAGATCAAGGGCTTAGAGGGCCTGCCATTTGAAGTCTCTTCAGTTTGAAGATGTACTGTCAGGGATCAGTATGGAGAAGGCTTTTGTTCTGCTGCTGGAGTAAGTGTTTGTAGATGAAAGGAGAACGCCTGTGCCTGGGCCATCAACCTGACACTTTTCATGACATGAAATTCACTTAGAACTAAGCATGGGATGGTGGACTGAAAAATAACGTATATTTATTTTTCCTTTGCTTACAACCTTGAGGAGCCTCCCAATCACTTTGTTAAGGAATACTGATACAAAATTAACCTACTGGAATGGAGGATTTACAGCATAAAGAGCAAACATTTGAGATTGCACAAGTGTGGTGGCAGAGTGAAAAGTTCTGGGGCTATGTTATAGTCACTGTGGATGTTTCCATTACCTTCAGCGTGTTTTGATCAAGTCCTTAGAAATTCTGGAGCACAGGTATTTGGTCACCTGTCACTAAGATCCATGTCACAGAACCATCACCCTAGTAGACTTTAACATGAACATAGGTATGGTGTTGTCTCTTATTCCTTGAGCAACCTTTTCGGCTCCCAGATGAAATACACTGGGTAAGACAGCAGAAAGGGGGAATTTTTGTAAAGCCACAGAGAAGAATTTAGTTTTTTAATGTCTTTGACACCTTTTACTTACGCGATAGAAAAATCCTTTTTAAATGCACTTTCTTTTGTAACACTGAAAAACTGATCATGAAAAGAGGAGAAAGGGTGGCTCACTGTAAGACTCCAGCTGATGTTGTTAGATTCTCAGCACTCCGGGCCTTCTCGCTGTACCCATCATCCAGAGCCCACATATACTCCTGCCAAGGAGTGACTGACTTCATGCTCTATCCTCTGTCCAAAGATCTCCAAACACCTAATGAAATTCACCACCTGATTATTTACTGTATACACAAAGAGCATTTTGCTCATCGTCGCAATTCAGCCACCTCCGGGATGAAAGGCAGTGTTTTAGGCAGAGAGCACGTATTACCTGAGGCATCTAAGCATAAAGTACGGAATACCATGTTCTTAATAAAAGTAAGAGGGAACTTTAGACAGAAATTAATTACCCATTGAGGATGTTATCTGTATAAGAGAAGTTTACAAAGAAAGTGATATAGGATTTTAACTGACACAATTATTTAAGTCCTTGGTTTTACTTCTAAGCTGAAAGCCACCGCCATCACTCTGCCTGCTAAATAACGTATTGGAGATTGGCTCAGAGGAAAGTACTACCAGCACTGTTTTCTAATATTTTTTAGCAGAAGAGGGACTAACCCTGTCTGCATTTTGAGTACCTCATAAGAAGAATTTGTGCCTGGAGAAACAGACATAATAAATGAGCATACGGATGTAATGCCAACGGTAAGTGTCTGCCACAAGGTCTCTGTGTTCTGCCAGAGGATCCGAGTCAGCCGTGGGTCCCCGGGAAGCAAAGCTGGGATCAAGAGCAGCACCTTTTTCCCCCCTCTCTTCTGCCTTGGCAGACCCGCGCCTCATGGCTCAACCACGATGGACACACTGTCACTTGGAAATATCAATACTTTTATTCATGCACATGCAGGGAAGGGCGAATCTTGCTCCCATTGCTTGATTTCACTGTGATTTAGTGGGTGCAGCAAAAAGTGGATACTCACTGGAGTAGATTCTGGTATCATTTGTACCAGTGTTAATTTGAGGTAAATTTCTGACATTAAGTGATCTACTCCAATATACTGCGGTATAAATGAGAACAAACCATGACTCTAGAGTACTAAATTTACTGTTGCTGCCTGCGTGACTGTCAACACTTTAAGAAGTGTTTCAAAACATTTACCATCCCAAAAGACTAATTTAGCAACGGCTCATCCTTACAGATTGAAAGTTAATTTCTGATGGGATACACAGTAGAATGCTGTTGGTGTTCTCCGGTTGTTTTTTTCCATTCATTCGTTTCCCTTACCTGCAGCCTGGTCTTCAGTGGCAACAGCGAATCAATGACTTCAAGATGGGAGAAAACAATTGCCTGTAGCATCCATAATCAGTGAAGATGCCTCAGACCTTTTAAAGAGATGAGTTTGTGAGTAACTCGCTGTAGCCTGGCTATAGTAGCCAGGTGTCAGGTTCAAGCACAGAATAACGCGAGTGATCACACAGAGCCTTGGCTTCCCTGTTCACACAGGGCTTGGCTGTGCAGGTTAAAGAGCAGATGGGTCGTTTGGTCACATTACTCATTCAATTAAAGCTCAGCACTTTGTTTAATGCTTTGCTGTTTTAAGATTGGAGTGGCCAGCACTCTGCAGATTTGAACCTGTTCTTCTGACCACATCAAAAGAATCTGGATACTGGAGCAGATTTGGATCTCCCACCAGTTTTAACTGGTATAAACTATATGATAACTGATATGAACTATGTGTAATAACTATGTTACTTAAGATCTCCAAGCACCCAATATGAGCACTAAGTGATTAGCCTCTAGTGAAAGAGCAGCAAAGCCCATAATACTTTGAAACCGGTAAGTAATATATTGATTGAAATATTATAAAAGTGATTGGAAACCCAGAATTTGTACAAAATCTGTGGCCAATGTTGTATGTTAAGCATCAGTCATTATACAAGCTAATACTGAGTATAGCACAATGATCATATTAAGGAGCTACTGTAACAAAAGTACTTATATTAGGAAGGATTTATAACTTCATTTCCCAGTGGTAATCAGAAACAGTCCTGCAGAAATAAATGCAGTTACACTAGTGTAAAAGCCCAGAATTCAGACTACAGGGCAAAAAGAAGATCATGTGTTGTTTAGTGAATCCCTGCAATCTGTTTTTTTTTTGCCGTATTCCCTCATCTCACAAGCACATCTGGTGTTTTAGGAACATTGTATTCAACAGTGGTAAAAGGACACTAGGGCCAAGAATAACAAATGAAAAATGAAAACACTGGGGCCTAATGCTGATCTCATATGGGTGTAAATCAGAGGGATTCCAGCAAAGCCTTTGGAACCACACCAGTGACATACTTGTGTCTGATTCAGAATCAAAAACTGTAGAGACCAGTAATTTTCATCAAGTAAGACTCACTGTCAGGCCTGAAATTCTCCCATTCCACTGGGAAATTTTACTGCAAAAGGTCTTTAAAAGAGCTTCTCACAAATATCACAAATGCTGAGGAAGTGACAAAGCTAAAGCAAAA
Organism: Rissa tridactyla; assembly: GCF_028500815.1. Taxonomy (NCBI): domain Eukaryota; kingdom Metazoa; phylum Chordata; class Aves; order Charadriiformes; family Laridae; genus Rissa; species Rissa tridactyla. The sequence continues at coordinate 152,459,988 of NC_071466.1, forward strand.
GCGCTTTAGTAGCTCTTCTGTCCGCACCACATAATGTAAAATACCCGTCAAACCAGATTAAGCACAAGTTTTTGATTTGCAATTTGCAGCACAAAAAGGGAGTCTGACAGCAAATAAATGTATATTTTGCACGTAGTTACTGGGTTGCTTTTAAGCCCTTTAAAGACAGAGAAAGTCTTTCTACTGACTGCAGGGTGGGTTGTCCTCACAAGCACAACCTGCTGAATAATATACATTATTGCACTTTGTATTTCTGGTCTTGACCTGAGGCATTGCCATAACCACAGCACTTGTAACGCTTGGCAATTTAACTAAATACACTGTCTTTAAAGTGTAAACGGATCTCAGCTGCTTGTTGACAAAATTGTTTGAAGACACCAGACATTAAAACCTCTTAGTCCCCATTAGTTGGAGGGAGATCCTAGCAGGGAGGAACAATATATCCATAAGCGTCTGTGCAGAAACTATTTTTGAGCCTGAAAATTCTGTTTTCCCTTGGAACCCCACAGCAAGAAAGCAAAAGTACATGCAAGACACAGAACCAATAACTGCATTACATTTCCTAATCCTACCTTTCACCGTAAAATTCAATTGTTTTGTCTTGTTGCTGTACACTTCTCAGAGATAAATCACATCAAATTAGAACCATTGTAAAAATATGGGTCTTCCTCTTTCTGGAGACATGATGCCTAAACCTCAGTAAATTTTGTATGATTGTCAGGTGCTGCTGTTTTAATTTCATCCCATTGTACTCATATTTTTACCTCCTTAAATAACTTCCGTCCTCCCTCCCGTTTCAAACATTGGTGGAATCTCCCCCTCCCCTGCTGTCTCCCTTCAGGGCTGCTGTAAAGCTAACTGCAGACAAGAGGACTTTCTGTGGATTTAAAGGGGCTTTGTAGGAAGTACTGACTTTAGCTATCCCCTGCATGCTTGGCTTTTAAAACACTTCTTTGCGAATTACGTCTTTCGCTGTCTTGCAGTCGTTACTGCTTGAGTTGTCTGCAGTTCGATACTCGGGGACAAAGCAGCCCACTAGAGAATGATGCTCCAGGTCCTGCCATGCAAAATCTGTCCCTATTTTTCTCTGCTGTCCTGTAGGTGAGGATGCCCTTTTAATGTCCACTTTGCCAGAAGTCTGTATGCTGCTTGCTTTGTCAACAGAGGAATAACCTACTCAGGCTTGCCCCTTGTTTGACTTTGTATTCAATGAACATCAAGCCAAACAGCAGCTAGAATGCCTGACCTTAGAGACTGAAGTTCAGTAAGAAACCCTCAGATCTTGAGGCAAAGGGTTTCATATTACTGACTCCTGTGTCTTCCATTGATTAGACGTTTTACAACTGATAGTGGGTTTCAAGGTTTATTTGGAAACTTTGTCAGGAGGGGAGAGATGGGGGGGAAGGGAGAGAGTAAGCGAGGCTGAGGGTTTCTTTTATATTTAACAAGTGGCATTAAGATGAGAATAAACAAAGGTGGCAGAAGGGAATGCCATTAACATACCATTTCCAGATCTACCTCTAGGCTTATCTTTCAGCCAGTTCTCTGCAGCAGTAGGTGGGGAGATGGGGGCAGACGCTGGAAGGAGGAAGGGTACAAGAGAGGGAATTTGGGAGTTGTTCATTGTAGAGGATTTGTTCGCTTTCTGCAAAGTATATTCATCTCCAGCTGAAGCGAATGGGAGTGATCCGAATATTATGAATCAGTCTGTATGAGTAATCCACGCTTGTGTTTGAGCTTCAAATTCTAGGTCCTTGGGAAAATGTCATACAGGTTAAGTGCCACATAGGGAAATCCGCAGCATTTGTTCACAACATGCAAAACATGCCCACGGCAACATCAGCTGCCAGGGTCAGACTCAGGAAAGACTCAGTTTAAGCAGAGAGGAACACCAGGAAAAGTACCATGCAGAAAGGGGCAAGAAGGGGAGATCCTTATTTTGCCCAGTTCCCAAGGGCCAGGTTCAGATGAGACTTCCAGAAGAAAAGCAAAGGAGCATGAAAGAGGGAGTCTTAATTAGATGAGCTTTCCAAGCTTTACCCTGGAAAATGGCTTTCAAAGCTGCCAGGCACAGCAAGGCTGGGAAGCGCTGCTGAGGCCAAAATCAGATATGGACCAAGGCCGTAAGCACTGAAGTCAGTAGTAATAGCCACAATGAAATTTAGATAGCAGCAAGTTTTAGGTTCAGAAGTATCATGGAAGATGCTTTGGTAATCACTGGAGGACTCAGAAAAAAAGTATGTATTATGACTCTCTAAAGGACCACGCAATGTTAGCAACGATCATGTAATGGGGAGTGTGCCTGTGTGTGTGGGCGTGCACGTGCGTGCCTCCTGACCCACTGGTGTTGAAAAAGCTTCAAGTATCAGTCTGTCTTGAACTAATGAGACGAAAAGAGAGCATGAAACAACCTGTAATTTCTGTAGGCTGTGGCTAAGCTGTTAAAGAGTGGGGGTGTGTACTGGAATGCACATAACCCTTTTCTAACCTCTCGCACCTTCCAGTGTAGAAGATAAGGATTGACATCGGAGTTATTTGTCCACTTGAGCTCTGAAAGGGCTCAAGGAAGTGCCAGTCAGGCTATAGTCTGACCGAGCTCCCTGGTTCTTGAGTGATATCTTCTCCTGAGAGGCCTGTGGTTAATTAATGTTCTTAATGTACCTTTCCAGTGCAGGTGCTTGACTAAGGAAGACAAAATCCAAAAGTCTAGCAACCAGGAAAGAACATTCAGGCTTCAGAAACTATTCTCCAAATGTGACATGGTTTCATTGCTCCAAATCCTTCCTTTGAGAACCAAAGCAAGTCTGGGCTGCTAGGCTTTCTGGGAATTATTAGTAGCTGGTTACATGAGCTTCAGCTGGTGCTCAGGACTCCCTACAGCCTGATCCACCTTTATTCTCACTCTGACTGTGGCTTACCACAACATTTTAAAAAGTTGAAGAGTGCTAAAATAATCTTTCTTGTCTAGCGTCTGTCCTGGCTTTCTAGTGGGAAGTAGTGTTTTTTTCTCAAGGACAGACAGAAAACTTGCACTTAGTCAGACCCCACAAAAATTACAGTCTGTGCTCCAGACTCCCATTATCAATCCAAATATACAGAAGATTATTTCTCCATTATTTCTCTCACTTGCACCCTATGACTATTTTCACCTGTGCTAATACAGACTGCCAAGAGTTCAAAGCTCCCCAATAATTCAACAGGAAAGAGTTCAGAGAGCAACAAGAGCACCCAGAGATCTATGAAATATAACCTATGAGGAAACAGCAAAGGAATTTTTGTTTTCTTAAATATAGAAAAGAGAAGACCGAACAGAGACATGATAACAGTCCTCAAAAATGTAAACGACTGCAACAATGAGGAAGGAAATAATCTCTTCTCTCCCACGTGGAAAGGATAAGAATAACAGGCTAAAATTGCAGCAGGGACATTTTTTGATTAGATATTAGCAAAACCATTTCTAGCTGTTAGGATGGTGTTATTGAAGCACTGGGATAATCTGCCTTGGAAATCTCCACATCTGGAATGCTTTTGAAGCAGGCTGGAGCAATGTCTGTGCTAACGGGACAGGTACCACTGACCTGCTGTGCTCTTGGAGCAGGAGAAGGAATTGGTGACTCCTTAAAATCCCTTCTAGCCTTGCTTTCATATAATTTAATGATTCATTGGATAAGTACACGTTCATTTATCACCTCTGGGAGAATTTTAGAAATACTACTTGCATCTTTGTGTTCTTTGTCTCCAGCGCCTTCCTTAAGATTATTACTTTTCCAAACACTAGGCTATGCTCTGTGGTTCTCTCCTATAAAAGGTGAAGCTAGTCCTGCCAACCAGGAGCTATAACCCTACCATTAATTGAAAGACAATGGGACTAATGCTCCTAAAGAAACTGCAAAAAATGAGCCTTTGGCTACCTAGTCACTTGCCTTCACTTTTGCAGCAGCATGCACTACCGCATTGCTGAGTTTTGCTCTTCAGAGACAACCACCAGCGAAACATGGGAAATGGGACCTGGGACAAAAGTGGTTAGCAGGGTCAGTCCCTGGCTGTCACAGGCAGCCGTATCAGGTAATCCTTTTGGTAAGATCAGCAAACTGCATCTCCAGGCTGGTTCAGTTTCTTGTCCTTGCTGCTGTCACTGGCTGACTACTCCAGAACATCAGCACTTAGGCAGCCAAGAGCCCTCCTCTAATTTCTAACCTAGCATTTTTTCTTGGCCAGTTTATTAATTAGTTCCTGTGCTAATGCTGCATTTCCATGTCCCCAGAGTTTTCCAGTTTAGTGGATTTGCAGTTGGCATCAGTATCCCTCTTGGTTTTCATTCTGTAAGGCTAAACAGGTCAAGCTCCTTTCATACCCTCTCAGAGAATCAGGTGAATGCACTCATAATGGATCAGCAGCACACTTCTGAGAGAAGACGTGGGCCAAAATTACAGCGTTGAGAAGGGGAGCCTCAAAAACCAAACCAAACCACTTTTGTAACACAAAATCGAGGCCTGGGAAGAGTTAAGAAGTGAAGTTGCCCTGTTACTTGCTCTGTGAGAAATGTAGATATCCTACAAAAACGCTTGCAGTCTCAGTTATGGCTGTCTCTCGAGTACCGCAACAAACCTCAGAGTAGTGGGGAAGAGCAATTCTTCCATCAGCCTTCACACAGCATGGCCTACTTTCTGCTGCCAGCAGCCTCTACTGGGTAGTGCTGAAGCCCAAGAACTGCAGCTCTTCTCCCCATGTCCCCTTTGCAGAGGCCAGCCCCACTGGTGGCACCAGCACTGCAACGCTGTGGTTACACATTCAGCAGCAATGCTGCTTGGACCGGCTTGTCCCCACCCTTCTCCACTCCCAGCTGCTTTTCCCATTTCCCGCCGGGCGCCCTCCCTACTGCCAGGCTAAGTGTTTGTGCAGTTATGTGCAGAACCAGGTCAGGGATCTGATCCCAGCCAAAAAAATAGCCTGCGATTTTATTTTATTTTGTTTTTTTTTCCCAGCTAGAAGGAGTTCTTCTGTCTGGTTTCTTGGGTGACTGCATAAGCACTTTGGCTGGCATAAGGGAGGGAAGAGGATGGGGGTGGAAATAAGCAACTTTGCCATGCGTGCTCCTCCCAAGTGAATGTGGCTGATCCACAGAACCTCCCCTCCACTCTCGGCTAGCGTGGGTTGATCTTGCAAGGAAAATCACATACTTGTTCTTCGTCATGCCCCAGATGCTCCCCACCCTCCTTTCAAGGAACACTGCTCTTTCCCCATCTGTCTCTAGCATGCGTTACCAGAAAGACTCTCTAATCAATCAACATCCATTAGAACAGCCAGGTTTCAGAGGTCTCCCACTTGCCTTGCATTAAAAAAAAAAAAAGACTGCAAGAGAGTTCAGGGGCTGCCGAGTCTAAAATTGGTGAGTGCTGCCACTCATGTCACAGAATCCCCTGTAGAAGTCGGGCAGCATTTTCTATGCCTTAATCTTTGGACCATTACAATGATGCATTCCTGTATCATAATTAACAGTTACTAGAAAGATAGTCTAAAAAATGTAGTTCTTTGTAATCGCATTTAGTAACAAGTAAATCTCAGTTATAACTGTGTTCATTAAGGCACTGCTTTCTTGGGCAGCTATTACAACTCAAGTTACATTAAACCCACTCCCCTCTCTTCTCACATTTTTTTTTTTGTCTCTGAGCTCTGCTATTAGTGACATTGACAAATTACTTCCAGGAGAAATTCGATTATTTGAAGTTTTCTCATTCCAATGTGCTTGGCTCCAGACACTTGAAGGGAGGCTGATACAGCCATTGCTACTAATACACCTTGCAGAAAAACTCTGACTCTTTGAGGGAGAGGGCATTGGAAACCTGGTTTGATTGAAGCGTCTACAAGGACACAAGGGTTACTGCAAGGTCTGACTGATTCCTGCAGGTATTCTGAGGGCATAGTGCAAGATTATTACTCTTTGCAATACCGCTCTGTAGGGAGCGTAAAAAAAAAAAAGCCCCAGCGTAATATTTAGATATACTAAGAAGAAATATTTTTAAAAAAACACATTGTTACATATCATGCAGTCTTGTATGAAATTTGTACCCTGGTGATATTTGTTTGTCTAATAAACAAAATGATAGATACTTCATTCCTGTCTGACCACTAGAAGATATTTTGGACTTGTTTTTATGCTTATGGCACATATAGGAACTCAAAAACTTTGGCCAGACTTCAGGGGACGTTTGCTGGAAGCCTGTTCACAAAGGACCTGCACAACATGAAGTCCTTTTAACTCCCAGGAGTGCCTGAACAAACACAGTGGATACCCACCCAGTGTAAATTATCTATTAATAAACAATATTTATTTATAAACTGATCAACCATAGCATCTTTTTATAGACTACACTAAGAAAAGTAAATTAAAACAGGTAATAATCTATATTAACATCTGTGCAATAGTATACTTACAGGGAGTTTTTAGTTAACATACAGATTCCCATCAGGAGAACAAATCAGCAACAGCAGCAGATGGCTGCATTTTGGTTTAAATGCTCCTTACATTAAAAAAAAAAAAAAAAAAAAAAAAAAGAGCCAACAGGTGCTGAAAAGTAGCAATGAGCGGCCTCTTTCCCCTCACCTCCATTTCCCTGTAGGATTCAATCACTTCAGTGATAACAGGACACAGGGATCTTAATTTTCATTCAAAATTAAGATCCATGAGGGTGGCTTTTGATTGTAGAATCAGCCTCATGGTTTCTGATGGGCTTTCAGCCTTAGGCCAAACCCCAAGGATGAAATGAGCTGTATCCTAGCCTTGCTTTCCTGTGTGACATTAGCCCGGTCCCTAAACACATCTCACTGCTTCAACTCATACATTTGTAAGTTGAAAAAAAAACCACAAAAAACAAAACTGTTTGAGAGGAACGCAGAGAGGCTAAATTCATCAGCACTTTGAAATGAACTTGCAGTACTAAGCACTGGTATTTTCACTGCAAAACAAGGCCTTTTGCTGGGAAGCATCAATGCAACAGGATCGTCTACTGACAGACTTGTCAGCACTTTTAGTCAGGCTGGAGTACTAGAACATGCATTTGACTAAACTGTTTAAACAGAATATATTACTTACCCTAAATTTTCTATGCTACAGTAACTACAGAAATCATCCCTCAAAAGCCAAACACGCCTACCTGATCTCCAGGTAGTACAGAGTAGCAGAGTTTCTCTAAAATCTAGAGAATTACACTGATTTTTCTGCCTGAGGACTCCACCTAATAATAACAACGTATTTTTCTACACTGTGACCCAATTCTGGCTGCATGCGTTTCCATTCCAGTGTCATTCAGAGTTGCTTTTAACTTAAGCAAAAAGCAAGATTTAGTTTCAGCTAAGACCAGACGTATCAAATTCAACTGAAAAAAAAAAAAAAAAGTGTTGGGGAGGGGAAAGGAAGGGCATTTTGGCTAGGGAGAAAAATGAGAAGACAGGACTATAAAACAGAGTAAAGTGGAAATTTTATCTGAGCCGTAACAGTATCTTTGCTGCGGCAGCATCAGGCACAACTTTCTGGACCTAATCTCTTCAACTGTTAGTTTTTCAGCCCTGCGCTCCGCTGTGGGCTGGGGAGAGAGGGAGAGATCGGGATGGCTGCTGCGGCTGCACAGCCCATGCCAGGAACCTCTTGGTACACTGGCTGCATCGCCGCCTCCCAGCCCAAAGTGAGCTCATGGGGCTCAGCTGGCCTCGCGGAGGTAGCACAGACACGTAATGAACACAACTGTCACGGAAAGTCTAAGAGGGACGCTTGTTCCACGGGCTAGCCGGACAATGAAGAATTGGCGTGCCACCCCCTCTCTCGCCCCCCCCAGCTGATGCCAAGGCGGGCGGCCGGCCGCCGGCAGATGAATAGCAGGTCTGTTCCGGCAGCTGCACGTCCCGGTCCAGTGAAGAGAGAGTCTCCGGGAGCACAGAGTGCCCCGCTCCGTGCACGGTCTGTGGAGGAAGAGACCTGGGAGCAAGAGGATGGCCTCGGAAGGGGAGAGCATCAATCTTCAAGTGAGTCCATTGCGGGCAAATAGCCGTGGGAGGGAGAAGCAGGAGGGGAGAACCCTGGTTTGGGGGAAATAGCCAAGCACCCCTATCATTTGCTCCTCAGCTTTGGCAGCCAATTTCACTTGAAAACTCAGTGCTGCTTTTTTCCTCTGTTATCCTTTGAAGAGAAGCTAGCGGCAGGATCTCTGCCCTGTTCTGCCAGGAGTTGTTATGAGCATTTTTCCAAAAGAGTGAGGGTAAGAAGAGCTGCTTTTGGGGGGAAGGAGAGGCAGCAGGGGCAGAAGTTAGCCTTCAGCTCTCAGAAGGAGGCAACATATACTTTACAAGCTGCAAAAATCTGAACCATTCCTCATCTCACAAAGCCTTTCTCTGTTTGGCAGAAAGTGCTCCCAATCTGGAGAGAAGGAAAAGAAATAAATACAGCAAATGCTGAGGGACCGCGGAGGCCAGGGTTTCCTATGTAGGGTTTACAGAGAAACAAAACTTCTTGGTGAAGCTCTTTCAGTTCTCTGTGTTCCTCTTCTGAGTGTTTGTGTTTTTTAAGAAGGGTGTTTCTCGTGCTCAGCGTGTGTTCTAGGAAAGGGCAACTACCCAAGGGTTTGGAAAAAGAAACTATTAGAGATGAAATGGAATCAAAACCCCAGATCACAAACACCCGTCAAACTTCAGAAGTTCAAGTCCAGATCCACACTTCAGACAACTCTGAGAAGAGGAGAATAAGAAGCATTGCCCAGGGCACAGCTTCCAGCCCTGGGACGGTCAGCAGCAGCAGGGTACAAATTTTGCATCTAATTTTTCTGTTTGTAATGGTCTTAACCATCCTCAGACTCAAAAGAGGGGAAGTCCCTCTGGGGTCTCAATTTTTATTTCGTTGGCCCATGTCAAACAAACTAAAATGGAAAGATTTGAGCCCTTGGAAATAATCAGGACAATTATCCCTAACTAGAAAAAAGGACTGAGACTCTGATCCTGTAGAGCATATTTCCACTGAGATATGAGGTGCAGAGCAGTTTTTTGAGACCTGGGAACAGTTATGCTCAGATAAGAGACACAATAAGTGAGGAAGATACACAGGTAGCTGTGACAGTTGATGAAAATGTACTCTATTTAGGAGTGAGGAAGAGAGAGGTTAGGCTTTCCTGGAACTAGATAATAAGGGGGAAAATATAGAAATCAGTAAGCCAGGAACTGGGGGAAAAGGGCAAAAAGGACAAGAAAATTATGCTAAATAAAAAGTCAAATGAATTCCTTGTATATTAAATCATTCCACCCGGTGGAAAGTTTCAGGTCTATCGTGGATTTGAAGCCCAGGTTTCACAGATGAAAAGAAAAAACAGCTCAACTAATTAAAATGCTTATAAACTTCTGAAAAATCTGGGGTTTAGTTTTTTCTCTTTCAACCCATATCTTGAAGTTAAGTGAAGAGCCAAAAGTGATCCTCAGCATCTTCAGCCTTTACAATACCCAAATAAATAAGTCCAGAAGGTCAAAGGTTCCTTGCGTTACAAAATTGAAAAGAGCATACCTATCTGTTTCTAGATCAGGAAGGTGTGGAGTGTGTCTGTCCACCTCTACGCATGTTGCCACAAGACGAATCATGCTGTAGGGATTTTCTTTGTGACACCTCACAGGGGTTTCACGGAGCCACCAGACAGTACAAAATATAGGTGAATGCACACAGACTCCTCCATGCTTACGACCGGGAAATATACAGTGCTGGCAGGGGAGGGAAAGTTACATTCAACCACATAGCCGATACAAGCAGCGGGTCCTGGCAATGACGTGACCTGGCAAGTGTGAGGTAAGGGAAGAAGTGATCAGTGGCGGAGAAAAAAAAGAAGTCTTTCAGTTGAAAGTACATTTAAAAGCCTCTTTTAAGTCCCTGCTCTGGGCACTGAACGCAGAACAGGTATCTTCTTGGAAGTTTCCAGCTGTGGGTTTATGAAGAGCTTGTGGGAGTGTGCACTGCGCACTGTGGGGTGGTAATGCGTGACTCACTCCTCCTGAAGGAGCTCCTGGATGGAGCAGCAGGAACAGTCCTGAAAGTTGACTATTATGCAATGCAGAAGTAGGGTCTTTTTATTTGTAGGGAGAGGGTCCTGTGCCTGTAGCAGTTGCACAGCACCTACTAGCATTTCTTATACAACATTTACATGGCCAGGCTAGGCAGGTAACAAGAGAATGAAAACAATAGGAGCCTCTGGCCTAGCATAGGAGAGGGCTAGAAGAGGCAATCAAGATTTAAGACAACTCTAAAGAGAACTGATCAGCCCCCAACATTTTTGCTCCTCCTAAAGCATGAGAAGAGGAGCTCACTCGGCAAAATTAAAAGTCTCCATAACAGGAGACACTCTTTCACCCAGCGTGTCATCAGCCTGTGGAATTTGCCATCTCCTGGAGCAGGTCAGCAGGTCAAATATTGGAGCAAGCATTGAGAAGAGGTCTAGAGGTCCAGTAACAATATTTACAGTTATGCAAGCTAAAAAAGGTACTTTCAAATCCCATAAGCCAATAACAGGATAAAAATAAACACCCTTTCCAGTTCCCTACAGGCGATGGCTGACCAGACTGAAAGTGGTAGCTTGCATTAGAGAAGTTATAAGCCAACTATCCGTAAGTGAAACCTAGGGCTGCTTTTTAACAGCAAGAAGTGTCTCCCATTAATCCACTTTCTCCCTTACAAAAATTGTCTTGGTCTGTGTGCTTCAAAGGAGTCTGTTTTCCAGTTCTGACTTCTAGGAAGACCAACCAAACCTCAAACTGTGCACAGAGAGATGCTAAAAGGAAATGGCGCTGAAATGGAAAAAAAAGCCACCAGGCTGTAGAGCAGCCTCACCAGGTCTATGCCACCCAGCCAAGCGCTAAGACCAAAGATAAAACTTGAATTAAAATCTTTTCTTTAAAAAGACTGATTTACCTATTAAAAGATAAAACTTTCACGTGAGTTCATTTGAACGATGTATTTTTCTTCCCAGACATCTCTACTTGTGGCTTCCAAGTAAAACTTTCACCTTCCCCTATTAAGCATCTTCCATTGACAAGAAATCAGACAGGCAAACAGTAACCTAATGAGATATAACAGAGTAGATCCTGAGATAGATGGGATCAGAAAAATGCATCTGGGGTAGAAACAAATAAAACAACCCAACAAGATCTCATCACCGATTTCTTTTTACTTCAGGAAACAAAAGTTTATAAATTAGAATAGAAGTATGGCTTTGATAGTCATACCCTGGCTGATTTATCTGCACTTCTTTATGCTATTATTCCCTCTGGCTCTCGCCTCCAACCTTTCCATAGAGATTTGCAGGGGGGAGAGAGGAGGAGGGAGCCACACAGGACCGTTCTTTTCAGCAGCAAAAGACCCATTAAATCTGTTTAGCTGTGTACCTCAGCTGCTGCAGTTCACGATCTGGCACCTTAACACAACCCTGTTTCATCGATGATTTAAGCTAATGTACCAGACTTTGAATGGGAGCGACTGAGACAACATCCGTTCCACCACTCCCACCACCGCGGCAGTAACCAGGGGAAAGTCTGTGGACAGCTGAAATCAGTAACACACATTATTGCCACGGCTAAGTCTGTCAGAGCCCCAGATGAATATTGCAGAACGGAGCAAAGATTAGGGCTGATACTAAAGGGCTTCAGAGTTTCGTTCGGTTTGTATTTTTATATTTTCTTATTCATGAATGGGTGTTATGTTCTGTATAAATGGGTGTTTAAGGGATGTGCACCAGATGAACGTCATCCATATTCGTAGTGCAGAAAAGGCTATATATTGTATGTTGCATCTTTCTTTTTATAGTGTCTTACCCTTTGGATAAAAAAAATTTACAATCCTCTGGGACTAGAAGCAGAAATAATACCTCACCATTTAGGGAATCATTCATACATCAAAAGTAAAAGGAGTAAACAGATAAAATAATCATTCTGGAAAACAGACCCTACACTGAAATATTTTGGCAGAAGCCGCTTGGTGAATACTTTGAATGCAAAATACATCTGCAGAAACAAAGACAGGTTTAGAAGCAACTTGCAAGGAAAAAAGATTTTAAATACTTGGATAATTTACTTCCAGTGCTCAGTTTTTGACCAGATCTACAGCAGGAAGGTTTTAGACAAACCGATAAATAGAGTTAGCCATGGGCATGACAGTGCGGACTTTTCCAAAAGGCCCATGAAACAAATGGAAAGTCCCACATACCACTGTAAATCCCACCTCCCACTTCCCACTTTCAGTCTGAGCCTGATGAGGGGACACAGGGAGTGTGTTCACAACTGGGTTAGACTTTTGGGTTTGCCGTTTTTTGTGGCTTTAACCTGTGCCTCAGGGCTGTGATGTGCTTACAAGTTCTTGGCTTGGGCACGTATTTGCCTGCTTCTGCAGCAACAGCTTGTGCTTTCTAGTGCCGTAGGACCTTTACTGTCCTTCAGCAATTTCCTAGAATGGTGACAATCTAACATCACCAGCCGAGAAGTGTACCTGCCCCAGCGGACTTCAGTAGCCTTATGAGAGTTCTGTAATTCAGGCTTGGATAATGACAGTCTGCATTGAGAGAGAGAAAGAGCCTTTCAGAAAGAAAATCGCAAGTGCTTCAGAAAGACCCATTCCTGTGACATCCCTGTATGGTGCGTGCAACTCAGCCATCAAGGGTTTTAGGAACTTATCTCACCATGTTTTTAACTAAGCTAACCCAATTACCACAGCCTCTCAAACAGGATCCCACTCCTCACTCCCAGGTGTACACTCCACCGCCTGTACCATTCATTTGACCCTGGTAAAGCTGTTTCAGGGAGCTAAACTCAGAGAAAACTAACCACTTTTTGGCAGGGTTAGTGTTCTGGTTCGCTGTCCTGCAGTGGTTCCCAGGAGGATCAGACAACTGCCAATGACTAGGACTGTGTGGTCACGAGAACATGTAGGGGCAGCAGGATCTCTCCTTTCAGTGTCAGCTACTCCTCGCTTTGGAACAGTTAGCTGAAGGTCCAAGCCTGGGTGTAGCCAGTGGAAGAAGCAGGGAAGGCCCAAACAGTAGCAATGATTGGACGTCACTCAGATTGCAAGATTTCAGGCTGCTAGGTGAGAGTAAAGCCTTTACAGGGCTAGCTAGAGGGTTAGGCAGAGATTCACCATGCCGTCGTTGGTCAAAAAACAGGTGTGAAATAGGACATCATACTTAGGAGCGAGAATGATCCTATGCTCTTCTCGCCCAGCTGCAGGGACCTGGAAGTCTGTGTAGCATTAACTGTGCCGGTCCCAGAAACCAGTAGCACTCACACTAGAAGACAGACAGCGCGATCACAACACGCTGAGAAGGAGACTTTTTCTTATAGCCAGTACTAATTGGTCCTTTGTTCTATAGTCAGATGTGGCATTTCTCCTCTCCTCTATACATTCCTCCTGCCTGCTGTGCCTGGACATGGGCAGCCTTCCCCCTTAGGGTGAACATTCATTTATTCCCTTCCCAAACATGGGGATGGCATTTTCTCATCTTGAGAAACCGGACCCCAGGTTTTAAGGTATCTGGGGGAAATGAGGCACATGTGGAGCCAAATATATCCTTGGAGTTATCCCATGGAAATTGGCGGCCTTACGCCGGAGGCTGATCTGGTCCCTCGCACTCCACCTTGTTGAGGCGTGGTGAAAGAAAAGTTATCGGCATCTTTCTGAGAGGGGGAGCCTGGTCCCATGCGGTGCACTGGGCAGGCTGTGTCCATCGTGAAGCCCTGTGTGTGAAGGCAGAGAAGGGAAAGGGGAGAAGGGGCTATTGATAGAGAGCATATCAGATAGTGAATTAGCCTGACTGACCCATCGGTCAGTAAATCTGCTCTCGCTGAAACAATATGCATGCAGAGGCCTCCCACAGAAGAGCACAAGGGACTGTTGTTAAATAGGATTATTCCACTGCGTTTAAGGTTAGGTTAGGATTAAGATAGCCCTGCAACAGAAAGCAAAAAACAATGATGTGCCGCTAGAACAGTCATTTCCTCTGATGTATCTGAAAAGTTGCCCACCAGGGCTATAAGCTACAGCAAGGAGGCCGTGCTGCCAGAGCACGCTGACTGCAGAGTGCTTGGATCCTGGGCCCGTCTGCGGTGGAGGGAGAAGCTGCCATACGAGCGGTGCTGCCTCATCAGCCTCGCAGGGGCGAGGGGTGCCCAGATCTGCACGGGCTCCATGAGAGGCTCTGCCTGCTGTTGCATATAGGTCCACAGTGACAACGCGTGCTGGTCTACAACGTGTGGCACTAGACATTTGAGTTTCACTCAGAGCTGAGGCTGCCATAACAGTAAATTACGGGACATTTTCCCCTACTGCCTCATAGGATTTGTTCATCACAGACCAGAGCACACAGCACCTCACCTCCATGTCTGGTAACCACAGCAGAGCCGGAGCTCAGGTCACAACTAGAGATCATCAAAGTTGTGAGGGAAGGGAAACGGGCTGTATAAAATAATCTGAGGAAGCCCAGACATTTCTGAAGAGAAGATTGGGAGGGAAGGAGGGAGTCATTTGGGTGCTGCCACCTTCCCTGAGGTAAGGGTAGAGGACGCCAGAGGCTGGCAGCTACAAAAGCTTACTAATAATAAGAGATTTCTGTGCCTACTTTATAAAGCTCGTACAACTGGAGTAGGGGGAGCAGAGAAGGAGAAAGGCCCAGGAAACATGAGGTCTCCCTGTGGGGGTGGGAAAGGGATGAAGTGGCACAGGACCTGAGGTGACAAGAGGGTGCCTGCGCAGCACCAGGCGCCGAGGGATGCTCAGGGCTTTGTGTGATGGTGAGTCCATGCCCCACTGAGAGTGGCAGCAGGTCAGCGTAGCTACACCCCACTTGGAAGACAAGGTCAGTCAGCAGCAACAGCAAACCATCCCAGGACAACCCTCCTGCTGCCCCTGTGTTGCACCACCAGCTTGGCCTGGCCCACTCACAGCACCCACACATTGGCCACCAGCAGGACCCCCTACCCCTCCTTCCACTGTCTCCTCCTCAGCCACAATCTTTAGGGGCACCAACTCTGGCCACGTATCTGTTTCACGTGTTGAGATACAGCTACATCTCACCCACACTTGCACCTTGCAGATCTGAGTGCACGAGGAGTGGGTTTTATTTAGCGAGTAATCATAAACCTGGTTATGGTGGTGGTAACACACGATTCTCCTGGTTGGCCAACGGCGAAACCTCCCACTGAGACGTCTTTGTGAGTAGGAGTCCCCTGCAATGTGAAGTACCTGCTAAACCACAGCTAAACCGATTTTTGTGTCTTTTGTCAAAAAGTTGCCTCTCTCGGCTTCATTCCAGCCCACGCCTGAGAGCTGAACCATGCACTTGCTTCTCTGTTCACCCTCAGCCGACAAACAAGTACAGCACCTCTGCTCATTTAGGCACTAAAAATGGAAGCTTTCAGCCTAAGTTACCACTTCTCAGCCCTTCCTGAAAAACATGTATTCATTTGTTAGGTTTCTCTTCCAAGAACCAGAAATGGGCAATGCTGCATGCATACAATAACCATACACAGAAGTGTGAGCTTCTTCAAGTACGAAAGGGCACATGGGCATTTTCACTGCCATTTCCCCATCCCTGGCTTGTGAGTCAAATGTTTATAAAACTCTCTCTGAGAAAAGGCAATACAAGAATACCGTAATCTAGACTGCCCCAGGTATGTAAACACGTAACAGAGACATTTGAACTGGATACCAGAATGATGGAAGAGCCCATGTGCAGATGCAGCAAGATTCACATCACCATACACCTTGACATACTCCTTTGAACCAGGCAAGTTATAATTCCTTGTCAAATTACATGAATCAGATGTGTGACTCTGTAATTACAGCTGTGAAAACCATTATACTCAGGATCTTAGAACTTTCTATCCAAAATAACCCTTGGGGGAGAAATTTCTCATGAAACTGCTTAGGTCAAGGTTCAGCGAGTGCTGGAAATTCTGGGGGAATCCTGTCAGCAGGTTTAGAGAAATGAGAACAAGAAAATGAGATGATGTACTGCTTTGTGGATTGTTCAGGCTCTTTTTTTTTTTTAAGGTTTTTAATTTTTGCAAATATTTATGCATATTTGCATGAGTTTTCTCTTTGCACTCAGGCAACTCCAAATGATATTTTGGGGGATTTAAAAAAAGCCCCAAATTCACCACAGACCTTAGTTACGTGAGAAAAATAACTGCTCCTACCAATCTAACGAGAGCCAAAGGGCAACCAACCACTTTTCGGTAGCCTATGCTTTACTGAAGGAATGCTTCTGCAGAAAATAACAACACAGCAGTACTTGGTACTCTCGCAGGACTTGTGTGAGAACCACGTTCTGCTGTCCCTCGTTGTCCGAGCATTTTTAAAATATCAGTGAATTTAATTTCACAATCCCCATATGGAGCAAGAGGTGTTCTCCTGCCTATTTTACAGATATTAGGTCAAGGCAGAGACAGTTAAATGGCCACTGGTGTACCCAAGGACACGCAAGTAGAAAGTGAGAGAAGCAGACAGGAAAGACTGAGCAACTCTGGATGGGTGGATTGCCACGCAGCGGCAGTGTGTTCTGTGGTTTCATTTCTACTTCTCACTGGCTAAATTCTTAATCTCCATTATTTTTTTAAGAAATCGTTAAAGATTGTTTTATTTAGTCATCAGAGACCACTCCGTTACTTCACACAATGTAAAGAAGAACATTAATTGAAGCTGCCAATAAGAGAACAAACACAATTCCTTCCCTGCTGAATGTAACTTCAAGATCAATTGGAAACAAATTTCGCCAGACTTACAAAAGCTCAGGCACACAGCTGTGTTTGCACCTCTTTCTTGGTGGAGCTACAGTCATGCTCAACCATGTTGGTGTAGGAAGCAAACCCCAAAGCCAAAGTGAAACAAGCTAAATTATATTAAACACAAATTCTGACTCAGAATGACCGTACAGGTTCTTGATGCAACTATTCTACTTCAGGTTTGCACCTTTTCTTAGTTGATTCAAGATGAAAGGTTCTTTCCTGTCCCTGTGTGATTTCAGGCTGTGGCCACACATTTTTTGCTGACTGGAGCTGAAGCGCTGAAGGGGGGAGGTTCGTCCTCATCACCACCATCAATTATTATTGCTGCCTCGATGCAACTGCTCAAAGTAATCACTCTATCAAGACTGTCTGGGCTATGAAACTTCCCTTACTGGGTGTCTAAACTAACCCAGTCATTGTGAAAGAACTTGTTTAGTGAATATGCAATTATGTCTTCTAAGGAAGAACCGAGTCCCCTGTCTTCACAAGTCTGGACAGAGACAGAAATAGCAGCTCCTTTAGATAAGCCTTCATCCATCTTATTGCAATGGGATAATTGTTGGCATTCTTGGATATTTCTTGGCTGGTCGTGTTAGATGAAGATCTAGTTCTTCTGGGAAGATCAGAAGACCATGAGATTTACAACCTGGGTTCTTCTTAACTTAGACATAAAGAATAAGGAATACAGATACAATAAAAAATATTCCTGCATAACATAAGCACCTGGGTTTTTTCATCTTTTGCCCATGGTGGTACATTGACTTGCAATCCACACTGATCAGAGAGGCATCCACAAAGGATTAATATGCTATAAGAAAATATATACTGCTGTTTTCCTCCCTTTTAACAGAAACAGATTTGAACTCCATCTTCATGTGCTGGATTCCTGGGATCTGATTCTGGACCAATTCCTCAGGCAGCCCCCATTTTTGGCATGTGGCTGTGAAAAAGTTGCCGAAGGGAGTTGTGTCAAAGGGCTTTTACTTTGCTCTTAATGGCTCCACGTACAGTCTGAAGGAATCTGAAGCGCTCACGAAATGTGGTTTCCCCTCTGGTGTTTGCTGTTCAGCTGGCTCAGCAGCTCAACCATTTAAAACCATTGTGAGTGGATTTAGCACTTGTGAAATAATGCTGGCCTATTCAGATCCAGAGAGGGATGGGCAAAGTCCACCAGCACAATAAAAGCCCCTCTTCCCTCCTCCTCAGATGAGGAGGCAGGGTACAATGGAATTTGAGGGAGAAACCTACTCCTACCCAGGTGCAGCTACACAGATCTTGGGGGAAAGACATATGGGCCTACCAAAATAAAAAAGCTAACGCACACTCAGAGGAGGCAATATCTTCAGCATCCCACAAAAAAAAAAGGAAAAAAAAAGAAAAAAAAACTATCAAGAAAAAAAAAACCAAGTCAAACACACTGAAAACCAACTACTGAGGTATAGGAAGCAAATCATGAAGGAGAGAAAAGCGCAGCCTCAGAAGAGAGATCCAGTGGGGTGTGGTCCACAAAATGATGGATTATAAATGCTAGTAAGCCAAATGCAAGGAACAGATACCGAGAACGGAGAGTCCTGGAGGTGTCTGCCGCCCCCAGAAACCAGGGGTGATGGAGCCCCCCACTCCATCCTAGCCTGAGCTACTAAGTATAGCAAGAGGTGTGTTTCATCTCTGAGCTGATCTAATGCTCAATTATTCTGCTGAGACCATGAAAAAAAAGAGATAACTAAAGCCATCTCTGATGTGGACAGCGTTGCAGGCATGCTGTAGATCTGTATCTTTATGCAGAGATTTGAACTCAGGACCAGGCTCAGACAGGCAGCTCAAGAGCAAATGGCAACAGGTCCTGGTGGCTACTAATTAGGTTAGCTTTTGGTTAGTGATGTTGAGCTGAGTAGCCCTCTGATTCATTTCCAACCCACTCTGCACTACCTTCAGCCACAAGTCTCCAGGCATCACCCTGAGTTACTGAACTAGGTCAGTCTTACGGTGTTCATGTTTTTGAGCCGCAGCAAAATGGCAGTTCTCTTATGGATCCCTAGGTGGGGGAATGGGCTGAGGGTTCGGATGAGGGCCAGCATGGTGGAGAACTTACGTGTTTACGGCCAGGGTGGGGCAGGGTCGTTTTAAAGCGCTTCCTCCTGCCTCACTCGCACAATGTACATCCAGGGACATTATGTCTCCTGTGGGAGCAACTGACTCAGATGCTTGGCCAGCTGCAGGGAAAGGTGTCCCTGTAGCCACCAACAGCAAAGAATAGCTAAAAAATAAAAGCATGCATGATGGCTCTGTGGCTGCAAATGATAACAATACATTCCTCTCTATTCTGATCCAAAAGCAGTTTTTTTCTTCCTTTGTTCCCCTCCCTGCTTTTTCCTATCTGATGAGAACTTGTTTCCCAGCTAGGAGCCCACTCTGTCTGTTATTAGTGTGCCTAACATAATCTTTCTATTCCTCACATTTTTCTTATTTTACATATTATCAAATGACTTATGAAAAGTGAAGTTCAGCCAACTAAACCTCAGAGGAGTTATGCAAGAGTAAGTAGCACTGAGTTTTACCCTAAGCCCTGTACAATTAACCATGTATGTCCTAGGACTTGATAAATCTGTCTGTGAAGTACATTGTGGGTATCTACTGTTGCAGATCTGGCTGGAGCAGTCTGAAAGGATACCAGTCCCAGTGACTATCCTTCAATCAAAAGACACTGTCTCTAGCATTATTCTTGACCTCTCTGAGAAATAAGGGCCAGTATCCAGATGAGTAACTCCTCCAGCTATATCAGCCATTTCCATACACGGTACATTTGTACCCTGTACATGGCAGAGTACTTTTTCATTTGTTATCATCTGCTCAGTGGGCGTAATTGTAAGGCTGATTCAGCAGAAATGAGAGCAGCACTTGTGGGAAGTTTGTCTTGGGACCAGCAAAATACACAGGCTAAGAGAAGGCTGTGATTTACTGATCACAATCTATGTCCTTCGAAGGCCCTCTTCTCCTGGTACGTTGTGAAGGGCAGGTGGGACTCTTTGACTCCTCTTTGTTGTGCTATAGATAATATTTGGTGTCCCCAAAACTGTGGGAATATTGTATCTGTTACCAAGCAGCATTCGGTCTGCCTTTTGCCCAAGGCACCTGTATTACGTACACAATCAACGCAAACGTGTTGATACCTGTGAGCAGAGGGAAATTCATGTTCCGTACTCAAATGCTGTAGGAGCTGAGGTGTTAGAAGGATGTATGATATTAAGGTAGAGAGGGCATGGAAGGAGAGGAAAGACTTCACAGCTACATTCAGATGTAGTAGGTATAGCTGAGTGAAGGCCTTCAAGACTGAAGATCAAAGAGGTATCGTTTGAGGCAGTATTTCTTCAGGAAGTAGATTACAAAGTAAAACCTCTTCAAAAGGTCCAACAAAACCAAGAATATTTGACGCCAGGGTCAAGAACTGAGGAGAACAGTTGTAATGATTTCACTAAATATTTATCTTCCTGTCAGGTAGGAATAAGTATAGATTAGGAGTCACTGGTCATGGTAATGGTATTAATAGGTGGAAAGGAGTTTCTTTTGTGCACCCTCTCCGGTCATGTCAGCAACAGCATCAAACAGGGTATCAGGGTGCCCAAACAGGACGTGAGAAACTCTGAATAAGCAAAAAGGGGCAGAGTGGCATTTGGTTTTGTTTTTGCGGAGAAACAGACTATAGTGAGTGCACAGAAAGGCATCACAAAACCCCTTCACAGGGCCACTGCACAACATATTGACAATAAAGCTGAGCTGCTCCATGACAGTGAGCTCTGCTGGAGGAGGCAGAAACCACAAAAGGAAAAGTGTGATCAGAAGTGAAGAAACGACAGGGATAAAGTCCTCCATCACCTTGTGCTAGGTATGTGTAAATGTTTCAATGCACAACTGGAACTGGGAGCTGGTATGAGCTGTTTCTCTGAGCCCATGCCAATTAATGATGATCACAACCACCATGGCGATCCAAACACGGGCATCCAGTGCCTAGTCCTGTCCACAGGGTCCAGGTATTCTTTTCCCCTCCTTCTCCCTAACTCTTCCGTCCATCCTCAAACATTCAGGAGTTCATCTGGACACAACTTTTTTGGTGACTCCCTTATAAGAATCCAGCTCTGGTACAAAATGCATAATGAGTGAACCCCACTTGAAATCCAGGGCATTTGTTCTGCATCAGTGATCCCCACTTCTTTTGTTCTCTTGGCCATCTTGAAGTGAGAAACTACAGGACAAACACCCGATACAATGACAAAGGAATCATAAGAAATTTCAGTTCCTGCAAAATTTTCTTTCTCACTCCAGAAACTTACATGTTCAGTGGCTGAATGGCTGAATGTGAATGCTTTTCAGAAGAAGACTATATTTGCAGAATTTGGGCATTCAGTTGTCAGAGGAATGGTTATTCTGCTTTAATCTCCTCCCTATTCTGGCCCAGAGGCATTTGCTTCCCCAATACAGTCTCCTAGGAAGGCCTCATTTGCTACACTCCTTCCCAAAGGTCCCTCAAAGCAACATCTACCCAGGAGATCTCTGAAAAACACAATTGTCACTAAGGGGAATTGGGCCTCCCTTTAATTTCTGCCATGCTGTACTATAGCTCCTCATTATAAAGTTAGCTCTTAAAGGTTCTTTGTCTCCGCAGGGTTGAAAGTTGCTGACTGAATGTCTGCGTCCAATTTTCCACCAGTCTTCCTTTAACTGGCCATTCTCAGCTATGCAAAGTGTTTGCATAATGCTAACAAGATCATTCACATCAATCTTATTTAACATTTTGAACCTGTTTTGCAAAGGGGTTAATGAGAAAACAAAACACAACCTGAATAATAAGTCACTAGAAAAAAAGCAGTAGCCTAATCTTTTAATATAGAGCCTGAACAGCAGTTCTTTTCACAGAGGGAAGAGGACTGACATTTTTTCTAATATGAGAATGTAATTCCCAGGGACAGTGTATGAGAAAACAGCAGTAATCTACAGAACACCCAGGAACAGTTGTTGAAAGACTCCCAGGGTGTTACTTTTGGCAGGACATCAGGTCCCAATAAAACCCACTGAAAACACTAGGCTAACAACAATAATAATAATATTTTACACAAACGAGGAGGTGTCTTTCATCTAAGGGTCACAAAAGACTTCTGCATATGGTGAACGAGGTCCTTGAGGAGGGGTAAATGAAAAGTGATGCTCTGTAGATGATTGCCACTGATTCAGTGATTTAGAAGATAGGTTATTGTGTACAAAGCGTGAGAGGGTACAGAAAGAAAAGAGTTAACACATACAGACAAGCTTGGGAGCATTCTTTGTAGTGAACTTGCATAGACATAGTAACCTATTTTTTAATGTTTTCAGTAAATCAACTGCTGACATTCCACATACACAATTTGAGCACCTGTACACAAATCAGGTAACCAAAGATTACCTTGTGCAAATACACAAAGTAGTCGGTGAGTTCATGCACAGCTACTTGACTCTAAAGTGAAATTCTATATACTATGCTTGCAATTCCTGCTTGGCATGCTCTTGTATGTTTTCTGAGACTAGTCTGGAGCTTTAAACATATATATAGCCATATTTAAGTATATGAAAAGTTAGGGATTAGAAATAAGAGACTGGTGCAGGCCACTTGTGAACTGCTAGAAGTTTTGGATCCAGATCCACACTTTGCACTCTTAGCCTTTCTCTGCTGGGGAACCGTTCCACAGTGCAGCTGCCTTTCACCAAAATGCTGCAACACTCTGGGCCACATGTGAATCTCAGCCTATACTTCATATACCATACTGTGAAGATATTGCTGATGGTGTTATACTGGCAACGCTTCTGGTGGAAATACAGCTTCTACAGCATCATTAACAGCTTTTATGGCTTAATTGAATTGCTTACGACTTTTTGGCACAAGTATACCATGAAATGTTGCTGTGCTGACCTTACCTAAGTGACCTTAAGGAGACAACGTATATTGAGATAATCCTCAGGGTCTCTCAGTGTATATTTTTCATCTTGCTCTTTGTAGTCATTTCCAGAGTCAACATCACTCTTATTTCCCAGCCCAGTACTCTCATCAGACAGCAAAAGCTGTTGAGAAGTCATTGTCTGTGCCCCGAACACACAGAGACTTGAAATTCCTACTCACTGTTTACATGAAGGAAATTATGTGCAACAAGTCATGCTTCCTCTGTGTCATAAGGGTAACAACAATAGCAACGAAGGTTTTGTCATGACACCCCCAGTCTAAGGCAATGACTAACAACCAGAAAGATTAGATATCAGGATGATCTAATAGCCTGCTGCTCCTGAAAGGGGGAGGTCCTGCTCCCCTCCAGCCTGTGACCCTTTGCTCCCTCTTTATCTCCTGCTCCCAGAGAAACATCCCACCTTGTCCTTGTGCTGGTATTTGCCAAACCTTTCTCACAAACAATTCAACTCATTAAAGCTGAAGAAAATGGTCTATTTTTCATTTCTTTTTTTTTTTTTTAATTTAGCTTGGCTTAATGAGCTGAATTGGCTCAGAACAGGGTCTTGTGAAAGCAAGAGAGCATAAGACTCATAGCAGGAGCATTTGTTCTGAACTCTCAGATCACCATAGCTACAAGGTGTAACCCCCAGATTTATGCAGAAGATACTCTCTTGCTGGTAGTTTCACTTTTTCATATAGATGACCATAGCTAATTTCTGAGATAATTTGGTCAATTCAGAAAGGGGATTAGCAGAATAAATGGTGTAATTCAGAAGTTGTATTCGGCTACAAAGGCAGAAGAGAGAATAATTCTGGCCTCTTAGAGCTGTGCCATACAATACCACAAAAGAATGAAGACAGGCAATCAGAACTGATGACACACACAACTGGAATAGCTTTTATGGGTTGAACATACCATGATGGCAAGGCATCACAGCCACTAAGAGCTGTGTAATGCTTTACTCACTATCAGATATACCCACACGTCTTCCCTGTGGCTTGAAACATCATCTATCACTAGGCTAAAACACACAGAAACACACCAAGGGTCATGAGTCACCGTAGAATTCAAGTCCATTTTCTCTGTCCAGCTTTGCTTGCCCTGGGCCTGGAGGGCACCTTGTCAGAATCCTCAAAGAAGCTTCAACGCCACCCCCGCTGGAGTGTCTTTGCCTCCCGACAAATACATGTGCATTTGTTCCTTTCAGCACTCAGTTTCCATGCAGAGGTGACAGAAATGTAACTGCTATCACTGGACACAGGTTAAAAGTTTACAACTTGGCCTAAGCAGCTGCATTTGGAAGCTAAGCTCTGAGAAAGTGAACTGCTCTCATCTTTCCAGATTTTGGTTTTGAACAACCCCATGGTTATGGTCAGAGATTAGAGAGATTTTTGTGGTGTTAAAAGAATGGTTTGGAATTTCTTGTCCAGCCATCTGCCCTCAAAACTTAGAAGATGACTCACTAGCACTCACCTCCATTTGTTACTGAGCTAAAACTTTTATCTCCTCACGCTGTATCTTTTCAGAAGCAGAGCCTGTTCTAATATGAAAGAACAAACAACATGGGAAGTGCAACTCAGAATTCAAGTTTTCAAAAGCACTCATGTTAAATTCCGGCAGAGCTAATATGCGAGTATGCACAGAGGCATTTGCACACATAAATCACAGCTTGCTTACATCTGGCACACGCAGAGAGCACACTGCTTGGCACACTCTTTAAATGTGCTTCAACTACTGGACTGCATTCAGGTCTGCAGACAATTTTGAAAATGTTTCTTTGTAGTCAGGAGATGCAAAACCTTACTGAGTATTTTGCTGATATTCTTATGTATCAAAGATGCTCACTGTTGCCTGCCATTTGCTGCTGAAGCTTCTGCGGCCTTGCATCCACGGGATTATCAAAATAGGTACTTTTCACTCTTGGGAAGTAGAAAAGCTATCTATCTCCACATCCCAGATGTTATTCGTGTACCCTGCACAAGTTCGAAGCAGTACTTATGAGCCATCACAGTTCCTAAGCTAACTGCATAGTTTGACCAAGCCCAAATTTCAAGTAAAGCGGCTATCTAAAGCAGTAAGTAGTTATACCTTCTGACCCAGATTTAATAGTTTATTACAGTCTCACAGAAGCTGCTCACCCACTATTTTGCTTGCATATTCAAGCCCAACTACAGAAGATATGGCCAGAGAAGTCCAAGCTAAAAATAACAAACTCCTGCCACACCTAGATTGCTCTTGCCACCTTGTACCACATTAACTGCACATCAAGTGAATTTTCTAGAGTGGTCTGTGAAAACTCATTAGTCAGTACAATATTGATCATAGTTCCTTAAACTGTACTTTTTTCCCCCTGCAAGTGGGTTAGATTCCTTCTGGGTCCTAAATGACAGCTTTTGGGAAAGCAATAATTCCTTTACTCTTAACCTGGAAATTTACAATCTGCTCAGCACTGCTTTTGAGTTATGCAAGTCCAGATCTGTACCTCTTTCATAATTGCCTACCATGGTAACAAATAGGGCAGCGCCATGTCTGGTCCCTCAAGCTCTGTACTTGTGCCAAAGATAACCAGTTATACTAGCATAATTAATTTTGATGCATTAATAACACAACAGCTTTTGTCTTTACCAGCCAGCATATTTGCCAGTAAGATTCGTCAAACATAACTTAGCAAAGTGCTTTCCTCTGTTAACAGGGAGAACAATCCCCGAGTTTAAAGAACAGGGGAGGAAACTTCATTTAGAGATTAATCATCACTTTTTAACTCCCGCAAAATTCACACTCCAGGCTCTGATTTAGTTATACTCAATAACTATGGCTTCCTAATTAAGAACAACATGGGTATTAGCCTTTCTTCTTTTAGGTTCTTAAATTGCTGATTTAAAACTTCTCTCAGTGTGAGAAGCATTTCTAAATATCTGAAGTGTGAAACAGCAAGGACATTTGCATCTCCAGCCAAACCCACAGAGGCTGGAAAGAAAGGCATGATTTACATGCAGTGCCTCAACCTATAACCTGGAGGACATCTGGAACTCTTCAACATCAACCTCTGCTCTATGACAGGGGGACTCCTCTCCTGTGGGTACAAAGCAGATTCACCTTTTGACTCTATTTGTTGTCCCTGTGAGGGCTTTGTCTTGAAATTATCCATTCCCTCCGATGACTTTTATAGGAGAGAAAGCAAGAAGTACTCCAGAGACATGCGAAGCTGATGCGTATAAAGTCTTTCTGAACTCATTTGAAATCTTGTCTCAGTCTTTCACTGGAGTACCTAACAGGTACCCTGCTTTTCAGCTCATGTAGGTTTTCCCAAAGATCCCAAGACACTCTCTGTTTATTGTGAAGGGAGATGAAAAGAAAATAGTTTAGCTATCTTATTTAAGAAAGAAAAAAAAATACTTCAGTTTTTAATTCCAAAGTAGATTTCAATGAAACCTACTTATTTATCAGTCCCAATAAAGCTACACTTATGGTAGAAAGAAGATAATTTACAAGGTTCAGTCCACCGCATCTGCTGGATATTAGTCTGTTGCCTTACAAATGGAGCTTGATAGTGCTTCTGAATGGCTGGGATCATAGCTTAGCTTTACTAAGACAACATTTCTTCTGATCATGTATTATTAAGGAAGATGTGATTAACTTTGACTTCAGTACTCTGTAGAATTTTTTTTTATTTCCTGATTTCTTTAAGCCTGAACTGGATTTGGTAGCATTTTTGAATTATGAAATTTGATGCCAACTTTTGATTCAGTTGCATCAATAGCCTTGACTATTTTCCCCCAGACTTTCACTTTGTCTGCTCATGCTACCAAGACTTGGTAATCCCTTTGTAGCTGCAGAATTCCTTTCTTAAAAAAGGAGAGGAAAAAAAAAAGGATTAAAAGCACACAAGATCATTTGCTGTACCAAAGGAAAGCTTTCAAGAATACATGGCGGCATGGAAAGGTGCAGAGATGTGAGTAAGAGGAGATGAATGATAACCCTGAAGGCAGTGGCAGAATGCGGCATGTGCACAGGAGCATAGCACTAGCAGGGGCAGGCCTGGAGGCAGATATTAGGCAAATTAGTCACATACGACCGTGTCCCCATCATGAGGGGTTCCACAGGGAACCACGTGACCCTTTTCCTATTGACTTTGATGAAGGGATTCTGAAGGTAGATAGTTAAATCATTTCAGCTGGGGCATCTTCAATACACAGTAAACATCCATACTGGAACGGTCTACTCTCTCTGTTTCCTCAGTGTCAAGACGTGCTGGCACGTTGACTGAAAACTCATTCTAAAGATGATTGTGGTATGTAGGAGGGATGGGGGAAAAATGGTGGTGGGGCGGCATCTACTTTGTTACTCAGGGACATTCAAACACGTCTGCGAGGCATGCACATTCCATAGCCCCCTGCTGCAGTACCAGAAATGGTTTGGGGGGGTCTTTGAAGTGGAAAAAAGTGAATAGAATGAAAACCATTTGTACTAGACACTACTATTAGATTTCATTATGGTCTGTCTTTCTATGGGATCCTGGGTTCCCAAAGGAAAAGAATTGCCAGGAAGATCCTTTCTGTGCATTTTCCAGGTAGCTGCAATAATTTCTTTCATATGGAGATGTCATTTCCACAGTGCAGTGATTTCTCAGTCAGTTCAATGATATATTCCAGAGAGTACAGACTTGCAAGCTGTCCAGAAACACTAGGTAGTCCAAATGGGCTGCCTGTTCATTTAACTGTCAAATATATAGCTGATGTAAGAATTGCTTTCTCTGTTTTCCTCTCCACTTCTAGATGTACTCCATGTGATTAAATGCAGTTTTAAAAGAACTCATGATCTGTTCGAAGTAGTAGCCATCTCTTACCCTAGCTGGAAAATCCCAGACCCACTGCAGTGATTTTGCTAACATTCCACTGACCTGACTCTTCACAGGGACAGGGTATTTTTGATAGCAAGCCCTTAATTCTTCATCCTGCAGACCGAGCTGGTCCACAGAGGCTGACATCATTTGACCACAAAATATAAGATACTAACCACTTGAGCTTTTGCCAGAGTAGAGTTTGATAGCTGAGCACCAATTAAAATTTCTTTGGAATCAGTATCCACTATATATGCTATTATTCACCAGTGGCACGTATTCAATGTCTCTATGCAATTGGCCAGTAGTGGGTTTTTTTTTTCTATGGTTGTATTTGCCAAGATGAAAAACCAGAAAAAATTTAAACCATTTCCAATGTGTTTTCAACTGCTGAACTATGTTTTCTGAACCACATTGTTGAGTCATGATCTAAACTTAATGGATGTTGTCCTGGGTAGCTGCTACTCAAACAGTGATTCTTCATTTTCTTTTTTGATTATGATCTGCAAATCATTGAGCATTAACGTTATCAAGTGGGGTTACACATATGCACAATATGGGTTCATTACAAAGCAAGTCATACTGGGAAGTTATTTCTTCCTCTCTCCAGGTTTAAAAATCTAGTCTGGAATGATTTTATAGTCTTCTTTGGAATGAAGAATACCCTTGAAACAAGAAATGTCAAAAAAGGGTAGCTGGTTGCTATTGCTCGTTTGACAACTGTGACATATGCATATGTCACAGGAAAGTTTTGGTTTGGTTTCTTCCTCCCCCCCCTGCCCCCCCAGGCAGCTCACTGTTCTGAAAGAGCTGATGATGAAATATTGAACAACCGTTGTTAACATTTACGTTTACTTGGACAAATATAACAGCTTAGCCATGAGTTTTAGTAAGAAAAAATTCTTGATATGGATTTCTTTTGCATTGGAAAAAAAAGCAGTTCTAATAAATCTTTTCAAAACTGTGTTGATTGAATGAAAATTCATGAAAATTTTCCACCTAGATGTTTCAGTATGAAACGTTTCATCTTTTCACTTTGAAATAGCTCTTTATTTTGGATTTGATTGTCCTGTTTTTTTATGCTATAAAACATTTAAAATATTGTTGGATTAGTTAAAACATTTTCTCTCAACGTAATACAGATATTTTTTTCCCTTTGACTTTTCCTTCCCAGACAATTTTGAAAGTTAGCACCATCTTTCCAGATCAGAACAAAATAAACTGTATGTAACCAAGTAATCAGTGCATATTACGCACTCTCCTCTGGATCCGAGCCACACAAGATCTGGATCAGTTACAGCTTTCTGCTGAAAAGCTTGGCTCTTCACCTCAGGCTGCAGGGGCTCACATGCTCAACTTTGGACATTCTCTAGTTAAGACTTCAGTGTCAAAGCATTGGCTATCGCAACAGTATCTATATTCAACAGATTCTGTAATCCTAGTGCTGTAAAACCCACCAAGTGTGTGGTCTTAATAAACACAGAGCAAATTCCAAACTCTGTAGCAAGATATTTTGAACAAACACTTAGTACTTATAGTACACCAATTAATAAAATGGGAGATTTCAGGTTTTATGAGACTTTTGGGTGGAGAACTGAGATTTTCTGCATAAAGTTTTTCCCTGTCTCGGAAACAGAGGAAGAGCAGAAAGCAGTCAGTTACCTGCTATGTATTTATTGATTATATATAACTATTGGTTGAGATGCAAGCTTTCTCCAGCTGAATACAACAGTCTTAACTACACTACAAGAAATTCAATGATGGTTGCTAGGATGTAATTGAGGTTGTTACAGGCAAGCCCTGGGAAGAGTTGCAAATTTACCAGCCAAAGCCAGCTAGCGCTCACACTGTTCCAACATATACTGAGAATCAACCTCTTTCTGATCTGTTCTCAAGAGATTAACCTATCCATGCATTGCTTCAGGTGGCTTTGGTGTAGAAGAGTGAAGCAGAGGACTGTTTTCCTCATTATACAAATGATTATGCTCATGGACCACACATACGACATCCCTCTGATGCTTGTGGTTATTCACATACTTGAAAGATCCTGCGGGAGGTCACACAATGCTGAGGCCAAGAGCTGGACATAACAACACCTTCAGGTGCTGTTCCATAGTTGCATTCTGTCAAAGTAACCATTACAGGGAAAGACAAAACAGGAAGATCCTTCAGGTGGTTCAATACCCATCCAGCTTGTCATGCAACTGCAATAGCATTAGTAAAGTTCCACAGCCTTTTCAAGGGACGTAAATCTACTTAAGCCTTGTATAATCCCACTGACCAACCATTTACATCTTTGGGATTTCATTAAAGCTAAGTGAATCAATTCAATACAAGAAACTTTTGAAGTCAAAACATAACTGGATCCAAATGATACACCGCCTTCACTGGCTATTTGACGCTGCAATTTATTGTCTTTTCAAGTCACACTAGATTATTTGTAGAGAGGAAATAAGAAAAGATACAGATATATGGGAGAGATTTTAGAATGTGTGCTATTCTCTGACAGGAAGCTAAGCAAAAGCAGAGAAGTAACTTCAGGGAAAATACAGCTTCCTTAAAAAAAAAAATCCAGTACTAAGAGAAATGTACTTTATCATCATCACATGGCAAGGTCCTTATGAGTACCCTTTAGGTTTGGAATCTCTTAAATTTACACTTTTTGGCATCAGCATCCTGATCCCACAGAGCTGTTTGAACAAAAATGTTACACAGATTACTTGATTAAGCTAAGAAGTTTATCTCTACACCCAGCATAATAGATAGAGTAACTGCTACAACAGCACCAAAGCAGACTCAAGTTTACCAGCGTAGAGCAATACATTTCAAAAGTTTAGGAAGAGTAACAGATACTCATGTGTCCTTGGGGATCACTGAATTATTTAGTGTCACCTTCTGTGTAAGGCTGATGCTGTATCACCTTGCTGCCTCTGTACTGAATCCAGCAGCTGGTATTTGACTAGAGCGTATAAGGTGTCACATCTTGATTTAAAAGTTTCAAGAGACGGAGAATTTACCCCTCTCTCTTGGCAAGTTATCCCTCTGTCTTCATTTCTAATTTAAATTTACCTTGATTCAGCTTCCTTTTATAGGGTTTTTAATGTGCTTTCTCCAGCAATAACGCAAAGTTGGTTTAGTACCAGCTAGACTCTGTGCTACTTATTAAGTCTGAACCAAGTCTTCTTTTAAGGAGGACAGCTGGAGCTCTTTCAGGTTCCCATTGTAAGGCATTTTTTAGTATTTGCATAATTTGTATGGCTCTTTTCCTATGCACTCTCCAGATTTTATGGGTTTCTCAGCTGTGAGAGAGTTTCTCATGTTATTCTGATATTAAACTAATGAATCTTATGAACACAGTGATGACAGGAGCATGGCTGTAGAACTGCCATGTCCCACAGCAAGCTCATGTTCAGCTCTGTTTCCATTAGGACCCTTAAATCCATTTCCAAATCACTGCCTTCCAGTTTTATGGTTCTTAATGCTCATAAGATGTACTTCACTCATATTGTACCTAGCAACTAATACAAAGAATAGATATGAAACTGATTACAGTTACCTTTATCTATTATTTCATGCCGAACCAATGCAAACTGGCCTGACAAAGCTACCTGGCATATGACCATGTTGATTAGAATCGTTACCCATATCGGTTCAACTGAGGCTGGTTTCACTTTGTAACACATCAAGTTCATAGAATATGCTGGGTTGGAAGAGACCCTTAAAGGTCATCTAGTCCAACCCCCCAGCAGTAAGCAGGGACATCTTTAACTAGATCAGATTGCTCAGAGCCTCATCAAGCCTGGCCTCGAATGAAGTTAAATGATGTCCTCTTGCCTTCCCTATCTCCAAAAATAAAAATGAATAAATTTTTATAAAAAAAAAATAATTATATTACTTACATGCTCCCTTAGCCATATTTGTTGCCTCACGGCCCACCTGCCTTCCACCACAGGTTAACTCTCACATATTCTATTCTACAGGCTTGCAAGGGTCTTTTGTAACACTTGTTTTAAGCCAACTTTGGGCTTAAGAATTAACACAGATAAAAATGCTGAACTGTCTCAGCAGCAGTCAACACATTGGTCCTAGTTTGGATGGTTCCAGCTCTAGCACTCAATACCTGTGCCAAATACAGCTATAGCACCAACTAATTCTAGCCACCAGAACACATCACTGGGGCTGATATAGGGCTGTAAAGGGCAATAGGCCTGGCAGGGTATC
This sequence comes from Rissa tridactyla, assembly GCF_028500815.1. NCBI lineage: Eukaryota > Metazoa > Chordata > Aves > Charadriiformes > Laridae > Rissa > Rissa tridactyla. Next base: position 152,491,812 of record NC_071466.1, read on the forward strand.
ATATAACATAATGGATATTTTCAAATAATATTTTCTGAAATGAAAAATAACGCCAAAAAATCCAAATCTCACTTTATACTGGGCACAATATGGTATGTTCTCTTTCCTCCTCTACTAGTTGAATCCCATATCAAGCTTTCTCAATATTTGCCATCTACTATCAAAAAAGCTGGGCCAGGATTATCCAGGACATCTTGCTTTGCTCTTCCTTGAGTTAACTCTCCTCTAGACTCGAAAGTTTCCTTATTACTCAAAGACAAGTTAGCAAGACAAGGCTATGCACTTCACACAACTCCCTTGCTTATCTGGTGCTACCTAAGCACGCTGTGTTTTACTTTTTAATACTTTATGGTTGCTGTTATCGTCTTTCATAGTTACTTGGCAGGCTTGGAAGGTACTTCTGCATTCCCATGATGCCTGATTACATCATCTTGCTTCTTTCTAAACACAAAAGAGAACTATTGAGTATTTCTGCCTTTCCTGAGTCATTAAGACTTTCACCATCTGCTAGCAAGTGGGCTATACTATCGTTAGGAATTATTTTATTGCTGTTATCCTTTAAAATGCCTGACTGTCCTTAGGCTGTGAGATAGAGGTTTCTTTTGCTCCCTCTCAAGTCTTTCCCCTCTTTATATTTCCACAGTCTCCAATTTACATAATTGCTGCCTCCTTCCTCTTTCTTCTCCTCTTCTCCATTTATTTGATATATTTTTAATAGCTGCCTTTACTTCCTCACTTAATAAGGAGGTGCCGCTAACCAAAGATGTCGTTATTCACAATTATGAAATTGTGGTTTTCAGTCATCTAGCAAAGTTTCCTAGAATAATTTCCAGTTTTCATTCACATTTTCCTGTCTAATTCTCACTACTTCTGTCCAAATTTCTCTTCCCAACCACCTTCATTCATCATTTTCTGTGTCGCTTTGTGAAATAAGCCACTTAGGAGCACCAAATATATGACTAGACAGAGATCTAGTAAACAGAATAGAAAGTAAATCTTGTGTCTCTGCTTGGGCATGTTAGAAGCAGGATGGAAAACTCTTGGTTTAACATACTAACAAGAAAAAAAGGTGATTATTTTCAATGCCTCTTCAGAATATACTGGAGTAGGGTTCAGTTCCTGTTCTAATTTAGTCTGATTACTTAGTCATTAGCAGAAGTTACTAGGCTTGCCCTGGCAGTCACTTTTCTAGGAATTAACCAGGTCTACTCAGCTTGAAAATTATTGGAAATCTGTTAGGCACTATTAGCAAAGAAATGAGAGGCTACTGGAAAAGTTAGATTAAAAAGACTAGAAGTTCAAAGGAGCACTAAAATACCGAGTACGTACTTACTTACTCCTATTAAATCTTTCAGAAGCTTGTGCTTAAACAACAGTAATGATGATTAGATGTGCTGTTAGTGAGCTGTGTTGGACAGGGGAGTGAGCTTCCATTAGCTTGCCAGATTTTTTGGACTACCTTGGTGAAGGATGCAAAATGTGTGAAGCACACCCAAAAAACTAAGAACAGAACAGATGAATGAAATTATCTAGTTGATGCTCTTCCTTCCTGTTAAATGCTGCCATTTGAGAATTATAAGGAAGCAAAGAGCAAATGTTCCTGATGTTTACTAGAAGTTCTAGAAGTTTACTAGAACTGAAAGAGCTAATGATTATGAGACTAGAGTCTTGATTACAATTGAGCGTTGATTTAGCGAAGATGTGCTATGAATATAAAGCTAATTCTTGGTAGACTTTTTTTTGTTTGAGGGTAAGTATACCCTCATAACAAGAAAAGCATCCAACCATGTATAAACACAACTCCTAAATAGCTTTTCTGTTGTTTTTTTTTGTTGTTTTTGGTTTGGTTTGGTTTGGTTTTTCTTAAATCAGATGTACTGCAATCAGAAGGAAGGGGAAAAAAAGAAAAAAGTTTTGGGAAAACAGTCTTGCTAATAAACATTGTACAAAGTTTGCTGCAACATTATCGCTACTTACTTGATTTTAGTCCTGCTATTAGTGAGGAAAATAAAATAGTTATAGCAGAAAACAGGTAAAAATGGCTGGCAGCAGAGAAGAAATAAGAATACAGCAGGGGGAAATCAGGGATTTGGGGTATGCAGAAGTCAGGGGTCTGTCAGTGGGAAAATGACAATTGTTAACCTTAAGAAAAGACTGATTCATCCCAGGCATGTCTGCAGTTATACTGTTACTTCAGGCAATAAAACCGATGCAAGGGCCAAGTTTTATGTTTTGTATAGTATTAGGGAGAAAGTGATTCCAGTAGAGGAACAAAAAAGTGGGTTTTTTCCACCAAATCAGCCTCCTCATATTAGCTCGTTTTGAAGTTTGGGTAAGAAGAGGTTCAGAAATTTCTGACTTTACTGGCTTCCTTAGCTGGCAAAAATTAACATAAAGGATTAGTCTCAACTTTCTGGACTAAAATCAACCCCATAGAGTCCTATCTCCACCAGTGTTCGATTTAGTTATCTTGAAAACATGATGATGAAATAATACTGCAACTATTTCTCAGTTATGGTGAAACCAAGAAAGTTTTATGAAAACAAATGGTTTATCTGGGGCAGAGAATAGAACTAGCTACTAAATATTTTACTACAGAAAAAGATCTGGAAGATATACAACTTGGTGCAGCAGATTTGGTTTTCTGTGCTATTGGCAATACTTTTTTAGAATTAGGTCATTTCTTTTTTATTTTTTTTTTTTTTTTGAGAAACATTACTCAGTGGCATATGTGGAAATTGCACACTGCAGCTTGAAAGCAATGTGCTTTCTAACGGCAGTATTTCACATCCTACATACATTGTTTTTCAACATAGAACAGAAGATTTGTCAAATTGGGGTGGCAGTATTTAGTCTTATGTTTACATTTCTCTATAGTTGAATGCTAAATTAGAGCCACCATGTTGTCATCATTCTTTAAGACGCTGTTGCTTGGCTTTTTTTTTTTTTCTTTCGCTGTTGCTTTACACATTCTTCTAATCATGGGAAAATTTACTTTAAACACAAGTATTTGATTTTGGTTTTGCTGGGAAAGGCTCTCTTCTACTTCAGAAGTGGTTCTTATATACCAAAAAAACAAGAACAGGTACTGTAGCTGACTATACAACACTTGTTCTCTACCTAGACAAATGTAGATTTATCCTTACTTAACCTTTGACATCCATCTTTAAAACACACCTTTGAGATTGCTAAGGAAAAAAAGAGCCTCTATGACAGCAGTCAAACATTCAATGGTTGCTCGGAGAGGTTTTGGACACTTCATCCATTTAACACTTTAGTGATATGACCCAAGCAACTTCGGGTACCTTCACAATTGGCCTAGCTTGGAGCACAGGGTTGGACCAGATGGCCTTCAAAGGTCCTTTCCAACTTAAGTTATTCTCTCTTACATATGAAAATAAGCAAATGCATGTTACAAGTACTCGCTTTTCCCCTCTTAAGACTCAAAGAGAGACATTTCTAAAAGTCTCCTGTTTGACATACGCATCCTGATACAAATGCTTTGCCATGACCATTGGATTTGCTTCTCCAATAGTGCCAGTGAAAGATGACAATTGGCTTTAGTACCAGCAGCAACAGCATATCACATCTTGATTTGAATCCCATTGGCAAATGTAAAGCAGCACACTCTCATGCTAGGATCTAGCACTCCAGATCCACTGGTGGTGGTGTCTGGAGACTGTGAAGCTTGGCAAGGTCAGGACTAACAGCAGAAGTGCAATGAGAGTTCATGTGGAAGGCAGTTGCTGATGGGCACTGATGCTGAAAGCGTCAAATATGCATGCTGTTGCTTTGAGTGGAGGATTGTTCTTCCATAAGACTAGCCACAGAGGCATCTTCCCCTTGACAGAAATGCTGTTTTTCAGTACGTGAAATAATTATGAGATGAATATGAATTGAAAGTGCACTTCCTCTTGACCTACTTCCCAGGCAGGGAAGCACAGCTTGATGCCCTCCTGTTTGGAAAGGTAAAATTATCTCTCCCCATTCCCTAGGCTCTGCATAAGCCTCTATTGTCTGGTACCAACCACATGGCTAATTATCATACCTACTATGCAGTCTCTTTTAATGATTTCCTTCCATCTCTTGTCAACACCCAGGCTGACTAACCCGACTGGTTTCTTTGGAGAGAAGTGTACCTGTTTACCCTGTCAATAAATACACATCTTTTTTGTTTGTACTGTGAAGGTAAACATTCAGAATGATAGTGTAAGCTGGCTTTGGGAAAGTGGCTGATCATTCTGAGGTGCTCCAGGACTGTGTGCATCTGAATCCTGCCTCATTAAATGAACAGGCCTTTCTTTATTCACAAGGTTGCAGGATGCATCTTTTTACCTCACCACAAAATCAATTACATGTTCCATTAATACCAGTGAAGTCTGGCTGTGGCCCTGAGCCTTCACGTATAAGTCCCACAGAAGCTCAAGGCTTAGAACAGGACAGTAACGCCACTTCTGCAACAATCCCCCTGCACAAAAAATGTAAACTCCAGAACTAGTGCATTTGGTACTTGGACATTCCAGGCCCTTCAGAGATGCCTGTGGCTCTCATTCTGGTGTCTGTAAGAAAATAGGGACGATGCCCCAGCACGGCTCTTGTGGCATTTCAAAACCACCAACTGTGCTGGCACTCTGAGAACTGCTGAGATGCTTTGTTGGGTTTGGTCTTGGGAGTCCTTGGATTGAGAGGCGATGATTATTGCAGGCCATTTCCTCCTCCTGTGCAGTCAGTCCACAGTTCCTCCATCAAAAGTAACTGAAAAGGGAAGAGCTGCTGGGATTTTCTGACCTCGATAGGCTTCCCACAAAATAAAAAAAAAGTATATAAAAAAAAATCTGTTTGCTGATACAGTTAGGTCATGATTTTCTAGGTAACTGTTATAACTGATGTTTTGCTGTAGTAGGGCATTGCTGTGTCCAGGCTGTGCGAGCAAGCACTAAAGGTATAAAGGAGAAACGCAAAGCTCAGCAATACAGCAGACAGCGGGCAGCGGAGATTCCTAAATTAGCACTGAGCCAAGTCAGTAAGTCTGTGCAGCCCCGCATAGCGTCATGCAGCTGTACCAAGTTGGACTGGAAGAAGCAGAGAGCAGGGTGTTGCCAAATGATTGCTCAGTTAATCCGTAACCTGAGTAAACCACCCAGAGATAAGTGAGAGATGATGGCGTGTAAATTGCCAGAACAAAATCTCGATTCCAACTTCACAGGCAGAGTGTGTAGGTCACAGTGAAGAGGATTTATGCGAGGGAAGAATCTGATCATGGGTGGTGTTTTTTACTGCCCGCCCCCCCCCCCCCCCCCCCCCCCCCGTGTATACAACGCCAAAGATAATACCTTTTGCTGCAAACATCACCCAGGATGAATTGTGAATCAGTGTACATGAATCACCTGCCAAACCCTCGAGTGCATCAGTGATAAGAGAATACAAATTCAAAAGTACAGGTGCCGTATCAGCAGCTGGAGTAGACCTGACAGCAGAGCTAGAGACAATGACCATTCCTGAATTTCTTCCTGGCCACAGTTAGCATTTTTCATCTCACTTTCTGCATTAAGATATGACGCATCTGAGTGATGCAACCTCTGTGACAGATCTGGATGTCCATTTGAGTTCTCTTGGCTTGTCAGCAATGCTAATTTCACATTCAGTTTGAGCATCCATAGTTGCTTCTATAATTTTAGACATCAATTTTAGACATCACTAACTAAACTTCCTGTAACTATGAGGTGCATCCAAGTGACCAGGTTATGGTTTTAGATTTCTCTAATCTCATGGGTTTTTTGGTTTGGGGCTTTTTTTTTTTGGTGGTGTTTTTGTTTGGTTTTTTTGTTTTGTTTTTTCCAATGTACTGATGTAGCACTCTTCCCCAATTGACAGTTCTGCTGTCAGCAAGGATACTTAACAGAGAAACTCCTTCATGAGATTAATTCACAGGAAACTGTTTCAAAGACAATGTTTTGGTTGTCAAAGCAAGCACAGCTTCCGTTGAATTGGGCTCCGATTGTCTTAATTTATTTCTGCAGCCTAATTAAATGCATCTTTCTTAATGAATTAATTACACTAGAAAAGATTGCCTTAAATGCACGTAAACCCAGTCTGACTTGCAGAAATGCTGAGCGCGTGCCAAATCCACCAAAGCCAATAGGAGTTATTAATCAGTGCCCTTGGACAGACACCCACACCCCAGCACTGCCTGCTTCTATTTCCCCCCAGGAGGTCAGCAGAAGCTTTCTTCCCCACAGCTTTCAACAGGGACACAACTGGCCATCGAGTCAGGTACATGTCAAACAGGTCCCTGGCTGAAGCTGGTTGCAGCCAAAATTTGCTTAAATGTTGCTTTGGCTTCCCCGATGCAAAGCGCTTCCTGTGACACTTTAGATATATCAGCATAATGGACCTCAGCGTTTATTTCCATCCACCTCCTTTCAAGTGACTAGAAAGGCCTCAGACAGTATAATTTTTGGAGAGCAGCATTTTGCCGCACTGTTGCCTGGAACGGCTGCCTAAGCAAACTACTGTGGCTGAGAAGTTCCCACTGGTTATACTAGAAGTTCCAGCCCTGTTAGGCTCATTAAAAGGAACAGCACTTAGCTTAATGGTTAGCAGAGACCACTATTAATTTTGAAGCAGAGGATTTATAAATCAGTTATCGCTTCCACGAGGCTGAGACGGAACACTAGACTGGATGGCTAACAACAAGGCCTGATGTGCTCTACTGCTGTGATTGGAGACAAACCCGTACAGGACACCTTGTCTCCACTACCAAGACAGGAATCAGCAATCTGAGCTTCCTCCCCACACATGCGGGCTGTTTGCAGAGCCCTCACAAGCGCGACTTCAGCCACATGAGCTTTTTTGGTAGCCAATGAATACTCACTAACCCATTTTATTCAATCATCTATAGCAAGCCCTCAACACTTTTGGAATCACCAAACCCCATTCTCTGGGATGCTTAAACCGTCTATTTTTGAGGTACTGTTCTCTAAGCTTTGTTGGCTGTGTCTTGGGGTAGAAAGTGATGGTGTATGTTCCTTCTCCTGCCAGATTTGAAACCGATAGACCTTCACCATTTAAGGATATACAGGAACACTCCCTTCAGAGCATGATTGCTCTAAATCATTGTTTTAAAAACTGAAACAGGAAGATTAAGGCTATGCTCGCTTGCATTCTGTGCGCTATGAGTAAACGGGGTTGCACGGGATTTGGGCCACGGCCAGTTTTATTTCTAAAACACTATCTAATCTGTCCTTTAGTATTGCTTTTACATAAAACTGAACAGCCACAGCAACAGCTGTATGAGGAACTGAGCCCAAAACATAATACTTCTCCAAGCTCTACTGCAGTGTCCCTTCCTGTGGTGCAAGGAAGAGAAATTTAACACTTCAAAAGGCTACTATTGACATTCAGGGTATGTAGTGTTAAAGCAGGAGAGACAGTTTTGACTGAAGAGAAATTTTATTGGAATAATGTGTGTCAGGTGGTTGGTATTCAATATTCAAAAGAATATACAATCTAGGGCTACAGCAACCATTAAAAAAAATATATCAAATTTAATAAGAGCCAGCTTTACATGCATGACCGACTTCTGAAGTAGCTCTTTTTACAGAGCTCCCTTCCTGAGCTTTGTTGTAAACGTTACTCACTATAATCTTCCAGTCACAACTTAGTCCAGGGTCTTGTGTATTATTTTAACACAACATAAAAGCACAAAATGAACTCTAAAAGAGGTGGTTAATAGAGGAAAAAGGAGGGAGAGTGCGCTGTACAGTTGCTGCACATGTCTTTTACTGTGTGGATTCCCACAGCACTGTATCTTAGATAAGTTATATCAGGCATCTTTAAAGCCCAAACAATTATGCTTCCTGAACTCTTTACCCTTAGATTTCAATCCCTACTTTGCAGCTGGTCAGAGAAGTTTCCAAATTATACAACACACTTTTGCAATACTTCATAACTTAGGACTCTATCTAGGTAGCATATAACCCCTTTGAGTCATCATTATATCTAAATTCATAAGCCACTAGAAAAAAAATGCTAGCATATTAGCAGAGGTGTAGGATAACCGATTGCACTGAAAAAAATTCTTGCTACCACCTTAACAATCGAGCAAGCCTTTGCATTTACAACTGAGCACCACCTGCTGGTTGTCTCATCTAATTCGGCCGTTTCTCCTGCCACCCTCCTCCCAGTAAATCCTGAGAGCAGAGGCCAGCTCTTAGGAAAGCACACTGATGTAGATGTGACGGCTGTAACACGGGACATGAGACCTCGAAGCTGAGCTTCTGAACTCGGCAAGGCACGAAGGCGGAGGCAGCTGTGATGCCACAGCTGGAGCAGCCGTCAGAGGGAGACAAAACTCTGCAGCCCCCTAACATGGAGGGCAGTGGGGCAATAGCCCTCCCCACTCCGTCTCAGAGACCAACACAAAGCAACTAACTCCTAAATAAAGAGCAAAAGCAGCAGAGGTCCTTTCCTCTTCTGTTGAATTCCTGTGTGCCTCATCCTCCTCATTTTAATTGATTTCTCCTGAAACGTATGATTTCACCTTACCCTCTCCGGTATCCTCTAGTTGAAATGCAAGTTGATGATTTTCTCATCTAGTTCTTCTGTTGTGCCAGTGACTTGGTGATCTCAGTTTAACATTGACTACTTATTCCAGTTAACCATTGGTTAACCAAAATTAACACATTGACTACTTATTCCAGGAACAGGCCTGTTACCTACTATTATAAAAAAAACCCTGATCCTGGCACTTCAATTCTGCCAATTTGATCTTATAAAGTATCTTAATGGAGATGCGTCCAGAGCCACACTGTTGGAGTACGATTTAATTTAATACTGTGAACTTGAGCTGAAACGGCTAAAGATAAGTGTTTTAATTGTTTAACTTTCATTGAACTCATTGGAAGTTGGACAGGGAAGTCCCAGTACCATTTTTCAGAACTGTGAGATATTACTGGCCACAAGCTGTTTCACTTCTGATCTCTGCCCAACAGTAATTCACGATTTATGTTTAATGTACGGATATACCGATGGCCATTTTTTATAGCACACTATATCACTGCCCTGAATTTACTGTGGCTGTTGCAACACCATCAAGCTGCACTGAAGGATGGAAAGAAAAAGGAAAAAACAACCTCATCCTTTGAATCCTTCTGTCAACATAGCAAGCTATAAACCCAATCAACAGGATGACCCCACCCTTGAAATTCCTCCAGGAAGACAAGGGAAAGCCAAACCTAATATTTCTAATTACCAAGGAAAACCTTCCACTCTATAACCACCTTAAACCTCCTCCCTGAGCTTTACCGTACATCCTAAGGCAGGGCCTTGGCCCAACTTTCAATTAAATTATTAATAGGAACAATACAGTCAAAGTTTCCCAACTCACATGCCTCAAGTTGTTAAACCCATATAAAGCACCACGACACTAGATATGCTGATTTCAGATTTTCCTCCTGTACCGAGGGTTTTGTAAGGGTGCCGTGTTGGATCTTTCCTTTGTTCTGAACTTAGGAAGGGCTCCCTTGGTGACCCAGTTAGCTGTGTCCCTGGGCCCCAGTGTTCTCTAGTGACAACACCTTGCCTGGGAATGCTGGGTCCCCTACAAGAGTTCAGCTTCTGCAGGGCTTAGTCACAGAGCTTGGACCCTCTGTGTGAGATCTCATTGGGTCTGTGTGGTTTGGAAAAATCTGCACCAAGGAAAAAAAATTAAAAAAAATAAAAATTGCTCCTAGCAATCTTTTTGCTGCCCCCAACTCCTTCACTCTCTCCCACTGTCAGGGTCAGCCTGCTGAAGCAGCTGCCTCCAGGGACTTGCAAGGGACATGAGAATATCCCACAGAGCCCAGTGCTGCTGCCTTTCCACGTGGGGACGGGTCACGTAGGCTGGTACGTGAGCTTGGGTGGGGAGCTGGGTCTTGCACAGGCCTAGTTTCTTCCAGAATACAGTTCCACTAACACTAATTACAGCAGACGGCATAACTGCTTTGCTTGGTTGCATCCAATTTACTGTACAGGGACTGTAAGTTGCATGCTTCAGTAAAAAAGGGCAGGGCCGGGACACTTCCCTCCTTGGGGATTGTGTGGGAGGACGGCTGCCCGTTTGCCCTATGCCAGCTGTTATTCCCTTGGCCATCAGAAGTCTAGAAGAGGGCAAAGGGCACCCAGAGCACACACCACAGGGCTATGCAGGGGCAAGTGCGCGAGTAACCCAGCAAGCATCAGGGAGAAGGCTCTCCAGGGGCCCTTAAGGAGACCAGCAGCATTACACACACAGGTATGCCAGGGAAGTCGCTGGGAAGGAAACCAAGACTGAAGGAATAGACTCACCATGCAAAGACACTCTGTTTTAAAATTTAATGTCTCGCCCCACCATTTCTTTAATTAAAGAATTACCCTTTTTTTTAGTTTAATAGACTGTTCTCATAACTCCTGTTTTACAGACTAGAGGCTTTTTTATTTTCCCACCTTTTGATGCGAGGCGATCCCACCTCAAGGTTCTGGCTGCTTCAGGTTTCTGTCACATATGGCCAAAAAAACAGGTTCTGGCACAAAACTCACCCTGACCCTGTCTGGATTTTCCTGTTCGTTCAGATTCATGTAACTTCAGCTAACAGCAGCAAGACTGCAGAGAAGCCTGAGCGCTTCCTTTGCAATATAGTCCCCAGAACAATGTCTGCGTCCCCTCAAACAAAAGACACTAGGTGTGCCAATGAAAGAGGAAGATCGGAGAGGAGGAGCTGAAGGGTGGGATTATTTGGTTCCAACAGTGGGCAAGGACTCAGCAAGCTGCAGTCTGAAGGAAGGGAGGAAACGCTGCATCTCTCAGAAAACTAGATCAAATTCTGGGTTACTTCTATTGCGGGCTGCCTGAGTGCTCCTAAGCAAGTTTATTTGTGCCTGTCGTAACAGGATACCCATGTGTGATGTGCTGTCTGGGTGTCACTTAAATCAGAAAATAATAGCTTTCCCTCCTTGTGGGACATACCTCAACTGCAGAAGCAGGGCATATCTCCTTCCTGACTTGCTCTACAGCGACAGGTTTTTTTCCAGAAGATGAGTGGAGCAAAGAGCCATTTTATTCAACGCTTTACCTGCTCACAGGCTTCAGAGCGGCAAGAGATTGACCTTAGCTGCTTAGAAGGTAATACCTCTAGGCCTCTCCAAGGGATTTCACTCAGTGTTTTCCACTGCTTTAAAACTCTGAACTTATAAATGTTTCCCAGCAGAGCGGCAGACCACTTCAGAGATGTCACTTATATATGTAAGACACCTCTTGAACACGTGAGCTCACTTCTCTCAGCCGCCTTTTGAGGATGCCTAAGAAGCAGACATCTCCAATGGTCCATAAAATACAGGTGAAAAACAGATGCCTTCCCTAGTGGGAATTTGTTTCAAGTACCTTCTTGATTCAGTCTTGCTTCATACTGACCCTTTTTGAAGCAATGCATGCCTAAACAATTGCTTAATGTTTTGCCACGCAACGGATAAATGAAATTTAAGCTAGTGAATCCATGCTCAATTAAGAAGCTTGAATATACACCTTGAAGGGCTGACACAGCAAGTGCAGGAAAAGGAAATGCCCCATATTGGGTACTTTAGAAATCAGCTACTTTCATATCCTGTAATGAAAAGAATAGTGCTTCTAGTTGCTGGTAGCCACCCATAACTGCTGAAAGGTAGGTGAAGCTTTGTAGCAAAAGCCAAAGACTCAAAGGCAGGACACCGGTCACTGGCCTGATCATGTGTTTTGGCTCCTCAGCTGGTTCACTTATTAAAACACTGGTAATAGTTACATGTGTAAATGTATGGTTGGACTCGATGATCTCCAAGGTCCTTTCCAACCATAAAGATTCTATGATTCTATGATTCTACTCTGCACAAGCTAGCAATTAATCCTATTAAAATTCAGTTAAATTTTGAGGAACCTTCCACCTTTTATCTCTAGTAGAGTTAGGATAAGGGGCTCTGACGGAGACCAGAGCTCCATTGTGCTAGCTACTGTACACACACACACACACAAAAGGAGGCATTTTTGTGTGCTGGAAAGCTCTTATTGAATAAGAATTGGAATAGTTTTATCCCCGTTTTTACCAAGGATCCAAAGACAGACATTACGCAACAGCTGAGAGCCAAGCTCAGACCTCTACAACTCCTAGAAGTGCCTTTACCCACACAATCCCATTCTTGTCCTTTTTAGCCACAGCAGCAGTGAAACCCTCTAAAGCATAGCTAAATGACTTGCCATAATCAATCCAAGAACAGGAGCAATAGCCTCAGTCAGACAATAACCAAGCCACAAGCAGAAATGTTAATGTATTCACCCCACACAAAGCAATACCAAACCCACAGCAAACACACATGACAGTTCTTCAGCCAGGCTCAGAGAGACGCCATGGACATCCTCAGAGGTGCTCCCATGCACGCTGCGGAGACTGCAGCCATGCTCCTCTCAAGCGTGGCACCTCACATCCTCTCTAGGTTACCCATCGCCCCAGCCCTGGCAAGGGCTCTTCCTTGGCACAGCAGGCTCCCAAGCAAGAGGCAGCCCCGCAAGCCAGAGCTTAATGGAAGGGCGTTAACGCTAATTGAATCTGAACAGCCATAGCCATGCATCACTTTGCATTTTCTCATGTTAAAATGCAACAGCCATTTGTTAGAGCACTCCTAATGTGTTTAAAAGTCTTTCCAGCGACAGCTGATGTTGTTTCTAAGCCTGACATTCCCAAGCAGCCTAGCACAGACCCGAGATGCCGCTCTGCAGACTTCCCTATCTTGAAGTCTATTGCTGACTACAAGTATCTGCCCCTGTAACTCCAGTTACTACCTTGCCAGTTTCTGTATTCAATACCTAGTTTGGCCAGCCTTGAAAAAACCACCCATATAAACAATCGGGATTAAGGATTTATGAAAGTTCAGATCAGCAACAGCACCTATTTTTTTTTTACCTCTCCTGGTGGCACGAGGCCAGATGCTCAGCTGCAAACTGACAAGACTCAGAGGGTGCCAGTTCTCAACAAAATCAGCAGATTCAGCCTTTTTAGATCCAGAGATTGGCTCCATTTCCTGGCAAAGAAGGAATCTAAGCCTGGCAGTTTTTGAAGAAAGAGAATACTATGCACGCAGGTGAGACTAAATCAGCAGGGCCTGTTTGGAGATGCTGGTGGGCACTGCAGTAGGAGACAGATGCTGACCCACAGGACAAAGACACTGAATGTCAGTACATGTGAAACTGGAAAAAATGCTTTGTGGATGAAAGACCTTATAAATAATAGAGTGACCAAAACGCCCGAGTTCCACTGTTTGTGGATGCGATTTCATGAGCCGTGCCTCTGTGGAAACCCTCAGTCATGTTCTCCGCTCTTCCCACCCGCACTCTCACAGCTTCCCTTCTGTGGAGAGCCCTGAGCACTCAGAGGGTGACCAGGGGGCACACACCTGTCAAAACCTGCAGATGAACCTGAACTCCAGTGCCTTAGAGTGAGATTTACCGGGGAAACACTGCACGATGCAAAGCCCCCAGGAATAAGAAAATCACCTACCTAATTTCATCAGCTTCAGCGGCTTACCTGCATAATGAATTCAGTTCTTGTGTATTATATACACAACACAGGCATATATTGACAGTAGATCTTAGCTAGCTCCCTTCCTAGATATCACCTATGTGAGCATTCTCATTATTTTACAGATGGGGAAACCAAGATCCAGAGAGAGCAAATAGGGTGCCCAAGCCACACAGCAAATGACAAATTAAACTTGGGCTTCCGTACATGAAAAGCGACATCAGACCAGAGCTGGGATGGTTCTGTATACAGAGTTGCAGGTTCACTGAGTGAACAGAGTACAAGGGACCATTGCTATATGCTTGTCCCATTCCAAGATATATATATTTTTTTTTTATTTTTTTTTTTTTTACCCTACACATCTGCTACAAACCACAGTCAGAGGGGAGCTGGACCTTTGGTATGATCTACTACAACTGTTACTGTGTTCCCTAGGTTTTAGAAATCAACCTGATCCTCAGCATTGGATGTCTAAGGACACCCTTAGACTTGGAAGGAGTTAGATTTAGGACCTTGCTTTTGGAATGTTTTGTATTAAAATGATTTATGTGAACACATTTGCTCTTTGGATCTGGCAGCAGCATGCAATCAGGCCCAGCTTTTCTTAATATTTTGGGCCATAAGCCATCCAGCTTGGGGATTTATTCATCTTAACGTGTTTAGCTTTGTAAGCACAATGCAGTAGTTACTGTTGTGCCTCCCGGCTGCTCTTCCATTTTTTATAAACACATTTTCTCTGCTAACCTACTTTTAATTTTTTCTTGTAAAGCTGTTTTGAGTCTTTCTCTTGCTTCCTCCCCCTGCAACCACCAGGATAAAACTGCTCTGGGTGCTAAACGCTAGCGACTTGAATTGGCTCCAGCTTCTATATCCTGGCTTTGGAAATAATTGTTCCCACTAATCCTTTTGAGTGCACTCCCAATTCCATACATTCAAAGAGCTGTCGTCCGCCCCCCCCCCCATACACACCCAATTGCTTCTGTTCAACAATCAGAGATCATGCATCAGCACATTGTAATTGCTGGTGCCAAGCAGTTCTTGAGCCCCCAAACCCACTAACTGCTCCCAAGCTATGGACGGAGGTTCTTCCACCCGTGTGACCACCCTTTCCCCCTCTTCCTCCTCCCAGCTACCTGGAAAAGAAAAGTTATCTTCTATTCCAGCTCAGTCCTGCAGCCTGCCAGTCGATTCCTGGATCCCTTCAATTCAGTATCATAAATACACTTAACGAGGGAGTTTAATATAGATTTGGTAAGACAGTTATTTGAGCGATACATAATTTATGCTGCCCTGTAGCACAGGAAGCCGTGAGCAGCATAACAGAGCAAACGGATTCAAGAAACTCACCATACAGCAGCACAGAGTGCCAAAGGGGAAAAAGGGTGGGGAGAGAAAAAAGAAAAGAAAAAAAGACAACAACCCAAGGAAGGGGATGCATGAAGGAAGGGAAAAGCTCGATAGCAGGAAAAAACGTGAAAGACAGACAAGGTGAAAGGCACAGGGTGAGAAAAGGATGGAGAAGGAGAGAACCGACAGAGAGGATGAAAGGAGAGAGGAGGAGCTGAACAGAAGATGCAGATGGGGGCAGAGAGGGTCTTCAGGAGGAATAGGAGACAAGAAGGAGCATAGAAAGGGAGAAGTGGAGAGCAGAGGATATATGCTTGATGTGACAAGCAGGTCTCTGCAGGCTGTGAGTGCCACAGCCAGCTGGGAAGCAGAAGCCAACTGCAACGTTGGCTGGAGGGCAAGGGTGAGGAGAGGTGCCCCAGATCTCGTGGGGCTCTGCTACCTCGCGACTTACCCCCGCTCCTCTGCTCTCCCTGACAGCCACAGCATGGGGACTGCCCGGCTTCCCTACCCGCTTCCAACCCTTCAGCTCTACCTTGCGTTAGGTTTTGCTGTTAGTCTCCTGCTCCTGCGTGTCCTCATTTCAGGGAGCTGCAAGGGGGGATGTGAGGCCAGCCTTTCAGCTGGGTAAACGAGAGATGCTCTGCTGGCAGCTTCACCCAACCGCGCTTTCGTCCCTTTATCAATAGTAGTGTCCTAACTGGGCACCCCTTAGCTCAAGGATGAGGGTCCTGAGTGCTGCACCGCAGTGACATCTCTGCCCACGAGACCTCACCAAATTTGCTTGCGGGTGGGAAACAAGACACAGGAGGTGGATAAAGCAAGTGGAGAGTGGGAGTTTGGTGAAAGCAGAGAACACGAACAGCGCTTTGCAAGCACACAGGATCTGTGCCTGCCATTTGCCTAGGCTTCCACTTCTGAAGAGGTGCTGGCCCTCAGCTCCTGGAAGTTACTTTTTGGTTGGAGAGCTCTCATCCAAACAATTGGTGTCAGTGAGCCCTCTGTTACGCTGAGCAGAAGTGTAGGAACACGTCAGAAAAAGATCTCCATCAGGACCACTCCCATGCATGGGAGAGCCTGAGATACCAGGAAAGCATCCCTGATTTATTTTCTGGGATTTATCCAATGTGAATTGAAGGCAATAGAACCATTTGGCTCTGAACAGAACCCCTGCCGAGCAGAACAGATGGCTATATTAAAAGCAAAAAACCCTAAGCACAACTGGACTAGCTGACAGCCTCCACAGAGGCCGAAGAAGGGGACTGGCCCTGAACACTCACTTTTCCTTTTGCCGGCAGCATCCATGGCGAGGTTTACTATTACTTTCGTCGGTGGAAGGCAGCCAAGACGCTTGCCGTTGTGCCAAGCTGGAGGAGAAACCGCCTTTGCCTCCCACAGTTCGCAACGCAGTTGGTATTGACCACAGCGTTCCCGGCGTGTCCCTTCCCTCGCGCACGTGCGGCCATGCACCATCCCGCTTCCTCGCCTGCCGGCTGGCACGTACAGCTCTGCGAGGGGAGTCCCACCCGCCGGGGGGCGGGGGGTAGCAGACATCTGGTAATCGCTGCTGTCACCCTGCCCCTGCCACCGTCTCTGCCTCGGCGTGGCACCACCACGGCGTGGCCAAAAAGTATTAAAATTGGCTGCCTTCACCCCGAAGCGGCCAGGAGCTGCAGGGAAGTGAGTTTCTCTGGAAAAGCAGAGTAGCTAATAACCGTACACTTAAGAGCAGCAGTATTGATTGAGAGCAGGGCCTTTAATCTCCCTGCTTTCTGCCTGCAGAAAGGGAACTGTGCTCCTCTCCTGCCTCGCAAGATGATGACTCTCTGTGTGCTTTAACCTTCACCCACTGATGTTTACAAAGTGCTTCTAAAGCCGCCAACTGGCAAACACCGTGGAAAAACACTCTGGATTTTCCCCGGTGCCTGATGCCGTGTGTGTGTGTGTGTGTGTGCGCGTGTTCGCCTGTGTGGGGCTGGCTGTTCATCGGCCGGGATCCCCATGGCGGGCGTCCCTGCACCTACCCCTCTGAGCGCAGGGCCTGCATTCACGTCTCTGTTTTCTTTGGCCTCTTCCAGCATTTCCCTTGGAACTAATGGCCAATAATAGAGTTTCTCCTCAGACACCCCCCTCTGCCAGAGCGCTCCCATGAAGAGGATTATCGTTCTTGTACTTGCAAGCCTCATGCTGTCCCACTGTCTCTTTCAGGCCGTTCTCCCCTGGGGATAGGGTCACAAAGCCCACAGATTTGCAATTAGATCTGCTCTGTAATTTATTTTTTTTTTTGTGCCCTGAAAAATACAAGGGAAACTGTAGATTTTGTAGAAATGATCCAAGTAGCTTTAAGAAAGCTCTATGCTCCCCTCGGCCTAAAATCTGCAAGCTTTCGAAAGAAATATTTCGATGAACCCCCTCCAAAAGTTTTCAGAGGAAAGTAGCTATTTCTTGTAAAAATAAAGGCACACTGAAAAGCAAAGAATTTCCCTCGAAAACTAATTTCAGTGGAAATTTTTCAGGTGGCTTCAGTGAGCTGTGGAGCTCAGCATGCCCTCTGGTGCCAGAGCCAGGTTTCACAGGCCCTGGGACCTGCCAGCTCCCTGCGGCAAAACCAGAGATCGAGTTTAAAAAGAGGGAGGGGAGAAAAAATAAAAATAATTCCGTACTTGTGGTGATATTCATCCTTCTTTCTCTAAGAATTCATACAAAAAATAAAAACAACAGTAGAGGTGAGAGTTAAATATTTGGGGGTGGGGGTGCTTTGAGTAAGAATAAAGCCTCTGACTTATGAAATGTAGACGGGTGCCTCACTCAGCCCCTGTAGTGATCCGTATCGCTGTGCCACGTTTACGCAAAAGGAAGCAGAAAGGGGATTTGCCTGAGGTCAGACTGAAGCCAGCAGAGTCTTTGCAGGGAAAGAGGCTGTCTCATATGGAAAGCCAAAACATCCGGGAACGGGACAGGGGAACCGAGCTCCAGCACCAGTTCAGCCAGTGTTGTTGTGTGACTGGGCTTTACTTTTTTCAAGTCCTAATTTCCCTACCCTTAAGAAGTGGGCAATAACGATACATCCCCGTCTTGGGAAAGCACTGCATACTGGTAGGTGCTGTTTTCCAGCAGACATGCTGGCTGTGCAACAAAGCTTGCAAGATGAACTTGGTGTCTGACTGCCAGGCCCAGGTTTCCTCTCTTTGTCGCAACATGGAGAAGAAAAGGCAGTGATTCCCACTCTTCAAAGTGACTGGAAAGGCACCAGCTCTAGCCTGATGACATAAATCACTTTGATGAGCCTTCAGGTATGGTCTGGACTTGACTTAGGGCTCTGTTTGCCAAAATGGAGTTATTTAATCTCCCCGGTGATCCCACGTAACCCCCTACAGCTGTGCAGGCAATCCTGCTGCAGGGAAACCAGAGCTGCTTGTGAATCAGCTCCTGAGACACAGCAGTTTACAGGATGGAACTTTAAGACAAAGCAGAACCAGAAATGGTGTCATTTTGAAAAAAACTGGATGTATCGTGGCAGCTCAAAAAACAAGTCACAGCCACGCGTTCACACCCCACAGATGCAGCGGTTAGCTGGTGAGAGCTACGGCACCAGGCATCCCAAGCAAAGCCATCCTGCATTCATCGAATTGCCAGATCCGTGAAGACTCCTGGTTTGTTTAAGCCTCATGTTGTTTGAGGCCTCAGGCTTGCATTCATAGCTGCTGGACTAGGCAGAATACTCCGTAAGGGCCAAATCAACAGAGGAGCTGGATTTCTCTAACTTCAGCTGGTGGCACAGGGGCTCCTGTGTCACAGGGGTTCCTGCAGGTTGATGTTTTTTAGCTGCCTAACTGAAAGCTTTGTGTCCAGCTTTCATCATCCAGTAACATTTTGTCTGCCTTTGTGAATCTACTAAGCCTGCGCTGACAGAACTTTGAAACAGGAATCACAGTTTTTCATTGCTCAGTGCAAGGTTTTCCCAGATCCTGTGACTCCTCATCAGAGAGCGGTGGCCATCCCCTGCCTGTGGTATCACGTCCCAGACAGGGGAACATGCCATTGCGCTCACCCAGATGAGAAAAGCCCCTGTGAAAGCTGTCTATTTTCATTGCCCGATCATCTGGGACACAGAGCTCGGTAAATTGCAGCTCTGCCCTCCAGGTAAAAGAGCACTCACACGCCAGGTGGAGGAGGTTGTGTTTTCATTCAACAGGAGCTCCTGACTTGCTTTATTTGTCTCACATAAGCAACCGGGAACAGATGTCTCAGCCTCCTTGTACCAGTCGCTCATCTAACAAAAGCTCTGTCTTGTTTGTACAGCGTCTTTGTTCTGGCACCCTTAACTCATCATTACACACAGATAAACAATCAATGCCCAGCCTTGTGACGCTGCTGGGAGGAGGGCTGACTCTTCAGGAATAAGGACAAAAACCACTTGAAAGGGGTCATATTTCAAACCTTGCACCACTTGGTATGGGTACCACTCTGTTGCAACAGGATCACATGCTTTTAAGCCAGCTGAGAAGGGGCAGTACCTAAATCTAGGTTTTTTAGATGCGTTCCCAGGATCAGACCTTTTGCTGGCCTCCTTTCCCTGAGATGCAAGATAATTCTCTTCTACCCCAGACAGTAATGTTTAAGAAGTCCTGAACCCCTACGCATTGCCTTTGAGTCCTTACAGGCTCTCTAGACTTCTACTTTTATCTCCTTCCAGTATCTTTTAACTTCTACCTTCCACAGCAAGAAATTACACGCTTTTTAAAAGGAGCCTCTTAACCACAGTGACTTTACTGTTAGAAACCCCAAGAATTACATGTTTTAAGCTATTAAAAAAAAAAAAAAATCCCCAAAAGCACTCTCCTACCCCAAGCCAGCCCTTTATTAGGGATCACAGCTCACCAATAGCTCAAACTGGACACAGTCCTGCCTGCCTGCTTTTTACTACGCATCTTTCTCACATGAGGAGGATTACTGGCACAACCCCTTCCAAAATTCAGCCCCAATATTTCAGTATCAGACACACAACCACATGCAGCACTCTCCCACGATCACTGGCTTTATTCCCACTCCCACCCTGGAACAGAGAAAGCCACTATTGCCCATGGATGCACAGAGAAACCAGAGACAGCAGCATGAAGCAGTAGCCATAAACCTTCTGTATCATGCCTGAAGCACAGAGGAAAGGTTATATTTTGTACTCCATCTGGTAAAAAAGGCTACCTCAGGCTCACACATGCTCCTTATACCCAAATTTAAAGGGTTATCCATCAGACAGCGCTGAGGGCAAGGCTGCTGGTCTTCACTCCAGCTGACAAGAGGCTGATTACCCAGAGCTGAAGCCTATCTGCTATGTGGAAGTGTTGTTTTTCTTCCTTTTTTAGAAAGAAGATCATAGCTTGCTGCAAATATATCCAAATCTTTTGTAATTGTTGCCTTTACTGGTGGTTTATTACCAGCTCATGACACTCTGGGTGAATTGAGAACAACCTTTTCTTTTTTTTTTCCATCATTTGGGTCAAAACAGCTAACAGGGGAACTCACTTAACAAGATAGAGAAAAGGTGGCTGGCTAAAAGCAGCCAAATGACCCACCGCTGTAATTAGATTAAGGGCAACCAGGTGATTTACCCCTTGTAAATACCTATTTCTTTCCACTGACAAAAAATGTGCCTGGATGATTAGTTAAAGTTAGGTGTGATGGATCCCACCCCTCATCTTGGTGCACTTCAGTGCCTGATATTTTGAAGAAATAGTGCCCCTGGTTTCAGAAACAAAAATGTGGATTGTCTCATCTGCTCTGGCATCTTATCTAGGACAGTAGCCAGCAAAAAGTGTTCAGAGGAGATACAAAGCCTAGCCACTGACAGTCCTTTGAACACCCGACCCAAAGAGAAGATCTCACTCTGATCCCTTCTAAGTTTGAGGCCTGTCTGTGCCCTGAAGGAAGAGAATTTAATATTCCTTTCAAAATCCCTAGCTATGGATAATCTACATTATTGTAACTCTGAACAAGCTTGTTTTTCACAAAAATACTCAGTATTTTTCTAACCTTGCTGAGCTCTTGATCACTGCAAATATCTCGTGCCTATTAATATCACGAGGTGAGTGTGAGGGGAAACTGGATGCTCTCAACACCTTTAAAACACGCAACTTTGACTCTTTCCCCGGCTTTCTAGATAAACCCCGTGGGGAGGCAGCAGCCCGTTCGACATGGATGGGTCTGTTGGCTTAGCAATTGTTACCAGTTCATGCAGTTTCTCCTGTCTCCCCAGGGCGTGAATCCTCATCTCCGGATTAACGGGCCGATGAACATCAACCACTATGCGACAAAGAAGAGCGTGGCGGAGAGCATGCTGGACGTGGCGCTCTTCATGGCGAATGTCACGCAGCTCAAAGCGGTGCTGGAGCAGGGGACTTCCTTCCAGTACTACACCACCCTCATCGTGCTCATCAGCATCTCCCTCTTCTTCCAGGTGATGATCGGGATTCTCCTCATCATCACGGGTAAGGAGGCCGCCAAGGCACGTGCACCCTTGTAGGGTGTTGTTTGGCCGACATGGGGGTGAGAAGGAGAAGCCTCTTCCCCTGAACCATTTCCCCTGGCCCCAACCAGGGCTGTAGGATGTTTGAAGAGAGCTCGACGTGGGCAGTGGGGAGCTCTGTGTTACTGCTCTTCAAAGTGGGGAGGGGGTTGGTTTTTTCTCTTGCACAAAAGCTCTGAGCACTACTCTTCCTTCACTTTCCCACTGCTGAATCCCTGTTGTAGGGAGAGAGCTGGGTTTCGGGCCCCTTGCTGCCCATCCTGTAACGTGCCCCTTCGTGCAGCTCCTGCAGATACTACATTTTAGCTGTATCTTTCGCCTCACTCAAGCTGAGACCTAACATAACAATTTAGGCAGAGATATTCCCTATATTAACCTCACATTTAACCAATCCTACAGTTCTCCTAGTGCCATACAGACAGTATGTTAACACCAGCATTTCAGACAGGCTTGCCCAGTGCTCCATCTGATACAGGAGTTGCTGTATTTCAGCCTCCAACACATGCCCAGTATTAAAGTCTGCAGAATGCTGTCTTTTCCTGTATATCCTATGTGTTTTTTCATGTGGGACACAGGATCACAGGTTACAGGAAATCCTGTGACATGTTCCTTCCCCTGCCTGACATGGCACAGCCTTTCCCAGTGGCAGCTGCGGTGGCTGGAGCCAGCTGCGAAGAGAAGGGGGACAGGGGACCACAACCGAAGGCAGGGAGCCACAAGGCTGCCGTTTCCATGGCTCATTGGCCAGACGGCCCCAGTAACTGGCGCATTCCTGTGTCTGAACTGATCAATGCCCATCAGCTAAGGCTGATCCCACTCATGGACGCAGATACCTCTCGGTCTGGGGGCGAGGAGGGTGTTGATAGCTGTGTCAGCACATATGTGAGATCTGGGTGTCAAAGGGGAACTGGCCTCCCAACCCGAGTACGACATTGCTGACTTTGTCGCCCATGTCACCCGGCCTTCCCTTGCCATGTCCCATGGCCATGCAGTGGGGCGAAGCACATGGCACATGCCTGGCTAGCATGCAGCAGTAATTTGGCTATTTAGGGTTTGCCCATGGGAGGGCCATGGCAACTCCATGGCAAAACAAAGACATGATGACATGACATAAAAAAAACATGTCTTTCCTCTGCTCTGTCCTCCCATGTTGTCCTGGGGCAAGCTGTGGCCCCTGTAAAGTTCCTGGGACTATTCCCCCAGCTCTGTGGCCACATGCCCAGGGGCATCATGGACATTTGCCAGGCAGGGAAGGCTTGCAGGGGCTGGAGGACTTGGAGCCAAGCTACAAATCTCCCTTTTTTTTGGTATTGTATCACACAGCTCGTTTGAACCTGAATGATGTTGCAAAGCAACCCCGCCTGAATATACTCAACAACGCTGCCACAGCTCTCATCTTCATCACGGTCATCCTCAACATCTTCATCACAGCCTTTGGGGTGCAGAAGACTGGCCTCTACCCTACCAGGAATTTTCGACCTTATTAAGTCACGGGGCAATGGAGTCAGGTAAGAAACGGGTGAGTTCCCATCACTGCCAGCCCCTGGAAGCGCTGTCTCAGAAAACATCATTGCATGGTGGAGAAGGAGAAGGCAAAGCTGCACAGGTTAACAAAGCCTTTCCAGAGGCATGTTGTTGTCCCACAAGCATCTGGGGCCATTGAACAAATTCCCTCAGAGGAGGAGGATTTTTCCTTGCTCGGTCTTTAAAGCAAGAACACCAAACATCCCAACTGCTGGGATTTATCAGCAGCAAGTGGTTTTCAGAAGGCTGCAGACCTCATGCTAGATAGATAGCAGTTGTGGATGGGAGCTAAATTCAGAGAAGAAATGAGGTGCGTTCTGCGAGGTATCCAAAGATGGCAGCATTATCTGAGCAGAAGAAAAGGAAGGTGCTGTTGAGGTGGGGGTGAAGGAGCTCTTCACAACAGCCAGTGTGGCTTGGCCCGGGCTGTTTTAAGAATCTAACTCTCATTTTCAAGAGGGAGTTTTGTGAGTAAGGGTCCAACCAAATGCTTGGGTTCCCATGTCAGGTCAACGAGGGAGTGACATGTTCTTAGGTCAAAAGTCCTTCAGGTCAAGAAGCAAAGTTCACATCTCTTTCTTACATGACCTACGACACGTAAACATAGTTTAAATGCAATACACTGTGGCAACAGCTGGCAAGAAAGCTCAATAGGCAGGATGCAAAGGCCAAAAGCCTCTATAAAACCACTGCTGGCTTGGGATCCAGAAGGGTGTGAGTGCTGAAGAGCAGCACCCCACATCCGTAAGGGTGGCCCTGGTGCCAAATGACCCAGTACAGAGTGACTGCTCCTCTCTGCCCATGCAGCATGGAGGAGCCTGCCGTGACCTTCCTGGTGTTTCTTGTCTTCCCTGCAGGATCTGAGCAGCGCGGCTGGTGGGGAAAGCTCTCCTCCTCTACGTTTTCACTGACCTCAGCAGGAGCCCATCGACGAATCCGGAGAACTGGGTTAAAATTTTCAAAACCGTGTGCGTGTCATGGTATACCGGTCCCTTACTGTAATGCTTTTGCAGTTCTGAAGGGGTGAAAACCTCGCCTTTCAAAGCTAGAGCAAACTTTGCTAGAGAGAGCTGCAGGAACAAGCAGCAGGCACACAATTTCAAAGCACAGTTCTGTAAATCTCATCTCTTCTTTTAGTTGCCTGCTTCACATATTCAGTATTGGCTCATTTTGTAGAGAAGACCAAACGATTTACTTTGTAGGCTAAATATGCAAGAAAAGTCCAGCTTTTTTGTCTCAAGCACAAGTTGCTATACTTAAAGCAGTGCTACCCAGTAGTTTACCTCCCAAATATTGGAATGGGTTTCTCAAACTGAAAAAAAAGTTCTCATGGGAGGATAGGAAAGTGTGCATATGTCAACGTAGCTAAAACCAGTTCAAATGTTTTCCTAGTTGTTTAAAAGTAAAATTAAATGCGACACAGTTAAGAAAACAATCACATATTTCCAGCATTGGAAAATTAACAATGACAGAAAATAGATATTTTGGTCTGATGTCATCGCCTGGGACCTATAAGGAATAATGTCAGAATAGCCTGACAATATTTAGTAGAAAATGAAGGAAGATTATACACAAGGAAACACTCTAGGCTTATTGCCACAATGAGAAATGACAGGTGCATAGTGTATGACTTTATTAAAAAATCACCATTATAATTTAAGGTCTTATCACTAACATGAATGTTTTTAAATATATCATTTTTATATTGACAATGCGGGAATTCTTTTGTACTAGAAACAATTTGTTTCCTTAAAAAAAAAAAAAAGTGTTTGAATTAATGATTTTTCAGATTTTTTTTGAAGGAGTAAAATTTTTCGATCCTAAATTTTGCAACTCTGTAGTCATGCTAAAAAATTGGTATTTTAATAGCCTGGTGTAAGCCTATTTAAATAATGACATGCTTTTCTGATTATTAAATGATTTTTTTCATGGTACGGCAGAATCAGAGTTCAACGTGGATTTCTCATTTTGCATACTCTTGCCACCACTGAGAAAGAAATGTCATGAAAACATCCACATATTGGTTTTCAGGAGCCACTGTGAATCTCTGACGCTTAAAAAATCCAGATACGGGCAGATTTCATTTGTACTCTGTATTTGACTTTACAGAACCAGACTTCTATTTAAGTCACGGGTGGTGCTTTTTTCTGGAGAGGGTTTGAATGACCTTGCCCACAAAGCCTGCTGGGTGAGGCTACGGGCCAGCATCAGCCAGTACCTGCAAATGACAGTGGGTTGTTGGTTTTTTTTGCAGCTGAAGGAAAGTTGCATAGAAAGAGTAGGGTGGAAAACGCCAGTTATGCATTTACCAGAATTTAAATGCACAGAGCTGAGCGCAGCCTGGGATCTGTTTGGTGAAGGAGGTAAGGACTCATCCCCCACTTTGTCCCAGGGGATGGCAGGTCTGCAGGAACACAGTTTTGTGCTTATCCTGGTCCTTGGTCTCTGCTGAGACCAACAGTCAACAGGGGTGACTGTTTCTGGGACGCCTCTGTTATCCTGCTCTTCTCTAGAAAAAGGCTTCACTGTACAGGCAGCAAAACTAGTTCTAGCCTGTGCAAAACCACCAGCTAAGGGCTTTCAGCCACTACTGGCCAGCTGGGTTCATGAAAAGGTAAAAAATTATGCATCCCGTGTGCAGATCCCAAATCCTGTGACTCATTGCTTCACAGAGCAGGAGGCAAAGCAATTAGCATTGATGACTGAACGTAAAGAAAAAGAAAAAAAAAAAAAAAAGGTTCAGCTAGGGAAAGAAGCAGTGAGGAGAATTTCATTACCAGATCTTAACTTCAACACCATCGTCTCAGAGAGCTGCCAGGTCAGGTACGACGGTGCACGAGGCCTGCCCGAGCAGAGAGGGCTTCCCATCACCCAGCCCAGGTGAGCAGAAGACGGGCAGCCTACTGGAACGCTTTCCCCCCCCATCACCTTTAATAATCATTTCTCATGGTAATGGAATCAGACTCATTAACAACCTTGGCTACCTTTTTCCCTCTCCATGTCTGACTCCCGTTTCTGCCAAGCTTTCTATACTCAAAGGAGTCACAGTTGAAGTGAAAAGGGGCCAAATTTAAATCTAAATAAGCAGTTGCCGTGAAAGAGCTGACATCCCATTTGTGTAGGCTGTGCCAAGTACTGAGCTCAGGTCTAGTCCCTCACTTGCATTCTTCTCCAGGAATTGTCCCCTGCTTGCAAGAGGGACCACTTTGTTCTCCACATTCCCTCTCTATGATTGCATCACACTTCTGCTTTGCCGGGATGTGTATTTTTCCAATGTTTCTACCTTGTTTCACATGAGAAACCCAGGCAGACAGGAAGAAAAACGGTTTTGTTGCCACCCCACCTTCTACAGCCCTAGAAGGGACTGAAACAGGTCTCGCTCCTGGCTAACCTTGCTCGCTGCATCTCCCACCCACCCCTGGCTGCCGAGTCCTCGCTGGCTTGGGCAGTGACCTGTCTCTCTGGTATTGCCCATGCCTTCAGTTATGTGAAGCCAGAGGCGCAACACCTGGTTTCTAACCCCTGCTGCATGGCGAGGCGGGTGTGAGTAACACACAGACAGAACTGAGCTCTTGTAGGAAGACAAGGTATTTATAAAACATGAGGGAGAATCAGTATATCCCCCAGCTCTAAGAGAGAGGTGGCCCAGGAGGCGTCTTGAAGGCACAGAGCCACTTTAAGGCAGATAATTCAAAGGTACAATTCAGATTTTTAACACAAGGCATCGGTATCTAAAAAAAACAATCAACTTCAGACATTTGTAGACAATGAGCAGAGGCGAGATGTTCATACTGGGCAAATGTTAAAGACAACGACAAAACAAGTCACATCATAATTTTCACACAATACATTTCTCTCAGAATAATAGCTGCAAGATTTGCTGCTGGCCGGCAAGCCGAGGTGTGTATAGCCCCATCTCTCCCTTACAGCCCACAGTGGTCTCTGAGCATGTGGGCTGGAACACAGCTTTTGTCCCCATGGGCTCTCTCCAAGCTCCTCCACGGAGGCTGCCAACTAGCGCCAATTAGTTTTAATCACATTTACTACCGCAATGCTTGAATACCAACTAAGAATCCCCACTGTGCTAGAAAGGGAAGAACATTTGTGATGGTAATTTTGACAGTGGGGATACTGGCCATCAGGAAACTGGACTGGAACCCACTAACTCCTTACATCTCCACCAAGGTGTCCTCTGAGGTAGAGTTCTGCTTGCCACTGGCCTGGGTTACAAGGTACGAAAGAAGGAGCACAGTCACAGCTAAAGTATGGGGGAAAAATCCTCAAATTCTGGTGGCAGTGCTGGAGTGAGGGCTGCAGTCCACTCTTTGCTGACTGTCCTCTATGGTGAAGAAGAGGGGTTACTCGTATCATTGAAGCCGAGTGAGTTACCTTCTGGATGCACCCAGTTCTTGCCAGTGCCTGCAGATGAACGCCAGCTGCTAACTTTAGGTGCTGCAGACCACATCTAAGCCAGATGTGAATGCACACGGTACAAATAACCCTTCCTCCCTGTGCGTGACTTAAGGGCCGCCACCGAATCCATCAGCCCTCCATCTGCAAAATGGGCACCAGGCCGTTCTCTGCTTGACGGGGCCAAACAGACGGGTCCCACTAACGCCCCGGTGCTCACCCTCCCTGCCAGCCTCTCCCCATTCCATAGGGATTGCGTGACAGAGCCAGCCCGGACAGGCTGTGGAGGCACAGCCCTGGAGCCTGGAGAGCAGCTCACCTGCACACTCGCGGGGCTGTGCCTGCATTTGAGTGAAGCACAGGCTCCGACACGCACCGAGGGCATGACTGACGCTGCACATTCCAGGCAGAAACAGAGCTTACTGCAACGTTGCATCACAGGGCTCTGGCCTCCTAAACTCCTATAATACATTCTTTAAAAAAATAATAGTGTTGGCTGTTGTCAGCCTCTTCCCTCTCGCCCCAACTGCAGTGTTTCATTTCTCAGTCTCTACATGAGTAAAACACTTTCCTTCAATAAAAAGACTGCTCTGGCTTGGGCAGAAGGCTAAGGCTGCCTCTTCTGAGATATTCAGTGTCTGCATTCTGGCAAAGGCTCCGCAGGCTCAGAGACACAGCTCTCTCTCGTCTACTTCTCACCATCGCTGCACACTCTGCAGAGAAACTTTCTGAAATCTAGTTGTCTTTTTCTGACTCCACCAGTCACAAAACCCAGACAGAGGCAAGCAGATGACTTGACAAGATTTCTATCTCACGTGCCAGGACTTGCACGTTCAGTTTTGTACTCCAATAGGGGAACTTGATGGACTTGTCAAGCACCACAGAATTAATAATAAATGAATGCCTATTCTGAATTGGCATCCACTCTATCAGTGTAAAAAGCAAAAAACCTCTAGAACCATGTCAGCATTGCTTGTATACTTGATAACTCCATTACTCACTTTTCAACAACTCCCCCCAGGGCTAGGTGCCATGAGCAGCATCCTCCGGCACGGTCTCCCCTGAAGCGTGGGACCAGTAGCAGCTTTTTCAGCACAGAATGTGGACACCGAAGCCCCAGTGCAAAGCACTGACTGCGCTGGGGTCTCTATAGTCCTGTAAAATGGTTGTAGGGGTAAAAAGTCTTGCCTTACGTTAATAGCAGCTTCAGGGGCTGAGAATTCCCCATAGCATCAGGCCAGCTGCAGACAGGGGCTCTTTCCACAGGTCTTGGATCAATGCTGGCATGGGTCTGCCCATCCTTTTATTCACTCAACCTTCTTCTCTCCTCGCTGTTCCCTGCACTCAGTGCAAGTGCCAAGGCCTGAGGCCACCTCCTCTGTACTGGGCCAGAGCTCCCAGGGCTGTTTCAGAGACGAAGCACCAACAGCTGTGCTGGTTCTTCAACCAAGATCCCTGCTCTTTACATAAAAGTCAAACTATGACGAGACATAACTGTGAGGCCATAACTTATTAAATTAACCTTTAGATGCTGCATAAACGTACAGGATTTAGAGAGCAGAATACTCTGTCTCCTCTTTTTTTCTGACAAAATCACAATATTTCAACTAATAAAATATTGCCACTTCTTCCCTGCTAGGGTTTCCCTGATATCATTACGACAAACACACATGTCTGTCAGATAAGGCTGCAAAATTCCTCCTGAGATGACCTCCTAGCTTCTCTGTATAACCCCT
This sequence comes from Rissa tridactyla, assembly GCF_028500815.1. NCBI lineage: Eukaryota > Metazoa > Chordata > Aves > Charadriiformes > Laridae > Rissa > Rissa tridactyla. The sequence goes on from NC_071466.1 coordinate 152,520,914, forward strand.
CCACTATCCTCAGGCAGTGGACCAATAATGGAGGTGGAGCTGTAACATCAACCCCTGCCACCTTGCCCAGTTGCAGGCAAATATGGCTCTCATAAGGGATGTGTACTCGAGTCTCCAACTATGGCCCACGATTTGCTGAATGTGAACATGGTTTTTCGAAATGCCTGAAGTAAAAAGCACAGAGAAACATCTAAGCACCAGCAGCCTAAAGTGCCTATCAGCTCCTCCACATCCAGATTTCCTTGGGTCAGCACATGGGCGTGTGGACACAATACAGTTCAGAGAACTTATTTTGGTCCTCTGTCCAAAAGCATGGACACTGGAGAGATGGGGAAGGAGGGGAAATGGGGAGGGTTTTTTTGTTGTTGTTGTTGGGTTTTTTTCCCTTCAAGTATTGAAAGAGAAGCTGTGTTACTGCAAATAAACCATTCTGGGATTAGCTGGGATTTGTTTGCCTGGTTTGCACCACGCAAGACTCAACGGGAAATATGGCACCTCTCCCACTGTACCATCCGCCAGACCGCATGGCAGGAAATAGGAGTCCTTCACTTGTCAACATCTCCCCCGCACACCTTCCCAGCAAGACACGGATCCCACGTCTTGGATACAATGGCTCACCAGAGAAGCTCCCGCTCCCCTAGTCTGCCTATCCCTTCCTCAGCTGTGCTGTCCCATCAGAGGGCTCTGGAGGCAGAGGAAGAGTTTGTGCACTCGGCTGTGTGCCTTGATAAAGTGCACGTCGAGACGAGATGGTGGACGGCGCTGCTGGGCAGCTTTGGGGTTGAAGGCTACAGTGTCTTCAGCTGGCGCCGGTTCCACATGCCCCGCTTCGAGTGAAACCAGTGGAAAAAGTTTCTCAGGGAGAGACGCTCCACTTCCAGCCCAGCCTGCAAAATCCTGGCAGAAAGGAGAAGGGGAAACTTGATCACAATGATGCTGAGTGGGCTCAGCCCCAGGAAATCTCTTTTAAGTTGTCCTGTTGTCAGGAGACTGCGATTGAACTGAAGAGTCCAGAATAGCTCAGACGTATCTCACATCCATAAGCAGGTGTCCAATGACACTTGCTGAGTGTTTATGCACCCCTGTTTATACAGGACTGGTCAGGAGTGGGCTGGGCTGCACACGCCAGGCTATGAGGAAAGACAGCTGGCAACATGGGATTGCTCAGGATGCTAGTTTTTTCTGCAGTCATCTGACAGAAAAGAGAGGAGAGGCCCCAAAACCTAGAACTACAAACCCAGAGGCCTAGGATTTGTACAGCAGGATCCCTCATTATAAACGTCTCAGAAATTGTAACTGTACCTGATAATATTTAAATGTCTCTCTGACAACTGCTTGTCTGGGCAATTGCTATACATAGTAGGGGAAGTCTGAGGGACCCAAACCAGACCCACTGTGCACTGCGCTGCTTGAAGAGGGCAAAGTCTTCACCATCACCAGTGCGTTATCTGCCTGTGCCCAACAGCAGTGTGGCTGGAAGGCACCAGGAAACGGCTTCTCTGTTCTTTTATTGGTGGCTCTAGTAGTGTATTTTGGGTCCACTCGCCTACTAGGTTTGAGGTCAGAATGTGCTCAAAGACTGGCCCTCACTGACCAAGTTTATGGTGGCATTAGTCACTTCAGTCTCCTCAGATCCCCATTCCCATGGTCATTGGTCTTCCAGGATCTAATGGGTCTTCCCTCCTGAGCATATGAATGATGACAATGAATGCCTACCTGTCCAGGAGTTCCCAGTCCTCTCCTCCCCAGCGGTCCCGAAACTCTTTTGTGTTCATGCCTCCGATCTTGTCCAGGTCAGACTTGTATATGCCCAAGAGACCAAACCCATTCACCTCCCAGTAGCCTGAGGACAGCATAAAAGAGGCACAGGCATGTTGGTGCGTTGAACCATTGATGACTCCAGCAGGGCTGCTGGAGTGAGACTCAAGCTACTTCTATCATGATGTTGACACCAGAGAGCCAACTGAGCACCACGGCAGAGCCAACCATATTGAATCTTTGGGAAATGAGAAAGGCTTGTGGACAGATGGCATGGGCTGCCCTGTGAACTTGCCAGCAGGGCCTCTCACATCTCCTGCCTGGCAGCATAGTACCTGATGCACATGGACTGTCCCAGCTACAAGGGGTTTGTCCCTGTGCTTGGATGGCTCAGGATGGCCACCTCCATCTAAAGGAAATCCTACGCTCAGATGATCTGTGTCACTTTCCTCCCTCTGATTTGGGTTGGTTTCCCCCACCCCTAGGCTACCAGCTCTGCTCAGGACAGGCTGTGCCCCCTAGGAAAAGAGAGAAATAGAAAGGAGTAAAGGCAGGTTTTTTCAAGGTCCTCAAATCCATAGAGGCCCCTAGAAGATGACCAGGAGAAACATCATATAAAGGGCTCTGCTGGGTCTTTCATCTCAAATTCCAAGTACCTGATACCATCAAACCCCATCCTATGTCTACTGCACTCTCACCTAGGAGCCCTGGTAAGCTCCAGACCTTGACACAACCAGAGGAACAAATCTAGAGGTGGTAAGCACCCTTCTCCTTTCCCCGCTCCCTGAGGTCTGAGACAAGGAGACTCCGCTCCCTCTTACCGTCAGGCCACTGTGGGGACATGCCACAGTGCAGCCTCATGACCATGGGTGCAAAGGCCATCTTGCCTTCCACGCAGTGCTTCCGGATTGAATCAATGACTCCAGCTGGGAAGTGGATGTGGAGGTCACACAGGAAAATGATGCTGTGCGGGTCCTGGAACCAACACCACCAGTTGGGAAAAACATAGGTTGATTTTAAGTAAGTCTTTCTTGAAGGGGAAGAAGACAAGAGATATGGGAGTGAATTAAAGAGCCATTTGTTGCTAGATCAGAAATTGAGGTCCTAGGGGCTCCCAAAACAGCCATTGACTGGCTGTTCTATGATGGGTGTGAAATACTATAACTATGACCTGGCACAGCCAGTGTCATAAAGCTGCTACTGCTGATATCAACAGCCATGATACTACTATCCTGTCTGATAGCCCCAGCAGGTGGGCCAAGAAGCAAACGAACCACAGGCTTTGTGGAGTAAGGGAAGAGTTGCTTACTCTAAAGGGACAGGAAACACATCTATGTTTGATCTGGTTTGCTAGGCTATTTCCTTCCCTAAAACCCAGTGTGTTCAGTATGAATGGCAAGAGGTAGCACCGGACGCATACTAGAAACCTTCCTGTCGACCCCACGGCCCCCAGGCTTACCGTCACGAGGTCTATCCCCGCCTGCAGCCCAGCAGAACGCTCGAAATTCCCCGTCAGCTTCAAGTACTGATAGCTGTGGGTCAGACGGGAAAGAGAAGATCAGTGCGTGCACGCTGGCGAGTGCTACACTGTGGGCATCACACTGGGGAGCCGCCCCTCGCTGCCATGCACCCTCGTAAGAAGGAGGAAAGTCTTTGCTGTACCACTGTGCAAGCTCAGTGCTGCTCTAGGGCCCAGTGTGCCCTGAGGGTCTTCTCACTTGAGGACAGGGCACTCCCAAGTGAAAGCCTTTTCAGCTCTAGTCCAGCTGTATCCTAGGACTAGACGTCTTATTGGGAACCCTTGGCACATAAAGGAAAGGATCAGCCAAGGCTGGTTCAGGTCAGAGTAGGGTTAGCCAGAGAGCTATTCCAGCAAGTGGAGTCCCCGGAGGTCTCCACACACTCTGTTCCATTTCTCACAGCTTTCTTGTCTTCTCTGTCCTCCCCCTGCCCCATCACCGGGAGACTTGCTTTCTGTCCTCTCTTTCAAACTTGAACAAAAGCCAGGAGAAAAGAGATGCATCTGGATGGATGACTACAATAGGTATTGCCTTACAGTTTTATAACACGATTATATGCGGTATACATGCATGTACATTTTAACAGCAATATATGCACGTATATGTGCAAGGTATGGATGGATGTCATCTTTGGGTTTCCAGCTGCAGGATGCTGTGGCTGGTCAACACACAGCGACTGGCAGATGTGCTGTCTTTGCCAGCATATGCATGTAAGCAGTTTTTTGTGACCAAGCAGTACTCTCACCTGTGCAAGCTAGACCTTTTCAGAGCCTTCTCTACATCCATATCATCGCTGCTGTAGTCCGTGATGATGATGTTGAAGTATGGATCCTTAGTGAGTCGGAACAGCTCTTCCATGTCAGAGATGAACTGCAGCACCCAACGTGCCTGGTTTTTCACTGGTTGTATTGCAAAAGGGAGAGAATCCAAGCAAAACTCATTTCAAAGAATGGCGTGGCTTCTCAACAGGCAAGGCTTCTTGCCTCCTCTCAAACCCTCCTAATCTTGCAGGGATGCTGAAATAGGCTCAGGCTGAAAACCTGGACCAAAGAGCCAATGAGTGTGGGTTCTTTCCCAGAGTGTGGCAGGAGTTTTCTCCAAGCTTGTGAGCCACAGGAGTTTGGGTCCTGTCATATTTCTGAGGGGGTTTAACTTGGACAGAACAGAAATTGGAAGTGATCCAAATAAGACGGTTGAGGCTGGCCCAGACCCACTGTTCAGGACTGCCCTCACGGGAACCACCCTCCGTGCCATCCCACGATGTCCCGGGGAGGCAGGTCCCCCTTACCTGGCACCACGAAGTGAATCATGGCCCGGTGGTTCCAGGAAAAGCCCTGGGGCCAACACAGCTCTGGCTCGTTCGCCACAGCCATCAGGTGCCGCCGGCGACCCCATGCCAGGTTCCTCATCTTCCTCTCCTCCTCCTCACCGCCACCAACGCCCTGCCAGCCTCGCGCAAAGATGTACTCAGAGAAGCGGATGAGCCGCTGTCCCTGCTCCAGCAGCTCCAGTTCCAGCAGGTAGCGGCTGCCCCGCATGCGGTCCTGGCGTTTCTCCACATTCACGATACGCTGCAGCTGAAACCGCCTGCAGAAGATATGGCTGGGGTGGGCATGGCCCCTGAACACCAGCCCCTCTCCCACCTCCATCCTGTTCAGCTCTGCCAGGCTCTTCCCTCCTGCCTAGGACAAACCTTTTTGTCCCCAGCTTCCCCCCACTTTGCTGCACCGCTTCCAAGGTCCCATGGGAAGGTTTAGCACCTGTTTCCTAAATCCACAAGCATGTGGGATTAGATCTGGGATTCCAGCCAAGAGAAAATAGTTGGCAAGGGAAATGAAATAAAGGTGACACAAAAAATAACATATGTGTCTGAATGATTGTAGTGCTGGTAATAGTGAGTGTATTCAACACCTCCTACAACGAACTTGGCACAAGGAGTATGTTTGGGCTAGTGAAATTGGCTGATGACAGCTTATCCGCCAATAACATGGAGCAGGACCAAGCAATCATGCAGTAAAAACTGGGGTGAGCTGTAGGTTCAGAATGGTCAAAACAGGATGAAATGCCAGGTCATGTCCTTTCAGGTCATAACAAGAATTTCTGCTGTAAAACAGACACTCATCAGATAAAAATGCTGAAAAAAGCTTGCGTGCACTTATCAATTACACTGTGACTTGATGTGGCCCTGAAAAAACAAAAGAGATCTTAAGACGTAGTGTGAGAGTTACTTCCAGCAGGGACTGGGAACTAGTAGCATCCATTCTATAAAACAGCCAGGATACTGGTCACTTACATACAGGAAAATTACGGAAATAAAGGCTAACTCAACAGAAGGGTCATGAGTTGGATTGTATAGCTTATAGAGGCTCAGAGGAGGTACGTCTGCCATAAAGGCAATCAAGATGGTAAGTCTTGAGAAGAAAAAGAACCATATCAAGATCATGTGAAAACAGAGTACCAGCAAAACCTGATCTCCAGTGGGTCACCAAACAAGCGAGGAGCAGAAACACCTTCCCAAATCAGTACTAGGACCATGAAATCTAGCTAGTTTTATGACGGAGGTGCACACATTCAGATGACAGTGTAGGGTACTTGGTTGTCTCTGAGGTCAGTGTACTGATCCACGTTATCTGACAGGTCCCTTCTGGTCCTATGTCCTAAGTGATTCATAAGGTGAGATGTGGCAGGCATCAAACCACGAGCACAAGGAGCTCCAGTCCTACATCATATCAGCAGAGTTTCTTAATCTTCAGCTGATAAAATGCTCCTATGTGCTCCCAATATCCACACTGTGCAAGGAGGAAGCCAGCAAAAGGTCTGTGACGCCAGCTGGACAGAAACCTCCAATCTTTCAAGCTTACTGCCACCACCTGTTAGAGGGCGATATTCAGCCCCTAGGCATGGTCTGGTGTCCAACAATTCCCATTTCTCAGCCAAAAGAGGTATGTAAAGCCTGAGTTTTTACACAGATTCCTTGCCTGAAGTCTTATTTCTCACATCTATTTTACCCCCTGATTCCCACTAGCTCCTCACACGACAGGCATTCCCTGTGTAGTGTGGTACACCAGCTCTGGGACACTGCCCCTTGGTTTTTACACTGTGCCTTACCCTTTACTCCTCTGGTTGAGCTTCTTCAGGAAGACACGTGTGACTTCCAGAGCCTCCCTTTCTCTTAGCAGCAAGTTTCCTGACGTGTTGCATTTCAGGTCAATCCAGTCTGTGCGCAGCATATGGAAGTCCAGGTTGCTCGCGCTGAAGGTCTGCTCCCAGTTCACCGCCTGGTCGAACACTGGTACGTAATCAAAATCATCCTCATCTTCTTCCTCTAGCTCCCCATCCACCTCTTCCTCTTCTGCTGCCACAGGTCCAGACTTGTCCTTCACAGGAGATACCACCTGTGCCTCTCCCTCACCCATGTCCCCACCATTGGCTGCCTTATGCTCAGCAATGTAGGTCTCCACTTGATTCAGCCACTGCGACAGCCCAGGCTGCTGGCTGGGGCTGGCAGCGCTCACAGCACGTCTGCCGGCTTTGCTGGAGACTCGGCCTCCTTTCCTGGCTGGCACGGTGCCTGCTGGCTGCAGCTCATCTTTAGTGGTGCTGAGGTCTCCTTGTGGTCTCAACCCTTTGGGAATTGTGACCCTTGAGTTCCTGGGGCCGCCGAGACGCTGCTGCCTTTGAGACATGGTCCTAGAAGGAGGGTTCGCCTTTTTGACAGGCGCTTTCCCCTGGATGGCCCTGGCGTGCTGCAGAGGGCTCCTGGATTTGTCTTTGATGCCAGCTTTTAAACGGGGTCTCTTTGTTATTGGGTTCCCCTCTAGGCCAGCCTGGATGAGGCTTTGGTTGGCAGAGGCCAGCGTGGCTGATTTGACAGCAGACCTCTTCGTCCTTCTCCTCTGTAGCCCTTCTCCTACGTCACCACCCGTCACTGAGAGGAGCCGACGACGCTCCCGGAGGGAATATTCCTCCTGAACTTTGTCGCTACCCACCACTCTGCTGGGAACATTGCCTGCTGGTTCTGCCCTCCCCGTGCCGGGGCGCTTGGGCGGGCTCGTAGTCTCTGCATCCTGCTCCGCGTACTGCAGGTCATCCAGGTTCCCCTCCTGGGAGCCTGCAGGAGTAATCGCAGTTACACCTCTGGCATCCTCCCGCTGCCTTCCCTGTCCTGATCCAGGCACCCACCCTACCAGGGGGAGCTACTTCTCGCTGCATCTCAGCATTGTCTCTCCTGCTTAGAGGGACAGGGATGCTCTCACACGCAGGAGCTCCTCAGGACCTACTAGCCAGCATTGCCAAAGGCCGTGAAGGGGTCTGCCTTTGCCTTTAGCTGTCTCTCTGGCCACAGCTTTGCAGGGCAGGTGCAAGCATCGGCTGCCACGCTGCACACCTTTGGCTCTGTCACTTCTGCCCACATTTTTGCTGGAATTGCACCTCAGCTAAGCTGCGGGCCCGAGAGGCAATTGTCACGTTGTCCACTACAGCCCACTGTTTAGTGACCTCCCAGCCTGCCCTTACAAGAAGTAAAAGTGGCTGCAAAAATCTCCCAGCCACAGCAATCTGGCAGAGAAGGACTGTGACCTCCTTGGTACAGAAAGTCAACAGCTTCTTGCAGCTGGTGCTAGAAGATCACACACAAAAGTGACCGACAAAAGCATCCTCTGGGCTGACATTAGGGCCCCTACCTGGCTGCTCTGTCTTTTCTCCAGAGTCCAGGCTCTTCTCTGGCTGATCCATTGTCATGTACTTGTAGAATCCAAATCTGCAGAGGGAAGGGCAAAACACAAGTTTGATGAGTTACTTTGCCCTCTCCAAATAAATTATGGCCACTGCTTCAGAGGTAATGGTCCATTACTCTGATTTCATCTACCCAGCATCTCTACATCCTCCTTTCCCAGCAAGTCATAGGCTATCATCATCTTTATCTTTTAAATCTTTGGGCGATCAGACCTTACTCTGAACTGCCAAAGACATCAGCTTTCCTTGCTTATCATCCCAATCTCTCAGACATTTTCTCATAAGCAGAGGAGGAAATCCCAATACCCTGAAACACTTCTTTAGCCTCCCTTAAGCTGCTCCTTAAAGCTCACTAATGATGTAGTGCTCACAAATGCAAGTCATCATGCTGCAAAAGCGGCTCAGGCAGGTAATTGCAATGACCTCCCTCTCTCTTCCCTCATACCACCGTCCATGCGCTGTCCTCATGTGTCTGCGCTTCAAGCTTTTGAGAGGGATTTCCAGGATCGTGTCCCTCCATGTGTGCTTGACGCCAAGCAAAATGGACCCCCAGTGCCCAAATCCTATCACAATACAAATGAATTGTCAAAGCAATAAACCTGGGTGGCACCTTCCAGCCCATGGCAGCCACCTTCTCCATCCTTTACTATGAACCCCAGTCCCAGGAGTTCCCTCCCAAACCTACAATATGATCTGTTGTTCCAGCCCTCAATATAGTCCTGTAGGGAGGAAGAAGATGTTGAGCACAGGGAGGGCACCATCAATTATCTCACTGGAAAACTGACTCTCTTTATCCTGCAAAAAAAAGTCCTCCTGAATGGAGGGGGGTCCTCACACAAGGGTGTCTGCCTTTGGCAGGGGGGAGCATGCAAACGGCAGGATCCCTCGCAGGGCCACAGCTGGGAGCCAGACTCCAGTGTAGACGAATGACATGCATTTCTTCCCCTGGAGAGATGCCTGGTGGTAAGCACGGTTTGGCTTTCACAGCGACAGCCATCAGAAGGCTCCAGCTGTTGGCAGGCAAAGTTTGCTGGAAATACACTCCCTGATGTAGTGGAACAAACACGCTCTGACCCAGCTACTGGGTTAATAGAGCAAGAAAAGGAGCGGCAGTTTCCCCTTGAGACCTAAATTTATTTTCACTTAAAGGGAGCATAAGTTATGGAAAGAAACCATAAATGCTTTAATGTTTTGCAAGGCTTAGGGGATCTTTAAGAATGAAGAGAGTCCTAGAGAAATGAGTATGAAATTCCACTCCAGTTCTAGCCTTCAAACCATCTCCTCCCTCCCTGCTAGTAAACCCACATTTGCAGCATCCTACCTTTCCAAGTAATAAGGGTTTTCCTGATAGAAGCATTTGTTGTCTTTCTCCATGTGGCTCAGGCGGCTGTAATCATTTGGGTAAACAAAGGACAAATGAACCTGGGAAGAAGGGAGGAAAATAAAGTAAAACCCCTATAAATGCCAGATATCAGCCACAAGGTGACCCAGACACGGTTGCAGGATGACCAGCCCTTTTGAGACGGAGCAGGGGTTGCTTACTATTTGCCTCTCCAAGGCACCTGGTAGCAGGCTGTGAGAATAGAAAACAGAAGGAAGAGTGACGGGAAATGTGCACGGATATGTCTTTTTCTCTCTCTCTCTCTCAGCATCTGTCTGTCCATCTCCGTACCTGTGTGTTTAAGTCCTACAACAAAGCGAGAACTAGCTGGGAGAGAGGTGGGCAAGTCCTCCTGAAGAGATGCAAGGGATCGCAGAAGCCCAGAAAGCGTGTGGGGGAGACCTTCAGGCAAGGCTGAGGGAGCCGGGGTCACCGAGGATGCAAGTCCCCTGGAGAGCGTAGGCTTGTACTAGCATCCAGGGAAGGCAAACTGTGCTGGTGACCTGTCCCCAGCAGACCTCAGAGTCTGCTCTGCTATGCAGGGGATTAATCCCTGATACGTTGCGTGACCCGCAAATGTGAGCTCCCTCTCAAGACCAGTTTTAAGCTTGTTAGGGGCTTTAGTAGTCCACACAGACTACAGTTCACCCCATGGACAATAAAATCCTCGGTGACTGTGAGGCTCCAGGTGAAGGCAAGCGCAGCTCTTTGGAGGTTTGAGGGGCTCTGTAAGACACATAAGCTTGTAGCCCAGTGAGGCCCATGAGCAGTGGCTAGCACTTGGTGTTGACCTTTTACATGTACTGGGATGCAGAGACCTGACCAGCAGATGGTCAAATCTGCCCAGGAACTTCAGATCGATGAAGAGGCCCCCATGGTTAATGGGGTCTCCCTCCTTCCTCCTTGTGTTCCCCTGGGCAAGTACCTGCTTAAGGATTAAAACTTACAAACTGGAGTCCCTGGTAGCGCTGCAGAGGAAATCCATTCACCAGGTAGCTGGGCTTGTACGGGCAGTCTGGCAAGGCTCGGCGCACACGAGACTTGCTGAGCAGGGGCACTGAGAAGAAGAAACACAGAGGCAAGCGTTGCTGGTGGAGCCCTGCTGTAACCGATGCGCCAGCTTAGCTACTTCTGTGCCTGGTTTCTATTTATCCATGTGAAATAGTAACAGATACATAAAGCAAACTATTTTCCACAGCTCATCTCTTTACGTTGCTGGGGGTGTCGTGTGAGCTGGATGCCAAGAAGAGGAGCCGGGTGTAGTTTGTGCTTTGTCTCCTACAGCGACTGATATTGTATACTGCCCCTCTCCTCTGCACTGGGGAGCAAAAAAGCGTGGCCTTTGATAACGGTGGCGTAGGAGGGCAATTTTTCTCGGCTGTGCTACTGCACGTGCTGTGACAGGCAGCAGCTCCCTCCTCAAGTGCTTTGCAAGTCTTACCTTTGTAAAGAGTGTCCCGGGGGTCAGGCTTCAACATGTCAGCTGGGTGCGCCTTGCTGCCTGCGCTGTCAGCAGGCCGGCTCGTGTGACTGGCCAATGTCTGCGGGATATGCCCAACCTCATCCATCTTTAAAAGTGTCTCATCTAGAAACCAGAGAGAGAACGCAAGGGGGAGGAAGGGCTAATTCATCCCTTGTCCCCAAAAATGCCCTTCCCCAGTGTCAGCCTTTTCCAAACAGCATTATTAGCATTAAATTCATTTTAAAAGGAGATAGACAAGATGAAAAGGAGGAGAAACTTGAGGAGCAGAGCTTTCGCCTGTGCTAGAAAAGGAGGAAAAGGGGTGAGTCCTTCAGTGGCTGAGGAGGACGATGCTTCAGCAGGAGAATGGAGGCCAGGAGCAATGGGAAGCTTAAATTCAAGACTGGCTATTGGTTACATTTTTTCTTGGGTGCTGCTGCCCAAGGACTTCATGTCTCCATGGATCTTACTCTGAGATGAGGAGAACTGAATAAATATCCAGGAGGGAAAGGCAACATGCTGCCAAGGGCACTGGGATTACTCTCAGCAACTTTTGGGTACTAAACAACATGGGAACCCATAAGGAAAGGGATGACATGTGATACAACCAGAGGCTGATGTGGCAGAAGGAAACACTGTACGGGCAGAAGGTACCAGATAAAGATGAGACTGCAGCACTGTGCAGGGGGATCTTTTGGGATTTGAGTCTTCCCTTCTACAGGGAATTAATAAGAAGACAACAGCAGAAGGAAAAAGGATGGAGACAGAAGACCTAATGGAAAGCCTAGTCCTGGCCAAATGGCAGGTTTCAGAAAACAGAGCAGCAGGTTGCGATCCAAGATACAGCAAACAGATGTCTCGATTACATCGGGGAGTCTTCCATGGGCAAAAGTGTTGGCAAGGAAAAAAGCCCAGAGATATTGTAAGGCAACAGTGGTAGATATGGAAAGGGGGAAGCTGGCAGAGGAAAGCAATACTGACAAAGCTAGATAAGGGTAAACAGGACTAAGGAGCTCCTTAACTGATAAAGGAGTCAGTTGATGTGCTAAGATGGGTTTATAAAACAGGAGGAAATGGGCTGATGTGCTTGCTGCGATCCAGCGGCAACTTGAAGAGACTTGAGACTGATACAGAAGAAAGCAACGTCCCCCAGTATCACTAGTGTATCCCATTGTGTCCACCACACAGATTGAAATCTCCTGGAAGTAACACAGTGGCCGCTTCTCCCTGGTCATGTCCAGCTGCCAGCGCACCCCCACAGCTCCCATGTTATGGGCCTCACGTTCCCCTGAGTTCTCTGCAGGCAACCTCCATCCCGTGTTACTCTCACATCTGGAACAGTTCTCACGCTTGCAGCCTCTCCGCTCTGCCCTTCCTCACTGCCTCCAGATTTCCCTGAAATAATGTTCCAATCCTACTTCCAATTCTCTTATATTTAATAATGAGCCCAGAGATCTCTCTCCTGACCTGTCTCCACTTCTTTTTTTTTTGTAATGATCTGTACGCATGGTATTTGCCTGCCTAGACTATGATTCATGGTGAAACTCCACTGATATGTTTGGGAAGAATGGGGAGATGCTCAGGGAAATCTGTGGTGAGGATACTTACTAGCATAAAGAGAGAGGTATTGGGAGTCAATGACTTTGAACTTCGCTTCTGGGTCATTCAGCCTCCACTGGAACAGAGAAACACATTAAAATGAAGTGCTTATGGAGTTAATCAAGCCTGAACAAAAGGAACAGGCACAAGATGTTTTTTCACCAGATGGGCTCGCAGCTTCCTCTTTCTCCTTACTATGACCGAGTTTATCTAGCAGCAAAAGACTGGGAATGAGCTGAGATCCCCCAGGACACATCCAAAGCAGGAAAGGACAAAGTGCTGCAACAGAAACTGGAGAGGGCAGAACTATCCCAAGCAAGCAGAGGAAAGAGCCCTGACATGTGGCCAGGACAATCCCACAAAGAAGTAGGTAAGAGCTCTGGAAGGGATTAGATACCCATGCAAAGAGGAACTGGGGGCTGGGAAAGGAGGGAAATCATTAACAAATATCATTCCTGAGCACTACGGGGATGCATATACAGCACAGCCATTTGCATAGACTCACTGCTACTTCCACATGGTCTGTTCCTCTGTCATCCTGCTTGTGCAGCACCTCAAAATAGTACCTGCCTGCAGCTGACAACCTGTGAAGAAAAACGTGTCTGTCACCAAAAGCATTAAGGAACATTTCTTAGCTTGTCAGCAGACAATGAGTGGAGAGAAACCCCACCCATGAAACAACCTAATTCTCAGCTTGAGCAGGGTTAGGACTGCCAAGAAAATCCAGATGCTGACAGCGAGATAGGTAGCTTCCCTTGTGCACCTGGAGCACTCCAGACCCTTCTCAGTTAAATTCTGAATAACTCCCTTTCAGTCTTGCCTGCTGGGTTTTGGCCTCTGTGAATCCTGGCCAGTTCCAAGGCAGGAAGCTCGGGATACAGTTCATATAGAGGAGTCTGGATCTGCTGGTGGCTGCTTCCTCCAGGGAAGAAAAAGTCAGTGTTGCATTCCTGCAGTAAATCAGCAAAGCAACTGGCACAGGTACGGATGTGTCACTTCAGCTTTGGCGATATCCCAGACTAATCCCTTTCTCTATATTGCTAAATTCTTCAGAACAAGCCTGGGTTCCTTTTCCTTGTCCTTGTGATTTCCTGGCCATGTGCAAAGATGGCTGGGAGAGAGGGACCCTGCTCACTCACCTCACCATCTTTGACTGCTGGCTGTGAAATTTCCCAAACTCCCCTGGCGCGGTCCACTCCTTCCCTGTCTGTGAAGAGACAGAAAATGCTCTAGTTAAGATGAGTTTCTTCCCTGGTTACTGCGCTGGGAGTGATGAAGCGGGAAAATTGAGCTACTCCTCCTGGTAAGTTGTCTGTGAGATCCACGACGTGTGAACAGATTTAAGTCCCTTAATCATGAACGTGGGGCTCCCAACAGCACCACCAACATGTAACTGGTTTAAGGTATGTCGTACCCATCTGGCATCTGTGGTGTTGTCTGTAGTTGGGCAGGAAAAGAAACTTGGGTAATCCAAGGAAGTATGTGAGACAGGAAGGTCCCCATCCCCACAGAAACATTAAAGCCTTGATGGAAGAAGCCATGCAGCATGCACTGTACCTTGCCTACACTGGCCAGCAGCTGGAGACCAGAGGTCTTTTCATCTGGACTCAGCCAGAACTCAGCATTGTCATCCGCAGCAATGGCAAACTGAAACTCCCCTGTCGAGAGATGGAGGGAATAAGTAGGACTCTGGGGTAAGGGCTTGCATACAAAACGGATTCTGCTCCTCTAAAACACTGTCTTCACCCTTTTTCCTGGTGAGACTATACCTTCCCTTTTGATATTACCACCCCCACCCCTTTGACCTTCTCTGAATTCTCTAGCTCTGCTGTGATTGAAAACAAAACTTTACAGATGCAACTATCCCTCCTGCACTGGCTTCACCTGACATCTACCTTGGAAAGCTTAGAAGTCGATGCAAAGTCTCCCTGCCTCCCCTTTTGCTTCCAGAGCAAATTTTTGTGTGAGAAGCTGCGTTTGGATGGAGGAACGTGCACATGGAGCCATGAAGGGAGACAGAGGTGCTTGAGTCTCTCTGTTCTGGCTGGGGTTACAGAGATGGCAGTTGAGGGCCAGGGGACCAGAAAACGTGGGTGAGTGCTAGCAGGCTGCTCCAGGCAAAAGCATGCAGCTGGGCGATACAGATGTCAGCTGCTGTCAGATGGCATTCATGCACCCAGGGAGCAGCAGGAACATAAATGATGTCATGTACGGTCCTGCGCATGCGAGGGAGAGAGGAAAAGCTGGGGGATTGCTCATGCCCACGTACACGCCATGGGGCTGCGCATTCATGACAGCATTGTTTTTTATCTAGCACTTCCCATCTGTTTTCGTCTGTGCTTTTCATTTCCACCCTACAGGGGAGGCAGATGTGTTTTACCCATGCCAAGGCCACAGCCCGTCACGCACAGCTAGCTGGGCCAGCGAGGGACCTGGCGTTGGCCTTGCTGGGGTGAAGGTACCAGTGTCCATTACCAGGAGGGGAGGGAGGGGCAGGTGAGAAGAGACACGAGTGGTGGCACAGCAACCTCAGAGCCCTCACCGTCAGTGAAAGGATGCAGGTAGCCAAATATCCGGAGACCATAATTGGTCCATTTTGGGGACACAGCCATCTTCTTCAGTGTAGTTCGTGTCTGAAGTAGATGAAGAAAAAAAAAAACAATAAAAATAATTAGATGTGACAGGAACAAGGGGGAACGCAAAAATCCTGGGACAGGTTGGTAGAGGGAAGTATGAGGTTTCCTCTAGGAGGAGATGTCTGGAAAAGGCAGAGGGAAAGAGGGGGCCAGGTGACAGACAAACTGGGGCAAGTGCTACTGAGGAGGGGAGAGCTGCATGGGGGATGCCGGTGGGATGGTGGGGACAGGACGTGGTGTTCCCTAGCCACTTGAAGGGACAGCACCACATACAGGGCTCATTCACCCCTTGTCCGAGACCTGGCAGAGCAGCAGGGGTAAAATGAGCCTCCCCCATGCAGCAGAAGAGCTGCTACCGTGGAACCCTTGTGAAAGCTTCCTACTCCCTCAGCAGGAGGACAGAGGAGGTGATGGAGAGGGATGGGGACAGGATGTGAAGGGAGCAGGGGCGATACAGCTGGGAAGCAGAGATGGGAAGTGTGGGACAGAGGGTGTTGCGGTCTTACTCACATGGGGGAAGAGGGGGAAGTGGAGGTTTTTCCTGAGCTGCTCAGTGGAGCTGCCGCACCAGTCCTCGAACACGTGCAGATTGGCCTGGCCCTGGAACTGGGGGGCAGAAGCGGGACACCATGAATTGCTGTGTCCCTCCCCTGCATCCCTCCCCTGTTCTGCCAACCTTGGTCACGGCCCCGGGACTGGAGCACTTGTGACAGCAAAGGAAGATGCCGCTGCTGTGACAGGCTGGTCTGCAGGAGACATGGCTCCAAACCCCTGTTTCTCATCTGCTGAGAGTTTGGGGTTGGCACAGGTGACAATCTGAATGGCACTAGGGAACTGTGACATCTCAGTTAAGTGACCGGGGTTCACTTCATTTTGCTCCATCAAGGAGGTGTTTAACCAGAGAGCTGTGCTCTGAGGTCATGGTGTGGGACACCTTGTAGGGTGGCAAATAGCACCCCCCATGACCAAGCAAAGAGAGTGTAGGGTCTTATGCCCTCCAAGGTGGTGTTCCGGACTCCCTCACCATTTAGGGCTATTTTCCTAACCTGAGGAAGAGAGAACACCCTAGGGAGCGGTGATGGCAGATGACCTTCTCAAAGCATGTCTGCAAGGTAAAGCTCATGGAGGACAGTGGGGACAGGGAGATGGGGGCTCAGCAGGGTGGAGAGCAGCAGTGCAAGCAGGTCAGTGGGCAGCATGGCCTCTGCATGCCTGCAGAGGCACAGAAATGCCAGGGGAAGCCAGGGTTCCCTCCTGGACAGCATGGGTGTCCAGGTACGGGTGGGTGTCCCCGCTACCCAGCCAGCCCTGCCAGGAGAGGCTGTCAGTGCCCAGTGGAGACCTGGAGCACAGCTTTCCTGGGAAAAACTTGCTGACCGCCGTGGGATTTCAGCAATACGCTCCTCAAGGCACAGCCTTTGTTTTTGTCAGAGCCATTTAGAAGGGAGGACCGAGCTCTTTGCCTGCAACCAGTGGAGCTGGATGCTGAAACCCTCCTCGCAGGACCAGCATCCAACAGCAGAGAATAAATAAGCTGGAGACTGTAGAAGTTACCTTAGATGGGGAAACACTGAAGAAAGGAATAGGTTGCATTGGGACTGGGGAGGTTTTGCCGCGGCTGTCTTGCCTATATAAGGGCTGTGCGAGCAGGGCTGAGGAAACTGCTGGAACAGCACCCAAACGTCTACAGATGGCAGCAAATTCTTAGTTTTCGCTGGGGAGTCTCTAGCAGGGCTGAAGCAGCACCGTGAAGGAGGGCCCAACCCCTCTGTGCGCTCCTGGCAGAGAAACTGCTTCACAGAGTTAGTTAATCTTCCCAGGATAGCGGGTTGGGGTTTCGTTTTGTAATAAACCATGGCTTGAAGGAAGGACGCAGAGCAGACTTGGCCTGGCACCAGCTCATGCAGTAATGCTCCTTGCGAGCTGTGGGCTTTAGTCATGCACGTGAAAACCATCTCTGTGTGCCAGGCAAAACACATTCACAACCACTGCTGTTCTTGAGTGGTCTCTCGTCAGCCCTCTCTCACTAGTGTCTGCACTGCCAGGACTTGACTGATGTCTGCAAGCCCATGTTGTCCCCGGCTACCATCTCCTCTTCTTTCCTCCTCTGCTGACATCCCTCAGCCTGGATTCTGCCCATCAGGCAAGAGGAAAAGCAGTGAGACAAAGTGGATGTAATTCCCCAGAGTGGTGCTGCACAAAATCAGAGAGGAACTATGCAGAGGGCTCAGGGTGATGGATGCAGCCAAGAGAAACCTGGGACTCTGTAAGGTCTTGCAGTACACATAAATCACGGCAAGTGTGACAAACACTGAATTGGAATGTAATTGCCGGGCAGTCCCATGCCCCTTGGCCAAACCCAGGTTCACACTCAAGGGTCTTACACTACTTTTCTCAGTCAAATCAAATAATGACAATTGCTGTTTCTTGTGGAACATGAACTGAGGTGAACAGGCTGGGCTTCCACAGCGAGTCACTGCCAGAAACGGAGTCTTACGGCAGTCTGCTGCTATCCAGTGATGCTGGTTTTTCTTCTTAGAGAGCTGCTCGCACTCTGCAGATAGCAGGCTCAGATCTCTACCAAAATGTAGCACAACACTCCCACACTGTGGAGAGGCTGGTGCTGCAGTCCCCTCCTGGCAAAGACAGACCCAGGGAATGCTCTGGGGGCTCAGGACTGCAACAGAGCTGGGCTGGCTTTGGCATGGGGTAGCCCAAATGCCAAACCAGATCTCTATGAGGGAAGTCCAAAAAGAGTGGCTAGACTTGCTCAAATGTTTGCAGAGGAAACCTGGACCACTCCCATTCTAATGCAATACTTCACTGTAGAGTTTGGCAGTATTAGGGAGAGAATCATAGAACCACAGAATCTGTTGGGTTGAAAGGGACCTGTAAAGGTCATCTAGTCCAACCACCCTGCAGTAAGCAGGGACACCTTCAACTAGATCAGATTGCTCAGAGCCTCATCAAGCCTGCCCAAGAGAGGGCAGCCTAGTAAAAAATCAGGCAGACACCACCATACTAGATGCTCCATCAATGCTCTAAGAGATGGTCCCTGAGATTTCTAGCCTGACACTCCTGTCTCCAAAGTCTTTACAAAGCCACCTGAGAGGAGATTCTAGAAGGAGGTAATGAGATTGCTTCACTTTCCTACATTCACAGCTATTAGAAATAATTAACTGGTAAATAATAAGCATTTCTTGCGTGTGGTTTCAGAGTCTTTTCTAAAGCAACACATTTTCTCCTGCACTACAGCAGCGTAAGTTACTCTCTGCTTCCTCTGAAAGGGAAAAGAAGAACATTATTGACAGATAAGTGCTGGCTGCCCAAAGCGCTACTCTGGGACTGAAAACTGAGCTGGGCTTTAATTTTAGGTCCCCACAAGTCATCAGAGCAGCAGCTGTTTTGAAACCCTATCACCTCTGTCCCTCCAATTCAACTCATGGCTGCCCATTGCAGGCAGCTGAGAAATTCCTCTGTTTGCTATTTGGGCCTCCTCTGGAACATGCAGTAAAAATCCCCTGCTTGGGGCTTTTGCAGATTGTAGCGATAGATAAACGGCACCATCGTTCACAACTCATGCACACAGCTCCTGAGAAATCTTGATGGACTTTCTAAAACATGGCTACTGCATTTGACTTCCCAGCTTGGAGCTACCTGGCCCTGATTTTCAAAGGGCTGGAAATTTAGGACCCAGTAAGCAACAAGCTAAGTTCCCCTTCTCCCCTTAAAAACACCTGCTTTGAGAATTTTGGATAGACTGATTTGGCCAGAACCAGGAATAGAAGCCAAGAGTCTGGGCTTTCAGTGGGAGCTGGTATTACGTGGTCTGAGCCTTCCCATTTAGAGGGCTCCTACTGGCCCTCGGCTTCCTCCCCATTCCAACCCCACCTCCCAGTTGCTTATCTCCAGCCTGCTGAAATAGCAGCATTGCAAGAACTCAGCTCGGATCCAAAACGGGCACAGGTCATGCACTAAGGACACAGTCAGCATGGCGCGAGCACGAGCTGCTCTTCCCAAGGAGGTCTGGGCAGGCTGGTACCCTCCTGAGCGCAACACCACGGACACAAAGTGACAGCGCTGCCGAGGGAAGGGAGAGCCAAACCTTAACAAGAGCAGGGAGGTGAGAGCTGGGACGGGCTCTTGCTTCAGTGCTGATGCAGCAGCCTCCGCGGCTTCAGGCTCCGAGCCCCAGCGCCGACCCTTCCCCCCGTGCGTGTTGAATTAACACCCGCCTGCAGCCCTGGTTTTGGATTAAGTGACTTTGGTATTTCCGCTTCCTTCTAGTGAGGAATTTTAGATTATCAGCCCCTCCTAGGAAAACAGACCGTAAAGGAGGATCAGGCGCACAGAGAGCACAGACCTCTCTCCCGCGCCCAAACGCCATCATGTCAAAACCACCCAGGGGGGTGGCACTAAACACCCAGCGGCGCCTCCCGAGCAAGGAGGCCCAAGGAAGAAAGGCAAAGCAGCAGCAGAGGCCGGGGCAAGCAGCAAAGCCGGGAGGATTGCAGTGGTGGAGACATGACCTGCTGCGCTGGAACTGGAGCAGGATGGAGAAGAGAGGTCTTTCCTAATTTAATCCCCAGTGGCTTTGGCATCACGGAGGCAAATCAGCTGCGTAGCTGCGTGCAGCGCAGCGCCCGGGGATGATAAACAGGGCACAGAGAGGGACTGAGCCAGGGAAGAAAGGCGACATTGTGCTGCCAACTGGAAACTCCTGAGTTCATAAGACTCTTCTGTCTCCGCAGCGCGGCCGCGGCCCCTCCTCCTGCCTGGCCCAGCTCCCCTGACTGAGTGACATTCAGCAGCCAGCAGCTGGGCTTCGCTGCAAGCTCTGCCGTGCTGGGCACTTGTGGGAATCCATCAAGACAAGTGAGCGACAAAGCCCCCCTGTCCCACCGAGCCTTGACACTTGATGGGCACGAGCGGCCAGGAAGGGACGTGAGCAAGGACAGAGCGAGCAGCCATAGCTTTGTCTTGTAGTCCTCTAAGGAAAGGATGCTTCCTCTTGGGGTGGGTTTGGTAGCAAGAGGATGCCCTAGCACAACGCTCTGGTTTCGCGCAGCACCTAACGCAGGCGCTGCCTGCAAGGGTCTGTGCTCCCGGACATCCCTCACACCTCCTTCCAGCAAGGAGGAAGTCCTGAAGCTGCGCAGACATGAAGAGGGGGGACGCGTTTTAAATGCCACGCAGCGTTGCCCAGACCTTTCTCCTCTCAGAGCCAAACTGAGGGGTTTGCAGAGGTAAATGAGAACAATCAGGCTAACCAGGCGCATTTCTGAAAATCCTCCCCCCATACCTACGTCAGTGCCAAACGATGACACTCAAGGTCCCACAGCGCAGGTTTGCCCTGGTGATCGCCGGGAACCTTGCTGAATCAATGAAACAAAACGCCCCACTTCTCTCCAGCCTGAGGAGGCAGTGGGTGATGCTGGGAGCTGGAAGACTTTGCCCTGGTGCCTGGAAGGGACAGTGGTGGTAGGGATCATCTACACAGACACCTTGAAGAACCCAGGAGTGAGGCTGAACCCTGCTTTGCCCCATACGCATGGTATAACTTCATTAGGGATTTCCTACAGGCACACTTTCCCACCACATTATCCAAGGCTGAAGACTGAAACCGCCGACTTCATCTCCTGATGAAGGAGGAAAATTGAAACCTGTCCTTTTTTGGCCATGCTGGCTGCCAGCTCACCCTGCAACCCTGTTAATTATTTATGTTTGTCAGGTATATAACTCTCTATTCAAACAAAGCCCAGCTCTCTGACCTGTGAGAGGCAACCTGCCGCCCCTCACCCCAGGAATGAGGCTGCAATTAAGTTCTTAGAGATGCTGTGGGGAGGGCACAATGGGATCATAGACCCTGGGTAATTAATTTGGGCAGGGTTACAGAAAAACTTAATCCTTAGGCCAGGAGAAATTTCAGCCAGTGGTTAACAGGACAGCAAACAGCTCTATACAGAGTTGTGCCCGTGGATCCCTCTCCATCTCCTGCAGCTAGTACTGGTGAACCGCTGGCCTCTGTTTGCAGTCAGGGTGGCTCTGCTGTCCCTCTGGGTACAGACAGTGCTGCAGCAAAGAAAACTTTGCTTTATAGAGACAAAGAGAAAACTGGTGAAGGAGGCAGGTGCTTCACAGAGAGCAGGGCCGATGGGGCAGAAAAGCAGGGAGTCTGAGTAGGGCAAGGCCATCCAAACCAGCTCCCCAGTCTGGTATCCGTACAGCCTGGGACTCAAAAGTCTTCTCATAGTGCATCTGCCGCACATCACCTAACACAGGGCACAGCCAGGGACTTGGGTACCCACAAACTCCCAACACAGCCCGTCTTGAGGCAACAGCCCTGCTACCTGGCAGAGCTCTCCTCCCCAACAGGTAGCAGTGCAGGACAAGGCAGGAGGCACGCAGCACCCTTCCAGGTGTGGGGCCATCTGGCACCGCACACCTCAACTCCTACCCCTTCCCCTTGGCCAGAACACCTCTCCACTCACTCGCCCCTTGACAGCATCACACCAGGGTGGCAGGTTTGCAGGCTGGTGGGTGCCTTGCCCAGAACCGGGGCACGCAAGGGCATGAAGGTGCCCCACCAGCCAAGCAGAGGGCTTTGCAGATCCGTCCTGTGCTAAAGACGTACCTTCTCCCAAGCCACAGTGCTTACCCCCCAGTTGCATTTCTAACATAGTAAAGGCTCATAGAGTCACAGAATGGTTTGGGTTGGAAGGGACCTTAAAGATCATCTTGTTCCAATCCCCCTGCCATGGGCAGGGACCTTCCACTAGACCGGATTGCTCAAAGCCCCATCCAGCCTGGCCTTGAACACTTCTAGGGATGGCCCTCAACAACTTCCCTGGGCTCATTGCACACCACAGCTGTCAGGTTTCAAAACTAACATGCTTTTGAGAAATCACCAAGGAGGGGATCAGTGACATCAGGCAAAACCTCAGAGAAGCTGAGGGATGCCAGGCAGAACCTGTATCACCTGGTGCCGTGGGAGAGGGGAGCAGTAAATGCTCCGTGTTGTCCCTGTGAGCAGCAGCAGTCCTAGCCCCGACACCCCGCTGGCCCTTCGCCCGCAGCTGCTCACCCAGGAGGCAGCCCTGCCTGCCCGCTGCCTGCAAGGCCCTGTGGCCGGAGGAAGCCCCCAGGCTCCAGCTGGGACTGGCACTTACCAGAGCCGATGCAGCAGAACAGATCAATGGGCTGGTCTGGTTCTGGGCACTGTGAAACAGCCAGCACCAGGAAAGCTTTAGCTCATGCTGCAGGGACCTAAAATGCTCAGTGCGATGGCTGGAGGGAGGCACTTTCCTTCCGCCGGCCATTGATCATCTCCCGCCCTGAGCACAGGGAGAGCAGCCTGCTCCCTCCCCAGTGAAGCCGCAGAGGCCCTTCTAATTTGTGCAGGTCTCTAATCACCTAGAGGAATTTTAGCAAGCTGACTCCATTAGCTAAATGCCCCCTGGCTGGTGGCCCTCTCATTATCAGCAGGCTACATTGCTCCCTTATCTGAAAAGGAATGGTGAGATAAGGGAACAGGGGAGGAAAGAATAAACGAGGCATGAAGGAAACAAAAGGGAATGTTTACCCCAGTCTTCAGGGGTCACCAGAGAAGGTCTCTGTTCATCAGAAGTGTCACTGAAGTGGAGAAATCTCTACGTATGACACACAGGGGTTTGATAGCAAGCAAATGCCAGAGCATTTGCAGAGTGTGACACTTCTGCATGCCACGGTTGTGTATTTGCTTGCTGAATGCTTGGCTCTACGCAGTCCCAGCCCTGAATAAACTTCACCTTTCAGGAAGGTAGCAGGCTTCAGGGAATTATGGGTGGGTGCTTGGTGCCTTGATGGCTGGTGGACACCACAAATTATCAGGAATCTGGACACTCTTGTCTTTCCAGATGATTACTCAGGTCTGTAAGTGCCATTAAGCCAGGAAAGGGTGATAGGGAATGAACTTCTAGTGAAGCAAGTGAATTTCCAGGCAGAGGTCCCTACCTTCTGTTATCACCGCACAGGTCTCTAGCTACAGCAGTCTAATCAAAAACGATGGAGGAAGGCACCCACCTCTGGCATCCACGGGACAGGGTTGTCCACAGCTGCATAATTCGATTTATTCCTCCCACCTCTTTGCAGCTCTTGGTTCTGAAATACAAGTAGAGAAAAAGTCCAAATAACCTGACAAATGACCCAGCACTGGCACTTACACAAGAGGGCTCAAACCTGGTCACAAGAACATGTGAGAAAGAAAGCACGTTCCCAAGCTCCCTTTCCAAAGGACAGGCCAGCTTTCATGGCCATAGTGGGGTGAAAATGCTCCCTGGATTTACTGACAGCAAATCTCCATCGTGAGCTACTGAAGGGAAAGGACACGAGCACTTTATAACTGTCTGCTAGCACAGAGTTAAAACTTAGGTCATTCTCCCTTTTTATTTTTTCCTATCCTTGTTTCAAAAAGGTCCACGCAATAGTTCTTCCAACATTTCCTTCAGGCAACAGTACTGAGATGTGCTTCAATAGAGACCTACAGGCTCCCTCCTTAGTGCTACCTTCCTGTGCCACATACCCAGCCAGCTTCAGCCCACTGCTGCGGCTTAGTATACCTAAAATAACTTAATTGAGTACAGTGAAATCATTGTACATCCACATTGCTGTGAGTCAGCTTGCATTTTGCCCTGTGGCATGCTCTCTTTCCTGCGTGAAGAGAGAACTGTCTCTTGGGGCCAGCATCAGAAAGGACGGTCTGCCCTTTGAAATGTTCAGAAGACATTCCAAGCCTCCTCACCTGGTGTCCCAGCTTCTGTGGATAGTAAAAGTGAAGGCTTGGGTCCCCACCTGGGACATTGGTGTCTGCCAGAGCCTTAGCCAGCTCCCTCCAGCTTTCGTATCCTGTGCAGAGGAAACAGAAAGAGATGTCAGAGTACAGGCTAAAAAAAGAAGCTGCAGCAGTTACCAGAACAAACTGGTCCTTTACAGGGCTGAGAGACCTCTAACACTCTGGAACAGTCCAGCAGAGACCAGGAGCTGTTTACGTTACTCAAAGTTGGCACACTGACACAGAGAAAGAAATTGGCTTTGTCTTCCTTAAAAGCTCTTCCCTCCTCCTTATTAATTTGTTATATTAAAGATTCATCATAGTTCTAAAATACATGTCAGAGATTCCATTAATCACCACAGTACTGGGAACCTCTTTGGGGATCCCCCAGATAATCTCATTGGTCAAACTAAAGAACATCAATTTTTTTTAATTAGCAATTCCAAACAAAAATAAGTAAGACAATAACCAGATTACTAACTAGTTTAACCATCAAAAGAACATTATCCTGAATATGCACCTATTTGCACAATAAAAGCTTTCAATCTTCTTTTCTTGAAGGAAATTACAGCAAAGAATGCATCTGATGGGACATTCAGCTGTAATGCCTAAAATATTAGTAGTGGTGCGGTTGAGGATGTTGCTATTTAAGTAAAGTCAGCTTCCAGGCTCAAAGCGACTTCATTTGACACCCCCATCCCTCCCAGCCTGCTCGATCCACGAGCCAGGATCAATTTTGGTTTCCTTCTATGGCTCCGTTGGCCTCCCGGGCTTAGAAGGGACAAAGATGAGCAGACGCAGCATAACCTTGTGGCTATCCATAACTGCCGTCCGCATCACTAACAAGACAGCGCTGGTGAGCAGAGCTCACGCCTCCCAGCAGTGTTACGGTGGCTCACACTATGCGGTTTTCAGATCTGCTAAACATTTTGGGATTGAGTCAGCAACTAACCAAGCTGCCAGCGGCTCAGCGCTGTGCCCACGCTGCATGATAGCTTAATTGTGAAGAGAGCGATTGCCAAAACCCCCGCAAGCACTTGCTTCTCCCAGGCTGGTGGCAGACCAGCTTAATATCCACGGGAGCAGAGCCAGACTCTCTGCCCATTTTCTTTAACAACGGAAATCATCCCCAAAAATCACAACGGAAGTCATCCCCAAAGCTCTAGGAGGTCCTGAGGAGTTGGCTGCCTTGGTATAAAAAGGGAACCATCCTGCCAGCTTCAAGTCCGAGCACTGAGACGAATGGTCTGAGCCCTCTGCACTGCTCCTCCAGCCAGAACGGGCAGCGACATGCTCTGCGGGGGCGGCACAGCCCACTGCTTGGGAAACCTCTACTGTTTTGGGGCCAGCATACCCATCTTCACCCTACCCGCCCATCTTCACCCCTTCACCCTGCCCACCCAGCCCAGCAGCAAAGGAGACTCACTGTGGCATAAGTAGGAGCGTGCTCCATCAGTTTGCTTTGGTCGGGGTATTTATAAGCCAAGTGACTCAGATCAGCTCCAAAACATCTCTGAGCTACGTAGAGGCCAAGGTGAATCCAAAACAACCCCAGGAACTAGAATTCACCAACGACCCTTGGACAAATCCCTGCCCCTGTCCGTGCTAAGCTCTTGTCCTCTACTGCACCTACAAACAGGGTTGCAAAACTCTGTGTCTACTTGGTTCTGAATATGGGTGCTGCGGGGTCTGGCAGAGGTGAGTAGAAGGCAAAGATGTTGAAGCTGCCTCCTATGACGTGGTGAAAAAAAAAAGGACAATTAATGAAAAGAAAGTGCAAGAGATGTGGAAAATGTGCAA
Source organism: Rissa tridactyla (assembly GCF_028500815.1). Classification (NCBI taxonomy): domain Eukaryota; kingdom Metazoa; phylum Chordata; class Aves; order Charadriiformes; family Laridae; genus Rissa; species Rissa tridactyla. Next base: position 152,546,613 of record NC_071466.1, read on the forward strand.
GTAAGTAGTTGGAGATGCAACTGAGAGATAAGACTCAGAGGCAACTAGAGTGTTCTGTTTTCTTGACATGAGTGTTGGCTTCAATGTGTGGGTTTCATTCAGGCCCTGTTAGATGCTGAACAGCCACAAACTTCTGGTCTAGGTCTTCCCACCCCTGGATTCTGATCTGAAGCTACAGGTTTAAGTCTATGACTAAAAATATCGACATTTACCTTCTGCAGAAGATTTTTCAGACACTCTGGGTGAGTAATCTACTGATTAATGCAGCTAAGCACATCTCGCGCTTCAGGGACTGTGTCTTCACATAAAATAATGTATTATTGGTGAGCTTCCGCCTCATTCAGAGCAACAAGGCAGGAGCCACGGTTCCTGAGTGTCCTGCAGCAGGACGCACGGCCCCACTCGCAATGAGACTTTGTTATTTGCATGAAATTCATCACTCACTGCTTCAAGGGCTCATTGTACTAGTGGGAGAGGGGAGCACACTTTTTCAGAGGAGAGACCCAGAAGAGTGTGACTGGCTAAATTAGAAAGAAACCTAGTAAAACAGGAATAAAATAAAAAAACAGCAGCAAAAGTCAATTCAGTGATTCACTGAGAGGGGACACCAAGAGAAGTAGTTTTTTTTCTTTTGGGAAGCGGGGAGAGATTATTTGGTTTCATTGTTAAACTCAGGATTTCACTTCTCTGCAGAACAAGCTCAGGATGAAGCGCTGGGAGCCAGCCTCTCCTGGGAAGAGGATGCTGGCCACCACAGCCGGCTGCTCCACAGTGGCGACTCCAGGGCTTGTCTGCGCTTCAGTTCCTGCGCACGGCTGGCATGGAGCCCGCCTCGCAGCAAATACAGAAGCCCGGCTGCACACCAGTGCCAACAGCTGACATTTCTCTGACCCTTGGAAAAGAGAAGAAAGCGTGGCAATTCTCTGCGTTGTACAAATATTTACCTAACACATCAGCCAAACACGGAAGAGACAAAACAGCTAGGAGTTAATCTGGAGGTAGTGATTTCCTTGCTGGGTAATTTGTACTCTGGCAGGCTAATTCCCCAATGTGGTAGGAAATTATTTCCAGAAATAATGGGATAAACACTCACTCCCCTCAGAGAAAGTTCTTGGTGCTCCAGTTCCTCTCCAAAAGACTGTCTTTTCCCTGGGGATCTTCATGGGGCACCCTTGGAAAAGAACCTGGCTTTGCACATGCGTTCCTCACTAGGAGGAGGGAAGGAGCTATAGAAAAGAGACAGAGCTCCTCCAGCTTCCTGTAGCCAGAAGACCTGCCGAGGCCAGCTGCTGATTGAGGACATATTGAAGGTTTTGTCCCCAGCACATGCCACGGGATTCAAGACATCGCCTTGCAGGTATCCCCTCCTGCGCGACAGCCAGAGAGCAGAGCCCTGCAGCTACATCCACTGCTCTGTCTGAAGAGCACCAGAGCAAGGTCGTTCACCACAGGTTCTACCTGTCCTTGAGGTCTCCATCAGCTCTGCATAGCAGCCCAGATGCTGGAGCACTTTCTTGATGGCTATTTAAGTCAAAAAGAATACACCTGGAAAAAAGGAGTAGGCAGGAACTAAAATACCTCAGCAAACACTTCAGTATTACTAAGAGGGAACGCCAGAACTATTAGCTTTGATGGTTTTGCTCCAGCCCCTCTACAAACCTGGTTCTGGTTGGGATCAGAAAAGGCAAAAAACTGTAAAGGCAGAAATCAAAGGCTTGGGAAGAGCCTGTCCCACAGCCAGATGAATAGCTGAAGATGTTGGGCCAGGCTTTGTTGCCATTAGCCTGTCAGACAGACGTACCAGCCAATGCCTGGCCTTTCTCTCCTCTGGGTATTTACCTCCCATCACTTCCCGAAGCACAACAGTTGTTTTCCAAGGCTATTTTTTCATCCCGAACACCTCCAAGGGAGGCAACCCTGGTGCAGGCACAGCTTGCCAGAAGCGGCAGCCAGCCTTGCTGTCATATACTCCCCCTCCTTGGCATGAGGACCAGCCTTTCCACGGCTGCAACAGACAGTTCAGGGCTGTGACTCACCCAAAATCCAGCCCAGAAAAAGAAAGGCACATGGGCTTTCTGATGGGCTAGCTTGTCACACAAGCACCACAGCAGACCCCAGTAGCCAGGGTGGAGCAGCACCCATGCTTCCAGCGGCCCATGGTTATACCACACATGGTGTGACCTCAAACCTGCCTTTTTGCCAGCCCTGACTGCAAAGATGCAGCTGGTGCCAGAGCATCATGGATGGGGAGATTTGTTTGATTTTGTGCCAAGAGGGACCTGATGAGCAAGGAGATGTTCTCAAAGGCACTGTGGAGGAGCAGAAGAGCAGACAGATTCATGGCAATGACTCTTTTCTCCAAGCAGAGAGCAGGAAGGTGAGGGTGGTGGTTCTTTAGGGAAAAGAGGTCCTTTTTCTCCCTGTTCCCATCAGGCAGGCTGGCAGCTGCCTGCTGAGGACTCAAATGCCTGCTGGGGCTGAGCTTCAGCTGCCCCTTTTGGATTTCAGACAGGAAGCCCTCAAGACTTGAGCTCACTTCTGGAATTAGAGGCAGGAGGACACAAAGAAAAGGAAAAGAGGCTGAAGAGAAGGCTAAGACAGACGTTGTGTCACAGAGCACAAACTCCTGCAAGAGGCAGCCAGTCTGGGGGCAGTTTCCCGCAGAGCAAGAAGACCCACTGTTAAGGGGCAGAAAAGCTGTAACAAGAGGAAATAAGACGAAGATGTTTCTTGCTTTGGGTCCGCTCAGAGCCCAGGGGCATGTCGGCCTCTTCTCAGCTATGTCTTTTACTGCCCTCAAGTTAAAAGTCAGAAAAGGAAGCTGCAGGAGCAGCAAGTGGTGATGGGGAGATCTCACCCAGCAGTTATGACTCTGCCAGAGCAATGCACTTGAAGCCTGACTCAAGAGAAAAAAAAAAACCCTAAAAATAAAAACCTATAAAAGCAGAAAGCCGCAGCCAGAGATAACAGATAGCGGTACCCGGGGAGCTATCAGGCCTCGGGGCAGGAGTGTGACCAGAGCTGCTCTGTGGGTTTGGAGATTAGATCTATCAAGCCACTGTCGTGCCCCTGGCCCCAGCCGGCACCCGACATTTCAATTAGTCTGTGAAGGTACCTGGCACTTGTGCAAGGGGGAAATCCCAGACCCACTCAGGTGATCAGCTTCCCCTCTGAAGGATGAGACTTGATTTCCCTGCTGTTGTTACTGCTGCTTACATAGCTGCAAATGCTATTAATGCCCATATGCTATCCAGCCCTTTTGTAACCCTGCTAAATGATTCCACTCGGCAGCCTCAGGAAACAGCAGGTCCACAGGCTAGTTTCCACAAAAAGTGTTTTCCTCCTGATCCAGCCCTGTCCTCCTCTTTTGTTGTAGGGACGGGGCAAGGAAAAACTGGCAGGCGTGAAGCAGAGATTTGTTCTTCATTACCCGCAGTGCCCACAGACGCCTCAACATGGCATGGTGTTTCAACTCTCTCTTGGACAGTCTTATTTCTCCTGTCATCCTGGTTGATTTTTTTTTTCAACTTGCTCTCATCCCAAGGGACTTCAATGTGATTTGAGGCCTCTCCCAGTATTATTTTTCCTGGCTGAACAGGTATGCAGGTGCACTATCCAATACCCCCAAATATTACCATTAGTTGCCTTGAAAACATACTAGTCCAAAAGATATTGAGGAAGGTTGCTTGAAACTGAACATGACATAGAAGTTCAAGTCAGGGAGCCATGCAGTCTCTCACAGGCATATGCATCAAGCCTCCTGCCCTGAACATGCACCTCACACCTCTATCTCCTGCCCCAGTAAATCCCATTTAGATTATACCCCACTCACACGGGCAGCGCACTGGGAGTGCCTTCACCTCGCCACATGATGCTGGGTGTGCCGGGCAAGGGAGGCTGTGGTCCAGCAACCAAATATTTCTGTCCAGTGAGATCCTGGGGACAAGCTGCACCCCAGGCATCATAGTTTCCCGTTTGCAGCCTGGTAGCAGCCATCTTCTTATCACCTGTCCAAGGCAGCGCTGCATCGTGCTCCGAGGAAGAGGGGAATTAGAGAGTTTGACATGTCTTTCACACATCCTGACCAGAACAAACCCCCACTGCTAGCGCCGTGCTGTAGGGGGAAGCAACACCCACCTCCTGATCTACCCACACATGTATGCAGCCTCACAACACCAAGTGTACAAAGCATAAAGACGAGGTGGAAACTGACCTCCTGAAAACAGAGACGTGGGGGAAGGATAACGTGACAAGGAAAAGTCAATGGTTTCTGGCCATAGGGGTGAGTGAAGGTTAGGTCAAGTCATAAATCACAGACAAGGGGCCAGAGAAACTACCAAAAAAAAAAAAAAAAAAAAAATCATTCAAGGGTAGAGCCAGGCCAAGAGAGTCTCTCTGGTTACTTAAGTCAATAAAAGGCATAGGCAGTAAAAAGTGAACTCCTTGCCCTCAGATCAAGATCAGAACACTCCTGGAGTTAAAAGGATTCAAGAAGTTATGAAACTTGGTGTTACAGAGGGAGCCCTGCAAACCTTTCCATTTCTGGTTAGTGCAGAACCCTGCAAATACAATTGCTGACGTTCTCCAGGGATAAATCACAAGTTAGAGACCGTGTGTGCAGACATAAATGACTCCATTCCTCCTCCAGTTACAACTCTGATCCACTGCTTTGTCAAACTGCATGGCCCTGCTGTCTGTGAGTTCGCAAACTCCGATGATAATCTGCAGAACACTAAAAGTACATGCAGCATGACAGAGGAAAAGGCAAAGCGCTGCACTCGGGAACAAGACGAAAATGAGCAGATATAACCACCCAGGGCACTCATGCAGTCTGACTTCCAGACTCACCCACCAAATAAATACCTTGCTGCTGTTGCCCTCTAGGTATAGGAAATGTATTTCATACAGGAAGGGAGGAACTGATAAGCAACGTCTGGGGCACCAACCTGCTTTGTGGAAGATAAAATTCAAATCTTGCTGCTGCCAATAAAATTTTCCATTGCCCTAGTTGAATCGAAAAATCCAACTATGCCACAAGATTAACCGGCAAATATTGCCTGCCTCCTGAAAGCTCAGCAAGGATATGTGCACAAGGAGATTCATTGCTGGATTTGAGTGAGGAAGCCCATGATGTTGCTGCCAGTTGCACTATCCTTCAAAATTATGGGGCTGAGCTCATAAGTCAGCTTCAGAAATGCCTCTGTTTCAGCCTAGTGTGTGCTAGAGTGAAAAAAAATGCAAACTGTTACTTATCTGCACTTGCCAAGCTGAAGGCAGAGGAGGTTCAAGAGCTGATGCCAGCGTGGAAGGGCGGCTGAGCTGAGGTGCTTGGCCACAGAGACCCAGCTTCGGCTGCGCAGCTGTAATCCCCTGCCTGGGGCGATGACAGCCGAGAGGAGCCCTGAGCAATGGAGATGTGTCCTCTCCTGCCCATCCTCACCTCTCTGACCACGCAACTTAATCCTTCCTCACCTTCCTCTATTCTGCCTCTGCAAAGCTGGGCTAAGGAGCCCTGAAGGGTTAAACTGGGGAAAGGGCACTTGGTTTTTCAGGGGATGGAGGCAACATTGACTCAAATGAAGCCTGAGAAGAAGAGCACCTACTGCTGCTTTTAGATATCTAAGATAAAGACCATGATTTTGGCACTGCTAACTTCCACAGCAAAGCAGGGAGAAATGCTTTCCATCCTGTTTCTCTTTCGCAGTAATCCACAGGTCATCTTAACCACAGAAAACACACGTAGAAGCTTTTAAATAATAAAATATGTTTTCAATATTAAAGCTGTAAGAGCTGTGCAGTTAACGTCATTAACCGCTGGCAAGTTCAACTCTTTAATTTACAGAACGCGTGGCAGTTGTCCCGCAATTACGGTGTGCTTGTCCCCGAGACGCTGCGCTGCACGCAGGCTGACTCTGTATCTGCCTCCTCGTCGGATACGGCCATCAAAAGCAAATGGTCTCTCACTTTTCACATTCTTCACGCACAGCAACGGATTTCTCAAAACAGCCACAGCCGGTGTTAAAAAGACCTGCTTCCAGTCACATTAAGATTAAGGGTATTTGAGTAGCTCACATCACGGATCGCACTTACCAAGCCAGGCTTTTGCCAGTCATTGCCTTGAAAACATGGGATTTGCATCAAACCATTTACTGATGGGAGATCAAGATGTTTGGCTTGCTTGAACTACAATACTTGCAGCGCTTGGGAAAACTGGCAGGTTGATAGGACACCACTGAATCTGGTGTTTCGATACAAGTCTAAGTTTTGATTCTTATTCCTGCTTTTAAGCTCAAAATAATTTGCTACTTCGTGGACTCCAGTTTCATGCTTTTCTTCCCTCCTCCCCTCATTTTTTGGTAAATGGTAACATCTGACATTATTTTTGGAGCAAAAATACCTTTAATCCTGGAACATCTACATGGGTTTCTACCAATTCACTCCCAGCAACCACATCCTCAACTGCTGACTCACATTATGCAGCCTGCTTTTTTTTATTATTTAAATAAAACTAATAACAACAACTTCAAAAATTCCTATCTGGCCCTTAAGGTGACTAGCATGAAAAGCAGATGTTCCGCCTTGTTATGATCACTGAAAGTGGTATTCCTGGCACTCTCCCTTTTGCCTGGAGGCACTGGTAAAGCCATGCCCTTGGAGACATGAGAGGCAATAAAGGCCTGTTCTACTGTGGTAACAAGTTAATTAAAGGTAACGTTTGCCTCCACACATCACGAGCTCAGTGCAGCAAATCATATGCACTGCACTCGGAGACAGACCTGGGAGGCTTCCTGCTCACTTTTTATTCATATGTACAGCATCACCATTAACAATGGTAAGGACTTCTTGCAAAAAGAAGCACATTTCTAAATGCTTCCAACCATGAACCAATCTGTTGCTTTGATGTCCATGGTATCTGAATAAACACAATGAATAAGAAGCAACATATGTATGTGGCTTCCCTCCCCTGAGCACTGGGAGGTACCTGCAAAAATAAAGAATGAAAGAAAATGGCAATTCTATATTCAGCAGTCTTTACCATCTGTTTTTCTTTTTGCAACAAGGCTGTACCCAAGAAAGTTCAAGAAGGTCATCCACACAGCTTTCAGAAAACTTTGGTAAGTGCATTTTTCTCAACTGGTCCAAACACCGCAGCACATAGCCTGCTCAAAGAGTTTGCCAAGAGATTTATTTTTTATTTTATACAGGAGCTGTCTAGGATGTGAAGCTGGACATCAACTGTGCAATAGACCCTCAAGTCAGCATCTGTTACTGCTTTATTGAACATAGCTAACGCACTATGTCTTATATCTTGGATGGGGATTTTCCTGAAGACTCAACAGCTTGCCACCTCCATGTAGCAAAATATCTGCTTGCAGCTTGATTTTCAGTCAAGTTCTGTGGAACTTTGTGCTGTAGAAAGCGTCATCCACTGCTTCTATGAAAAAAAACCCCACACCTTATTTATTTCTCTACCTGCCATTTCTATTTGCCATTTTGCTCCAAGCTGCTGTAGCCATTTTCTTCCCCTGAATTCACCTCAGAAGCAGTAACCTGCTCCTGCTGAAATGTATTGTTTCCATGGTCTCCGAGAGCATTGCGACAAAATTACTACCCTCCGCTATCTGTTTCAGTGGTGACTGGAGGCAGTCTAGGGATGAGACTACATGAAGAGAGGAATTAAGATAAAGAACAGGCTGGACAAACACCTGCCAGAAATGGTGCAGGTAGGGTTGACCTGACCTCGAGGCAAGGAAGCAAGCTAAACCGACACTCTTGAATGCCACTCCAGAAATATCTTATGATTTGTTTAAATGATTTTCATTTGCCTATGTGCTTGAGGTTAGCAGAACAACTGGTCTTCCCAGGGCTCTGCATGGGACATCCTGCTCTGACACAGAACAAAGCCCTGAAGACAGAGATACCCCTAAATGCAGAACAACAGAACAGTTATTAGACAGCAACACTGAGGAGGAATCAAAAGCAGGCGTACTGATGAATATCAAAACTAGAGACGTATAACAAGTCTTCTAAATAGCAAAGAGGAACTAACAGTGCAGTGGTTGAGGTACTGCTTTGCCATTGCTTTCTAGGTACGTCAGATTAGAAACAATTCTATGATTGAATTTTGAGTCAGATGAAGTCCTTCTATTAATGTTAATGGGTTTTGGATGAGGCTCTAAAACTACTCCAAGAATTTCAGGAACTTGGATGCAATCCCTGTGTACAAGTTTACTTCCACGATTCTGGTTCAAAATTAAAAAACGCTTCTGGTTCAGGTTTACATATAATCAAATGTTCATTAAAATGGCAGCAAAAAGCAAGATGGAATTTCAGGATATTTTTCAAGAATGTCTGAAATTTCTCATCAGATGCTGACAAGACCAAATCTAAGCCCAAAGCTTTATTTGGCCTCTAACCCTAAATTCCAGCCTACATCTCTCTTTGCAGAGGAACTGTGCATGCGCCTCTCAACCCAACACCACCACCTCTGTTTAGCAAAGGTGTGTTTTCTACCACTGATTTCCTCTGAATCATCATCAAATACTGCTACTAGTCAGGGCAGATAAACATGCAAGACGGACTAACAGTTTGATATGCTAGAAAAAATCCTATATACCTATATCTTAAAAACCTCAAGCCTCAGTATCTTAGAGGTTTCAAGCCTCAGAGCACTAAGGGGGACAAGAGCACGCTCAAGCTCCTCCACGACACAGGCTCAAAATTGGCATGGACAAAACAAGCCGCCAGTCCTCCCTTCGGGCATGCTGCCTCCAAGCAAACGTAGACTGTGCAATGGGAAGGGCTGCAAGGCCCAGACACTTCTGGGCTGGCTTTATTTACACAACATGGGTTGCTATGGGGAAGAATCAGGGTTGTGTAAACTCTCTTTATAGAGCCATTACCCAATGACATAATTCCAAAATACCAACTTCTGAAATATTGTTTCTCCGCTTTCTTGACTAAATGCTCATGTCAATGTCCCGCTTTGGGTCTCAAACCAGCCTGCGCAAAAAAGTGACTGAGGAAGTGGGAACCAAGGAGGAATTCACAGAAATCACTCTTTGTCCCAGAGAGAACAAACCTGGAACCATTCAGAAGCTGAGACGCAGCTGAACTTTTCGGAGCCGAGACTGCAGGGGCCGTCCAAACGCTGCTGTGGGGCCCCCGCTCTCCGCAAGCAATCCCTGCCACCAGCAGGCATTCCTGAGGGCTTCCAGGAGGTGATCCTCCACCCAGAAGGAGACGGCCGGGTTAGTCGCCTTGGAGCTGGGCCAGCATGCCTTACAGAGCTATCCTGTTTCAGTGGAATATTTAACTGTGCTACAGCTTTTACCAGAGAATTAAAATCACCCTGCCAACCGCTTAAGGTGGCTTGCGAGGACTAATCACAAAATTACTGTTTTCTTTACAACGTGTTGGAAATTTCCATAAGTCAAAGAAGAGGGGTTCCTATTGCCCAGCGCTTGTCCAGCAAGCACCTAATGAACTTAAGGACAAATGAAACCATAACGACTGTCCAATCCACCTCTTGTGTAATTCAGTACAGGAAACTCACACACTAATTCCTGCACTGGCTCCAGAATAAATACCCAATGAAAATGCCATGACATTGGTTATTTACATGCTGACCTGAGATTTCATCCAAAGTCTGTTCTCAGCCTCTTTGCTAAGTTTTACTGACCTTTTCCACAGGCTCCTGGTGTGATTCCTACTGAGCTCCACTGACTCTGTTCTATTTCATTCCCTTTCCATGATGGTATGAGTGTACCGCCTTATACAACTTAACCACATATGTCAAAATACCCATTTCTAGCATGTTCTGCCAAAATTGAAGGCGAGTGAAAGCAGCTGGCCCCTCTACCGTGTTTTGCCAAAGGACTAGTTGTTCATCATCTGTCCTTTGTGTGCCTCTGACCCCAGTAACTCACAAAGCTCCAGTTTTTACATAGCCAGGAGAGCATCAGACCTCAGCTCTGGTGCCCTGAAACACTACAGTACAGTTTATATGCTACTCACCGTTTTATGGGAGGAGTTCCTAACGTGGTGTCTCCTGGGATGGAGATGAGGATTGTGTGTGCCTGTGACTTCCCAGGCTCCACAAATAGCCCAAGGCAGTCCATTCTTGAATACTCTTTTAATCTATTTTTTCTGCATGCTAATACAAGACCACAGAATTGGCTGAGGCTGGAAGTCACCTCTGGAAATCTTCTATTCCAAACCCCTGCTCAGAGCAGGGTCATTGCCACCTACAGCAGGTTGTGCAGGGCCACATCCAGTCAGGTGTTGAATACCTCCAAGGACAGAGACTCCACAACTACTTTGGGCAACCTGTTCCGAAGTCTGACCACATTTACAGTAAAAAAAATAATGATTTTCTCATGTTTAAACAGAATTTCTTCCGGCTTTCTTTGTGCCCATTGCCTCCTGCCCTTTCCCTAGATGCCACTGAGAAGAGTCCGTCTCCTTATTCCTTACTTCTTCCCATCAGGCTCTCCAGGCTGAATAGCCCCAGCTCCCTCAGCCTCTCCTTGCATGTCAGATGCTCCAGTCCTGTAATCATCTGCATGGCCCTTGGCACTCCAGCATGTCCATCTCTCTCATCTGGGGAGCCCAGAACTGGACACAGTGATACAGATGTCTCACATGGGCCGAGCAGAGAGAAGCATCATCTCTCTCAATCTGACCTAATGCAGCCCAGGAGGCTGTTGGTCTTTGTTACAAGGGCACATTGCTGGCTCATGTTCAAACTTGTTGTCCAACAGGATCCCAAGGTCCTTTCCTTCAAAGCTGCCTGTATGGGGACATGGGGTTTTTCTTCTGCTCCCCAAGACTGTCTGTCTCCAATGGGATTCTTTGAAACGGGTCCCTGAACATGGCAAAGTCTGCTCTCCTGAAGTCCAGGGCTGTTATTTGCCTTGCTCTAAGTTAACTCCAGTCTGTTCACCACATGAGGCAAAAACTATTTGTGAAAGTAGTTTTAAACCAGCCAGTCATCTAAATACATCGATAACTCTGAAGCCCAAAAGTTTACAACTTCACTGCTTTTGAAAAATCTGCCTGTAAGCACCTTGGAAGCAGAAGTCCCAAGGGAAAGTGCTGGGATTTGAGCCAAGCCACACATGTGCCTTTTTAGAGCCCAACCTAAAATGGCAATACAATTAACTACTTCAGAGTTTGCAAAATCTCTGTGAGCCTTCCTCTGTCTTTCTGTGGTCTCCGCCTCCCCATTAGAAATCCACCTTCCCCACAGCGAGTTTCAAGTCTGTTATCAAAAATATTTGTGATCCTGAAAAATGAGAATAGAGGGACAAGAGAGAAGAGATTGAATGCTAGAAGGAATAATGAGAGGTCTTGTAAGCTAAGTTTATTATTCATGTCCTTACTATACTAATGAGATACCGATTTTTTCATTCAAATAAAGCAACCACAGAATAATATTCAGGCTACCACATCAGCATTTCACAGGATTCAGAAAACTTGGAGCAGAATGTAAATCCTGTTTGCTGGAGGATGTTAGGGCTTTGTCTATTATATTTTATAATACACGTAACTGCCACTGTTAGACACGCTGTTCTGCTTGGAGAACTGATGCCAAAATGATGCAATGGGATTGTCAGCAGCCTATTGTCTGGGAGCTTATCCATCCAAAAAAGTCCTGCTGTGATGCAATATGCTAACAGGTAAACTGGTGAAAAAACAAAATGCCAGGTTCATTTCATTGCTGCTCTGCCCTGGGTCTCGCCGGCAGTTCGGACAGGAGGAAGACCTGGCGTAGTGCATGAAATGGAGACAGCACCAGTTCAGAATGGCCCAAAAAGGCTCTCTTACCCTTCCCCTCTTTTAGCAGACACCAGGAGTGACCCTCGCGCTCTTGATTTCTACCTGCTTTTAAGGATCTGGGCTGCTTGACTGAATTTTATCATGCTTTTTTTTTTTGCAATGCTGACTGAGATACTGGGTGTTCCTTCAGCACTGGTTTTGACATCTCATCACTGCAAAGACACGGCTTTCACCCCATCTGAAAAGCAGCTATGTTGACGTGTCAAAACGCAGTCATCCTAATGGCAGCACCGATGGAGTAGCAGGACAAACATCGTGAAGAGTAAATATGGAATGAGTACAAGCCATTACTGCACCAGTGTCAATAGGGACATATTAGCCCACGTACGCGACTGCATTCACACAGTCGGTGAAATTCGGGCATGTCCTAGATGCTGGCATGCTCTCCTTGACTGTTTTTCAGTCACTATTTGATGGTGAGAATAATGCAAAGCTGTTTGCTTCCCAGGAATACTGGTGGGATCAATTATCTCACTTTCTAAAACACCAAAAATTACAAGGATGTTGAGTCTGATTCAGGATCTGCGCGCTTAGGCTCACATGGACTTGTTACAGAAATGCTGCTGGTCCTATCGGAAAAATCAGGCCCCTGGGCACTCTGACCCTCATTAGAAATATGTAAAAATGCTTTCTAGTGAAAGAAAAAATTATTCTCATCTAGGAATCTCTCCATCTCTACAGCTCTGAAGCTGGCAAAGTAAGTCTCACTGGATTTAACTTCAAATGCTTGTAACTTTGCATAATTGGGAAATGTCAAGAGTAACATTTTTTTATGCATCCTTGCATATGATCAAAAGCATGGTTGTCACAAAACCAGATGAGACGCACAGCATGTCCCAGACCCTCGGTGAAATCTGGTCGCTAAAGCAGCCAGCTGCTGTAAGCGACCCTTGTGGAGGGATGCTTTTTATGAACATCTCTAACTACTTTGGGCAGTCTCAAACGAAAGAAGAGTTTAATTAGCAACTTTATCCCTGCTACAGACTGTTAAAGAAAGTTACAAAAAACATGTAGAGCATGCATAATTTTCCACCAAACTCTAAAGAAATTTTTAGGATGCTTCTAACTTTGAGCCACATAGCTAACCCTAGAAACTCCTACAGGTCTTCTTCATAAAACCTGAGTTCACTCATGCTAGCAATGTGGTAGGGTCTCTGTATAGGTAAGCTCTCACCCAGCAACAGCTCAAATGACAGGAAAGATGTTCCAGGCATAACACTATCTTAAAATTATTAGCAAAAAGGAAACATCACAGAAGTTAAGAAAAAAAAAAAAAATCACGTTTTTTCTACCAACTCTGCAATAACAAGATGACTGTCTCCAGTTTCTCAGTTGGCCTCCCCCTGCTTTTTATTTAGTTTCCTTCCCCCTGTCATTCCCTTGCCCTCTCAGACTCTTCCAACCTCTGAGTATTTTTGGGGAGCGCCCAGACCTTCCCATCTCCCAGTGACCCTCCTGAAGCTCCTCCTTCAAGTTCTCTCGTGTTTCCTGATGAGCTCTGTCTCCTCTTTCATCAGCTGCCTGCAAGTCCTGCCCCGGTCTTACAGCACTGGAAAGAAATGCAATGCGATAGCATTAATAAATGATAGCTAGTCAGTCCCTCCTCTCCCCTTCGTCTCCTCTTCCCCGGCTGTAAGCAATCTGTCTGCTGCTAGGGAATAAGCAAGCACCTGCCCGGGCCAGGCTGTGGTGATGCCACGTCAAGCCCCAGGGCTGACTCCAGGCCAGGTCGCCATCTGAGCAGGTTGGTGAGCGAGCCAAGACGTTGCTCTCCTCACCTGCCCCAGCCTCCTGCCGCACCTTGGGTGGAGAAGACCTGATGGGGCCTGCATGAGGGACAACAAGGGCTTCCCATCCAGCCCAGCATCCCCTGGGGGACAACTCCACCGAGAGGGCTTCCCCAGCAGCTTCCCATGCCATCAGAGCTCAAGGCACCACCACATTTCATCTGGAGACTGTGGACAGCTCTTGCTTCCGTCACAGCCCCCAAGAAATCAGCCGCCACTCCCTGGTCCTTCCCTGCTCCCGGGTCCTTCCCTGCTCTGTGCCCAGGGCTCTTCTCATGAAAACCCATGAGATTTCGTGACTCATCCCTCACCCCAGGGTAAAGCTAAGAAAACAAGCAATGACGAGATAGAGAAAAGAATAATTGTCATATGAGAAAAATTTGTAAGCTCTTCTTCCCACCCAGGACTTCCTCATCTCAGACATGACAAAAGCACCAATTAAACCATTCCAGCAGACTCGCAGAGCCCCAGCAAGGGCTGAGTGCGACAGACACCAAACAGACCTGCTGACTCCTGACATGCTACAAGGGACAGGGCCTAAGCAACCCTTAGTCCTAATGTCCTTACGGTGTAGGGTCACATTTCTTACAGCAAAGAAAGTCCTTTCCCCTCGCCGGTCTGCCAAGATGCGGCACTGAACTCAAATGGACTGGTGGGAGCAGGATTTGGGGAGACCCTGGTACTTGTGAACCTGAGACGGAAGACTAAATCCCTGGTGAAATCCCGACTGCTTCAACACCACTAGCACGGCAGGAGCTGCAGCAGAGCACACTTGCTCAGTGACACGATGTGCAGGCTCTAATCAGGACCCATGAGACACCAAAATGCAATTACAGTCAAAGAGGTGATATAGGACAGCATCTCAGTATCCCATATTTTCTCTCTCTTAGCGGCTTGCTCCAGTTCGCTCAGTTTTTAAATCAAAAGGATGTTTTCTAACCGATGGTGCTGCAAACCACACGCTGAAAAAACAAGCCAGGTTATTTTTTGCTCTTAAAAAAAAACCAAACTAAAAACACCACCCAGCAGGGATCTTGCCCAATGGTCAAAACTGCCCAGCTGCTCATTTGTGTGCACAGCTGTACACAATTTGTAGGGAGCTGTACGGCTACAGGAGTGAAAGGAACAGAGCAAAACCGAGTTGCCACAACCAGCAACATTAAAAAGATTCTTTTTACCACTCATCTTCCCAGTAATTAAGGTAGCTTTTTCCCAGTTTTCTGGGCGATTGAACCACCCTGGAAGAATCAATCCCAATGTATTTCCAACCCATGTTTTTGTTTACTCAGAGAGGGCCAATTTTTAATTCACTTCTTACAAGCACTCACAACAGGCCTCGATTATCAAAGAGCTAGCCTTAACCAAATCAAGAGGAGAAAAAAAAAAAAAAGAAGAGCAATGCCCATGTAATGAACTGTTTCTAAACAACATCAAGTACATGTGAGGAGATTTTTGATCTGCTCCTAGAAGTTCCACGAGCAAAGACACAAAGTGAAATAAATATGGTAGATTATTTATTGCAATGTCTTAACTCGTAAGAGCTTCTGCCAGAAATACAGTTCCCGTCCATGGAATACAAACCGCAGAGGCCCGCCTAGGGCTACTTAGCACGCAGATGCGGTCCAAGCTCTACTGAATACTGCTGGTTTCAATTAGGGACCCGAGATGGTGCTTTAATTCCATCTTACAAAAAAAGGTCTCTCTGAAAAGGCGCAGCGTAGGCACAGTACCTCCCTGTGCAGGAAATAAAAGGCTTACGTAGGAATTTAGTAATTAGCAGATCAGACCATCGGTTCATCCCATCAGATAATCTACCTTTGACCAGTGGCCAACATCTAATGTTTAACAGGCAGAAGAAAACAACGTTCAAAAGTACCTTTAGCTGTATTACTTTACAGAGGAGAAAAAAAAGCATCCTCATGACCTATGCAAACAGTCAGCTTATGCCCTGCAGCACAAACTGTGATTACTCTTCTCTTACCGTGTGCAGTTGCAAGTGTTACTATTAGTCATAAAATTATCCAACCCTTAAAAAAAATATTAAAAAAATCCAGCCACGCCACTTGCATCATTGGCTCCTGCAGCACTGAATTAACTATGCTGAAATTACCCAGTACATACACGATAGACTTATTTTACAAATAATGCTTTTTAATTTAATGGTTTAACTCCCTTATGGTACGGGGCTGAAGGAAACCAAGAGACTGATTTCATTTCTAGAGCCACTTCGAATTCTGCTGTAGGACCAGCTTTAAGCCTTCTCTCTTCATGGGAAAAAGAAAAAGCAGATATAGATGTCTTACAAAAGTAAATCCCGTCACAAGTGAATCTCTTCCACCTCAGCCACCTTTGCTGTTCCTTCCCCTTGGTCCTTCTCAGACCTCATGATATCCCTGAGCACTGAAGCACAGAGAATTAGCTGCTCTGCTCCAGAGGGAGATGTGTCTGGGTTCAAGGGAATGTCAGAGCTCAGTCATGCCTCTCTATGTTCTCTTCCACCTCTAAAACAAAGCCGCTCTGGACCACATTGGCTTCAACCCAGTGGGAGCCCTTCCACTAGCTTCTGTGGGCTTAGATCCAGCCCTTGGCCCTCACTCTACTTAGGTTTTGATTAGCTGCAGCAAGTGAGGCAGACAGCTTTGTTGCTTAGCCAATTTATACCATGCAGCCTTGTGTGTAACTCCTGGGTTGCTCACCCTCCTGAGCAGCCCCCTGCATGACAATGCTTGAAAGAGGTTTGCTTGGACTTTTCAGTTGCAGGTAAATAGTGTCTGGTTTCATGGTGGCCTTTCCAGACAACTCCAGGAACTCAGAGGGATCCAGTTCTGCAGATGAAGGATGTATTGGTTTGACCATATCGAGTCTTATACTAGCCTGACTTTAATTAGCTCCCTATGGCCTGGTTTTGATCTCAGAAACGCTGTGGTAAATCTGGAGTAACTCCCCTGAGAAGCAGAGTTTTGAGAACAGCGTTTGGCCCCTGTGGTGAAGTTCTGACCTTCTTTACACTCCTGTGAGGGTTGCTCAGTCAACGGCCATGAGAGCAGCTTTGGGCAAAAACAGACTTCCAGGCCATCAGCTTTCAAACCCAGGTGCCCCAAAACCAGCAAGTTCATCCACGTCAAGCAGGGCACTTATGGCAGTTGGGACCTTGCCACAGCATCCTACGCTTCTCTCCTCTAGAAACTCTTGGGGATGAGATGGGCTTGCCCAAAGTCAATCCTTGGGGATACCCAGGCATTTCAGCCTGGCTTGACAACAGGGCAAAGGACAAGAGGGTAAAAGATGACCCTGATGCAGAGTAGCTGAAGCTGGGTGCAGCCAAAGGGTGTTACTCCTCCTGGATTCAGTTCAGTGCTAGTATGTACATGAGGATCCCAGCGGAGGTTCACGTGCTCAAATCAGAGCTGTGCTTGGGCCACAGCCTTGCAGGACACACGAGCAGCAACCTGGACCTTCTTGCCCTTGCAGCGCATAATGCTGCCAAATGCTGCTGCAACATGGACCTCTTCCTGCCACTCCAGTGCTGTTTTCATACAGCTATCCGAAGAGCGTGGGCTGCTTGACTGCTACCATGTCCTTGTGCACCACAAATAGCCTGGCTGAGGTACGGGCCTGCTGAAGGTCTGGAAACTACATGAGGTTCTTGGAAGCAACCGATGGCACTTGGCTGCCCATATAGGAAATACACTTGTACAAACACGCTTGCAGACATCTCCTCACCAGCTCCCCATCGCAAAAGGGGTGCCAGGGGTTAGTTCATCCACCTCGGGGATGGCGCTGACCTGCTGCCTCTGACTATCCCCACCCAGCTGCCCCAGTCCTAGTCTTTTCCATTACCCACTAATCCTGACTGGTCTGCGGTTGTTTCCTCGGATGCTTATCTGTAACCCTAATCCTAGCTCATGCCCTAGCTATTTCCCATTGATGCCTGGCCTCCCTGTGTCTAGCTCCCTTTGCAACCCTTTCCAGGAGACACAGTCCAAGCATGGCAGCCTTCTCCTCAGTGCCTTCCCTATCAACACCGTGAGTGATTTCACTCGTCCAAGACCTGTGTCACCTATAGCTTTTTCTCCCAAACCATGCAACTCCAACAACATCAGACTGAAGCATCTGAATACAGGTCTCGTTCAAATTAACCAGCGTTGAAATGTTCCTACTAGGCCCACACAGTGGACAGTTATGATTTTTGCAGGTTTGATAGTCTGTCCTAGCAGAAGCCAAGTGTACCCTGGGGGAAGGAAAGAGCTCCATTTTGCTTTACCTGCCCCTCCCCTTCACACAAGGCACTGAAGAATCAGCTGCAGTAAGCTGCTTTTTGCCACTGATGTCCACAGGAAAACCATTTGGCTTATGCTTTTTTGCTGAAAGGTAAGCCTGGGTGCCTGGAAATGCATGAATATTATGGTTTATGCTAGCACCCAGTCCAGCTGTAACCCTCTCTCTCACATCATGTTTTAACCTCTAACTATACTGAGTCCTTCTTGATTACCAAGTTTCTTCCTCCACCACTACCAGATCCCCAAGAAAATTGCTCAGGATTGTTACCTGAGTCCCTGCAGACCTTTGCCCATCAGTGTTGTGGTACAGGTCACATTTATACAGGCCAGGTATGTGACAGGGTACCTCAGAATTACTGCTGCTTACCAGCAGCCCATGGCCACACAAGAAGGTTTCTAGGAGCTACCTACAAAAGCAAAGAAGCCCAGATGATGTGATAGAGCCAGCACCTGCCCTCAGACTGAGTAGATGGATAAAAACAACCATATGCATATGGCCAGGAGGAAGTATCCTAAATTGTGGCACTGCCCATGGCATTGTTATTTGCGACAGGAGTAGCTAAACTCCATTTGCAGCTGGCCTAGGAGCCAGCTCCATCCAAGACAAGTTGAGTGGGAACAGTGGCAGAACTGACCTGGTGACCGGAGAAGAGCAGGTGACAGTGGTCTTGTGGGAACAAAGTCTATCATTCACTTGCACGTCCCTCTGGGTCATTAGGAGAGTTAGGCAGGACCCCAGAGGCCAGCAGCAACCCAGTCTGAGACAGGGGGGTAGCTGGGGTCTGGATTCATCCCCCTGATTTCTCTGTTTCCACCCGTCCTCAGCCAGCGTCACCCACTTCACAGCCAGTTCCCTTGGCCGTGACCCCTCTGCAGCACCTCCAGCAACACAATGAAAGGCAGAGGGGTTTTGACATCGTGCACTTTGACAGATTCACAAGCACCCCTGCTTCTTTTTATCTACAATTCCTAAAGCTAAATTTCTCAGGTGAGGCAGGGAAAGACCACAAGCCAGAGCTGGGAGAAGGCAGAAAGGCTCCCTGTGACACCCTGCTCTTGGGAGCCAGTACAGCCTTCCCTGGCGAGTGGAGAAGCAGCACACAATAACTGACACCAACTCCCCATACAGACCTCTCCATCAAAGCCTTCCTGCAAGAGAGCTACCGACTCCGGCATTGATGGGTTGTGCCAGGATGGGAAATCTGCCAAACACTGCAGAGCACAGGGGCTGTCAAGGAGACCCTCTGCATGAGTTCCCTTCAGATGCAGACAAGGCAGACCTGGCTCTCCCCTGTGCACCAGTGAGGCAGAAGTTGTGAAGTTTTATACAGAAAAATGGGGAGACTTTGTTACAGGGTTGAAATTTCAAGATCCCTGCAGACTGCCTTGGTGCTGTTTGTGTGCTGCCATGCCCTGTTAACCTCTAAGAAGGTCCTGCAGTGACTGACAACTAATAAGAATATCTGTTATCTTGGCTAACAGGAGCACAAAGACGACTCTTAGAAATTAAGAATGATTTCTCAGAATTTTAAACTTTTTGTTTTCCAGGTACAATACTCTTTTTATCTTAGTGAGCTACAAGTGACAACTCTTTGCTCTAAGATCTCTGCTTTCTGAGATATAATAGTTTCTTTGTGTTTTCTTTATGAAGGTGCCCAACACCTTCAGGTACTTGCATACCTGCCAGCATTTGAAATCTACAGAAACATCTGGGGAGAGAAACAGGAAGATCTTGCAGCTTTGATTGAGCAAAATGAGATTAAGAAAGCCTTTGTAAAACAACTGAGGAACAGGATACTAAAAAAGAACATGGGTACACTCCCTGATTGACTACAGGCTCTGAATATACAGGTGTCTCTGGGTATAGTTCTGGACTGCAGAGGCACATACGTGGTGCAGAAAGCCCCAAGGTGGGAAAAGCAAGGAATACTGCAGGTCAAGGAGAGGAAAAGCTATGTGAAAGCCCTGAGGCAAGCTGCACTGAGTAGCTGAGGGGGCCACAAAGAAAATGGCAAGTGACTGTATATTGCCAATACGTTGCCCGTGTTCTGCTGCGCTCTCCTCAGGGGCACAGAGGCTCTTCCTTCTTCCAGCTCCGCTACTTCAGCAGAGTTAGCTCACTGCAGCCAAAGCACGTGTTGAGGTGCAGACAGGCACACGCTTTGGTAGCCATGTACACGGGTGGGAAAGGGCAGGAGCAGAGAGAGTGGCCTGTGCAGAGGAGGAGGAGGAGAGGGGAAGGAGAGGGGACTGAGGCACTGGCAGAGCAGGGCTGGGGGAGGCTGCGATTCCCCTCCGCGGTGCACAGACCAAGTCAGTGAGGAACCGCTGTGGGATGGTGTCAGAATTTGAAATGGAAATACAGGGTTGCAACCCTAGAAAGGAAACTGGCAAGGGCCATGGCGATGTCATGTCTTATTTATTCCAGGATCTGACCTACCACATTGGCGAACACTGCTCTCCACCTTAAAGGAGCCCACAAGGGAAAAACACTGTAATATATAGCAAGCTGTGCAGTCTCAGGAGCTTGGCAGGAGAGAGCAAGGCTTTCAAGGTCACAAAAACATGCAAGGGAATACTATGGAAGAGCATTAAGTAGGTGAGGTCAGCAACACGCAGGTCCTCGCATGCTGGGGTGGACAGATCTGTAGGAAGAGCAGTGAATGGATGGGGAGCACATCTACACGCCCAGAGAGCAGAGTGAGGAGCGTGAAGCTGTGAGATGAGGCGGGTTGACAGCCTCAGAGATGAAGGGATGGAGCCTTTCGAGGGGAGGAGAGACGTTTTGCAGGGCGAAGCAGGGCTTTGGTCGTGCCTCCACGCCGGTGCGGGTGGGGAAGGCGGGGGGTGAGGGAAACCGGTGCGGCAGCACGTAGGATTGAGCATGTGCTGCAAGAATTGATGCACACTCTGGGGTCATCCAGGTGCTGATGACTTCTCCTGGGCAGGGAGCGGGAACAGAAATTGCAGCACACATCCGTGAAGTGCCTACACATGTACAGTGATTCCTTAGGACACTTTTACGTGGGAAGACAGTAGCACCTATTAGACAAATACTATTTACTGCGCCTCTAGGACTTTCATTGCATGAGTATCCGACACAGAAAGGATCCTTGGCTATCACCATGAGTGAGGGAAGACAAGAAGAGAGACCTTACATCAACAAGGGACCAACACTGGAGAGAAAGCTTATTTAACAGTGCCTGAAACCACTTGCTCCTCCAGTTGATGGCAAGTGCAGAACGCAGCCTGTGTCACTCAGGGTGCTTTAACACAGCATCCAAGTCTGTGATCTCACAAACCCCAAGCTGGGTCTTAACATTAATCCTAATGTTAAGACATTGGGGTAGAGTGTAATGAAGTGTCCCACACCCTGGCTCTACACAAAGCAAACCACTGCGGCCTGCAAGGCTTTTATGCAGAAGAGTAAAGCTGGCGTGGAAGACATGCCTCAGGTCTATAAAACAATACACCGAGCACTGTCAGCAGGTCGTTTAAGAGCAACAACACACTGCTTAGCTGCTAAAACCCTCACCTCACGTAACCTCCACTTCACACTGTGGCCGCCTCAGGCTCGGAGTGAAGAGCTGCAACTAGGTGTTCGTTACAGATCAGCTCCATGCTGGCCACCTTGGGTCAATGAAGTGCATGTAAAATTGCTCCTGCACTAGCCCAGCTGTCTGCCATGCAATGGAGCTCAGCATCAAATTCCTTGGTCACCTGAAACAACCCAAAGTGAGGTGCATGTGCTGCAATTCTTCTGCTGGGAAATAATCGTTCTTAACCCAGAGCAAACAGGTTTGGTTAGATACGCTCAGCAACCACGACGAGCACAGGTGCCTTCGGAGCACAGGACACTTAAAAGGCACTATCATGAGACTATCTTAGCATACAATGCAAAATTGGGTTAGACTTTTGTTTTCTAGGAGATTCAGTTGCTAGTTTTCTGGACTCTGGGCTGATTTGGTAGTACTTGGAGCACACAGAGACGCTCTCTATGTGGAAAATGTTACGCATGGAAATGCCTTTAGAACCTGAAATACACACACCTGCAGAGAGTAAAGTTACAGACATTTCTTTACAAAGCTACAGATTCAGACAGTACCATCACACATTTTAAGTAATAACAATGTAAAAAATCAGGATTATTTACAAAGGAAAGCAAAGAAACGCACACAGGGATTTGTATGGTTTCATTTAAGCCATATAGTGAGATGACAAATCCCAAGCACCCAGAACAGACATAGCTGGTAAAATGTGAAGTGTGAAAGAAGAATCCTAACTTACGTGCCTGCAACTGTACATACATATCTACCACATTCATGAGAAGAAGCACTGATGCTGCATGCTTCCGCCTTGTCCTTGGGGCAGAGCAGCTCTGCTGGAACTGCTGAGGTGCCCAGGGCTGGACAAGGGCTCTCCTGAGCATTTGTGACCAGCACAGGAGGTAGCTCAAATCCTTTCCTCCCCCCATCACCACTTTCTCAGTTTGGCTTTTTTTTTCTTTTTTTTTTTTCTTTTTTCACTTGACTATGTCTGCTCTGGGAGAACCTCCTGAGCGCTGCCCAGTTTGAAGACCAGCCTGGTATCATTCGCCTGACCTGTCCTCCCCTCAGGGACTTCAACCCTGGCGAAGCAACATGAGAAGCCCCACGAAGCCCCACTTCCCTGACCAGAAAAAAAAAACCAACCAAAAAAAAGCTTTCAAGTAACTAAATCCTTAAGCTGCCTTTGCACCATTATCACTCATCAACTAAGAAGTACACCCAGGTCTAACACAGCAGGATACGGGGGTCCTGCTCAGCCTGGTAATGACCCACCCTGGGGAAATAGTGGCAGGTCACCCCACTTGAACCACTCCAGTTTCTGTGTCTCAGACAAGAATTATAAGCAGTCTCCAGACCTGCAGAGCCCAAGAAAGGCATCTCTGTGGATTTTCGCAGGTTGACTTTGAGAAGAGATCTCAGCAAACCTTGCAAATGCCCGGGTCTGCAGAGGGGAGGCAGCAGAATATTGCAACGGTGGATTTTAAACAGACTGGCTGCAGCAGTAAGTTTAGCACAGGGACATGGGGACACCCTCCAAATCATACTCCAGCCCTCCTTCCTTTGCCAAAGTGCTGGCAATACGTGCTGTCCCAGTTTCAGGGGAGCACTAGCCCCTTCCCAATGCCTTCTCTAGGACAGCGGGGGAGCCTCCATGCTGCACAGCACCTAAAGCACCTACTGTCAAGCACTTACTATCATGTAGCATCTTCCCAGCATCTCTGCAGGGCCTCGGGCAGGGATGCTGACAGCCTGCCTAGCATGGACAGAGGAGCCCAGCGCTGCAGCTGGAAGACAGACTCTTCCTGGATAGCCCCAGACAGCAAAGGCAGGCCATTTCTAGTGGCTGTCTGGTTAGAAATTAGTATTTTTGCCAGTAGTCAATGCCAGAACGGAGTTCAGTGAGGGGAAGAGAACATAGAAGAACAATTTCCCACTCTCCTCAGCAAATGATGATTATTAAGAGTGAGGAGGTCCCTCTTATTATTACCAGCAAGTGCAGGAAAAAGCCACTTTTCCATGACAGAACAGCATTCATCTGGGAAAAGACAAGTCCATCCCCACAGGCTTGTGAGCTGAAGTGACACAACCGGCTTACGCCAGTGCCCCGCAGGGTCACTCCAGCCCCAGCCTTTGTGCCTTCCTGGTGCCAGCACAGACAGCCAGGAGTGCCGGGTGCCAGCATCGGGAAGAAATCTCGTACTAGTGGACTTGCCAGATTTGCACGAAGGGGAAATAGCAGGACACAGCTGCATTCACCCCCAGCTCCCCAGTAAGTTTGCAGCTGGTGATGCTTTCTCCACCTTGCTGGGTTTCAGGCAAGTGAATCCTTCCCAGCAAAAACAGTAGCCCTGAGCTGGTCTGACACAGAGTGCAATTCCTCTTGCAGCTGCAGGAAGCATATTTTCCCATATATTTTTTATTTTGCCTTTCTTTACCCGCACTAAAAATACCTTGATGTCCTTCACATAGCTACCCCTCATTCCACCTCCAGCAGGGGAAAGGAAAGGGAAGTCGGCGACTCGCTTGAAAGTTTTGTTTCCTTTACTTCACCGGCATGAAAACTGCAGAGCGGTGCTCACAGGAGGGAGGTACCTATGCCTGGAGCTGAGACGGGAGCAAGGACAGACCCTGCCAGTACCACATCCCCTCTGGTTCCTTTAGCTCTCTCCTTCCCGTACACCTACCGTAATGGGCAGGCGGCTAGCACACGTCCTCTGTACACACCTCCACACGCAACTGGAGGGGCCACTTCCCGAATTAGCTTGTTGAATGCATAAGATACAGCCATCACAGCTACTCTCATTTCTCTGCCATTTGTAGGAAAAGGAGAATTTCACCTCCCTTTCAGCAGAAGCAGTTGTCAGGCAGACCATGAACATGCCTTCCTGGGTTTTTTTCCTTCTTCCTGCAGTTGGCCCAAGCTTTCCCCATGAGCAGTGCCCAACACCCTGGCTGATAAAGCAGAAATCCCAATGCAAACCTTGTTTATGTTTACTCTGAGCTTCATTAGGCTGTCAGGGGGGCTTGTTTTGCTTCACGACAGCCATGGTGTCCCTCAGACTGCCTCCTCCTGAGCTGTCAGGACCGATAATATGCCCACCTCTGCAATTCCCCCTGCAAAGGTCATGGTTTGCCATTGTGCTGCTCTTGCACATACTGCGGACGGGTCTTTCCAAAGGCCACAGATAAAAGGCTGAATTGGGTTTAGGGACCGAGTCCCCTCCTCTGCTGCATCCTTCCACCCATTTCTTGCCCCAGGCTGTGCAATTCAGGCGAGTGCAATGAACGGGAAAGGCCGGAGGTGAGACCTGTATTCTGGGGGCCCAGACGAGTTCCTGCCACCGGGTTACACACACCAGCAAAGTTGCTTCTCAAAAGACGGGGTAGTGGCACGCCTGGGGCGGCCAAACCAGCAGGACCGTACCAGCAGGACCATACCAGCAGGGCAGGCTGGGTCTGGCAGAATAGTCAACAGTGAAACAACACACTTTCCCCTTGCACTGAAGTAATTTGGAGCCCAATTAATGCTTTTCCACTCATGGACATCAAGTATTTCAAAAGGATAAATAACAATTAACATCGACATCTGTGCCGTAGAGGCTAATTGAGGGACGGGCTGCTGAAGCAGCTCATTCTGAAGCCTTGGCTGCACAGCAGCAGAGAGACAGGGTTGGCGTCCATCCCTGCTCCCCCAAATTTGTGCTGTAACCACCAGACCACAGCCACTCCTGGAGCCCGCCCTACTGGAAGCCCACTCTGTAATAGAGAGCAGACAAGTGCTCATTTAGGGTGGGCAGCTACTGGGGGCAGCAAGATCTTCAGCAGCTTGTTCTGTCAGGGTGGGAGCAGGGAATACACACTAGCTTTCTTACAGCAGCCAAACCCCACATCTGCCCAGAAAACCTCTCCCTAAGCAGGGAGACGCCTGCGGCTCCAAAGACACCCAGGAGCAAAAACTGCCCCCCCTGCCCCCGCGACTGTTTATATGATGCTCAAAGGGAGTAAGAATCAGGATTTCTTACTATGTCCCAAGACTGTCCTGGCAATGCCCTACTCTCTCCACCGCTTCAGCAACCCCCCTGGCAGGGCATCTCCACCCCTCACCAGGAGACCCCCAAGAAGCGGGCAGGCACACGCCAGGTGCTCTGCTTGGAGAGATCTAAGACCATTTTCCTCTCCTTCTTGCCAGGCTCGGCTGGGTCAGACACTGCATTTGGCATGAGAAGAGCTCCCTGCTAATTTTAGCCTCCGGCTCTCCACCCAGGCAGCAGCAGCAGCTTAACCACTATGGAAAGCTGGGCAGCATGGAGGTGAGGGCTGGGAGACGCCGCCTTCAAACAGCCCACACGGCCACACGCTGCCAGCTAGGTATAAATGGGTGGTGGGGCAGGGGGGAGCCACGTTGGTTCGGGATGAAGCAAATCCTTCCCCCATCACCCAGAGACAAAGCAAGGAAAAATTGCGGCTCCCGAGGGGATCTGCTCCTGGACCCGGGCAGCACTCGCAGGACTCGCTTTCTGCCCAAAGCGATAATTTAGGCTGCAAACTCGCAATAGGGGTCCGTGTGTTCTACATATTTTTGGACATATCTGGAGCTGATGCATCTCGGAGCCTAGCACGCCATGCCGAGCAAGCACCACTTTGCAAACACCACTTGTTCAAGAGTCTGGTCCAGCTCCTTCCCGTAATGGTCTTTTCTCCACCACACTGCCTACTACAGAAGGGTTACGTGGGGGCGGTGGGATGCCCTCGCTGCTGAGGCTGATAGCTGTAGCATCGCACTCTCTGCTGTGGGAGTCAGTGTTTGGGGTGGGAGTTGAGAGAGGTGAGTTTTCCCCTGTGCCTGGATGCGAACTTGCACTGGTCCCAGCAAACACCTGTCCCTCTGTGTAAGGGAAAAACCCCAAAAGGGCATGGAAAGAAAGACAGTAATGGAGCCCTGAGGATTACGAAAGGAGCAGAGGTAGCATGAACCTCTGCAAATCCGGAGAGTCTCTGAACTAAATCCTACCTGACCATGGACTATAGGACCATGCCCAAACCGAGCATCTTTGATTTTCACTGTCCCTAAAGAAAAGGGACTTTACATCCCTTGTAAATAAAGAGGGACATGTGAAAAAAGCGTTGACTACATTATCAAATCCTTTTTCTAGAGAAACAACTGGCAAAGGGCTGAATGTT
This sequence comes from Rissa tridactyla, assembly GCF_028500815.1. Classification (NCBI taxonomy): domain Eukaryota; kingdom Metazoa; phylum Chordata; class Aves; order Charadriiformes; family Laridae; genus Rissa; species Rissa tridactyla. The sequence continues at coordinate 152,573,250 of NC_071466.1, forward strand.
TGCTAGACACCCAGGGACAAAACAGGTAACCACACTCTGCAAATCACGCGGAGCAGCTGCAGCACTGAGCACAATGCTCTACACAGGGAAACCAGATGTCTCGGCAGACATTGACTACAGTAAAAAGCCACCGTGGTACTAATTTTCAAGGCACCAAACATGCTTATGACACCAAATATGTTGTTAACCATCTCAGCAGAGCTCCTTAGGGTCCCCACCAGCTTCTGTAATTATTACCCCTGCGTTTTCCTCCACCCCCTTTAAAACTGCAAGACAGTGGTTTACTCTGTGCCCTCCAACTCCTTTCTACATCTCCTCTCTTTTTTATCTCTGTACCCGAGACTGTCGATTCCAGCCTCTCCGCTCCACTGAAATCCCAAGTATTTGCTTCTAATTTAGCCTTCAGTTCCTTCCCCCTTACAACTTTTTAGAGGCCATTGGCATTTTCTGATCACTCTCCTCCGACACTCATCTCACTGTGCCCCATTTTTGGCTGCTTCTTACTTCTGTTAAATAATCCCTGTCATCTTTATTGGCCAATGCTGCCTCTTCTCTCCTGCTTGTCTTGTCTTTCACTTTTCTTTCTTCTTCTACTTCTGCATTAGCTGCAAGACTTGCTAAAATATTTCTTTCCCCTCCTTGATGTGCCTATGTCAGATATCTAATTTAAACAGAGTGTTACAAGAAAAAGGTGAAAACAGAATTTACAAAGGATCTAAGCTTTGGAAAAAACCCAACTAATCATGTCATTTGGGAAACATGGGGTTTTGGGACAAAGCACTCAAGAGAGAGTACTGGAAGGCCCAGAGTTAATTGGCAAAGCAATTACAATTTGCGAAGCAAAGGAAATCAGCCGCATGGCTGGAGCTGATGGAATGCAGACAGCGATCAGACAGTACAGACAAACTGAAATAATACTAGTCAGACTGAGGCAGGGGGACAGTAGGAATTTAAAGAGGGAGTGCACCCTCCCCTGCCCCACCAGCACACACACAAGACTTTCATCCCCACTGCAGCAAGCGGTGTGAGTCAGTGAGACGCACCTGGCAACACCTTGCGAGACCCTCAAGGAACAGCGGCATGTTCAGAGGAATCGCAAGTGCAGAGAGCACAACTACAGAGCCGCAGCAGCATTAGCACCATCAGGACTTCCTCAGAGGAGTAGCAGGGATGAAGCCAACAGCTCAGCAGGAGGGAAAAGGAACATGAAAGGCAGAGGCATTTATTAGCTGCAGGTGAGCAGCACCACGCCTGCAACCGAGAAACTGCCAACGAATGAAAGACACTGGCAGGAAAAGCAAATTAAATTCAGGTTGAATGCTAGCGACCTCAGCACCACTACTACAGCAGGTGAACAACACGGACAAGTAAATACACATGAGCAGCTATGGCCAGTAACTACGGGGGAAAGGAAAACACTCCTTACCAAGGTTAAAGTCTGTCAAACCCTGGTCTCACAAAGTGCGCCCAATTCCCTGAAGAGGCAGGAGATCAAAACAGCAGAGACAGAATTAGAATACATCTATCCAAGGATAAATAAGCTCCCAACATAGCGCAGCCCGGAGCAGTACAACTGTCCTTCAACTCACACCCCTTATAAAGCTCTTCCTGCCCTGAGGAATGGGACCAGGAACACCCCCAGGAATCAGTGACGGAGCTGGAGTATCCCAGATGCCTCGGCAGAAAGAGGTGATGGAGCAACACCCTCCCATGTTTCCCTTCCCGCAAACCTGCTTGCTTAGGCCCTGAAGAATTAAACACCTTTATAAAGAGAGTTTTTTCCCCTGCCTGCAAGGGGAGGGGAGAACGATGGCCAACACCAAACCACTTCTGGTGCTTGAGGTGCTCGTAGCTGGTGGTCTGGCCAGCACATGGAGACAAACCAGGCGCCAACTTGTCAAAACCTTTTTCCACAGACCACCATTTGAGCTGTGTTTGGCAATAAAGCTCTTTCTAGGACCCACCTGAGCTTAGCTCCATGTAGATTTTTACTCGGGGCAGGGGGACAGTCCTAGAGGATCATCACCCGAGGCCTGGGAAAAGCTAAACCTGCTGGGTTTAAGCAAAAGAGTCTATATAACCTATGTGGCAAAAAAAAAAACCAAACAAAAAAAAAAAACAAACCTGAAAGGTGAAGCAGTTGGCAACAGTACGGCCAAGGTTGCTGTCCGGGCACCTGTCTCAAAATCAGTGTCAAGGGACTCAACAATTTTTGGAATAGCGAATTATATCAGACAAGTTATAAACGCCTCAAAAAATGTCCTTCAGAACTAAAGCATCCCACGGGCCCAGGGCTTCAGTTTCAGATGAGAAACTGAAAAAGAAACAACACGGGCTTAGTATTTCGAGAATAAGCAGTCATTCAGCGATCTGCAGCTGATACATTGGTTGGTTTTGCTGTACAAACTGAATATAAGAGAGAGATGGCAATTGCAGACCTTTGCTAGCACAAGCCACAAAAATGCAGGGGAACCGAGCACAGCAGCACATTATACTATCACCTGTCTCATAGAATGGTTTGGGTTAGGAGGGACCTTTAAAGATCACCTAGTTCAACCCCCCTGCCATGGGCAGGGACATCTTTCACTAGAGGGTTGCTTAAAGCCCCATCCAACCTGACCTTGAACACCTCCAGGCATAGGGCATCCACAACTGCCCCGGGCAGCCTGTTTCAGCGTCTCACCACCCTCATGCCCAAAGGCATTTCCCTCAGCATGCCCTCATGTGCCCCGGCCCCTCACCATCCCAAAGGCCCTGGGCTGGGCCCACACCCCACGCACCAGTGTCCTTCCTGGACTGGGGAGTCCAGGAGGCGGACAGAGGAGTCCAGATGCAGTCGCCAAAGTACCAAATAAGAGAGAAATAAAGTATTTTTACTGTTCTCGTTTTATTGTTTGTTTTTTTAATCAATTATTGCCCAATCTTGAAAGGGACTCCTAATGAAGCAGCAGTCCCCTGCTTCTCCACAGGAACAGCCATCCCTCTGACTTCTTTGCTTGACCTGTTATTCTTTGGGCACCACCATAGAGGGTCTGGCTTCATCTACAACCATCCATCAGGTAGCCTTCTCATCCTCTGACTGAAGAAAATCCACCTCCAGGCCCTATGGACCTCAGTGCCCCTCTGAGGGACTCCTCCTGTTGTCCCAGCACAATGGCCCAGCAAAAGCCACGTCATCTCATCCGCTTTTATTGGGACTCAGAGCAGAAGAGATGCCACCCCTCCAGGAGGAATGAGGGTGCGGATAGATGGGAAAGGCTCACACCACCCGTAGCAATCAACAAAATAACGTTAACGTCAGGAGATGGAACGGGTGAGCCTGCAGGATGGCCAGACGCAGAGGCTGAGCCGATGGTAGGGCACTGGCCAGGCATTCCTGCAACACTGCTGCCATGGCAATCATGGAGAGGACCCCTGGCATGGTGTCGTGGCGCCAGGTGAGTCATGCTGCAGGTTAATCCACTTCCATCAGCTCTTCTTGATCTTCGGGAAGGTCTGCTTCCATAGGTTCCACACCATCAGCCATGTGAGTGATGGCCATCGCTACCACGCAGCTGATGGTGCCTCCCCTCTGACGCTGCCACCTTTTCCTCCGTGTCTCCTGCAACCGCCTACCTGCCTTCCCACACAAAAGTGGGCAGCCACTCGCCTTGCTGCTGTGGAACCTCTTTCTTCCAATCACCCTTGGAACCCAGGGGCGTCAAAGCTCAGCAAATCGTGGGCCAGCAGCCGGGGTCCCCGTATTTATAGGGGCCAGAACAGAAGGCAGTGAGGTGGCTTGTGACATCAGGAGGCCACTGTGATGGCGATGCATACATCCCAAGATGGCTGTTCTGGGCGTTGGGAGGCCTGTGGCCTGAAAGATGCCCTACTGTGGGAGGAGGAGGGTCGGGGGAACTAAGGGCCCCTTTCCTGGGGATCGCTCCCCTGCACCATTCTGCTGCCCCTTGGGCACAGGGACTGCCCTCCACCTCCCATGTTGGAGGACACCGAGGGAGATCCTTGGGGCCTGGAGGCAGCAGGGGTTCTTTCCACTCCAAGGTTCACCCTTGTTCTGTTCCCTAGTTTTAAGGGCACATCTTCTCACTGCTTCCCCCCTCCAATAGAAAGAGGCAACATATGTCGTAGGAAAGACCTTAATAGTGCGTTCATTCTTTAACACCTTGGCTCAGGTGTTATTTTGAATTTTTTAGTAGATGCAACTACTCCCTCCCATTGGTACAAGAGTACAGACTAGGGGTCATAACTGCCGTTCACAAAATTTCCTCTGAAACAGGCATACACTGATACTTTCAAGACATAGCAATGGCAAAATATTTCCTCCTTATGTAAGGCAGACAATTTATTTTCAAGGTACACCTCTGTGGAAATTATGGGAAGTGATAGAAAAACTTGGTTTTGGCAGATTATTGGTTTATTTTGCATTTTTGATTGAAAACAAATAAAACCCTTCCAACTGGCCTGCTTACAACAAAGCATGGACTGTGGCAGCTAATGCTGACAGCAAGCTGCCGCAGCAGGTAATTGAGACTATTAGTACAGGGTGGTCTGGACAGGATATTCTCAGCCCATTATAAATTTTGTTCTGCAGCTTAGATGGGGTTAATAGCACCCAGACATGACTACTGCAATTTAACAGAAAATAACATTACAAAATACAAATAAAACTAATTTAGGAAGTGAAGTATTTATGAGAAGGGCTGGAGATATCTTAACTAGGCTCAAATGAACGGCAGCGCCGAGGAAGCTGTCGGAGTTGCCAACACCAAATATACGGGCCAAGTCAAACAGCCCACGCTAATGACATGGAAACAAGTGGCCTCTTGAAGCAAGGCAGAAACAGATTTATTTAGAATGGCAGGAAAAAATACACATATCATTAATGTAGATTATCCTTTCTTCAAGAGAGCTCTACTAGGCAATTCTGCAGCCTAACAGGTGATGATGCAGATCAAATATTTTTACTGGTAAATGGGATATAACAGTATCTGACAAAAAAACCCTACTGTTTAGTGTGCACGAATTTACACAATTTCAGTGAAATACAGGCTTCCATATAAGCCTACTAGTTCCTAATACTCACAGTCCAGAGGGCTAGCAGAAAATAAATTTAAAAAGATAAAACATGCCTGTTACAGAAAGCCCCAAAGTCAAGTCTCTGATCTGTATTCAGTGTTTTTACGTTACTGAGTAGCACTGGCTGTTAACGGCTCAACTGAAAAAAAAACCAAACAAAACCCAAGAATGTTTAGACTGTCTGAAATCAACATCAAGGTCACCAAGGTGGAAACCAGGAAGGAGGAAAATCCCCGTGGATGATGGAAGGGCTGGGGACGTACCATTTGCATCTCTGATGGAAAACAGTGACACAGAAAAGCAAGAATAGCAGAAGATGCAATACTTTTGCCACATAAGGGGATCCAATAGACCTACAATATAAAGTAATAGGTGACAGCTTTTCCAACTTCTAAAAACAAGGGGGATAAGAAGCCACATTGACTTCTTTTCCCCTCAAAAAAATCTCAAATGGGAAATAGTCACAGAAAGCTGAAATAAATAAGCCTTAGGAAATGATAAAATTAGAATTAGTGACCTTTTGAGAGGGGCATTGATGCTTCAGGGGAACTCACAGGTCCACCTGACAATCTTTGGATTGTCTGAAATGAAAACATGTCAAAGACTAATTGAATATCATTATTCTGTGGAGTTGATTTAAATTCTTTATTATGCCAACATGAATTATTGTTCTGAGGTGTCTTTGGAGAAAGCTGATTTACTTAACAACATTGTCCCAGGCCATCTTAGCATCTCAAAGTGTAGGGGACTCTCTCCACATCAGGAATATCAAAGCCTTTGTGCTTTGGCCTGGGAAAGTCTTCTCAGGAAAACAGAAGTACAGAGGAGCTCTGGTCAAATCCCAGTGTATTTTGGTTTGGCTGATTACATGCACAGATTATGAATTTCTAACATCATGAAAAGCGTAAGTATCTAAGGACCAGGTTCACACCTGTTTCCACCCAAGGCATTACAAGGATCTTTCTTAAATCTCACACCACATCTAAATAAAACAGCTTATTTCCTTCTCTGGAAAGCCCTTCTCAGCTATTACTGCAAGCCTGAAAAAAAAAAGCAATTGAATTGGGAAGTGGCTGGAAAAGGGAACATCAATGCACAGCAAGAACAAATAGGAAAGGGAAACTCAAAGTACAACAAAATCTATAACCCCATAAATTCTTGAGGCTACTGTAAGTGCTGGAGAAAGAACCCCATCATCACTCCGGGGATGGAGTGGGGGCCCCCCCATCACTGGGGACCACAGCCACGACCTAGAAGGTAACCTCTGCCCTCTGGAAAACATCCTGCCTTTTACCATATTTGCAGACATCAGCAATGCCAAACCACCAGATGAAAGACAATGTCCATCATCTCTCCCAGCGCCACTCTGCCTTCTCATCTGCCTGAACTTGCAGGCAAGAGAAGGCAGAGCCTTCACATTACTATACCATACGCAGAAACACATCTCCAGAGGACAATAGCATTCCTCCGCCAACGCCACAGCACGGAGGAGAAGCACAGGAGGGCACTGCTCCATGACATCCGAGTCATCCTAATCCAGCCTGACTCAAGACAGGAAGGCGTGGTGCGGGAATACGTGCTGTGTTGGCACGCCACTACACAAATCTGTCAAAGGTAATGTGTACACAAAGGGATGATGCAAGAGTTTATTTATAATGATAACATGTAATCTTTGCAAACAAATTGGGGATCTTCTGGGGCCAGACAAACGGCAGGCCAGGTTCCAAGAAGACAAACACTTGTAACTCTCATGCGGTGCACAGGGACCCAAGCACCCCTTAAATAACCCACAAAAAGGGTTATTTAAGAGTCAAATCCCTACGAGACTTCAAGTCAGGAGGTGGAAAAAGCCAAGTTCACAAATGATTTGCAGTACATGCCTCAGCAGCAGCGAAAGGATACACTGGCCCAGGACAAGCATGGCACAGCTAGCATGAGGTCCAGGCATCCCCTGGCTGCTGTCAATGAATCTCACAACCAAGCTAGAGTATGATCCAAATCGCTCTCAGCGGCCCTGGCTTCTCTGCTGGGTCTGTGATAGTGGTCTGTGCTGTGAATGTGGGCCTGGGGATGTTGACTCACTTTACGTACACCAGTGCGGAGCAGAGATGTGACAGCACTTCTCATCATATTCCAGGGAGAACCAACAGATCACCTGGAAGTGAAAAATCTGCCCCACCTGCAGTGTCCATCCTTCTCCTGATGGCTACAGTGGCCCACAATGTGCTTTGGGGAACGATGTTGCTTGGCGCAGGTCCCTGTGAATGAAGGTCTCATTAATGTCTTCAAAAACACAGAAGTGTCACATGCACACTTCATGGTATGGATGTTCCCCGGCTGCCAACACTTTTCTTCGGTCAGGATGAGGTGCTTTGGGGGTGATATTTAGTTTAAATTTTCCTCTGGGTTAACAGTTTCCGAGTTACACCGAGTGGAAACAGAGATACTTCAGCCACCGCTGGAGAGCCACATGGTCGCCTCTCTCACCACAGGCACTCAGTAACCTTTAGAGCAATTAGCTATGCAAAAGAGCGATACTGTGCATGTATAGGCAAGTAAGCTTGCGTGTGAGCGATTGCAAAAGTCAGCCCACACGCATGTGAACGGACCTGCGCACCTCGGTGTGCTCAGCCATACGTATAGGTGCTTCTGGGGGTGCCTGGGCAGGGAGGCTGGAGAAGGAAGTTGATGCATTACATTAAATAAGCAAGTTGAGCTTTCTGCCAGCTACTTTTCTCACACAAACACACACACCTGCCCATTCACGCCAACACTTGGGTCAGGTTTTAAGCAACTCGCACGGCTTTGTAGTAGCCTGGATGCCTGATGATCAGAGAGCTTACCGCGGTGGTGGTGGTGGTGGGGGTAACAGACCAAGTTTCTGTGAAAGGAAAGGGACACTAAAGATGTACGGACTGGGGAGGTGGAAGTCTTGCCATAAGGACTTTTTCATTCGCACATCTGCATGGTTTCTTCTGAACCCCTTCTATTTCCCACTTCAGAGAGTGGAGCTGCACGCAACTGAGTTAGAAAAGCAGCATTCTGTGACACTAGACGTGAGACAAAACCCACTTGTCACAACCCAAGAAAGGAAGATAAGACACTCCCAGCGTTATTTACATGCAACAATAAAATGCGGAGGAACGGGGACAGGTTGAAGCAGCTGGGAGAGGCAGGTTAATGGGCCCCTGATACCTTGTTCCTACAAGCTGCACCTCTGACAATCTAATCTAATCCTGCACACCCTGCTTGCGCCTGGCTCACTGTGACGCTCACACCTGTAGTAAAGGAAATTACTGCAAGTGATTTATAGCCTCCCGAGATACCATGGTCTTTGCAGCAGAAAAAAAACAGAGTCTGCACAGCAACGGCTGGGAATGACCTCACCTCCAAGCTCCTTCAAGGCTCAGGATTTGCTTTTACTATGTTGACACAAGGTTTTAAAGCAAAGGTGGATTGTTACGCATCCTCATTACCTGCAAGCACAGCTCGCTGATGCCAGCTTGGCTCCCTCAGACTCAGACGGGTATGGATGGGCGGGCAAGACAAGGCACTACTGGGCGCAGAAGATTAAAACAGCGGTAGCAGGGAAGGTCCCCGACCCACCAGCCTTTCCATCCAAACAGAGCATTGCAGCAGCTCTGGGAAGAGTGTCTTGGGGTGGGGGTCTTCCCTGAGGAAGACTCGTCCCTGCCCTTGCCCCTTCCAGCCGTGCTGCCAAGCCAACGGCAGTACAGCAGAAAAGGCAGGGCACAAGACTCGTTCTCCAGACCTGGCTGCTCTGTGCTTTACTGGTATTTTCTCCCTCCCCAACACCTCATTCACCCTTGAAATAGGAAAATTTTCCCGCCTCCAGCGGTCACTTGCAGGAGCAAAGGGTGCTGTGTAGCAGCTAGTAAAGACGAGAAAAACATTTCTGCTGGAGAGCCCACTCCACAGAGGTTAGTGCCTGTCAGCAGAGGGAGTAAACACACTGTCTCCAACTCTTCGGGTTTCTTGGCAGGAAGGCAGTGCCCTGCCTGTTACAACTTGTTTTGGATGACAACAGGCCACATTTCATGTGAGGAGAGTTGTGCCCATCTTCAGCTCGCATCAGCCTGCTTGCTTTTCCTCACTCAGCTGTAAACATGTTTAAGATTCCTATAAATACCTGTTGGGCAGCAGACCAGCCAAATACGCTCAATTAAAAAAAAAAAAAGAAAAAAAAAGAAAAAGAAAAAGGCAAGCCCCTCAACAACAACAGGAACAGAAACACCCTCTTGTCCATGAGAGACAACAGTCCTGCCAATGAGGCTCCCTGGTAGGAATACCTTGATTTAGTCACATCACAAGAAAAAAAATGATATGGTGGTGGTTTTGTTATGTTTTTTTTTTGTGTGTGTGCGTGTGTTGTTTTTTCTTAAACCAGATTGACAGTTCATTTCAGCATCGCTTTCAAAGGAAAGCTATCACTCATGAGCGCCCATACTATCATCCATCCCTGTCCAGCCTACCCCAAACCTTCCTGACAGCTAGAAAAGGGCCTGCATCAACTTAGGAATGTGCGAATCCCACAGTACCCATGGGGTATACTGAGCACAAATTCTGCACCTCCAGCTGGTGTTTCAACCTTTGACTTCAACGTTACAGCGAAACGAGCCTCATGGCCAGAACCTCTCCCAGTGTACGGCGATGCAGCACCATGGAAGCCAGTGGGTACCAATGATTACAGTATACTCTCCTAGGCCCTTTGTTTGCTTTCATCTAAACTTATTTATGTGCTTAACTTTGTTGCATGGCAGAGCTACATGTACACCAAGGGACAACAGTCAGGGCCTCAATTTTTAAGCATCACTTACGTGAACGCCCACACCCAGGCCATCTGACATTTGCTTCCTCCACCACGCTGATCTGGTGGGGTCAGAGGAGCAAAGGAGCATAAAGCTGGGGAGAAACCACTGTGCCTGAAGACTTGCTCTAAGGCGCTGACCCAGGAGCAGGGGTGGCATGGGGGCATCACAGCGGCTTGTGCTCCATCCCACGCATGGCTGAGAGGAAAGGGAATATTTTCTGTGACTCCTTACAACCTTGCGAAAGAAGGGCTCACCTTTCTGGAAAGAGAAAACATACTTGACTTTCCATACACAGGCTGTTCTGCAATGCCTTTTAGGGAGGTAAGAAGAAAGCTCTGTTATGGACATAGGAGATGGACTGTAGCTCTCCTTCCAAGCCCAGCAGCTCTTCAGCTTTCTGGCCCTAATGGAGGGAGACTCTTACCCATTGCCCAGAAAAGTTATGCTTTGTATTTTATCAGCAATAACTGGGGAGGCTATTGCATCAGATAAGTTGAGGTGGTAGCTCTTGGATGGTCCCAGGTGTGACTTACAGTAGGGTTCCCACCTGGGACATGTGACAGAAAACAATGCAGAAATGAGAGCGGAAAAGTATTAATTGCTCTGAGAATCACTCCCTCCTATGCCGGCTCCCCGGGATCTCTGGAAAGAGTCCCCACGTGGAGATACAAACACAGCCGCCCCAGTCCCAAGAGAAGAAAACATTACTTAGTTTTAACAGCCAAAAGAAAACAAATACCATTTGTCTTTCACTCCAACTTCTCATTTCTCTTAAAACAAAACAGGCTTTTAGAGGTACTGGGGCCAAGAGGAAGGGTGGGGAGGGCCAAAAATTAAACTTTCTCCTGTTAGCAGGTTCCAGGATCCTGACCTTGAGGCCAGGAAAACATGATGCCAAGTGCCCAGCATGCCCGCAGAGCCTCAGCTCTCCAGGCACAGCTGCTCTCCCTCCGTGATGCTCCAGAGCTCATTAGGAGCTGCCTGCCAGAGGGTTTCACCCTCCCACCCTTTCCAGCAGTGTTTGGAAATGCTTTCAGCATACCATGAGCAGCAAGGTCTCCGGTCGATGTGGGAGAATCTGGACTTTTATATAATTGAGCTTTAATATAACATAATTATTTTCCTCATCTTCTGTTTTAGTTGGTAGTGACCGTAGTCATGTCACTGTTTCCAGTTTCAGTCTTAAAACAGAATGACTTTTATAGCAGAGATGTAAAGCTGTGTCTAAAACCAAAGAGGAAGAACCCAATTAATAAGAAAAGTTGTTTGCTCCTGCGCATCTCTTCTGTCCTCACACTCTCTGCCCATTTCTCCCATCCCCTCCCTCTCCCTTTGCATTGCTGTCAGCAAAATGATCGTCAGCTGTACGGCTCCAAACACCTGCCTCAGCCCCTCTCTCCTTATAACCACTGTTTTAAATAACTCTGAGGGTTTCTTTTCTCCCTTGCTGCACCGCAGAAGTCCTCTACATACCTCCACAGTCTTCTCTAAGGATCTTTGGGGGGTACTGGCAAAGTGGTACAGTAAGAGGCTTGGCTAGACCGCATGAAAGGTGTAACACAAAGTAGACGAGTAGCGCAACTCATCTTCTCAGGTCCCAACTAATTCCACCAGGCATAAAAGGTAGATTATAACTAGAGGATTTATCCTAGCCAAAGAAACCAGATCTCTTACGTTGTCAGAACGATAAATATGCATTTTTAGCCTTAACGTCACATATAATAAGGAACAAATGGACAAGCTGAAGTCCTGTAATGGACTTTGTAGTAGATGTCCATGGAGCTCCTTGCACAGCCACAGTCTAAAGCTTTAAGACTGAAACCAAGCCTGACTCACGGGAGTAATAATCAGGGGTTTACAGCGTGTAACGAAGGGACTACGATACCGAAGAGTATGACTAGTTAAACGCTCACATCTATTTGAAAAAACTACTATCAAATTAGATCTGCACCCATCACTAATATTATTTAAAAACCAGCGGCAACACCAACACAGGCTTTTACAAAACACTTGGGCCATTCAAAACTTTCTTGTAACTGTAAAAAAGAAGCGAAGCATGAAAACTCACACGACACTGATAGAAAATAACTGTTTTCCTCTACTTCGTGGGGAAAAAAAAAAAAAAAAAAAAGAAAGCAGCTAACTGCACTTAGTATCCGCTCCGCTGCGCTCCTCAAAGTTTGCAGAGAACAAACCCGTTAGGAGGTGAGCAGCGCATCTCCAGGGTACGCATTCCCTCCTCCTTTGCATACCCTTCTTCTCTCATCGCAGTGATATTCAAAGCATCTTTGCCGCTTCCCAGTTTCACACCAGAGCTCAAGAGAGCGAGAGCCACCCGCAAGCCGCGACTCCGGGCTCAAGGTCACATTTTGACAGGTCCCCCTGACAGAGAGGAGGAGAAGGAGGGCGAGAGCCGACAGGCCAAAGGCAGAAAAGCCAGAACCCCCCAACATCCCTCCTCCTTCCCGGGGGACGGGACCCACCTCCGCCCCCGGGGGCTCCCCAGAGAGCGGTCCCCCCCCCCGCCACTCTTCCCCCGCCGGCCTGGAAAGGGGGGCTCTGCATCGGGATCCCGAGCGGAGCGGGACGGGCTCTGCACCGGGACGGGCTCTGCACCGGGACGGGACCCGCCCCCCCGCTCCCCACCTTCCCCTTCCCTGGCGCCCCACGGGGGTAACTCACTGCGGTCCGGGAGAGCCCCGCCGCCGCCGCCGCCGACACCGCCGGCCGCCGCTACCAGCTCCAGGTAAGCGGCCCAGAGCCCCAGGGCCAGCGCGCCCAGGGCCAGCAGTAGCCGCCTCAGCCGCCGCCGCCGCAGCCGCGCCAGCAGCCGGCCCCGCATGGCGCCGCTCAGGGCGCCCGGCCCCCGCTGCCACCCCGGGCCATGCTCCCGCCGCCGCCTCGGACCCCCCCTCCCCGCCTTCCTCCTCCGCGGGGCGGGCCCAGGTGCGGGGCGGCGCCGCGCCCCCGCGGGGGCAGCTCTCGGGCGGGCTCTGCCACCGCCCCCCGCACCTGCCTCCGCCCCGCCGGGGGGCCGAGCCGGGGGCTGCGCGGCGGCAGGGCTGCCCCCGTCCCGCCCCGCCCCTGGGCCGCTCTAGGGGCTGGCGGGCGCCGGGACCGGAGCCCGGAGCCACCCCGGCCACGGGGGTCCCGCGGGGTCAGAGCTGCCGGAGGTCGCCGCTCCTGCCAAGGCGAAGGAGCGTCCAGCTCTGGAGTCCTCAGCACACGGAGGGACATGGACCCGTTGGAGCGGGTCCAGAGGAGAACCACAAGGATGACCAGGGGGCTGGAGCACCTCTCCTATGAGGACAGGCTGAGAGAATTGGGGTTGTTCAGCCTGGAGAAGAAAAGGCTCCGGGGAGACCTTATAGCGGCTTTCCAGTACCAGGAAAGGTGGGGAGGGACTTTTTGAAGGGCATATAGTGATAGGACAAAGGTTAATGGCTTCAAACTGCAAGAGAGTAGATTTAGATAGCAGGAAGAAATATTTCATTGAGAGTGGTGAGGCACTGGAACAGGTTGCCCAGGGAAGCTATGGATGCCCCATCCCTGGAAGTGTTCAAGGCCAGGCTGGATGGGGCTTTGAGCAGCCTGGTCTAGTGAGAGGTGTCCCTTCCGACCCAAAACACTCTATGATTCTATGAAAGCTGCTTCAGTGGCACAGGAGGTGGGCACCCTCCCCCAGCCTCAAAGCCTCCTTGAAGCTGGTTTTCTTGTCAGTAGGAGCATTGGTGGATCCCTCCGGTGAGAGGATGGGAAGTGATACCTCCTCTATGCAGAGGGAAGCAGGATAAGAGCGGGACAATTCAAATTCCCAGTTACACACAGCTGAATCCATTTCAAAATGGTTTTCACCTGGTGCAGCAAGTGTATTTACTTTGAAGTGCTTTGCTCAGTCAGGAGGAACAGGGCTCACAAAGTCTCCAAATCTGCTTTCTGAAGCAGCTGACTAGATGGGATGTTACACCCTTCAGACCCACCAGAGGGAGGACTTTGGAGGCCCACATGAAGATCAGGACCTTCCTTGAGCGTGCTTAGTGTTTCATTTCACATCTCGAGCACACTTCTGAAATGACTCTCCCAGCTGTGCCCCCCATGCTATTGGTTCAGTTCATGTCACCAAGTGGTCTCAGAGGATGCAAACTGGATTCCTCCTGGGTGAAACTAAACTGGAAAGTGCTGTCTGGGATGTACGTAATGCATCCAGCTGGGGAGTTAGTCCAGAATAATCCTTTCCAAACACGTATGGTGTAGGCGGTATGGTTGTTCAGCCTGGAGAAGAGAAGGCTCCAGGGAGACCTTTATTGTGGCCTTCCAGTACCTAAAGGGGGCCCTACGGGAAAGATGGGGAGGGACCCTTTATCAGGGAGTGGAGGGATAAGACGAGGGGTAACAGTGTTAAACTGAAAGAGGGGAGATTGGGATTAGATATTAGGAAGAAATTCTTCACTATGAGGGTGGTGAGGCACTGGAACAGGTTGCCCAGAGAAGTTGTGGATGCCCCATCCCTGGAAGTGTTCAAGGCCAGGCTGGATGGGGCTTTGAGCAGCCTGGTCTAGTGGGAGGTGTCCCTGCCCATGGCAGGGGGGTTGGAACTAGGTGATCTTTAAGGTCCCTTCCAACCCAAACCATTCTATGGTTCTATGAATGTTTTTAAATGTTTTTTAAATCCCAAGTCTGACAGCAGTCCCATACTCCCAATTTCTCAAGCATCCCAAGTTGCGCAAGTGTGTGTTCAGACTTCCACATCTCTCACCTTCACTGGGCGCGTTACAGCAGCGGTGGAAACTACAGCTTGTGATAACCCCACATGCGGAGGTTGGCAGCGTAGCTGTATGAGTGAAAATCACCTTGCTGACTAATATAACTGTGCTAGCAAAACCCACCATATCAATACAACTTAACTGGGCAAGAAGGTCCTTTTTGCCAGGAGTCTAATTATAGGACCATGCTGATTCCCTTACTGTGATGCTGAATTGCAGCGCCGACAGGGATTTTTCTGGGATAGCTCCCCCAGGGAGCAGGTGGTGCAGGACTCGGGGCTGTCTCACAGTGAGATGGTTCAGACCAGGGAGCTGACACTGCCGATTGCCTTGATGGACCATCCTCGAGCATCGGGACAGATTGCTGCTCACTTCAGGATACCCCGCTCCTAGCCTACCCTGAATACCCGCTTCCAAGAAACCATTTGCCAGATGAGCCAACCGGAGTATTTTTTTTTTTTTGCTTTGTTTGGGTTTTTGTTTGTTTTCTCTTTTGGCTATGTTTCCTTGTGATAAAAGCAGCCTTTGATATGAATGCAGCACTTAACGATGCGCATCTCCTGTTCCTCCCGGCTCTTCTCTCTAGCTCCAATCTGCATCCCTGCCTCTTCTTGTTATGTTTTTGCTTCTAGTTATCTAACAACTGTTTCTCTGTTCTGTAAATTACTTCTAGCTCTGTGCCAACATCTTTTCTCTGTAGGCTCCCCAAAGGTTCAATTATCTGCCGCTTGCTCCTTCCTTTCTTTCTTCTTGTGTAATTTTCATTTTAACACTAATTACCAGCTCCACACCAAAGATACCCAATACTGTCCCCAAGCTTTCACCACCCTGGTGACTCCATACCCCTCTTCCTGACCTCAGCCATGCTCTGAATCACAAACAATGACTTCATCTCAACTTTCATAATCGAAACGGCTCAAAGGCAGAAGCGTTTCTAAGAGGAAAAGGCAGTCTCTGAAGATACAGTTCCCCATTATTTCCCTTTTTTTTGGCTCCTCAGGAACAAACTGGGCTCTAAAAGGCATTACTGGAGGAGCTGTCACAGAAGAAGCCCTGTTGACGTTGCAGTTCAACATCACAGTAAGGGAATCGGCATGCGTGGTCACACAATTAGACTCTTCGCAAAAAGGACCTTCTTGCCCAGTTAAGTCATATTGATATGGTGGGTTTTGCTAAAACAGTTATATTAATCAACAGTGTAATTTTTTACACATGCAGCTATTTTGCCAACATTTGTATGAACTGGCCTGAGCCACAGTTTGAGACTTCCTCTCACTTTCCCTGTTCACATGGCTGTGCCCTCTCGGTTCTGACGCTGACAGCAGCATCACTGTCACACCGTTGCTCTCCTACAATTTACCTGTCTGATTGGAAAGCCTCATTTGTTCCTCTGTCTCTTCACCATGTAATTCTTCCTAGGTCTCAAGCCCTAGCTGTCCAGATAAAATGACACAGAAATGGCCTGCCCTTCCTTTTCAGCTCTACAAAGGACACATTTTTACATGAACTTCACCCAGTACCTCCAGGAGCACCTCCTCATCGCAGGTCCTGCCCCATGAATTGGCCCAAATTGCTTTCTGCACATCAGAAGAGTCTTGCAATATGTAGAGCATCCATTTGCACTTCCAGAAAAAAAAAGTTTTTATACACTTTAAGCTGAGAACTTTCAAAAGATAAGACATTTACCATAATGAAAGATATATCTACATCTTTGCCCATTTTGGAAATCCATCTCTCTTCAAATCTGACTGAAGTCTTGCCTAAATTTCCTCCTTTCCTTGTCTTAAAAGTGCCAGTACTTGTTTTATATTTTAAGTGACTGCGCTCATCATCCTTATGTTTCAAGAAGTTCCAAAGATGTGTCACGGTCATTTTATTAGGGACACTACAGAACACAACGCTGAGCAGCTCTCTAGGTGGCAACACTGAGCAGACTTCTATCCACCCATGCTAGCACTGAAGAGGAAAAATACTGTTTTACTGGACACTTAGGAGTGACACACTATGGAGATAAATGTTTGCAGTGAAAGAAAGGCACTTTGCTCTCTGAATCAATGCAGGAGAATCCAGCACATCCTGGGCATGCTTCACCAGGGTAAATCCAGAGCTTTTTATTCAAATCGAATCCATTTCAACAATGAAACCCTTCATGCCTGCGTAGTTAATCATTGTCTTGCTTTAACATTGAAAGACTTCTGTGTTGAAAGCCTCTCTGGGTTTCCTGAATAAAAAAAAACCCCAAACAACCAAAACCCATATTTACACATTTGTAATCTGTCCACAATCCAACAGCATCGTAATTCTTAAAACATGCAATTTAGTCAGTGTAAGTGACTAGTCAAGCCCATTGAGGGCTCATTTATAAAGCTATATTTTTGGAGCTTACTTGAAGGGCAGCCACTCTTAACTCATAATCAAAGATGCCCTTTCTCCAAACAGTTAATTTGGTGCTAAATGGGAAATACCAGAATTCCATCTGATTCTTCTCAAATACTTCAGTCATAGCAGGAATGTTTCCTGCCAGTGGGTTAAATTCCAATTACCTCCGATGGCCTGTTATCAGACAAAGTCCTAAACTTTTGAGGCAACATAAGAATTGAAACAAACTTTGTTCTTTGTGCCTAAGTCCTGTGAATACAGCAGCCAAAAGGAATCATTGCAGCTTTCACCTCTCACGCCTTCTACACTACAGCCAAGTTTGCTTTGGTACATAATCCCAGTCCATATGCTAAAAAAATGCATATACTTCTACAGCTAGACTCGCAAATTTAAGAATAACTGTTTAGGGGGTAAAGGGGATATTTTTTAAAAATCAAAGCAAGTTGGGAATATAAAAGCAAAATATTGCAGAAAAAATAGAAAGAATAGAATATTTCAGTTGGAAGGGAACTACAATGATCATCTAGTCCAACTGTCTGACCAAGTTAAAGGAGGTTGTCAAGGGCATTGTCCAAATGCCTCTTAAAACACTGGCAGGCTTGGGGTGTTGACCATTTCTCTGGGAAGCCTGTTCCAGTGTTTGACTCCCCACTTGGTAAAGAAATGCTTCCTCGTGTCCAGTCTGAACCTCCCCTGGTGCAGCTTTGAACCATTCCCACACGCCCCACCACTGGGTACTGGGGAGAAGAGCTCAGCACCTCCCTTCACCACTTCTCCTTGGGAAGCTGTAGGGAGCAATGAGGTCACCCCTCAACCTCTTCTCTAAACTAGACAAACCCAAAGTCCTCCAGCCGCTGGACATTCCTTCCAGCCCTTTCACCAGCTTTGTTGCCCTCCTCTGGAGACATTCAAGGACCTTCACATCCTTCTTAAATTGAGGGGCCCAGAGCTGCACACATTACTCCAGGTGAGGTTGCACCAACACTGAATACAGCAGGATAATCCCCTCTCTTGACCAGCTGGCCATGCTGTGTTTGATGCACCCCAGGATGCAGCTTTGCCCTCGAGGCTACCAGGGCACACTGCTGGCTCCTGTTGAGTCTCCTCTCCACCACCATCCCCAGACCCCTTTCTGCAGGGCTGCTCTCCAGCCATTCCTCTCCCAGTTTATACTTGTGCCCAGCATTACTCTGTCCTAGGTGTAGAATCCAGAATTTGAAAAAAAAAATCTTAAAATGGTCCTTACATAAAATTTGAGCTGTGATACCACTTTGAATAGGGACAAATGAGACATCTTTATTAGCATATTGACTCAGCAGGCACAAATACATTCAAGTGTAGCAGAATTAAATGTGTTTGTGAGCTGTAATTAAAAGTCTGATGACACCGCTTTTCATAAATATGAACAGATTTACCAGAACAAAATACACAGGGATGTTGGTCCCAGCTAGCCTCAAAAAAGTATCTGATTATCAAAGAATTACTTCCTGGCCTACACACAGACATTACAATTCCAGAATATTAGGCTGCCCACAGAGTCCATCCATACCGATAAAATAGGTGTGTTTCTGTACTGGTATTACTACTTATGTAAACAATTTAAGTACAGCCATTGCATACAAGTATATACTGTACTATTATTTAGATTTATTCTGACGGCTATCATATCTGTGGCTGCTGTTAATCTGCCTTTCTAAGCAGAGTCACAGCATCAATTAATTTGGGAATTACTGCAAGTTGAGGTATAGGAAGATCATGAGGGATTTTTAAATTTTGTTTCAGTTTTTTTACCTTGTGTAACCTTGCTGTCTACGGTGAGCTGACACCGCATATATTATAATTCAGGCAACCACATGAGGGCTGAAAAACTCCTACAAATATTGCATATAAATAAATCATAAGTTTAAAGCCAGAAGGGACCATTAAATGATTTCCTGTTAGTTCACGTCATTATATTTCATTAATTTCTAACGTGTAAAACCCAGTAACTTATTAAAACAAGCCACCTTCACCAGAGCTGCAATCATTTTTTTATTTGAAGACAGAGATGGAAAATTTGTTACCTCCACAAACAGCTTGCTGTAATGAGGGGAAAAAGCCCAATCTTCCTGTTAATAAAATAAAAAAAGAAACAACTAACAAAACTAACACACATTTTTAACTTCAGGTTCAGGCTACTGGTTCTTGTTCTGCCTTTCTCTGCTGGGATAGAGAGGCCTTTGGTAGTTTTTCATCTTCAAGATACATGTATATTAATCAGTCTTAATGTAATAAAATATGAGCTGTTGCACAACCTTTTCTCTTCTGCTGAATCATCTGTGGTTCTGTACTTTACCCAATATTTCAACATCCTTTCTGAAATGTATGCGCTCCTTCCTTACCTACACAACCATAAAGTTTTACCCTACTGCTCACTTTTCTCCTATTTACGCAAGAAACATTTTAGTATCTTGGCTCACAATAAGAACATTTGTCCAGTTCTAACCTATAATCCTCTGCAGGATAGTCTCTGTATTCCAAGAATCAGTCATTTTGGAGATCTTTCAAATTCTGTGCTCCGACATACAGAATCTGCCATTTAGTTGTATTGAAATGATACAAGTCACATATTACTAACTTAAAATAGCAAAAAAAGCTGATCAGTCTTTGGAGTAAAGGCCATTTTTTGTTTTCTACCCAAAATTTGTTGAAGAAAATTGACTAATATGGGTCTTGGAAACTTTTTCAGGAAACCCTCTTGGAAATACCAATAATTCTTTACTGACATCTTAAAGGGTAGTTGTCAGTGGTAGAAAGCACTTGGCTTTTTAAAGCAATTCTTGGCTTGAAGGTCCTCATTTGTTTTGGCAACACAAAGCAACATTTCACACGATCACATGATGTCACACAGAAAGAGCATGTACAATACTTTGCACTTCCTGGCCTTGGACAAATATTCAAGCTTCCAAATAAAGTGGATTTACAGATCAGCACTACCGTAATTTCCCCCACCACCCCTCTCCCCAAATAGGAAGGGTTTGTAGCCTAGCGACAAATGAAGAATAAAGTAAGAATAAAGTTCAAGCTGCACTTTGATTTTGACATACCAGCAGATATATTAGGAATGCTGCCATTTTATTCTGTTCAGTCTTTCACATAATAAGGAATACTGGTAAGGAAGGCAGGAAATTAAACATTTACATCCTTCTTCCCCCAATATTTCCTCCCAGTGTTAACAAACTGAATGTCAAAGCCTACAGTCTTTATCCAGACACTCTTCATGGCTTTCAAGTGAGGAAAAAGTAATTTCACAGACAATTCTTTAGCTTGGAAGAGTTGAAAATAAACAGAAACACATTGATTTCTATAGGTTCAAGAGACCTTTTTGCTAGCGTCCCATCAGCTGAATTTAAGTAGATGGATCTTGCTGAGTAAGTGGCTAATACTTCACTACGTAGCAATTTTCAGAAGCAGCCTTCCAGGACCTGTGATAACTTTGATATCTTATCTCCAAACCAGTGGCATGTTATTTCACATACAAACTCGCTTTAATTAGCTAGACTTATCTGAGAAAGCACTAGTCAACTAAGAGTGAGACTAATTGATGGATAGCATTATTTAATAACCTTCCTCAACTGTCCACATAGCATCAACATACAAGTTGTTCATGAATCGCGCTCTGAACCAGTTCAGCATTTTCAGCTAAACTAATTAGTGCAACATACTTTAAAACAGCCTCTTGTAAGTTGTAATAGTAGTTCAGCATCTAGGTACAGATTGTCAGCCACCCACACTAAAGTCTGTTTGTGATGAATTTGACCTCGAGAACACATACAAAATAAAAGCCACAGCACAGGACCATAAGGGACAGCGAGTTTGTCACAAAAAAGATACACAATTGAAGTGGGACTTAAGGGTATTTTTCCTCCTGCATTGCTTTAGCTAGTACTGTAAAAGCAATTCTTTCTCCAAATCTTGACAGCACAAAACCATCTTTTGCATATCCACCTCTCCCAAACACTGAATGAGGACCTCCATGGCCACTACCACATCCAAAAGAAACTGCTTGCTCTCACACACTAAGTTTTTTTCAATGGGAAAGGGAGTGCTGGTAGCCTATAGGAGTATACTTCAGAAATACATTATTCTGCTTCTGTCACATTTAATGAGGTAGGAAAGGTACAGGAGTAAACAGAGGCACTGAAATCCCTTTTCCAACACAGATCTGCTCTCAGTCTACAAGGTGGACAAGATTTGCTGATGCTACAGTAAAAGCATGAATACCTGCAATTATAAACTGGACTGAAGCCAAGTCGTAACCCTTTTCATGATTTCATCTGTTTTCTAGAATTGCGATGTCCTGATGTCTGGTACAAAGATAATCATCACACAGCTAGAGTTATATTTATCATGTAGCAACTAGGCACCCGCTCTTCCACCCCAATTTCAGTTCCAGTTCAGTAGCAACAACTGCTGTAGCAAAAGCTGACCATGATTTGTTGCTACATGACCATGATATTGTTTAAAGCTACAAAGATAGAGAACATGGTGGTTAAGGAAGATACTAGATGCCTTTTATGATGGCCTTCCTCTGTGCGTCAGGATAAACTGCGAAGAAGGGGATGAGAATATGACACTCAGTGTAGTATTTCCTTCCCCCTCAAACATTCAAAACAAGCATAGATGTTGCTGGTAATGGCAGATGAGTTCTATAACAGGCTATCTTTTCCCACCATATTAAATCAGTCAGGTTTGTCCCAATTAGCTTAGAACCAAGCAAAGGGAAGTAATTTTAAAATAATTATACTGTCAAAGGGAGAGTCAGACATAATAAAGTTTAGTACATACTTTCTATATGTGGTCTTTTTCAAAGAAAATTTCCAGTTACATCCTGAAGTGCCTAAGCACTAAAACAGTAATAATTTAAACCATTTTAAAAGCTGCTTCTCACATAGGAAAAGGTCAGTCAAGCAATTCAGATCTTGAACTAGATCCTTCCATGATTATTAATTTCATTATAACCATGTATGGTTTATAACAAGCTCCAAATAAAGGTGAAGGCCAGTATACACTGACCCGTACCACAGATGTGAAGGTAAGATCTAAGTCACAAGCATATTCCTTATGTATCAGTCATCATGTATTTTCTATGTCAGTCTTATCAGGTGCCATCTCTCAGCTGAAACAGCAATATAATCTGGCATGTTAGGAGCGGCTCATGTAAAATGTTACGACATTAACTGCAGGTTTCCTCAAGCCTCCTATCACTGGACACCAGGAAACAGACAGGCAGGAGCTGCTCTCACATATGACTACTCCAGCCTAGCAATGTCCCATTCCTAAAACTAGGATGTCAGCTAATACCTCAGCTTCAGCAGACCCGTAGTTCATTCTCTAAGCCATAGATTTTAGCTTTTAAGTTTTTTAGTTCTCCTTGAATTTTACGGGTTAGTCTGTTTCCTTGGCGGACCTCATGTAGAATTGCAAGATCCTGGTCTGGTCCGATATTCAAAGTCACCTAAAAAGGAAAAGAAAAACAGATTTAAGAAAAACAAAGCTATACAGAATACAATTTAGAGTATTATGATGATAATAAGAAGGAGAGACCTCTAAAGGAGACCCTTCATAGCTAGCCAAGAGGACGCTTAAGCTAATATCACTAGGCTAATGGTTGTCACCAACAGAAAGGTGCTCCAGAACCAAAAACAAAGAACAAAGCTTTCATACATTATGGTTTTATATTACTGGCAGGGAAGAAATCTGGATAGAATATAATCAAGTTTACCCATAGCCTATTGACTCCTTTCTAATTCCTGTATTATGTAGAGACCCACAAAAAGCGGCAAGTTAAAACATTTAGCAACTAACTTTTATCTAGTTCTAAGTACCTCACCTGATATGATGGCATTTTATCACCTTTTGGTGCTAGAACTAGAGGTGGTTTAAATACTGTGGCCAACCTGCTGCCTTCTGAACTGTGCACGATTCAAGAGCAGTTCAAGTACAACACCTGGTCTCAGGCCATGCCATAGGGCCCATACCGAGCTGAACAAAGTCTGCTGGATAATCAGAATTCCTGATGGCAAGCTAGCCACTGCTGCCATTTCCTGTCACCCTGGAACTGGATAGCATGCCAGCCCAGTCACTTTAAACAGCAGAGCAGCACAGCCTTGGAAGCTGTTCTCCGAGCCCTCTCTTCCATCAACCCTTTCGAGTGTCTTATTGTCATCATGTAGTTCTTGGTCAAAGATTTTAATATGCAAATCAGGAAATTTAGTCATCTGTAGTCATTTTGACCTCAAGTGATACGAAGCATTTAAAGATCACTCTGGAGACTTCTAGCAAGTATTTTGTTCCTCTGCCCTCTTGTGGTTAAAAGTGTGAAGAAATTAAGAATACAATTTTGAGCACACCCACAGTTAGAGAACATACAGTTCTGTAGAAAGATAGGTAGTTTTACCCCCATTCACATATGTTGTTTAGTCCTTAAAGAATAAAGTTTAAAAACTTATAGCCGCTGCCACAAAGACATTTGTCTTTGTGAAGACAAATGCATTAGTCTAAGTAAACTGAACTGTGCACCAGAAGTACAGGAAACAAGTGAATCAGTGGCACTGCCAGACTCCTGAGAGACAGTCAGTTGGACAAAAGCTATGCCTGGATCATCCTGTCAAGCATATCTCAGATAAATACCTCACGCTAAACTCCAAGCAAGGCTGTGGCTTCCCTAAGCTGTTCTGATGTTCATCTACACATCTGGAAGCTACTACAGAGTACATAGCTTCAACTTCCAGCCATTGTTTCTGCAGTGATTTTTGCAGAGTTACAAATAAGATATTAACAAAGGAATAAATAGAATATTCACAATATCTAGTAGTCAATAATCTACCTCTTAGTGGAATGAAAACAAATGCTATGGCCCACAAAAAAAACCCAATCATCATTTTCTTTGCAGGCTATACTTCTGAAACAAACCACTTTACTGCTTTACAATTTTGAGACAGCTAAGTGGGCTACAGGCATCGGATAAGAACTTTTCAGAGTTGCAACAAAAATACACAGCTAATGTATAATCAGGACAGTTCCTGGCAAGCTTGATGCCTGACTGATTAACAAAGACAAATCTTTTTTGCTTCATAAAATACATAAGAGGGCAAGTTTTGTCAAATACTAGTATCTAAAGGAGCACTTAGGAAAGAAATTATTTCCTAAACTCTAGGGAAATACTGCATTTAAATACTGAGAATACATCTCTATAGGGTAATCCTGTAACAGTCTACCTCAGAAATGCTTAGCTATTACCTTAAAAAGCTGGTTCTCTACATCTTTCAGCTTCTGCCGAAGCTGTTTAATGTCATTCCTGAAGCCTTCCACTTCCATATTACGACGTTTTTCCAAGGCCTCATATCGCTGAGTCATCAGCTTCAGGCGCTTCCCCATCTTTTCTGAGCGTTCCTATGGAGATGAAAACTCAATAGAGTATACAAAATAAAGGCTGCAAGATCATCACATAGCTAGCAGATGATTACAGACTAATTACCTTAAAGAGCTCTCTGCCAACATCTCCCTCCTCACGAATTCTAGCCAGCTCATTTTCCAGGGTGACACACTGCTCTCTATACATGTTTGATAGGCGTTGTTCCTGCATTAGCTGTTCTTGCAGTGACTAGGACACAGGAGGAACAAAAAGAATCAGCTCAAGAGCCAGTGCTCACAAAATTCACACTGCTCTGGAAAAGCACGTGTGATAGACTGACAATATGACAGGCAAAAAAAAATTAACAACTGGCACTATAGCTAATGAAGTAACTAGGTAAGGACAATATTCTAACACCACTTCCTTTAACAAAACCTTTTAATTAGGTTATCAGTTCTGCATGACTGCTCATCAGTCAGTTAAAGAACCCTCTCCTCTTCCCCTTAAAAGTAATATTCAACTAATGCTGTAATTCCCCTTTTCACAGCTGCTTGCCCAGTACTGCATTTCAAAAGCATCTGCATTCAGTGGTAGATAAAAACAATTCCCTATTGCCTGTTTACCCACTTCAGATCTCCCAACTTCTCACTGGAAGTATACTAGAAGTGGAAGAAAAATCCTGACTACTGTAGAAGAGCTGGGGGACATCAATCGAAATGACTTATTCTGCCCTGACAGCAGCAAGGAAGATATAGGCACTGCATTCTAAGTCCACTAGCTGAGAGCATTTTTACACTACAAGAAAGGCATATGCAACAAGCAGGTTAAGAACTGTTGGCCCATATATCACATGGCTTTGCAGAGTAGGGATTTGTTCTGGGCATAAAAAAACCTGGACAGTGAAGTGCTACGATAA
The DNA here is from genome assembly GCF_028500815.1 of Rissa tridactyla. Taxonomy (NCBI): domain Eukaryota; kingdom Metazoa; phylum Chordata; class Aves; order Charadriiformes; family Laridae; genus Rissa; species Rissa tridactyla. The sequence continues at coordinate 152,598,612 of NC_071466.1, forward strand.
ATCCTAACTATACATTTCACGGAATCACGGAATCTTCAGAGTTGGAAGGGACCTCTAGAGATCATCTGGTCCAACTCCCCTGCTAGAGCAGGATTGCCTAAAGCACATCCCTCAGGGCTGCATCCAGGTGGGTCTTGAAAATCTCCAGAGAAGGGGACTCCACAACCTCCCTGGGCAGCCTGTTCCAGTGCTCTGTCACCCTCACCGTAAAGAAGTTTTTCCGTGTATTTGAACGGAACTTACTATGTTCTAGCTTGTGCCCATTGCCCCTTGTCCTGTCGCTGGGAACCATTGAAAAGAGCCTGGCTCCGTCCTCCTTAAACCCACCCTTTAGATACTTGTAAACATTAATCAGGTCCCCCCTCAACCTTCTCTTCTCCAGGCTAAAGAGTCCCAGCTCTTTCAGCCTTTCCTCATAAGGGAGGTGCTCCAGTCCCATAATCATCTTGGTTGCCCTTCGCTGGACTCGCTCCAGTAGTTCCCTGTCCCTCTTGAACTGGGGAGCCCAAGACTGGACACAATACTCCAGTTGTGGCCTCACCAGTGCAGAGTAGAGGGGGAGAATGACCTCCCTCGACCTACTGGCCACAGTCTTCCCTATGCAGCCCAGGATGCCATTGGCCTTCTTGGCGACAAGGGCACACTGCTGGCTCATGGATAATTTGCTGTCTACTAGGACCCCCAGGTCCTTCTCCTCAGAGCTGCTTCCCAGCATGTCCGCCCCTAACATATACTGGTGTTTAGCATTCTTCCTTCCCAGGCGCAGGACCTTACACTTGCTTTTGTTGAACTTAATTTTACCTGAAATTTGCAAGCAATGTTGATTTTGAGGCAGGAGAGGATTTTTCTTTTACATTAGTATCAACCAAAACAATCCAGTACAGCTTTGAAACAGCTGCAAGCTACTGCCTATCTTGGCAAAACCCAGATGCTTGCAATCTTCTAGTCAACAACTGTTAAAGAGCCTCTACCTAGGACAAAAGATTACCTTTATTTCTCTGCTGTGGAGTTTATGAGCCCCATCATCTGCGCGAAGTATCTTCTTGGTGTCTCTCTGCTTCTTCTCTCTCCCTGGCTCCTTGCTGATAATAAGCTGATCCAGATCTTTGTCAAGTTTCCTCAACAGACTGTCCTTCTCTGCCATCCATGCTTTCTCATTAGCTCGGGCATCAAACTTGAGCTGGAGAAAGTCACGGGTACTCTCATATAAGAGATTCTGAGTCTTATGGAGTCTGTAAAAAGGGATTCCAGTGGAGTTAATTAACTTCTTTCCTAGTTCCTCAATTTCCTCAGTCATCATTGCAAGTTAAAAGAAGCATGGAAGAAAGAGATAGGTGCTTTCCTAATGAGTTTAGCTCTTCTCATCCAATGAAAGAAGTAATATTCTTCCAATGTGAAAAAGGATTTTTAATGTGTAGATTATTCCATTTGTCTCCTTCCGCATACACACTACCAAACAGATGGCTGCATAATTTGCTTTTCTGACTGCCGGAGAAAGCAACATACTGAAAGCCAAAACATTTCTTTTGTTCCCCTCTCTTCTCATCTCATGACTATATCACAGTCATTCTCTCACACTCACTTATCTGTTATAGTTTTGATCTTGTCCTGGTCCCTCTGATGCTGGACCTGGGCTTCCTCCATGTGAATCCGCCTGTCCTCTAGTAGTGCCTCAACCTGTTCCTTGGATAATCGTGTCTGTTCTTCTATCTGAGCTTGCAGGGCCTCCACCTGAAGAGGCATACAAAGACATTACTGAATAAGACCTCACAACAGTTCTGCGCCTATCCTTGCAAGTCTCTTTTAAATTCCAAGATTCAGATCAAAGGCTCTACCCAATAATACCTTTGAGACTTCGAATTTCTCAAATTTTTATTTTTGTTTTAATGCTAAGTATTTCAAACAACTAAAACATTTGAAGAAAAAAAAATGCTATAAGCAAGACAGGCATATTATAAGCAGCAACAATAGATAGAAGATATAGGAAAGATTTAAATTGCACATAGAATGTGACAAATCCTGTGGAATATGCAGATACACTTCTGCCCCTATGCTACCACCTTCCAATGAAATGGTGATATAAAAATATCTAAATACTAGGAAGGCAGTAAATCCACGTATCTTGAACAAAAGATATTACTCAACCAGAATGAATCACTAAATGTAAACAAGATAATAAGCGAAGGCGAGGGATGCAAAGAATCTTGATCTAAGGCACACAGGGAGACAAACTGGAGCAAGTAATTGAAAAATGTCCATCTGGCCTATGTGTAAGAAACTATCTGAAAAAACTTGGTGTGTATTTAGATGGCTTATTTTTATGACAATTTCGTATGATGCTTTTGCTCCAGAGTAAATGTTGTTAGACAGCTAACTGGCCACTAGGTCAGTCACCACTGCTCGTGACCAAAAAAATAAAAATAAATCTATCTGCTATACAAGTCTGCTTTTTAATTTGCTTTTCTTGACTCATGGTTTCTCTTGCTTTCCATAGATCTTCTGGTATCTTCCCCAATGATTCTATACATTTTATCTTTCATTCTGTCATGCTATCTACACCCTATCTTTCACTGAAATGAGCACTTCATTATACTAGCGCATCTTATTGGGGCTGCCTAATTCCGACTCAGACACACTACTTTTGTCAGACTTCCACAAAATACCCGACCCTGCAGATCTTCTGTAGGTTTAATGTAAATTGATAGTCACAATCAAATTATGGGAGATAACATCAATTACACTTTCTATATGTAAGGGTAACACATTCCAGCTGACGTTACTGGAACATCTGCTTATGTAAATCTTCCATAATCAGATGCACGTTCTTAAATCTAAGCCTATGTTCATCACAAAGAAACAGCTAAGTAAACTGACAGAAAGTGTAAACCCATAATAAAATGTGGGGACTGATAAAATTGCTATGTCTACATCTTATGTAAGCAAACAGCATATTTATCATAATTTCCTGGACAGCCAGGAATTATGTCCATCAGTTAGCAAATGTTTTTACCTGAAGCAGGAGTGTTTGATTGTCTCTCCGATATCTCTCAGGACTTTCTGGTTTCTCTCCTTTTGCTGCTGGTTTTGAAGTGCTCCTCTTGGTGCCTATTGCAGAAATTTAACAGAAGTAGAAAAGGGGTTTCCAATCCAGCACCCTTCCAAGGATCAAATGTTGTATGTGCTGACTGGCCTACAAGAACAGGAAAAAGCTTGACAGTGCTACAGTCATAAGGACTTCCAGAAGGAGTAGCTGGATGAAAAGTTTCAGAACTTAGGGTGATTGCATAACTTTATCCCATGCTATCACACCACAATATTTAGGCAACTTGCTAATCTTTTTGGCATATATAGAAAGCAATCTTAAATTTTCTTAAATGAATGATGAATAGGCAGGTGACACAGGTGCACAAGCATCTAGCCTTGGATGAGTTTTGAGTTTGTTAGCTAATTTCAGTCAATGTGGAAAAGGCAGTTCTTTCAAAAGAGAAAATCAGTAAGTAGGCACACAGATCCACACGGCTGTCTACGCTAAAGGCAGGCAGAACCCCACACCTTGGAATGGCTGTGGATAAGGGCGCCTGTCGAGTTGGTACCTGTATAGTCCCAGAACAGCCATTCCACAGGCATACCAGCCTCTTCCCTAGTTGAGTGGATGATGGACATGAGAACCAGCTCAAGTTATTTTAAAAGATTTTGAAGGGAAGCCAAGAGTACTGCATGTATGTACACAGGGATACATTTAAGGAATTTAATGAAGGCATACCAAAGTATTCACAGTAAGACAAAAACACACAGAGAAACAAGTATCAATAGCTGAGCTGCTGTTAGATCAGCCTGGTGTAGTACCTGTTGCAGAAGTATCATTTCGTTCATGTGGATCTCTGGATTTAACTGGCCTTTGCAGAACAGTAACCTATAGAAACAAGATTAGATAGTTCAGCTGAACAGCTGACTTAAACAAAGTTGCAATGGTCAAGAATAAATCTTAAAGAGTAAAGAGAGATATCCAAGAGAACAGTATTACCTTACTTCTACCACAAGACATGGAAGACATTCACAAGTGTAATGTCCACGTTGAAAAATTTCCTTTATCATGGCTGAGTTTTGCCATTTCTCCCTCTTTTTTTTTTTTTTTCCCACCAGAAAAAATGGAAAGTAATCCTGCCCTTGCTGGCTTCATTAGGATGAAAATCAGAACCCTCAGCAGGAAAAGGAGCATTTTGGGAACAGAGAGGAGAAGAGGGAAGGTGAAGATGAGGATTATGTTATTTCCTTCTTACATACTCCTACTTGCCTTAGCAAGACAGAGAAACACAAAGCTTGATTTAACAGCACATTCACTCAAGCTACTGAACAAGCTTGGGATAAAAGCTAACCGATAAAACTATCGAAACAACTCAATTGTTGAACTGAAACCCACTTAACAGAAACAAAAGGCCATGAGGTTATAACCCCAATGCTTATCTTGAGGTTGATGTTATATAATAGACCTAATTTTAGAGCTACCCTAGATCAGGGAATTTTAAAGCTTCTGCAAGATTTTTGAACTGCTTGAGAAGTGCAGAAGAACCACAATGCAGCATATTTAATCCTTTTTCTGCACCTTATTTCCAAGACAAATCCTATATTCCATCATAGTCTCCGTATGTCCGAATCATTCATGACTAAGTAGATTGAACTACACTGTGCTTCATATGCGCTGCCATTTAATCAATTTGACATTACTTCTGAAATATGCGATACAATATTGCCTAGAGAGGATGGCTCTTCTGCAGTCTTCTGCCCAGGAAACTGCTGCAGCAACCTCAACACTGCATTATTCTTTACTGAGGCCTTAAGAAGACAGGCACTCTGAGATAGCTGATCTTCAAACACCACACCTAGTCATTTTCTGCACTTACTTTTTTTTTCTTTCTCTCTTTGTGGTGTTCTCTCCAGCTTCTCAATGACCATTTGCCAGATGGCTTCGGACTCCTGTCTGAGATTTAGAAGGCTGATCTGGAGGTATGTTTTGAAGGTAGAAGGGGACTGATGCTAAGAGGACCTACTTCCAGTGTGCCTGTTCCTACTTACCTGTCAGCAGCTATACTAAAGCCTGATGTTGCTAAAGAACTACAGATGCCTCCTGCTTTGGGCTCGTTTAGCAACTTCTGACTTGTGGGACAGATCTGGTCTGTGGTCAGCCTTAGGGTACAGATCTTCATGTTACCATCGAAAGCAGAGTTCTACTGAAAAATGGAACTTGCCTTATGTGGAGGCTCCTTGTGAAAATATGTAACCTCTCCTTTGTCTGTTCCCACTAAAGCCAGGAGATGTTGAATTTTTTTTCTATCCTCCAATTCCCTGGAATTCAAAGAAAGTGGTCAGCACATTGCTATTTTTAAGGAGATCAAGACATTGTGACACGCTGTCCTTCTAGTTTACTCATTAATGCTTACAAGTTTTCCAAAGTGTTACAGTTCTTGAGAATACTGCTTTAAAAACAAACTCCCAAAGACAATACTGATGTTGCCAATATAACAAGAACACCACCAATTCCACTGGCATTGGGGAGCACTTGTCTTTTCAAATATGACAATACTACACAGGCTGATAGAGCAATAGCACATGGTGGCATAGAGTTTGCATTCCAGAGTTACGAACTACCTAAAATCCTTTCAGATCATTCAACAGATTGTAAGTGCCTGTTGTTCTTAAAGCAAACTAGAGTAAGGGCTGTATTAGACTTTTCATCACACTCGTGAGAAGTGCCAAAGCACACCAACACACATTTCGACGTTAAGTTCTTAAACCTTTAACAAACCAGAACTTTATCACCCACAAATGTTCTGAAAAAGGTTGGGAACCCCTTTACCATTGGCAGCTAGTCTGGTACAGCAGGTTATATTCCAGTTCACCAACTAAATGGCATTAAAAAGTAGCAGCTGTCAACACAATCTCATAGAGTGAAGGGAAACTATTTGCTTTGGTCTGTATTTTCTATTTGAGCTCAAGTGTTTTTAGGGCTGAGGGAGGAAGTTCTGCCAGGCAGGTGCAAGGTCTGTGCATTGGGTTTGCATGGCAAGGTTTTCGTAGCTGGGGGGATACAGGTGTGGCTTCTGTGAGAAGATGCCAGAAGCTTCCCCCATGTCCAATAAAGCCAACGCCAGACAGCCCCAAGACAGACCCACTGCTGGCCAAGGCCAAGCCAATCAGTGACAGTGGTAGCACCTCTGTGATAACATTTAAGAAGAGGGGGGGAAAACTGCTGCACAGCAGCACCTGGAAGAGAGAAGAGTGAGAACATGTGAGAGAAACAGCCCTGCAGACACCAAGGCCAGTGAAGAAGCGGGAGGAGGTGCTCCAGGCACCAGAGCAGAGATTCCCATGAAGACCATGATTAGGCAGGCTGTCCCCCTGCAGCCCATGGAGGTCCACAGTGGAGCAAATATCCACCTGCAGTGGAAGACCCCACACAGGAGCAAGTGGATGAGCCCAAAGGAGCAGGCTCCTGGCAGGACCTGTGGACCCATGGGAATAGAGGAGCCCATGCTGGAGCAGGTTTGCTAGCAGGACTTGTGACCCTGGGAGGGACCCATGCTGGAGCTGTCTCTTCATGAAGAACTGTACCCTGTGGAAAGGACCAACACTGGAGCAGTTCATGAAGAACTGCAGCCTGTGGGAAGGACTCACATTGGAGAAGTTCGTGGAGGACTGTCTCCCACGGGTGGGACCCCACACTGGAGCAGGGGAAGACAGCTGGGAGGAAGGAGCTGCAAAACCAATATGTGATGAAGTGACCACAAGCCCCATTCCTCATCCCCCTGGCACTGCTCAGGGGAAGGAGGCAGAGAAATTGGGAGTGAAGTTGAACGTGGGAATAAGGGAGGGGTGGGGGAAGGCATCTTAGTATTTAATTTCTCATTATCCTACTCTGATTTGACTTTTACTGTCTTGATTTCTCGCTGTCTTTATCTTGACCAATGAACCTTTCATCATACTTTTTTCTCCCCCTGTCTGGTTGAGGAGGTGGAGTGATAGAGCACCTTGGTGGGCACTTGGCATCCAGCCAAGGTCAACCCACCACAGTCTGCTTAAATCAGAACCTCCACATTCAAACTGTCAACTCACAATTCAAATCTAAATCTATGTACAACTTCTGCTCTTCCTTCTCCTACTGGAACAGGAGGAATAATAGTAAGTGGAAATAGAAAGTGGAAATAGAAAGCAGCCCAGTAGATCGTGTTCCACCTCCAAGATTGGTACAATTTCATAGGAGCCCTCCCTAGGAAGTGTTGTGCAATTGCTTCTCTGAAGACTCCAAATCTAGATGAGCACTAGAACATAATGCATGCAATTGCCACTGCCAGTGACCCAGCCCACCACCTAAGACAGCACACCTGATTTTCAGCCGGTCATTCTCTGAGTAAAGACGAAGGACATGTTCCCTCTCCTGGAAGAGGTAGACTTGCATGTCGCTCAAAGCCTTTTGCAACTCTGCAATCTCCTCTTCCCGCTGACACACTTCCTGCTGCAATTTGTGCTAGACAGAGAGAATGAGGTACTTGAAATGATACAGAGCATTGGGTAACACTTACAAGCTTCAAATTGCTTGTGCCCTGAGCCTGTAACTAATTGGTATAGAACAGCTGCCAGTTCAATTATTTTATTTGTTAGACTAAAATAATTGTTAGAATTATTTTATTCTCTTACCAAATTTGACCAGACGAGGGCAGTATTGGAAAAACTGTTAAAAAAAAAAAAAATGTTTCAACAGGGAGTTCTGAGCCCTGAGAACCACTGTCAGTGTCATACAACAGTCAAATTTAAGGCCTAAGCTAGGGTCTCCAGTTTCCAGTGGTTGCACTGGCAGTCAGAGCAGCACAGGTATGGGGAGTCTGACATCAACAAAAACCTAGCAAAGCCTCTGTAATAGCACTGACACTTACAAAGAGACTACTGAAGAATAAACATTAAAATATCTGTATGGTTTAGTAGTGAGAAATCTGGCTAGTTACTAAGTTTCATTAATGATTTTCTACTTGGTATGGAAAACTAACAAACCTTTCAGAAAACCATTCCTGTAGAAGAGAAGGCAGTGTTTTGGAACCTGCTCCTCTTTTTCCCCCCCTTATGTTGAAAGTTGTGCACCACGTATTTCCTGAGAGCTTTCGGACTGCTTCAAGCATGGCCAGTACTTGAGGAGGCACCTCAACCACTTCAGAAGTGATCATTCTATTCCCAAAGGGTCATTCACAATTACAAACATGACTGCTAGAGAGACATATGCTGTAAGGCATATCAGAGCACTGAAGTTACAGACATTCTGTAAGATTTCTTCCTCTTAAAAGGCAAAGACTTTTAGGTTTTGGAGTTTCTTTTAAATTCACATTTATTCGCTGTGTAGTACTACTGCTTAATAGCCTATGGCCAAGCTTATGAATTCCATTGCAGTAAATACGAATTATATCTGTACCTCAAAGCTCATTAAATCTGGGCAAACAAGCACTCACTCTTCACTGTGAGAAACAAGGGAAAGAAGGTGGACAACACTGGAATGGAACATCTAAACTCAGGCTTTAATTAAATAAAAAAAACTCAAAAACAACTCCCTGTGAAGATATAACCAAACTATAAGAATAGAAGAATATCCTACAGGCATGTTTTCCTTTGCTTTGACAGAGGACAGAAAGCTAGATTTTACAATCAAACCCTGATATCTACTTATTTCTTCTTAGGCTGAGTTCTAACACATTACTGGTAAATCTTAAGACCACCTGTGCTGAGTTTTCAACTGAAGAAAAATACTAAGATTATGTTTGTATAAGGATCAGCATTCAAAAACTCTTTCCTAACCTGCTCATCGTACGTTTCTTTGTATCTCTCCAGCCTTTTTACCAAATCCTCATGTTCCTCATCGAAGTCAGCAATCTTCCTGCGGTAGTATTCTAGCAGCTCCCGGGAAGGGCGGAGAAAGGCCAAACGCTCATTGATTGAAGGGAGTGGAGTAAGGTCCTCCTGACATGGAGACTGAGAACTAGCATATCTGGAGGAGACATGGCGGGTTGCCAGCCGCGACAGAAACAGTTTCTAATTACGTGTGAGCTTCAGACAATAAAATAAAAAACCTTCTAAAATAGTTAAAAATAAATTTTCAGTTTTAACACAGATTCAATTTTAAACACAGATTGTCTTGTCTGTGCTCTGGGTATTAAACCAGGAGATTGCGGCATTTAGGAGAACCAAAAGCTCTGATGTAGAACAGCTTGCAGGGTTACTATACTGCAGAGATGGGGACAACTGATGGAAAAGGGAGAAACAAAAATGTTATGGAAGACAAGTCTCATACATTATTTGGGGAGAGTGAATGTGAAAGGAAGAGGAGGAACAAAAAGAAAGAGAGAACAAAGCAGACAAAAAAGTCCATTGTTGTGCAATTAGAAGCAGCAGCCACTGCAAGATACGCAGGAAGACATAATCTTTGACAGAATCACTTCCTGATACCCAGAGAGAAAAACACTTTCTACAGCACCAGCCACCATAATTTAAGGTGTAGGTCTAGGAGTCTACATGCTTTCCTTTCTTGCGTACTTGATGTTCTTATCTACACAGCTTGTCCACCCTTGATAGTGAAATAGAAGCTTCCAAGTTCTCAAATCTTATGTTGAGGTACTAGATGGAAAGCATGTCAACACCACACAAATCAGGTCAAGAATATGTATGTGTAATTATATATCTGATTTTTATTTTCATAGAATAGTTTGGGTTGGAAGGGACCTTAAAGATCATCTAGTTCCACCCCACCTGCTATGGGCAGGACACCTTCTACCAGACCTGGTTTTTCAAAGCCCCATCCAGCCTGCCCTTGAACACCTCCAGGGATGAGGCCTCCACAACTTCTCTAGGCAAGGTGTTCCAGTATCTCACCACCCTCAGAGTGAAAAATTTCTTCCTCATATCTAATCTAAATTTTAACTAATGTTGACTGAATTCAAACATTTAATCCGCTCAAACAAGCAACAAATTTGCAAATACAGCTGCACACAGAGTTCAAAACTCTCTTGGAGCACTTTTTTTTATTTATGTTGATCTGACAAACACTTTTTTTTTTTTAAATGATACCTTGAGTAACAGAATTAAAGCTAAGAGGCCTCTTCACTGAAGATCTGCTTAAGAAAAACACAGTCCAGAATCTGATTCTGGAGCCAATGTCAGAACTTTGATCATAAAATGATCTGGCAGGTGACACTGAGACAATGGTAACCTTCACGGACTGCTTACCAAAGCTGCTTAGATACAGCCTCAGTGTGCTACATCCATGAAAACATGCCAAGCTTTAACTTTTAGCAGGAAAGTATTAAGTACGCAATAATACGGTTATTTAACATAGGAGGTTTCTCACCAGAAACGCCTTAAACAACACACTTGTAAAAAAACAAGTAACAGCAACAGAAGGAAACAGGTGACAGGCACAAGATGAATACTTTATTACTCAACTGAAGAACAGTAGAAATGGAAAGGCATAAGGATAAGGTAGCACAGCAGGTACAAGAGCAGACAATGCAGTGCCTTAAGACCTGGCCACCGGACAAAAAGGGAAGAGCTCGGGGGCCAGAGGCCGTAGAGCAGTTTGGGCACAGGGTGACCAGGGAGACAGCCCCCACACTACCTTCTGGAGCGAGGGGAGGTCCCCGCAGGGCGGTCCGTCGCGCTCATGGCTCCCCTGCGGAAGGGCCGGGCTCCCCGCGGGCAGGGGACAGAAGCTTCCAGCCGGGGTTCGGCCGGGCTGCTGGCAGAGGTGGCCGGCGGAGACACTGGCTAGGGCGCGCCACAGGCCGCGCCGGGAACGGCCATCGCCGGGCGGGAAAGCCCCTCACAAGCCCCCCACCAAACGAGCCAGGGACAAGCTCCCGAGGCAGCGCAGGAGGGGACCGGCACCACCTGCATACGGCCAGGGCCGCCGCCGCCTCAAAGCCCTCTACCACGAGGGGCCCCCAACGGCAAAACAACCGCCACAACCGACCCACAGCAACTTAAACGGCGAGACAGCCTGCCGCTCGCCGCCTCCTCCAATCACAGGCAGCCTTCCATGTGGCGCCGACCGCCTCTACCAATCAGCGCTGGCGACACGGGCGGCAGGGCTCCCGCGCCGGCACCTCTGGGAGTTGTAGTCCTTTGGGGTGGGTGACCCACTGCGCGTGCGCGGGCGGCGGAGTGGGCGGGGTAGCGGGTGCGCGCGCCGCTGGCAGCGCCGCCGGCCCTCGGTGGGCGGGGGGAGGGGGGGAGCGGGGTTATTTTGGGGAGAAACGCGGGTTTTTGGGTTAGAAATCCTGTTTTTATGTTGTCAGGGTAAACGCAGGCTGCAAGTGGGGACTGTGTACATCAAGGGCGGTGCAATATCCCACCCAAACGTCCATTTTTTCTTATCAATTTTCTCAATCAAAGAGAGAAAAGCGTAGGGTAGGTCGGTAAAAGACCGGGTGGGTGTCAAAGTGAAGCCTTTGCATGGATTAGGTGCTTTCCAGCATGGAGTTTTTTCCCTCCTGGCTCAGTCACCGCATATCTTGGAAATGGGGTGCACTGGCGATCCCGCTGTTGGGCGTAGAACAGGCTGTCCTGGTTTGAGCAACACAGGGCTAATTTATCTTTCAGTCATTTTACTTTTCAGTGAAGTCTCTTCTAATGCTTGGGAAAACTGCACTTTTAGAAAACTCTACCGTCTGATTTTGTGAAAATATATACTTTGCAGCCAGCTGTGGGATGCGGGTTTCAAGGTCTCAGTGTTTTCGAGCTCGCCAGGCGCAGGGATGAGGAGGAGCGAGACCCGGGCACTTGACCCAGGCTGGCCAACAGGGTTATTTCATACCATGAATGTCACATTCAATATAAATTAGAAAGTTTGCTGAGGAGTTCTTTCTCTCCTACGACGGCTGCAATACGGAGAAGTTCTTGCCCTGATGCCGGACCCCTGAGCCCTTCCTTTCCTTCCGAAGCTGCAGCGCTCGCAGTGTCCGACGTTTGCTCTCCACTGCTGGGAGTGCACAGCTTCCTGCTGATAGAGTGGGCAGAGTATAATCCTTGTATATTTTATATTGGTGTTGGATCGATATTGTCTCTTTAGTATTAGTAACCTTAATTATTCAGTCTTATTTTATTAAATTTGCTTATATTTCAACCCTTGGGTTTCCTTGTCTTTTCCCCGATTCCCCTTCCCGGGTAGGAAGGGGTCATCAGGTGATAGAATAATTGCCTAAACGACAATAAATTGTTGTGGGTTCTTCAAACCATAACACACATCCACACATATGTTACGTAGACACATACAGATACATATTACATATACATAATATACACATACATTTCCTTAAAAGAATCTCGTATAGCTCATCAGATGAGAGACACAACCAAATAATAAAAGAAAAATAAAAATAGCAGGAGTACTTAGAAATATAATTTCTAGAGAGCGATAAGGAAACATCTGCAGTACACATGCTTCGTAGTCGTGAAGTACCAGGCATCCATGTCGGAAACGCTTAGAAAAATGTAAGAATATGTTGCGACAACCCAATAATCACTGGCAAACTCCATATTTTATAAGACCAGTTTGCATCTTACCTATAACTTTTGTCAAAATTAACCCATTTGCGTCAGAGCCATTTGTTTCCCATATGCCACATGCAGGGGATGCCTCTTCGATCCGGTGGGGGAGCGATGAGGATAAACGTCTTGGGTCTGTCTGAAGGAGGTCTCAAAACGCCTCACGGTAGCAGGAAAAATTAACGGAAAATAACTTTTACCCGCCGCCAAAAGGGTGCATCGGGAATAAACGGGGAAAGTGAGGCGCGGAGCACGGCGAACGCCGAAGGCAGGCTTCTGGTTAAAAAAAAACAACCCAAACCACGCAGTCTTTAAAAAATATTTATGTCGTAACGAGGTAAAAAGAGGTGCTAAGTGCCTCCTACCTTGTGAGTAACTGACATTTTAGCCCTGAGGTAACGGCAGTCCTCGCCCCCTCCCTCACAGGCCCCGCCCCCTCCCTCACAGGCCCCGCACCTCCATCACAGGCCCCGCCCCGCGGCAGCTGCCGCGGGGCGGGGCCTGTGATGGAGGTGCGGGGCCTAAGGGAAGGGGGCGTGGCTTAAGCCCCTCCTCCTGACGTCCGGTTCAGACAATGGGCGAACCGGCCCCTTTTCGGCACCGGAAGCGAATGGCTCGAGTTTCGTCGCACATTCCTCCGCGGCGGAAGTGAAGGCGGCCCCGCCCCTCCTCGACTCTCCTCCCCACCCCCGTAAGGGTGGACTGAAGGGCTGACGGTTCTGCCGGTGGAGCGCCGCCCGTGGAGCGGCGGGCCCGGGGTGGCGGGCGTCTGTGAGCCGCCTGGCCGGAAGAGCCGGGGAGGGACTACTTTTTGGGTCGGAAGGCAACAGCGCTTGGCGCTTCCGGGGGGAGGGCTTAGAAGGAGACGCGTAATTTCCGGCGAGCTGGAAAACGAGCGAGAGGGGCTCGGCAGTGGGGGGAGGCAGCCTCGGGGGACGGGACAACAACACTCGGCAACAGCATCAGCCACCGCCCCCGCCGCTCCGCACGGCTTCCGACTTCCACCGGCGCCCGTTCTGCCTGGCAGCCGCCGCTGGAGGATGCGCCTCAGCCGCCGGCCCAGCCCCGCCGGCCGCCCCTGAGGGCCCCCCTGCCGCCGCGGCCCCCGGTGCATTCCCCCTCCCCCATTCCCCCCCGTCGGCGTCGACCACCCCCTGCGGCCATGTCGGGGGGTGGCGGGTCGCGCTATGCGGCCGAGTTCGTCCCCCCGCCCGAGTGCCCTGTGTTCGAGCCCAGCTGGGAGGAGTTCAGCGACCCACTCGGCTTCATCGGCCGCATTCGCGGCCTGGCAGAGAAAACCGGCATCTGCAAGATCCGGCCCCCCAAGGTACCACCCGTCTGGGCTGGGGACACGGCGGGGGGCTGGGATGGGCCCGGCGGGGCCGGCAGGGGCTCGTCGTGTGCCTCGGGCTCTCTGAGGGCTGAGCGGTGGAGGTGGGAAGCGGGGGGAGCCCCTTCCCCCCACTCCCGGTGCTGGGGTTTCGTGTGTCGTCGTCCTGTAGGCCTCGGTGTCCGTGCTGGGGGCGCCAGGGGACCTGTATGGTCTTAGACCTCAGAGCTGGCTTTTGTAGAGGTTGCTTCGGAGCAGGTGAGAAACTAGTAGTGCGTGGTGTTGTCCGGGACTTCACTCCCTTTTTACTTTAAAAAAAAAAAAAAAACACAACAGAAAACAAAAACCCAAGCACAAAAAGCCCACCATCCCGCTTGTGAAAACTGCGAAGGCATTGTAGGTGAAATCGGGTGTGTGTGCTGGGTGGGGAGAGAGGGAGGAGAGAAAGGGTATTTCTTCTTAATAGATCATTGTTTATAAACGTAATCTTTAAACTGTTAGTAGAAGGGTGGCCAACTTGTTTGGGCAGGGGAATTGTGTTTATACGTAGCAGTTTAAAAGGTAGAAGCTTAATCTCTCTGATGACTTGATCATTATTTTAGGATGACTTGCCCTGTGACCTGGTAAACCGCTTAGATGAGAACGTCAGGCAATTTGGCAAAAGGTGGTTAGATCACTTCATAATTAAAGTATAAATAAACTTTAAATATAGTTGTAAAACCAGAGAGTTTAAAACACTGAGAGCGGAAAAAACCTGGAAAGAAAGCGTGTAACTGAGAACAACTTGGATACGGGTTACCGATTGGATTTCGTGATCCTTCCTCTCCTTCTGACCTGTCTGGGTTGCTGGAATCTGTTTAGTTGGTTTAATGACCTGGTGAAAACTTGACCTCCAAGGGGCTGCCCTTTCTAAAATAAGCAGAATGGCTTAGGTTGAGAGGCCACAAGAAACTGATCCAGACACTGTTCATTGAGAATAACTAGAACTTTCCTGGCCACTGAACGCTTTTGTATTTCTCCATGATTGCTTAGCTGTTTGCATTGCAGGGTTTTGCAGGATGCATGCATCAGGTTGATTTGCAACCTGCAATAAGGACTAAATCAGACACTTTATACTGACCTTACTGATTTACAATTCTTTTACATTATTAGAAGCTGTAAATATTTTACGATCGTGCTTGAGGCCTTTATATGCTGCAGCAGTGCAAATAATAAATATTTAGTGTGGCTTGTCCACCTGGAATGGGGTGTCCTTATTCTGTTGTATTTACTGCCAAGTAGACAATCGACTATAACTTATGCTTTCTTTAAAAGTACTAAAAAGCTGAGTTATACTTCTCTTGATGTTATAACACAGTTTTCAGAAATGGGGCTGGGAGACACTTGTGGTTGAACCCACTACTGACTGGATTGAGAAAGTTGTTAATTAAGCTTGCATTTCTGTTAAAGAGCTGGACTCCCGCGTGGTGGTCTCATCTTTATTGAAATGATTGTAGACAAAGATGAAAAAAGTTAGGTGTGTAATAATGTGCTTTATTTGGTGTTTGTCACTGTTGATGGTGAGAATTTTGCAATGTGCAGCATATAGGGAACTTTTAAAAAAGTAAATAAATAACAAAAAAAGTATAGGGTATCTCTTATATTTAAACTCAGTGTGAGGTAATGGATACTGAAATGCTTTGAAGCTTATTTTCCTTTATATTTTTAATTCTGTGAGCATATCTTTCTTCAAACTAAAATATTGTGGTAACATTATTTTAAAAGCACAAGAACGTCATAAAATTGGAAAATGATATCACCAGTTGTACTGAGAAACACATTTACTGTTGGGAACTTGTTTAATCAGATGTTGTTAGGGTCTTCTGTTTTGTGCATTTGTTGGAGAAATAAAATGTCTTTCTGTCTCCGTTTAGGACTGGCAGCCTCCATTTGCGTGTGAAGTACAAAGTTTTCGTTTCACTCCACGAATTCAGCGCCTGAATGAACTGGAGGTGAGCTTTTAACTGTTGACATAATTTTGTGTTTGCACTGAAAGCAGTAGGTCTCCGTGCTTGAGATTTGCATCTTGGCAGGTTTCTAGATGGGGGAGACTTCAGAAACCCATAGACCACATCAGTGTTTATTCTTGGCAGTGGCAGAGTTCATATAAAATAACTCTCCATGGCTTTGAGAAAAGTCTGGGTTTTATTTTATTACCCAAAATAACCACAAGAGTTTTTCACATTCAACTGGAAATGTCTTAAATGAATGCCAAGTACCATGTTGTGTAGTAAAAGCAGCCAGTGTCTGGCCTTCAGAGCTCCACAGGCAATTAATTTTTTTTTTCTTAAAATTCCTACTGCTGTTCTGAAGCCCCTGGTTACCCTATACTGTCTTGATAATGTGTTTTAAGGCTTAAAATGAACTGATTTTTTTATTGGCTTGTTATAGTTGGTTAGTTTTACGATTCAAAAATGTATGGGAGCTTTCTTGACAGCAGTAGGGGTCCCATTCTGTCCTGGTTTTTCCTTTTCTCTACAACATTTTCAAAGCATTGCTCTGTTCATATACCGAAATGTCACGAATCACTTGGCTTGTAAATGGGTCTTCTTATGGAAAGTGATTTGAGTACTCCAAAAATACTCAAGGGAGGAGGTCCTTCTGTATGGTTAAGGCATATATAAAAACTGTTTGTAACTCTCCTCCCCGCGCCCCTCCCCCCCCCCGTGTATATTTTAATAATTGCTTTTGTGTTTCTCCCTGGAATGCTGATTTTTCATAAGTATGTATTTTGGTTTTGAACTAGGAAATTGTTAGGTAGGAGTTTGGTTTATAGGACCTTAAATGCAGAGAGAAAAGCATATACAATTTTCTGGTTGTAAAGATCTTTCTTTTTATCAATATTTCTATTTCTGCTTTTTTTTACATGACTAAGAAATGTCTCACTTGCCAAGTTGCACTTCGAAAATGTAAACCCTAAATATTTGTCATGTTTTTTCTAAGGACTGTAAGGTATTGTCACACTTGTTTTGGGACATACGGGTTTGGTTTTATTGATTGCAGGCAATGACAAGAGTTAAGCTGGACTTCTTGGATCAGTTAGCAAAATTCTGGGAACTCCAAGGATCCAATTTAAAAATCCCTGTGGTGGAGAGAAAAATACTGGATCTCTATGGTCTGAGCAAGGTGAGTAAGCAATTGTAGGCCTTGGTCTGACTGGAACCTCGTTTTTCATTCAAGCTCAAGAAGCCAGCAACAGAGATGGCTTGGTTTACAGCATTAGTCTCATTAATATGGAGATTAAATGAGTGGAAAAAAAATTATAGTGAAAGAAAATTTCTAAATTGGATGGTTAAGGCAAACATGTCAAGCACAGTTAAATCAGTTGCCTTTGGTTAGATTCTATGCAGCATGTATTCATTACCTTGTGTACAGCTTGAACATCCTGATGTCACCTGACCACTTGCTTTTTAGTTCTCCTTTTTTACATATGGCAGAGCTGCAGGAATTTGAGGTAGTTTCTCAGAAGGCAGTGGTATACTTGCGTGCAGTTCAGCTCCTGACCTAGCAATTCTGTAATGAATTGTTTTTGTGATTGCTCCTTCCTCTCTCCCAATAGAGGTTCTCCACATGGCATAAACGTGGATCTTTGAGAATTTATAATGTTAACTTTTGGAATAATTATTGTAATTTCCAAGACAGGCTACACTTAAGGCCAGCTAGAAATTTATGCTCCTATAGTTATGTTTGGTGCATTGTTTTTCTAAGTTGCACATAAATTAAATCTCTGTTGGCATTTGTTTTTGCACTGGCAAAATCTATACCATTATAAACCTACCTGCTAAGGATGGATTGTTAATACAAATTTCTTCTTGCGAAGTAAGGAATTAAGATATGGTAGTTCTAGTGCTTCTAGTTTAGAGCATCTGTTTCCATTCCCCATCAAGGTTTCTTTCTCTTGGATAAGTAAAAATGTTAAGATCTGTTAAAGAAATAAGTCATAGTCTGGGACAGGCTGTAAGAGTGGGCTAACAAGAACCTCAGTGAAGTTCAACAAGGACAAGTATAAGGTCTTGCACCTGGGAAAACATAATGCAGGAGTGCAACACAGGCTGGGATCTACCTGTCTGGGGAGTGGCTCAGTGGAAAGGGACCTGGGGGTCCTGGTGGACAACAAGTTCAATATGAGTGAACAGTGTGCTGCAGTGGCAAAGAAAGCCAGCAGGATGCTGGGCTGTGTCTACAAGGGCATCATCAGCAGAGATAGTCATTATCCCACTTTACTTGGCGCTTGTGAGTCCACACCTGGAATATTGTGCTGAATTTTGGTCCCCACTATACAGAAAAGATATGGATGGCTGGAGGGAGTCTAGAGAAGGGCCACAAAGATGATCAAAGGACTACCGTGCAAGGAAAGACTGAGAGAATCGTGTTTGTTCAGTCTTGAGAAAAGAAGGCTTGGGGAGATGTTATCGCCACATTCTAGTCTTTAAAGGGTGGCTACAAAGAAGATGGAGACTGCCTTTTCACAAGGAGTTGCATGGAAAAGGTGAGGGGTAATGGGTACAAGTTACTCCAGGGGAGATTCCAATTGGACACGAGAGGAAGATTTTTCACCATGAGAGCAATCACCCATTGGAATAATCTCCCCAGGGAAGTGGTGCGTTCCCCAACATCAGACACTTTTAAGACTCGTCTGGGCAGGGTGCTGGGCTATCTTGTCTAGACTGTGCTTTGGCCAATAAAGGTTGTACCAGATGATTCTTGAGGTCCTTTCCAACCTGGTATTCTATGATATGATTCTTTTTGACAGTCTGGAATTGCTGATAAAATGCAGAGAAAAGCTGATAAAATGTCTTACAGTATTTGTATTTTTTTATTATTTTGACATCTATGGTGATTTGCTGGGATATGCAGAATATTACGGTGGTACTGGGAAATATCTGGGTCACTGTTATGAGCTGGAACATTTTAGTTGACTGCAGATAAGCAGGTGTAAGCTTATTGAGTTAGTTAGTGGCCTCCGTAGCCATTGCTCGTGTATAGATAATTTTAGAAATCAATTATTCACGGACAGTTTGAAGATAAGTTGAAATTTAGGAATAGTTTCATTTAAAAAGGCTTTTCTAGTACTTTGCTGTAAATGTGAGAAAAATAATCAACAATATTATTACTGTTTTCTTTAAGTGCAGCTAACTCTGATTATAGGAGGAACCAGAATTAACTGATTTATTTGTCGCTGTCACAATTAGACATTTGAATTTACCTTCAGCCTCAGAAGTAAACTATAAATTTCACTGTAAATACAAAATGTTTTTGCACTGAGGTTTCTAACGATCTGAAGCATTAAGCGTGAAATTTAGTCCTCATGTCTAAAGAAACGTAATGCAGAACTACACTGTTGTAGAAATGCTATTAGTCTTACAATAATATAAATGAAATTACAGTCCATTTAGGTTTTAAGCTACTTCACAGTGAAACTGTAAAGGGAATGGAAGCAGTGGAAATGTGGCCAGTGTTTCTGAGGAAGCAAGTCATGTGCTGTTAATGATCATTGCTTGGAGGCAAATGGTCTGTCATTTTTCATTCAATGTACATATTAGTTACTTGTAAGCAATGATAGTTCTGTATATGAGTTACTAGACTGAAACCAATTGAAGTCTGATGTAAGAACTGTGTGGAGTTAATTGAAAGGTAAATTCAGTTTCTCCTCTTTTTACAGTAGTCTCTCTTCCATTCAGGGTTTGAGAGCTTCTGTAACACTGAAGTTGTGAGCTCCAGTGCTCCCTTCTGCCTGGGGTCTGTTAGAATGGGCTTCACTCCTGGCCAGGCTTGTGTTTTGCATCAGAGTACAAGTCTGGTGAGAGTTAACTTTTCAGTTTGTTCTGATGGTGGGGTTTGTATTCTTTCCAACATGTCATAAATCTTAACTGTTGGACTCCTCCTCTCTTGGACAGTACACAATTTACATTTACTAGGAAAATTGTCATGTTTAATGTATAAAGTCATGAGGATAAATAAGTGCTTAGTTATTAAAGTACTAGTCCTTCAGGAAACAAAAACTAAGTTCAGGATTCTGTCACTATTTAATAGAACTTTTTAACATTTGGTTGGTTTAATTGATTCTTGGTTTATGGAAGGTGGTGAGAGCAGCTCAAAACCGTTAACTTTTTTATTTATGCGTTTCAGATTGTTGCCAGCAAAGGAGGCTTTGAAGTAGTCACTAAAGAGAAGAAATGGTCTAAAGTGGCAAGTCGGCTTGGCTACCTGCCAGGAAAAGGCACAGGGTCATTACTCAAGTCTCATTATGAACGGATCTTATACCCCTATGAGCTCTTCCAGTCTGGGGTCAGCCTTATGGTGAGATGCTTCTCTTTCAGGATATGAAAAGGGGACCCAAACTATGCGTAGAATACTACTTGTTATCGTGTATGAAACTAGGATGTAGGGTCTATGCTTTTAGAAGTTCCAGTTATGTAAACAAACCTAGAACCACCCTCATACTTAGCTGTGACAGAATAGTGCCAGAAGTTGTGATGTGACCTTGTGTAGTTATTTTCTGATAGCTGTTTCTTTATAGGACTGGGGCCAAGCCTATTGGGAAGGAAACAGGACAAAAGATGATATTAAGTGGAAAGATGTCTTTCTCTCTCTCTTGATAAGCTGGTGGTTAAGATTCAGTTTCCTTATTTGAAGGGTGTGTGAATTAATTGGCCTCTTGTCCAAATGGCATGTGTAACATTGTGTGATTTCACTCATTCTGTTTCTTAGCAAATGGAATGATTCACAGACCATGGAATGATCAGCAGTGCCTGATGAATCAACCTGGTGTCTTGTGTTCTGATCCTTTAGGGCATCCAAAAACCAAACTTGGACCTTAAAGAAAAAGTGGAGGCTGAGGACCTCGGCTCAGATGCCCAGGCTTCCCCAAAGCAGGCTTCAAGAATGAACGTTGTGCTGAAGAGAACCAGGCGTGTCAAATCCCAGGTACCTCTGTTAATTGGCTGTTATGGCCAGAGAACACTTAGTCCTTGCACCAGCGCATCGGTGCTGGCAGTGCAACAGCTTTTGTCTGGCTGTGGGAGCCTGCTGAAAAGCACCACCAGGAAACAGTCTTCATTTAAATAAAATCCAGAGAAGGATGTCTGTCTCTATGAGGACTGATGTGCTTACGGTAGATGCTCTGTTTATCTAAAAACTTTCAAAACCTGCTTTTTGTTTGTTGACAGGTGGCCTATGTACCTTGGTAGTTAATATACCTGTGAAAACTAAATGGATAAAAAGCCATTTATGAAATGATGTTGAAGTTTCTGCTTGTGCAAAGTTTGAAAAGTTTTTTAAAACTTATTTAAATATGCATTTAGTTACATGAATGCAAATATGTGCCGATAAGTCTTTATTAATTGTGGAAACTGCACTTGGGACTAATTATCTCAAGCTGGACAGACTTGTTTTTTCTGAAGAAACAGATATGAGGGCAGATGCTCGGTGATGGCTGAAACTATATAGGATTTCCACAGTTCTTCTACTGAAAAGCAGTTTATTTTCTTCTGGATTAGTGGTGTTACAGGAACATCTGATGTTCTACCAGGCGATATTAAATCCTGGGAGTACCCTCCAGTAAATCTCAATTCAAACTGAATCACCACTATTTTAAATGCTATACCGTTAGAAATAATCTTGGAGGCCTGATGGCTCCATTGCTTCTATTGCACTGTTTAAAGCAGGCTTTCACCTTTCTCAAAAGATATCTATTGCAGGCAGCATCCTAAGGCTCCTCTCAGCTCCCTGCTGGCCAGTCAGCAGAACGTGGGCGAAAGCTGGTTTTATATGTGGCAAACTTAATACTTGCTTGATGCCATTCTAGACTTATTTTAGGCACTGCAAAGTTTTTTCAAATGCTCTTAAACTGCTTTTTTCAAATCCATCTTTCTTGTCACTGAGATATTTGGATATCCTTTATAAACTTTTTTTTGTTTTTTCTCAACTTACTGAAGCTGACTTGATGTTATTTATCGTAGCCATATAACAATGCATCACACAAGCAATCCCAAACTGTGATCTTACCAGATCTCTTGACTCATATATTGTTAGTGAGCTATCAAGAAACACTGAGAACGACTGCTTCAGTTCCTGCAGCATTGGTAATGTGGAATTCTGCTTTGGTTTTGAACAGATACTGTGGGATAATTCCAGTATGACCTTTTTCTCATACGTGGTATAAAAGTGTCACTACATTATTAAGATCCTGTGGGATCTCTTCTCCTGTTCATTTCAGCGGAATAATGATACTTCTCGTTTCTCCTTGTTGAGAAAAGTGATTCTGTGGTGATCCTGGCACAGTATAGCTGCTTAATTTCATTTAAAGGGGCTGCATTTCAGAAATGAGAGAGGTGATTTTACTTGGATCATCTGCAAAAAGTAAATATATATATATTTATATATATTTAAAAGCCTTTTATTAGGCTTGCAGCCACGCAGTCTTTTAAGCATGACAGTTTTTTAAGTGGCTGAAATTAGTTCTTTAATGCAGGAAAAACTCAACCTACTTACATAGCACACAGAAGTATTTTTGGCTGTGTTGGAAGCTGTGTATAACTCTTAAGTCAACTCTGGAACTGTATTTAGAAACAGATTTGTCCTCAGTAGCCCCAAATAGTGGAAGTGTAAATATCTGGAGAATGCCGAGAAAGTTTCAGATTTCAGTGCACCTCCTTATTGTAGACAGGACTCTGTTTATTGTTTGCAATGCTTGCCTGGAATTGTACCAGAGATTGTCTAGATAGTCTTCAGAGAACAGGTAATATGCAAGTAATGTAAAAACCTGCTAAATAAATGTCATTCTGCTCTAGCTGAAACATCTGAATTATTTGTTTGTAGTGTGCTAAACAGTCCAATGCCTGGGTAGTGAGCATCGATAACTATATTGACCTCTGCATCTCAGTAGATTTCTTCAAAGTGCTAAAAGTACTTTCCAAAAATGCTCTGCATCATCTTCTTGCAGATAACTTACCTAAGAATGGGTGATGCATAAGAAAGCATCAAGGTAGTAATCAGAAATTACTGAGATAAACAAAGATCCTCAGCAGTAGAAGGGGGTGGCAGGCTTTTGAAAAGCATTTTCTTTTTAATTTTTAGAGAAAGTGAAAAATTAAAGAAAATAGGGAATGAGAATTCTCCTTTGTGAAAGATGGGTTGGGAATCTTTGGATACTACAGTCAAATGGCAGTTGAATACAATGCCTCTGAATTGGAAGAGGATAATTTGGTGATGAGAGATTCTGCTCAAAAATAAACTTAATGCTTCATTCTCTTTTTATTTTCTCTGAAGAAAGCTACCACAAATTAAAACTGGAGAAGGGCAACTGAATTTCTAAAATCTTGTAAAGAAAAGGGCAACAAAAAGTAGAATGAATTCAGATTAGGAAAGGGGAATATCCTTAAGGAAAGGTTAAGTTTAGGAGAATACTTCTTCCTTAGAGTAGTATATCTTCATAGATGATCTGTTAGGTTATATTTTAACTGGCAAGGGATTTGTCTAATGAGGTTACATCATGATGATTTCTGGTAGAGAAATGCAGTACTGGAGCAAAAAGATAATGAAGTGCTGTCTTTTCAGAGGATATTAACTTAATATCCAGAGACCTCTTTTGAAAAGTTAAAAATAATTCTAAGTGACATATCTGCTTTCAAGTTTCTTCTACAAATTTGATGGTTTCAGACTAACAGAATTTATGAAATAAGCTTCTCTTTCTTAATTTGAAAGATTTCTTTCTATGGGAGTAATTGTGTGAAACAAAGGAATTCTAGGAGATGCTGACAGATGCCCAAAACACATAAATATTTTGATTATTGCTTGTAACTATTCTATGTTGTGTATTGGGGGTGGAGGGATGGGGATGCAAATGTTTCAAAGGTGATGAGGGTAGGACAGCAGAAAAAAGGTAGTGTGTGAATCCAGTGTAACTGCATCATGTTATTAGGATTCATCCATATAGAAGAACAGCCTTTGGATTGTACATTCAGTGGAGTAGGTAAATCAAACAGAGGTATCTGTCGGCATCCTTTGGGAAGAAGAGGTGCTGAGAATAGAACTGCAGTTTAATCAAGTTCATTTTGCTTTTTGTTACATGGAAAATAGTATAATGCAAAAGTTTGATGGAGTTTTGTGCTGTTAGCAATGAGAAAATGGCAAGGAATGCGAGGTTTCTACTTCCATGCACTTAGAGTTTTGAGTTTAGTGGTTTTATGCAATCTTAAAGGATACCACAGAAAGACTTCTCAGTGAGGCTTCTGAATGCTTTTGGCATTCACAACTTGAACTGTCAGTATCGTGGTAGTGTTCTTAAGGTTATATAGGAATCTGATTTTTAAAAACATTTCAATACGCAACCTGTTCTTTTTGAAAACTGTATAGCTTCCACCTGGACATGAATGGATTGCATCCACTTAGGTTTAGTGGAATCCAAATAAATCTGGGCAGTGGAGTTATGAAAATATATTTAGGCAATGCATTTCTAAACAAAACTATAAAACTGAAGAGAGGTTGCTGCATGCTAATGATTTACTTCTAGTAAATATGATAGCAAAATTTTTTTTCAGGTATCATTGAGAAAATTCTTAGGTCACAATAGCAGGAGAGAGAAATCGTGGAGATTGTTCATAAATGTTGCTGAAATGATGGAAAATCGTACTGGCTGAGAAATTTAATGTGGGTTGATTCTGTCAGGTTCTATTAGTTGAGAGAATGAATGAGATGTTAATGAATTTCAAATGGGAACTGAGGGACTGTGGAGTCTCCAGGTGATAGGCTTTCCTGTACAGCAAAAAAGTCAGTGTTTCTGTATGGCTTGTTTAGCCAAAAAGTGAGGAATTTATGATAAAAATTTAGGAGTTAGTGTGCAATTTCAGATAGCAACATAGAATGCATCAGTGTTCAAAATTAGAATATCAGCAATAATCAGCTTGGAAAAATGCCGGTTAGCATAGTGCATACACAGTTCAGTGTGAACAGGGAGTCTAAATATCACTAAAGAGTAATAATGCCTAGGAAATGATATCTCTTTTAATGTGTTCCGGAAGCAAGAAAAACAACTGATTTGGACTGAATAAATGAAAATTATCTTCTCTCTTTTATTTTTATTGCAAGTGCATTTGAACTTTTTTTTTCTTATTGATTAAAAAAAGAATGCATGTCAGCCCAAGGGAGCTTATTTCACGTGCGATATATCATGCCTTAACTGTCGAAAATGACAGGTGAAGTACCATCAGTAAGTTACATGAAAATAACCGTTCTGGAATTAGATTTGCTGAGATCTTTTAAGATGAGTGAATTTCAGGAGGAAGATTGCAAATGATGAGAACTTAGTGGCCTTCTATACCAGCTTAGAAAGGGCTTTCAAAGTATAAGGAGGCAACATAAAGAAGAATACCAAGGTGATTGCATTGCAGATAAAAACAGAATACGGAGGTTCTTTGTGCTGTTAGATTAGTGGCAATGTTGTGGGGAAAATGACGTAGGTGAGTAATGGGAGATGGGAAGTTCAGTTGAATAGGACACTTCAGGTAATGATGCTGGCAGGGGCATGGAGTTGTCTCCTAATGGGTCTTTTCATCTCTGATTTTTGAGGTTGCAAGGGCAGCATGAGTGGCTGTCATTTCCAGAGTTGTACTCATAACATTTCATCACAAATAAATCCAGGAGCAGCCAAGTTTAAGGAAGTAGGTTGGAACTCATTAGTGTCATGTGTATGTGTCCACTCAAGGAAGTGGATAAAAAAAATCCTGTTGAAACGGTGTACGTGTTAACATCCAAGCACTTGACTGAATCGTGGTGATTTTGGAAAATAGTACTGTGGCATTCTTCCTATTTTTTTGCAAAATGTCAGACCCAGTTCTCTTATTTGCTGTATAGGTGACTTTCTGTAGTTTATCTGTGATCCTAAATGGGAAATAATTTGGAAAGGTGGGACAAATTCTGTCTTGTATTCCAGTTGCATTTGTTCATTGGCTTTAGGAACAGAAAATTGTGTCCCTTTGTGCCTCTGTTTTCTTTCTTTTGGTGAAGTAATGTTGTGAGATAATAGAATATAAACGAATTATGAAGAAACATGATGGGGAGGTATTGATGGTATGTGCTGATGTGGTCTTGTTCTTATTTTTAGGTGGAGACAGGAGAAATGAGTAGAAATACTGAACTGAAGAAGCTGCAGATCTTTGGAGCTGGACCCAAGATGATGGGACTGGCACTGGGAGCAAAGGATAAAGAGGGTAACTAAATCTTCGGTTCATCGCTTTGTAAAGTAACGAGGCTGTTCAATCTTTCTGCGTGTCTCTAGAGACAACATTAAGAAGCAAGCAAATCATTATAACTGGAAAAGGAAAGCTAAGTATTCTAGGACTTCATTCATAGGAGAGATTTACAGGGTGCTTCATGTAACTTGGCATAGTTTCAGCTCTTTACGTATTATGTAGTAACAACAATTAAGCAGCTGTTGCATGAACTGAGTGACTGGAAGGGAAAACAAAATTTGACAATACTGAAACTGATCCTACCAGCTAAGTGCAAAAATTATGAGCGTAACTCGCTCTGTTTTGTGAGGCAGTTGGGGATCACTTTAACTTTTAAAGTGATTTTAAAAGTTTATTTTAGATTGGCCAGGTATAACAAGGCATTTTTGCTTTCTTTGGCCTTTCAGGTAGCTTCTGATATGAATGGCAGGGTACCAGGCCGGACATCTGAGTTGAGTTTGCAAGTTAAATCTGTCTTGATGTGATGTTAATAACATTTAACTTTATTTTACTTCAAGATGAGGTTACACGAAGACGCAAGGGAACCAGATCAGAAGCATTTGGAATGCAGATGAGGCAACGCAAAGGAACTCTTTCCGTCAACTTTGTAAGTTTGATTCCTTTGCGGTGACTTCTGATAATAGGAAATTTGTTAATTTACTAAGAGATTTTTTTTTTTCTGAAACGTGCCCCTTCCCACCCCCCACTCCCCCAGATGAGTGGATGGACACTGCAGCAGATGATACTGTTATAAAAACTAACAGTATTTTGAAAAAATAATCTATGCTCTAGGTTTCTGTTTTAATTTTTTGGTCAGGAAGGATCTTGCAACATGAAGGTGCTTGCCGATCATGGGTTTGAGGGCTTGCTTTGCCACACACTTCTCGCATGCCTTCAGTAGCTCGCATTGTATTTGAGCTCCGCTTTGTAGAACAATTGGAATGCTGCTTCTCTTCCTTAAAAAGATATTTTGAGGTGCTCCAGTACTTCAGGAGTTTGTTTTTTAGCAATACTGGCTTTCATGTCTTTTCTATTTTGAGTTTAAACTAGTCATTATACAAGTCCATGCGAGAGAAACCCCTAAGGGGAAAAGTGAAATGTTTAGTGCTCTGATGTTTGACCATGGAAAAGTGTTGTTCTTAATGTCTTTCATAGCACATGACTTCTTACTTTTAAAGTGTCATAAGTTAGCGTGTATACGCAACCATGAATAAAGATAGGTGCCTTTAATGTCTTAAGAATTAGACTCTTCAGTAGTAATTGAGCTGTTCTGTTTTTCTTGCTTGAGAACACTTACAAGAGGTTATTTTAAATTTCAACCATAGAAGGCCAAGGCATCCGAAAGTCTCTAAAAGTCTCTAGTAATCATATTTTTATATGTGGAAATGTCTTCTGGGGAAAAAAAAAGTGAGAGAAGTTGGATATTTAAAAACCAGATCATTGTGCCATTGCAGCTAAGTTAGAATTTGTGCGACTTGATTTTTTTTATTGTACTACTAGTTCTGAGTATATGGTGTTCCTAGGCTGTGTAAGTGTTGTGACTGTTTAGTTTACGTATGCTTTCATTTAAAAATATTTTATCTAGTCTTTGTTTCTTTATAGAATGTTTACTCTTTTATTTATAAGAGAAAAATGAAAATACCGTAGCAGCAGAACTGTTACTTTGGAATTGTATTGCTGTAACTGTAATCTTGTGAAATTCTGTGACTTAGTACTGTTTGGTTCCACGCTTTTTTTTTTAATGCTTGGATGGGAGATCTTCAAGGAAAGCAGTCTTTGAAGTGCGCAGGTGATACATTAGCCTTATACAGCTTTTGTCTGAAAAATACTGTGGTGCAGTTTTTTTATACGTCTCCCTCATTCACTTACCTTTTTAGTGAAACGTTGTGAAATGCTAACTGTGAAATAAAATACACGTTTCCCTTTTTATCCCCTTCCCCCCTTGATACAAATAGTTTTATATCATCATAGTCTTTCTCTGTTTTGTTACATGGCCTAGGAGGCTTGTTTGTGGTTATTGTGTAATCACAGATCTGCTTGTTGTGAATATCTCTTTCAATGCAGTCTTTCTATTTGTTAAATCATCACTTGGGCTAACATAAAAAAGATTGCATGTATTAATGCAAATTTGAAGAGAAGGTGGTATTATCAGTGATAGGTAACTAGTGAATATTGTAGAATAGCTTCCTCTTATGATCGCCATTTTAATGCATTTTTAGTTTTGGGAAAAGAACCTAGAAATGTCTGCTAAGGTACGTTCCCTCCCTTTTATATACTTGCAATAAAAACAACTAGTTTGGTGTTTCAGACAGACATGATATTCCATAAGGGTGAGCGCGTGGATTTTTTTTAAACAGGAAAATGATATGTTTCTTAATAGAACTGCATGTTTTTTAAGAATTGTTTCTTAAGAAACCTAAGCGATCTTTTCAAATATATTATTGCATAGTTAGGAAGTTGCATACTTAACTAGGCTGGTATAACTAAAATGGGGTTGACATCAAGTATTTAACACAGTGATATGAACCTAATCAGCTGAAAAGTACATGTTTTTGTGACATCTTGATGAAAGTAACAGACCCCAAAAAACCAACCGCAATGCTTCTGGTGTTGTTTTGAGCTGTGTGAAGGAACTAACTATGCGCAGCCTGAGTTGCCCAGTGACTGATGGGAGTAAAAACAGAATTTGGAGCAAGTGTTATTCATGAAGTTCATGTTACTAAAAATTTATACATAAGGTAATTTTTAGCTGTGATAAAGTAATACACAGTTTCTTCATTTAGATTATCTTACAGGTTTTCAATACTACATTAAATTTTTATATTAAATTAAAAGTCCTTTGGACAATGCAGGAAGCAACAGCAAAGAAAATTTGCAAGCTGTTGATACAGTTTTTCTCTTTGGTCCCTGAGAATATCTCCCAGGGAGTGTTGTTCTTATTGAGAGATTATCTTGGAGAAACATCTGCAGAAATTGTTTGCTATTGTATTGGGATTAATGCTTCTCTCATCATTTGGAGTTTTTATCCTTTATTTTGGAGAAAATGAGAAAGAAGTTGGTACCTTTACATGCTGTTTCCTTCCCTTCCCCTTGGATTTTTAGATTGAAATCTGTTAGATTTGTTGGTTTTGTTATTTCTTTTTTTTTATTATTTTCATTGCAAAGATAACCGTACTGTTGCAAGGGATGGCATGTATGTTTCTGAAATTGTTTTTGGTGAGATTCCTCAGCTGTGTGTGCTTTGTAGGGATTTAGTTTGAATTGTTTTCCATCATAGAGGCCCAAAGAGAGGGAGAGTATAAAGTTCTAAAAACTGTAATGTATTCTTTTACCTTAGAACAATGTAAATGAGAAATATATAGAAAACAATTATTCAGTGGAACTGGATAGTTATTTTGCAACCCCCAAAGGCCCCCTTCCCCGCACGTATTACGGCGCTGGGAAATTGAAGCATAATCATTCATTATCAGTGCTTCTCAAAAAACAGAGAAGACCAGGTTGATGTTCATATATTGGACTTCAGGATTATATACTTTGTTCCTTAGTTTCAGGAAGGCAGGTTCTGGATGAGGAAACTTTTTGTAACTTTTTTTTCTTTTTTTTTTTTCCCCACAGGTTGATCTGTATGTTTGCTTATTCTGTGGCAGAGGAAATAATGAGGACAAACTGCTACTGTGTGATGGATGTGATGACAGCTATCACACTTTTTGCTTGATTCCTCCTTTACCTGATGTACCCAAGGGTGACTGGAGGTGTCCGAAGTGTGTTGCTGAGGTACGGTTCAAGCTTTGTATGTATGCTTGTGTTCCTGGAAAGATCAGAAGAGCAGTTCAGCTCAGTGCTGTTCTGTCCAGGTAGAAGCCATAGTTTTGTTTGGAATATTGTCAAGATGAGCTATGAATCTCCAGCTGTTCTTGGCTGATGAGCCATAAGGCTAGAGTTTGGGCTTCCTGGGCATAACCTTTGTTTATTATACAGCCATGTGACAGCTAAAACTTTGGCCTTAGTGTGCTAAGAGGTGAAACTCAATTTGATAAGCTGGTAGTGGAAAATTAAGGTGAGAAGTAGGGTTGTGATAGGTGGTTCAGCATAACAATGAGACATAACAATTTTTAGCTATTTTAGGTTTTGTTTAGACTAAAAAAGGAACTGTTGAGGCTCTGAAAGTGGAAGCTAGTTGAATTTCATTGTTCAAAAAAAAAAAAAAGAGCTACCAAGTTCCAACAGCCTAAAGGCAGCAAACATAATTTGTTTGGCTTGGTATTTGTCTTAAGAAAAAAATTTTCTAAGCTTGGGAAATGGGTCGATGTAGGATTCAGAGGAAAAAAGTTTACCGTTTCTAAATCTTTAATTTTGTGACTGGCTTTAACTTTTTAGACCATGTTTTTTCCAAAAGGGGCAGTCACATGCACATGTGTATATGCTTATTTCCCCCACATCCCTCACACCCTTCCTGGCTGTGGGTTTCTGCTGTTTTCTTTATGGTGGTGTATGAATAGTTGTGCAGCCCCATAATTAGGTGGATCAGCTCGCTGCTCTCCAACCCTTCACCAAGGGAGATTAGGTGGTCAGATGAACTCGGGCAAATGCTGTTGTGGAAGAGGTGGAAATTCATAGTTACAGGCAAGGAAAAAGATGCAACTAACCCTTGGGGCTGCCGCTCGCAGTGTGGTTTAAGTTGCTTGTTTATTGTTCCCTTAAGAGAGAGCAATAAAGGAGTATTAGCAAACTACAGCAATCCAATGTGAAGGTAATTTAGAGAATATAGTAGTAAATATAGTGATTGCAGTGGCTTAAGAATATGGAAACTCACAAGAAATTTCAGTACTACTACTACAGGGACAGGGATATGTTGTCCCCAAGAAAAAATAAGTGTGTGCAGGGACAAAATCAGGAAAGTTAAGGTACCAAATAGGTTGTTACTAGCAAATGATACAGAAAGTACTTGAAAAATTCTGGAAATACATTGAAAGTAAGAGGAAGAAAGGGAAAAAACATCACTCTATTATGTAATAGAGAGTAAACAAATAATAGCAGAAAGATATTTGAAATGCTTAGTAGTGGTTTTTGCCTCCATTTTTACTTTAAGTGTTAATTGTGCATAGATGCTTAATGTAATGTTAATAGCAGAGTGGTGGAACAGAAGCCAGGAAGAACAGGGTAAGGGCTTTTCGTATGTATTCAGGTCAGCATTGTTTGACAGTGTTTACAGATGTTGTAGATTCTCTGTTGCATGCTTCTTTTAAGAATTACTTTGATAAATGTTGGACATAGTCTAAGGATAGTTCCTCTTGAAGAAAAAGAAACTATTGATCTTGAATTCCTTTCCAGTCCTGTTTCTTTGATTGAGGAGCTGACTATCAGATACTTCTATGTCATGTTTATGTTCAAATATGTCTTGTGTATATATAAACATTGTGTTGGATAGATACAAAGGGGCTTAAAAAGATGCTGTAGAAATGGGTGGGGAGAGTAGCTGAAATGTGAACTGGTATTTTTTGCACTCGTGGGATGATGCAGGTGCTTGAATCCAGTGTGTCTAAGAAATGTCTCATGGTTGTCTAAGCATCTTGTGTGCTGTCTTACTCTTTGGCTGGCAGCAGTAGATGATGAAACTTAGTTTTGGATGGGAAAGCAGAAGTGTGTAGCATTGGGGTTTACCGTGTTAGATTAGCTTCTGTACAATTAATTCTGTTCTGTTTCCGCTATGGTAGGACTTCCTTAGCTGAGGGGAGCACTCAAAACTGATAGCTTACTGTGTTTGGTTAGGACTTAGGTGGACACTAGGGTGTTTTTGCTAAAAACTTAACTATGTCATAATCTGCTGCAGGGAACAATATTTTTATGTTCTGTCTCCTAGGAATGCAACAAACCCCGTGAGGCCTTTGGATTTGAACAAGCTGTCAGGGAATATACTCTCCAGAGCTTTGGTGAAATGGCTGACAACTTCAAGTCTGATTATTTCAACATGCCGGTCCATGTGAGTTTCAACTTTTGTTGTGATTCCTTGTAGGGGAAAAAGAGAAGAGGTTTCAGCTGATCCTGGATTTTTGCTGAGGCATCTTAGCTTTGTTTAAAGAGGCACCATAAGCTTCAAACATGTAAACAAATGATTTAGCTTTCTGGCATCTGGTCTCATTTTAACTTCATTTCACCCTTTTTATGTGATGGACAGATAGCTTTATTACTTGTTAGGGTATATGTGATTGGCTGTACTCCTCTAGTACAGTTGTTCCCCTTTTTGATTAATTGAACCAAGTATCTTGTTCTTGTTTGGCAAGAGGGATCTTTCTCCTGCCGTTCCTATGGCTTTTGTCAGCTTGTTCAGGGGATAAATCCTTATTTTCCTCCCTGTTGTAGTCTTTCCTTGTAGACATGTCCATAGAGTGAGTGAGTCTGATAATCAGGGGCTTTTTTGTTCTGCATCTCGGCAGCATTTTTAAAACTAGCATTTCTGCTTTGGCACACTTCCACGATTCCACTGTACTGTAGACTGCTCCTGTAGACCGCGTGCAGCCCCAAGCTCCTTCTCTCAGCGTTCTTTGGACATTCTTGCTAAAGCTTCTACCTTTTAAGGACTCCAATTTATTATACAACTTTGGGACACTGAACAAAGCTTATTTTACAAATAAGCTTCACAAATAAATGCATATAAGTAAGAGTTGTGACAACCTATATGAAGACTACACTCTTGAACACAATTCTTTATCTGAATTTCTTTACTGTTACTCAGATGTGGTCATTATCCTCTGAAATAATTTGGAATTTGCATGCTATTCATTCTGTTTGTTGCTTGGCTTTTGCTGGCTGTCTCCTCCCCGTCTTTTTAGTTGTACTTGTGGTAACCCCATCTCTTTTTTTTGTTCCGTCCTTTATGATGTGGCATCCTATTTCTGTTACATTGCAGGCGCTACTAAGGAATACAGACCAAACTGTATGCCTTTGAAGAGATGGAGGAGAGAGAGGGAGTGGCCTCGGTGTTTGAAAATTCATGGGGGATTAGTAATGATTTACTGTTTGAAGGATAACTTTTATGATGGGTCTTATCTGCACGTAATTCTTATCTGCTTTCAGATGGTTCCCACTGAGCTTGTAGAAAAAGAATTTTGGCGACTGGTGAGTAGCATAGAAGAAGATGTCATTGTGGAATATGGGGCTGATATATCATCCAAGGACTTTGGAAGTGGCTTCCCAGTGAAGGATGGCCGACGAAAGCTGATGCCAGAGGAGGAGGTGAGGAACAGGATATGCAAACTGACCACATTCTTTGCTCTGCATAAGATTTCACATTAAGAATTTAGGTCAGAAATCAGTGTGGGTTTTTTCATGAAGAAATCGCTTAAGGCTTTTGCATGCATTTAACATTACTTTTGAGCAGGGCATTAATCTGATATTTTAGGTTCTTTTACAGATCTGGTTGCTGATAGCTAAGCTGCTTTTTGTGATTTAAGTCACACCTGTTTTTTATCACTTAATCTTAGCAGGCAAAGATGTGCAAATTGTTACAGTATGTCTAAGTATGAGGAGACCAATAAGATTTTTTTTTTTCTCGTTCAAAACCTTTTGGTTATTGAGTTAGCTACAGAAACGTGATTCTGACCTCCTTAGGAGGTTCATAATAGGTAAACCAAACTAATTTGATTTAGCTTGTTTCTCTGACTGTGAGAATGAAAAGATGTAGATACAGCATTCTATTACAGAAAACTTTATAAAAAACATCTGGTAAGTATGTTACCTGTTTTGACTCAGACCTTACTGTAGCATATCAATTTTCTGGATGCTTATATGTCTGAATACAGACAAAATGAGAATAAAGGTGTGGTTTTGTGATTACATAGCTGCAAATCAATTTATACTGCTCACTGGAAGAGGTAATTCTGCTCACTATTGTCTACCACCTGTACCTGCACCTTTCTACCGGTGCCTTTGTTGCTGCAGTAATTGTGTAGCTGCTTAGTGAGTCAGAACTGCTTGTTGATCTATTTGTATGAAAGTAGTAAGTTTAAAAAAATATTTTCTAGCCAGATCACTTAAGTCATCTGGCTCACTTCATTGTCTTACAGCACTAGAGCAAAGGAAACAGTAGGAACAGCTGAGCTGAGGGTGCGACCAGTCCTTTCAGCAACTATGGGATATGCCTTGAATGACTGAATCTGTGCTACAGGTTTTTTTTAAGGTGGAAAGTAGACTAGTATTAAAGCACAGTAGTGAGCTTTTAAGGCAGTCTGTTTGAATTCTCATTTTTCATACAAACTGTGTATATTTGAAATTAAAGGTGGGATTGGTTAACTGGTGGTGCTGTCTTCTCAAAATGAGTGTGTAGGAATTTCTTCTCCAGAAAACTTTCTAAAGTTATCCTATTTTATTGAAGACTTCTATCTTTTGTTCCTCTACTAGTGTTGCTGGTATTTTGTTCTACCAGGAAAGCATGAAACCTATAAACTTTGAGGTAAAAAAAAGTCAAAGTGCATAAGCCTTAATCTGACTAAGATAGGCTATGTATGTTGAAATACTAGGACTTGCCTTAAATCTTAGTCTGATTAATTGCTGACTAAGGTATTTAAGGAATTATTTCCTAGTTTTGATGCTTCATTGTTGCAGAATGTTACCCACTGTCTATTGCAGAAATGAATAGGCTGACCTCTTCCTTTGTACTTTCCTTTTCTGGAGTTGGTGTCCTTATTTTCTGATTTGTACAGAATTTTCTCTTTTTTTTGGCAGGATTATGCGCTTTCTGGTTGGAACTTGAATAACATGCCAATTCTAGAACAGTCAGTCCTTGCTCACATCAATGCAGATATCTCTGGCATGAAGGTTCCTTGGCTGTATGTAGGGATGTGCTTCTCCTCCTTTTGCTGGCATATTGAGGATCACTGGAGCTATTCCATCAACTACCTGCACTGGTATGGACACTCCTTTGTGCATCTACCTTATACTGCCTTGTATGCCATTAGTAAATTTGTAGTTCTACTTGAAAACGCTTGTGCACACCGATGTCATTTTTAAACCAAAAAAGTAAATGTGATGATCAGTCCATATTCTTAACTGAAGCTCATTAAAAGAGTATACAGATAGTGTTTTAATACCTTCAGTATTTTTCATTAACTCATTAAATAATCCTGTGTTGACAAAATCCTGTGTTGCCAAATGTCACTGTAAAATCATGCTTTACAGGCTCACATCTTTTTTTAAGAAAACTTTTGATTTTGAACTGAGTTACAGTTCACCAGTTCACTGCTTTATGACTTAAAGTTGATATGCCCCTATGCTGGCAATGGAGGCTGCTGCCTATTGGCTCACACAGGCGTCAGAGCTGACAGTTCAGCAGCAGATCTATGTATGCACAGGAATTCAAGAGAAGAGAAATTTGAAGAAGAGGAATTCTGACTTTCAGAAGCATCCTGGAAGCGTTCTGGTGTTCGGCTCTTGGGTTTGAAAAGAAGAATCATGACAGATTAGCTACTTGCATTGTAGTTTTCCCAGTTCATCACGCTCGGTC
This sequence comes from Rissa tridactyla, assembly GCF_028500815.1. Classification (NCBI taxonomy): domain Eukaryota; kingdom Metazoa; phylum Chordata; class Aves; order Charadriiformes; family Laridae; genus Rissa; species Rissa tridactyla. Next base: position 152,634,286 of record NC_071466.1, read on the forward strand.
ACGGTGGATGCAGCAGGGGGGAAGGAAGGGGAATCTGCAGGAAGCACCCCTTTAGAATAGGAAGTTTGTAGTACATCTGGTAAGGAAGAGTTGATAAATTTTAGACCGTGATTGCATGCTTTTGGAGAAGCATGTTTGCTAGTAAGATCTGACACACAGGCTCAAGAGGGGGATTAATTTTTTTTTTCTAGAGTTCAGTTACTGTCCTCAGCATGCGATTAACTAGATCAGTATGTGAAGGTTTTGTGTTAGCTGGTGAATTCCAACAGCCCAGATAGTTCTACTAGGGTTTACTAGCTGTGTCCTGCCAGCAGGTGTCACTGAAGCCTGTAGGAACCACACAAAACGCTGCACTATTCCTCTTTTAACTTTCAGGATGGCTGGTGACAAGATTATTAATACAGTTAAATAGTGCTATGTAAATAGCTTCAGACATTTCAGCAGAATACTGCTTGTACTCCTTAATAAAATAAAATTTAAAAATAAACCCCAGCACTATAGATTCTAGATCATTACAATTTATTTTGGTTAAGGCTGGTCTGGAAGGACTAGAATAATATGTTCTCAAGTAACTTTCTGTTTAGTTTTGGTCTTGTTAATCTCATTCTTCCCTCATACTTAACTAATTCATGTTTTTAGGTATTTTTTTTATCTTAAGAGTCCAGTGGACCACTGGTTTTCAGTAACTGGTTATGTATATTTGAAGGATTGCTTATATTTGGTTGCACTCTCTGGTGTTTTACTCTTTCCACTTCTGCTTAGCTGGTATACTATTCCATTGGTTTCAGGCATAGGACTACTCCAAGCCTAAAGAAGTGAGTGGAGGAGTACCATGATCTCTTTTCTCTTAAAGAGTAGCTGTGATGGCCAAGGTTTTGTTTGTTAATCTTTCTTCTTCCTAAAGGAAAATGATTGCCCATTTCATGCCTTTAGTGCATGGTAAATCACAATTATCTTCCATGTTAGGCTTGTCATGGCAAATCTGTCAGGTATGTGGAGAATTGTGTTGTAGTATAATTGATTTTTTCAGTTTAGAATAAGTTCTGAAGAAGACGGTTGTTGGTTAAAGGCTTTTTTTGTGTCTATGTGCAAATTACTTTGCTTGTGTGGACAGTGGTGCTAGATTTAAGGTGTGCTTTGTCGTTGGGTGGCACTGTTACTTTTCTTTAAGTAATGTGTTTACTGCTGTGGTTGTGTTTTGTTAGGGGAGAGCCGAAGACGTGGTATGGTGTGCCCTCTCATGCAGCAGAGCAGCTAGAGGATGTGATGAAGGAATTGGCTCCTGAGCTATTTGAATCCCAGCCTGATCTCCTGCATCAGCTGGTCACTATTATGAACCCAAATGTGCTGATGGAACATGGTGTACCAGTGAGTAGCACATGAGCATTTTTTACAGAAGTACTCCTATGCGCTCTCTTTTTTTCATTCTGTGCCAGATTTGCGTAACAATTGTTTGCTAAAAGTCTGAAGAATTTTTATGGTGGACATTTGCATATTCAATTCATTAGTTATGGAGTGGGTTTTTTTAAAGCTATTTTCTAGAATCTTCTCTAGACTCACCATGAAGTTCAAATTATATCAGAAATGAGCCAAGATTCTTACATAAAATATCTTATAGAACAAGTGTACATTATGTGTTAAATTTCATTTTTAATTAAAAAACCCTGCCATGGCAGCAAGTTTGTCTGTGAAATGGTTTTAATATCTTTTGACAGTAAAATACCTATCAAGTGTTCTGTAGAAATCTCAGCTTTATTAACTGGTTTTCTGACCAAACATAACTGACTGCAGACCTTCAAGCAGCAGTCACTGTCTTTTGCTTTTGTCTTAGGATAAATTGCTTATCTGGCAAATATCCCAACAAAGCAAACCATAAACTATTTCCAGAAGCTTTTGCACTTTGTGGTGTGATGGTTGAAATGATGATAGAGAAACATCCCTTTTGGGATTCATAAAGAGCATTTTCAACTGTTGGCTTATATATTTAGCCTTTTTGAGTAAGCCTTGAGGCTGAGGATTCAGTTTAAGACAGAACCAATCCTTACCAATTCTGGGGCAGCTGTTGCCTGTGGTGTTCCATAGGTAAAAAAAAAAAGTGGTGTTCAAATTTCTTGTAATTGTGTCTTAAACTGTATTGCAAATTTCATCTTTTTTCTTTTCTTTTTTCCTTTATCCTCTTGTATTAGGTGTACAGGACCAATCAGTGTGCTGGCGAATTTGTTGTGACCTTTCCTCGTGCCTATCACTCTGGATTTAACCAGGGATATAACTTTGCTGAAGCTGTGAACTTCTGCACTGCTGACTGGGTGTGTTCTTTTGTGTATGTTTGCTATGTCTCTGCCAGGTCACCTTTGCAAGGAGAGTGTTAGCAACTTTCTTATCTGAAGAGTAGTTTTTTATGTTACGTAGTATGTTTTATGTTTATAGTTCCTGGTACATACAACAGTTAAAGACTGATGTGAGTTTCCATTGCACAAAATAATTTCGATAAGCACATAATTTTAAGCAGCTTCAAACTGAAACTTTGGCCTGTGGCCTTCCTTTTTAGGTATTGATTTAACCAAAAAGTGACATCTCGCAATACCTTTAGCTGGTATTTGTGATGCCTCTTTCTGAATTTGATACAGATTAATGTAGTGTCTTGAGCAGCTGTTGTCATGTGAATGTTGGAGGTAGGCATGTAACAGTCTTTTGTTCTCCTTTTGTGCCAGATCATTGCACCTTTTAATCATATCAGTGCTTGTTCTAATAGTCATGCCACACCAGAGCATAGCTTGTGTGGATTCTTCAGTAAGTTGTCAAAAGTGTGTCCTATCGCTATCCAGGGTTTACAGTTGGAAATTGAGATCTCATCCCTGGTTTATCTATCTCTAACTTCTATTTTGTTATGTTCAAATAGGAATTCTAGGCCTTAATCAGAGAAGGTTATTCATTCATCAGAGAAACTGTCTGCAGGATTGGAAGTGTCTCACTTTTCTTCTTTTCACCTGTGCTCGTGATGTAATCTGCGTATAGCCTCTGTGAAAAACTGCTAAACTCACACTAGCCACATGAAATTTCCTTTGCTTATGCAAAATATAACCAAAAATCTGTGTATCAAATTCATCTACCATTTTGTGTTTTTTGCTTTAAAAGGGACAAAATGAATGGTATTAATTTTGGCTAACTCTAAGCATCTTGTGTTAAACGTCTAAGTTCAAGCATAGTAGTATCTAGAGGACAATACAGTCACCTTAGCATAGACCAGATGACTTCCTTTTGGTGCCATTTTCTTTCCACTGAAAGTAAAAAGAGCTTAGGACAGCTCTTAAACTTCTGTCTGAAAATCAGACACATAAGGTTATGGCAGATCCTGCCTCAGCATGGATATCCTCTTTGTCATCACCTGTGACATGATTTAAGGCTGTTATAATTGGCTGTGCCCGATAAGATACAACTCTCTTTTGCCAGGTTTTGTCAAAGGAAGGAAGGTGGGAGCTAAGAGATTGTCTTGAAATGTCTTTTCCCAAAATGATAGGTGGTGGGTTTTTTTGTAGCTTCCCATTGGACGTCAGTGTGTGAGTCATTACCGAAGGCTGGGACGTCATTGTGTTTTCTCCCATGAAGAGCTGATCTTCAAAATGGCCGCGGATCCAGAGTGCTTGGATGTTGGGCTAGCCGCCATGGTCTGCAAGGAGATGACTCTAATGATAGAGGAAGAGACACGGTTAAGGGAGTCTGTTGTGCAGATGGTGAGTAATAAGGCAACTCTCTTAGTTTGCTTGCAAAAGGAGTTTGGCATCCCCCTCCCCCCACCTGGATTAGAGCTTTTAGCAAGTGTCAATCTTTTTTTTTTTTTTTTTTTGTTAGGGAGTTTTGATGTCTGAAGAAGAGGTGTTTGAACTGGTTCCAGATGATGAGCGTCAGTGCACAGCTTGCAGAACCACGTGCTTCTTGTCAGCTCTTACATGTTCCTGTAATCCTGAGCGTCTGGTGTGCTTATACCATCCATCTGATTTATGTCCATGTCCCATGCAGAAGAAGTGTCTAAGGTACACAGGATTTTTTTTCCCCTACTTTTCTTCCGTATCCAGTAGTTTGCTGGAGACCAGTGACCAAATACAACATTTGGCTACACTTCTCTCTTCCTTTATGGAGTATTTTTATCCTCTTTGCTTGTTTCTTCGTTCCAAGGCAGCAGGTATTATATACGTTCTGTCTTTCTGGCCCTGTGGTAGCTGGAAAAACTCAATAGAAGCAATATGCTGGCTTTTGTATGGGCATTAATACTCTTTCTGAATTTTCTTTCCGTATTTCCAGGTACCGGTACCCACTAGAAGACCTTCCTTCTTTGCTATATGGAGTGAAAGTTAGAGCACAGTCTTATGACACTTGGGTCAGTAGAGTTACAGAGGCTCTGTCTGCCAATCTCAACCACAAGAAAGGTCAGACTTCTATTGTTCGTAGTAGGATGTCCTGAAACTCCTACATTTGTTCTGTGCTCTCATTTAATGAGAGAAACACTGTGTATTGTTTAGTGGAAAAAAGAAATGAGCTCATCTGAGAGTGTAATGCAACTCATCATTGTGCGTTTCAAATTGAATTAGCCTGTTGGAACCTTGGTTGAAAGCCTTTGAAGCAGTCTAAAATATCTTTTTTTTTGTATACAAATTATTTATATACTGTTATTACAGATGTGATTGAGCTGCGAGTAATGTTGGAGGATGCTGAAGACAGGAAATATCCAGAGAATGATCTTTTCCGGAGGCTCAGAGATGCTGTGAAAGAAGCAGAGACCTGTGCTTCAGTAGCACAGCTGCTTCTGAGCAAAAAGCAAAAACACAGGTAGGACGGGCATTTTTTCAGCAGTTTCCATCTGTCTGGTTTGTTGCTTGATTGGACCTGGAAATGTAAGAACCCTGAGGTCTCTTGATGCCTACTAACTTCTCTCAGTGTTTCCTGCTCTTAGTGCTGTGACTCATTGAGAGGTAGGGGAGGTGGATACAGTGACACAAAGGGATGAAAAAGTGGACCTGGTCGGAATGTGTTAAACATACTGTTTCCAGCTGACTCATGTACTAAAATATGAAATGCTTTGGAGAAGTTGTGTGTTTGGTTGCTGATCAGGTATTTCTCTGAATGTGCAGCGGAGTTGTAAGGAAAGGCAACTAGAGGAAAAAATGTAATGAAGCTAAGTCTTGACATGAATGTGCGTATTTTGGGTAGCGTGGCTAAGTCCATAACTTACAGCTATGGAAAGAAAATATGTTAAAACATTGGATTGCAAAGCAAAATGCTTGAAAAGTAGGAAATACCAGTTGTGGTTGGTGAGGCAAGCGCAGTTGTATCTTCTGGTACAGCATTTCTCAAAAGTATTTCTAATTTTGCCAGCTGTTCTTAAGTTGCAGAATGCATTGTGATGCTGGTGGAGTTACTGGAAGATGCAAAGGAAATGTGTCTTGCCAGCATTGACTGGGACAAAAGGATCTTGGGGAACAGAGTGGTGGAGAGAGCAAAAACAGTCCATAGTTTGAGCCAGTCGTCTTCTACTTGTGAAGGACCATGGGAGGCAGTGAGGTGTCGCTCAGAAGTAGTGGCTTGCCTCAATGACTTCTGGCAGTTTAGACTCCCTTAGTTCTTTGTGTTGCCTCCTTGCCTGTGGCTGCCTCAGTGTTACTCTGTCCCCTGCTCCTACCTTAGCAATCTGCTGGATGTGTCCCCTTGTCCTGCTGTCATGAACGTTCAGCAGCATGTTCTTCTTTCTCTGCTATGTATTCTGTGCACTGAATAAAAGTCCCATAGAAAAGAATTTGATCAGTTGACCGTAATTCTTGTGCCAGCAGTTGTATGGTAAACTTTTATAGCTTACATTTCTTCAAATTTGGCTTTGTAGTTGGTTGGTTTTTTGCATGTGTTGTTTTTGTGTATAACTTAAGGCTTTTCAAGGGAGAGAGTAAAGAGTAAATACCTTGTTAATTATAATACTCAACTTTGCTACACAGAACATAATGCATGTCATAATTGCTTGAATTTGAACACTGAAATGTTAGAGTTACACCATAGATCCAAGTATAATACTTGATGTAATTGGAAAGCTATTATAAAATAGAGAAGCGTTTTTGCTGTATTTGAAGGGGAAAGAAGGCTCTCCTGTTTGGTTTTTATTGCTTTTAGGATTCCACTACTATAGATGTATGGTCACTTAGAACTGTGATGTGGGTGAGGGAAGCAATGCTACAGGGGTCACATTGCTGTGTTCCTAGTGAAGTTTAGTTATTTTGGTAGGTCCCAGCTGTTCCTGGTGTTGCTGCTTCCTCCACCTCTTCCTGCTGTTGGAGCATGTAAGCCTTCTCTCAGCACACTTGCCTTCACTTAATTGTTTGGTGGATTTCCAGCACTATCCCAAGAAACACAAGGGGTGGAAAGATTTGACAACTTTGAAAAGTGTGTCTGATCTAAAGCTGAAAGGAGTTCCATGGTGAAAAAAAAAAAAGGAATTGTCTATACATCTGAAGGCTGTTGTATGCTAAATAGCAATATGTTACAAAATGGAGGTTTGAGAAATATTTTGAAACCTCGTTGGTGAACAGTGGTAAGAAATTTAAACACAGAGGTCACTCTCAGCTTCTTTAACATTTATGTTCAAATTTAATACATTGAGAAGGATCACATTTACACAAAGGAGCAGGATATTAAAACTGAGTGCTCAAACAGAACAATTCGGCAGGGATTAAAGCAGCAACAAACTCATGGTCAAATGTAGCAAAAGAAAATCTTATCCCTTATGCATCTGATCATATATAAACCTGAAAAATAGGTAATGCGTAGCTGTGAAGCTCTTTCCCCACTGTTGAAGGTTGTGAGTTTTCCATAGGCGGGGGTAGTTTTGTCTTTTCGCGCAGCATCTCATGTTGTGGCAGGCCATGGTTGGCCTAGGGGCGGAATGCCAATGCCATGTTGCAAAGAGTGTCTCCTCCCGCAGTGGTGTCTTTTGGAGCGCAGCACCCCATTCACTCTCATGTAGGAGTATTGGAGGCACAGCAGTCAGAGCAAGTCAAAGCCTGCAGTATTCTTTTTTTCCCCTTTGAGTTTTAGGTAGTGTGTAATTATATTTGATCATTAATCTGAATTTTATTCTTACAATTTAAGTCCATAGGTTGAAAGATTGGATTTTGTTTTTAATGTTTCTATAGTAATAAAATGTAGATTCATTAGCAAGGAACAGCTCTTCAGTATTTAAAAATCTGTCCTGCTTGTGAAGTTGCTGTGCCTGTCAGTGATGTGTATACCAAGTGTTTAATTTGTGCAGTGTGTCACTTTTAAGTTTTTTACTGCGTTCAGTGGGACTTGCTGCAAGTGATATTTAATGGAAATATCTTTGCAGAACATGTCCTGCTTGGTAGCAGTATTTCCTCTTGCAAGGGTTTCAACAGTTCTCTGGCTGCAAGCGAGTGTGCTCTAGGAAATAAGACTTCTTTTCAGAGCTTACTGCTGTTACATACCTGAGACATCTTGTCAGTGCATGTCATAGCAGTCAACTTCTTGAGCTGCCTGAAGCAAGCTTTTTGGGGCTATGTTCTTCTACCTGTTTGGAACAAACCCAATTTGAAAATCATCTAGACATTCCTACCTCTGAAAAGCAGGGTAAACTCACTTGAAGATGCTTAGAGGAGTTACATTAAATTTAGTTTGCAAGATTTTGGAATTCTTGTGGAGCTTGATTTTTTTTTTTGAGTTCAAGCGGTGGAGTGTTTTTTGTAACTTCTCAGTAATCTTGATAGCTTTCAGTCACTGGGAGTAAATCATCATCATCGTTCTCACGTAATATTGTTTAATTATGTCCATTCATACAGCAGACAGAGCCAAGATAGTGGAAGGACACGGACCAAGCTAACTATGGAGGAGCTCAAAGCATTTGTACAGCAGTTGTTTAGCCTGCCCTGTGTTATCAGCCAGGCCCGACAAGTAAAGGTAAGTTTGCATCTGCTCCTTGGATACGTTGTTAGTGTTATCCTCTTTACTTTTTCTGGTTTGGGGTTTTTGGGGGGGTGGGTTGTGGGTTCTTAGTTTGGGGTGGTTTTTTTTTTTGGGAAACAGATAATATTGCCTGATGTAAAGGATGAAAGACTTTTTTTTTTTTCCCCTAAGAATGAGTGCTGCACTGCAGAGATGGATTTAATGGGGTGTTTCATTTCTAGCTTCTAATGTAAAGCAAGTAGTTGCTTTGTAGTTATATCTGTGGCCTCAAGAAAGGAAGTAAGATACTCTGGATACATCTAGCTCAGTGTCTACCTGCTTTACTGGGTAATCTTGCTGTTGTCATTGAAGTTTTGCTGATGATGTGTTGCTGTCTGTCCATAGTGGAATGGTAACACGTATTTCCTGCTCGTTTTCCTGCTCATTTGCAACATGTCTCAAAGTGGGCAACGATGGCATTTGTACTTTTCTGCTGGTGTAGTCATAACAGCTGAATATGACGTAGGGCTCAATTTGGTAGCCTGAGCATGGATATCTAGTGACCTGTGAGATGCTCTAAAGTATTCCAGCTGGCCTCCATTACTGTTCTGGAAGAATACCCTAGCTCTCTTGTGTGGCAATCTGAGACAGAGTGGGGTATTGCACATGGCAGTCAGCGTTTAGGCAATGGAACAGGGCGCTTTACTTGATTATGCATACACTTTTTAAGGTACCCGTTGCAATGGACGTGGTCAGATGTGGTGGTCTCACTGTAGCTAAATCAAGATAAAGGGTCCTCCCCACCTGTCACTGTCCAGGCGGCCCAGTTTTCTCTTTCTGAACCAGTTACTCTTATTCCAGCATCTTTAATGCTATCTGTAGTGGTGGAATTTGCAGTTAAATTGTACCCTTTGTATGTTTTGGTAGAGACTTCTGAAGGTTATATCGGTGTGCTGCTTCAGGGGAGAGGGAAAGCAGTACCACATTGGCAATTGTTCAGTAAATACTTCTCAGCCTTCCTTTCTTGGTTGCAGCCCCCTTAATCTGTATGCATGGCCTGCATTTCTTGTCCTTCATATATATCTTTTCACCTGTCTTTGAATGAATCTAGACTAATAAGTAATCCAGATCATACTGATTCCTCTGGCTGCTATTATCATTTATCACTCTGGCAGTCGTATCATAGCAAGTGTTTTCAGCAGTAATCTTAATTTGTTTCTGTGTCACTGATGATGAAATGCTAAATAGTGTTTCGCCTACTAACTAACTTCTGGAAAACTCCTTCAAGAAACACCCTTAATAAATAAAGATTTTCTACCTTGAGAAATGGTTCTTGAGGTGTATGTTAACTGTTTATTAACCCACATATTCTGTGCTGATACAGTTTTAAGAAGAATGGTCTATAGTGCTAGACTGAGGTCCTAAAATTATAAACATTACCATATGTGCAGCTACCCCTACATAACCAAACATATGATAGATACTGGTGTTTAAGATATCATTGTTGATATCATGGAGAGACTTTATATTAGACTTTATTCTTGTCTTTGATACTGGCATGCTGTTGCTGAAAACAGGTACCTTCAGAAAACTATAGAACTCCAGGATACGGATTTTCCAGGCCTGTTGACTCCAATCTTTATCCTTCAAAGATGTCCTTTAATGTGTTTCCCAGCAGCTAATAGAGTGGAAAGCACGTTATCATCCTCGTAGGATAGGAAGATTTTACTACATTTCTTTCCAAATACAAACCAGAAATATTTACTAATATTTATTCATGAAATTTTATCATCATCTATTATTAGACCTATAAGGTTGTTCTCAAAGGAGTTCTGTTTCTAGTGTATTTAAAACCTGCTTCTAATTAAGACATAATTAGTAGATGACAGAGCTGAAGGCATACAGTAAACTCAACAGTATTAATTCCTATTTTTGTCTTAAGCATTTTCACCCAGATAGTGTCTCTCATCTTCCCCTCCAGCCTTACGAAACTGGTTCTGTTAAAGTACTCTGTGCATGTGTATTGTTCTTGAAGCTTCAACATAATCACTAACCAATAAAATAAATATTATCACTTTACTGGTTACAAACCATAGTCTCTTAGTTTCTGAAAGAAGTCAGATAATGATCACTTATGCCGAAGCACTCACTAACTTTCAGCATGGCATTTGGCTTTTGGGTGCAATTATCCATTGTAATGAATTGCAAAATAATTGCCATGTTGGATGATGAGTATTTTCTAACACAAAAGGCATTATTAATTATTAAACAGTAATAACTTACTGTTGTCACAATGAAGCATTCAGCATATGTTCCCTAAATCAAAATCCTATAATGTGGATCTTGTTCTTTTTTGTAAATGCCTGCTGGTTTCCAGACACTCATGGAAAGCAGCATTAGACAAAAAGGACAGTAAACTAAGGGTTAGGAAATGCAGGGTTTGCTCCTCCTTGTGCCATTGACTTGCTATCGGAAATACCCATCTCTTTGTAAGAGACTCAGGAGTGAATCAATTGAGTATACTGATTGAATGTCCTTGAATGAATCTCCTGCGGAGATTCTTTCCCGTCTGTTTGCTTTCTTTGATTCATTTTTTCATTGCAGTGCCAAAACATGAGGATGAGGACAACTGCAGCAGTGCAGTTGGATTTCTGTGAAATTGTCTCCTTTCATTAGAGGATTTTGCATTTTCATGTCTTTCCTTTTTTAGATAAAACCCAAGTGTGTTTAAGTAGAGGGACTGCTTTAGGAAATAGTAATTTAAAACCTGACCACTGTTACTTTAACGATCTTTTGGTATTCATGTCCTCATATAACTCTGGCTTTCCTCAGCATGTCGTGCTCTGTTGTGTATTACCATCGTTACTGTAATGCCCCTGACACTAGATTGAAGGAACAATCCTATTTGCAGATTGTTTCCCCCCACTATTTTAAAATTAATGTTGACCAGGCAGTGCTTAATATTCTGTTTTGTTGGCAGCTGTAGTTAGTTGCAGTTGTACTATTTTAAGTGCAGAGTTTCATCCACCTAACGTGCATAGTGTATGGAACATTAGGCCAAATGAGTTTAGACGGTCTGTTATTTAATGTGTCAGACTTGATGGCTTGTGACAGACTAGCCGGCATTCCGTGTAGAAGCTCTGACTGATTATGTGATGATCACATACAAATTCGCAGCTGACTGATCCCTTGGTCAGCTCTCCCTTTTTATTCTGTGTGTGTTTTTTCCTAATTGATTTGTACTATATGTTACTTCAGAATCTGCTTGATGACGTGGAAGAATTTCACGAGCGTGCTCAAGAAGCTATGATGGATGAGATCCCAGACTCTTCCAAGCTGCAGGAGTTGATAGACATGGGCTCTGGCCTTTATGTAGAACTTCCTGAACTGCCAAGATTGAAGCAAGAACTGCAGCAGGCACGGTGGCTGGATGAGGTGAGGTCCACCCTCTTGGATCCCCAGAGGGTCACCCTAGATGTGATGAAGAAGCTGATTGACTCGGGCGTGGGCTTGGCACCACACCACGCTGTAGAGAAAGCCATGGCTGAGCTGCAGGAGCTGCTTACTGTCTCGGAGAGGTGGGAGGAGAAGGCCAAGGTCTGCCTGCAGGCCAGGTGAGTGTTCCTTTGCAAACTGTTCTTATAGATCACACACTTCAGGGACTCTTAGCCTCTGTTCAGGAGTGTGGTGAAGCTGTAGTTCTTTTTTGTACCTCCCAGTAGTTTGATTGCTCAAGAGTTGGAGTTGAGGTTGTTGAGTTGCAAAAGCGTTGATTCCCTGTCATGTTGCACAGTGGCAGGAGGCTGTGAGTTGCCGCTGTCTTTGCTATTCATCCCTTCAACAAAAAACACTGAGTATGCTACACAAGATAGCTTCCTCGGTGTTAAGGAGTTCTGATGCTGTGCCCTTTTGAATTTGATTGTACAAAGTCCACCAGCTTTCTCACCTCTCCTGTTATTTGGTAGCAAGTAGCACCCTCCAAGAATAGAGCCGTGGTATCCTACACCGCAGCGTAGCGATGAAGTTGCATCACCAGCCTGTCAAACTTATGTCTTTAGTTGACTGGCGTTTTGAGACAAGGCTGGAATTGGGTTTTTCTTACTCTAGACCACGCCAAAGTATGATGGCTCTGGAGGGCATCGTGAATGAAGCAAAGAACATCCCTGCTTACCTGCCCAATGTGCTGGCACTGAAAGAAGCCCTGCAGCGGGCTAGAGACTGGACAGCCAAAGTGGAGGCCATTCAGGTAGGGGTTACAGCAGGGACTGGAATCTTCTGCTTGCGTCTTTTTATTTAGACATGATCTTTATTCCTAGCCCCTCTACTCGCAAAGGTGACCTGAAGGGAAACGTTACTATAGCTGTTAAATGTGCTTACTGTAGCTCGTGTGCTTGAATTTCTTTATCTTTTTGTGCTGCTGCTTCCCTATTGGCTATCTAGTTTCTGTTTCCCTTCCTTCAATGCATTTTGTGGGGGGATCTAAAAGCTGGCAGATTCATTGTGATAAAAATGTAACTCTCAAAGGGCTTTGGTGTTGAAACTGTTCTGCATACTGTCACTGGAAATACTTACCTGCAGTGGAATATATTCTGCTTACAGTTCTTCAGTTTTGGAGCTGGCTATAGAAATGGCGTGGGTTTTTTTGTTCTTCCCAAAATGGTGTAAGATTTAATAGTACTGATGACTGAAATTTTCTATCTGGAATAGGTGAAATTGTGAAATTGCTAGTTCAGTAGTTCCCCCCTTTTATTGCTCTACCCATGTAACTTGATCCATACGGGACATGACTTCTGTGATATTCCTAGGTGTTGATCTCTGGACTGCAGCTGCTGTTCTTGTATCAGATATTTGTTGGGAACTGAAGTGAGAATCCCAATTGATTTCACATCAGCCCCTGTACAACTCTCAGATACTGTAGCTTGCTGTTAAGCAGACAGCATTTGTGACAACCATCTAGAAATGAAATGTTGTCTTGCTCTGTAAGACAGCTGGCCATGTCAGAATGGCTGTTAAAATAAAAACTCCTGAGAGAGTTTTTAAAATATCAGTAATATTGAAACTTCCTTTCCTTTCCTGTGGAACTCTCTTTTAGTCAGTGAGAAAATAGTGTATGGCTTGAAATTAAGCTAGCCACTGTTACAATGGTGGAATCGTTGGCTTAGAAAAATTTCTTTTACCTCAGAATGGAAGCAACTATGCCTACCTGGAGCAACTGGAGAGCTTGTCTGCCAAAGGCCGCCCAATACCCGTGCGTCTGGATGCCCTGCCACAGCTGGAGTCACAGGTAGCTGCAGCACGTGCCTGGAGAGAGCGCACGGGAAGAACCTTCCTGAAGAAGAACTCGAGCTACAGTTTGTTACAGGTGAGCAACAGGCACTTCTGTGTCAACTTTCAGAACCTGATCTTGATGGCCCTCCATGGTCTGGAGGGAACGGCTGGTTCAATTACAATAGATTACAGCTCCATTTGAGAATAGAATATAATAAAAAACTGCAGCTGTTCTCAGATTAAAAGAATGAAAAAGGCAAAAAGTCTGGCAAGTCTTGTTTTATGTATAGACGCCCTCAAGTGTTACTTTTGAAGAAATAGATTAAAGCTCTCCTTTTTGGGAGGGAAAGAAAAGGATGTCTGTCTGTAATTGTAGAAATGTAGGCCTGAAATGGACGTAGAAGCTGTCTTTAATTGGTGAATGTTACAACTAGTTCCACTGCTTAGATTCTAAGAAAATAGATTAGATATTTTATACGCTGTGTAACTGTAAGAAAAATTAAGTCAGCTACTGTTTGTTTCACTTCAATGAATGTAGTCACTGTCTTTGTTTTAATAAAAATCATTCATGTGTGTGAAGATTTATCATATCTACTTGACAGGCTTCCCTTCTCTAGGGAAAACAATTCCAGTTCTCTCAGCGCTTTCTTGTAGGCTGTATTTTTCATACTCTTATCTTGTTGCTATTCTCTGCAGTTTGTCTTCACTTTTAGCGCGATGTCCAAAACCAGACAGAATCCTCTCACTGTGGCTTCCCTAGGGCCATGTGAAGTGCAATAATTACATCTTGTGTCTCAAAGGGGATACTGCTGTTAAATGTTTCCCAATGGGACCTGCCCCTATTGCAACATCATGTTGATTTTTGTTCAGATTATGATGCGCTGTAGGTCCAAATTTTTCTCTTCTGTATTATTCTGCCTGACTAGTTATTTGCTATATTCTGGTTTTGCATTTGACTGTTTTCCTAAATGTATTAATTTGAAATTTTCTATATTGAATTTAGTTTGCTAGATTTTGTGTTTAAGTATGCCTTCCAACTAATCAAGATTACTTAAAATTTAATTCTTTTCCTTAGAAATGCTTTGCAGGCTCACATGTTTGATACTAAAAGACTTATAGCATATTTTTAGTTTTGTTTCAGCCACCAAGTTGCTGATGTAAATATGAAATCATGACAGATCTTTAAGACTTGCAGTTGATGAAAGCGCTTGAAGTGAATCTTATACTACTGGTATCTTAACTGTGTACAGTATTTCAGTTAGCTATATGTACTGCAACTTAATCTGAACAGATTTTGTAATTTAATTACGAAAACAGTGGCTTTTGAGTTGACCTGCCACTTCACTGTGGTGCTGATTACATTCAAATTCCGTATGTATTAAATACTTGTATTGTTTTCTGTTTATTTCTCCTCTTCCTAGCATTAATTGACAGATATCAAAGGTGTTAGATTACTGAATATTTTTTGCTCTCTGGTGACTGTTGTAATGATTTTATTAAAGTTCTCATATATGTTCCTGAAATCATAACAACATTATAGATTAGAACTTTTTTTCTGTTCTTGGCATCCTTAGCTCTGACAGTGTAAATTTTCTTGGTGGTTACAGGTTCTGAGCCCTCGGACTGATATTGGTGTTTATGGGAGCAGTAAGAATAGGCGGAAGAGGGCAAAGGAGTTGATGGAGAAGGAAAAGGAGAAAGATCTTGACCTGGAATCCCTAAGTGAACTGGAAGATGGGTTGGAGGAGGCCAGGGATGCTGCAGCTGTGGTAAGGAGCAATGAAAGGTGGTGTCTCCTATTACGTGGGTTTGTCTCTGATCTGTATAGAAGAAACCTTATGGAAGAACTGATGAATTAATCTCACGGAGATGAATATCTCATAATACGATGTTTGACGCAAGAATATAGTTCAGCTTTAATTGCAGTGAAAGTAGAGAGAAGCACAGTTCAGAGTGTAAGTGCTTCTATTTAATATGTATTGGGCTATGTGTAAGACTTAACTGCTTTTGGGTTAATATCTGTAGCTGTTCATCTAATATTATTAACATTTATTGAAATCAGATCAAAATAACGTGGGATGAGGCAGTACCAAGATGTATTAGGTTGATTTTGAGGGCAGTCTGTACGTGCTTGGCCATAAAAACTGGACTGGAAGGAATGTTGTATTTGATTTTTTTGTTGGGTGAATATTGATGCGGCTTATCAGAGGAATTTGCTGTCATCTGGCTGCCCTTTCTCCGGCAACAAAGAAAATATATGCAAACTCATTAATGTGGCTTGTACACAGTCTGTTTTACCTTAGTATGCTTTGTTATAGTTACTTGAATGGAGACACTGAGGAAATGCAAGCTGCTTCAGGAAGACGCGTGGTCATTCAGTGGCTCCTGGTGCTAAGTCAGTATTGAAACAATGCTCATCTGCATTGTCTTGGTACACAAATTAGATGGAACTGATTCTGACTTTTTTCCTGGAGTCAAAACCTGTTCTTCTGGTGGCCTTATGACAGATTTAATTATGAACTTCAGAAACTTTGTAGCTATGGAGATGGTTACCTAATGTTTACATAGAATCTCTGTCAGAAGGACTTAGGAGAGTAATGAGTGATTGAGGAGGAGGTATTTTAGCTAAACTTTTCATTAGATCACGATTGCTAAATTTTGGGCTAGTTTAACTAGGAAGATAACTTCTTTTTTTCTTTTCCTGCATTACTAATACAGTGTGATGTCTTAGCTGTGAAGGTCATGAACTTTTTTTTGTCTTTGCTGGATAGGTGGCTATATTCAAGGAGAGGGAACAGAAGGAGATTGAAGCCATGCATGCTCTCAGGGCAGCCAACCTGGCCAAGATGACTATGGTGGATCGGATCGAAGAAGTCAAATTCTGTATCTGCCGCAAAACAGCTAGTGGATTCATGCTACAGTGTGAGCTGTGCAAAGACTGGTTTCATAGTGGCTGCGTGCCCCTTCCCAAAACAAGTTCTCAGAAGAAGGGCTCTAGTTGGCAGGCCAAAGAAGTGAAGTTTCTGTGTCCACTTTGCATGCGTTCTCGAAGGCCACGGCTTGAGACGATACTGTCTCTGCTGGTGTCCCTGCAGAAGCTGCCTGTACGGCTGCCAGAAGGGGAGGCATTGCAGTGCTTGACAGAACGTGCCATGAGTTGGCAGGACCGAGCACGGCAGGCTTTGGCCACTGATGAGTTGTCTTCTGCTTTGGCTAAGCTTTCTGTCCTGAGCCAGCGCATGGTGGAGCAGGCAGCACGAGAGAAAACGGAGAAAATAATCAGTGCAGAGCTACAGAAAGCAGCAGCTAACCCAGACCTGCAGGTAGGGATGTGGCTATCTTGTTCCTTACCGTGCTTGTCCTTCTTCAGTGTGTTGAAATGCCATATCTTTCTTGGAGAAGCTTGGGGAAGAGGGGAGGGCAGTTAAAAGCTGAGAATTAGACGTATCAAAATTATTTAATTCAGTGCTCCTTAGCCTCAGGCTATGGCTGGCTTCAGTCAGTTACACGCTGCTCCAGGAACCGACGCGTTGCTTTGTACTCATTGTCAATAGCAACTGCTGAAGGTACTTGTAAGAAGCATTGGTTCAGATATAAGAGCTGTCTAAGGGCCTGAAGATGTGTAAAGCAGTGGTTACTTTGGTCTCCAAATGCTGTTTCCATCTTGACAGGACCAAAGGTCTCAATATTTATAATTTCTCATGGATTGTGATTCTCAGGCCTTTAGTGTCTTGTTAATAAATCTTGGCAAGGGCTATAAGCAATCACTGGTGCTTTTATGGCTGACTCCTTCATCTTGAGATTGAGACCAGTAATCAGATGAAGCTGTGCTGAAGAAGCTTGTACCACCATAGACTATAATTTGGTAGCACTGAGCAGCAGTATATAGATCTTTCTTGTCACTATTATTCATAAACATGGAAATAAAATCTAATAGTACCTTTTCCTTGGATATTTCCCTATCTTTCTTCACATCTTGCTGTAACTAGGCTTTTCTATGACTGTCCAGGCAGTTATCCTCAGGCCAAAAGAACCGCTGTGTTCTTTGTTAGTAACTCAGCTTTTTTATAGACTTTACTGGAAATGTTGTTGTTTAATTCTCTTATTACATTTTCCTTTTAGGGACACTTGACTAGTTTCCAGCAATCGGCCTTTAACAGAGTGATAGGGAGTGTATCCTCATCCCCGCGGCAGACTTTGGATTATGATGATGAAGAGACAGACTCTGATGAAGATATCAGGGAGACGTATGGCTACGACATAAAGGTAAGTAATCCAGTGTGGCTTGTCTGTGTGGAATTAATCCAGAGCACCTTTTTCTTTTATTAATTCAATTTATTTCAGAATATTTTTTTTTATCTTGAGCTGTCTCTGCATATTCTGCTGGGGCTGCTGTTGCAGAAGAGGTACTTCTCGATTTTGTTTGAATGTCTCAGCTCTGGACTACTGGGAAGTTTTGTAATGTTTTTATTCAAAATTTCCAAATGTCCTGTGGTTGAGCTTCAAAAGGTGGGTTTTAGTGTTAAGGAAAAAGATACACCTCTCAAGGGATTTGTATTTATAATAACATAGAGGATGAATGTTGTCTCTATGCCCCATTCAGAGATACTATGAATCATAAATATGAGTAAGCGTCTATACGGAGAGCTCTTCAACAGTTTTGGCTACAGCGAAAAAAAAAAATCAGTCTTTGAAAACTGCATGCCCTGTTAGAAGTTTCCTGATGCCAGAGCTTCTTTCAAATTTTCATACCTTTCTAATCATTTAACCCTAATATAAAGGAGGTACATCTGTTCAACTTTGGATGTGTGGACATACTCAGGACTAGATGAATGGATCGTGTTGGAAATTTGTGTCTGGATTCATTTCAGAAATTGTAACTGGAGTTAGAATTTAAAAATATTTTAACTGTCATGAGAAAAGTCAATTGTATAGAGAGCCAGGTGTTCTCAGTGTGATGTAGTTCACTTCAGAACTTCTGAAATGTCCTTTTGATATATGTAGAGACAAAAGCAATGCCACTCTTTCTTCTTATGCAGTGGTTTCTTTTCAGGGATAGTGTTGTATCTAACTTAAAAGACAATGTTCACGTAAATTCTTCAAAGGCAGAATTTCTGGTTTATAAAGGGACAGCAAATTTTCCAGGTATGATTTGCCTCAGTCTCCTATTTTTAGTATTTTATTTCTACGCAGCCTTATGCAAATACACGTTTGTCTTAGTCCCATGTGAAATGCCAACAAGAGTACATTGCAATGGGATGTTACCACTTTTAATTAAATTAGTTTTATTTAAAAAAAATTCCAAACTGTTGTTTGCATCAGGAGTCATAATAAGGCATTTCTGAAAGATGTGGCATTTTCTGAGGCTGTGATAAAGCATGTGTCGAGAAAGATGGCATATGCTTGTCAGGATCTGGGGTTTTTGCAGGAGCATGGTTTCATTTGTTTAATGATTCCGTTGTCATGATTTCAAAATCTGTTACTTACCCTTTTGATTTGAATGTTTATCACTCTATGTAATTGTAAAAACCTAAAAGTAAAAATCTGTCAAAGCTGATAAGGGACCAGAAATGTCTTTTGTTAGGTCAACTAACGTGGTTGGAATAGAAGACAAATTTTCAGGCAACAAAATTCTTCAGTTCTAAACTAGAAAAAAAAGGCAGTAAAAAGAAAAAACAAAAGTAAAGCAGCAAAGTTCCAAAGGTATAGCAAAGTTGCTTAGAATTTAATTATTTTTGTACTGTTGGCTTTCAAGGATTGGGTTTTTTTTAGTCCTATAAACATTTTTCCAGTGGAGCGATGTATTTTAAAAAAAATAAATTATAGATTATGATACATCATGTATGAATTTGATCTTAATAACTTCTTGTGGACGCTGTAGCAGTAATCCTTGGATACCTAAGGGTCCATAAACTGTGTTTCAAAAACCACTGTCTTGGGTATCTCAAATACAACAGTGGTTACAAAAACACATTTGAAAAAGCCTATTTGATTATATTGTGCCTCTTGTAGTTAAAACATGACTCTTACCAGCAAACACTTCATTATGAGTGCAATAGCTAGACTTCTTTAAGACTTACTCCAAGCAGTCAGGTTGATTCACTGGTCAAATTTACTTTTGATATTATTTTGATATTATTTTTTGATATTATTTTGGTCAAATTTACTTATTTTCTTCACCTTTAATTGCCTTCATTTTTGTCTTGTGTTTTTTCTCATTTCTTTGCACCTGTGTTGCCTATAGCCAACAAATGGTGATATCTTTTTATTAATTTCCCTATTAGTCCTGAACTTTCTTTAAACTAGTATAATATGATATCTAGAACAAGATATTGTACTACATATAACCTTTACTATGTAGGGAGAAATATCTTCCTCTTTCTGAATGTATATATTCTAGTTTCATCTGGGCAATTTAATTCTGAATTTCCGATTTCTAGTACTGAAATCATTAGTGTGCACTTCCTTTTAAACGTGTAACTGAAAGCCAGAGAGATTACTATTCTTAAATTCCCTTTTTATGTCATGAAATGACAGTGTCTGGGTGGTACAATTTCCTGAGTTGGCCATATTGGGACCCATACAGCTAATCTTCAGGTAAATATTGTCAATAACTGCTCTACAGCCTTTCTCTTCTTTTAAGCCAGCTTCTTTTTTTTTTATTTTATTGTTTTCTGAAAGATTTCAGTCTTACACAGCATGCTAAGTATGTTAAAACTGTTGATCAGTTTCATCGCAAATGTGATGGGGTATATAAGTTCTGGAAAGCACTATGGATATAGACAGCTGGTTGAGGAGATTATCCTTATTAATTTCACCTGCAGGATTGAGGAGAAAGAGGGGACAAATAAGTACTAAGTAGACATCAGGGAATCTACTCAGGTGGGCTTGTGCCTTCTCTGGATTTTCTGCCTAATGTAATGCAAAGTCAAACAGAGCTTCTCCTGCTGCTTGAGAGATTCCTGATCTCTCTCCTCTTAATGGATCCATCTGCATCTGAAGGCATTTGTCCCATTTCAGTGTGATACATCTGAAAACCAAGCAGCCGTCCTACACCGTGCGTTGAGCACAAGCCGATGCCATCATTATTCTGTTCACGAAAATATTCACAACAGTCTCGGGTATTACAGCCCTCTTCCTTTTGGTGTTTGGTCCTAATTTAAAATGGTTTAAGACTAACATAAAAGTCCCAATCGCAGGGCAACATTTGATTGTTTGCCATTGTGTGGTCATCCATCTGATTACAGTTTGTTGCTGTGCCTGTAAGCGTCTTGTTTTTTCCTCAACTGTAAGATCTTTAATCACTTCTTTGTATAAGTAGCCATTATTTACTCAGCATACCCCTTCTTTACTGAAGATACCATTCTTTAGGGTCTTGCAGTCACATTTTCAAGCAAAAAAAATATGTAGGCTAAGAGTCAGCCTCTTGCCATTATGTTGACTTCTGAGGACCATAATTGAGTGACTGCTTAGTGAGGAAACCTGTCAAGTGTTTCTCAGAAACTGGCTATAAATCTATTGACCTATCTCTATAGAGACATCCACTGTTTAAGTAGGGGTGTAACTTGTACCTTTTGCACGTGGTCTTGGTGTCTCTGGTGGAGTGCTTCAAAGTAGGATTCTAGAAACAGCAGACTGGTTGGTCTTAGTAGAATTTACTTTCAAGCAGGTATATTCTGGATCCAGATGTTGCATGTTTTCTGTGGGTCTTTTTCAGGACAATGCCAGTGTAAAATCTTCTAGCAGCTTGGAGCCCAATTTGTTTTGCGATGAGGAAATCCCCATTAAATCAGAGGAAGTGGTGACACACATGTGGACTGCTCCCTCATTTTGTGCTGAACATGCATATTCGTCTGCTTCTAAAAGCTGCTCTCAAGGTATTTGCTTTTCCATACATTGAGATAAAATTGAACAGATAGCTGGGATGAGCAGTCAATAAGGAGGGGAACTGCTCTGTTACCTGTGCTAGTTGTAGAGGATGTGTTGTCTGTAAGAAGGTATAGTAGAGTTACATTGCAGTTATTTCCTGATGTCTGAGATATAAACTTGTGTCACCGTTCTTTTGCTTGGGATTTTCTCCCTCCTTTAGATAGTTGTGTTAAAAAGTATGCAATTTCTTTTGGTTTTGATCTTTCTTTTATCTTTGTGACCTGCCTCCTGTCTGAAAGGTTCTAGCACTCCAAGGAAGCAGCCTCGGAAGAGTCCACTGGTACCTCGCAGTTTGGAGCCCCCTGTATTGGAGCTGTCACCCGGAGCAAAAGCACAGCTAGAAGATCTCATGATGGTAGGAGATCTACTAGAAGTGTCATTGGATGAGACTCAGCACATCTGGCGGATTTTACAGGCTACTCATCCACCTTCTGAGGACAGGTTCCTTCATGTCATGGAGGTATGGAGCTTGAAGAAATATTTCAGTATAGAAAAAAAATGACATCGTTTTGGTGTTTTTTTTTAAAAAATATATAATTTTGGGTAGCTGATTGCTTAGTTACTTGACATGTTTTGACTTGATATGATTTCAACCAGGAAATAGTAGATTCCAGAAAATAACAGAATAAGTGATCCAAAAAATTCAGTTCTTGATCACTCATGCCGTAGCACTGTCCTCCACAATTAACCATATTTCGAACAGTTTTCTCAGGCAGTTCCATATGCAAACCTTATTTTAGAAAAGATAAGGTTAGGGAAGGAAATGCTGTTCTTAATTATGCTCAGAATCAGAACTGATCTGCAAAAGAATTGCAAGAAACATTTAGAAAGATGGAAAGTATACACTTAGCTTATATAACTTGGTACTTGTATGTTGCTGAACTTCCATTGTTACTGGGAAAATAACACCTTTTTTTAATAAAACATGATTTAGTAATAAGGTTCCTGTTCTTCCTTAGATTAACAGATACAGCATTTTTTTTTATTAATATACTGTGAAGCCGTGCTGATCTCTTGGTTCAGCTGACAGTGAATGAGGCAGGCTTATGTGCTGATTCTGAGGTCTAGTCCAAATTACTTGTCCTCATTCACTGAGTGGCTAAGTGGTATGTGTGAATAAGGGGTATGTACTGGAAGAGGAGGTAAACTCTTGTGCTGAAGAGCTGTACTGGAACCCATCCTTTTATCTGTCACCTCAAGATGGGAGTCAGTTTGGCCATGTGTAGTTATGGAGTATCTGATTGCTTTTTATGTTACTGAACTGGGCAGGAAATATATTGAATATGGGTCTTTCTTGACCTTTTGGTAGCGTACACTAAGGTAAGATGGAAGGTGGGCACATTAATCAGCTGTCTCATTTTCTGAGTGCCATCCATATACAATGGATAAGTCAAAGTGTTGCCAAACTGCCATCAGTTAGGACTGCAGTATAAAGCAGACCCTGCCTCCAAAGAAGTACTGCTTTACTGTGTTTTGACCCAAGTAATTCACTTCATAAGCTTAATGCTTTTTTAATGTAATGGATTTGGCAAGGAATTGGCTGAAGAACAGTTTGAATGCCAGCAAATAGCAATTTATAAATAGTATGCCATACTGTTATATTACTGAACATAGCTTTTTTTGGGGGGGTGGGGTGCTAAGAGGGGTGTGTGTGTGTGTGTTATGACACTTTCTGGTTAACCCTTATAGTTGTTTGACCAGAACTACTCATTTCAAATTGAATACTTTTCTATGTCTATCTACACGTAAAGTAAGTAGACTCTTGTAAAATAATCTTTAGAGGATTTGGTTTTGGGTGGAGTAGCTATATTAAGTAATGTGTAGTAAACAGATTCTTTTTTTACTGGCTTATAGTATGTCCTTTATTAATAATTATTAAGGTTAAAGTATATAGCTGGATTAACTGAAATTGAGTCAGTCCTGTTTGTACAAAGGAGCTATACATGTGAATCTTTCAGATATAAATAGGACTTGTCATTGTGGACGCTACCTGCAGTGACAGAGCTTGCCAATTTTAAGCCCCACTTCTGATCTGAATCTGGCATTTAAGAGTTGTTAATGACGCCAGGATATTTACAATATGTGCCAGTTTGGAAGCTATTCAAATAACAGATCTGTTACTTTCTTTTCTTGCTTGAGTTGATGATAAATTTTAAGAATTCACCAATTGCTCTTTCTTAATCTCCAGAATAGCAATTGCTTTCTCTCAAAAATAATTACAGGCAAGACTGACCTAGGATGAAAAATAAGTGAGAGCGTCGAACACATGATTAAACTTCTCAACTTTTATTAAGAAGCAATGTTAGAAGGGAGCTGTAATTATTGCTTATTCTGCCTCCTTACTCCTGCTGATGATTTACTTTTTCCACTGGACATTTTTGACTCATTGGACTGTGACACAGTTGATACCACTTATGACTTTTTTTCTAGTATGGTGAAAATAAAGTTGAGCCCCTTTTTGTTTAGAATTTGTAACAGTATGTCATTGAATAGGTTGCTTCGTACAATGTCAAGGTAATGGTGGAAGTAAGAACATCTCTCGAACCACAGGTTTGCAGTATATGGAAATGTGCATGTGAAAAAAAATATCTCTTTTCACCTTTTCTATGAAGGATGACAGCATGGATGAGAAACCATTGAAAATGAGAGGGAGGGACTCTTCTGAGAGGAAGCGGAAGCGAAAGCTGGAGAGAGCAGAGCAGTTCTTTGGAGATATGAAACAAAAATCTAAAGATCTGAAAAAACTGGAAAAACCCAAGAAGAAGAAGCTAAAACTCACCATGGATAAGACAAAGGAGCTGAACAAGCTGGCAAAGAAACTGGCTAAGGAAGAGGAGCGGAAGAAAAAGCGAGAGAAGGCAGTTGTAGCAAAGGTGGAACTAGCAAAGGAGAGCACAGAGAAAAAAAGAGAGAAGAAGGTTCTAGATATTCCTTCTAAGTATGACTGGTCAGGAGCAGAGGAGTCAGATGACGAGAACGCTGTGTGTGCTGCGCAGAACTGCCAGAGGCCCTGCAAGGACAAAGTGAGTTTTTGCTTAGTTCTGTTGTAGGCAATTCCATGTGAAGTCAAAAACCCCAGTAAAATTTAGTAATTAGGTTGAACAGCGTGAGCAACAGAAGTGGTGTGATTGGAAATGAGAGAGGAATGAGTCGTATGTGAGCAGGTACATAGATGCTGTGGCTTGTTCTCTTAAGTACTTTAAAACAGAAGATGGTGATGGAAAATTAGAATCTGGGAAAAGGTACTGTGTCTTGGTTGGGAAGTTCAACCTCTTCAAGCTGTGTAATTTTTTTGCCAGCTATGCAACATGCGTTGTCTGATTCAAAGAGTCAATGCTGTGACTCAGCTGGAAATGTTCCTGACTTAAGTGTGTTTCTGAGCAGAAGTGGGGGATGTTTGGTACTCCTGAATGAAATAAATTTTCTGTATTTCTTGCATGCCGTCTGTGAACAGTGATGTTGCAGACTGAGGTATCTACAAACTGCAGTGCTTCACTTTTCTCAGTGGAGATAAACTATCAGTGATTTTAGACCTGGTCAGATTATTACAAAAGAAACTTGATCTGCTTCATTTTATGGTACTGCCTGTTCTGATTGTCAGCTTTCAACATGGACTAATTGATGGTCAAAAAAAGATGGGGGTTTTTTTCTGGATTTTTTTTTTGCTTTTTAGAAAGATGAAAAAAACCCACTGTGGGATTGGCACTATATTGCACTGCCTTGCACAAGAGAGAGTAGGTTCAAATAGTAGGTTTCAGGACAAGAGGTAATGGGCACAAACTTGAGCATAGGAAGTTCCGTCTAAACATGAGGAGGAACTTCTTTCCTTTGAGAGTGGCAGAGCACTGGAACAGGCTGCCCAGAGAGGTGGTGGAGTCTCCATCTCTGGAGACATTCAAAACCCACCTGGATGCATTCCTGTGCAGCCTGCTCTAGGTGACCCTGGTCTGGCAGGGGGGTTGGACTAGATTGTCTCCAGAGGTCCCTTCCAACCCTACAATTCTGTGATTCTGTGAAATACCAGTAACTTATTTCTTCTTTTGCAAAATTGAACCATGAAGTTCAAGTGTTCATCTGAATGCTTAAAAAGACCAGTTAAGAGATGAGTTTTGAAGTCTGAATCTTAGGCCAAGGTTAGAAATTAGATTGGAAGATGAATCTCTCAAAGATGATACTGTCTTTGTACCACTGTTCTCTTTACAGATGATAATTAGGTTATGTTGGTATATTTTTACAGGAATTGAAATTGCAAGAGGGAGGAGAGTGCCTTTAAATTCATATTATAAAGAAGGTCATACCAAGTTTGTCAAACTTGCATAAATGAAACTGAGTAAAATTCCTGATTGTATAATCCAAGCTTTTAATGGAATGACTGTCTTAAGGTTGGGCATGGTTTTGTACATTCAACAGGTGAATGCCATACAAGTTAAAAATGGCAGATACGGGAATGTAATGACCGAAGCTGCAATTCTTAGTGTCCGTTCATAGTTGCTTTTAAAAATTTATTCAGGAATAGTTTTTCTACAAAGTGAAGCAAAATCTTGAGCTGATCACGTTTCTTCCTTTTAGATAGGTTTGCTGCTGCTGTTACTCTTCTAATATATTTTTATTTTTGCATTCCTCTAAGGTGAAAGCAAAACTACAGTAGTAACAACTTTTATAGTTGTACTAGCGTATGTCATTAAAATTAAGAGTCTGTGTTCATTATCCTGCTGAACTCAGTTTCTGCCCACTGATTGGAATGAACACATACTTTTACTCAGGGCATTACAGAAATCTAATAATTAAACTTTTTTCCTGCTTAAGCTTAAATTTACTTTTCATGCATTTCCTAATTCTGTAGCAAATTCAGCTCAAAGTTTGAAGTATTTTTGCTGAAGTGTTCTGACGCTTTGGAGGTACAGTCTGTGCGCATTTTCTTGGGCATTCAGTGGCCAGCTGTATACCTGGTATCTGGCTGGTAGAAAAGTGTTAAAGCTGCTGATGTCATGTGGCTTTTGTGGCCAAAGGCAGTAATCAAGTCCTGTCTTCTGTAATTTTTAAGTTGCAAAAGCTACTACTTGATGATGGAGTCTAAAGGGATATATGTAATTTAGGATGTGTATTTGTAGAATATCATCTATGCTGAAGAAACTGCCCCTGAGCAAGCTCCTATTTTAAATGTTTTCTAGCGTACCTGTCTTTCATTTGAGGAGAGCTGAGTACCATATTCCTCAGTAGTAGTAGTGCATGTTTGTACTTTAGTGGTCTTGGGATGGGCAAGGCTTCTTGCAAGAGTGTTCAACTGAAGCAGCTTGTTAAAACAAGCTCTATAAAGCATTAATTTGTGCCCAAAAGCTTTTATGTTCTAGGTATATCAGGTGGATTTAATAGAATTAAATAGTATTGTCTTCATAGAAATGATGTCTGTCTGTCTTTTTGATGTACAATGTGTTGCTGATCTGATCTCTTGCAGGTAGACTGGGTGCAGTGTGACGGTGGCTGTGATGAGTGGTTTCATCAAGTTTGTGTTGGTGTCTCTCCAGAAATGGCTGAGAATGAGGATTACATCTGTATAAACTGTGCAAAGAAGCCAATACAAGGACCAAGTAGCCCTGCTCATGCACCACCTCCTCCTTTCTTATTGAGCTACAAACTACCAATGGAAGATCTTAAGGAGACAAGTTAGCAACTACTCAATGCCTGGAACTTGTTGGGAAATGGACCACTGAAACCCTACAGAAAGAGAGGGTTTGAAGCTAACGTAGCCACTGAGCTTCATTTCCAAGGATGTACAGACCTGCAGCAGAGTTGGTCCCTTCCTTACAGCTGGCTTCCTTCATACAATGGGGACGTCAAGGCACAGTGGTACCGACTCATCTATGCAGACACCGCCTGATTAGGAGCTCCAGCCAGTGTTTTTTGACTTTGAGTGTTTCCATCTTGGAGTGTGGCTGTTGCTCTTAGAGACTGAGCAAACCCGAGGCTGTTAGATTAGACACTTCAGGGTGTTAGAAGTACATGTTGGCAGTGGAGCTGGCCTGGAATTGGTGGGCATAGGCTGGAGCTTTTAGGCATGCTAGGTTACCCTCAGGAGGTGACTTTGGAAGTTATCTTTTGCCTCCCCGTGCCAACCCAGTGAGTAGGGCAGTGTCTTGGGAGGGTTAAGTTGCCTCCATATCCAGGCAGCTAACACTACACTATAAGGATGGGAGCAAGTGGATGAATTTCTTTTTATTTCTCTTTTGTAGCTAAAGAGCAGAGGAGCTCATGATCTCAGAAATCAGCAAAGGTTCTGTTTACCAAAAAAGAAACCCAACTCTACTCTACTAGGCAAAATTTTCTTTTCCTTAGTGGGGAATAGCTGATCTTCCTGTCCTGAGGAGGGCCAGAAAACATTGCTGAAGATGTCTAGCTAGACCAGAGCTTGGGAAAAGCAGAGTGCTTCCCTTTCCACAGGGGTGCCCTCTCCTGTTCTAGGCTTTGCATAGAGTTCTGCACTCCTGCACGTTAAAGTTGTCTCACGCAGGATGGAGCTGGCAAGGAGGTACAGCACCCAGGGCACCGGCTTCTGTGATCTGTACCCAGGGATGGGAAGGAAAGAAGACAGCCCACTTACCTCAGAGGTTACACTGACATGTGCTTCTGTGAAAAGTTTAACTCTCAACTATTTCCAGTATCACCAGGCTACGGGCATGGCCTCAAGCGATACCAGCAAGCAGTCTGCAGATACTGTTCGCAGCGCAAATCCCCCTCCCCGCTGGCTTTGCTGGATGTGTACCAGTGTACAATCAGCAACAGTTCTTGGTTGAAGTTGTCCCTGGCTTTGCCAGAGGAACAGAGGGCTTGGGGTCATTCTGGGTGACAGTTGTTTTAGTAAATCCATTTTTAAAGAAGGACTTGTTTTTACTTTTTTCTAAATGTCTCAGACTACTGACTTGTTCTATAAATAGATTATTTTTCTTTGATTTTTTTATACTTACCACTGTTAACCAGCAGCACAGACAGAGGTTCACAAAGCAAAAACCTGCCCGTGGGCTTGGGTTTTTTTACTCCATTCCTTCCTTGTAGTACAAGGAATTAGCAGTTACCTTCCCCATTCTAGCCTGACCAGCTGCCTGTGTTTAAATAGGTAAATACATTTCACGTGCTACCTTTGTGTTTGGGTTTGTTCCTATTAGTGGGG
This sequence comes from Rissa tridactyla, assembly GCF_028500815.1. NCBI lineage: Eukaryota > Metazoa > Chordata > Aves > Charadriiformes > Laridae > Rissa > Rissa tridactyla. Next base: position 152,662,583 of record NC_071466.1, read on the forward strand.
CATCTGGGCCTTAAGGACTCCAGTGGATGCTGGCTTTGTGTATGTGAATGTCTGAAGCCAGCCACTGGGCTGTCTTGTCCCCCCTCTCCACTCGCTCCCTATTGTGTTTCCATTCTTCTGCAGTTCTAGGAGTGTTGTAAGTAGTGTCCAGTCTTACTAGGAGCTGGATTGGGATTTAAAGAAATATTGACAAAAACAAAAGTGTTCTGTCTTGACTGTTCTGTGTCCCTTCTCTTGTTCTCGAATATTTGGAAGTTTATTTATCTGGCAGAATTATCCATCCATCCAAAAAAAAAAAAAAATTCAGCTCAGGTAGATTAACTTTATCAGTTTGTTTTATTTGTGCCTGCTACCTGGGAAGAGGAAGATGGTGCAAAAGAAAAAGAACTAAGACAGAGGGCAGAAAGTCTTGGGAGCTTGGAGTGCAAATTGGGCACAGACTTCTAATTCCTGATCCTTAAAGACTAATATGGTGTTAAAAGCAAAAAGAAGCTGTGGTTGAGCACATGGCTGAACGGGCACCCTAGCAAACATAAGAGTATTATTTGTTTACTTATTTATGAAGGAGTCTATGCTATAGCTAGACATACCCTCTTTTTGCCTCCAGTTACATTTTTTTTTTCTTCTCAATGTACGCTTAGTTTTGGTAAACTGGTTTTAAACAGATGTTACTTTCCTTCAAGCTTTAACTGATGGTACTACGTAAATGTTTCCCTATATGGAGTGGATAGACTATCTGTCACAGATGTTTAATCGTTCCAGAAGTAGACTAGTACAAGATTTCTTAAAGAATCCCAGTGTTCTGTATTTTTTCCTGACTCCTAGAATCCATGACACAACAGGGAAAATATGGTTAGCATATCCTGTTAGCCACTGAGCATATCCTCTTAACCATTCCTACATTCTCTGTCGCGATAAAGTCATTGTTATATGTAATTACCATCAACTGGAAAAGAGATCTTTTAGTAAATCTGCATTGAATGTTCCTGTTTCTCTGTGGAGAAATGTGTCGTGGAGAATGTTAACAGCAGCACTAGTAACAATGAGAAGGAAACAAACAGATATACAATGCAATGGTCAATCATTTTGCCTGTAACAAGCATAGAAAAGGGTAAACAACAGAAAGAAATGTGCAAGTGATGTGCAAAAGGTCACACTTTTAGTAGCTGTTTTTCATATTATCACATGGAGAGGCTCTTTATTACACTGTTGAAAGGAGGTTGCCACGCTTCTTCTAGTAATGGATGTCTCATCTGCTTTTGGGTAAGGTGTTCATAAACCGAAGACCATTATTAGCTTTACATCTTATTGTTTAAGCTTATTTTTTAAGAGCATAATTCCTCTCACAGGTTTGCTGATAGTATGAACTTATGAATAAATGTTAACTTTTGGAAAAATCTGTAGATATGTAGTTAGTGGTTGAAAAACCTAAAGCTGTGGTATCGTCTCCAGATCTTAGGGCTTTGAATTTTTAGAAAAACATATGCAAAGAAGCAAGCCAAAGTTAAGCTAAGGAAATAATTTTCTTACAGATCTGCCACAGCTGTAGGAAAAAATCTCTCATGTGTTGGGGACAAAATTTCCGCTGGTGTTTCTAGAAAGGTACATGTCTTAACACTGTATTTTACAAAGGATACTAGCCACTGCTCCTGTTATTTCTCTTCATGTGTCTGACACAAAAGGTGAAAGAAAAGACCTGAGCTGTTTAGAAGTAAAAATGGCCAGGACTTGAGTTGTAAATCTTATCCAAACCATGCAGTTTACAGCTTTTTTTTTTTTTTAATAACTGGGGCCTGGAATTGGGCAGCTTTACTTGCATAAACATCACTCCTGAACTTCAGTACCATTACTTCTAGGATTTATGCTTTTGACAGAGCATCTGTACCTGAATGCTTGTGCAGCCTGGACTGCTTGATAATGAGGGCTTAAGGTAAAAGTGATGGAAATTATCCGAAGTGATTGGAATACAGTCACACAGCAAAAGATAACAAACTGATACCTGTGTGTTTTGTTAGCCACACTGTGAAGCTTGCATCGATCTTTTTCAGTTTTAGAATCATAGAGTAATTTAGGTTGGGGGGGGACTTCTGGAGGTCATCTGGATCAATGTCCTGACCAAAGCAGGGCTGACTTTGAAAGTAGGTCAAGTTTTTCTGGGCTGTCCCCAATCAAATTTTGAGTATTTCCAGGGATGGGCATTCAAGAACCTCTCTGTCTTCCCCTCCCCTTTTTGTATCATCTTCAAACTTTTGTCTGATGCACAGTCAGATACTCACTTGCTGTATCTTGCCTGAAGAATCTGGCTCTGTATTTTCTGTAACCATCCATTAGGTAGTTGAAGACTGCAGGTCTTGCAGCCTTAATTTCCAAGCTGAACAAACCCAGCTCAGCCTCCCTTGAGCCATGTAGTGTGCTGCAGCCTTCTAACAATCTTGGTGGTCTTCAGCTGGACTTGTTTCAGGCTTGTCAATGACTGGTTTTGTACTGAGGAGCCCAAACTGGACATGGTACTCCAGTTGTGGCCTACAAGTGTTTAATACAGGGGGAAAATAACTTCTTTTGACTTGCTGGCCATGCTCGTGCTCTGCAGCTGGTACAGGGTTGACCTTCATAGCTGCAAGGTGACACGCTGCTGACTCCTATTTAGTGTGTCCACTGTAAGCCTCAGGTCCCTTGGTTTATTATTTCTCAGATGCAGCACTAATAAATTTTCCATCAGCACATCACTGCAGCCAGTCAAGATCCAATGGAATGGGAGCCCTCTCCCCTGTTTTGGGTTGTCCTACCTGCATCATCATCTGCAAAGTTGATGAGGGTGTGCTCTGTCCCATCACTCAGGTGGGTAAGACATAAGAGTATTGTCTCCCATACCAACACCTGAGGTACTCCACTTGCAGCTGGTCACCTTCTAGACTTTAAATTGTTGACTACTAAAGTCTGAGCACAGCAGTCCACCCTGTTTTTCACCCCCTTTGTAGGGTGTCCATCCACTCCGTAAATGTGTTTTTGCTGTAAGTCAGGGTAAATGGCCACTGCTCCGTAGGACTTATCACAGAACGCAGCCAGATTGGGCTAGCACTATAGCAGTGACTATTGCCGGTCATTTTATCCCTTGTGGGCCTGGATGCGTCTTTAAGGAGGATTTGTTCTGTAATCTTCCCAGGGACCAGAGTGAGGCCCCCTGTCCTGTAGTTACCTATTTCTTCCTCTTCATTGAATGGGCATGATGTGCAGAAGGGTTGATCACAATCCATCAAGAAAATGATCCTCCATACAGACACTTTCCTAGGGTCCGTTCACCATTGTGAATGAATGGTATCTTAGATACCATTGTGGTATCTAAGATTCAAAGGAAAAAAAATAACCTATTTGAACTGATGTTTGTAAGATGTGTGGAAATCTAGATGGCAGAACCAAGCTTCTGCAAGTGCTGCTCATACCTGAACTCCATTTGGGTTACTGAGCAGTTGTGTCAGTCCCATACATCTAGATACAAGTCCAGGCTGGTCTGGTTGAAGTCACTGTTATTGATGCATGGTCCTTTTGTACACAGTTCTTCACACTGGAAGAAAGGCGTAATATGAATGAGCATCAATGGGGTCATCTGATCTTCTAGGAGAAATGAAGCAGGCTACAGCCTTGTTCATTCAACAGTAGGCTGTTTACTAGGCAGGTCTCCAAGGACAGTTATCACCTTTATTTTGTGGTGTTCTAATAACAGCTAGAATAAGCACAACAGAGAGTTGTAGCACAATAAAGCAAAAACTATTCAGGTATTCATCAATCGCTTATCAGACATGCCTTGTCGTCATTCTAGGGACATGTTGCATACCTTTGAAAATAGCGACTGATTGAAAGAACTGCTGTACATTAACAGTCATTTTGTATGTTGGAAACAAAAGATTTTAAAAGGGGGGAAAACGTGTCTTAAAATCATTCTCCCTCAAACGTCCCTGTAAGAAGTTGAGAACTGTGGTCTGCTAAAAGCAAGACTTGAGGCTTCCTTGACTTAGCTGAAAATGAAAAGCAGGGAACTCCTTCAAGTCCTCTCCAGCTGCGGTCACTAAGAATGTGTTTGGTCAGCCTGCCTGAACCGAACAGGAACTCCTCTTGGAGTACTGAGTCCACGGGGAGATGCAATAAATCCAGCCCTTATCAAAATTCTAGCCGTGCTGGCTTTGGAAGGTCTATAAATGCGTAGGACAGCTGGAAACCACACAGCAAGAGGTGGAGAGCATTGAGCCTTATGTAATGAGATGGCTCCATACAAATGCATGTGAAGTTGCAAGGTAAAGGCAATGAAAGTAGGAAAGATTTATTGAAAAACAAATATTTGTAAGGAAACATGCTCTGAACGGCTTTGAAACAAAAGCCCTGCTGTGGTGAATAGTTTCAATCCTAGGTGGGACGCTGTGTCTAAATTGAAGGCTTTTCGGAAGCCAATTTTTGGCAGTCTCCATAGATCACCTTCCACGCCCCCTCAAAAAAAGCCTTCTAAAGCCAAGTGCCCGAGGGAGCTGCTATGGGTGTTAATATCAGAGGAGAGCAGCCATCTCTGAACGCACGGTTCCTGAGAGGGTTGATGTCACTGCCCAGCCCGGCATCTGCTTTCGTTGGGTGGGTGATGCGCCAGATCCAAGCGCTGCCTCTGTTCCCAGGTTGCCGCAGTCCCTGCTCAGTCTGGCAGCAGCTCAAGTCACCCGCTGGGAACGGGGCACACCGCTTTCCTCTCTGGAGAAAGGGGGTGTTTGCCGCTCTATGATAATAGCGGTGGGCCCTACACAAATGCAAATTACAAATTTGAGAAGCGGCTCAGATTTTAGTGGGATGTGAGATGAACAGCGCATTCTGTTTGCTTCTGTCAGCTAATGGTTTAACGTTTCCCTTTATACAGCTGGAAATCTAGTTAGCCGCCTCTTGCGTGTGTCCCTGCAATGGCGTTATCAGAGCGAAATACTGCAAAGATCAAAATCGAGACATCAGTGTATCAATAGCGTTGCATCCCATTATTTCCTCGCCGGCTTTCCTGATAGTCTCTCGTGCAGGAGGGAGGCAGGAGACAGATGCCTTAGCTTTGCCTAGAAACATTCTTGGGAGAGAAAACTGCTGCACACCAGTGTGTGAGGGTACCTGGTGAAGAAGTAGTGGAATCATCTGGTAGCAACCCTGCCTATTGCTGATGAACCCCCAGGTGAGTGCATGGTACTTCTGTCCTTCACCTGTTGCTGGAAGGTGGTGCTCTACTGGTGCAGCTGCAAACCATTATCCAGGTTTGTATCCATACTGGGAAGGTTTAAAAACAGCTGGGCTGTGTGTTTTCTGGGTGTTGTGCCTCACACTCGGGCCTTTTCTATAGTTTTTAACCAAGATTGGCAGATCTTACTTCTGGCAACTCTCTTGCACAATTACTGTTGTATGAAAGGAGACCCATGGAGTAGCTTTCCAGAGGGAAACCAGAGTCTTTGCCCTGTGGAGTGGGAAAACCTCCTGGTAATGAACATGTGCGTGACGTGTCTGATGATTGTGAAGGAGGGAAGAAGCTGAAGTAGTCCGGCACTGATGCCCTAATCCTTGGATTATCACTCACTGTGTCTGCAGGGAATGTAGGTGCAGAAGAAAGTAGATCATAGGTGGTTTTCAGAAGAATTAAGGGGTTTAGGAGAGTGCTCCCCATGATGTTTGTGATGTTTTAGTGGCCTGTCATACCTCTGGTATTTTTGTAAGCCGCACTTGTTAGAAGGGAATGAGTGACAGGTTATGGATTAAATAGTAACGAGGCAATACAGTGCTCTGAAAGACCTTATAACGGCCTTCCAGTACCTAAAGGGGGCCTACAGGAGGGATGGGGAGGGACTCTTTATCAGGGAGTGTAATGATAGGACACGGGGTAACGGTCTCAAACTGAAAGAGGGGAGATTTAGATTGGATATCAGGAAGAAATTCTTCACTATGAGAGTGGTGAGGCACTGGAACAGGTTTCGCAGAGAAGTTGTGGAGGCCCCGTCCCTGGAGGTGTTCAAGGCCAGGCTGGATGGGGCTGTGAGCAGCCTGGTCTAGTGGGAGGTGTCCCTGCCCATGGCAGGGGGGTTGGAACTAGATGATCTTTAAGGTCCCTTCCAACCCGAACCATTCTCTCTGTGTGTACGTTTGTTCCTGAATGTGCACGTGTGCACAGAAATTGAAGTCTAGAACACTGATTTTCCCTGGCTTCTGGTAGGAATAGACTTGGAATGAACAAGCCCCAGGATTGAGGGGTGTTAGAAAATTAGAGAGTACACAAAACTAAACAAATAACAAATAATGGAGGAGAGTACACAGCAACAGAAAAGCTATTTACAACTTAATTAAAAAAAACCCAAAACTATTTTTTCTTGCTGAGTAAGTAAGGCAATTCTAGGAAGATGATGGGTCAGATTCCTGTCTGGAGCAGAAAGCAGGCACTCTTTTTTTTTTTTTTTGTAACTCCTGTTTAGAGCATGCAGAGTGCTCCCACACAAGCAACACCTGGGATTTCTGCAAAAAGAAACTTGCTTCGCTTTGTTCTAATAAACGGCTGTTTTAAGTCCCTGTTTCTCTCTCAGCTCCGTGATCTCAAAGAAACACTTTTGTTTCTTGTGCTTTTTGCTTTCTTCCTGCAGGGCCTTCCCATTACACCTTGGGAAATCCCTGCTCCCAGGGAAGTGAGGCCAAAGGAAATCAGGAGAAAATCCCTTTGCAGGGTCTTTTTTCTCCTCCCAAACCGCTTTCCCTTCCCAGCAGGGGAGGTCTCACCTCCCGCCCTTACAGGGCTGCCTGTCTACTTCCAGAGAAGCTGTGGGACACTGAACTGCTTTGCTGGAGCTTTTCCTACCTCGCAGCTCAGCATTTCCTTACCCCGCTGCAGGGAATCATGGAGCTGCCGTTCCCCTCCTCCAAGCCGGAGCGTCCTGCGTGCAGGTTAGCATCTTCCTGCTGTCTTGTCAGCCTTAGATGATCCTCCAGCTTCTCCACCAGCCAGTTGCTGGAAGCAGAGAGGTTCTGTGTGACTCAGCCTTCCAGGCAGTGCCGGGCTGAGCTTGGGAAGGGAACGGGAGCATGTGCATCTTCAGACTACTTTTGACAGTGGCTGTGGGCCATTCTCAGCGCTGCTGCAGTCAATGGGCTGCGTGGGGTGTCACTTGGGTCCCTCACCGTGGCAGACAAAGCCTGGTTTTATCCCTCCAGTAAGTTCCTCCCTCCTGAAGTCCCGCTAGCCTCTGTCTTTCCTACTCAGCAAGCCGAGCACTATGTCCATTAGCATTATTAGGACCAGATTTGGATCGCAATAAAAAAAGGGCTGTTTTCTGGTTTGCTCTGGTGTAAATCCACAGCTTCTGCTTTAGCAGTAGGATGTATGCTGGTGCTGCTACGCAGCTCAAACGTTGCGGTAAGAAACTTGTAGGGTAAATAAGACCAGTCTCCTTTTCCTCTAGATCCCAGTAATGGTGAATACCAAGATGAAAGGTTTAATTGGCTCAATATTTTTAATTATTCCCCTCATCTGGATACACCATCATGGATGCTTTACATTTATTTTTTTTTTCTCTGATTGCCATGAAAACTGCACACCTGGGGCTGTGACTGACTTAATTAAACCACATTGCCAGCACTCATCAGATGATTTGCGAGCAGTGACGGACCCTCTGCCTTAGTTTGCAGGGGCCAGGAATGAAGTGTCTTCTAGCAAGAGGAATGATGCTCTGAGCCTGTCTGGCTGAAGGAAGGTAATTAATCAGTTAATTAAAGTTCATGATGGAAAACTGTGCTTTTGCGTATTTCTCCCTCTGACCTCTTGGTCAGGTCAGCCCCTGTCTGTTTTATTTCAGGTGGGCAGCAGCATTTGAATTCATGGTGGCAAGAGGGTAAGGTAGCTTGGAATTTGGTATTCAAAAATGACAAAGAGTGAAGCACATGAACAGCAGCACCCCTTTCGTTCCACGGGCAGACGGCTGCTCCCAAGCAATGCCAAGAAGCTACCTGCTCCATGAAGCGCATGGCTTTGCTAATAACTCGGTGCCTGGGCACCAACCCCCTGCTCCGCTGCCCTTCCTCCTCTTGGCTGGAAGGGTTAGCTTTCTTCAGGCATCAGCTGGCTCTGATTTGAGGCTTAGCTTTTTCATCTCTGGTATTCATCAATAGAAAAATAAGATTGCCTTAAGTTATCAAAACTCGCAAATGACTCCTTACCTAAATTTTTTGAGCCAAAAATGTCTAACCCTGAAAGAAAGAGACTGAGTGTCATGATATGTTGCAACGGACCACCAGAACAGGAATGACTTGTAGGCAGATGAGCCTCGGTGTGAAGCTTGCTTCAGGCAGAATCCCATCCGTCTGGGAAGATGTCTTAACGGCTCTAGGTCTTGCTCGTGTTATGTCTCAAAGCCCCACCAAGTACTGAGCCAGTTCGGTAGACGAGTGGTAGGGAGCACATTTCCAGTGCGTGAGCTCCTTTTTTAAGCTGTCTGCAGGGGTGCTTAACAGAGAGAACATTCTGCGCCCTGTGTGTCTACCTACGCTACCTTGCAGGGACCTCGGCAGGGCAGCCAAGGGGGATGTTAGAGAAGACAGGCAGCACAGGTCCCTCCACTTCCTCCTGCCCTGCCTCAGGCTGGAGGCGGCTGCGGAAGCAAAACAAGAGACACAAACTGCTTCTGACGAGCAGCAGCTGGGAGCAGGTGTGTGCTCTGCGATGGTGGGGAAGTTCTGCAGAGCTTTGTGGGGTGCCCTGGATCTGGCGGCATTTTGGGGGTGGGCTGTGGACTCTCAGGTGGTGCTTCCCTGTGCTTGCCCAGGAGCTCAGCTGAGGCATGCCTGCTGAGAGCTGCCTGGGATGTTTTGAAGAGGCAATGCCTCCTGGCAAGGCAGGGGCTCTCTAAAAATCTCCTGTATTTCTGATTTCAGGAAAAACTGAACCCATGTTTTATTCTTATTGACTGTTTTTGAAATGCCAAAGTTTTTTGCTTTGCCATCTCTTACTTAGAAAACTTCTTTCTGAGAAACTTTAAGAAAACTTTCTCTCATTCTGCCCACCAATGACTGCCTATTGGATTTTCTCCCAGAATGGAAACTTTGTATTCTGAGTAGTTACCAGCCCAGTAGGTCTCATGAATTAAAAAGTATCCTTTTTTTTTTTTTTAGTGTATGTTAATAAGTATGAACAGATTCTCTGAGAAACTTACCCAGACTTTGCCTGTTTAAAACCAGATTATGGGTTTTCTGTGCAAGAATCAGTCAAGCGGGTGCAACCCTGTCTTACCTCTGAGAAAAGCTTTTCCTTTTTCCTGCCGGAACATCCCTCTTCCAGGCAGACAGGGCAGAGGGGCATTTAAAATCTCAGTCCTATCCATGGCTTTGATTTCATTCTTTCTGCAGACAGCCTGTTTCAGATTTGTATCTTCATCTCAGAGGAGTAAGGTGTGCAGAGCATAAGGAAAGACCATCATTCTGGTGGTCCCATTATACAGCTCCTTCTCTACCCCCTAGTCTACCCTGTACCTAATCAATCTGCTGATCTTACACATCTCGCTTCTGGGACACTTAAGCAATATCGCTATCATTACTAGCCTGAAATTATGATCTGCTTTGCATGTGGTTCTTGATAGGAAAATGCCCTCTAATTAGCTCCTTGTCTGTGAAAACAAGCTGGCGCGTTTTATTTTCTGGATGCAAACCATCAGTTTTCACATCAGGAGGTTGATGACTAGTCTTCAGAAGGGTGGTGATTCCTGCACTCTCCCTAAAACGTGCTCAGCCTCTGTTCCTGCAGTTACTCTGCAAGTTTGTTCAGGCTGCCCGGGTGCTGCTAAAGTGGAACTAGGGAAGAGCCCTGAGGAACTGGTGGTAGCTGCTGAAGTTGGGAGGAAAGCAGAAGGAGATACTAAAAAGATTTGAAGTCTTCAGGTGCAGGAGTCTTTGCTTGCTAGTCAACTGTAGGTTATATTATATGTTATCAGCATATATATAGGTATCTATATATATGTTCTTATAATTGCATAACCTTGTAGTGCTTTCATTTTGTCCATAAATGAAATGGGGATACTTTGGAATTCTGAGCAGAAAAAAACCCCTGTTCCTTGCTCATGTGTGCAAAGTGTTTAACAGAGACGAGCTACTAAGCAAAAGCCAAAGCAGAGGTAAGACGTGAATCACTCAGATCTGCCTGCCCGGGCACTCCTGCCGCGCTTGTGTGTGCAACCCAAATGCCTGCACATTCCCATCTTAGTCTTGGGTTTGCTGTTCCAGAAGAGCAGGTGCACACTGGAGAAGCACTGCTGTGTCCATCCTGTTCTGGGAGAACAACCATCGGCACTGGACGTAGCTGAGACAGTAGCGATGGGAATGGGCAGCTCTGTTTTGTGGCTAGGAATTCATGTTACAGCCAAGGCAGATCTGGGAGCACGGTCCTTTTGGTCTCAACTTATCTCCCCCTGTGCTCTACCACTTTTCATCGGAGGTGCATAGAGAGGGACTCACCAGCACGCTGTCAGCCTGTGCACCAAGCACAGTGCAAGCTTCACCCTTAGCTTCTGCGTGCAGAGGAGCCGGGGCTTCGGCAGCGATATCTGCAGGAGAGGGTTCTCCAGTGCTGTAGGCGCTGTGAGCGTGCCGTTCTGTGCTCAGGCTGGTCCCTGCGCTCTGGCTAGCGCAGGAGCATCATCCGTTTATCTCCTGTATGCAGAACACGGTGTCCACAGACAGTCGTATCTTGCCCCACAAGCAGCCCAGGCACAAAAGTGAGGCCTCCACTGCTCTGCAGGCATCCAGTGGGGACAGGGTTTTTCTTGCATCAGGATTCTGGTCATTATTTGGAGGTGGGTATTTGCTATGGAGTCTGCATCCGAATGAGGTTGTCCAAATGGCTGCCGTAGCATCCTCTGTCACTGCGGGATCTGCAGGCTCTTGCAATGGCTTTTGGCTCCTGCCGTCGTAGTTTCCAAACATATATGCCTTTCTGGGAGGGAGCTTAGTGGCTCAAGCAGGAGTCAATCCTTTGCACTTACTTTGGCTTCTTAATTTACTGAGCAGTCTCCAGGTTCCTGTAATGTGCCAGCCATTATCAGCCTCTATTTATCCCCATTCTCTGCATATTTGTGACAATTTTGCTTGCTACAGCCATGGTCACTTAAGCCGAATAATATTTTCAGGCTGTGAAAAAGCCAGTAGCAGGGTGGTTATCAGATAGAGGAAACGCGTCGTATTTGCTCTGGCCCTTGGTTCCCAGATAACATAACGGCAAATTGTGTTCCTGGAAGCTGGGGGGTGGCTTGCAAGATTACACGGCCTCAAAACACATGGAGGCAGTTTGTCATGTGTGACAGAGGCGCGGAGGGGGCGGTGGAAGTGGGGAGGATGGCTGCTTTCGGTGCTCAGCAAAGGTCACGTGGTTGATGGCTTCTTCACCTCGGGAACGCTGAAGCAGCAGCATTTGTGCCCTAGCCCCTCTCCTAAAAGTGGTTTGGTGGGTTAAGAGCATAAATTCATTTGAAACTTGCTGCTACTTGCAGAGCAGTAAGAGACTGTGTATGTCTCCCAGTAACCATTTTCCTCTCCTCTTTTCCCCTCATCATCCCTCTAAGTGGGTGCCTTTGAATCCCTCCTTTTAGGTTTGAACCATCTCTCTGGGTGGCTGGAGGTGTCTGGGTGCTTTGGAGGAGAAAAGTCTAATTAACAGTTGTTCCTGCTCAGCTGGATGTAGATGCAAGACCAGACTTGGGAGTGGGTCCTGCGGTTCCTACTAGAGCATGCAGAGCCGATGCTGGTGTGATGGGGTGGGCTGGGGCCAGTTCCTGTGCACATCTGACCCAGAAAATGTCTAAGAACCTTGTTATCTCCAGAGGAATCTCATTCCAGGTTTGCTTTGCCTGAGCTGCGAGCACTTGCTCAGAAGAACCTCAGCTGCTGGTAGAAGAACGGGACAAAGCTGAAGACAGAAACTGCGGTAAATCATAAAATAGTTCAGGTTGGAAGGAACCTTAAAGATCACCTAGTTCCAACCCCCCTGCCATGGGCAGGGACACCTCCCACTAGACCAGGCTGCTCAAAGCTCCATCCAACCTGGCCTTGAACACCTCCAGGGATGGGGCATCCACAACCTCCCTGGGCAACCTGTTCCAGTGCCTCACCACCCTCACAGTAAAGAATTTCTTCCTGATATCTAATCTAAATCTCCCCTCTTGCAGTTTAAAACTGTTACCCCCTCGTCCTATCGCTACTGTCCCTGATAAAGAGTCCCTCCCCAGCTTTCCTGTAGGCCCCTTCTAGGTACTGGAAGGCCACTATAAGGTCTCCCTGGAGCCTTCTCTTCTCCAGGCTGAACAACCCCAACTCTCTCAGCCTGTCCTCATAGGAGAGGTGCTCTAGCCCTCTCATCGTCTTCACGGCCCTCCTCTGGACTCGCTCCAACAGGCTGTAAGGTAAAGAGAAAGATAATCAAAATGCAATGTAAATATCAGGAGAGGAAGCAATAGCCTCTAGGATCAGGATTATCCAGCCCTCATCCTGGCTGAGGCGTCAGGTACGTTGGCAGAGACGCCCTGGTCCAGTGCTTTTGCTCTTCTCCAAAATGGTTGGTGGGGAAGAAGGGGCTAAGCCATCCGTGCACCAGCACTGTGCTGCTCTGCACCAGCGAGGGCAGCCTGGCAGCCTGTCCGGACGCGGGAGCTGCTTCGGGACCCGCTCAGGGCGGCACCGCTCCAGCACAGGCTGTCCCAGTAAACAGTGGGTCAGGGCCCAGCTGCCTGGGACGGGGCTGGGAGGACGGTGGCTGCTCGGCTGTCACCGTCTTCAGCCCTGCGCTCTGGGGGGTTGCTAAACAGGCAGACTTTCATTTCGTATCTCCGTCAGGGGAAGCCACTCACAAAATGTGCCCTTGTGCCTTCCTGGGGGTGGCATGAACGCGATGCATGTGGGATGGGCGCCAGCGCTTGTGGCACTGGGAGGAAGATGCTCTGCAGCCACCTGGTGAGGTTCAGCTTGCACAGCTCCGGGTGGCACAAGCTGTTGTGAAAGCCCTTCCCTGGTGTTCTCCTTATCCGTATAAATAAATACATGTATGTGCATCTATCCAAATATTTTTAAATGGCATTATCTCAGTAGATCTCGGGGCAAAATTATTTTCCTGTTACTACAGCGTGCATGTCATCTCGGCTTGCTCCTTTATTATTTGTTTTAAAGATTCACATTTTTCTACCTCTTTTATTTGTTTCTTGAAAACCTGTTTCCTAAGGTTTTGTTTCTGACTGTCCCCTTCTTCCACTTGGCTTAGACATGGTTACAGACTCAAAATCTTAGACATCAAGATTTCATCCTTTGCGTTTTTCCCTTTAGATTTTCATTGCCCCTGATGGGCCGACTACAAGTCCCTCCCAGTTTCTTTGCCTTCTGCAATTTCAAAAATGTGTATTGAAAAAGTCTTTTTCTGTCGTCTTAAGTGATCCTTTGCGATATTTGGTGGTTCTCTTCTCTTCCTATCTTCAGTAAAAAGATGAATTTTTTGTTTTTAAATCTCTTAAGTAACATCTCCCAAAACCATATGGACTTTTTCTTGTTTCACCCCAGAAGATGTGTAACGTGATGTTTTACTTTAAATATGCTTCACTCAGGACTTTCCAGCTTGCTTTTGCACTTGTAGATTTAATATTTCCCCCTGCTGCTTATGTTTACACTGGACATTTGTTTTCATTTTCGACTTATTGTTGTGTTCAGTGCAGTCTTATCTCGCTGGGCGGAAGTCAAATAGTTTGTTATTGATTACACGGTGTCCTATCATAGTCTATTAGTTCCTGCCAATTAGCTTGTCTTGTTGGTAAGATTATTGCCATCGGTGCGCTGTGGTGTTGGTTGTTATCCAGGGATATTTGAGCAGTGATGCTGATGCACACAATAGTTTTTAGAATCTCTATATTTTCATATTCATGAATTAAATGTTTCCATATTCAATCTCCTCTCTCCTTACACCAATTTGTTGCACAAGGCAAGGTATTATTTGACCTTGCTGGTGTTTTTTAATCCCTGTATCCTTACCCAATTTAACAACTATGCTATTTGCTGTGAGATGGTTTCTGCGCAGGGATTTTCTCCGATTCTTTCCATCTTGCCTAATTCCTCCTGTGGAACATCTTCCCTGTTTTCCAACAGTCACCAATTTGAGGACTGGCGCTGAGTGTGTTATTTGGGCCATCCTGCTTAATCACTGCTGCTGAGGAGGAGCAGCCCTTTGTGAATTTGCCTAGTTCCTTTCAGAATGATATTCTGTGGCAAGGGCCATGGGTACCATGTTTAATTAATTATGCACAGTGGGAGGAAAAAGTATTTCCTTTTGGTTTAAATCTGAATATTTCATCAGATGCCATTAGTTCTTGCAGATGTAATGAATGGTATATTCATCTTCTCTCTTTTCCTTTTTATCTTGTTTCCTAGACCTTTGTTGTCATCCTCTTTTTATCCTAGGCATCTCTTCCCGAGTCGAGGAGTTGTTGTGTCACCTCTGCCCGTCCCTCTTCCTTTTCCCTGTTTCTCCTGTCGGAAGTCCGGTGCTGTGTGGGTACATCATAAATTGATGTGGTGACACTGCAGTTTTTGCTGCTTCATTCCTCTCGTCCTCCTAATACCTCCTCACATTGCTTGTACGCAGCTCAGGTTTTGCCGCTGTTTTGCAGGCCTTATACAAGGGCTCTGAACCCAAAAGTGTGATTTTTATTTTTTCCTCTCTCTTGCCCCAGGTATTCATCAATGGATGTAATAAAAATATTTTAAAACCCTGCCTTGCTTACATCCTTGGACCATCACAGCTGTAACACATCTACCTTGAACAATATCTTGTTCTGTTTGCCTTTTTTATGGCCTCAAAGCATGTAGCTAATGCCATGAAGTAACTACCTGCAGTAATCCCAAGACCTCCTTCCCAACAAGCCGCAGCTAATTTTGCAACCCCATGTTGGGTACGCACAACTGGGGCTGGTTTTCTCCCTGCTGCATGATTTTTTCATCTGCTGCTTGACTGCCTGTTCCTGTTGTGGTTTCTGGGGTGATGTCCTGGAATGGGGCAGTGCTGCTCCTGGGAAAGACCAGTGGCAAAAATCCGTGTGTGCGAGGGAAGAGAGTTTGCAACCTGTCAAATTTCTGAATGAGGCTGTTTTGGGTCATTGGTAAGGAACAGCAGAGAGTTCAGCAGCCTTTATTTCCAGCTCAGAGCTCTGCTGCCTGCCGCTGCTCCCGGCCACGGCACAGCCTGGGCATTGCAGGCCAGGCTGCGATGCAGGACCTTGCCCTGTGTCCGTGTCCTCCCTGCCAAGGGGAGAACCCGCGATGGGAATTCACCGTGAATTCCAGTTTTGGCTTTTACTTCTTCCCAGCAGGTTTCGGGCTTCGTCTCCCTTGGGCAGGGCTGCGAGGGCACCGGTGTGGGGTGCTCTCCCCTTTCTCCCACGCCTCCAGGGACAGTGTTGGGCAGAGAGACGATGGAGAGCGGGAGACGAGCGGTCCCCGGCCCGGGAGGGAGAGCACTGGCGGAGGCGGCGTGAGCCCTTCTCGCAGGCGGGGGGGAACGAGCCCCTTTGCACTGGCCATGAAATCAGTCATGTGTAGGTTTTTGTCCAGCCCTGGGGGGTGGGGGAAGGAATGTGGGTTGGGCAAAGTCTAGGATTACACCACCGCTGAATTTTTCTTTCCACACTTTAAATAGCCAGCACCTTTCGGTCCTGCCTTCGCGTCTCCCTTCGGCTCGCGCCCCGACAGCGCCGTCCGCAAGGTAACACCTCTGCCCCTGTCTTCTTCTGCCCTGCTCCCCCCGCGCCCCGCACCCACCCGGGTCTGCCGTGGAGGAGAGGTCACGGTGCGCTTTCTGCCTGTTTAATCATTTTCTAGCGTGGAGGGGTCCTCCCAGCCCTTCCTTGCAGCCGCTGTCAAACGCCTGCCAGTGTTTCTTGCTCCTCTTCACATCCCAAAGTGTTTTGTAGGGGGAGGGGAGAAGTTGAAAAGAGGTTGAAAGTGCTGCTTTGCCTTTTTTTTTTTCTTTTTTTTTTTTTTTTCCCCTCCTCTCTCCCTGGATGGGGGAGAGTGTCATTTGCTGCCAGTGCCTTTTCCTGCTCTCCTGGCGAGGCGGTTGCAGGCGGGAATGAATGGCAGCATTTGGCTGGGGCTGGGGGAGCTGCCTCTGCGGGACACGAGCAGGCTCGAGGGCTGGCACCGTGCAGAAGGAAGGTGGCCTCCTTGACACACAGTCCTCAGCAATCCCAGCTTTGGCACCAGGTGTTGGTGGGAACCACAGTCCTCACTCTTTGCCCTACGGGGCTCGGCGGCCAGAAGGGCATCCTGCCCATGAGGAACTGGCTCAAATACACCCTGAGACTCCTAAATGGCTGCAGCAGAGCTGGTGCCATCCGTGCCTGTCTCCTCGCTGTGCTCTGAGGCACCAGTGGTGAACCAGCAGTCACTTATGCTATGCCCTGGCTTTCTTTGGAGGAGAGGTGTCCTCTAGGTGGTTTTGGGGGGAAGGTGGGACCGCAGGAGAGGTGCCCACCTACTCCGTGCTGATCTTCTACTTCTGTTAGAGATCTATATGAAGATGGGAGAAACTCTCACAGTACCAAAGCTTCCCAAGAGCCGTGGGGACCTTCTGTAGGCAACAGGCAGATGTTTGGAGGGGCAGACTCTGGGAGAGGAGAGATGACACATGGCCATGGATGGCATCTGCACTCTTTCTTCTCCTGCAATTACAAGGACAGCACCATCCTGAAAAATTACTTTTTCTTGCACCCTAGTAGATTGCCAGCAACAGCCACCACCACCAAAAGCAGAAATTTCTTTCCCTCATACTTCAGTTTGTCCTCTTCCTGCATCTAAGACTTCTCTGTGTTTTGTCACTTTCATTACATGGTCTGCAAAACCAGACCTTGGTAAGCAACAATAGGGGAGAAGAGAAACCCTTATAAAATATCTTGTCAAGTATTTGGTCCTGCTCTCATCCCCCCTCCAGCCCCAAGTCTGTTCCCCGTGTCTGCTGCAGTGGGAGCTCCAGCCTGGCTGAACTACTGGGTCTTCCATGTAACGCTGTGCTTAGAGGATGGGCTTCCAGAAGCAGAAGTGTTCTGAGATGAGTCAATTAAAAATAATGAAACTGACAGTGGTTTTTAAGGACTAGTTTTGGACTGAGAAATGAAAGTGTATGCATGCTTTTAGTGCCTTGCTGCCAGCGGGAATCATTATAAGGAGCAAGAGAGGCATGATTCAGTGTGTGTGTACATGTGCCCTCTCCCCTCTCTTGCCTCCCATAGCCCAAATTTCTGCCTCATTGCATGGCTTGTGCTGAACATAATGGAGGAAACTCCTTCTGAAGGTGCGATGGATTGCAGAGTCCCTGGAGCCGTCAGCAATGGTGAAATGGTGCCCACACAACCCAGCATGGAAAAAGAGAAGGAGGAGGAGGACCAGACCCTGGAGCGAGGGCAGTGGAACAACAAGCTGGAGTACGTCCTGTCCGTGGCTGGGGAGATCATCGGCCTGGGAAATGTCTGGCGCTTCCCCTACCTCTGCTACAAGAATGGTGGAGGTGAGTGCAGCCCTGTCCCCGGTCAGCCCCAGGGATCCCTGGTCACCAGCATCCCTCCACGGTCCCTCCTGCCTCTGCGACACTGGTGTCTGGCCCTACTCACTGCTGGCAGCAGCTTCTCAGCAATGACCAAGTCATGAGTCTAAAGAGAGGATACCAACCTACTGGTGTGGTGCTGCTGTCTGGGCCATGGATGGGGGCTGTTTTGACCCTGTGGGACGTGGGTGACCGAGTAGTGATGTCCCAGGGTTTCTATTTGGCCCTGTTTCCCCAAGGTGTGTGGAGTCCTGGTCCTGCTGGTGAGGTGGGTGTCCATCAGCAGAAGGAGGCAGGATAACCCGCGTAGGGGGCTCGGCTCACTGAGCAATGTGACTCATCCCAGGCACCTCTTCCTTGAGAAGCACCAGGCACCCTGTGCAAACAAGGTGGCAAGTCCCGGCAACACATCCAGGAGCAGTGCAGGAGGATGCAGGACATCGTAGTCCTCATGGATGCTGTGAGGAGCTGCAGCATTTCCTGGAGGCTTGGGGAGCCTCTGAGGGGCTCTTGACCACAGGTCCTGGTCCGGTGTCTGGTCATGGAGGGGTCACCCTCAGGGACTGGTCCTGAAGCAGGGACAGGGCAGAGCGAGAGGGTTTTCCTTGCCTTGGTGCAGAAGCACAGCACCCCTCCTGCACCCCATGATGCTCTCAGAGCATCCACCGGAGCTGCAAGCATGTGGGAGAGGGGACATGAGCCTCTGAGCCACACGGCAGGGCTGTGAGGTGTGCGGATGGACATGCTTGATGGAGAGAGAGGGAGCGGAGCATCGCTGCTACTGGGAAGGTGCCAGCACGTCAGTGCTGCTCAGGCTGTGCCCAGTAGTGACCGGTGGCCGATCCTCCGTGAGTCCAGGCTGCCCCGTTTCTTGGCCACAGATCTGGGCTCGCTTTTGCAGGTGGAGGGTTGCCGTGGGCTTTTCCAGGTGTTTGTGCCTGCTTTTAGTTTGTGGTTGCCTTTTAAGAGAGAAAACTATTTAAAAAATGAAAGCTCAAAGCTTTTCTTGAGCTTGGCTTGGAGGCCCATGGAGAAGAGGGAGTTGCTCTCCCTGTCTGCTGATTAATTGCTAATTGGGCTCTCCAGAAGGGCAGGGGAGAGGGGAAACGGTGCTTGGCTGGGAGCTGGCAGGGAGCGAGCGCTGGGGACCCAGGGCTGAAATCCCCTGGCTTGAGCTTGGAGTAGTCTCATGGGCCTCACTAAACTGCTTTCATCCCAGTGGCATAAAAGAGGATTAATCGCTGTTTAGCTACTTTCACGCCGTGCTTTGCTCAGCGCTTGTTTCTTTTCACCAGGTGGTCGGGCATTTTCTTCCCCTTGTTGAGAAAGGAGGATTTATCATGTTTTCTTTTTTCCACGGGGAACGTTTCTTGTCTGCTTGCTGAGCCGTTTCTTCTCCCACCGCTGCACCCTTCCCAAGTGCCATCCCATCAGGGGGAGTGGGACCTGGGATCCTGTCCCGGCACCCCTTGCCTTGGGCATCATGGGAGAGCTCAGGGAGGGCTCTGGGGAAAGGGGAGCAGTCGTGTGTGGTTGAACAGCAGAGGCAAGACGCAAAGCGATTTCTCAGCCTTTTTTTCCCCCAAGAAATGGGCCTGAAGCAAAGCCCTGTGAAGGAACAGAGACTATGAGGACTTCGAAGTCTCGGGCAACTTTTTCATCTCCGGCCCCCTTCCCATGAGGTTGGAGAAGGGATGGCGCACGAGACTTTTGTGCAGAGAGGAGAGGGTTTCCCATATGGTTTTTATGGGTGGTGTGACCAGGCTGTGCAGGACTCGGGGCTCCCTCCTTCACCACGGCGTCCAGCCTGCTGGTGCTGTGTCACATCCCTTGTAATGCCTCGAGATTAATTTTAAAAGCTGCCAGAGGTGTTCTCCTGCACTCCTTTAGGGAGGCTGGTGTGGGCATTTGCTTCTCTGGTCCATCAATAAAGGTGAGGGACCCTTATTTAATTTCCAGCTCCAGGTCAATCATGGTCAGCTTACAACCATGGCCAACATACAGCCTTGCTCCAGCGTTAGTGTCTGGCTGAAATATCTCTGCCCCACTGCCTGACTTTTCCTCCCCTGGCTGAACTGTGTGCAGGCAGCGGCGATAACTGCTCTCAGCTCTTGCTTTGCTGCCCTGAATAAGTCAGGCTCTTCGCAAAAAAGGTATCTGCAAAATCTGAGCTATGCAGAGAGAGGCAGCCGGCTGCTTTTCCTTTCTTTTGGGATGTTTCCACATAACAAAGAAAGAGTAGTTCCCTTACGTATTTAGCGCTTGGTGTTTGATAGCTAGGTCCTATAAGGTGGTGGTGGGAGGGGAAAGAGCAAAAAGTGTTCTTTTTGCTCTTGTTGGCTTTTGCTTCCCATGTCGGGGTCAGGCCCTCCCTGGGCAAGCTGGCCCCGACGATTGGGAAATACCGGGGAAGCCTGTCTGGTGGTGTCGCTGCCGGTGCTGCACGCCCTCCCCAGCGCTCCCCAAACCGGCCGGTCCCAAGGGCCCACCGCCGTCCCTGCAGGAAAACCTCTGCCAGGTGTTGGCGTTCACCCCCGGGGAGTTTGGATGGGGCTGGGCCACAGGGACACCACAGTGCCGGGGGGGCTGTGCTTCTGGACCCACATCGCTTGCAGTCCCCCGCCATGGGCTGCCCTCCCTGGCCCCCACAGAACAGGGTGTCTAGGCAGGGTGGCCCTGCTGGGCACCTCTCCTGGCCTTTTCCTCCCTGCCTGCTGCCCTTCCCTGCCCTCTGACAGCTGCAACAAGATGGGGGTGGCAGCGGGGCTGGCTGGCGTCGGGGTCGTCCCACCCTGCCTGTCCCCCTCCAAACCGGGGGGCGAGAGGAGCAGGGCAGATGACAGCCCCTGGTCCAAACATGTCTCTGGAAATCCCTCCTTTACCCCATTGTAATTTCGCATTATTTCACAGCCCGCATGTCGGGACCCTCCAGTTAAGACTCCCAAAGCATGAAAACTGCGTGAAACCTGGGATAATTGGAGGTGCTGAGAAGGGTGATGGGCCAGAGGGCAGGCTGCACCTACGGGAAACCCAGGCTGGGGAGCTCGACCTGCCACCTCAGAGACTGTCCCTGGGATCCCCTGGCTGCAGTTGAGTTAAATACAAACTTTTATATGAGAAAAGGAAAACTTATGATGATATGATTGCACGCCAGTTGGGAGTGAAGGGGATGGCATTGATACAACCATTTCCCCTGCTCTTTGCCCTCACCAACTTCTATTTACTGGTAGAGAGCGAGCTTGTGGGCAGGTGCTCGTTGTTCCCCCAGGGCTGCCAGGTATCAGCATCCCTTCAGCTGCTGTTTGCCCACGGGGAGCTGCCGAGATGCTCTCCCTGTTTATTTTGTGGGCTGCATTTTTTTTTTGCAAGAAGGGGAGGGCTGTGGCTCTGTACCCCGCTGGGAAAAGCGCGGGGTGGGACTTATGGCTGGTCCCCAAAGTCCGCCTTTCCCTCTCCCTGCCCCTGCATGCTAGCTAAGCTTCTTAATGAAATCTCTTGGGTTTTACTTGTGCACTGGGATTGTTATTTCCTATACAACCCCACAGACCCGACCCCAGGGCCTGTTAGCGTCTTGCTGGCACAGAAAAGGCCTATGCAGGGAAAAAGTGTTTTAGTGGCTGGCTGGATTGTCACCTCTGACCCTGCGTGTCCCTCTGAGCCTGCCGCAGCCCCACTGCTACCACTCGGGGCTACACCTTTACATGCCAGCTCCTCCTCCTGCCCCATGTCCCTGCCTTTGAGCGGCTTTCGTGGCACGTTAGTGCAGTAAGGAACGCGGACCACCTTGCAGGACTGCCTCCTGTGCTCTGCGGGGTAAAAGCCATTCCTGCATTTAACATTAGCCTGGGGTAATCAAAAGCCTGATGCGTTTTATCTCTCCCTGCCTGTTTTTTTTTGACAGGGCTTGGCCAGGAGGGCAGCCCTGGCCGCTGGCGTGAGGTACATACATACTTTCCTGCACTTCTTGCTTTTCGTTTGGGTGTCTGCTGCTATTTGGTGAGCAAATGATTGAGCAAACCCACAGCCTGGGTGAAGGTGTCGGTCTCTATGTGCTCCTCAGTGCCTTGGTGGTGTCATCTGTGGGCTTGTCAGCTTATTCAGTCAGAATAACTAACTTGAAAGGAGTCACCAACTTGATGAAAAGTCACAATAGTTTTAGAACAGGGTGTTCTCCTGTATTTCTATACAGCTACTGAGAACTTGTTCCACTCTTTTCTGCAGAAAATTCAGGCCTAGAAACTTTCCTTTCCTCTCCACCTTTTCTAAATGTTGAGTTTCTTGTGCAATTGCATCACTCTGGGAGATGAAACGTGAGGAAAATCCCTTTTTCCTGGCACCCCTGTCCATGGCCTTCTCCCCCCACAGCCCCCACCCCTCCCAGGCTGTGCCCCCACCAAGAGGAACCTGCTCCATGTCAGGTTGAAGATGGGCTGACCCTGGTCACCCCATGGGGCTTATTTTGCCTATCTGCTGCTTGAATCTGCCAGGTGCCTTCTTCATCCCCTACCTCATCTTCCTCTTCACCTGCGGGATCCCCGTCTTTTTCCTGGAGACGGCGCTGGGGCAGTATACCAGCCAGGGAGGGGTGACAGCCTGGCGCAGGATCTGCCCCCTCTTCGAAGGTGAGTGGGCTGAGCCCAGGAGGGCACAGCGAGGTGGGGGGATCGTGGGGCCCCAGCGGGATGAGCAGTGATGGGTCTCCCCACAGCCCAGCTCCTTACATACCTCCATGCATCTTCTGCCCACCCCTGGGGATCCCAGCCTAGGAGGACTGCCAGCTGCACCCTTTCCAAAATTACACTGGAAAAATTCATCGCCTTTCCAACCAAGAAGTTCCTATTGTTATGCTACATCCCAGCTTCCTTCTTCACTGCCATGGCTCTGGCCAGGAGCTTCATACCCAAATCAAGGTTGTCCTCCAAGAGCTAATTGATGAAAATGCTTCTAGAGGTTATGAAGAACCTAAAACATGCTACTGTTTTTTTTTTAAGTCAATGCTATGTCATTTTCCTGAGTTTGCAAATGGCTTAAAACCTTAGTGGTGAAAGGTGTCAGCTGTCTTAATAAATTGTTAGCCGTCAGATCCACTTGTAGCACTGTTTCAGCACAGTTATCCGGCCTCAAGCCACTTTCCATGATTTCTCTGAAAGTCTCAGTTGCCTCCTCTCCATATACCAAAACCTTCAGGTGCTCCTCTGACACCTGCCAGAGAAGGTGTGTGGTGTTAATACAAAACATTCCCAAATAGTGAAAAGGGATGAGTGAACAAAATAAAAAGTGAATTTAGGTAGAAGGGGTGTTATTCAGCAGATGGAGCACCGTCATATGTTTTTGTCCCCCTGTGGCTTTCCAACCACAATATGCCCATCCCCTGCCCAGACTCCCTCCCCTTGCCACCCTTTCACCAGGGAAGGCTGTAGTGGGTTTGTAGGAAGAGGGGGTCCTTGATGCCCCTGCTTGGACCCCTGCTGATGCAGCATGGTGGGCTTTGGGGAGGGGATGATGGCTCTGGCAGCCACCCCAGTGGCATTCATCTGGCAGTGCAGACAAAACGTGGAGCCACAGACGAAAACATTGGGTGAGCACCTCCCAAGGGGAGTCCTGTTCCTGGCCCCTGGCATGTGGGTCACCTGCCTTTGGGGCTCACTTTCTGCAGGAATTGGCTACGCCTCACAGGTCATCGTCATACTGCTGAACTTCTACTACATCATTGTCCTGGCCTGGGCCTTGTTTTATCTCTTCAGTTCGTTCACCATCGACCTCCCTTGGGGCAGCTGTGACCACGAGTGGAACACAGGTGGGTGTGGAGCCCTCACCCAGTCCTCCACCAGCTCTTGGCAGAGGGAAACCTGCTGCTGCCCAGGGCCAAACCTCAGGAGAGTGGCTCACCCCTGCTTGGGTGGGACTGCTGGTAGGGGTGGGGAGTGCTGGTTCACTGTGGTGATGCCGGTGCTTTTGGGGAAGAGGTTCCGTTGATCTGGGTCTTCGCTAGAGAGCACCAGTGCTGGCACTGCCCAACCACTTGCAGCTCCTGCCCAGGGCTGTGCAGTGGTGGCCTCCCCAGTGGCTCCTGCTCTGGGCTCCAGCCACTGTGGGCACCTTCCTTCTTGGCATCTTCTAGTCATCCCATGCTCTGTGTTAGCTATAGACCCAGTGCTAGTCAGGACTGCTCGCCATGCCCACTAGAAGGAAAAAATAAATGTCATCATCTGAATTGTCCTACGTTTCTTGCCAGCCTTACCCTGGAGGAGACTGCTTTTGAGCATTTTTGGGACTACACAAAATTTGTCTCAGAGTCAATGTCAATGAATGTTGACACTGTGGATGGAATGGGAGGGATTTTTCAGATCCTCTGGTACTCCAGCCACTGCTACTTACTCTCCCTTTTTCCCTGGACCTCTCCCGCAGGGAACTGCATGGAGCTCCAGAAGGCAAACTCAACACTCAATGTGACCAACGAAAATGCCACCTCCCCTGTCATCGAATTCTGGGAGTAAGTAAAGGACAGGCCTGTACCCCCTTTTTCTACCCCCCTTTCCTCCAGGACTTCCCTAGGCAAGGAACAAACCCTGTAGCAGTACTTCCTATTAACCCATCCTTGCCAGAAGACGACACGAGAGGAAGCTGGGCAGGTCAGGGTGAAGCCTCTCAGGGGCAGCAGTGCCATCAGTGAGGGTAACATCGCTGGGCTTGTGGTGTTTGTCTGGAGCTGTGCTGGCATGCCTCAGAGCCATCTGACTTTCTCCTTCTCTGATGTTGCATTCCTGTCCCTCTGGACTCTTTGGGCTTCTTGGTCTCACTGACCTCAGTGATGGCTAGCTGACTGTGCGAGGCCTTACCTCACCTCACTGATGCTTTGCCTTCTTCGGTCCTTGATGTTTCATTTATTCTCCTTTTCTCCATTTGTGCAGAACTCTCATTTGTGCGTGCTTCTCTCCCTGCCTTCTCCCTTGCTCTTCATTGCCAGCTGTGAACTTCCTTATACAGTTGTTTCCTCCTGCAAAGTAGGTGAATTGGCTGCCTGCTCCCCATCCTGAAGCTTTGGTTCAGACTTACCCAGGGTGCAAACCTCAACAAAATTAGTGGCGCTCGCTCAGTGGCTGTTACCCTGTGATTTGAATTACAGTTTATATATCTGCTGGATTATCCGTTGCTCTTGTTCTGTTTGGAGCAGTCTGCCCCATGCAGCCGTTGACCTGCCTGGTGGCTGCATCCAGTCTAACTCTTGCTCAGGACATGGGTGCTAAGGCTATAGGTGGGAGTGGGGTGAGGTCTCTGGTGATCCACAGAGCAGCAGCTCTGCAATGGGTTTTTGTCTGCAAGTTTTGCAAGCTGTAGCATGGTCAGCTGTTGAAGAGGAGTCCTTAAAGCCCTGTGGTGTACTGCATGCGTTCACGCTGGTGATGGAGTAGGTGATCTTTCCTTTGAATCCCTGCTACTGTGCGATACCAGCAGGTTCCTGGGAGGCTCTGGCATGGCGGATGGCGACTTTTGTATGTGGGTAGCCTTCATCTTAAAAGCAGAAAAAGTGATGTTTTTATTTTAAAGCGACTAATATGCAAGCTATCTTGAGGGGAGAAGCTCACCAAAATTGAAATGAAGTGCTGATGTCAACTCACTTCACGGTGAAATTTGCTCCCTCCTTTTCATTGTTTTCTCCCCTTGTGTTAGTTACCCTGAGGTACAGAGTAGCTTTGTTTATGGCACAAAGGCATAGGCTTGCTGGCTTGGGATCTCCGATGATCCTCAGCATCTCCTGGGAGAAGGGGCACAGTTAAGCGCTGAGCCCTGGCTATCAGACTGTGCAAGTAACCCCTCTGCTGCCACCATGGATTTCCCTTGTGCGTTTAGATGGGTGGAGGGCTCTGCCTTCGGCAGCGCTCCCGGGTGCTGTCAGCGTGGGGAGCACACAGTACCTCCCACGCACTCCTGGCTCAGCACAGGGATACTGTTGTTAAATTTCAAAGTTTTTGAACTTTCTTTGTCTCCTGTGCGTTCTCTGAGCCTGCACTCTCCCTCTCCCTGCTGCTCACATGTGATTAGATGGTGGCCTGCCTTGGACTGCTTTTCCTGAGGCTGGATGCTGGAAAAGCTGTGTTCCCATCGCTGCTGTGACCACGTCCGTTTACTAGGGAATCAGTACACAGGACTGGAAATTTCCACTCTCCATTGATTCCCATGGAGCATCTGTTCCTGCCCACCCTGGGCGGGGAGGTAGGAGGCCACCCTTTCTTCGAGAAGCACTGACCTTCCAGTGGTGGCCTCTTCTGAGGCCTCTTCTGGCTGCAGTACAGTGCCCAGTTAGTTACGGTCTGCTGACACCCTTTCCCCACTGGTTACAGAGTCCGTGTCCTTAGAAGCAGGGACAGAGCAACATGACGAAATGTATCTGGCAGAGCAGAGCTATTTTTCCAACCCCTCTCTCATCCTCTCAATCTGCTGCGAGGCAGTGGGGCAGGAAAAGGAGGCAGTGTGTCTTCGACCGCTGTTATCCAGAAACGTGACCTTTATTTTGGGGTAATTGCTGTCTTTTGCAGCAGGGTGGGCATTGCTGCTGTGCTCCAGAATAATGCGTGTCCCTCTCTGCCTGTCTCAGGCTTGGGTTTTTGGGACTGCACAATGGTGTTTCATGCTCAGATCCATCTGTATGGTGCAGGAGATGGAGGCGGGTGAGTCTGTACTTCTGCAATTGATGAGGAAGATTTGACATACACATGGCATGGAAAGCTGCTATATGGCCAGGATGAGACCATAAGACCTTAGCTGAACCAAAGTCCATCTAGTCCAGGATCCTGTCTCCACACTGGCTGAAAAAAGACGCCCAAGGTGGCCTCTTCTGACTGTGCAATGGGGATTATTGTGGTCTTGGTTGGGTCTTAGTCATGGTATGGGCTGCTATGCTGTTCTGGGTCCTGAGGTGAAGCATGTAGCTGCTCCTAAAGACAGAAGTATGGTATCGAGAAGGGGTTGGACAGCATTGCTTCTTGGGTGGTTCTGATGGATTCTGCATGGTAAATTCAATGTATCATTCACTTTTGACGTTTGAAGCATGTCAGAAAGGTAGGTGAACTTTGTAATGTGCATGAAAGAGGCTCAGGCAGAGCCTGTGTGTGCAAAGTGCTGCATGTTCTTGCAGAGAGAGCACTCTTACTCTAGAGGACAGGACAGGTGAAGGGTGGGAGAAGGACAGGAGAAGAAATGTCTTGGCCCAACAGGCCAGCACTGGAGTGAGCGTAGAAGCAAGTGTCCATGACTGATCTGACAGGCTTATAGTACTTTTAAGAGGGGAGCACAGCTTGATTCCTCTAAGGCTTGCAGCTCAGACCTGGGTCTTGCTAGTAAGACAGCTCTTCTCCCCAAAGCCATCAGGTGCTGTGGAGGTGTGGTGAGAACCAGTGTAGTGTTGGGAATGTTAGTGGCCAACATCAGTGACACCTGGATGCTCCTTTGCTTCCCCCCAATGCAGGAGGAGAGTACTAAAGATTTCTGATGGCATCCAGCACCTGGGCAGCCTGCGCTGGGAGCTAGCTCTGTGTCTCTTACTGGCGTGGATCATCTGTTACTTCTGCATTTGGAAAGGGGTCAAGTCCACAGGCAAGGTGAGTCCTTGGTTCACATCAAGACTCTTCACTTGATCACAGCTGGAGTGCTTGATGTACTCACCTTTTGTACGGTCAGAGAGGTCCTAGGGATCCCCTGGGAACCACCTTCTGACTAATCTGCAGGAGCCTGTGGGTCTCAACTTGCAGCAGGAGTATAAGCCAGGCTCTGTGGTTTGGTTGGGAAACGATGGGAGTGCTGAGATGTCTCAGAGCGTTAACTTCCAAGATGTACATCCCCATCTGATCCCTCTCCATCCATAGGCCCAGGAGACCCTGTAATCTTCCTATTCATGGGGTGGTTGCGTGTTCCCTTCCCTCCCACCATAGTGTGAGCAAGCAGTGTGTCTTTGCCTCTGCTGGCAAGTGCAGCTGGAAAATCTTCAAATTCATTAGATATTAACAAAGGTAACTCTGATGGCCTTAACACTCTCTGCCTCATCTCCATGGGGATAATCTTTTTTCCTTTTTGTTCATCACAACTCTTCCTAGAATCACTCATATTCCCCTGCAATAAAGGTCATCTTTGCCCCTGTCCCCCACAGTGGTCACCACAGAGATATTTCTTTGAATGCTTCTTGGAAGGGTTGATGTGACCGTCCAGCTCCATCTCATGCTCCCTCTGTTGCAGAGTGTGCCACTGTCATTTGCACTGACCCCATCACTTAGTTTCCGCTGCTGCCTCCTGACCTGCTCTCAGCCAGCTTTGTCTGGAGCCAGCAAGAACAGATGGAAATGAAAAGGTTTAGTATGTCGTCTAAACGGTGTCTTTTCAGCAGGCTTTGAACAAGACATCATGTGTGATGGTGTGTAAATTTTAGCTGCTTCCATTTCCATCAAGTTGATGGCATGGATGTTAGCAGTTTCTCCTGCTTCCAGAATGGTCTGGGATTATGAAACATGACGGGGAAATCAAGCAGCTTGCAGTCATGATGTTTTCTTGTTTCCATGGAGTAAAATTAGAAGAAAAGAGCAACTGCTTGCTGTAGTGGCCTGGTAAAAGAAAGCAGAGGCAGTATAATAACAGCAAATATGATACTAAGATACAGCAAACATAGTGTGGGAAGTGCTGAGAACAAATTCCATCTATTTTAGATACAAGTTCTAGGTTAAATGCAAGTGCTTTTTACCAAAAAGGACTAGCAATGGTGCGATTTTTCTCTCCTTGAAAACAGAAACCTTTTAGTAAAGCAACAGTGTCCACAGGTTTATTAACCCTCTGCATAATAATCCAGCTAAAATGATGTCTGTGGGCATACAATCGTATTGGGGAAGAGAGATGTACCTTAGTCCTGGGGATTTGCCAGTGGAAGGGCGAACACCGCGAGCTGAAATTACCCTACTCAGAAGAGCAGCAGCAGTTCGCATCCTCCCATGTGGGGACTGCCTGTCCCTGAAGAGCGCTTGCAGATGCAGGAGGTTGTCACAGATGGAACCACTTTGCTGAGGCATGTGGATCAGGTTCAATAAAAACCCTGGATGTTGTTGACCAGCATGTGACAGAACGATCACACTGATCCCGGCAAGGTTCCTAGTGATGTAGTTAGTGCTAACAATGCCCAAGAAATAAAAAGATTGGGTCCAAGCCAAGCACTGAGTAATATCTCATTGGATCCAGATGTTCCTGTTGTTAGATAGAAGTTTGGCACCCTTAGTCCAGCAAAACATTCTCCAAATTCAGGCCTCTGGTCTCAGTGCAGATGTGAGTGACTGTTCACTGTGAGTGAAAATCTTTATGTGCTAATTCATGCAGGCTGTAAAACACATAGAATGTCACCAAAATGTGAATCCAAATCATGTGCCAGACAACTACCAGTTTGTGTTCTGAGCTCCGAAAATTGATGTTATGTAGAGATACAACCGAGAATGTGCAAACTGGCATCTGGGAACAATGTGCACTAGGATCTAAAGGCAATGGGTTGGTTTTATGATTTTTGGTTTTAATCTTGCTTTCATGAGCTGAGAAAGATTAGACTTGCATCCTGTCATTTCCCGAAGGAAGAATTTGGTTGTGTGGTAAATACAGGCATGATTGTTAAACTCATAGGTCCTGAAGATTTGATTAACTGTCACTGAAAAGCTCTAAATCAGAGACTCCTTGAAAATTTGAGAGGCAAATGAATGATGGTGTTTGCCTGTGTTGAACGAAGCTGTCCCTGGGTTCCTTCAGCCTTCAGGATGCAGATTCGAGGGACACAGATGGATCTGCTCACACAGACGTCTCAGGCAATCGTGAGCCCCAGCAAGGAGGTGTTTGTCACCAACCTCTGTGGCGTTACCCAAGACTGCTGTGATATATAGAGCAGAGCACATGAAATGCATAGAAAACCTGGAGCTGCAGGCAGTGATGATAATCTGGTAGTGGTGTTTTTCAAGGATCTCTCAAATCCTTCTGTCCTTCCTCATTACAATGCTGAATCACTGAAGAGTGTGTATCTTGACTTAGAGGAGGGCTCGCGTTGCAGGGTCAGGTGTTTTGGACATTGCTTTATTCAGATGGAGTACATCAGAGTGGATCCAGAAGAAATCTCTTTTTGAATCGCTACTCAGATCATAATGAGTACCTAGGGGCAGAGCGAAGTTCGTTGTGTTGTCCAGGGAAATCACACGCTCATTCTTAGTAGGACCTCCTCTAATGCAGAAACTGCTATAGCTGTGGCAGACCCTGTAACCTCTGCTCAGGGATGGTGGGCCTTAGGTAGATTTTGAATCACTTCATTTTGGATGGATGGGCAGGCACAAGAAATAGATCATTTCACATCATTACATCTTGCGGTTCCTCAAGAGATGAGCTTTAGCACTCTGGTGTGTAACTGCCCAAGCTGAGAAAAGAGCTGTGGGGTCATGTTCAGGGGAAGCGTGCTGATGTGGATCCTCACTCTGCACATCCACACAGGAAAAACCTGAAGGAGCAACATTTCTTTTTTGGCCTAGCATAATCATAGAATCATAGGGTTGGAAGGGACCTCTGGAGATCATCTAGTCCAACCCCCCTGCCAGAGCAGGGTCACCTACAGCAGGTTGCACAGGAACGCGTCCAGGCGGGTTTTGAATGTCTCCAGAGTTGGAGACTCCACCACCTCTCTGGGCAGCCTGTTCCAGTGCTCTGCCACCCTCTAAGTAAAGAAGTTCCTCCTCATGATTAGGTGGAACTTCCAATGTTTGAGTTTGTGCCCGTTACCTCTTGTCCTGTCCCTGGGCACCACTGGAAAGAGCCTGGCCCCATCCTCCTGACACCTACCCTTTAAGTATTTATAAGTGTTGATAAGATTCCCCCTCAGTTGTCTTTTTTGCAGACTAAAAAGACCCAAATCCCTCAACCTTTCTTCATAAGAGAGGTGTTCCAATCCCCTAATCGTCTTTGTAGCCCTTTGCTGCACCCTCTCCAGCAGTTCCCTGTCCCTCTTGAACCCAGGAGCCCAGAACTGGACACAGTACTCCAGGTGTGGCCTCACCAGGGTAGAGTAGAGGGGGAGGATGACCTCCCTTGACCTGCTGGCCACACTTTTCTTGATGCATCTTGATGATAAAACAGACTAAGCAACTTTTTTTTTTTTTTCAAGGTGGTCAATAAATCTTGAAGGTGCGGGAGCAAAATGCAAAGGGATTAACGACAGTACTTGAATTGCCGGGGAGGCTGCATCAGCTCTTGACATTGGGTTGTTTGTGTGGGAACCACAGACCACAGCGTGTTGTTGTTGAGGTGTACTACTGCAATTAGCCATTGCAGTCCTGAAAATAACCCAGTAATCCCCAAATTGAATGTTATATTTACCAGATGTGCAGTCCCTGAAAGGATTAGCTGATACTGGCCTGCAGTGTTCCCCCAAGGGACACATCTCCTTTGCTAGAGGAAGGGATTTCAACCCTACCTGAGTACGTCTGTGTTGCCCAGGGGCATAAAAAGCAAGAGGACACAAGCTAAAGGTCCTGCTCGGGTCTGAGTCCTTGGTGACAAGTCTGAGGCGCGCTGCCCTGCTCTGCCTGAAGTGCCCATGTTGGATATTTGAAAGGGGTCGACCTGAGGCAGCAGCTGCGAGTCGCTGTGGTGGGGGAGTGGTGAGCACAAGCCAGTTGCTGGTGCCAGCCCTGAGTTGGGGACCCCCAGTGTTGTCCCTGGCGGCCCTTTGGTAGCAATCATGTTTCAGGGTGTATCTCTTATCTGCACACTTCTTTACCCTTGCCACTAAATGTTGCAGAGAAGAGACTTTCTGTGTATGACTCAGGCCTCTATTTGGGGTAGGGATGCGCAGATGGATACTGGAGGCAGCTCCTCCACCGAGGCACATAGATATCACACCGCTGGCTTCGGTGGAGCTACTCTGACTCCAACCCGATGACAGCCTGGCTTGGGGTCTGGATCGCTCTTAGGACTAGAAAGGTTTTCTCTGTCTCCAGACATGCCATGGTACGTCACAAGTTTCCTGGGTGCATTTTAAAATGCATTTCTTTCCACTGCAGGTGACAGCAAGGTGCTCGGCGAGGCAGCTTGACCCATCTCCGGCCGCTGCCCCTCTTCCCCACCCCAGGGGTCGGTGCTGTGCTGCCGTCCGGCTCTGTGTGCTCTGGCCTGTACTGCTTGTTCACACTTGTCCCTTCCTCCTCCTCCCAGGTGGTGTATTTCACGGCCACGTTCCCATACCTCATGCTGATCGTTCTGCTGATCAGGGGAGTCTCCCTGCCCGGGGCATCCCAGGGAATCCTGTTTTACCTTTATCCAGACCTCAGTCGTCTTGGGGACCCCCAGGTAAGGTGGAGGGGGGACCCAATGGCTGAGCTGTTGTACTTGCATGGATGCCTGTGGCTGTCCTCTTCTCTTCCTTTTCCTTTTCTCACTCTCTTTCTCCCAATTTCTTCTTTCTGTCCCCTCTTTTTCCCCCTCTGTGGGCATAAGGCGGGACTGTGATGTCGGTGTGTACTCTGATTGTCCCTGCGCTCTCTCACCCTCAGCCTTCACCTTTGTTGTTACCGTATTTGCTAGTCTGAGTTGGGTCTGAATTGCCCAGGGGTACGGGCAGTGGGATTTAACCCTTCATCATGAGTGGCGCCAGCTGTCCCCTCCACTTGGGGACACTCCTCTGCTGCGGAGGCAGCCAGTGGACAGCGTGCTGCTCTGCAGCATGCCGGCCCTGCTCCTGGCATGCTCGCTCCAGCTTCCCTGGGAAGCATGCTGGGTGCATGGATGGCGGGAGCAGTGGCATGCTGCAGCAGTTCCCCGGGACCCAGCTGCCCTCCTTGCCTCCCGGTCCCCAGTGGGAAATTCCTGCCCATCTGATGGGAGGGTCAGTGCCCGACTGCTGCTTTTAATCTCTTTGGGACAAGTTCTTCCATGTTAAATCCTGGCTCCAGCTGAGCTGCTGTACCAGCCTTTGTGTGAAGGTGTTTCCAAAGGAGATTAAAGGGTGCCTGCCTGGAAAATAGGCCAGCAAAACCCTTTGTAACCCCATTAACTCTTTCTGGTCTAGTCCCAGTGCTGCCTTCGTTATTAATTTTGCAAATGGGGACATAACTGCTGGTGGAGGACTGACTCCGGCTGATCCTGCCCTCCCTGACGGAGGAGAGAGGATCCCCGTTCCCTGTGGGTGGGGGTAGCAGCGTGTCAGGGGCTGCT
Organism: Rissa tridactyla; assembly: GCF_028500815.1. Classification (NCBI taxonomy): domain Eukaryota; kingdom Metazoa; phylum Chordata; class Aves; order Charadriiformes; family Laridae; genus Rissa; species Rissa tridactyla. The sequence goes on from NC_071466.1 coordinate 152,695,395, forward strand.
GGGCATCCCTGTGTCTGCCCTGTGCCACCAGTGCAGTGTGGCTCTGTGCAAGTCAGTTTGACTTACGGCTTCCGATCCAGGGAGCTAAACACGAGTGTCTGGATTCTAGCTCCAGGCGGTCTGGTTTTTATCATGGGAAGGACTCTGAGGTCCTGCTCAGCTTTCTGGAAGTCGTTCTCTGGTCAAGGCTGCGCCTGGGCAGGGGGTGAAAACCCTCGTTTTACAGTGTCGGCTGCTCTCCTGGTTTGTCTGTGGACAGGAGGTGGGCAGGAGAGCTGCTCCTCGGTGTGAAGGTGCAGCAAGGCTCAGAAGGGAGTGAGGACAGGTCTGTGTATGCAGCGTTTGTGGCTCCATTCACGCCGAAGAGGTGCGAGAGGCTTCTAAAATGAAACAACGTTTTCAAACGGTGCTCATTCACTTATGAAGAGTCCTGTTGTTACTGTGGCTGTGTCACCCGGGGGACTGAATTAAACCACTTCAGGCATGGCATGGTTTTGCTGGTACTAGCTGTGTCCTTATTAGGTCCGTCCTGGCAAACTTTTCCAATTACAGCCTGAGCTTTAGAAGCACAGCTTCCTTCCAGCCTGGAAAATGCTAATGCGCTGGTAGAAAGGCAGAGTAACCCTTCAGAGCAAGAGGATGGCTTGTCCTCCAGTGGGGGAGGAAAACTGGCTCCTGCCTCCCCGTCTCCATTCCCGGATTAATGCTTCACTTCTGCAGGAGAAAAGCCGGAGTCAGTAGCGGTGGTTGCCTTCCTCCACTGTGCTTTAACTGTCCTACCGAACCAAGTGGCAGGGCTCGGGGTTTCTCTTGTGTTTTCCCATCAGAGAGGGAAGGGAAGGGTTAGTGCCCCAAGGCCCACGCGTGTGCGGCTGTGCCCCCCTCTCTCTGTGCAGGGACAGCGTGAGTCCTGCCAGCCCATCGGGGCCAAGTCGATTATAATTGATTTGTGCTCAGAGGACGGCGAGCTGTAATTGTTTACCCGCCATCCTGCACTGCCCGGAAAAATAGAAGCTTCTATAGTGCCTGGGAAGGGATTCTGGAAATTAAAAAAAAAATAATAAAAATAATAATAAAAAAAAAATACCCTCTTCAATCTGAGCCTTATGATAAGTTGTCTCAAGGGGAGGTTTAAACAAAGGGCAAATAATATACAAGCAGACAAAATCAAAACTCCTTTAAAGTATATGAAAAACTAGGTGAAAAGAGGGGATGAATTATTTAGCAGATTCTACCAGGGGAGCAGCAGCAGCCGAGATGTGAGTAAGTGTCAGAATATCAGACTGGTGTGTGAAAATCATTGCTTTTCACCTGCCAAATGACCTTGGACAAAACTGGGAAATCCTGTCTACGAGAGCTCAGGCTAGCTGATTGATGGTGGTCTCTTCAGCCACGAAGTCTACGGTGCCCTAAATCTTCCTGCACCTTCATTTTCTAAATCTATGAAATGCTTATAATTATAATGGTAAATAAAATGCCAGTTGATAGGTAGATCAGACTACACAGAGAAACTGCCAAACAAAACTTTTGAATAACGAAGTCCAGTTCTGCTCAAATACAAGCAGATAACAGCAAAACCGCCAGAGAGGGGATCTATTTTGAACTAAAAAGTCAAAAAAGCAACCCCATAGTTTGTTTTTTATTTGTATAATATTTAGTATTATAATGTTAGCATGTCAGCCATTACTAGGCCCAAATTTCCCCCCCTCTCCTTGATTGCATTTTCTGTGCTCTAAAAGCTTCCTACTTATTTCATAGTGTGGGATGCGTTTTAACCGAAAGGGGGTCTCGGGGTTGTTCACCACTCCCACTTTCGATAGTTCCATCCGTTGCAATTATCTTTGCAGCAGTTTTATCAATTGTTTATTTCAGTAGATAATGCTGGGGATTTACGGATGTGATTAAGGAGAGGGATGCGCAGTGTGATCCACTAGCAGGAAGCTGAAACGAGAGGAATTCAGAGTAGAAATAAGGTTTAAGTGTGGGAAACTTCATTAGAAGAACTTTTCTCAGGCGCTGGCAGGCTCTCCGTCACTTGGTGCTTTCATACCACAACCAGGCACTGTTTTAATAGACAGATTTAAAGAGAAGACTGATGGGCTTGATGGAGAAGGTGCCGGCTGCGTGTTTGGGTTTGCTTTAAAGAGGAGAAATATAATGGTCTTCTTTCACTCTGGTATCGTTTCAAGTGATTTTAGCTAAATTTCATTAGATTTAATGAGTGAGAATGAAGAAGGAGTTAAATTCAGCAGCCTCTGAGTATAATACCCCCCTCTGGAAAAGCAGCGAATGTTTCTCAAAACCTCCCACTCTTGTTTTCCTCTTGAAATTTCCAGAAAACCCACCACCTTGCTGTATATGCTTGTACTTTATCTATCATATAAAGGAAGAATTTTCTCTGACGAGCCGCTTCCCATCCAGCCCAGATGTGCCAAAGGAACTGGTGGGGTCTGTGCCCCTGGTCCTGGTGGCAGGGAAGCACTGGTGGTGCCGAGGACCTGCAGAGGACCTACAGCTCTGCAGACACCCCATAAGCAGTCCCCACCACGGCACTGGACACGTGACCCTGCGCAGTGCCATGCCGGAGAGCCCTGACTTGCTCTGTGCAGCTAAATTCAGAGTGTTACCTTCATCCAACCTCTGCTAATCATTGTCTCCCCCTCTCTCATCCGGACTACTTTTCCAATAACCTTCCCTACGTCCCTCTCATTTTCTTGCACCCATTTCTGTGGTGATCGCTTTCTGGAGAAGCGTTTGCCCCTGCAGGGTCCCCGCTAGCTCCTGCTTCCTGATGGATGTGGCAGGAATGGGAAGCAAGAGATGAAGATGCCCCCAGCTCTTTGGGAGGCTGCCCGCTGTGCCTGTGGCTGGAGAGGGAGGCTGCTGGGGTCCGTCTCATGGTTTGCACCGGAGCAGCTCTTGCTGCCGAGGCTGCGCTGAGGATAAGTCCCTTGGGCCACCACACGGAGGACGGGAGGTGCGTGCATCTTGCAGGGCTGTGACCTGCTGGGTTAACCATGGGCCCCCGTAGCCATGCTGGGGAAAGGGTCAGTGCCCCCAGATCCTCTCCAAATTCAGGCCCCTCCTGCCGCTGCTCTGTGGCCAGCGAGCTCTGCTGCTTCCCAGCAAGAGGGGAGGGCGACTGTGGGCCTGCTAAATATTATTTGTTCCCCTTATTTATTTTTTTCCCAGCAAGCCTTTAACTTGACCCCACGCGCTCGGTTTGTGCTGTTGCCGGCCCCCCGCTTCCCCTTCCTGAAGGCGAGTGTGTTTGTTTTCATGCCGGAGGGTGACCCGCTGTGCCTGTGCGTGGATACGTGTGCCGGTGGGGTTGCTGCTGGCACCGTGGACTTGCCCCGTGCCCCACAGCCCCGACAGAGGGTCCGCAAAGGGTCTGCAAGCCCCGGCACCGCTGCAGTCCTTGTCTGGGGGACGGAGGGCAGGTACAGGGCCATCAGGGAGGGAGCGCTGGCAGTCCTCTCCTCCCCCTTGCTGGAGCAGCGCATCCTCGTGGGGTGGACCACAGCTGTATTTACCTTGCGGGGCTTCCTCCTCCTCCTCCTCCTCCCAGCCTCTCACCAGCCCCGCTGGCGTGGGACCCATGTGGCTGGGGCAGCCCTGTTGGGTCTGATCTTAGCGCTGACATAGCAGGAAAGAATAAAGCTGTCTGACTGTCCGCCTGCAAGCAGCAGGGCAGGCAGGACAGTAAAGCCTGGCTTCCCAGTCAGCAAGGAGCATCCCTGAGAGCATCCCTCACCCCTCTGCGCCACCCTGGGGCAGGCAGCTGTGCTCTTCGGGATGAACCAGAAACCTGTTTGTTTTCTTGTGGTGTTTGACGAAACCCAGCAGTGGGAGGGCTCTCTGGGTGTAAAATGTCCCTGTGGGTCAGCGGGTGCCCCGAGGTGGAGGGGTTACTTGATGTCAGGGCATCACGAGGTCCTTGAGTGCCGGCACAGGAAGAAAACTGGGGAAAAAGTGCCCCGTCCCCCACTCCCAAGGAGTCCAAGGATGTATTTTCCAAACAGCTGGGGCTTGGGGCTGGGAATGTGATGTTTTGCTTGGCATAGGGCGGGCAGAACGACCAGGAACGCTTTATGGAAATGTCAGTGTCTTGTTCCCTGCCTCCTCTCTTCTGGGGTAAATGAGGAGGAGGGAAGGTGCTGGCCTGGGCTCTGCAGCACAGCGGTGGGCTCTTTGCAGCAGGGCCCCAGGGCTGCGCAGCCTGGTGCCACCGCAGTGCTGTGGGACATGGACTGGGTCATTGGGCTGGGGCCTGTGGGCCAGTCCTGAATGAAGGGGGAAAAGGCAATAATCTGGGAATGGAGCCCTGGGCGTCTTGAGGTGAAATCTCAGGAATCAAGATCTCCCCTTGTAAGGCCGGGCTGAAGTGAGGTGTTTGCATGGTGCGGCTGGTGGGCAGCACCAGCGCCATGGGCTGAGCTGTGAGCTGTGATGCTGGGAGGGAAAGAAATGCTGGTTGAACTGCAGCTCAAGACTTGGGGTGGTCTTTGCTCTCTGCTCTGCATTACACCGAGTTGTTCAGCCTGGAGAAGAGAAGGCTCCAGGGAGACATTTATTGTGGCCTTCCAGTACCTAAAGGGGGCCCTGCGGGAAAGATGGGGAGGGACCCTTTATCAGGGAGTGTCATGACAGGACGAGGGGTAATGGTTTCAAACTGAAAGAGGGGAGATTTAGATTGGATATCAGGAAGAAATTCTTTACTGTGAGGGTGGTGAGGCACTGGAACAGGTTGCCCAGGGAAGTTGTGGATGCCCCATCCCTGGGAGTGTTCAAGGCCAGGCTGGATGGGGCTTTGAGCAGCCTGGTCTAGTGGGAGGTGTCCCTGCCCATGGCAGGGGGGTTGGAACTAGATGATCTTTAAGGTACCTTCCAACCTGAACCATTCTATGATTCTGTGTACCCACTTTGGGCTGTGTCATCTCTGCTTGCTGATCGGGACAGTTTGGCGCTTCTCAGCATGGCACCTGTATTTGATGTATGAGATACACTGGAGTTCAGTAATATTTTCCTTGAAATGGTCTTTACTGTTATTTGTAAGTGCTTTGAGATCTTCCTAAGGAAGGATCTGTTTCAGTACAGGGGGCTATTAAATTCCAGTACATGTAATAAAGCGAATATTGCTGAGAAAATTAAGGGGTGAAGGAATATGTCCTCTTATAGGCCATAACCATCTTGGATAACTGCAGCTCAGGTGTGAAGGCTTTGGCTAAAAACAGAGAGTAGGAGGCTATTACAAAGGGGAGTAAACAACATGTTCAAGGAAATTGAATTATGAATTAAATAAACTGGATGGCTTAGAAAACTGCAGACAACAATCAAATCAAAATACCCATGCTGCCAATGTGCCAGCGAAATCTGAACAGGATAAACTTTACCGGTCTCTTTGGGAGCAGTGGCCAGAGAACAGCAGCACACTTTCATCTGCAGGGAAAAGAGAGCCCTGCCTGACCCCAGCGAGCCCCTTTAGTCAGAGTGGAAATATTAAAATAATGAGAGGCTGTTGATCAGCAGCACAGGAGGGAAAGGGGGGTTGTCTTGGAAGGGCTGAAATAAACGTTTCTCTGAGTCACTGCAGGGAGAGAAGTGAGCACAGGCAGCAGGTTGGGGAGGGAAGATTTGGGTTGCTGTTTTTGCAAGCGAGTGGTCTGTGTAGCTTCCGTGAACCCCCAGGGCCAGGTGGGCAGTGGTGCTTCTCATGAGGGGCTTGAGGAGGAGGCTGGACCACAGATGGGCTGAGGCTCCTTCCGACCCCAGTGATCCTGCAGTCCTGGGAGTTGCTGCCACTGCTTGGATCCATCCCTAGTGGGTCAGGAGCACCCATGGCATCAGCCCTGTTGCAGTCCATTGGCCCCCAGGCAATTTGAGAACTGCCGGGGGACTGGAAAGGACAGAAAGGTGGCTTGGTCTTTCGTTGAAGAGCTGCAGTTAACTTTTAAAATGGGAAATAAAGTGCATGCAGCCTGAGCTGATGGTCACAGTTGTGCTGACTAAGTAGGATCATAAGCTCTGCAAGCCAAGCTTAGCTTTATTTACAGTTTCAGCCACAGGCTGCCTTGCTTCAAATGGGAGCATATGCTAAGGCAGGTGCTGTGTTCCCTCAAGAAATCCCTTTGGGGCTGGGCTCCCACAGAGCCCAGTGTGCACCCCACGGGTGTTGTGTTGAGCAGAGCAGGCAGCGAAGCAGGGAGCCTGCAGACCCCACGCTGGTCTCTGCTGCACAGTCGGGGGTATCACTGGGTTTTAGAAATGAGCCACTTCATAAGCCACAGAGCTAATGAAGCATGGTGTCTTGATGTTTGGCTTCTACCATGGCTGGTAAAGCACCAGTTCTTTTCCTGTCCCTGGGATATTTCTCATGTCTCTTGCTTGTGTGATTTATCTGATACTTAACACTGGTTGACTCTTCCTCCCTGTAGCTTTCTACTCAGTGGGGTTGCTGGGTTCCTGTCTTTTTCCTGTTTTGAACAGTTCCCTGACTGTTTTGAAATTCATAAGTAGTTGATATCCTTGAGGTTTCTACCAACTGTTAAATCTGATTGAAACTTGTCAAGTGGGTCCAATGTTATGGCAAGCATGGGGTAGGCAGCTTGATGGCAAAAGTCTTGTTATCTTGACAAATTGGAATACAAGGGCTCCAAAATCCATGAGAGGTTGTGATTTGAGCTTGAATTTGATGGAAAAACAGAGCTCTAGCAATGAACAGCAAAATAAAAAGCAGACCTAACAAAACATTTCACCATGATCTGTGCAAAGATGCTTAAATTATTGATGCAAAGGTGTCAGTTGGTCCCTCTCACCTCAGTGCCTTGCTGTGCCTAAAAAGTAGCTGAAAAGTGAAGGCTCTGCCCTTACTGCCCACAAACACAGTGATGCTTTAGGAATCAATTATAAAAAAGGCTTTGTTTTTTTTTTCTAATCTTTTTGAAATGCAAAAATGAACTAAAACCCTGTTCTCTAAACTTACCTCCCCATGCAGCTCCTCCAAAAAGAGTAAAATACACCAAGACCAATTACTTTTTCAATGTCCCAGTGCCTTGAACTAGCAGTCCCAGTCCCACCTCATCAAGTGTCCCTTCTCATTCTATAAATCAGAGATTTGATCTGACTCCCTGTGAAATTGTGAACAGGGGTTTCATGGTCCGAAGGGAAGGTGGTGGGGCTGAAGCTGCTTGCAGGACAGTCAGGGAGAGCAGTTTAACCAAATCTAGCCCTAGAAGAACTTTGCTTTCTCTCCCCATGGACAGCGCTGCTGGGTCTTGCAGCCGTGGGCAGCAAGAGGATTTGTTCCGTGCAGCTGCCCCTTGAGTTAAAAACAGAATTTCCTCCAGAAAATCACAGCTAATGGGATTGTAACATCCCTTTGTAAGGCTGGTCAGCGTAGCAAGGAGAAGAGGTAAATAGGAAAAAATAGACTGGTGTTTGCCAGTGCTCACCAGCACTGCTACTCTGGAGAACAAGGGTATGGCCAAACGGAGGCTTTGGTCATTAAAGTTGTCCCGGTAATACTTCTGTTTTTCTTTCCTGGCTAGCTTCTCTTCTGTGTCTAGAATGTGGCTGCCCTTCAGGGTTGGTTGAATGATTGTCTTATCTCTCTTTTATAAACCCCTTAGGAAGAAAGATCTTAGGAAACAGAGGGTTTGATTAATAATCTTTGTCATTGCTCCATTTCTCATTGTTGGTTCCTGCTTTTGCTGTTCTCTGCAGAAGGCAGTGGGGGGCGGTTGCATTGGTGACTGCACACAGCTAGGCTTTCAGATCAAATTTGGCATTGACAAATGTCAGCCTCGGAGCACTGGGATGTGTTATTGACAGTGAGAGCGAAGTGGAGTTCAAAGGTGCCTCGTGGGACTAACGGAGTTCTTGTATTTTCTTTTAGGAGCTGTCTTTTGCAAACAACTCTGTTTATTTCTAGTGCTTCTCACCTCCCCTGTTAATTTTCTTTTAAGTTTTGGAGACTTTAAATTAGGTCTTGGAGAGAAGGGACACAAGGGCCACCATCAGAAGCTTTATGTACCTGTGCCACCCAGTGGGAGACCAGGCTTGCCCAAAGCAAGGCCACCTCCTCTGCTAGCAGAGGGCTCCTTCAGCTCTCTTGGAAACTGTTTGTTTTGTCTCCTGTTGCTGGGAGGCTCTGAAGGGTCTCAGGGTTCTGCAGATTTGTCCAAGGAAGAAAGAGATGATGATGAAGAGCTATATGTGCTGTGGTTTTGCAAGGCTCCTGGTGCATCCCTTCCCTTTAGCACTTTTAGCACCCCCTGGGTGCCTCACTGAGCACTGTAATTCCCGGCACTGTATAATCCGCCCCTAGAAAAGACTTGTCTAAATGCTGGGTTTTGCTGACCTCCTGATCATTGGACTTTCTGCTGGTTACGGCGGCCCCTGGGACACTGCCTCTTCACATCGATGCAGTGTCTGTGCTCTGTGCTGGCCTTGTCTTCTCACCTGTGTTTGCATCTCCCTTGCAGGTCTGGATGGATGCAGGCACTCAAATCTTCTTTTCGTATGCAATTTGTCTGGGATGCCTGACAGCTCTGGGCAGCTATAACAAATACCATAACAACTGCTACAGGTAACTGGAGCACGGCTCTGCTTTCTAGAGCCTTCCCCTCCCTGAACATCAGTGCACATAGGCTGGTGAACTGCTGGAGGCTACTGGCCTTTTGAAGTGTTGTGTTTTCTGTTTCTACTCAAGGCATAAGAAAACTCTTTCCAGGTGTTTTGTCTCCAAATCCAGCTCTCTTTGCTTTCTACCTAAGGGAACTTTCTGTCCGTACTATGGATAACAAACCCCTCTTCCACACTATCTGAGACCCAGCACAGTCAGATCCTCTTCACTAGCTTTGTGGCCCCAGCCCACACCACAGCCTCCCCTATTACATGGGTGCATGAGTAGCAATAGAGGAAGCAGAGCTGTGAGATCTAATGGGTCTAGACTGCAGTCCTTTCACCTTGTGATTTGTCCTTCCTAGGTTCATTTGGACCTAGCGTCTTGCAGAGTTGTCAGTGCTCTGGATTCCTATGTGTTACTTATGGTCTACATATAAGCCTGCAGATATGACTTCTGTTTCTTGCATACTCTCCCTATGCTGGACCGCCCTTGAACACAGGTGGGCCAGGTTGCCAGATAGATTCAGGCTGTCAAGTTGAAGTGGTCAGGTGAAAATAAACTCACCTTGCTGTAGATGTGTGCAGCATCTGGATGATCTGCATTCCCAGGAGTAAAATGCCTAGGGTAAGTGGAAGAGGCCGCCTCTAGATAAAATTACTCATCTCTCATCCCACCCTTTCTCTGCTGACCATGTTGCTCCTGGCACTGGGTTCTTCTCCCATCTTTTAAATTTAGAATTGTGGTTGTTGCAATGGAAGGGCCAGGCAGACCACTGGCTCCATGGTCCTCGCTTGGCATCTTTCTCTCTCTTCACCTTAGAAGATGTTCGCTCCTGCTGTAGGGATGCCTCTCCAACAGCAGCTGGGCTGGGACTCCTCTTCCTTTTCATGTCCCTTCTCCCAGATGCAGTTTTGAGAGAAAAAGCTGTAGGAAAAGAAGAGATAATGGATCTGCCTCTGGCCTGCTGCATGTGTTTGGGAATTAGCCCATTCCATCTCCAGTCTAGATGTGTAGCATGGAGATGATGACGGGGCTGCTTAGCAGCGAGGTTGTGAAGAGCTTTTGTAGCTGCAGCTGGGAGTGCCACAGAAAGAGGTGAGATGTCTGTTTTCTCACAGATCCTTTGTGCTGTTTGGCTTTGCTAGGGAAATTGTTCTTAGTTTTGGTGTCATACCTCCAACCAGCCCATTCCCAGGCACGGACCCAGTTTTACTGAGTCGGTCCTGTGCTCTGCAGCCTTGGTTTGTGTGGAAGACAGGACAAGGCTTTAACAGGGCAAAGGGATACCAGCCTGGTGCCCCACACAGTTATCCCAGGCTAGGTGTAACCTTTGGTGACCTGGAAAAGGAAGTGGGAAGAAGGAACCATTGTTCATATGGCAGCAGTCCAAGATGGCACAAAACAGCATAGACCATTTCTTGTTTTCTGGGACAGTAAGGGATATCATCAGTGCTCCCTGGCTCCCTTTCGGGTTAAAATCTGGAGAGACCTCTTCCTCTGGCCATTCCCCACATGTTATCCTCCACCATGACACCCCTTCCCACCTGCCAGGTGACTGGAGAGCACCTCCCAGCCCATGCCTTTCCAAGGAGGGTTTGAGCTGTCATGCATACATCCAGGGGAAAGAGGGAGAAATACTGGGAAGGAAGAGGAACTATTTGAAACAAATGTGAGTTTATACAAAATGACTGAGAACGTAATTTGAGTGGACAGCAGGCGGTTTATAGCAACTGGAGAAATGAGGTTCTGGCGTGGGCTTCCCACTGGGTTAGCTGAGCTTGGTGGAGCGTCACCCTCCTTACCAGCCAGGAGATCTGAGGGGACTCACCCTGTAGGTCTCTTTCAGTCTCTCCTGCCTTAGAAGTGCAAAGACAGAGCAATGGTGTTAGGTGCTGTGCAGTCCCTGCCAACGCAGAGAGCTGTGTTTTGGAAGGAATAATCTGAATTTTTACCATGTAGGTGTTCTGCGTGAACTGTACTTTCTCTCTAGAAATGGTTGCAGACCGTGAATAGATCTAGTTTAATGTGCAGGGAGGAGCACAAAGCCCCCATAATGCTAGGTACCTAAAGACTGATACAGAAAATCACACTGGATTTGCAGAGTAGCATTTAATAAAGTTGGAGTGGGCCATGAAATGCCAGAAGGGATGCGTTCAGTTTGGTTCAGAATATCTCAGAAAGATGTTGCAAATGTTATTGTTGTCCCCAGGGTTGCAGTCACAAGAGGACTAGGGAGACTGGAGCATGAAGAGGAATTGGATAGATAAAAGATGCTTAGTTTAAAGCATAGATGGATAAGAACAAGATGAAACAGAGACAAAAGGGAATAGATCAGAGAAAATAAATTGGATGGCTCTGTCCATCTTTTTCTCATAATGCCAGGACCAGGAGATATCTAGTAGTGCTGAGAACTAAGAAGATTATAAGGTCTGAGAAATCTATTAACCAAAAAAAACCCCGTGTCCCCTTATCAGAAAAAGTAATCTCTGGTACTCTCTGCTACAGGAAGGACCAGAAGAGAGAGAGGAAAGAAGAAAAAAAAATCAGGCATTTAGATGTGTAGCAAGACTATCTTATGAGTGAGGAGCTTAGGTGAGGAATGCAACCTCATGCTGTCCTTGGAGAAGGCTTTCCCTGGGGGAGACCCTGCTGTGTTGCCTACCCTGGGACATCCTCCTGCAGCTCCTGGTGCTGAGCTGAGCTGTGGGGGTGCTGGGAGAGAGGCGCTGCCGTGGACACAGTGGCTGCCAGGGGAGAGCAGGTGCTGCCCGGGGGGGCTGCCATGGGGTGTGGGTCATACCTGGATCCCCACCCGGCTGATGCTGTTTCCCCTCCTCCCAGGGACTGCGTGGCCCTCTGCTTCCTCAACAGCGGCACCAGCTTCGTGGCCGGCTTTGCCATCTTCTCAATCCTGGGCTTCATGGCGGAGGAGCAGGGTGTGCCCATCGCTGAGGTGGCCGAATCGGGTGAGTGGGGCTGCAGTGGGATGGGGCTGCTGCCGGGATGCTGCTGTTCGGCCCCCCTCGGCAAAGGGAGCGTGCCCACAGGATACCCGCCATGGGGCAAACCATATTGCAGATGCAGGTTCCCATCCTGGCGAGCAGCTCTGCTTTCTGCCTCCAAAAACTAGGGAGACACAAATGCACGTTCATGAAATATTAAGATGCAATGGCCGTGTCTTGAGGTCAATGTAAGATGCCAATAAGGGTTAGGCAGCTGCTGTCTCTTGGTGCGGGGGTGAGGTGCCTGCATGGCATATGCCCAGGCTTGTGCCGCGCTCCTCTGGGCTCAGAGGCTTTCCCAGGCTCCCAGCACTTGCCATGGCGATGCAGCAGGAGCTTGCTGTGTCCCCATTTCCCTCCCTTCCTGCTGGGCTCCTCCGCTCCTCGAGGAGCCTGGGTTTTCATGCACAGCGCTGGTATAACTGGAGTGAGAGGGCTGCATGGCTTCAGGCTGTGCCATGGCTGGGCGGCTGCCTCTGGTGGGTGTGTGCCAGTCGTGCCCTGCCGTTGCCTGCTCTGAAAGCCCTTCTCCCTGCAGGGCCTGGCCTGGCATTCATCGCCTACCCTCGGGCTGTGGTCATGCTGCCCTTCTCCCCGCTCTGGGCGTGTTTCTTCTTCCTGATGGTTGTTTTGCTGGGACTGGACAGCCAGGTAAAGGCGCAGGGGCAGGGCAATTCCCTGCCAGACGAAAGCCACTGTCCCTTTGGGACAGTGAACTTGGCTTGAGGGGGAAACAGTGGGGCTGGGGAGCTGGTCAGGACAGGCTGACAGAGGCGGCATCTCTTTGCTTTGCAGTTTGTCTGCGTGGAGAGCCTCGTCACAGCTCTTGTGGACATGTACCCCACCATCTTCCGCAAGAAGAACCGCCGGGAGACCCTCATCCTGCTGGTCTCCGTCCTCTCCTATCTGGTCGGGTTGGTGATGCTCACAGAGGTATTTTGGGCTCAGACCACCTGCGTGGTGCTTGCTGGGTCCGAGTGCCTCCCTGGCAGAGACGGGGCTGGTGGGTGGTGGGGTCCGTGCTGGGGTCGAGAGCTTGTGGGTGAGCCCCAAAGTGCTGCACAGTGCCTGGGGGAGGCTGCCCTTCCCTCCCCGTGGTGTTTGCATTTTCCATGCCAGCCCTCACCCCTTGTGCCAGTCACTGACACTTCTCCTGCCAAGACTGATAATTTGAGCTCTGGACGGCCCATATTTTGGTTATAGATTTATCTTTACGTGAGCCAAACCTTTACAGCTGCATCCTGTTGCGTTGTGAGGGGAGCGCCTTTGTCCTTCTTTTTTCTCCTGGATGGAGCTACGTGAGCACTTGGTGTAAGGAAATTTGGTGTGCCTGAGCGTGCCCACATCTATTACACTGATTTCATATATATTCCCCTTGTTGTGATTAATTGCCTGGGAGTTAAACTGTTCTGGTTTAAAAAAACCTTTAACTCGTGCTAGCACTTACGTGTGTGTGGATCGATGCTGGTACGGTGCTCTTTGCATCTTGTGTTTTCATTCGGGCGTAACTTTGACAAAGCTGCCTTCGATGTTGCACCTGCAGCTGTGTGCCTGGACTCGCCTTGCGGGCCCGTTTTGTGGGCAGCCTTGCGGACCTGGGCAGTGAAACAGCCTCTGGACCCACAGCAGCAGCTGCTTGCAAAACTGCACGCACAGCTACTTCCCTCTGCAAATTAAGGCGGGGGGGGGTGTGTGTGCTAAAGTAAATTAGATTACTTGTGTCTCTAAAGGGGGTTTCTGCCCTCACTTCTAGCTACAAAGGCTGTTTTGTTTTGGCCTTCTCCTAAAATATCCCCCCGACCTCTGGCAGTCACTTGCCCTCCCCTGCCCTGCCCTGGAATGAAGGGCTGCAGAGACTCCTGAGGTGGCTGCACGTCTCCATCAGTCCTTGACCACAGGGGACATGGGCTTTGCTGTTGGCTTAAACCGTGTCCCAGAGAGAGGAAGGTGCCTCCGGCTCTGGGGAAGATGTTGAGTTTGTTTCCTGCTCTGGCTGGAGCTCTTTGCCTGTGCCTGATTCCTCTCCCCTCTCTCCCTCCTCACCTCGCCTCGCTGCCCGCTTGGCCCTTCCCAGGGTGGGATGTATGTCTTCCAGCTCTTTGATTACTATGCTGCCAGTGGCATGTGCCTGCTCTTTGTGGCCATCTTCGAGACTCTCTGCATCGCCTGGGTCTATGGTGAGTATGAACCAGCGTGGTCCCCAGCTCTGGTCTCTCAGGCTCTCGCTTGGTCCATCCTAAAAATGCTGGTCCGTAGCTTCTCTTGGCAATCGCTTTGCAGTGCAAGGCAGACCTCTAAACCCTTGCTCTGGTGCCTGTGGAATCAGCTGGCAGAGGCTTTCTCACAGCAACGCCCTGGGGGATCTGCTTGGCAGATATCCCCAGCATGTTCCTGTATGCAGACCCAGGGCTGCTTTTGAGGCCCTCCTTTCTTGTGTGGACTTGGGGCTGTCTGGGATATCTTTTCCCAACATAAGTATAGAGGAATCTGAGACCCTCAAACAGTTTTGAGAGCTGTCTCTCCGCCATGATATTCACAAGTGATGGGTAACACCTGGGTTTAGGTCCTAGCCTGAGAGATGCCACTGAGGGGTGGTCCCTGCTGACCCACCAGACTGTTCTGGGGGGCAAGAGGATGTTAGTCCGTGACAAAGACTGAAGCTGTCCACACTCCTGGTGAGCTCCGTGACTGGGCTGTTGGCTATGCTGAAGTTACTGCCCCCTTTTCTGGGGAGCACCCGAAGAGTGGTGGAGCAGGGCCCTGCTCACCATCCTCCCCTGGACATGCTGACCCCTCTGCCCTCCTTCCCTGGCAGCAGTGAGGCATCTTTCCCGTCTTCCACAGGTGCTGAGCGTTTCTACGATAACATTGAAGATATGATCGGCTACCGGCCATGGCCCATCATCAAATACTGCTGGCTTTTCATCACCCCAGCAGTTTGCATGGTGAGAGCCCACAGGAACAGGAGCCATGGGGAGGGAGATGGGCAGAGCTGGGCGCCTCTGAGATATAGATACCCAACTATATACAGAGGGATGCGCGTATGTATAGGGGGTTACGTGACCTGTACATTGGGAGCCTGTTGTTCTGTGTGTTTGTGGCTTTTGGGGCCAGGTGTGGGGCTAAACAAGGGGGAGAAGGGCCCAGCTCAGCAGTGACAACAGCATATGTTGGTGGGGCAAGCTCCTTGCTGCCTTGCCCAGTGCTGCACACGGGAGATGCCCCAGCACAACTTCCTTAACTGGTGTCTCCTCTGTTGCTGTCCTGGGGAGCTCTTTGTTACCATGAGGCTCTGCGCAGGTGTGGACTCACCAGGAAGACCTCTCTTGGCTAATGGTGTTGATTTTCTTGCTCTTTTTCTCTTGGTGTCTTCCACATTGCCAGGCAACCTTCCTATTTTCTCTCATCAAATACACCCCGCTGACCTACAACAAGAAGTATGTGTACCCGTGGTGGGGGGACACCCTGGGCTGGTTGCTGGCCCTCTCCTCCATGGTGTGCATCCCTCTCTGGATCGTCTACAAACTCTCCACCATCAAAGGCTCCCTCAGAGAGGTGAGGCTGGTGCTCTGGGATCAGGGCATGGGCTGTGCTTCTGTGTTGAAGTCCAGCCTTGCAAGGGGGATCATTTGTGTCTTGCAGGTTAATTAGCAGGGAGCCTAGAATAAATTGATTGAGTGAGTCCATTGCTACAACTGATTGCTGGTTTTATTAAGTTCTGCCTGGCTGGAGGGCTGCTCCAAGCTGGCTGTTGCCTCTTGGTGCCCTTTGTTTATTGCTTCTGTCTCTTTGCAAGCACTGTTAGGAAAAAGTTCATTAGATGGAGAGGATAAAAATGATCTCCAGTGCCTTGAGTCAATTTGGAGGCTGCCCTTGACTGAAGCGTGGGGACTTGCTCTGAGGAAGCTCCAGATCCCATGAGCGTTGCGGGCAGCTGAGTGTCAGCGGCCTGAGCCTGCCCAGCTCCTGGAGATGCTGTGATCCATTGCTGGCTGCCCTGAACATGCCTTGGGAAAGCCAGGGACCTGGCAAAGCAGACCTCGCTCCAGACAGGCATCCTGTCCCTGCATGGCTCAATGGAGGTTTCACAGACATCCTGGTAGCCCAGGATCCCACCTGTTCTCTGCCTCCTGCAAGTGCTCAGGAATGGGTTGTGACAGCAATGGGCCCCTTATTCCCGTGTCCAGCACGGACAGGGAGGAGTGGACAAAGCTGCAGGAGCATAGCAAGGTCGACACTGCATGATGTAGAGGGTAGCCCCTTACGCACTTGCCGTCCCAGTCAGGGTCTCCCTTTGCAGTCTGCGCTGATGGATGGGATGACCTGGAGGCTCCTGGGCAGCAACCTGTCTTTGGACTGCTTTCTAGCCCTGGCCTGGAGCAAACAGAGGACAGAGCTTTTCTACTGTCTCAGGTCTCTCACGTGCTCAGCGCTTGCCTTAGGACAAGTGGTTCAAAGATGAGTTTATCCCCTCAGTTTCTGAAGGGCTGACTGTCCTTTTTTGGGTCATCTCTGATGTTTAGGGACCAGCCCTGCCTGGCTGGCTGAATGATACCGATGAGTGGAAGGGGAGGGCCCAGGTCACCTTTTGTCCTTGCAGCTGTGTTCAATGCCTGCCTTTGCTTTCCAGAGGCTCCGCCAACTCACCTGCCCACTTGAGGACTTGCCTTCCAGGCTGGGCACAGGACAGCCCCTTCCCTCCACCAGAGCTGGCCTCCTGATGCTGACAGAGCTCGAATCTCATTGCTAGGACCAGTGTGGCTCTCCCTCCTTCCCCCCAGGACGGTTTCTATGCAGCCTTTACCACCTGTTGGCTAACACAAGGATTCTTCGCTCGCCAAGGAGAGAGGGATTTCTGGGCTGAGCTCCCATCCCTGGAAGATTCGAAGGGCTGAGGAAGAGGGCTGCCGTGGACATGGTCTGCGTGGAGTTAGCAATGCACCTTAATCCTCTCCCTGGAGAGGGCTCTGAAGCGGCAGATCAAGCACCGGTGCTCCTGAGCATCCTCAGCCTTCCGGTGGGCAGAATGGAAGGACTGATCCTGGAGTGGAGGGTGTTAGAGAGTCTCAGAGGTGTGGCTCCAGTGTGGACTTTGGGAGCTTCTCCATTCATTCCATTAAATCCTTGTTTTTTCCCTCTAGATCCGCTCTGTCTCAGTTTTGTCTCACCAGCATCCCTTGCTCACAGCATGTTTGGTGGGATGTGCTGGGCATTCAGCTCTGGATCTCTGTTGCACTGGCACATATGGGAGGGTGGCCAGAGGAGAACAAGCTTGGTTAGGGTAGGGAGGAAAACAGGGAACACCATTTCGGAGGCCCCCACAAGCAGTAGGCCTGGGGTATGTAGGTGAAGTGGAGAGTGCAATGCCACCTTCTGCTGGAGCCATTGCCAGCTCCCAGCCAAAAGAGTCATCTGGCTGATGAGTCACTGGGCTATTCCCGGGGTCTGAGAGAAGCGCGTGGGTTTGTGTTTTCTTTGTGCGAGTGAAGGATCATGGGAAACTGTCCCTCGTCTCTGCAGGTCTATGTCTTTTCTGTGCTGACTGCCTTCCAGGTCCTCTAGAGCGGGTCATTTTGGTTTTCCTGCCTATGGAAGAAGGGCTGTGTGGTTGCAGCAGTATCCGCGTGTTATGTTAACAAACAGGCCCCCTCGTTTCCAGGCTTTTTGGGTAAAAAAAAACAAACCAAAAACAAAACACCAAAATAAATTAAAAAAAAAAATCAAAGAGCTTGTGTTTTAAGTGCTGTAGCCCCAGCATTCGAGGAGGGCAGCCAGAGGACACGCAGCCCCGGGAAGCTGGATGGCTCCCAGGAAAGCCTGAGGAAGCTGGAGCCCGGGCAGAGCTGAGCCAGCAGCCGGAGATGCTGGGCTGCCCGAAGCGCGCACGGACACCAGCCGGCACCACGCTGCGGCCGGGGCTCGCGGTGCGGCGGGGGAAGAAGGAGGCGCAAATTCCGGCAATCCACGCCACTAGCCACAAGGTGGCCCCAGGACTTCACCTACGGCCGCGGCGCGGCGCCAGGGTCCCTGGCGGGGCGGGCTGGGGGGCGGTGGGCACCCTCGCAGCGGGGCCGAGATCCGTCCCCCCCGTCCCCCCCCCCCCAACCCGCCTCCCCCGCTTCGGAAGATGCTCTGAGCTGGGTGGCTGTTTGGCTCTGCTCGCAGGGCCGGTGGCTGCCTGTTCACTAGCCATAGGGCCGGGGGCAAACATTTCCCCTGGGTCACAATGACCCGGGCGTTTTTTCCTCCGGTTGCCCATTTCGGTTTTCTCTGCAGACAGCTGCCCTCCCACAGGGAACGGTGACCCCAGTTGTGGCACATACTGGTTTAGCGTCCCGAGGACCTATAGGCAATGGCAAATTATTGGGCTTGGTTTTCCCCAGTTTAGCGTGCTTGGAGCCTGGTGACCTGAGATGGGAGACAGGTTGATGATGGAAAGGGGTCATGAGCTTTCACTCATACAGACTGTGAAACTCCGATGAGCACCAAGTGCTGGGGGGATTGCAGCTGGGAGGGTTTGTGATAGTGCAGATTTAACCTCGAAGACGGAGAGCCCACTGAGAGCCCCCTGGGGCTTCCTTGGCTCTGTTCTAGTGTAGTTGTAGAAACCTCATCTCATTTCCAACCTGTTTTCCCTTTTCACAGTCTA
The DNA here is from genome assembly GCF_028500815.1 of Rissa tridactyla. NCBI lineage: Eukaryota > Metazoa > Chordata > Aves > Charadriiformes > Laridae > Rissa > Rissa tridactyla. Next base: position 152,713,675 of record NC_071466.1, read on the forward strand.
TTTTCCACGGGGGCTCTGGGGCAGGCCGGGTTCCTTTGCTAGGCTGCGTGTGCAACCATGGGTGAACTCCCCATGGTCAGCCCCGCACCTCCCCTATCAAAATCTCAGCCACTGGGTTTCTGCACGCCTCCCTCCCTGCCTCTGGAGAATGCCGGGGATGCTGAAGGCATAGGGCTGGGGAGCGGGATGTCAGGGCTGAACTGGCTGTCACAGTTTTCCTGGGTAGCCTCAAAGTCTCAGAGCTCCAAATTCCCCAGCTGCCACAGCACTTCGTGGTGCTCATAAGCGAGCTGAGGGTAGGAAAGAGTTTAGAAACCCAGGGAAAGACATCCACAGTGTGATGGGGGATGGAGCCATCCAGCTGCCCTCTCACTTGGATATGGTACTGGCAGGTAGAAATTACTTCTAGAAATGAGAGAATGGAGTTCAATACAGAAGATGTTTTTTTTTTTTCCTGTTGGCTTTTTGTGTGAATCATATTAGAAGCTCCAGCAACAGATTTTTTTTTTTTTTTATTCATGTAATTCTAATCTTCAACAGAAGTATACTTTCATTTTCCAGTAATATCTGTAAGAGGTTTGGCCCACTGGGAAGATATTTTAACCCTAACAGAAAACAGTAATCGTCCATAGCTATCTCCAAAATATGGCTGACGTAGGAAATCTGCTCAGCTGCATGTAGGCAAAGTGGGAGTCTAATGAAAGGCTTGTGACTTGTTTTGTTTCAAAACAGTCTGGTGTCCAGTGAATTGGGCATGTGGTTTATTGATCTGGTTATATATGAGCCAGGAAACCTCCCAAGCCTGTGTTCTCGCACGACCCGATTGCTGTAAAGCTTTGGATGAGCTAGGCAGGCCAGATAAGCAAGAAAACCAAAGGTTTTGCTGGACATTCTTAAAAGAATCAGTCTTATTTCTGATAAGACTTTAAGACAAAATATTGGAACCTGTGATGCCTGGCTTGAAATATGAATCAAGTATATTCTGTATTGTTCATTGTGAAGGTTGATGGACTAAATCTGAAATTAATATATTTGAAACTTCCAGGCACGACATTTTTCACAGAACTTTTTGAGACCCCATGGTTAGAGGGAATTTTGGTGAAATTTGGAATATGGTGATTTTGGCATGTGGTGATTGCTCATGATTTGGAATATGGTGAAAGGGATTTCCATTGCATTCAAGATCAGCCCAGTACTCTTCTTGCAGTCTGTGGAATTTACCCCTATTCCTACCTTGTCCAGCGGGTGAGATGCTGATGTCCATTTAGAGAGGAGATGTGTGGTTGTTGGAAATTTCCCACCTTCAGAATCCAAAACCTGCAAGTTAGCCTGAGAATTCAACCCATTATTTTCAGGAAAATGGGGATGAGGTTAAAGACCCAGGTTTTTTCATGGGTTATATTTTGGTGGGTTTTTTTTTTTTTAGTTTCAAATGAGAAGTTCACATAAAAATAAAGAAGTCCCTGAGATTCTGCCCCAGATCGTTAGTGCTTGGAAAGGATGACTGACCTTTCTGACCATCCGTCCGTGAAAACCAGGCTTTGCTTTTCCCATGCTGCGGTGCTTGCGTCAGTGGTGCCTGGGGAAGAGTCTCAGGTCCCTCATCAGTCCCCTGTTGACGCTGCTATCCTCCTCCATGGATGGAGATGCCCACATAGGGCAGGGGAGAGACTTCAGCTCTCAAGGATGGACCTGTGGAGCAGGATGCATCTGCTCCCGTGGGGAGCATCCTGAACCCTGGGGCTCCCAGTGTGTTTGAACAGATGCCTTGAGAGGTCCTTCCTTTTTTCTACTAGTGGTATACATGACAATTTTCTGTGGCTACTGAAGAATCATGTTGTGTGAGTCGAGTTGCACTTTTCAGTGACAGGAAAGGTGGATGTGTTGGGAGAAGACAGGCCATGGTGTATAAATGGAGAGAACAGAGTAAGATTAGCATTTTAACACGTGGGATACTAAATCCTGTGAAGCAGAGATCCCCAAATAATCTGCTAAGTGTGTCCTACAGGCCAGTGCAAATGAGCATATCCCTCAGAGCCGGGTGTTTGGCTGAGCCCTTGTCTGCTAATGTGGTTAGCAGCCTGCAGGAGGGGGATCTGCATGGTGCAGATAAGGGAAGCGCGTGTTGGGGAGCGGATTCGGGAAGTCGTTACTTCTGAGAAGTTGCCAGTGACTTGGTTACCCACATCTCCATCTGACCTGTCCAGAGTCACATCTCTTTGGGCAGCAACATACGCTTCTCTGTCCCTGCAGACAGACCTTGTCCTTTGCGTCCTCGTGCCGAGGTGATTGCTGTCACAACGCACGTCCCACAGCAACAGGCTCAGCTGTCCTGGGGTAGCAGAGAGGGGAAAGCAGAAGCCACTAGGCATGTACCCATGTGTCCTCTGCCTGCCTTTTTTTCTGTGGTCCTCCCTGGTCTCTGATCAACAGCGAGCATTGCTGTTAGACTCAGAGAGGCTGATAGATCACAGATATCTCCCCAGCATCACCAATCCTCCCTCCTGACCACTTTTATTGCCAACACTGGGCTCCTAAGCTCTTCGCCCTTGCCTCATCTTCTCCCCCACCGGCGATGCTGTGAGATAGGGGATGTCTCACCCAGCCTGTCCTTCTAAAGGTGGACGCTCCTGAGAGCCTCTTCTTCTCCAGAAGCCCAGCGCAGGAGCGGTGCTGCAGCTGCCGGAGCCCATCGCGGTTCTGTGGGGCCTCGTTAGTGCTTGTTACTTGAGTTATGTTCACTTGTGATTAGTTACGGTGAAATTGTTGTAGGAAGTCACAGGCTTACTTAAGCAGAAATTAGCCATAAACATAAAAAATAAATTATACGAATGCCTAGGGGAACCTCCTCTGCAAACACAGCATTCAGTCGGCGAGGCAAGTTCCCAACCACAGGAGCAGCAGCGCTGTGCCCGCGGGGGAATCGGTGTTTCTCCTGTTTTGTTAGTGAAGGTGCCAAAAGGTGGCATTATTCTGGACAAGCGAGGACAGTGGTGGCTTCTCCTGCAGGTGGCCCAGCCAGGGGGGCAGCCAGGGCTGCGGGCTTCTCTGTCTCCAACATCAAACCCCAGCGTCTGCCTCCCCTGGCCCCTAACATTCGGAAAGGAGAAGAACATTTTGGATTTGCACCAGGAGGGTGTCACGCTGACAGACTTCTCCCAGCAGCTGGGCTGGGGGGAAATGGACTTGTTTTGGCTTGAAGCTCTGTGTCTCGCTGGCTGTTGGGGCATGGAAGCGTCATGGGGCCCAGGGTTTGCTGATGCTGGGCAGCGTGGCCCCGGCGTGGGCTGATGTTGGCAGCCTGGTGCTTAGGGCTGGGTCTTTGGCCGGCATGTTAGAGCTGGCCGAAAGGGAGGAAATGGTGGGGAGGAATAATGGGAAAAACCAAAACATGCTCTGAGGAAAGAAACGGGAAGGGAAAAATGGAGGCAAGGGTGCACGGTCAGCTGGCAGATGGTGAGCGGGGTGAGGAGGAGGAGGAGACCTTTTTGGAGGTGCAGGATGTCTCTGAGGTTGGGGTCAGCCATCTGTCAGGGCAAAGGCTGGTGTGGCAGGGTGAGTCTTGGTCTCCAGCTGCCCTGGGCATGGCAGGCTGAGGGAATCAGGTCATCGTGAGAAGGGTTTTCCCTCTCTGCTGACAGGAGGGGATGGAAACCCATGTGGCAGGCCCTGGGCTGGCGGCTGCATTGGGAGCAGGTCCCTCTGTATGGTGGGACAGCAGCACTTTCCCATTCCTCCTGTGCACCCTGAGTGTACTTGGGGCAGCCCTCTCCTACAAGGGCCAATTGCTCCTGCTGACCTGAGGTGGCTCCCAGAAAGCTCAGTGATATGGGGAAGCCCATCCCCATCACTTAGATCCTCAAGCCAGTGGGTTCAAAATGTCTGAAAACGACAAAGGCAGTCAAACCTCAGTCACTGGGCAGGCAGAAGACCAGCCATGTGGCAAGTCCATTGATGCCAAGGCAGGGGAGTATCTTAGAGCTCGAGGCCATGTGCAGGACCTACCTGTGAGAAGGCTGCTGGCCCTTTGACATGACAATGGGGCTTTCTCTTGTCTTGGTTTCCCTGCCTGCAAAATTGGATGCTGCAATCCCTTCCTTTGCAAAGCGCCTCGAGGTGCACTGTGGGGAGGGCTATGGAGAGCTGGGTGCTGCCGGTGTCAGAGCCACACATGGCAGGGGGGGTGTCCCTGCTCTGAGAAGGGTTCATGCTGCCTGGGGAGGGGGTGCTTTGAATGTTTCCAGGATTTCTTGCAAGAAGTGCTTCTCTTTTGGGGACAGAGTATTTAAGAGCATCCTCACCCACGCTGTTCCCATCCCTGCCGCCTGCAGGGCTGCTTCTTCCCCCTCAGCTCCCTACGTATCCCTGTGTCAAGATGCTCTTCCTGGAGTTGTCATTGATCTCCCTCCCAGAAGCTCCCCAGGCTCATTCCCGCAAGTGTCTGACCTCTGTGCCAGCCTTGGTTGTGTCTCCTCTCGTTACACTTGCTCGTGAATCTGTGCCTTGCTGAAAATCCCTCTGCGAGCCCCCATGGGAAGCTGCCTCTGCCCGTGGCAATGGAGGAGGAACCCGTGCTGTGGGGAGACCCACAGACAGATTGCCATATCCTTTAGCAGCCCTGTCCCACCCGTGCAGCTGCACAGCCCAGGGTGCCTGCTCAGGGGCTGTCTCTGCCAGCAAAGGTGGCAATTAATGATCAGGAAGTACATGGCCCCTTCCCTTGCTCTCTCCCAGGATGGGGCTGAGTACAGTTCGTACACCCACAGCTGAGCTGGTCAGAAGGCGATTTCTGGTTTTCAGTCTGGGCCATCACACTACTGCAATCCCTAACGTGGAGGCTGCCGCAGTGGGATAAACGTGCCCCATGCCTGTACCTGGGTTTAAAACCAGAGTGAATTATTGCCTGGTGGGAAACTCTGAAGCCTGAGTGTAACTTCTGGTACCTTCTGGGCTGGAAAGCAGAAATAGCAGCTTTTTTTCCCGCTGGAGAATGATTTTCACACATTGCTGGATAAAGTTTTCATTTAGGTTGACTTTCTTCTTGTTTTACCTTAATGTCACAGGTCATTTCCCATCTACAGTTCTGCAAAAAACCGTGATGTTCCTGTGAAACACTTCAGTGTGGATAAATCAAGTTTTTAGGTCAGCTCTGCTTACCTAGGCTTATCTCAATCCCCTTTTCATATCTGGATAACCTCTATTGCACCTTTTCCCCAGCTGTGCTGGGTCACACCAGTCCTCTGTGGCAGGACAGGCAGCGGCACCGTCCTTCATCCATAGGGACGGAGGCAGTGCGGTGCCTGTGTTGCGCAGCCAGCACATGACGTTCACCTTGCAATCTTTCGGGACTTCAGAGAAAGCCACTAAAAGGCAAAAGTTGGAGCCTGGTGCCTCTGATGTTGATGCCAGGCCAGGCAAGGGAAGAATCAGCCTGTATTTCTTTGGGTATTGGACCAACCCGCTCAACCAGCCCAAGTGGCAGGTAAAAGCCAGGGCTTTGAAAAATGGCACACCTGGAAAGTTTAATCCTGGAGACAGAGTATGTTGTCTTTGGCTGCCTGTGAAGAGGCGCTGCCTGCGCTGGCTGCCACCCCAGCCCTCTGCCCTCTTGTCCGCATTGCCCGACTGGGAGCTCTGGGATGGGGCTGGGTTGGCTCAGAGATCCCCAGCCCTGGGAGTGCCCCCCAATGCTCACCCAGAGCTCCTCTGCCCCGTCTTTGCACTGCCCAGCAGCGTGGGCTCAGACTGGCTGCCCCCAGTGTCAGCTGATGTAGTAAATAAACACCCACAAAGTAGAAGGAGATGTTTCCTTCTACTGCCTCCAGCGCTGGCTTCAGTGGTTTATCCTGAGGATCCCGCCAGGCACAAGGGTGACTCCCTTCACGCACAGCTCTAGCGTTTCTTGTCCTCAAGGCAATCTGGCATGCTCTATTGTCATCTGATTCACTGACTTCTGGCACCCATGGAGGACTTTTTTGAGACCACATTACAAACGACCTCTATAGAGCCTGCAGGCACATAAACGTATCGCTTCCCCACTCTGTGGATGTGAGGGCTTTTGTCAGCTCCCAGGTTTCCTACTGAGGGGGCCAAGGAATGTTCATCTGATGAGCTCTGACACAGGCGAGCAGATTGGAGCATGTGCTGGATGTGTCCTAGCTTCCATCCCACTTTGCTGCTGTGGGTACATGAAAAGGTCAATAAGAATTTGGCAGGCACATTCACAGACAAAGCAAAAGACAAAAGAGCAATAGCATTAAACATAACATTAAAAAAAAATGAGCTGAACTATCTCGAGAAAAATGGTATAACTGGAATGCCTGCTGCTGGTGTTGGTCATGAGAAGCCCTGGAAAAGTGCGTCAGGGCTGAGGTGGATGCAAAGAAAGCTGCCAAGGCAAAGGCACAGAGGGAGTGCTCACTTCTAGTGAGCACACAGACACTGTAAAAATAGACTCTGGCAGTATCTCTCCCTGCTGCCAGAGCTCTCTCCTGTGAGCTGTGTTTGCACTCACAGAGTATGGCATAGGCACAGAGGGGTCTCTGTGAGTGCGGGACAAACGTTCCACCCCCTTTCTGCCTGTTGCTCCATTTGCCTGATGGTGTTGGTGAGCCTTGAGCTTGGCCACTGAAGGAGGTTTAGTGCTTTAGCGGTCCCTGGAGATGGACGTGATTTGTTCTGCACATTTGGGGTACATTTTTAAGGGATGCCACTATCCCATTAAAGTACTGGAGCCCCAGAGCAGTGGGGGCATGCAGCAGCCAGCCTGGGTCATGTCACAGGGTCTGCAAGGGGCGAGCTCTCTCCTGCCGAGGTCAAGAGGACCTGGAGTTGCTCCACTGACTGCTGTGGTTGATCTTTGCAAACTTTGGGCCTTTACCCTGCCTGACCATAGCCCCTTTCTTTTTTTGTTTTCCTGTCAGGGCCCCAGTTCAAGGTCTGGAGAGGTTTATGTTGTAAGGGAGCTGGGGAGAAAGTTCTCCCGCCCCAACGCACCTCCCTTCCTGCCATCCCACCACCCACACATGAGCTGGGTGATAATTTGGTGGGGAAAGCTGGTGGAGGGGGAGGGACAGGAGGAGGAGAGAGGGGAGTCTTTGCCTTAACTCCTGCTGTATTTCTTTGGCACTCAGTGGATCACCTGTCTGGACTCCGGTGGGACGGGACGGGACAGGCTTGCCTGTGGGAGACCTGCGGTGGGTTCAGGTGAGTTGGGCGTTTGCTCATTGAGCAGATCTGGCTGGATGTGCGTGTCACGCTGGGATTGTTGGAGTCTACGGTCCTCCCACAGCCAGCTGCTGTGCGCCGGCTGCCTACCGTGCTCTGGGGGGTGGGCCAGCAAATTTGCAAGGGGAAAAACTTCCCAACGTTAAGCAAAGGAAGAGAGAGCTGGAGGATGGGGAGCGAATAATCAGTTTGGATCAAGCCAGGGAAGAGGTTTTTCTTTCAGTGGTTCCTATAGGAGAGGACAGGCAGCGATGCTGCTGGGGGCTGCCGGGAAGCTGCGGAGCAAAGGGGTGCCTGAAGGATGTTTAATTGGTACTGAAGGCTGCGGCAGCAGAGAGAGAGAAATAAAAGGACTCAGACAGCAGAAAGATCAAGAGAGATGAGAGGGGGCCAGACAGGGGTGGGGATGGAGAGCAGTGATGACTAGGTGATAATAGGTACAGGAGGAAAGGTGCTAGGAGTGAGGTGGGCTGTAGGCTTTTCACCTCCTGCAAACACGAGACAGTGACTCCCTCTCGTCCTGTGCTGCCCTGCAGAGGTGCTGGCCCCGGCGCATTGACTTGAGGGCTGCAGCTCTAAGAGATGTGCCTGGGACTGCGCTCCTTGTTCTTCTTGTCTCAGAGGCTTCATCAGATTTGCTCCCATGTAGGGGTGAGGCAGGGAGACAGCACAGTTTGTGCATGTGCCAAAACCTGGGGATCTGTGGGCATATTTGTGAGCAAACTCAGGCAGAACACGTGAGGGTTTCATAACACCTGATATGTGTATCCTTAAATCAACAGCGCTTTTAAAGTAATCTCTGCTAATCAGGGCTTTCATCCAATGCCATTGGAAATGCCATTGCCCCAGTTTTTCTTCTTTGACAGCCGCTGATATGAGAGGCTGAACCTTGGACCTGACCTTTGCAGCTCTGCAACATCTCACCTTTGCTGGATTCATGGGTGCAGATGTGGTCCTTGCAGAGGGCAGGGTAACGAGCCCCATGCCGTATTTCTACCTGCCCGTGCTCCCGGGCAGGGATATAGGAAGGTTTTGGTGCCCCAGGCTGGAGAGCAGATACCTCTCCTCTTGGAGGGTGCAGGTAGGATGCTGTCCCTGTTATGCCAGGTCCCCAGGACTGTGTGTGCATTGCGGCAGGTACAGCTAGGAAGGGGTTACAGCACTTTCAGAGTCATAGTCCACACGTGTCTCTGCCTGTCCGGATTTCCCATGCAGTGTCTTGTCCTGTGCACCAGCCGGAGATGGCTGAGCCTCCTTGGGTCAGCCAGGCAGATGCTGAGCCCGCGCCTGAGCGGGACGTGGGGTGCTGGGGTCCCTGCGCAGGGCTGGAGAGGGAGCTCGGTGCTGTGGAGAGGATTCCAGCAGGGAGCCCGTGCGGCATGGCCCTGCTGCTCCGTGATGGCTGCGCACGCATCTATGCCCAGGCACTCTGCTCTGACAAGTAATCTGACGGCTCCCCTCCTCCTCTGTGCTGGGAGACGTAAGGTAACATTTCATGCCATAGCCTCACCTGCCTTTCGGAAGAGTTTTGCTTGATGAGTACTCTTCCCTCATGCTCCCCATCACTCGTCACTTCGACAGCGGGTGTCCCCAGGCTGTGCTTTTGGGAGGCTGAGCAGGGTGTTGCCTGGGGGTGTTTAGCTAGAAGTGCCTAGAGCAGTGTGATGCCAAATCTCCTGTGCCATTGTCCCACCTCTGAATTGGAGACTTTTGGAGATATTGGCTCCCAGCGGCGCTGGCTCCTCTGCTCCACCGCCCCAAAGCGGCAACCCCAGGAAGGTGACTGCAAGGTTCAGATTTTAGGCATTGCAGGGATTAGGATGCATGGGGCCCTGCATGCACCTGCAAAAGCTAGTTTCTTTGCTGCCCACCCTTCCCTACTCCTCAGCCTCCAGCCTCAGGATGGGCTGGATCAGCAGCAGGCAGCTGAGCCATGGTGCTGGGGGCTGGCAGCGTCCCTTCCTTCACCTGACCTGCCCAGGACTACCCAGTAGCGTGCCTCGCTCTGTGAATTTGCTGCCCTGGTGGGGTGACAGCCACCATGTCCCCTCCTATGGACTCTGTCCTGTCCCTGGGGGGTACCTCTGGGCTGCACCGGAGGTCGCTGCCCTGCTGTGACCCTGCTGCGCCTGTTTGCAGAGCGGGCACTGGAGCAGCGTGGTTGTCGTCCCCCCCGTGCCATTCACCTGCTCGGCTCCTCCAGCCAGCGATGGGAGCTGTGCTGTCCCCATGCTTTGGCTGTGCACAGGGAACTCTGAACAAGCTTGATGCAGCTGCAGGACTTCGCACAGACACCTCTGGCCACCAGATGGGTGGCTGTCGGGGCTCCAGCGGGGCTGGGACCAGACTGGCTCTGTGTCTGCAGCACTCCTGTCACTGTGATGCTCTGTAAGAAAGATGGGTCCTGCTGTGGTTGTGTGCTACGGGGCCTTTGCTATGTGGCAGCAGATACAGTCAGGCTATGGGACAAGTGAAGGTCTGGAGCATATCTCGTTTGCTGCAAAGGCAGTGTCAGATTTCTGATCATATTTACACCCCGTTTACAGACTTCATAAGTCAGTCTTGATTTTTTTCTAGGCTGAAATAAGAAACCACCTCTGTGTCTCTGTAGCCCAGAGCGGGGATTGTGAGCCGCAGACCCTGAGCTGCAGACCCTGATAGAGACTGAACTGGCACTGAGAACAACAGCCTATACTGCTTTTAACAAGGGATTTGTCACTGGCCCTCAGGAACGTCCGGCCACCGTTAGGTATATGGGAGGCTCTCCTGTCCCGGCAGCAGAGGACAGAGCAGGAACCATTTGGTCCCCTCCTGACCTGGGGGTGTGTGCTCTGAAGGATAATGCTCAGTAATCTTTGCAGCTTGTAACACAGATGTACATGTCATTAGTAAACTCACAGTTGCTTCTTATCTCACTCTTGCTGGTGTCAATAAGCAGCGAACTCACTGACTGTGGAAGCGTTGCTCTTATTTCACGTTGGAGAAAATGTAAGCAGGATCTGATCCTTGTCACAATCTCTTGTGCCCCATGAACCTTGCTGAACAGATGCTTTGAGAATGCCCTGCAGCCCACACAACCTGGAAATTAATTAGAAGGTGTAAAAAAGCCAACTAGCTTTCAACAGCTTGAAATGAGAGGCATTTTAATTTCTACTGTGGTCCCAGAGTTGATAATTTTTCTCTTGCTACATCTTTCCTTGCTTTTCTCCTTTTTGCAGCTGGAGTGAGCCATTCCCCAGCAGCATTCGGGTTGGGAAGCAGCCGTGGTTGAAGCAGCCATCCCTGCTCACGTAGCTGCTCTTAGATTGGCTGGAAAGCACTTACTTCTACGGCTAATATTTTCTTGTCCATCTTGCAGATACGACCTATTCCAGTAGCAGCCCCCACGCACTAATCTAACTGGGTTTGTTCTTTAGGCTGCACCTTGGCGCTGCTGTTCCTCACTGAGCCTTGATTTTCTTTCTCTGCTCCCACAACCGCCCCCGCCTCCTGCCATCGAAATGCAACGCAGGATTTCGGCTGCCGACTAACTGCTGGCTCATCTTGTGCAACCGGAGGATTTTCTGGGTCCTCCTGCTCCTCCTTTTGTAACACAGCCCAGCCTGCTTGCTTTCTGATTCCTCCCTCCCCATGTTAAATTGCAGTTTACGTGCTCGGTTGCTGCTTGTTTCAGAATGAAACCAAGAAATGTAAATGCAGCGCAGCTGTCTGCAGCATCACCTGCAATTCTGCCTTCTGCAGCTCAGGCAGCACCTACGAGTGTCCAAAGGTGCATTAAAACTGTTCTTCCTTTTATAAGCATTATCGTCTGCTTTTTGATGATATCTCTGTTCGCTTTTGAGATAGCCCTCCTCTCATTTGCCTTAAGATAAAACAGCAGAAGAGGTCAAATGGAGGATGTTAACTTCCCAGCAGTAGGAGCTCCTGTGTGATAGCAGTAGGAGCTCCTGTGTGATGGCAGTCGGGAACAGGCAGCAGGTCTGTGGGAAGAAAAGCTTTAGAAGAATCTCTAAGGGCTTCTTCCTCTGCTGCCAAAACCCCAGGTGGCTTCTTTCTCTTCTCCCCCCTCCCCCGCTTCTTTCTCTTCTTTCTTCCTCTTCTTCCTTGTCTCACCTGAGCAGCCCTGAATAAGCCCTTTTTGTCCTAGGAGAGGTTGAGGGTACCACTGCGTTTTGCTTTCAAAGGCCATCGTCATTCCCTTTTTCCTGCCTTACCCCTTTAGTGCCAGCTTGTTCCCAAATAAAGCCAACAAATGCTATTCTCCTGCACATCTGGTGACTGTCCATAGCACTTCAGAGGTGTCTTTGGCTTTCCTTGCCTTTTGTGGCCATACTTGAAGGATCGCACAGTGGTAGGTGTGGAACAAACACAGCCCAAAATTCATGACCAAGGGGAGATTGGGCTACCTCATTCAAATATTGAAGAAGGGAACTTTTTGGTGTGGTCTGTGTTTATGGCTGCCTGCTCTCTTTTCAGTGCCTGGGGGAATCCACGTGTATTCTTATTTTCTCAGCAATAAATCTCATGGGGGAAAATGTGACTGCCTCCATGCACCAAGCCCAGTACCACGCCAGAGATTTCATACAGAGCTGCCTGTTGCACTGGGCACAGGGGAAGCCCGCTCTTTCCTGAGGGAAGACAACAGGCTGGGGGTCCTGTCTGTAAAGGGTACTTCAGCCCTGGAAAAAGGCACCTCCTCAAAGATTTGAGGGCTGAAAATACAGCAGGGCACCTCCAGAAGAGACTGGTGAGGTCTGAGGGAGCCGAGGAGGTGGTGGTGGTGGTGGCTGAGTGGGTTCAGAAGAAGGGAGTAGATTGTGGACTGTGTCAGGTGGCATCTTAACAAGGGGAAAAACTTTTTGGCAGAGTTAAAAAAGAGGCTGAGAACGAAGGAGTCAGAGGATTATTTTCTCCAAACTGTGGTGAAAGAACAGCAGAAAAAGTGAAGGCACGCAGCAAGGGGCAGTGTCTTTTCTCCAAACTCGTGTATTGAGGAGAGAGGTGTCTGAAGGGAGAAGAGAATGTCTGCCCATCGGGGAGGATGTAACACAGTGGGTGGCTATGGCTGCTGTGGGAGACTCAAATTGTTCCTAGCTGGAAACTAGAAGTTAAATTTGAGTCCCCATCTGGCCTCAGAACAAATAGGGCAGGGGCACAGTAGGATAAGATGTTCAGGAAAAGAGCCAGGAGGTGTGTGAATAGGCTTTCTCCTAGAAACAGCAGGCAAAGCAGAGGAGGGAAGTAGTAGGGGTGTGTAGCACTGTGCATCACTTTGCCTGGGAAGGGAGAAGCTGAAGTTCATGGCATGAAGAGCCAAGACTTTGGGCACCAGTTTAATGTACCACCTGTTCCCAGTTGAAAAAGTTTGATTGCAGAAGTGGGGTGCTTTCCCCCTTTTTAAAGTAGGAAAACGAAGTCACAATCACTTCATCTTCCCTGCTGGTTTGTATTTGTCCCATTCCTGTTCCCCATTGCAGCATCCCAGCTTCTGTCCTTCCTGTTGGCCTGTTCTGGAGTCAGAGGACAGGTCTGGGTATCCCTGGGCTGGAGGCTGGTGACAGGGTTGAGGCTGCGGGCTGGCATTCGGGGCGTTCCCTTGCTGGGGTTAGGTGGGAGGAGGTGACTCCCTCATTGCGATCTTCTCCTGCCACCGTGTGAACCTGGTCTAACACAAAACCAGTTAAAACATAAATATTAGTAGAAATCGTCTGGCTCTTGGATCCACCTTGCATTAAAAGAACAAAAGCAAAGAATTAGCTAAGACCTCTCCTGTCAGCTTCTCATGACATCCTCAATAAGCCCAGACTTAAGCGTCATTGTACTTGATAATGTGCCCTGGACTGCAGCAAATTGGAATGTGCCAAGGACTGTGGCAGATCAAACACGTTTCATTAAGTATGTGTTATTTTTTCGCTCACATTTGACAGCGCGTGGAGCTCTGCTCCTCTCAAAGATGAGGAGGCTGTGCTGCAGCATCTGAATGAACAGATTAGCCAGCTGGCAGGCCTTGCTGCAGGCAGGCAGTGGGGAAAGGAGCCTTGCCTGGGTTTCAGAAGCTGAGAAAAGACTGGCGGGAAGACCTCATGTTTCCGCCTCCCCATCCAACCCAGCAGGCGAGCTAAGTGACGGGGGCAAAGCTGGGACTGGGAAGACCTCTGTGCTGGTGAGCTGCTGGTGAGCTGCAGAGCTGCTAACTCTGCGTCAGCCAGCATTTAGGGTGTGTGCCTTGATTTCTGGGTTGCACCACCTTCTTTAAATGTGGGGCTTGAGGTTTGTATAAGCCTGTTAGAGGAGTGATTCAGCAGCACACTCAAGGGTAGATCCACATGTGCTGTAGTATATGGTCGGTTTGGGACAGCACAAGCCATACCAGTAAATAGGCGCTTTCCGGCATATGGACTGTAAAGGGCAAGGGCTGGGGAAAAGAGGGAGGTTGATTTCTTAGTGCCCCGGTGCATCTGCTTTTGGCAGTGAAACTGGTTGTGCCCACATCGATTCTGCCCATCTGTAAGCCCTGCTTGGAAATAACTCTAAAACCTTCTCAAATTTAATAGGGGACCAGAATCTTTCTGCAATGTTTTTAAAGAGGCAGCTATATAGCCCAGCAGATGGTCTTTGCTGACCCTTGACTGCCCTCCTCCATGGTTTATGCTCCCCTGTTCTTGCTGCAGCCCCTCTTACTAAAGGCAGCGTTAATGCCTTGCATAGGATTCAGCCCTCTGCATTCAGAGTCAGTGGAAATCTGCTGCTGATTTCAAAGGGAATAGGATGATCCCTCCAGCACGAAGGCAGATGGGGGAACAAAGACTGTTTTTGCCCTCGGCATTTAGAGAGCAATTGGTGTATTATACTGTGAGATCTGGTTTCCTTTCTTTACTTGAATGACAGAGGGAGGAAACATGCCTTGTGCCAAAAACTGCTTGCTTTGCTGTGAGCATTCAATAAAAGTTTTCCTTTCATATGCAAGCATCTGTCTTTGCCCCAGGGCCTGATATATCCAGAGGGTTACCATTTAGGAAATAATTTTGTTTGCACTGGGCAACTTACAGAAACAAATGAGACACGGTGGTAATGATGCTGTCTTGTGTGGAGCAAGCACAAGAATGGCCAACCAGCTCCTGCTCCTGCTTCCCCCTTGCCTCACTGAAAGCTACGCCAAAACAACTGCCATGGTGTTTCTAGGCTACTGGGCCAGTTTGATGTTAGGACCACACTTGCGCTTATTCCCAGTAAGCTCACACGCCCTGGTAGTCCCTTGTCCCCATGAGATGGCTCATGCCCTGATGCTAGCCCAGAGGGAAATGACTGGAGAGAGACTAGGCACAAGGAGGGAGGGAATAGTTTGCCATCCCAGTCCTGATGCGCCATCCTGGTGCAAAAGGTTGATGGATAGATTTGGTGGTCCTATAAAGTAGAGGGCATCAAGCGTGGTGAGGTCTTGCTCATTGTGCTGACTGGGGGGGGGGTCCCTGGACTGAGCTACCTCCAGAGCCGTGCTTGGACTTTGCCTGGGAGAGAGCAAGCTGATGTGGTCTAGAGCAGATCTGGGGGCAGAAGGAGAGTTAAGTAGTGTGGGCGATGCAGATTCCTGTCCCTGCTGCTCCCTGGAGATAGGGATGTCCCCTTAGGAGGCGGAGGTAGTGATAGATAGGGTACAAAAAAAGCCCTATCAAATCACCAACAAAACAAATCTGTAAGTTAATGTGAAGGGACAAAAACCTGATTTCTTAGCACTCGCAGCTGGTGGGAATGGCAGCCTATAGCAGAGATGCTGCTGCTTTGCAAAAGCTTGTTTCCAGTGTAGTTTCCTAAGCCCAACATGGAAATCTGTGTCCTTGCTGGTGCCAATCACTCCTTCAAAGGCCAGCTTCTGCTCAGTAATGCCACCAGCAAGATGTAGCTACAGTTAGGGTTTCCCTGGCACAGTTCATCAGCTACCCTGCTCGTGTTAGGTCTGTGCTTTCTGTCTGGACTCACCTGTGCATCCCTACCTTAGGTAATTCATTAGACCAAGCCTTTGAGGAGAATGTTTATAGCTAAGTCAAAGGGAGCTTTCTTCCTTCACACTTTAGTTTCTTCTCATAATCGAATGCCTGCAAACAATATGAAAATGTTGTCAACAAGGAGAGTCAATCTGGTCTGTGTGAATTTTGGCTAAGTTTAAATTAACTAACCAATTAAAGGACTTCGTGTACGATAGAAAATTGTATCTTGTAACAAACAGCCACTAACTTTGCTTAATTAAGATGATGCTAAACGTAATTCAGGATGTAGTATAGACCAGAGAATGTCTTCCTTGTACCACCCCACGGGTCCAGCTGCACTCAAGGTGCCTCCTCCAACGGTGACTTCACTCTGTGTTTCCGTAGCTGGGCTTTTTCCTACTAACCTTCTCACTGAAATAGTTGAGCTTGCCTAATCTTAGTAATCTTGCCCAGACCTGAAACACCTCACAAGTATGAGGTCCTTTTTTTCATCTCAGGGGCGTTGTTTCCTCGCTCTGTATTCTTTGCAGGGTTGGGCATGGAGGGGGAGGTTTGTTATTTGTGCCTGGTTTGCTACTGAAGGGAGTCTCGGTCAAATAAACGCATATGTGTTTTGCTGAGGTGGGAGGCTGTATGGTAGTGTAACGTGGTGTCCAGGGGGTCAAAAACAGCACTCCTGACAATGCCTTGAAATAAGATGGTAGGTTGCCCATTCTTGTTCAGATTTAGTCCGCGACATTTCTATCCGGCTCTCTGAAACCGCTCTGGAAGGAGACATTTGCTGTATAAAGCACATGGGGAAGGGAAACTCCTGACCCTGTACGCTGCTTCAGCTCCAGCTCCTTTTCTCTTCCTCTGAACTGCCATTTCCAAAGTCCCAGCCAAGCTTCCAGCAGGGGTGGAGATGCAGAGCATTTAGTCAGCGTGCAGAAGGGCAGATGGAGGTACAGTAAGGCTGGTGGTCTGGGAAGAATGAGGAAGGGTGCTGTGGAGGAGAAGGGTGAATTCAGGGGTGAGCCCAGTAAAGGGATGATGCAGGTGGGTCCTTCTCAGCTGACCAGTCACCTTTTCTCTGTCCCTTCAGAATAGACCTTCTGTACCACAGACATAACTTGGGGAAAATGCTTCATCCTGACACTAAATTAGCCATTTTCCAAAGGATGAGCAGAACCTCATGGCGATACTAGGACCACATCCGTTGTGGTGACCGGACCCCTTCCTCCTCTTCCCACCAATATGTTCCACAGCAGCTCCCTATGCTTTCTTTTTCCTCTGCCCCACAGAGCCATGACAAGAGCTGCGGCTAAGGAAGGAGAGCCCAATGGGGCCATCGCAGTTCCTGAAGAGATAAAAAAGGAGGAAATGAAAGAGAGAGGCCAGTGGAGTAGCAAAATGGAGTTTGTGCTGTCTGTGGCCGGGGAGATCATCGGTCTGGGTAATGTGTGGAGGTTCCCATACCTCTGCTACAAGAACGGTGGTGGTAAGTTCATGGCATGCATGAGTTGTCCTAGGTCTGTAGGCACAACAAGAGATACACGCTTGCCTGGGCCCATTTCTCCTATGCCTCATGTGCCCCTACATGCACTCCCTTGCCCTCTCCTCCAGCAAGTTAGCTCCTGACAAAACCAAGAGGAACAGCACTGAGGAGTGAATCCAGTTCCCCAGCGGGTACTGTTTCTCAAAGCAGCTTTCCTGAGTTTGGATGCTGAATAGAACTTTAGTAACTCTTCAAGGCTCTTGGGCACCTCAAGAGACAGGTGGTCCTCCAAAACCATCAGAAAAGTGAGAGTGGTCAAAAAAGCCAGCAACAACCTCCTCCTACGTAATTCCCTTTTCCCACCCTCTGTGTCACCCGCAGCTCTCTCAGGTCCTTGTTACAGAGGAGGAAAGGCTTTGATGGTGCTGGTATCACTACCAAGGCCTGGAACTCTCTTCCTTGTGCCTGGGAGCCTGCTTCCTTCTCCAGGGCACTTGATCTCCCACCAGCTCCTCTCACAGAGCTGACTGCCCTGTCGTTATTAGAGAAACACACTATTTTATTGTATCAGCAGAACTCGATCAGTTCCAGAGATGAGGGAGGGTATCAGATACCTGATGCTGAAGCACTTTGGCTTGTCATATAGATAAACATAAGACGGAAGGGCCATCTTTGAGAACATGCACGTGAAAGATTTTTCTCAGAGGACAGTAAGGACATTGCTACTTCTTCCTCAGGAACAGTTCTCCCAGTGTTCACTCCACTGTAAGGAAAATCCATCCCCAGGAAGAATTCGTTCCTTTTGCCCTTTGTTTCTTGCATGACTCCTTTTCCAATAGCACTGCAACAAGATCATTAAATGGTTAAATATTAAACATTTTCATAACAATAAAATGAAACTGGGAAAGAGGAAGGGAATAATTGAGCATCACTAACTTTTTCTTGGTGAATCAAAATCTAACTTTATAAAAGAAAAGGAGGAATAATAAATTACGTGTCAAATACAGCAATAACTTCTCTTTTTCCCTTGTTCTCTAGAGACACCTTGAAATAACAGTTTGGAACTTGCATATTCCCCCCACTTTAAAATTCCTTTCTCTGCAGACCATGCCACAAAAGGCCTTTCTTTCCCAAGGTGCTGTGAGCTGTCACCAAAGGATGAGTGATTCAGCTGTTTGTCATCCCAGGACTACCAAATTCCTGTCCCCTGTGCTGTTGTTGGAGTTTATCCAAATCAAGCAGGAGTCAATACAATGTCTCCTCTGAACAAAATGGGTGTTGTATAAGAGGATGGTTAAAGAAAACGGAAGTTTTTCTTGAACTTGGGATGGCTTTTAGCAGATCCTCCAGTCTCCTTCTCTGAGGTTTTGATGATAGGCACTGGAGGCACCAAAAGCAGGTCAGACTGGCATGGGTTAGTAAACACTGGTGGTGCATCTGATTGAACAGCCCATTCTGCAGTGACAGTTTGAGAAAGAAGTTGTGGTTTTGGCATGGAAAATTCCTTCCTGAGCTCAGATGATATCTTTGCATAGTTTATGCCTATCGTATCCGGTTCAGTAGTCCTTGCAATTTGTATGCTAATTAGTGTAAGTGAAAAGGCTACTTTTGTTCATTTTAGATATCTATTGAATAACTTTTTTTTTTATTATTTTTATTTAAATTAAACTACTCTGGAACATCTAAGCTTGAGATTCAGAAGCCAACAAGGCTAGGCTTGGGAAAGATTAGGCTGGGAGAGTCCTTTCCTCACAGCTCACACACTGTCATTGCAGAAAGTATTCTACTACTGTAGAAGGCACACCTCTCTCTAGTGCTCTAGGGAACCAGACGGCCAACAAACTCGTACGGGACAAGGCACTGTCTTTCCCATGACACTCAACGATATTGTTACCACTGGAGAAGTCCTTGAAATTGCAAAATAGACATTTTCCACTTACAAATTCCCACACATACACTCCAACCCAAACTGGAGACTGCTGTCTTATCACCTTTCTCCACTTCCAGATGTAGTGAGATGGTTATAAAGCTGTAAAGACAGATGTCATAAAAATGCTATGCTAACTTACTGTAAAGCAACTGAGCGTAAACTTATCTATGGTTGCACTTTCAAATCTGATCTAATTGCTCAGCATCCTAAACTTGTTGACTTGTCAGGAAAGAAGGTCTGGTTTTGGGGGCCCTTCTCCGGGCTGAGTGTCCTCCAGTGGAGCAGCAAACTGGGAGGAGATCACAACTGGAGTTTCAACTCATAACTGCTCTGGGAAAGTTTAGAAACGCAAGACAATAGAGGTGTAAAAAATCCCTCGTTACTCAGAGACCAAAATGGCTCAACCTCTGGGACAAACGATATCAGAGGAGAGGGTCTGGGACCTGCTGAAAGGCTCATCTGCGTGCAGGATAATAAAGCCGTCTTGCAGATTTGGCATGCAGATAGATGTCTTGCGGCACCAAAAGCAGCAGCTGCCTCTAGTTTAGCATATGCTGTTCCCATTCCTTGCTCTGCAAACCTGGACCTGGGCTGTGAACCAGCCTCCCTCCCTCTAGCCCTGGCTCCCCTGCAGCTACGGCACAGCTGTGTTTAGGGGAGATCTGGATGTTGCTTTTTATTGTAATGTTGTTGGCTTAAAAACAAGGGGAATTGTTCCTAGTTGCTAATTGTCATGGGAAGGAATTTCAGTGCTAGTGCCTGTGCTGGCAGGGGAGGAGAGGGCCTGGGGGACAATGTCTGGCTGGGCTGAGAAAGGGGCCCTCATCTTGGTTGCAAACAGATGAAGATGCTCTCCAGGCACTGTCGGTGGGAGACGCTCATGACCTCTATGGGACGGCAAGACCTCAACAGTTGTTCCAGCGAGGAAGGCGGTCACCTTGGACTGTTTGGAAGGGAGCAAAAGTGTGAAAACCTACAGTAATTGTGGAGAGAAAGACTGTGAGATGATAGAAGGAAGGTCATCAGTGAAACTGAGATCTCAGGAGCAGTTTTGAGCAGAACAAGAAAAGTATTCGGTGTTTTGGTTCGGCAGCAGAACTGAAAAGAAGGGGAAAAAAGTTCAGGCGGCTGAACAGGGCATAACCCTTTTTTTGTTTTGTTTTGCTTGTCTTTTCTGATGTATTGGTTTTGTTGGTCATTGTTTCTGGGAAAAAACCTGCTCTCTCTCCCCTTCCTCTTCCATTTTATCAATTGTTAATCTGAAAGCTATTTCAGGCTGATTTATTTTAATCTATATTTTAATAAAAAAATTTAATTTGAAGAGAGAATTTAAACTTTTCCTTTTTGAAAATGCTGGAAAGATACTCTGTTGCCCTCCCCCTATTTCCATTCTTTTGGTGCAAACTGCTTTACCCTTCCCCTATATCCATTCTTTTGTTGCAAATTGCTTTTCAAATTTTACGTGAAATATGTCTCAAGCAAATTTATGTCCCGGGAAATTTATTACTTACCAAGAAATGTCACCAGCCTCCAGGTTTGTATCCTCTGGGCAAGTGGGAGTTTTGCTGTGACTCCCGGGGAAGGCAGAACAAATGTGGTTATGTGAAACAAGGACTCCTTTCGCTTTGCTCGACTCCTGCTGAGAGCTAGAACAAAGTCAGGAGAGCGAAGCAGGGAGAACTTCTCCAGCCCTGTCTTCCCCCCCACCACCCCTGCCGCAGCTCTGCTACTCCTTACCTCCAGGTTTTGGCCAAGACCAAACTCAGAAGTACTGCAGTAGCACAAGACACACCACGCTTGTATTTTTTTCCAAGAAATTATGGTGTTGGAGACCTTAGTTTTGTTTTTTTTTTTTTTTTTTTTTAGCAGAGGTTGCACAGTTAATTCGCAGAAATATTTGTGTTTGTTTAGCTGAGTCCAGTTGTGGCCCCAGGTACCTGGCAAGGGGTGATGAGGGTAGGGTTTTAAAGAGGTTCCTGAGGCAGCATCTCACCCCTCTCTGCAGGAGCCTTCCTCATCCCTTACCTCATCTTCCTCTTCACCTGCGGGATCCCCCTGTTCTTCCTGGAGACGGCGCTGGGGCAGTACACCAGCCAGGGAGGGGTCACTGCCTGGAGGAAGATCTGTCCCATCTTTGAAGGTGAGTCAAATTACAGGAATTGCTGGCAACGCTTTCTAACAATTAGTGACTCAGAGCCTTTTTTGGAAATGTTATTCTGTTTATGTCTTTCTCCTTCATTCTCCCACCCTCCCTTCCTCTCTCTCCCAGCCTTGTTATCCCTCCTGGTGACTGCCGTGTGTGCAGGGGCAGTGCACTGACCTCCCCCCGCCCCCCGTAGGTGACTGAGGGCATGTGGTGCTGGCTGGGGGCTGTGCTGGGCCAGCTGAGCCACCAGCTCTGCTTTGAGACGCTCAGAGTCGGGGAGAGAGAAGAAGCACGATGGCCGGCAAGAAGGGGGAGGATGATGGAAGTGTCAATATACGAACACTTGCACATAATCCAGGACAAATACAGAAGAGGGAAGAGGATGAGGAAGGCTGGCTGGCTGATGGCGCTTCCCCTGCCCATCACTGTGCTCGGAGCTGCTGTGGCAGTGTTTGCAGGCTGGTGTCCTGCAAACGGGGGGAATCACGCTCCACGCACTGGTCTGACAGCCTGGAAATAGGCTGGGTTGTGGTTAAGGCACAGGTATAAGAACCAGGACTCCTGGGGCTCTGCGAAAAGTTGTTTAATGGCCTTAATATGTTGAGGAATCTAATGTCCACAATTCTCCCATCCAAAGGAGACCTTATTATTACCCCAGCTTTGCAGACAGAGACACTTGTGCTCAGGCAGATTAAAGGCCTGGTTAGTTTGCTCAAGTACAGATGTGCCATGCTTTTTGAAACTCCCTGGGGAGTCTGGGACCTCCTGAACTGGAGACCCCTGGGCTCTGGCACACAGCCTGGAGGAGGACAGCGGTGGCATTTCCTTCAAGGCTACAGCTGGCTTCCCTGCAGGAGAGGCAGTGTAATGGAGTGGCATGGTAGTGGTCAGAAAAAAGTTTTCCCACCAGCAAAAGGTTTTCTCTCTGTTCCACCATATCTAGAGATACCAACAATGTTTCCTGTCTGCATGCACACTCTCAAAATCCTTTTGTTTTCTCTTGCCCTACTCTCTAGTGAGCCATGTTGTTGGTGTTGCACCCTTCTTACCATGGCATGGTCCATGTCTTTGTGATTGAGCCAGACGTTGGGAGTTGGTTGGGAGCCCCATCCTCACTTCCTTTGCTTTCCTTCACAGGAATTGGATATGCCTCACAAGTCATCGAGTGCTATCTGAATATCTACTACATCGTCATCCTGTCTTGGGCACTCTTCTACCTCTTCAGCTCCTTCACCACAGTGCTACCATGGGCTAACTGCAATAACCCCTGGAACTCAGGTACACCTCCCCTTGGTCAGCTTCCAATGCTTATCTAATTGGCAGGAATTATTTGGGGTCTGTAGAAAATATTTTTTATTCAGATAAAAAGCTCTCATGAGCTGCAATGTGGTTAGGGACTCCTGCAAAGGCAACTGTCTTCATTCACCACAGGCCAAGTGTCAGATAGGGTGAGTGGTATGACCTGATGCCTAGCAGCAGGGGACAGGAAAACTATTTTGGCATGGAGATGTTTTTTCAATGAAAAATCCGCATTTTTTGGCAAGTGGGAGAGATAGGTGGGTTGGGAGAGTTTTCAAGCCAACCTAGAGTCCTCCTCATGCGGCAGGAGCTCTGGCACAACAATTTATCTTACTCTACCCCACTCCTTCAGAGTCACTGGGACAGTTGCTGCCACATACTAAACAATTTCCTTTGTGCATTCAGCTTTTGGCTAAATCAGGCTAAGCCTGCACTGTAAGATTTTGGCAGTACAGGTCTCCCAGTGTAGGAAGCAGTAACACAAAACTCCAAAGGCACAGTTTTCTGGTCCAATCGCATCCATACAAGCCTTTACACCATTACATTGGCCAGGGATCTCATCTCCTCATGCCCACAGTTCACATAACTGTGCCCAGCAGAGAAGACCTGGCTTTGGTTTTATTCAAGGCACTTGGGCTGTGCCTGGGAAGGTGGGGTGGATGTTAGATAATCCTCATGGATCTGATGTCCTTGACAGGCCTTTTTTACCATGTTGAACCGGTTGTTTTGCTTTCAGTGGAAAGCCAGGCTGGAAAGAGCTTTGGCAGCAGTGTAGTTCCCTCCCTTTTCCTCTTGGGTCAGATGGTTCATTTCTGTGATGTGTTAAATTTCTCCACTCTATGGGCCATTCACTCACAGCTTCCTCTGCCCCTTCATCCCAGCAGAGGTAACCAGGCTTTTAAAGAGTGGATCTGATTCCTTCAGCTTCCCCAGCATGGGTTGGTTTTTCAGGCAAGCCACAGATGTTCTCTTAACAGGCAGAAGCTTCCCAGCCAGAGCTGGGCTTCCTCGGTTTTCCAGTGGATTGTCTTCTGCTTGCCAAATGCAAGACGAGGTGTATTTCTTGGATGCACAGCATCTCCTCTGTTTTTAGTAATTTCACGCTATGTGACAGGGTTAGGGATGGTAGAGTGGAAAATGAAAGCATCTGTGGTGTGTGTGAACATATGTGTGCATGTGTGGACAGGGAATGGTGCGTGGTGTGGGAGGAGAATGGGATTTTCTATCCTGGCTACTTACAGTGGCTATCCCTCAATAACGTATATTTTGCAGGCATCTGGTTTCCATTTGGCAGGAATGCCTCCTCTCCTTCCCCTCTCCCCTTCCTGAAGCCCTCTGGCTACTGCTGGATTGGGATTCATAGCTGGGGAGAGCCAGAGTTTAATGAGATGCTTAATGAGATGCTAGAGTTTAATGAGATGCTCTATAGCATGGGGTGAAGGGTCTGTGTGCTGCCAGAGTGAGGGTTAGGGTACAGAGGGGAAGGCGCATCCTTCATGGAGGAGCCTTGGAGAAATTCTCTGGCTCATCAGCTTCCTTTTCTTTTGGTAGATCTCTGTGTGGACATTCTGAATAGCTCCAGCTTGGACAACAGGACCGTGCCTGCGAACGCCACCTCCCCCATGATTGAGTTTTGGGAGTATGAGATCACTTTCCCTCTGTTCAGGCTCCTCTCTCATCCAAAGGCTGCAGCTGTAGGAGTATCTGGGTGGAGGGCCGTGCGTGTCTGTAGGACCAAGTGAGGTCTCACATGTCAGATGCAAACATGGGGAGCACCTGGGCTGCGAAGGAAATCAGCACAGAGCCCAGGGACGTGAGGACTAGATACACCCTGAAGGCTGCTCACAGTCTGCCTGCCCAGGGGTGCTGGTGTGCACACACACAGAGGCATGGTCCCTTTTGGGCGCTAAGGTGCCTGGGTGAGTGTGGCCACAGAAAGAGGCACCAAAAGAAGATGAGGACTTGCTGTAAGCCGCCGAGGAGCTTGCATTGAGTATTGCAGGCTCCTGTTGTCAGGCAAGCATGAGAGGCCAGGACAGACTGAACAGTCCTCTACAGTGAAACAGAAAGGGACAAAACTGCCTCTTCCCTTCTTCTGACCACGTCTTGCTTGGTGCCTCAGAGAAGTTGTCCATCAGGCTGGTCAGGCTCCTCCCTGGAGAACAGGGATCTGAGGCACATGCATGAGATGACAGAGAAGGACTCGAGGAGGTTTGGTCATGGGTCTGGAGGCAAGAGAACACCTCTGAGGGAGTGGTTCAGCAGCAGGAAAGAGAGTGTCCTGGAGAGTGTCATCACTGCAGCCTGGAGAGGTTGAAATGGTTGCTGGGGCCACACTTACCTCTCCACACTCAGCTGAGGAAGGGCTCATAAAGAGGAGGGATGCCAGGGGCTTGGCTTCAACAGAATTTTTTTTTTCCCCAGCTTCAGCAGAATTTTTTTTTTCCATTTATGTTTCTTAGGTGCCTTTGAGAGAGAGGCTTGAGTGTCATTTGTCCCTTGCAGCTGCCACAGGGCACCTAGAAGATGATATGCACCCATGGGTGCAGAAAGAGAATGCCCAGTGGTGAACCCCCTCTCCTGCCCTATTCTTTGCACGTACTATTTAGCGAGACCTGTGACCCCTCTGAAACGATTGTTCAGGCTTTCTGCAGAGCTTGCAAGGGCAAGGGGACCATGAGGGGGATGGTTTGGAAAAGGGTGTGCAGAGAAATTCTAAGTGTGGGATCAGGCTTCTGGGGACTGCATGAGCCGTGGTGCTGAGCTCTCATGTGGCCCACCCTCATGATGGTGAGTCTTCAAGGAATGAGGCTGAAGGAAGGGCATGGGAATCATAAAGGCCATTTATGCTTATATATAGGGTGTCCATAGTATATCGGGAGGCTAGAGGAAGAGCGGTGGCCATGGGGTGATGATGGCATTGGTGGCCTGCTTCAGATTGAGTAGTGTCTGCTGGGCAGCTGCCAGGGTGGGGGAGCAATGGGGAGTGGGTGGTAATTTTGTGTTGCGTGGGTCTGACAGGCATCATGGTGCCATGGGCTTGAAGACTGGGAGGGTTCGGGCCAGCAACAGGACATGGTGGAGCAGCAGCATCAGGAACAACAGAGAGGGGAGGTCTAGGCAGAGCTGGGGTAATTCGCATGACTGGGAGCCCTGGGCAGATGTGTTGTGGATAGTCTGTTAAGTCTTTGGATGGGGTAATACAGGAAAGGTCTGTACAGATGACTGGGGTCTGGGGTGTTAATGCTTCTCTCCCTGTCCCTGGACACCGGCAGGAAGCGAGTCCTGGGGCTCACGGATGGTATTGACAAACTGGGCACTGTGCGCTGGGAGCTGGCTCTGTGTCTCCTGCTGGCGTGGATCATCTGCTACTTCTGCATCTGGAAAGGGGTCAAGTCCACAGGCAAAGTAGGAATGGAGATTGTCCTCCTGGTCCATAAGCCTCTTTGTACCCGTCTTACATTTCTTCCTCAATCTCTTTTCCCTCTTCATGAAGTAGAGGCAGGAGACACACAGCACCAAAGTCAAATCTAAAGCCTGGTGGGCCATACTGATTTACACCAGCTGTGTTTGACCCATAAGAAGAAGAGTAAAAGAGTAGGTCAAACAGGGAGGAGAAAACAGGGAAAGACCTGGGAACCGAGGGTAATCTTGGGTCACCTTTTCCCTTGGAGATACCCACAGTGGCTGATGGATACTTACCAAGTGCCCTTGGGAATCATCCACTCACCAGTGTGTTGCCCTGGTGTGGCTTGCTGGTATTTTTTAACAAGATCCTCTGCAGTAGCAAACTTCCTATCCCTGGCAATAATTAAACACTTGAGCAAAACAGACAAGCTGCTGCCTGTAACCAGCTCGGTGAATAGATAATGAATCTCTCCTGTGTCTTTATCCTGAAAAATACTTGGGGTGGGAGAGGTGTCTTTGTGCTCTTCTTTGTGCTCTCCTTTGTACTCTTCCTGGCTCTGTGGGTTTTGGCTCAGCGGGTCACTTTCCGCCTTTTGCTGGTGAGGCTGGAGCTAGTGTTCCCTCCTGATGTTGGTCCTGAAGATTAGGTGGGCTGGTTATCCTTCTGGAGTGAATGAATGTGTGATGCCTTGGGGTGGGTGTTAGGGATGCTGCTACGGCCTTGGCTTGTTCAGGACCTCCTTCTTTCCTGGAGCTGCAATGAGATGGGTGGGTCATTAATGGTTGGGTCTTGTGGGCATCCATGGGATGTCCCAATGGCAAAGGGAGGGAAACTAATTTCTGCAACAGACTTCTTCCTTCAAATCACTATCCCTAGTATTGGCAGATGTTCCCTGTAGTACTGGACACTGGTGTTCCAGTGTCAAATCCCATCTCCCACCTTAAAACCACACTGGGCACTCATTTTAACAGAGCAAAACAATAGTTTGGTCTATTCGCTTGGTTTCTCCCAGTCTTTGCTGATGACCCTGGCTCTTGCTGGTGCTGACCTGCTGTCCACCATTCCTCAAGGAGGGAGAACCAGGCTGCACATCTATGGGGAGGGGGGATGCTCCATATTTCAAATCTTAAATCTCTGATGCTCCCTGCTTTGAATATCGCAGTGCCATCTTCACAAGAGGTATCATTCTGATCTTGGGAGATTGGGTCTGAGAGGCTGTTTGATCCGCATGGAAGTGTAATTAAGTCATCCCGGGTTCCCTTCAGCTCTCAGCCCTCTCCACTGAGTCTGTCCTTTGCCTGGTGCTGCCCTGGTGTGCAGAGCTTGCCTGCACAAGGGGAAAGTTAAAGAAGTTCAGTCAAGCTGGTTGGGCCAATTGGGTTTGTCAAAGTCAGGCACGAACGTGAGAAGAAAGAGTAAGTGTACTTAGTAGCTGGAATGGTTTTCCTGGGGCCACAGAAGACTTTTCCATCACAAGTTTTAGGGTACAGGGCTTACTTTTTACCAGCCAGATGTTATGAACATGGTGCAGCAATACAGGGTGGGTTTTTCTGTCCTGAGACACACCACAGGCCACTTGTCTTCTCTGCAGGTAGTCATTTTGAGTTTTACAGGGGCACTGTCAAAAAAAATCAACGCCTTCCTCCTTTTTCCTCACTGCCTACGTATTAGAATAAGCAGTAGAGAGGTCTCAGGTATTCTGATTAGGTGCATAATTTTGTTCAACAGTTGCAGAGTAAACAGGATGTTGTGCTTGACTGAAAGGCTGCTCTAATGGGAGAACTCTGCCAGACCCTTGTGTTTATGCTTCTGTGATTTAAGGAGTCCAAACTTAAAGAAACAATAGCAACCTCCGGAAAATAATTTCAAGTAACTCCATGAAGACTCATTTTCTTTAAAGGCCTTTTTCTTTTATTCATTTTGCCCACTCTTGTACTATTTCCACGTTTCCTTTCCTTATGCATTCAACTGATGTGTATAAATATTCCCCAGAAGTGATTTCTGAAGGTAGATTTTAGTCCTTGTGCCAAAAGTGCTTGCATTCTCATTCAATTGGGGAACAGCAGAAGTGCCACGTACTGTGACTTACTCAACCAATTATCACTAAGCAGAAAAAACGTCATTTTAGGCCCCTCACTATGAATCCATAGAGTAAACAAGCCTTCGCATTACTTGGATGAATTTTAATAATGAATAAATGTTAGGAAGTTGCAACTTGCTCACGGATATTTTGCAAACAGAAAAAAATATATGTTACATTAGGCAATGGATTAGAGATGATTAATTCTACGATAATATTTATTTACATCGCACACGAGAAGAAGCGAAAAGAAGGTTTTACAAAAATAATGTTCTATATTTTCTCTAAAGGCTTTGAGGTGCCCCCATTTTTCACCTGTGAGCTCAGAGGCATTGAAGGGATGAGAGCACTGCATGAACACCCCTGGAAACGAGACCCCTCAGAGGAGCCTCAAATTGGGCAGCAAAAGTTCCTATTTAATTTGGAAAACTCTTGCTGGGAGCAGGACCATTTTAATAACTCCTCATTAAAACTCAGCGACAGGAAGAGATCTGGGTTTCTTCTGCAGCGCTAGAAAGATGAAGAGAACAGCTGGAGAGCAGGGAAATTACAGTGTCTGCAAAGAGAAAATAAAGCAGAGCAACCAGTGGCAGGGTCTTGGGTGAGGAACAAAATGTAGATTAACTGAATCAGCGGTGAGATGTAACCCTGATTAATTTCTTTACCACCCCTCGTCTACGCTAGCAGTAGCAGCTATAGCTAAGAGCAGAGTCCAGGGATGTTTGCTGGGGTGGGGGCCTGCAGGTGAGATGAGATGAGACGATGCCTGTGCCCCCCCCTCCCCACTGACCCTCTCCTTGTCTCCCTGTGTCTGCAGGTTGTTTACTTCACTGCCACCTTCCCCTACATGATGCTTATCATCCTGCTGGTGCGAGGGGTCACGCTGCCGGGTGCTGCCGAGGGGATCATCTTCTACCTGAAGCCGGACATTTCCAGGCTGGCAGACCCACAGGTGAGCGAGGGTCAGGCAAGTGCTCTCCACGGGAAGGTTTCCAGCGCCCTGGCCCTTGGGATCTGCTGCTAGCTGAGGATCTAGCTGTCTTCTCTGAAAGTAGACTGGTGGACCATTTAGACCTCCTTAAAAGGGCTGAGAGGGGTCTAGTGCCCCTGCACAGCACAGCCTGTTTGCTCGTGCATCTGCAGCATATGGGCGTATTAGGTCATTCCCACTCATGGGCTCAGCAAAAGCAGAAGAGTATATGAAATATTCAGCATGTAACAGATGGTTTTACCGGGTCTTAAATGCAAAAAATTAAGGAAGGGCGGGGGGAAATGATCTACCACTTTTCATTTTTTTCTGGCCCGGTTAGCACTTACTTTGGCTCCAACGGGGCCCTCCCAGGGAGTGCAGGGCCCCTGTGCTTGCAGAGGTTGAATGGAAGCAGGTAACCTGTGCAGCAGGTTCACTTCACCCGTCCCAGGGGCTGGTCCCACTCACTGGGTCAGCGTCTGGCTGAAGGGACCATGAGCTGGAGCTCATGGTAACAGCCCCTGGCAGGGAGGATGCTGTGTCCCCAGGGAGGATGCTGTGTCCCCAGGGAGGGCAAGTCCAGATTAGGGCAGGGGGAGCAGCCAAACCCAGGACCTGCAAGGTTGCCCAAGTTGGCAGGAGGTGGGCAGCACCCTTTGGGGTCTGCACAGGGCAGACAGCAGGACCATCCCCCTCCAGACGATTCCCCCGGGGGTGTCTGCTCCGGCACCTTTCTCTAACAGCAGGTTGCTTCCCTTCCTCACGTGGGCTCAGCAATGCTGTGCAGGCTGCCTCCCTCATCCCAGGGAGGTGCTAATGGACCGCCCCCCAGAAGAGCATTTAAGCGACGCTGCTGCTAATTGTTCCACCGCTGAACCTTTTTTTTTGTGGAGGCAGCCAAGCAATATGCTTAACCCACAGTCTCAGTTTACCTCCTGCATCTTCCCAGATGGCCAAAGCCCCAACTGCTCCCAAACCAGCTGCCAAACACACTGTCTTCCCCCAAATGGCTTTCAGATGCAATTATGTGTTGTCAATACAAAATCTGTGGTGCGCTGAACGCAAAGAGCCAGCTGAACGTAAATGGCATTTTAATATCAAAATAAATAACAGGGGGGTGACTGGGCTGAGTGTGTGTTATTCATGGTCAGAGCTTATTCACTGGAAACTTCCCTATCTTTCACAGCCTAACTATAAAGCTGACATGGTCTTTCCAGGCTGCTGCAACCCAGCGTAGCAGGAGCGAGAGATCCTGCTACTGAGTTTAGGCAGAATATGGGGCTTTGGGGTAAAGCGGGATGTGTGCCCATGCCTGAAGGGCTCCCATGGACGTGCCTATCTATGAGACATCCACGTGAATTTAAGCAGCGATGCCTGGGCTGGGATTTTTTGAAGGCTGCCAAACTGCAGCTGCCTGGCTGCTTCGCGGAACAGGAGGATGAGAGGGATCGCACAGGCAAACAGAAAGGTGGGCTGTTTTCCTGCTGCTAACTCGCAGCTCAGGGCTTTCCCCGGGAGGGCACCACTCTGGTGCTGCAGGTCAGCCCCCAACACGCTGAGCAAACAAGGGACTCCTCCATGGGGGTGAGGGCTGGAGCAGCGGTGAACAAGCCCACTCAGCTTTTCCCGTGCAATGCTAGAGCAAAGGGGAACCTGGGTCCACCACACCCCACCAGCCTGATATCGCTCATCCTCCTTTCATGCTGCACCGTGGCCTCAGAGATGTGGGGAACCAGATTTGGGAGCAGGGGAGTACATTGATCATGCAAAGGATTCACTGGCCCTCTCTTGGGACATCTCACCAGTGGCTCTGTGAACCCTGAGCCACTTATGGACCACAGACACCTGCAGTACCAACGTCAGCCAGAGCCATGTTATCAGGGACGCCGTCTCCACCCAGAAAGTAAAGGTGCGGGATGGGGGAGTGGTGTGCCCCGTGACTCTTTGAGTGGGATATGAAAATACGGTCCCCTCAGGAGCCTTTTACTGTAGGACTTTCCATTCTATAGCTCAGTTTTCCCAGAGAGGTATCCCAGTTTCTACATTCACTGAGCCCCTCTCTGTCTCATGCAGTTTGTTCTGCATGGATCAAGGGACTGCTGCTAGACAGGGCATAGCCATTTGCTTATTTTGTTGCCAGGTCTGGAGACCACTGACCTTCTCTGTTCCAGGTCTGGATGGATGCAGGCACTCAGATCCTCTTCTCCTATGCCATTTGCCAGGGGTGCCTGACAGCCCTGGGCAGCTACAACAAGTATACCAACAACTGTTACAGGTAAGAGGAGCCTGGATCCTCACATCCTTCTGGAAATTTGCTCAGAGCCAAACAGCACAGAGCTGCATCTGAGGCAGGCTCTGTCCCCACAGGAGGCCTTGGGTCATGCTACTTTGACTAATGAGCTGCTCAGAGTGTGGAACCTGCAGAGGACTCGCTGTGGGGCAGAGTGGCTGAGGGAAACACAGGAGATCCAGAAAATGGCTTTACTACTGTTCTCTTGCATGAGTCAGCTTGGAAACAGGAGAGATGAGAGGAGAGGCAGGGAGAGAAAATGGAGAGTGTCTCCAGCCACTGTGGAGACACCATGGGCTATTTTGACAGGGTGGGTGAGCAGGGGTGGCACAGCCAGCTCTGCTGTCACTTGCTAGGCAGGGAAAATGGTAGGAAGATGATGCTTCCCTGTCTCCACTGCTTTACTGACATCAGGGTAACGTACTGCCAGTGGCATTTTGATCTTCACACAGAGATTAATCAGGTCTGTCTGGCCTCCTCCTTGCCCTTGGATTACAGATCTATTTTATCCATGGCCTGACATGGAGCTCAGTGAAGCCATCAGGACCATTTCTGACACCTTCCAAAGAGCCACGAGGAGTGGGGGCTTTGTTATTCCTTCATGTGTTGCTCCAGCGTGGATGGGAAAATGTAATGGTACTCTAGAGACATCAATCATCTCTCCTCTTCTGTTCTCAAATAGATGCTGCCATGGCTGTTGGTCAGGCAATTAATACTTTCCCCTGGCTCTCCCAAAACACATCTGTCACCAATGGAGCTGTGCACTGATGCCTTCCTCTAATGCTTTAGGTGCCTTGGACTGGCAGTTTAGCTCTGGGTGGCCCAGGTGTGCTGCTTGTCCACACTGTCCCATAGCAGCTGATGCTGTGGGTTGGTTCTGGCAGCTGCCCAGGCAGGATCCCGGCGTGTGGGGTTTCCAGCCCAGCCAATTCATACCCTGTTAGGGCCCTATTAGTCCTTGTTTACCAGACGTGCTGAACCCGTACATGTTCACGCTTTCAGATGCTCCTCTTTCTTGACTATGTTTGCTTTTGCAACCTCTTCCCGTTTCTAATTTGCTGCTTTTCTCATTTTCTCTGTTGTTTTTCTTATTCTCTTGATTCCTGTCAACTTTTTTGTCGCCATGCTTACGTATATCATTGTGGCATCCTATTCACAAGCCACTGGTGGTGCCCTATGTCTCTCTTTGTGCCACGTATAATCCTATAACTCTTGAGCCGCAGGGTATAAAGTAGGCAGGCTGATTTTTGCCTCTGTTCTGGGCTTTTTGTTTCTGAGGGAGTTCAAGAGCAGCATTGCTGTTCCTTGGTCAATGCCAAGGACCATGGACCATGCTGTTTGACTGAAGTCGAGTACAGATGTGATGCCAAGTGGACCCATTCTGCAGCAGGAAACACTGACTTCTCTCTGGTCTCCCCCCCTGCAGGGACTGCATCATGCTCTGCTTCCTGAACAGTGCCACCAGCTTCGTTGCTGGCTTTGCCATTTTCTCTGTGTTGGGCTTCATGGCTCGAGAGCAGGGTGTACCCATTGCAGAAGTGGCTGAATCAGGTAGGTTCTTCCAGGAGATTTCAGAGCCAAGGCAAAACAGAAAGCCTGAAGGGGAGGGGAATTTTCTGAAGCGAAGCCCAGGATGTTATCTACATCCTCTATCGCTATGGGTGTCTGCAGTGAGGTCTGCAGGGCCAGTGCTCCTGGACACAGCTTTCAGCCCTGTGTGGGCAAGGAGACATGGTGAGATGAGCTTTGAAGCTCAGTCCATGCTGCACGGTGGTGGTGGCAGGCAGTGGTGTGGGGGACACATGTGGTCATCCTGTGGTCTGTTGGCAGGTCCTGGGCTGGCTTTCATAGCATATCCAACAGCAGTGACGATGATGCCTGTGTCTCAGCTCTGGTCCTGCCTCTTCTTCCTCATGCTGATCTTCTTGGGACTGGACAGCCAGGTACAGCAAATGCCCCCTCCTCATCTAACGCCCAGGTGCCTGTCCCTACCCTGAGCACTCCCCAAGGCCATGAGAAAGGATAAGGTGGTTATATGCTTTGCTGGTACCTCAAATATGTTCTCCACGTTGTCAGCAGCACTTTCACACTGTGGGAGCTCAGAGCCAGGGCTGATGGGAGGCTAGTGTTTTTGTGTGCTGGCACCGCTGTTTGGCATCCTTCTCCCTGTGTGTATGTGAGGGTGTCCCAGCTGCATCCTCTCCCACCTCTGTGCCAGCACCAAAACTGTGCACACTATGGACTGAGGCCCAGCACAGAGCAGGGCAGTCTGGGAAGGGGAATGGGGCTGTTTTCTCCCAACTGCATCTCAGCAGAGCAATCCCTTGCTGGTGGGCCCATCTCTTACCCTCCCATACAGCTGCTGTTCCAGGAGAAAAACCCAGTAAGAGCACCCTGTGGAGCACAGTGTGCAACCCTGGCATGCTGGCACAAGGGGAGCAGCAGGGGATGCCCTGGCATGTCTGCCAGGCAGGGTGCTCTGCTCAGGCTCCACTTTGCAGCACCGCAGCCCCTGTGCCTGGAGAATGAGGTCTCTTTCCTCTGTTTCTCTGGGTCAAGGTCCCCTCCTGTCTCATTCGGCTCATGGCTCTGCTTCATGCTGTCTGGGCTGTTCTAGGAATGGCTGATGCTTTCTCACATACCCCATGGGTGACATGCACTGTGAGACCAAGAGCCACGTAGTGATGAGCAAGCATCCTGCTCCATGGTCAGCCGCGAAAGCCAGAGATTCACCTGTGGGACCCCTGGCCACCCGCCCTACTGGGTTGTCCCAGGCAGTCATGGCATATTTTACAGCTGGTCCTGCTGTACAAGGGGTGTGCTTGATGTTAGAGCTGTGCCCCCAACAGTCACCTGGCTACCCTTATTTTCACGGTGGCAGGGGGATCGCCCCTCTGTCACAAGGATTCCTTGTACCATCTCAGATGCTTCCTCACCCTGCTCGAGGGGCACAGTCTTGTCCCACACCTTGGTCATTCCTGCTGTGCAGCCGCATGCTCTGTTGGGTTTGAGGCAATTCCTTGTACGTCTCACAGTTCATCCCCCCAACATGGGGCTGTACTTTTAACCCCTTCAGTCTGCGGCTCCAGAGGAGACCTCACTGATATACCAAGCTGTGTTTGGGTCCCTTGCAGTTGCCGCTGGCACTTGGAAGCAAGACAGACAGAAAGAGAAAACAAAAAAAATAAGTATTTTGGTGGCTGGAGGAAAAAAGGG
The DNA here is from genome assembly GCF_028500815.1 of Rissa tridactyla. Classification (NCBI taxonomy): domain Eukaryota; kingdom Metazoa; phylum Chordata; class Aves; order Charadriiformes; family Laridae; genus Rissa; species Rissa tridactyla. The sequence goes on from NC_071466.1 coordinate 152,747,704, forward strand.
TAGTGAGAGGGAATGTGTGCTTGGGGAAGGAGAGACACTGATTTTTCTAACCTGTCTTCTGCAGTTTGTCTGTGTGGAGAGCATGGTGACAGCTCTTATTGACATGTTCCCTGGCGTGTTTCGAAAGAAGGGGCGTCGGGAGCTGCTGATCCTGGCCATCGCGGTCATATGCTACCTGCTGGGCTTATTGCTGGTCACTGAGGTAAGAAAGGAGTAGCTGGGGTACAGCCGAGCACCAGAAACCCTGCTAGACTGCTCTGGAGGAGTGGGTAGACACAGCAAGCTCGTCTTTGATGCTGCTAATTGTTCTTCATCTCTAATGCATTAGCCCGTGTCTCTCACAGACAACGCTGGTTTTATCCTGTGTGATGCTATTGTTCTTGCTGCATGACTGAGCCTTCCAGAGAGACGGTCCCACAGTCCAGAGAGGCTGCCTGACATACAGCTTTGTGCAAATACCAGGCCTGGTGGCTAAAACAATCCGAGCTGCACGAGCAGAAGCTCTTCTAAGGGCAGCAATCATTTGCTGGCTGCTTTCCACAAGAAGCAGAGCAGTGGGAGGGAAGGCTGGGGATAGTGGCTGCACTGTAATCCTGTCTGAGCCAGTGAGGGCCCTGTGATCCCTGGGACCAGAAGCAGGAGAGCTGTGTCAGTGCGATGCTATGTGCACACTTGTTTGCCCTGCTCTGCAGCTAATAGCCAAGCACCTCTTCCTGCACAGTGGTTTGCTGTGCTGTGCTGCACTGTGGAGTGTTAGAACTCCTCTGTGTTGCCTCCGTGTGCTGTGTAGTGACGGCTAAGTCCTGCTAAACTTCTTAGGCACTGCTGAATGATCCTGGGCAGCTCCCACTGCAATCACAAGAGCTTTGAGTGAAATTTCATTAACGGTTCCTATGACATTTGCATGCCCCCTTGCATGGAGGCATCTATTCCCATTGTCACAGAATGTCACCTCATACGTAGTGGGATGAAGGAGTAACTTCTGTGCTACACTGACAGTGTCTAGAGCCGTTCAGCACTATTTGAAAGCATCTGGTTGACTTGTATTGGAGAGGCTTTCTCTTTGAGAAAACACATGAAAGTATGAGAGTGGAGTCATAGACTGACCTGTAGAGGTGGCTGATGGCAACTATGCAGGATTCAGCTCAAAGGCAGCAGGGAAGTCACATGCATCTGCCATCGCAGGGCCTGGACCTTGAGCAATATGTAAAGATGGATGCAGCAAAAATGAGGTATCTGAATATCCTGATCCTCAGGATCTCAGTTTCATGGGTGCAAAGTTCTGCACTTCCACATGGGGTTTTGAAATGATGCTGGAAACTTGCTAACTGATTTAAAACAAGCAAACAAACTGGATCCTGCTCTTATGGACACAGAGACCAGCCTAGCCTAGCAGTATCATGAAATGAGCATGAAAAGCTCTCCTGCCACCAAACCTGACTGTCTTTTTGGTACAAAGAGGGCGCAGCCCCGAGAGAAGGCTCTTCTCCTTCTCCCACCTGGTCTACATGCAGCGTTTCTGCAGCTATCCTGCTTCCCTCGGTCATTTTTCCCCTCACATGGAATAGTCCTGCCATGATTCTGTCTTCTCTGTCTCTTCAACAGGGTGGCATGTACATCTTCCAGCTCTTTGACTACTATGCTGCCAGTGGCACATGCCTGCTCTTCCTGGCAATTTTTGAAGTCATCTGTGTAGGATGGGTGTATGGTAAGTGGAGGACAAAAACCTGTTCTCAAGGCAAGGATGGGGTGTTGAGAAGTTGGAATAGACAGAAAAGATCCTAAGGGGGCAAAGGAATGCTGTAATTACCCTCTTTCTTGTCTGGTTTCCACTGTGTTTCCTCGCAACATTTCTTAATTGCTCCACATTTGTAGTAGGAATGCTTTTTTCCCCTCTCTGAAGGTTCCTTATGTTGAACTACCTTGCTGCTCTTCCCATCTCTCCTTTGAATTAGAAAATCAGCTATAGAGGAGCGACTGCTGTTCTTTGGTCTTTGTTACTGTCTGCTTACGTTGTGCCTTTAGTTTAGTCCTGTCAGCTAATTTAACACAAAATGCTGGGATGCAGACTCCTGCAACGCTTCCTGTTTGCAGGGGCTGTGCCGGCACTCCTAAAAGAAATGGAAGGGACTGCTTTGGCTCTCAGTGAAGTCTGTAACTAAACTACTCAGGAGCAGGATTAAACTGAGCTCCGTGAACTGTCAGAAGGAAACCAAGTGCTTGTTAGTCTGTGCAGTAAGAAGAGGATCCTGTGATGTCCTACGGGAGATCTCTTCCCTGCTGAACTGTGCCTGAGCACACAGGCTGCAGTTCATCTCCCTGAAGCACACGGCAAGGCTGGTCGTTTTCGGGCAAGGGGTCTAGTTGTGTGTGATGCAGGGAAGATGCTCTCTCTTCTTACCTTCATGAAGCTACAGGAGCTCAGTACCTGTCAGGATCATGCAAAGATGTAGAAGATCCCAGCTTAGACCAGACTCTCAACATCCCACGATCATGCATCTGCTGGTTCCTAGCTGCGCCAAGCAGCATGGCCATCCTAACCTAAGGAAAAGATTGCAGGCATGAGCATCATGTCGTCTCTTTCAATGGCCAAGAATGGATGCTCAGGAAGGAGTATAATAGCAGAAAAGTTAGCAATGATACTTTCTGAGAATATTCTTACAGGTTCTAATGACTTATTATCGAACCATAGAAAGGTTTGGGTTAGAAGGGACCTTTAAATGTTATCTAGTCCAACCCCCTATCATGGGCAGGGACATCTTTCACTACATCAGGTTGCTCAGAGCCCCACCCAGCCTGGCCTTGAACACTTCCAGGGATGGGGTATCTACAGCTTCTCTGGGCAACTGGTTCCAGTGTTTCAGCACCCTCATAGTGAAAAATTTCTTCCCTTCTTCCTTACATCCAATCCAAATCTACCGTCTTTCAGTTTAAAACTGTTACCCGTTGTTGTGTCACTATAAGCCCTAGTAAAAAGTCTTTATCTGCCTTTCCTACAAGCCCCCTTTATATATTGAAAGGCTGCAACAAGGTCTCCCCGGAGCCTTCTCTTCTTCAGGCTGAACAACCCCAACTCTCTCAGCCTGTCTTCATAAGAGATGTGTTCCAGTCCTCTGATCATTTTCTTGGCCTTTCTCTGAACCCACTTTAAGAGGTCCATGTCTGTCTTGTGCTGGAGGTCCCAGAGCCGGATGCAATACTCAGCTTGTTTCCCAGGGATTTTCAGAGCCAGAAGCCAAATCTATTTATCTCTCTTCTGTTAATTTTTCCGGTTGACTCGGAAAATGTTGCAGCAAGGGGCTCCATGGCTTGGTCAGGTGTTGTGTGAGGAGTCACTCTCTTTTCCTGGTTTTGAATCTGCCACCTGCTAATTTGATTTGGTGCCACCTTTGTCTTATTTTAGAAGAGACAGGGGTCAGTCCCTGTGTGCTCTCTTTGGTGCTTACAGTTTTATAGAGGTTGCATTGGCTGTAGTGCAGTTGCTGATGAAGGGGTTATCAGTTTCTCCAAATTGTTTGGGTTATCAGTTTCTCCAAATTGTTTATGTACAGCAGGAGCCAATTGCTGGTCTGGATGGACTCCTGTCTTACTGAAAAGGTAGAAGGTCCGGCTGCATGGACTTGACCTCTGGGGAAGGCAAGAGAAGCAGATCTGTAAGAGAGATTTATTCTAGAGAGATGTCCTACAAGGGAAGCTTACCTGAGGGCTTGCAATACCAGACCCGCCAGATTTTAATTTAGAGTCTCCTTCTACCCAGTCCCCGTTGGATTTACAGGGGGATGGATATTCCCATCCATCTGTGACAGGCCTTCATCATCACCGTGCTGGGTTACATTAAACTGAATTATGCTTTAACGTATGGGACTCCCCTGCCATTTTTAGGGTCGCTCAGGCCACATGCCTTTTCCGATGACCCACGGAAAGGAGCCATGGCAGACAATGAGCAGCAGGAGAGGTGATGTTGCCTCAGCAACCTGGAAAGGGGACGGAGCAGCTGGAGACTGAGAAATGGCCCTTTCCCCCATCACCATGGGTTCATTTGCCCCACTCCACACAGTGGGATTTTATCCTCTTGATGTTCTGCTTTGCATTCATTGGGCTGATTCTGGTCCGAAATGTAGTCAGAGGCCAAGGTGAGGCATCTTAGTGGAAAAAAAAAAAGTGCCTGGTGCCAATTAATGTTTTTTTCCCCAGCCTCAGAATTGGCAAGGCTGAGCCTCTTGCTTACACTGTGAAGAATTACAGCATTTTTGCTAACACAAATATGCGTTCTGAGTTTCCCCTCTCCCAGCACATACGCCAACCACCCACCACTTGGCAGCTTCCCTCTGCTGCCAGGCAGCTGCTCTCGCAAAGATCTGAGGATTTCCTCGCGTACTGCACTCTGCCTGGGAAAGGATCGCCCAGCATCGGACCTGCTGATGACATTCCCTAGAGGGGATCGCTGGAGGGGGTTTGGCTGTTTTTTTTCCCCCCGTCTCCTGTCTCCCTTCCACTTTGGGACAGGCAGCCCTCATGTGAGTGGGCACAGGTTTTGAGCACTGGGATTCGCAACATGGTGCCACCGAAATGTGCTGCAGGGAGGATATTTTCCAGGCAGTCACAGCATGCCCATTAGGATTATCTCTTCCAGGAGAAAGCGAGTGCCTCCATCGCTGCAGGAGAGCTGGGGCTGAAACCATTAGGACTGTTTACAAAGCTAAAGCAAACTGATGCCAGCAGGTATCTGTGGGTGGCTCTAGGGTGAACCCGTGTTGTGCTGGTATAAATCTTTCTCTCGCTCTCTTGCTCACGTGCAGCATGGCTACCAGAAGCGGCGACCTCCTTCTGCCTGGATCCTGCCTCTTGGGCTTGCTCCAGCCGTGTGTGCTTTATCCTCTTGGATGCACCGGCTATAGGCAATCTTACATGTTTATTTACGGACCATAAGGGGCCTGCTCTGTGCACCTGGTACCCAAAGGATGCACAGTTGTTGCGGTGCCACAGCATCTCTGCTGCTGGCGTTTTGCACAGGTTTGGCGCAGGTGTTGGCTCTGCAGGTTTGGGACAGAGAGGGAACGGACACAAGCTTAGCACTATGGCATAGAGCCGGCGTCAGCACCTATTGAAATCCTGTGGCTGAAATTTGATATAGATGAATGCAAATAAATGCAGCTTGGGAGAAAGGATTTAAGAGGGAGGGCTTTTTCACAGATTCCAAACTAGCAGACTTGTGAAACTCACTGTTTCTGGATATTGTAAAAATAAAATAAAATGATTTGTTAGAAAAGCTTGCAACAGCTTTGAAGGTATATGGGATTGGTCAGCACAAGAGAAGTGGTACCAGCGTGCATGAGTAACTGCTCTGTGCCTGCGTACCATTCCTCCTTGTCTTGGGATATTGGGGATAACAGCAAGCATCTTTGTTTATTCCAACAAAAATCTCATTGGGGAAATCTTTATGGTTTTCTCTGCAGGAGCTTTATCTAACCCTTCTAACGTGCTGGGAAGGAAGGGGGACTGCACATGTCCTCCAGCTTCTAATTTGCTCAAAAGGCAATGTTGAGTGATTGAACTGATGACTTCTTAAGCTTGATTACTTTTTCATCTGCCTGCGAAATATAAAGCATTTAAAACCTCCTGTTCTTATACCCTCTGAGGACGTTCATGTCAGTCCCCATTGTGTTTCTTCGCATCACCTACTGCTGCCATAGTGGCTGTGGAAATGAAGGACCCAATGGTTGTACTACAGAGAATAGGGATAAGGACTGGTAGCACACCGTAACTAACAACGTAAATTTTGGGTTATTTTCTTGGTGAAGGATGGATGTCTGTTACATCTTTCTTTTTGTTTGGCATCTTTGTATTTCTTTAATTGCTATGTCTCTTCCACTAGATCCTAGATCCAAATTTGTAGTGAAACTTTGGCTTCCACAAAGCTGTGTTATGAATGTATTTATCTGTCATGTATCTGATATCACAGTGTTTCGGTGGAAACACTGTATGGTGTAAGAGACTGTGCTATACTCATATTCTAAACTGCAAGTTACATCATTTTTATCTCTCTCCTTTTTTTTTTTTCACCCTGTGACAGATTTTGTCTTTTTGGCAAAATAAATTTTTTATGCCATCTCCCTTTCATCCCCAGTATATTTTCGGAAATGCTATCTGAAACCTCATGATATTTACAGCCTGGAAATTTAGGGTTCTGTTCTCTGGTGTAGGCTGGGCTCCCACACAAGGCTGTGTCCCTTGATATGCCACAGCTTGTTGTCTTTGCTTGAGGCTACTTGCTTGTTAACTTGCCAACTCAAGATGGGAACAATGAGGTGTTCAAAGAACCTGCCCCCCCAGCATAAATACTTCTAAAAGCTGGGTTTAAAAGAGCCTTCCTGCAAGCATTAGTCATGGGATATTGAAAATAATGCAAAAAATTACAAAAAAGAAAAGCCCACACAACATGTTTTGTAGATTTCAAATATTTAAAGGAAACATAATACAAGAATTTAATTCTAAGACATAAAAACACAAACCAAAATAAAACTCACCACTGAACAACAGGAGTTCAAGATGTGTGTGCCTGCAGGGCTATGGTCTCATGGGCGTTACGGAGATGTGGTGGGATGGCTCCTATGACTGGAGTGTTGGAATGGAAGGATACAGGCTCTTCAGGAAGGACAGGCAGGGGACATGAGGAGGGAGGTGTCACCCTCTATGTCAAGGACCAGCTGGAGTGCATGGAGCTCCTCCCGGGAATGGATGAAGAGCCTACCAAGAGCTTATGGGTCAGGATTAAAGGGAGGGCCAGGACAGGCGATGTTACAGTGGGGGTCTGCCACAGGCCACCCAACCAGGAAGACCAAGCAGATGAGTCCCTCTATAAACAGATAGGGGCAGCCTCATGTTCACAAACTCTGGTCCTCATGAAGGACCTCAGCCACCCCGATATCTGTTGGAGGGACAACACAGCAGGGCATAAGCAACCCAGAAGGTTCCTGGAATGCATTGATGATAACTTCCTTCTCCAAGTGATAGAGGAGACAATGAGGTGACATGCTATGCTGGACCTTGTTCTCGCCAACAAGGAGGGGCTGGTGGGGACTGTGAAGGTCAAGGGCAGCCTTGGCTGTAGTGACCATGAAATGGTGGAGTTCAAGATCCATAGAGCAGCAAGGAGGGCACATGGTAAGCTCGCTACCCTGAACTTCAGGAGAGCAGACTTTGGGCTCTTCATGGATCTGCTTGGTAGAGTACCATGGGATAAAGCCCTGGAGGGAAGATGGGCCCAAGAAAGCTGGTTAATATTCAAGGATCACCTCCTCCAAGCTCAGGAGCAATGCATCCCAACAAAGAGGAAATCAGGCAAAAATGCCAGGAGGCCTGGCTGAACAAGGAGCTCCTGGACAAACTCAAACACAAAAAGGAAGCCTAGGGAGGGTGGAAGCAAGGACAGGTAGCCTGAGAGGAATACAGAGAAATTGTCCAAGCAGCCAGGGATCAGGTTAGGAAAGTTAAAGCCCAGAGAGAGTTAAATCTGGACAGGGATGTCAAGGGCAACAAGAAAAGCTTCTACAGGTACGCCAGTGATAAAAGGAAGACTAGGGAAAATGTGGGCCCTCTCAGGAAGGAAACAGGAGACGTGGTCACCTGGGATATGGAGAAGGCTGAAGTACTCAATGACTTTTCTGCCTCAGTCTTCACCAGCAAGTGCTCTAGCCACACTGTCCCAGTCTCAGAAAGAAAAGGCAGGGGCTGGGAGAAGGAAGAACCGCCCACTGTAGGAGAAGGTCACGTTTGAGACCATCTAAGGATCTTGAAGGTGCACAAGTCCATGGGACTTGATGAGATGCATCTGTGGGTCCTGAGGGAACTAGTGGATGGAGTTGCCAAGCCACTATCCATCATATTTGAGAAGTGATGGCAGTCCGGTGAAGTTCCTGCTGACTGGAAAAGGGGAAATATAACTTCCATTTTTAAAAAGAGAAAAAGGAAGACCTGGGGAAATACAGGCCAGTCAGTCTCACCTCTGTGCCCAGCAAGATCATGGAGCAGATGCTGTTGGAAACTATGCTAAGGCACATGAAAAAGAAGGAGGTGATTGGTGACAGCCAACATGGCTTCACTATGGGCCTGACAAATTTGCTGGCCTTTTACAATGGCCTTTTACATTCTTACAAGGGCCTTTTACAAGTGCTTGTGGATAAGGGAAGAGCAACTGACATCATCTACCTGGACTTGTTCAAAGCATTTGACGCTATTCTGCACAACATCCTGGTCTCTAAATTGGAGAGACATGGATTTGATGGATGGACTATGCAGTTGATAAATGGATAAGGCTGGGTGGTCTCACTCAAAGAGTTGCAGTCAACAGCTCGATGTCCAAGTGGAGACCAGTGACAAGTGGCCTTCCTCAGGGCTTGGTATTGGGACTGGTGCAGGTAAACATCTTTGTCGGTGACATGGACAGTGGGATTGGGTGCATCCTCAGTAAGTTTGCTGACGACACCAAGCTGTGTGGTGCAGTCAACATGCTGGTGGGAAGGGATGCCATCCAGAGGGACCTCGACAGGCTTGAGAGGCAGGCCTGTGGCAACCTCATGAAGTTCAACAAGGCCAAGTGCAAGGTCCCGCATGTGGATCGGGGCAATCCCAAGCACAAATACAGGTTGGGTGGAGAATGGCTTGAGAGTGTTGGTGACAAGAAGCTCAACATGGTTTTATGAAACCTTAAACACTTGCAGGTGAGGCCAATCCTCTAGGCGTGTATTTTCCCCACCCCAGCCTTCTGGTGTTAAGATGTAAAGAAGCCAGGTCTCATCTCATCATGCTTGCAGGTGGGAACCGTGGCATGACCATAAGTTCACAGCTGGATGAACACCCCTGAAGGCAGATCCCTTTATCAGCTAAGCACTGTGACAAAATTTCGATAAGATAAATATGGTATTATCCCAGAGGTGCTTAACTGAACAGGCTTTCTCCCATTTTTTTGTCTAATATTGTTGCCCTATTTCACCTGAGGCAGTACGATATAGTACATCTAGTTAACTCTAGTTAGGAAGATGTTAGAGCATCTTATGAATGACTTTTTGATTCTTCTTAATTTCACATCTCTTTCTGGACAACGCTAAACATTTGATCTTTGAAGACATCTTAGAGCTTACTACAAGGTCTGCTGAAGTCCATCTGTGTTACATCATCTCCTCTATATACCATTGCATGCATTTTCTCTTTGTGCTTTGGGTTGGGAAGAGTCAATGGTTAGGGTCTGGCCAGTGGCAGGACTTTTAGGTGTTCTCCAGATGTATATCCCACTCTGGTGCACCCTGAGATTCAGGTGGGTACCACATACTGTGAACAACATAATCTAGTAAGTGAAAGTAATGAGAAGAGAAGGAGATCAGGCACCCACAAGACAGCTCCCATTGGACAGTACAGCAGCACTTGCAGGCAGAAGATTTGGTTTCCAGCAGAGTTTGAATTGCCAGGTCTTCTGCGTTTAGGCCAAAAATAAAATATTCTGTGGAAAGCAGGCTCTTGATAACAAGCGAAATGCCCAGCTCAGTTCAGATTCTTGACGTGACTTCCCTGGTGTGCTGATGTGTTACAAAGAGAGGGTTTTGTTTGGTGTCCCCTACTCTCTTTGTTCCGTTTAGCACTCTGGGCTCACACAATCCTTTGGGCTCAACATGCAAGAGCTTTCCCTTGATGACCTATAAACCAGACACCCCTCCTTGCCTTGTGCCGGTCCTCACCAGCTCTTAGTGGTGCACGGGCTGCATCCTCTCACTTACAGCTGCTGCTCTCTGAGGGACAGGGCATTTCTTCTTCGTCAAGCTTTCTGATAACTTATGGCTGAAGTTAAAGACCTTAATCTGTATTTAGTCACAGATGGGCCTTTTCAATGCCAGAAAAGCCTGTTACTTGCTGCTATGTTATTAGGATAGCCGTGTTTTTGCTGGGACTAAACACTGAGGATAACGAAAATTGGGATCTGATGCGAATAGCGGTTTGAGGAAACAACAATGATCTGACCTCTGACTTTGTCTCTGTGCTGGCTGGTGGCCAAGGTGCCAACCGCTTCTACGACAACATTGAGGACATGATTGGTTTCCGGCCCTGGCCTTTAGTCAAGATATGCTGGCTGGTGTTCACCCCAGGTCTGTGCTTGGTAAGTGCAATTATGACAACATGGCATACTATTCTGGGTCCCTGGGTTCTCAGTAGAAAAGGCTGATTTATCTTCAAGGTGCTGCTGTAATTTTTTCAAACTGCTATGGAGAAGCAGAAGCTTGTCCATAGCTGAGGAGGCAATTTATTTCTTTTCTAAAGACTTATCTTTTGCCTGGAAAATTAATTGAGCCTGAAAAGCAACTTGTTTACTGCAAAGGCAAAGGGAAATATATCCTCAAAGTCTGGAGAGGTTTGGTCAAATTACTTTTGAATAGAATAGCAGTGAAAATTACCCTGTTCTGAGATACTTGCTTCAGCCTGTGTTCCTGTGACCTCCCGTGGTTCAGAAATGTCTTTCCACGGCCATTTGCTTTCTATGTTATTAAATCTCTTTTAAAACTTCTGTGACAACTGTGTTTAAAGAAAATGCACCTTAAGTCAGGCGAGTTCTTGCCTGTTTTGAGTTTATGTCCAGTCTTGCTCCGCTGACTTTTACATGATTTCTGAGCCAAATTCTGCTCCCGCATCTGGTGTTGAGAGTTGTTTTCTTTGACCTCAGTGGGAACACAGGTGGGATCTATAGCTACAGCTTAAAAAAGACTTCTAGTCCTCTGTCCTCAGGCTCCAGCAGAAGTTCAATACCAGGGAAATTTTCAAAGCAAGCCTGATCCAGCCCAAATCATCTAGAGTTCTGTGGCTAGAGAGCCCCAAGAGGGATAAATCTGTGCCCATGTGGTACTTCTGGAGGGCTTCTGCCAGGGACAACAACAGTTCTTGACTTTGATATGAATAAATGGCTGTCTCAATGTTGCTGGACTCTCAAAGCTGCTGCCAACTTTGCTTAAGTTGAATCTTAAGAAGTCTAAAGGCTTCACGCTGCAGAGAAGCCTGGTCCCGGCTCTGAGATAACTCCTTGAGTGGTCAGCATGGACCAAGCTCTGCTTCGCTGCAGCTAGCAAGGTCCATGGTAGCTTGTGCAAGACGTCACACTCATTGAGAGCTACCAGGCTGGTGAGGGGTCTTGAGGCCAAGTCATATGAGGAGAGGCTGAGGGAGCTGGGCATGTTTAGCTTGAAGAGGAGGAGGCTGAGGGGAGACCTCATTGCCCTCTACAACTACCTGAAAGGAGGTTGTAGAGAGGTGGGTGTTGGCCTCTTCTCCCAGGTGAATAATGACAGGACCAGAGGAAATGGTCTAAAGTTGTGGCAGGGGAGGTTTAGATTAGATATTAGGAAGAATTACTTTACTGACAGAGTGGTCAGGCACTGGAACAGCCTGCCCAGGGAGGTGGTTGAGTCACCACCCCTAGGGGTATTTAAGAAACGTCTAGATGTGGCACTTCAGGGCAGAGATTGTAGGGGTTTTTTTTGTGTGTGTGTATGGTCGCACTAAATGATCTCAAAGGTCCTTTCCAACCATGAAGATTCTATGATTCTATGATTGCCACCCAGCTGGTGCTTGCAGGGTGGCCAGGCTGCCCAGCTTTGCTGTTCCCTTTGCTCTGGCTACGTCTGTGTTTTCTGCTCCTCAGGCTGTCTTCCTGTTTTCCCTGATCAAGTACACACCCTTGAAATACAACAATTTCTACGTGTACCCACCCTGGGGCTACGTGGTGGGCTGGCTGATGGCACTCTCCTCCATGGTCTGCATTCCTCTCTACGCCCTCTTCATCCTCGTGAAAACCAAAGGACCCCTGAAGCAGGTATTGGGATTGTGGTCACTGGGTGAGTTGCTGCTTCTTCCCCCAGACGTCTCATGGGAAGGGCTGCAGGGAAGATGTACATGGCATATTTCTCCTCTGAGAAGACAACTTGGATGAGAGTGGCCCTTGCCCAGAATGCCCTGTAGCTCTAGCTAGCAATTTGGAGGGCTTGAAGAGTCTCAGCACAGCTTCCAGGGTGATCATCAAATGTCCAGTCTCCCATGAGACGTTGCACCACCATGCTCTGGGCAGCGTGTAGACATATGCAGAGCATCTCTAACACTGGCTCCACTGGATGGCAGAGAACCCCCTCAGTGTGAGCTACCTGAGGTGACAGGCAGATTGGTTTGGTTTATGATTCAGGTGGTCCTGCTGGCCACGTAAGTAAAGATGGCATGCCACCACCCTTGTCTCCTCTTTCGTTACTGACTACTGCCAGTGCAATCCAGGTGCAAAACCAGGATCTGTTTTGCCTTTACTTCTTGTCCTTTGGCCCTGATCCCCTTTTAGTCCTGGGTCAGGACTGTGTTATTTTTTGTGAAGAAATGACATCTGGCTATTAAGGAAGACATACTCACAGAGCTGTAAAGGTCTACCCTGTGCCATGCCCAAACCTGCCCTCTTTCACTGTAAACACCTTGTCCTAGGAAGATGCATGTCTAGGAAGGTAATGTCATAGAGATGACTCACCACCTGACCCATGAAGAAAGACCTGAGTGATGTACAGTGCATATTAAGTTCTGCACAATTTCTCTTCTGGTCCTTCCTCATCCTCACTGACTGTAGGCTCATCTGCAGCTGATTGGGTTGGGCAGAAGGTGAACAGGGGACAGGAGCATCCCTGTGACTGTGGTGTAGGTGTGACAGTCACATTGTGGGATCATGGGGAAGAGGAACCTGCACTGCCAACACAGCCAGGACCAGGATGGGTGCAGGATGTCCTCATCGGCTTCATTGCCTCAGGGAAGGTGAATCTGTGCCCACAGGGGCTCTTATTTGCTGGCTGGGAGATGTGACTTAATAAGGAGTGACAGGAATTGTGGCAGAGCTGGCTAATGCCCATCTCAGGCTCAGGAGAAGATACAGTGCAATGCCCAGACAGGGACACTAGCAAGAAGTCTTCAGTGACACAGTGAGAGGGACACAAGCCACGCAGGCAAAGGAGGTGGAGAAGTACGATGCTATGAAAGAGTTCCTGTTCAGCGGCCTTTGGCCCTTGGGCCTTCTGGTTGCTGTTGGTAGCCATGAAGAGATGGCAAGGTTAGGAGGGAGCTAGGAGCTGTACACCTCCCAATAAGAGGAACTCCAGGTGAATCTTGTGCTGTGATGTGATTTCCTCCAAGTTCAGACCTTGAGTCTTGCCTCTTACAGCCCTCTCCTGTGCTCCCAGCCGTTTAGGGGTAATGCATCTGTCCTTTCCCGTGATCAGTTTGAAGAGTTTGACTGGGAGGCTCACAAAATGTCTGACTCCCCACAGCTCTGATGTTTCATATGTCTAAATGAGGGCTTGGAGCCGTCAGTGAAGTAGTTGCCAGAATGTCCTTCCTGCTACACAAGCAACATTTCTCACCTGTTGCAAAGTGCGTTGAGCCTTTGGACTTAAATGTTGCTGTGAGTAGTGTTAATGCTAATTTTACAGCACATCCGAGAAATTGATTTCAGTTTGAGGGTTTTTATATTTGCCCTGGTTTAGATGATATTAGTTGTAATTTCCGCGGACTTCTCAGTTACATTAACATGAAGAAACTTCCAAGGATGTGGTTTAGGCATGTAGGAAGGAATCAGCTGCTAAGCCTGGGTTGATTCAAGGGAGAATCAAAGCCAATCACATGATACATCCTGGAAAAGTAGCTCTTGTTTTGAAAACAGGTTTTCTCAAAACTTACCTGTTCCTTTTTTCCAGTCACACCCCAGAAATGTAGTGAATTAATTTCCTGACACAGATGCTTCCAGGAACAGTGCCTTTCAACTGAATATTGCAAAATATTCACTGAAAGCGAGTTTGTAATTGGTAATTATGATCAGTCACTGCAACGAACTGATTCCTCTTGTTACAGCTGACTGACCAAGAAACACAAATGTTGTTTCCTAATGTAGCTGATTAAGACAGCTCCAGCTCCAAAGACCGAAAACTCGCAATGAACTGCTCACAGAGCAGTTGCAGGCCAAGGCTGATTTCGGAAATCATTGGGCAAATACTTTTGAATAAATGAGCAAAATCCGGGATCCTGGCAGGCACTTCACAAGGAGTGAAAACATTGAAATTAATCCAGCGAGTCACGGATGAATGGCCCACTCTACTTGTGATGCTCTCTTCAAGGGGGGAGCGTGCACTGGCCTGAACAGGAAAAAGTAGCTGTGAAAGTCTGTATTCAGCAGGGAAGTGATACGCTGGCCCACGGAGCTGGGCAGGTGGCTGCAGAAAATGGCATGTTACTTCGTTTTGGGATAAGCCTAAGTGCTCAGGAAGGGGTGTGTGTGTGCGTCGTGGTTTGGGCTGGATTGGCCAACCAGAATGACAGATGGCCCCTTCCCCACCTCTCTCTCCAAAGAGAGATAAAGAGAGGAAGAGATAAGGAGATTTATGAGTTTAGAAAAAAGAACTAAGCTACTTTCATGAAAATATTAATAAATAATGAAATAATAAATAATAATAAAATAAAATAAAAAGTATATAATAGATACAAAACCATATCCAGCTCCCAGGATGATGATTGCGTCACCATCAGGGACAGGGAAAGTCCCAGACTGGACAGGAGCTGGCTTCCACATCAGGAGTCAGGAAAGCTCGGATTGGGATCAAAAGCAGACGAACAGACAGGGTCCTCCTAGGACATCAACCATTGAAGAAGGAGATTTGACCCTTTGATCCCTTAGCTTTTACACTGAACATGATGCTGATGGGATAGAATACCCTGTTGGTCAGTCTTGGGTCATCTCCTCCCTACAGGTGTGACCCCTCTAAGCTTTTCTGCTTCCGAAAGTAAATAACGAAGTTAGCTGACCTTGGTTGTTATAGCGATAAGTATAAGCACGAGTCTCTCTGCATACCATTCCTTGGTATAATCAGGTCTTATCACTCTGAGAACGAACAGTTTCTGAACAATATGCTGTTAATTTCAGAGTTAGAAGTGGCCCAGCTAAAAAGTAAAATTACAGAACAGAAAATTGGTTCTGTTTTACCTTAAACCAGGACAGTGAGGTACCAGAGGGGCTTCAAAAATGGGATGAGAAAACCCAGAAATTCACAGCAGCTCTCTCTGCGGGCTGGCAACTTTTGCCCAAAGAGCTCCAAGTTCTTTGCATTTTTCTTTTTAAGGATAAATTGCCCCAAACCTGAGACAACACTAGCGTCCGTGTGTGTGGAACAGCCTGCAGCGCTGGTGGCATTGGGGAGGATGGGGGGAGCTGAGGGCAGGCAGCTGCCCCACAGCCCCTGCTGGTGCCTGCCCCACCATGGCCTGCCTGGCTGCGAGAGGGAGCTGGCATGGCTTGGGGGCAGGAACCAGTCTGTGGAAGGGCTGCTTTACCAGGGAAGCGCCACAGGGGTAGGTATCACCCGCCACCCTGTTTCGGACCATAGTCGGAGACGCCCGGCACTTTCTGATGGCCAGACCATTTGGAAGGCTCCACAGATCCCACCAAAAATCAGTGGGAAGCACAGCTCCTTGGCATAGGGAGCTTTGGGTGGTTTTTCCATGGTCATAGAAAATGTCTGTGGGGCTACTCTCTAACATCCTTTCTCCCAGAACCATGCTTGTGAGGAGCCCTGTATGTCGGATTGTCAATCCATGGCCCAGGTTTGAGCCCACAGGAGGAATAATGGTCACTGAGAGCAGTTAAAGCGAGCCTGCTCTCCTTCCTCTCCTTTTCACAGCCATTCGTCAGGAAAGGAGCAGGGAGCTGGGAACGTTAGCTCTCTAGATGCCTTTGCCCCCAGCAATGGTTGTGGATCACTATTGGGTGTCAGTTTGTTTATCAGCTTAATTAACAGAGACTTCCTCTCCGCAGCGGCTGACACAGCTGATTTCCCCAGCAGAGGATTTGCCGCAGCCAAAGAAGCACGTGGCGGGTCTATCCGAACTGAAGCGCAAGGGATGGTCCCCTCCAGTCCAGGAGGTGCTCAGCGTCACAGAGAGAGAAACCAATTTCTAAGGCACAGGGGAAGTCTCCTCCATACGCCGGACTGATTCGCTCTCTCCTTCCCGAAGTGGTTTCTTTTCTCTCCCAGGCTCTTCCCTTCTCTCCTTCACACCTGAGACAGAAGCATCTGGGACACCCTCTCCTTCCAGCCAGCTGGTTGCACCCACCAGGGACAGCATTTCTTTTGACTCGCTGGGGACAACTCGCCCTGTCAGCAGCCGGGGAGAGAGCAACAAGGTTTTTTTTCAGAAGAGTCCTTCATTACTGACACTAGTGGGGAAGAGAAAAACAACTTATTAACAAAAAAAAAAAAAAAGGAAAAAAAAAAAGGAAAAAAAAAAAGAAAAAAAAAAGCGGTCGTGTTTGGAGGAGGAAAGGAAACCACAGTGGTGAGAGAGAGCAGAGAATAAAGGTGTGCAGGAGCAAAGTTAGGGATGCAAAGGCACAGAACGATGGGGCCTTAGAGCAGGGAGTAAGGAAGTTGGTTCAGAAGTACATAAGAAGCTGGAGGATGACAAAGGAAAGTGCATTGCTAGGTCACCTACGTACGAGGGAGAGGGAGCCAGGAACATATCATAGGCGGTGATAAAAGGAGGCTGCAGCGTTAGTAGTTACGGCTTCAGTAGTCACTGAAAGGGAAGAGAGTGACAGGGTGCTCGATGCAATCACAGTTATTGACGATGGCTCTCAACGCAGTCTCAAGCTGGAAAGGGGCTGAGGAAAAACTGTGTAGGGGCTCACTCTTGGTCAAAACTACACGGCTTAGTGAAAACGCATCCGAGAGTGAAACAGATGAATATCTGACAATTCTTTCACAAAATTCAGGGAGTGCAGGAAAAGTCCCAGAGCAGCTGGTAAAAAAAAAAAAAAAGAGCTGCAGCAGAGCAGGGAGAAATGAGACCCCGGGGACTGCACGCCCACAAATTTAACTGCACTGCTGGGGCATTTTGTAGAGGAATTAATGAAGGAATTGATGGGCCTGATTCTGTGCTGCAGAGTAGCTTTGGGGCGAGGGTGGGAGAAGGGTTGCGCTCCCTCGGCTGTGCTGCAGATGACTGCTCAGGGGATGAGGAAGACATAATCGGGTGCAATAATCATACGCTCAGGCAAGATAAAGCGATAATTAATAGGTAAGATGGGTTCATTGGAAGCAGATTTTGTTGAATTAAAGGTCTCACGTTGCCAGGGTAGTCATGAATGCGAGGCGATGGCTGGGAGGGATTGCGCTTGGAAGCGGTGTTTGGTGCGGTGCCACGCAGCTCTGTCCTGTGGAGGCTGGGGCTGTAAACCTCCCTGCCAAAACCTACTTGAACGCCTATCAGAATTTCACAGTTAAAACAACAGGAAAAGACAGTGTCAGGATCCCCCCCAGGAGCTTTGCTGTGGTGGAGGGTACACGCGCCGGTGCGTGGCTGTGTTGCAATAGTGGCGCATCAAACCACGCCGGAGAATGGCCATTAAAAAGAATCAGAGATGCCACAGGCTCCTTTCCCTTGTTCCTCGTTCCAAGTAATTGCTTTTCCCTGTGCTGTGTGGAGATAAACCACCAGCGCTGAAAGTAAGCGGGAAAATCGGGCCTCATCTGTGCAATGCGGTACCTATTCCAATTGCTATGGGAACCTTATCTTCTGCTGTTTCCTGTGAGTTTAACTGGTGAATTAGCATAGGGCGATCTTTCCCCTATCTAATTTCCTTTCCTTTAAAAACTAAAACCTAAAAATTGTTGGCGGAATGAACGCTGAAAGTCAAGTATCAAAATTTCTACCTCTCTGAGGTATTATCGTTTGATTGGAGATGATTTACTGTAAAAGGCAGAGAGAGCTGGCAAACCTCATTCTTGTTGCCTGCAAAGGACTGCAGCATCACATAAGGCACCATTTATTTTATTTTTGTTTTATAAGGCGCTAAATGTCACATTGCAGCCATAGTCAGGGGAAGAGCTTAACATCCAGAGGCTTGCAGTCAGGCCTGGCGGGTAAGTATTTTGTTGGGTTTTTTTCCTCTCCTTCCCAGCGGTGTTGCTCACGATTTGGTGGGGGCAGCAGCTCCCCGCAGTGGGTCTCTGCATGGACCCAGTGGCTGCCACCCAGCAGCAGCAGCGACAGGGTGGCACGGCCCCATCAGCTGGAGAAATCACTGGCCCTGGGGTGGTGCTGGGGTGTCCAGCGGGTTCTTGCTCTGCGGCTGCCTCCCCACGCTCGGAGCTGCGTCAGGGTCGTGCAGGAGAGGTTTGGTTTCAGGCGTGGGCTGCGGCTGCCTTGGCAGCACCCGTAGTCCAATGGTGGCATTTGTTTTGAGAAGGAAACCTACCTTCTCGTCTTCAAGCAAGAGAAAGGAAAGTTAAAGGGCTGGGGCTTGCCATCCAGATCCACCCTTAGGCATTAGCACAGGTTTCTTGTACGACCCTTGGTGGGACATTTAACCCCTTGGCTCCTGCGGCCATGTCTTGAAGATGCAAGGTAGTGTCGTACTGCCAGAGAAGTGGTGGAGATGTGTTTACTCTTTTTTCTGAGTAGTCGGGTAACGTTGCAAAAATCCTAGAGAGAAATAAATCACTTTTCAGTTCTGAGCGCAAACGTGGGGCTGTGTTATTGAAAATAAATACTGCATGAACTGGTTCCTCTGTTGCCGATGTACAATCTGATAGTCCCGTCCCAACTCTGCCAGGAAGCAGCATATTTTAATAAAGTCAGAGGAGTTATTGCTGTCCTCATGGAAAGCAATAACAAAATTCCCAGGATCAGGAAATTAATACAGATGCTTCGGATGGGATTGGCAGTCTCAGGAAGCTTAAGGGAAAGCTCAGTGACCCAGGTACACCCAGCAGGGTGGAACAGGGGAAAATGCCACCAATGGCTGTCTTTTGCTCTGAGACCCCCAGCATGCAGGCGTGGTGAAGGACCAAGCACTGGTTTGTTAAACTGATACAAACATCTCGGGCTTTGCTGTGTGCATACGACAGATCTGAGAGGTCTCCATCATCCCCTGGAAGTGGGCACTTCGGAGATCTCCGAGTCTGAAAGGAAACTGCTCCCTCTTTGCGCACCACTAGGGTGTAAATATGCCATTGAAGGGATGGTATGGAGGGCAGGGAGAGACTTTTTCCCCCCGTAATTGTTGATAACATGCCAAGACATGATGCATTTGAAGCTGAAGTCCAAGGGAAGTTACGAGGTAGCCATGCTACCTGCTTTCCTCCTGGTTGGAGGAAAAACACTGTATATAGAAGAAAGAACAGACTTCTGTCAACCACCTAATTACCACTTCTGGGTTTTCAGGTTTGGGTTTTTTTTTCATTAAAAGACCATTTTCACCCCTATCTCTGGAAAGGGAAGCCGGGAAAATAGTTTGTTAAAAAAGAAATCAAGCCAAAGATTCTTGTATTTTCCTTCTCCTTTCTTCATTCTCTATTTCTTTTCTTCCCATTTTTCGTGTTTCCTCCCCTTCAGCCTTCCCTCCCTTCTTCCTTCGATAATGGCAAATGGGAAAAAAAAGGAAATGATAGCTGAAAACTTGTACTGGACAGAATTTGAAAAACGAAAGATAAAACAAATGGCAAACAAGCCAAACAAGTTGTTACAAGTTATTTGCTTGCCACGCTCCTGCCACCGCTCATCCACCCTCCCAGCCAGAGAGGTTGTGTCCATCCCTGTGTGCACCAATCAAACCCCTTCCCATGCCCTGCTGGCAAGTTTCTTTTTCCCAAAGAGAAATGCATCGTTCTTGAGCCTCTTCCCTGAGATCCTCATCTGGATGAACGTGTTTCCTGGTTTGGCTGGACTGTTCCCCCCTGCTCTTGGTTAGGAAGGGAGACACCATGGTGTCCCTAGCGTGGCCTTGGGCTGCAGGCAGCTGGCCAGCCCTTTCCATCCTGGCCCTGGAGGATGGATCCAAGCTCTGGAGGACTCTTATAGGAATTCTTGCACTTCTACTATTGTCCAGCATGAAGTAATATGTATTTCTTCTCATCATCAGGATGTCTTCAGTTTTCACGACTCCAACATTCAACATAGTTTTTTGGGAGGAGGAGGATGGCAGTGGCATTTCATCTTGGTTGGAGCTTTGCTCTCAAACCTTCTCTCTGCCCCAGATGACCATGGGAGCCCTCAGGCAAAGAACAGTGATCTGCTGTAGCTCTCAATGAGTTGGAGATGCATCTGTGCCCTCCCTCCAGCCCTCATCTTAGCTTTTTGGGTGGAGAGAAGCTAGGGCCATGATAGCCCTAGCGCAAGGGTTATCTACCAAGGATTGGAGCCACAGCTCCATCCTGATCAAAGCTCTTGATTTTCCCTTGATCCTGGTGCATGTATTGCACCTTGCCAAGGCCAGGAGAGGACAAAGGGCAATAGGGACTGAGCTGGAGGAAATAGTGCATTTTTGTTTGTGAAAACCCTTAGAAGACGAGGGGAGACTGGTTTCTCAGATCTTAGGTCATGTTTGTGTTGTGTGAGTTTCGGGTACTCTGCAGTGGCTGTGTGGTTTGTGCTTGCATTTGGGGACTTTCCTGAGCTTTTGCTTCCCTGGTGTGTGGCAGGAGGGGTTTGGTGAGGTGCTTTCCTGATCTTGAAGGGGGGTGGGCCTTGCCCGGGTAGAAATAAGAGACAGAATCAGAGTGACTTGGGTGCACAGCCAAGAAGGGCCAGGAAAGAGGCGGTCTGCAGTCATGAGGGTATAGAGAGCGTCAGGTCATCTTGCTGTTCTTTGCTTTATTAGGTTGCATGTGCCTATGTACAGTAACATCCTACTAATTAGCTAAATTGGGTTTGAACAGGGTAAGAGGGAATTAATGTAGATCAATATAAGCTTTCAAAAAATAAAGATTAAAATGTAAGACCTGGGGGGATGAGGAGATGTGTATATGCTACCGTACAGTTCCTCCTGCGGGGCTGCAGGGAAGGACTGGGGCGTCAAAGTCAAAGACTTTATTCCTGGATCTCTTGCGGGGGCCAAGGGAAGAGGGAAAACGTGGCTAACAGTGCTGTTTTGTGTTGAAACCCAGAATAAGCTCTGCCCCCTTGACTGCTCTTGGAGCATGATTCTGGCTCTGTTTTGAATCCCTGACCCATGACTCTCTCTGCAAAGGAGGACACATATTTTCGGAGCTGTCTGTTCCGGTTTGTCAAGCCTGTGCTTGGAAAGCTATGTGGAAAAGAAAGGGATTCCCAGAGAGAAATGCTTTCAATGGCTGTGCAAAGCCAGTCATGGGCAACTCTCTCCTGTCTTGGTTTTGGTGATGTGCCAAGACCATGCTGCGAAATGGTCTCTTGAGTTCTTTTTTTTTTTTTCCTTTTTTTTTACAGGCTGTAGAATAGTTTCCTCCCCAGCCTGGGACGCAGCCAGGATGGGGAGTTTTACCCCTCTAGCTGTGTAGGATGGCTGCTCTAGACTGGAGGCGTGCTCATGCTTATTTGTTATTTGCCAGTGGCCACTAGACTTTTCTAAATTGTGCTTTACCAAGTGTGAGGCTTTTGTTGTGCCATGGTGTGGATAGTGGTCTCTGGAGAAGGATGAGTGATTACGGGCAGTCTGGTGCCTTTCTTGACATCGTATTTCAACAGGAGATGAAATGAGCTTCTTTTTCTCATGGAGCAATAAACTCACACCCAAACAAAAAAGCAACCTGTCACCTTCCCACATCCTGGAGAAGGGCCGTTGCCGCGTCGTGCGACACACGCCTCCCTCCCCACACACTAGCTTTGAAGTGGGGATGACCTGAGAGCTGGAGCCCAGTGTTTCTTGACCAGGCTGTCTAGGAGCAGAGGGCTTTGTGCTGGGATGCTGCAGTCTCATTACTTTGGGGAAGACATGTCCAGGCAGTGTTAGTTTTCTGTGTTACGCTTTTGGATAAGGTACAAATTCCCCAGACAGGCCAGGGGACTGTGGCTCCCATTGGCACCGGTGTGACGTGTATGTCAGTCACGTAACAGGGAGGCGGTGGTGGAGTCCTCTCTCCCGTGCCCCATGCAGTCCTGTCCCATGGGTGCCTGTCCTGCCACCAGCACTGGGCTCTCTCATTGCCGGTTGCTTTTGTAGGGCTTGGCTTTACACCTCCTGCTCAGCCAAAGCGTAAGCTACTAGCTAAGTAAAACTGGAGCCTGGGGGCAGCCTCCAGTTGTCCAGTCCTGTAAACCTCCTTGTCCAGGAGCCCAAGCGCAGGAGTATGTGTCTCCACGTGGGCAAACGGTGCGGTCAGGAACAGATAGTTTTTTTCAGAGCCTGTGGGTGGAGGATACTTGAATGCTTTCAGAACATACTGATTTTACAGTGACAAGCTGGGAAAATGACAGGAATTCGTTTCCTTTTTTTTTTTTTTGACTTACCTGCCCTAGCCATCAGTTAAAAGATCCAGCTTTTAACAGTTATTTGGTGCTTAAGATTTTACATAATGTAATTTTCAATATGAGACCCACCCCAGCCTCTTTTGCAGTTCAAGACAGGGGCAGCATTTCCCTTGCATTTGGGGGTGGTTGAGCTCCATCCCCCTTTCCAGCTTCCCTGGTTTCCAGAGAGTTGGAACTGGGCTTTATTAGGGTTGGGGGTTACTTCTGAGGGATCTCTCCATCTCTCCAAGCAGCTGTCACAGCCTGCGGTCAGGGGAGGCAGCAGCGAAACCTTTGCTATTTGGTCCTCGTGCTCCCACGAGGCTTCCTGCGAAGAGAAAAAAGGCGAAAGGGGGCCGGTCCCTTTCAGAAAGTTAGAGATACTCGTCTGAGATGTTGCGCATCTCCACATGGGTGCATGTGTGTCAGGGCATCTGGGGGACAATTAAGCTTTGGTATTTTTTGTGTCTTAAATCACACCACTGATGTCCATGTGACAAAGACTGGTAAGTAAATTTGTTGCTGCGGGCATTTTGAGTTTGTGAGCCTCCGGACCTTGACAATAAGTAGAGGTAATTTGTAATCTTGGTAAAACTTCCCAAAATGTCTTCCCTCTCTGGAAGGAAGGGAAGGGTGCTTTACTGACCCTGGGCAGAGGTGTCAGCAGCATCTTCGGGGTGTTCTGGCCAAAGTCCCTCGGGCGGGCTGACGTACGGCACATCGAACGACAGCAAAGCAATTTCCCACCGTCCGATTCTATCAATAGAAACAAATCCCCCGGGGCGCGGTGAAACACGATTGCTGCAAACAAGGGCTCATTTTGGTTGTGTGCATCACATGGGCAAGCAGCAGCAAGGCTGCAGGCTGGAGACGTTTTCCCTCTCGCTGCAGGCACCGTCCCTTCCTACGTGCTGATAAATGAGATTGCAGCTGCGTGGCACTTCACAGAGGAACCGGGCCTTTGCTCTTCCTCCTCCTCTTGTCCCCAGGGCCCGTGTACTGCCCTGCAGTGGGCAGTGATTGTACTGCCTCTGTTGTTAACTTGCCCTGGCTTGCACGTCATACCAATATCTGTCTTCTTTTTCCTCCACCTGTATCACATTTTTCCCAACGCCCCTGTGATTTTGAGGTCAAACACAGCTGTGCAAGAAGGCTGCTTCTCCCTATAGCAGAGCATTGCCGTACAGTTGTACTGGGGAGTAGCACAAGCTCTATCAGTATAACTGTACTTATGCTGATTTAAAGCAGCTACCTCAGAGCTTTTATCAGCATAAGCCTCTTAATAAAGAGGGAAAAAAATTCATACACTCTCCTGGCAGAGTTATACCAATGATGTAACTAGACCTAAGGGCACATTTACTTTAAAGTTAGGTTGGTTTAACACAGTATGTGATTTGAGTTAAATCTTCCAAAGTATGTGAGGACACTTCTATTTATGTTCCATTCACACTGACTTTAATTTATATTAAGTCCATCAGGATCAAGTTTGAGCTAAGTTGAATGCAGTGTTACTTTTCACGCTGCTTTGGATGGATTAAAAGCAATAGAGCTAAATCATCACAGTCCCTTAGAGAGCAGTTTCACTGATCGAAAGATGCTCAGTTTTTTTAACTACATTCATCAAAACAACCTGCAGGCACAGGCACACTTTCATCAACATGACCGTGTCCACCTATCACCCAAATGGTCTTTAAACTGGAATAATCATGCTTGCAAAGTGGGCTGCTCTGGTTTAATTTAGCCTAACTGGTTTTGATTTAGATGGGCAACACTGATTCCTTACGCATGGACAAGACCTAAGAGAGCTCCCTGCAGCGGGTAGGTACTGTAACCCTGCTGTTACACAAGTGCTGCCAGAAATCCTTCTCCCTGCAGAAATCCCATGGCTGGGATCCGTGATAGCTCTCGCTTCCGGTTCCTGGGGCCACCCAGTTTCACTCAGACAGCCCTGTGGCAGGGGAGATAGCCGGGAAGATGGGGGTAAGGGGAGTCTTTGCTGTGTTCAGAGTCTGTTCCCAAATCCTACTGCAGACACCAGTGGTACATGGCCTCCTGGGTCCTCTGGGCCCCCCTGGGGACACCAGTGTCCCTGTGTCACATGGCCCCAGGCATTCTCACGCTCTGGGGACTCTGGCCTTCAAAGCACCTCTGGAGAAAGCTGAAATTCCAGAGTCAGGTGTCGTACCCTTGCCAGTGCTTAGAGACTGACCAGCAATCAGCTCAAGAGCTTTCTGGCAGCTTCTGGGAGGCAGGTGCTGGTAATTAAACCTCTCACTTTGGAAGGGCAAGTCAGGTCTGGCTTTGGCCAGCAGGAAACTGAATCTGCGTGGCAGTGAAGTGCTGTAGTTATCAGCACAATCAGACAAACGGGCTGGGCTACCCACAGGTACAGGCCATCCTCAAGCACCACCACCAGCTTTGCTGTGGCCAGGGAAGGAGATGTTGTGAAGGTGTAGAGGCCTGAGCTTTCACTGTGCTTTAGCCGTTACCAAAAGCTGTAGGCATGCTACCCTGTGTGAAGCAGTGTGTTTCTCTCCTCTCAGAAACTTCATACAGCCCTATTTAGTAAATATTTCAATCAAGTGGAAAAATCAGTTGTACCCCTAGAGGTACTCTACCCAAACAAACTGGAGGTGAAGGCCCTTCACTGAAAGAAAGAGTAGGGAAAATGCCACTGTGACCTCTCTGAATGCATGGATTTTATTTTAGTGGCCTTTTCTTTCTCTTCTACCCAATACCCCCCGTCCTCCCATAAGACATCTCAGGAGTTGTCAGATTGATCTTCTTCATTTTGTGCTGGAGGACTCTTGGTCCTTCAGGTCTCGCTTGCTAACCAAAAGCTCAGTGCTGATAAATCTTTAGCAGAGGAAGCTTTTCTCCCAGGTGTTTCTCAACCACATGAGTTAAGGTGAAGTGCACAGGACAAACAGCAGAAAAAACACTGAGCTTAACAGAACTTGTCTGTTTCACAGATGATGAAGTCTTACTGCTGGTATCTCCAGCGACATTATCTCGCTAGTTCTCCCTGTCTCCAGAGTATTCCAGGGGAAAAAATTGAATAGGCGAGCCCTGAACAAAAGTGCTCCAACCCAATCTATTTTTCTTTTGTGGGTCACCTTTAATCTCCTCCAGGGTGGAAATTCCTTTTCTTTTCTCATAGTTATTTTCAGTTTTGTTCTTACTATATTTCTTGTACATTTTTTGTTCTTCCACCATGTTCTGCTTTGTTTGCGCTGCTGGCCGTGGAAGTGATTTAAAAATGCCCAGCCTTTGAAACAAGTGATCTCTAGATGAAATTGCTCCCGAGGGCTCCTAGCAGCTGCAGGGGCAAGTGGCATAAATGTAGATTTAAGACCAGTGGGTGAAGGCAACTGTAAATAAAAGTGCTAGCTGCGGAAAGTATTGTACAGGTTTCTGGGGGAAGGATATTTCAAAGAAGCTGTGTGCCCTGGGAGCATGGCTGGCAGCCTGTGGAGAACTATAAAAGCGTGGGGCAAGACCTCTCCCTATGCCGTGGGACTGGCTCATCCCACCTTAACTGGGAGCAATTGCACAAGGTGGCCAAAATCAGGAGGAGCCCAGGTTCTGACAGCTTTCCTGTGGAGAAGAGGCCAGCGAGGCTGGGAGGCGATTACGTTACTGGGTATTAACAGCTCAGCCACTGCTGATGAAGCAACCCTAGGCCCCACCAGGGGAGTTTTCAACAGGCCACCTGTGTTGGGAGTCCTGTATAGCACCTGTGGGTGGAAGCTGGAAGGATTGAGCACAGGAATTGTCCTTCTTACCTACCCTGGTCTCCCACTTTTTCCCTGTCTATACCTTACTGACAACCGTGTTGGGGAGGATGACTTGGGTGGCAGGAGTCAGACCAGACCTGAGCTCTGAGCCTGCTCAGGGAGGAAGGAGGCAAGCCAGCTTGGTCCCCACAACAGGTTGACAGGATCGCTGGGGTTGTGGAGGAGAAGGCCATGCCTTAGACTGGGCTCAAAAAAGCAATATCTGCCACACCTGCTGTGCTGGCCAGCTTTGCTTCCCTGTGGAGGTGGTGGACTTAGTGGGCTGAGTCAGAGCCAGGCCACCTCACAGCTAGTAGCAGCTCTTTTCAGTGAGTGCAGCCCTCTTCCTCTTTGCAAATTATCCTCAAGTGATTATACTTCTGCTTATTTTACAATGATTGTGCTAATGATTTTTGCAAATGAATTTTAAACCAAGAGATGGCTAGCCTGATTACTTGGCTGCTTTTACTGCTATCATTGCATCCAATAGCTGTTATTCAGAAAACACTCTTTGCACTTGTGTTTACTCACCCGGATTATATGGTGGGGTTGGGCTCTTTTGCTGGATACTTCCCAAGCCACCAAAAGCTTTGGAGGTGGCAGCCCAAATGCTTCAAATGCAAATACTCAAGCCAGCGAGTATTTGTCTGAGTATCTGCCAAGCTCCCATTTTCTGGGAACACACTGGTGAATCAAAATCTAGTCTCATGAATGTTTATGGACAACAACCAAGAGAACAGCTCCAAATCCCACCCTTCCAAACAAATTCCGCTTCTCTTCTAAGGCATGATCCCAAGTTCGTTTGGGTTTACCAGTCCGTGTCTAGTTCCAGACAAGTATGAAATATCCATATCCTCTATTTTTTTCTTGGTCCCACCTTCTTTTCTTCTGGGAAAGGAAGGTGTTGCTCAGACTGATGCTGAGAGAAATTCTTGCTCCCCAGTGCCTTCAATACTCGCTGCCTGCTTGCACAACAAATGATGTAGAGAAAACACTTGTTGCTTTCAAAATCAGTTTTTTATCCCTTCAGTGGCAATGGCTGCTTTCTGGCCTGTTTTGTCTCCAGGCCAGCGGTGTGTGAGGTGAGGAGATGGCTTGCTGTGCTTCCAGTGAAAGGAGAGAATGTCTTTGCCTATGGCACATAGTGTTTCCAGTCAGCTTGCTGTGGTTCTCAGGTGTTCCTCAGCCAGGACTCTGTGGGGAGCTGTGAAAACACATATAACACGCTGGTTCCCTCAGGCCTGAGATCTACACCTGCTCTGCAAGCAAACTGCTACCGTCTCTCTCTGTCTTTTTATGTTAGGAGGTGTCACATCAGCAGTGGGGCTTGAGGAGAGATTGAAGACCAAGAGGGAACAGTGATGGACAGGCTAATGCCAGGCACGGCGTGTTCAGGAAAGGGTGAGTTATGATATCTCGGTAGCTGAAGTTTAATTTCTTTTGACAAAAGGAGGCCAGGGGCTCTGCTGCTGGCTCATCACTGAAACTACCATCTGCAGGTACCTGCTCTAATTTGGTTTGTTTGGATGAAGCAAATCTAACCTGGTAACACAGCATTATATTCAAAAAGCCCTTTCCTGGCTTGGGCCCTGTGGTGGCTGCAAAGCAAGCCTGGCAGGTGAGGGAGAGTTGAGCCTCCTACATGGTCCAGCACATCCAGGGCTGTGCCTGTGCATTCCCCATGGGACGGGGGAAGCCCACCTCTGCTGGTCCCGCTTTCACCAGGAGCTGTGAAGAAGCTCCCCGAAACACCGTGATCCATGGCTCACTGGGCAGGGACAGGATCTTGCTCCTGTGGGACTCTGGGAACATGTTTCGCAGAGAAGTTGTGGATGCCCCATCCCTGGAAGTGTTCAAGGCCAGGCTGGATGGGGCTTTGAGGAGCCTGGTCTAGTGGGAGGTGTCCCTGCCCATGGCAGGGGGGTTGGAACTAGATGATCTTTAAGGTCCCTTCCAACCTGAACCATTCTATTTTATGATTCTATGACTCTGCCGGCAGTAATTCCAGCAGAGCTCCATGGTGTGATGGGCGATAATGATTTCTCTGCTCTGCACTACAGGCTCCCTGTCCTTGCGGGTCTGGCCAGTGCAAGGCTGTGCTCGCGTGCATAAATGCAGAATGGGTTTTCTAGGGAGCGCAGGCAGCACATTTTCACTGGCTGTTTTATATCCCAGACAAGAGTCTAAAGGAAAGATTTCTGAGGTAGATGTAGTTTACCTTTCTTTTAACTTTATTAGCTGCTAAATAGGAGGCACTCAAGATCACAGAGTGGCATGGGGAACACAGGCAGGGGAGGGGGATCAGGGTGCCCTGTCGGACTCACAGCTCGCTCTCAGAAGGGATTCCCGCTCACAGCATTTGCTTCAGCTTGGAGAGGATGCCTTTTTCTCAGGATGCCTTCATCCTGCGTTCAATCCTCCCACTCGACTCTCAAACCCTCCTGGGTTTACTCAGCAAAAATAATTTTCTTTCTCCATTTTCCCCCTTGCCAGCCTTGCCAGCCCTCCTGGCACTACCGTCTTTCTCTTTTAGTGGCCTAAATAACCAGGTGGGTGTCTTACTGCCTCCTCCGTGCTCCTCTAGTGCCTGCTTAGCCTGAAACGTGATCTTTAAACACAGCCTGTTGGCAGGATATTAGCACAGACGTAGATGGGACCACAGGCAGCAACCTCGGCAAAGATGTACAGCAGGATGTTTCCCCTCCCATCCGTATGGGTCAAGGGCTTTGGCAGATGAGCTGCGTTGGGTTTAGCTGTGATGGGTTATGGGTGTGATTGCCTGCTCTAAGGAGACACCAGGGACCTTTAAAGAAGGTGAGTTTTGCTAATGAGGGACAAAACATGTGGGGTTACTGGGGTACCCTCAGCCCACATGAGCACCTGGGGAGCTGGTGTGGGGTCATGCCTGGGGTGGAGCAAGCCCTTGGGTACAGACTGGGGGTTATGGGGGGAATCCAGGTCACCAGCCACGTTGTCTCCATGGCAGTGAAAGCTGCTAAGTATACTTTTGTTGCTAATTTAGGCATACCTAGCTCTGCTTTCACACAAAGAGAGGAGCTGGTAAGTGAGAAGGTGTCATTTTTGCTGGCGATCTCTGGGCAGAATTATACTTTAATTCACTTGGGCTCCTTCCCCTGTGCCTCTGAAAATGCTGCTGCTAATGAGGCGATGCTGGCAGAGCTGGCAGCTCCCGCACGCTGCCTTTGAGAGAGACTTCTCCATGCTCCCAGTGGCTGCAAATTGTCTTGGGCCCCAGAAAGAAAAAGAAAAGGGAAATAAAGACTCAACGCAACCCCTTTTAGAGAAAATGACAGGGTTTACACACCAAGCAACTGGTCGTTCGCATATGGCTCCTTTCCTTGCCTGGTGGCTGGTGCCTGATGCTTCAAAAGAGAAATATCCCTTTTCCTTCCCCTTCCCCCTCCACTCCAAAAGCCTGACTCACAGTCAGTCATGCACCTGGTCGATGACACCATGGTGTCCTTTGGGATGATTCTTTCTGGGCCCTGCCTGCCCTGCTCCCCCTTCGCAGGGCTGTGCTTTCGCAAGCCTGGCCCTGTGCAAGGGCCACGTTGGGCAGGGCTGTGTGAAAGCAGGAGAAGCTCATGGACGGAGACCCAACCTCCCTGCCGCCCACGGCGTGCCGGACCTCTGCATTCTCTGCATCCAGCCCTGCTCATGGAGAAGATGGAGACCACTGTCCAACCACAAACATGGAGGGCAAGGGGTGTGCACGGTGCTTTTAGCATGGCCTCTTAGGAACTGCTGCAGCCGCCCTCGCAGGAACTGCTGCAGCAACATGGGTGCAACCAACCCCATGAAACCCACTCGCCTGCTGCCTCCCCCCATTTTTTGGCCCCAGGCCCTTTGCCCATGCTCCTGCCCTCCCTCCTGCCCATGCCCTTGGAGCCTTTTCTCTCTCAGCGACGTGTGTTTTTCCAGTGGCTCTGGGTACCCCCCCGCCCCACACCCGCGACATGCAGGGTGTTGATTTGACTGGACGTGAGCTCAAAGCTCATTAAGGGCTCGTCGATACGGGCAATGAGGAGCTGCGTGGGGTGAGGCAGGGGGAGAGGGGCCCCGCGGCAGGAGGGGCTCATAGCTCCCCTCTGCATGCGGGAGCAGGTCAGTATGTGCCTCCCCCGGCTGGTGTCTCTGTGAGCAACTCGGTGCACCCCAAGGACCCACCACCGGCCGTCACTGTCAGGTAGGTGCATCCACTGGGACAGCAGTGTCTGGTCTTGGGGATGTGAGTGCTGGGGTCGGGGGAGGGAGCATTGCAGCAGTGGTGGGGAAGAGCCACCTGCCCCCGTGAGCGTCCCTGGGGAAGGGCTGCTGCAGATGCTGAGCTCTCCTCCATCCACAGTGGGTTGGATGTGGGGCTGAGGGGCTTAGCACCCTGAGGACAATGCAGGGTGGAGGATGGTTTCTGCCTCCCAAAAGGTGCTGGAGAGGTGAGCAAATAGGGACAGACAGGCCTGCCTGGTGCTCAACTTGGGCAGCATGGAGTGGGCATGCTGCCCAAAGCAGGAGCAGGTGTTGTCTATGCTTTACCATCAGCTGCACCGCTGCTATGCCTAAATTTCTTCAGTTGCCATTGCCACTGACATCGGAATGTCCCCTTGGTCAAGAAAGATGCCAGTTGCTGGGAAGACAGTGTCCTTCCCAGCTGCCACTGGCATGTGGAGCCAACTGGATTCCCCTTGGTGTTAATGGGCAGCTGCAGCAGCCAGCCTCCACTTCAAAAGCCCCTCACCCCGAGCAAAAGCCCAGGCTGGGGAGGGCATTTCTGCTGCAGTGGAGAGGCAGGACGTGAGCCCTCTGCTCCCATCTGGGGAACCGGTGCTGCCAGGCAGGGCGAGGGGGAGGATGGTAGTCCTGGAGCAGCACCCAGAAATGGTGTTGGCAGTCAGGAAAGTGGAAAGCTTCTCACAGCGCCTTTGGGCTGGAGGGAGATGATGGGAGCTTAAATGATGGCTCAGTAAAGACATTGTAACAGGACTTAGGTGAAACCCTGGGCAGGTTTCCCTGGACAGGAGTCTCCAGTGAGGAGGACTCTGGGGGCAGGCTAGGAGGCATCCATAGGAGATGAATAGGTACAGCTGCTTCTGCCTGGAGCTGGGGCTGCCCTTCCCAGCCTTGTGTGCTGCAGTCCCAAGGATCAGCCCGAAACACAGTGTTTCAGGCTCTTGGCACCACTTTGCAGAGGTTCTGCAAACTCTGACAGTCTCTGACAGTGGAGCTGAGCTTCCCTGCCTGTACAGCTGCAGGAGAGTTTCAAGGGGAGTATGTATGTGCCCTTCCTTCCGATCTATCTCCAAGAGACTCTGACCCTGAAGGAGGTGCCTCGCTCCCTAGGTGAAACCCTCCCCACTCTCCATGGCACTGGAGAATGGGCTAAACTCATCTGCCCCTTCCCTCCCTCCTCTCCTACCTTCTCCCTGCTCCCCAGCCCATGAATACTGCTCGGAGGAAGACAGCTGCAGCCTGGCTAACGAAGGCTCCCCAGTTTGCTGGTGACCTTGCTGTGATTCTCCCAGCATCTGGTGGAGACCTCTGGCACATTTAGTTGTGGTTCTCCTCCCTCCAAGAGAAGCTCTGCCACACTTTGGGATTTTGTGTTGAGGAGAACAAAAATCAGGCTGAAGGCGTGCAGCTGCAAATGTGTTTTTCTTCTAGAAAAACTGAATGGGCACAAGGAGCAAACAACTAATGTCCTTCTACTGGGGGTGAACCTCCCCATGACGTTGGGTCCTGTTCACTGGGGATACAGCAAGTGAGAGCTGTGTCTGGCCCCTGTGGAGATGCTCATGCAGTAAAAGCTGCGCCTGGCACCAGAGGGTCAGGATCCGCACCCTGGTGTGGTCCGGCTGTGTGAGCTGTGGCTTGGGTCTCCAGCCGAGGCATGGGGACAACAGCCTTTCCTTCACCTGCCTTATCTCCTGATATCACAGGCCCCGAGGGGAAGAGATGCTCATTTTGCACCACTGTATAGCACTTAGCACAAGAAGTAGGGAGAGGAGAAAGGAGCTCTGAGTGTTAAAGTAGTAGAGATTATAATGCCCAGCTAGTTGCAGGCTGATCCTAGACAGCAGGGGATGATGCCCTTACTGGGTAATGAGCACGTTTTCTGGGCTGTTTCAAGGAAAACCTCAGCCAAGGGGCTGCTGGCTAACAATGCTCGTGCGTGGTTCCTGTGGAGGGAGCTGGATCTGCTGTTCTCTATTTTCCACCCCAAAAAAGGGTATGAACAAGTGGAGGCTCTCAGTAGCCTTGGGGCTGTGGGGCATGATTATCTCTCCGTTTTCATAGACAAGAAGAACAAAGAGTTTGGCATCTGAAAGTGGGACACAGATTTCCTCTCTGGCTTGGCTGCGCTGCAGCAGGAAAATGATGTTGTCGTCAGTGTGGTGAGGCTCTGGTCTTTATGCGGGCTGAATTACGTGTGCTGGAGTGGCGCCGGGCAGTTTCACAGGCGCCATGTTTTGGATGAGCTCTTGGTGACTTAATGCAGCGTTCGGTCGCTGCTGTGACCTTGCCCAGAAGGAGCTGGAGAAGGTACACGTTTTGTGTCCTCCTTCTCCCATCTATCTTCCCCTTTGTACTTTCAGCTGAATGCAGTAGCAGAGATTCTTGAGGCAGTGCAGGGATTTTACCTGCTCATCTCCAAAAGCTGCATGTTCTGGCCAGTGTGGAGCGGGCTAGACTCATCTGTGCCCTGTGGATGGGTCCTGTCCCCGGCTGCGAGCGTCCTGGCCACAGGGGACACACAGTGGCCAGCCCTTTGCTCCTCCACCACGCAAGGTGAGGAGGGATCACTGCCCTGCCATGCTGGACACTTCAGGGCAGTCTCTGGATCATTCTTACTCTTGTTTCTGCTCTTTCCTTGTCATTTTTTTTTTCTTTATTCAGTTTTTCGTTATAAAATTGTGGCCACAAATCCAATGTGGCTTTCTTAGGTGAAGGTCATCACTTTCCATTGCAAGACCAATTTTGCCCAATTTGCTCTGTTCAATGACTTCATTAAAAAAAAAGAAAAAGGAAAAAAAAACCAAAAAACACCCCAAAACATATCAAGCCCAATATAGCAAATAACCGCTGACATTGCTTGCATCGTCTCTGGAGATGCAGAAAATGCATCTCTACATGTATGAAATTACTATTTCCCCCTCTCATGCATAGCACAGCCATGACTTTTGCACAGTACTTGTGACTCCCGGCGAGATGGGGAAATCTACCCCTGTGAAGGCCTATGGTGCCACTGAGGATGTTGTTGCAGCTCAGGGTTTTAGCTAAAATCTTCACTCAGAGGCCCAGTTTTGGTAAGGTACTGGCCGGTGGGAGCAGTATCTCATGCTGCATCGGCTGAGCTTCTCTGGGGGAAAGAATGAAGGGTCCATCGGGGATGCCTACCCACACCGTGGTGGCAGTGCCTGGACACCATGCTGGGCTGTAAATGAAAGGGACGGGGGCGTATAAGGCAAGTGAGAAATTTCAGCTGGAAATGCCCTCTGTGTTCATTTGCAGGCGCTTCTGTCCTGGCCATGTTCTCGCTGAAGTCATTGGAAGTTTTTTTCCATTAGCCTCCCTGGAGAGGGATTGCTCCTTAGCAAGGAGCAAGGCAGGCAGAGGAGGCCAATGAATGTTATTCCTGGTTTGTGCCTACAAAAAAGTGCAGAAATATACGCAAAACAGCAGCTTCTGTCCTAGAGGATGAATAGTGAGTTGGGTTTTTTTTGTTCAGCGGGACTAACAATACCTGCTTTTCTCTTCATAATGTCCTTTGTCCCTCCACCTCTCACGACAGGTCCCTTATGGTGGTGTTTACTGTCTCTCTAGTCCCCCCACACTAGCCCATCCTCAGTGCTCCTGCCTGTCTCCCTCTCCGCATTTCCTGCTTCTCAAGGAACTGGATGTCTTTTAGGGTTCTGCTCCTTTTTCAAGGGTGGGTGAAACTCGCCAGTGAGCTCAAAAAGTAACTGGGGTTGGGAATGGGTGCAGGGGTCTGGGCTAAAAATCTCCACATTGCTTCAGGCAGGGCAAAAGAATAACAGAGCAAAACTGTATAAACTACCAGAATTGTGAAACTGGCATCCCAGTGTGGGTGTCCTCTTCATTTAATGGTTTACAAAACACAGCTCATGCCCACCTTGCCCCCTCTGCTCATCTGGATAGGGTTGTGGTGTAGTGCCAGCTTCACCTGCCATGTTATTGGGAGCGACATGGGTTGCCTGGGGCTGCTGGTGGAGGATAGATGTTGGGCAATAGCCACAGGTCAGACCCAGATATCAACAACCCAAATCTCATGCAGGAGGGTGGAAAAGTGGGGGCGGAGGCCACGTGGCAGCCCTATCACCCAGGAGACCTGATTTATTTTTCTTCTCGTGTCCTCTGCGAGTGCTGGTTTCTCCTATAAGCGAGCAATCACCTCTCTTCAGGGGAAAGGAGACGAAAGGTTGGGTGGCTGTGGTGGTTGCCTCTCAGGCAGCACATGGAGAGGGCTGTGAAACACAAACCCCTCTGTCCTCCTGACCCAGCCAGGCAGGACAGTGGTGCTCCAGCCCAGAATGGGTTCTACATGGGCCCAGTGCCCCACCAGCATCCTCCAGCTCCCATGGCGGGGGCTTTTCCCCAGTCCCTCTGGCTTTCACCAATGCGGGAAGCTCGAGCATATGCAGCAAGCAGAAAATCGGCCGAGAGTCTGCTGTGCCCTGATCAGCTGGTCACGGCTCTAAACAAGATGTGAGAGCCTTGGGGCTACTTGGCTGTCATTAAAATGGTGTGGATGGAAGGAAAAGTCTAATTGACTGAACAACAGCCTGCGTTGTGTAATTAAACTAATTGTGGCTCTACCTGCATGGGTCACAAGTGATTTGTGTGGCTGTTAAAGCACTGACAAATAAGAGGTGGAGAGGTGTGAAAGTATTTCTTACACACGTTTCCACAGGTAATTTTGCGGTTTCATTTCAGGCAATTTTATACCCTTGAAATTTTTGGTTTCTGTCAAATTTGAGGAGACTGTTAATATTTCACACTAAAGCAGAGGAAAGCAAAAAGGTCACCGTCGTTAGCACTTTCAGGCAGCAGCGTTTTAAGTGTAGGTAATACTTTTTCAGGGCTGTTTTCTTATTTGAAGTGAAATTCCTCAAAAAAAAGAGGGGAAGGACTGTTTTTCGGAATGTGTTTCAGCCTGGCTCTGCACCCACTGGGGACCACGCAATTGTTTTTATTGACTTGAGCAGCAGAAGACCAGGCCTTCTGCACGACTCAGTGGAACTCGGGTCACTACTTTACTGCCAGAGATTTATGACCCTGGTGTTTAGTGATTGTTTTGATAGTCTTGGCTTCAGAATATTTAGAAGTATTTAGAAGAAGCCGAATGAGAAACCTGCTGTAGTGTCATGTTTAAACTCTTTGACCTTGTTTTCAAGTCCTTGCGAAGCAGAGCCCACCTCCAGCCTTATATCTCTGGTCGTATTGATTATCATTTTGAGTCCTTGGGGCGTTTTGCTGTGCCCAAAGCACCGTGTGCTTTTCAGAAGGAATAATGTGACATGACAGAGAGCTGCCGAACCGACTCTGCTCTCTCTAGGCTGTCAGCTGGAGGAGACCCATGTGGATAAGTGGAGGGGTAGGTGCGTTTTTGTCCCAGTAGGACCACTTGTCCAGGGTGTGAGCTGATGTCTAAACATAGAAGTCAAACACTTAGCCTGGAGCAGCCAATGTCTGTATTTTTCCTGGTCAGAGCTGTGTGTCTGAGGAAGGACATGGCGTGGCCGGGCTGCGGAACACACATGAGCCCTTCTGCCCTAATCATCCATCACTGTAGAAGACAGGACAGTAAGTGGGATGAACCTTCGGTGGGTCCTGACTGTTTTTCTGTTCCTTGACTGTGGAGAAACCTCTATAAATCTAGTTTATTCTTTATGAGCTCGAGATGAAGGACTTTACTTCTCAGTTAAGAAGCATCTGCCAGTATGGTCTGCTCCTCTGTCTTTTTACCCCAAGTGTATGAAATATGAAGTGTTATCATCTAGCTGCGGTATCGCTCCAGAATTGTGACAGCAAGCACAGGGGAAAGAGCACAGGGAGAGCAGGATATATACATACTTTTTTAAAATAGCAGCTCACCTACTGTTTTTTGTCTCAGAAAAAAAAGTGAGGCAAAATGGCTTCTGCTGAGCCTAATTTGTTATGTCTCCAGGCATAGCTAATTATCCTGACTTAGCCCAGCTCTGAATTCTTCCCAGGGGTTTTGGTGCTATTTCTTCTGTTTTGATTTATAAATTGTCTATTTTACTTTCCTCCTACACATTCTGTATAATCCTTTTGCTCCCTGCCTTGCTGAGGAGCCGGGAGCCGGTGTGGCAGTGCCATCAGAAGGTGTAGAACAGAAAGAGGATCCGTTAATCAAAGCCTTTGCTTCAGGTGTCCAGCAATGCTTTCTTCTGGCGTCTGCCTCATGGGCAATGTGAAATGGTCTCTTCTCCCTAGAAGGCTGGTTTTTTTTGTGCTGCCACTTACTTCTGGGCTTACCTGCAACCATCCTCGGGTTAGAGGAGCTGTGAGGCTCGGAGCTGTCTCCATAGCTCAGAGGGCTTCGGCTACAGCCTTCAGCCCGCAGCAAGGAGTTTTGTGGCTTCTCCACTGACATATCAGAATGAATTACAGTTATTTTCTGGTTCAGCTATTCCCTTCACAGTTAACACAGTTTTTCTAGCCTCAGTGACAAATTATGGAGGGGGCCGAAATCCATCTGCTGTAATCACGGAGTGTCAATTGTAGCAAGCAGGAGCCGATACTGCTGTTGAGCCTGGGCTTGGGAGACCATCTCTGGTCAGGACACTTTAGAAATGTCAGTTAATGAGTCCCCGAGGCATCCCATGGGGCAAATGGGCACTGTTTGCTTAGGAGACAAGACTGCCAAGAGTAAACAGCTCAAGTAAGACCAGCTTTAAGTGCTAGAGCATGCCACCTCTTCATAGCATAGCTTTGTTTCCTGACATACCCACTCATTTGTGTTCGTCATGTTTGCTTTTTGTTTGTTGTTTTTTTCTGTTTTCCTTTTTATGTGTACATCTCGGAATGTTTTTGTCAACAGACTTCTCTGGGAGACTATCTCACTGGTGACCCTTGCAGCCCCTTAAATTCGGCTCTGTGTAAAATGGGCTGAGAACCAGATGAGAGCCAATGCCGTGCAAGTCCCAGACCCCGTCTTCTGCACTGGCTGAGGGCAGATGCTGAGTGGAGAGGATAAAACCAGGAAGAGCAGGGAGTGATAAGTTCTTGGAAGAGTCCCTCGACGTCCAACAACCTGCAGCTCAGGGATTTCCTGAACCGCGGTGGTAGCTCCTGATGGATTTCCCTTCCCTTATTTTTCCTCTTAATTTCCTTTTTTGAAATCATGTAAACTCTTAGCATCCAGCATGTTCTGGGGGGGGGAGTCTCACTCCATAGCTGTGCATTTTGTGGAGTATCACCTTTTGCTCTTTTTGAACCTACCACCTGCCATCTTGATCTAATCCTCTGTGGTTCTTGTGTCAGAAATGTTGAATACTTATATTCTGTGACACTGATATGTTCATAGGCCCCTGTCAGTCACCTCTTCCACAGGACGATGGATTCTAGTTCATTTAGCCTTTCCTCACACGAAAGATGTTCCACACTTTTGAGCATCCTTTTGGCTCTCTTCCGTGCCTTTTTCTGACTTCGCAATAGCTTCTGTAAGGTGAAGGGAGAACTGCATTTAGTTTTCAAGGTGTGAATGCAATATTGTTTTTGACACCGGTGTAATAACATGGCCTGTTCTCGCTTTCTTTCTGAGTTGTTTTGGTGTGCTGGTTATATACTTCTTAGGGCCTAAAATCAATGGAAATATTCATTACATTTTTAGTCAGACTTGTCCGATTAGTCCTCAGGACTTTGGACACCTGACTTGGTGAGATTTCGGCGGTTCACAGGCTGGCTATAGTCACTAGCAAGCATCATCTCAATACCCCTGGCAATTACAGTATCACACGCGACATGTTGTACTAGGAGGTGCTGAGCAGACCACTGATTTTCTTGCCAGGCATTGCAAGTGCACAGCTGTGATCACGGCCATGTCACTGCCGTGAGGGAAGATTAGGCCATGGGATTACAATGTGGGGCATGTCTGTAGGGCAGATGCCGTTGCAAAGCTACGCTGTCACAGCCCTGCACGGCTGCCTGGGCCACGCGATCTCTCAGATGGCTCCGTGGCCGGCGCACTCGGTTTTGGGCCCCAGAGCTGGGCATGTGGCACCTCCATCATGCCCTTCTCCATCGTCACTCAGACATGCTAGATATATTTCTCTGCCTGGACTGCTCTGTGGTGGGTCACCCACAGGTTGTGACTTCCCTGCATGCATACTGGTCCTGGGGCTTTTCTCGCAGAGCAGGTGCTGGGA
The DNA here is from genome assembly GCF_028500815.1 of Rissa tridactyla. Lineage (NCBI taxonomy): Eukaryota > Metazoa > Chordata > Aves > Charadriiformes > Laridae > Rissa > Rissa tridactyla. The sequence continues at coordinate 152,786,222 of NC_071466.1, forward strand.
TGAAGAGGAGATAAGATGAGAGTTGAGGGGTTTGCTATGTGCTGGTAACAGCCAGATCTGAGCCTGTTGTTAGCAGTCTGCATGACCATGGCTCCTCAGAAGGGCAGTTGTGGAGCAAGGCAAAATTATCCTCCTTTTTCTCTCTGGGGAAAGCAGGGAAACACGGATAGACTGCCCTGGTGTGCACCAGTCTATCTAGTGAGTGCACTTTAGACCCAGCAGGGCCCTCCCCGAAGCCCGCCACACTAACACAAGACACGTTCTTTCTCTACTTTCTCATCAGGAGCTTTGCCCAGCCCTTCCCATTTAATCCGTGCTCGTCCAGGGTGGAGGCTGCCCTTCCTGCTCCTCCAGCGCTTGAGCAAGAGCAGCCGTACGTCTGAGCCACGATGGGCAAGATGGACAACACCTCCGTGGAGCTGAGCTCTCCCACTGAGGTGAAGCAGGCAGCACTGGAAGAGTCAGAGCCCATCACCCCCGAGGCTGTGGTCACCAAGAAGAAGAAGGAGATCCCAGACAGAGGCTCCTGGAAGGGGAGATTTGACTTCTTGCTGTCCTGTGTGGGCTATGCCATCGGGCTGGGCAATGTCTGGCGCTTCCCGTACCTCTGCGGCAAGAATGGAGGAGGTGAGAGAAATGCACAGCACCTACACTCATCCCTGAGTAGCCCTGACCCCTGAACGGGCTTCGGTTTGGTGTGGGTCCGGGCAAGCAGCTGGTCCCCTGGCTGAGAGCGCTCCCTAACGATGTGAGTTATTAAGCTGTCGGGACACACAGTCTGAGGGCTTTACTAGCAAGTGCAGGTTGGGAAGAAGCAGCTCGAGGAAATATATCAGGAAGCGTGAGTTTTGCCAAGCTTCTGCAGTCCAAATTTGCAGGGCTAAAATAAAGAGTGTCTGGGGACCTCATTTATTTACGAGGAGGGCTACGCACATAGGCACCCAGCTGGATGCTGGGGCATTCCCAGGGAAATCAGTTTATATCTGCTAATGGTGGGTTTCTCTTCAGACTAGCGTATTCTCAAGGGGTAACAGTTTTGCGTCTAAGTTTGGGTCACATGTCTGAGGTATTTTCATTAGAAGCTTTGCATGGGCCATAGCAGGGCTGTGTAGACATATATACAAGCACGCATACATATGTACATGTACACAAGCACATGTAAATGTCATCATCTATGGAAGAAAATGAGCTTTGATTTACTACAGTGCTGTGAGAACGGTCACGGTTATCATCTCCATCCTTATGTTTGGAAAAGAGAGGCCACAAGAGAAGGGGGCAGCTGTCAAAGGACTTATAGCAACTGATGCAGCTGGTAGCAGTGCCCTCCTCTGTGAACAGCTGACACCAGCCATTTTTGTTCTGTTTGTTATTGCCCCAATACATCCTTTCCTTACCAGTCCTCAGCTGAGACTTTGCCAAACCATTGCAAGGCTAGAGAAAGGCAGGCAGACGGGGAAACAGTGCTGGGCTAGAAATCAAGAGATCTGGGAGATCACCTCCCTGCCCAGGGACAGACTTTCTGCATGTCTTGGATCAAGTCAGAAAATACACTCTTGTGCCTCAGCTCCCCTCTAAAATGGTACTCTTTCTCCAGCCTTGGCAAGGAGATGCTTTTGTGGAGGTGAGTGTGAGCTGCTTTGGTGTCAGCAGAGCAGAGGCTTTTTCTTCTCCCCCACCATGCCCAGCTCTGACATTGTTTGTGCCTGTTACTAAAATAACCTTCTGTCCCCCCTGAAGTGCTGCTCACCTCCTTGAACCATTTCTCAGACTTCCCACCCAAGTCGAAACCCCTTTGCCTCACCTTTAAGGCTGTATATATGATTTTAGTATTGCCTGCTAGTCTTCCCATGTTTTTCTTTCCTTCCCTCTTAGCTCTTCACTGCCCAGAGTCCCTGTCCCCAGTGCCACCTTCATTCATGCTGCTCTGAGGCTCTCTTCTTATGCTTCTTCTCCACATCTTTTTTCTTTTCCTTTTGCCTTGAATTCCCTTTTCAAACCCCCCTTTGTCTTTGGCTCTCATGACTTCTCCTCATATCACCGGCCCACTTCTGCTGTCCATGCCATCCTTGCATAGGATGCTCTTCTCCTCCCACCCTGGGAAAGAAGAGAGGGGACTAGCTCCCTGCAGCGGTCTGTCCATATAGCTTCATGGCATTTAGGAGGATCTCGGGCCTTTCTCTGAAGCACATGGGGCAAGTCTGAGTGGGAGACCAGGCAGTTATCCATAAGGACAAAAAGATTTCTATTTCAGTATGTCATTTCGTGCAGAGGCGTGACTGTGGGTCTGAGCCGGTTGAGCTTTATGGCAAACAGCCAGGTGCACCTACAGGAGCCCGTGCCATCATTTCCAGAGACACACTGTGGGCCTGCCATTTTTACCCAGCCACGCTCCGGCACCTGACTGCACTAGCCATCCTCATACAACATTAGCCCTGTGGCTAAGTCCCAGCACTGGTTTTTAGCCCAGTCTCTGCCTGTGATTGCTGCGCCATCTCAAACACACCGGGTGCGCGCTGCCTGTGGCTCTGCCTCCTCACACAGAAAGGTGGGGATGACAATATCTATAATTAGATGAGGGGTGTTTTGAAGCTAAAATCGACCCTGTTTATAAAGTCAGCCAAGATCCTGGGTGCTGTGGAGGTGCGGAGGGCTATTATTAGCACTAGCAAAGGCGCAGAGAGTGATCTCTGCCCCGGCAGCTGCAGGGATGCAGAGAGATCAGCCGCCTGCGAGCAAAAATGCCAGACAGATGAAACGCGGGAATCGGTGCCTGCCCCCTCTCAAATGCCCTGCCCCGCTTGCCCCTTCATGCAGTTCATGGCCACCTGTGTCGCCCGCTCCTCTCACCCCTATGCGGTCTGGCTGTTCGCAGGCACGACTGTTCCTGCAGCCGGCAATAACGAGCAGCAAAAGTGGAGGCTGCCGCTTGCCGGAGCCGGGCAGGAGAGCTGACGCACGAAAGCGTCACTGGGAGCCGATGGGGAGCAGGGAGGAAGGGTCGCACGGCATCTGATTGGCAATCGGGTGGGCACCGTCTGGGCTCTGCCCTGACGGAGGTGCCTCCGGAGCGGCGCGGAGCGGAGCAGACCGTGGGTGGGACTCTAATTTTAGCCTCCTGCATGTGCACTGCTCCGAGCGCGGCGGTGGGCGCTGCTTCCATTACGCACAGGCAAATTGAACTGAATGGAAATATTGTCGTCTCACTTACCACTGTCACATCGCATTAGCTCACGGCCGATTTGCTCGGCCTTGTAACTGAGCATATAATTAGGGGATCTTCAGCCGGGGTACGGCAGCCCAGCGCAGGGCCCGTCCGCGGCCAGGGGCAGGCTCTACCCAAAGTGAAGCCTGGGCTCCCCGCTGGCTCTGCAACCAGCTTCAATGTGCCCAGCGATGACTAACGCTCCAGCCTCTACACCGATTCCTAACCTCATGCTTCTGATGTCAACAGGATTTTACCAGACTCTAAATTGACTCTAAATGCGGCTCAGTAGGTGCTAAAAATTGTCTGTGAGATCCTGAGCTTGAATAACTTGAGAAGAACGTTTCTTTAAATAAGCGTCATGCTTTTCTCATTTACACGTCGAGACTCCCAGCAACGGCATGTAACAGCTTGTAATGCTCAACTTTTGATCCGTGGGCAGCGGTTTGCCGTTTTAAGGATTAATTATTATTCCTTGCTGTATGGCATTAGAAGCTGGAGACAGCAGGCAGATTTGGGGCTACACAGGGAGAGCCAGGCACTGTGTGGTCCTTCCCTGACTCCAAGGGCCGGTGCCCTCAGCAGGCAGGGCAGGACCAATGCCATCACCTCTTTTGACCCATGGACTTTGGAGAAAGGTTTGGACTTTCCCAAGGTCATTTGTAGCCGGCCCAGGAACTGAACCAGACCTTTCAACAGTCCCTCCAGGGCCAGAGATTAAAGGTCACCCCTTTCTCTCTGTGCCAAGGATTTAGGCACAGGCATGCAAACTTTAGGTACAAATTTCAGATCTGATTTCCCCTCTGTCTGTGCAGCACAAGGGGATGTTATCCATGTCTGCCTGGGGACCTGACCCTCCAGAGTGGTGGTCTCATTGCCAACAGCCCTCAGTTCAAGGCTGCGGTCTGGTTTGTAGACTTTCCACTATTTTAGAGGACTTTAGTCAAGCCAGGATAAATGACCTGGGTCCAAAAGTTTGTCTGTTTTTTTCTCAATAGTCTAATAAAATCTTTCACCTACAAACCTTCCTGGCCTGTTTTAGGTGAAAAATGCAGGATCATCAGAGCTGTGGCCAAATTTCATTAGCCGCTTGCACAGAAGCGACCAAGGCACTGTGACTGCTGATAAGCTCAGTCTCCAAGCCCTACGATGAGGCGCACCGGTAGCGAGGCACCATCCGTGTCCTTGGAACAGACCCTGGCTTTCCGCAGGGCTCCAAGGGGTCTGGACCTTGCAGGCAGCGTTGACTAGCGAGAGAGCAGGGGAGGATGCCGAGCGGGCAGCGCTCCTCCCGCAGCCATGCTCATAGCTGTTCCCTCCTCCACGCCAGGCTGCTGGTGAAGTCGAGAGCCTGCGCTTCCACGCCAGCTTGTGATTCAGTCTTGTGGTCATCAAGCTGCTGGCCTGGAGCGTGTTTTCTTCCCGCCACCCGCCGCCAGCTCCTCTTGCACGCTGCCTCTCACGGATTCCCACGACGGCTGCTGGCGCCTGCCTCTCCCAGCTGGGCTCAGCTCCCCGCTTGGCAGGCAGGCGTCCCCAGCTGGGTGTCCCCTGAGCCAGCATCCCTGGCTGTGCCTCGCTGCTTCCCTGCCCTCGCAGAGCAGCTGCTGGAGCCTGGCTTTGCCAGGTGCAAGCCGGGCTGCAGCTCTCCAGAGTGTGGCTTTGCTTGCTGGCTCCGTGTTTGCTTTCCCACTAATACCGGGAGAAGACGACTCAAACTGACAGCTCAGGCCTCCGGGTAGTGCAGAAACCAGCACCACCCCGAACATGGCCAGCTGCTGCTGAGCAAACTGAGTGTCCCCTCTCTGTCCCCAGCCAGCATCTTCTGCAAGAGTTTGTCCTCCTCGGGAATGAAGACATGATCCAGCACATTCATGAGGAATCTGGAAAATGAGCTTTGTCCCAAGTCCTAGAAGTCAGGCTGGCCTGAACATGTACAGACTTCAAATCACACAGAGAGGCTCTCCTATTCTATTTGCTCCTCTAATAACAGGGTTGCAAGTAATATCTCTAGTGAATGGCAACACTCCCTCATTTCTAGTGACGAGATTATTTCCATGGGTCTGTAGAGAAGAATAATGTTTTCACTGGGAACTTTAAGGGTAAAATCTAGAACAAGGGTGAGGAGGTGTATAGGGCTGTTACAAGGGCAAATACAGTCTTAGCCACCGTTTTCTTAAAAGACTGAAATAGCTATAAACAAAGTAGTAGCCAATGCCAGACATTCTTGTGCCCTTTTCCCTCAAGGTGAGGAATTGGGAGCTGCTGCAGGTAAGACAGAAAACATCAACAAGAACAAGTTACCAATGTCTGTGTCCAAGCTTTTGGGTTTGTTGTCAGGTTGGGCTTAACAGTGCCTAAATATCTAATGACAAAGTGAGACACATAGCTACTGATGCCAGTATATAAATATATATACATGTATATGACGATACACATATATCCATAGTGATAGGAACCAATAAGGGGAAGGCAGTGGTGATCTCAATGGGAGACTCACACCAACTCCAGTTGCAAATTGGCGCCTCCGAGCAAGTCTGCTCATCATCACGTGGGTGCTGCGGAGCAAGAAACCACAGCTGGAGGCATTTACTTCTTGGTAAAAGCGGGAGCCATCTGGTAACACTGCTCCTTCTTTCAGGGGCCTTCCTCATCCCCTATTTCCTGACGCTGGTGTTTGCTGGGATTCCTCTTTTCCTGCTGGAAACCGCTCTGGGCCAGTACACCTCTGTCGGCGGCCTGGGAGTCTGGAAATTAGCACCCATGTTTAAAGGTACTGTACTGTAAGTTTGTGAAGGCGATGGCACATAACGACAGATAAAAACTTTTCGATGGTTTAGGAAGCAAATCAGCAATTCCCTGGGGACTGGGATGGGGTGGCAGGTGAGGGGAGTTTTTTTCCCCTCTGTCTTTATCAAGCTGTCCTTGGCCCCGATGTCCGCAGTCACTAACATCACTGCGCTCTCTTCAAGCAGTCCTGCGTGGTGACAACGCACTTTATGAGCAGCAGGGACTGCGATGGAGGGGCTCTGGTTGCAGAAGACCTGCCCCAAGCCTCCCTACGTGGACTCACTTTAATTGCATGGGAAAGCTGTAGATAGGGAATGCGAACCTGTCACCGTATCAGGATTAGCAGCATTCTGGAATCCAGTGGTGATTCAGAAATGCCTTGGTTATGGGAAAGAGCGATTCTGCCAGGAAAGTGACCAGATCCTGTTTTCATGGAGCTCTTTCCCTACAGTACCTGTAGCATATTGAAAGGTAGCACTGCTCACCCAGTGGAAATGGGTGGGTGAGAGATGTGGGGGAACAAGCTTCCCTTGCTGACCAGTTTGGTGTAGCTGTACCAGGTGCTGCATTGATGAGCTGGTTCGCTTTTTTTGGTTCTGCCACAAAACAAAACTCGTTTCGACATCCATGAGCGTAGTTGGGCACCAGATACCTGGATTGATGCTGCTCTCTGCCTTCGTTCGCAGGAGTGGGGCTGGCAGCCGTGGTTCTCTCCTTCTGGCTGAACATCTACTACATCGTCATCATCGCCTGGGCTCTCTACTATCTCTTCAACTCTTTCACCGCGGTGAGTCACAGACGTGTCTGCAGCATGGCATTGGCTGTGTTCTGGGTCGTTACTCCCTGCTTTGTCGGGAGGGGTTGTTTATCCACAAAACATGCACCGGCTGCTTGCCGTTTGAGCAAAGAGCCTTCATCAGTGCCCTGCTGGGTCTTCCCAAAGAGGTCCATCAGCCCTGAAGGCAGCCGTGCAGTGCTGATGGGTACTGATGCCCCCCTGGAGGGGATGTTCCCATTCCCTTTCTGGAAACTGTTTCCCACTCATGTTAGTCTTTAAAACCCACCCCGTATCTCTGTCTTATTTCTAGAGCTCTGTGAATCTAACAGCTGCACGTTTCCACAACTGGTTTTGTCACAACATGTTCTTATTACCCAGCACTCAGTCCTGACCTTAATTAGTCTTCATTTACGCTTCTCTTGATAAATGAAATCCTGGGGATTTTTTTCTGATGGGAAAATGATTCAGAAAGCATTTAGGCATTTGCTTGTGACTGTGTCTTACAAAAAAAAAAACCAAAAACCCAAACAGAAAGGAAAGTCAGTCTTAGACATTCGCTCGCCGAAGAAAGTTTGTGTTTAAAGATCAAGAGCATGTGCCCAGGCTATCACAGCCCCAGCAACACATCCTCAGGAGACTGGGTGCCTGTGATTGCTAGAGTGACACCAGTCTCTGCAGAAGCATGGCAGATAACATCAAAGGCATCAATAACACGATAACAGAGCTATCCACAGAGACTGGAAACACCCACTTCTTTCTCCTGGGATGACCAGACAATGTGGAGCTGTGCTAGAGTACTTATGCTAGCGCTTTTCAACAAGTTGGGATTTTTTAGCCCAATTTTTGAGACACTGGCACAGGTTGCCCAGAGAGGTGGTGGAGGCCCCATCCCCGGAGACATTCAAGGCCAGGCTGGATGAGGCTCTGAGCAACCTGATCTACTTAAAGATGTCCCTGCTTACTGCAGGGGGGTTGGACTGGATGACCTTTAAAGGTCCCTTCCAACCCAACACATTCTACGATTCTATGATTACACGTGGATCTTCAAGTAGGTCTAATTAGGTGCCTTTTCCCCTTCTGTTCATCCCTCATAAGCTTAGGCACTCTCTGTTTGCCCTGTTTCTAAGGACCATGCCCAAGGCACCTAGCATTGCACGAGGAGATTCTGTATCACATTTCACACCATGAATTCACAGGAATGAAGTATTTTAGGACATAAGCTGAATAAATAGCACTGAAGTGAAAAAAATGCCCTGTAACTTCCGAGAGACAATACTGGAATATAATCCGAATATAAGTATTTTCAGCCAAAGTTGCTTAGGAAGTTAAAGAAAAATTATTAGCATAGTGCTATTTTTTTTAGTTTGGATTTATATATATTTTAGATTTAAACTTTGAATTTAAACAAATTTGCTTGAATTGATGTGGAAAACATTAGTGTGTATTTTGGCGTTGTGGTTTATAGGTTGTGTATAGGTTAAAGGTTGTTCCTTTCCCACAGCGGGATCTTCTACCGTACAAGGTTAGAATCACGCCCCACATTAACCTCTTGGTAGCTGAATGACTTATTTCAGCCCAGCAGCTGGGAAAACCTCCCTTAACTTATCTTTCTGAGCAACCTGCAGCTTTAAAGACATCAACTCCGTAGTTCAAATGGGATCTTTTTTTTCATTTAGGTATAACCCTGAAATGCTGTTATGATAATTGTGCATTCAGTTTCCCTTTTCGTTTGATCAAAAATTTCAAATATCTATCAAGACTTTTGCTAAAATACTGTGTTTAGCATTCCCAGCTGTGCTTCTACTGACAATACCCACTGTAGGCTCCTGGGTCCAGAACAAAATTTTCAGTCGTGGATGATTAGGTGCATCCTCAGGGGATTCCCAAATGAACAAAAGTCTGCTCCCAAAGGAACCCATCCCCGTTACACCCTGGGCAGGGTGCGTTTTAGGATGAGGCTTTGATACAGTCAGGTGTCACAGACCCGATTGGTGCCAGTGGTCGTATCTACACAGACACCTCCAGGTGTTTGGCTCAAGGCCTTTTTTTTACTGGGGATACTTCCAGATTCCCGAAAGGAACCAAGGTGCAGATCAAAAATCTAGGCTGATGCTTGTCCCCTGTTCCTCCTATATTTGAGGAGGAGTGTTTTGAACCTGAGCGGGAGCCCAGCTCGCCTTCCGCAGTTTCTGTCCTCTGAAATTCGAAGGAAATGGAGCAGCAACAAACCATCCCCCCTCCTGCCCCTCCTTGTGAGAGCTGCGCGGCGCCTCTGACGTGCAAACCGCTTGGTTGACGGGCTGCTGCGTGGTGCTGCTTGAGCCATTGCCTTTGCTTCAGTGCAATTAGCAAGTCCACAATGAAATCAGCAGGCGGGTGCAAACAGCTTGGGTGGCCACCGGGCTGTCCCCGCCTGCCCCTCCATAGCCCTTCTTCTGCCAAGGCGGCGTGCGCATTAGGAGGTATCGTCTGCTGGAGTGTGCTGATTTAGATGGGGGGTGAAGGCAGCACTTAAAGGCACTGATGCCAAAAAGCACTTAAAACACAGATAATATTTCTAAAGGCGTCTGTGTAAGTGGATGAATAGGAATGGATACAAACATCTTCTTAAAGCTTTGTTGAGCTGGGGACTCAGGTCTTCTCTGCAGAGGGAAATCATCCAGAATGGCCGTTCTGCATTTATCAACATGCACTGTGCTCGGGAAATGAGATTGCTGCACATGGAGACGTACCTGAGCTGCTTTCGTTGGCCTGCCTTGGCCATGGCACTGCAGGGCATGGGTGAGCTACCTTGTGTGCTCGCGCAGCCCCTGACGCTGCGGTTTCAGCGCTTTCAGTGCCAGAGATGATTGTATTAAATCTGTAGCGGGTGTGCTGCCATCACACCGCTACCTACGGTGTAAAAATCTCGCTGGAACCCCTTTGTCCCGCTTATAATCAGGACAAGGGACAGCCTGAAATAACTACTGTGCTTTAAATTTACGCCTGTGCTTATGTTACAGTAGTTTATTCATGTAGATAAACCGTTGTCCCTCAATGCCATGTGGCTTTTTAAGCATTGAAGCTCGGTATTCATGGGAGATCAGAAACAAATCAGTGTTTATTCTTTGTGCAGTAAATTCTAACCACTTGTTGAATGAAGCTAGCCAAAAGCCATAATGATTATAAACACAATAACCCCCTGGTAGCTATTTTAATTAGTAGCTATTAATTACCAACAGTTAGTTGGAAATGGCTCTCTATCTGGGGAATTGCTAACATTTTATTAGCGCTACAGCATTGCCCTAATCACGTCGTGATATTGTTTCCTGGAAAATCCGTGTCCCAATTTATCATTATTTTGGAAAATGGTTTCATGCTTTTGGCTGCAGGGTTCCTGCCCATCCAGAGGAGCCACCCATCCTCTTTGAAGAAAAAAAAAAAAAAAAGGGGGGGGGGGGTTTCTGTTTAAAAGACGACAATTTTCATTCTTTCCATGGCCCTTCGGAGAGGGCACATTAATGGTAACCCTGCTGTCCTTGTGCTGGTGCAGGACCTGCCATGGCAGAGCTGTGGGAACGCCTGGAACACTGACCGCTGCTTCTCCAACTACTCCCTGGAAGATACCACCAACCTCACCAGCGCCGTCACCGAGTTCTGGGAGTATGTCCACAGCCTGCCTACACCAGGTTTCTCCCCCTTGCCGCGGCCATCGCACCTGCTTGCCAGGGCTGGAGCCTGGCACCTTTCCTTGGACAGCCTTGGCAGGAGGGGGTCAGAGCTGGCCATCGGCCAGGGTGGGCATGGGCATGGGCATGGGGTGTGCTGTGCAGCCGCGGGTCAGATGGATAGAGGGAATAACAGCCTCTCCGCCTCTCTTCTCCTTCCTTTATCCCATCACAATGCGCCTCAGGTCCCTTTAGGGTTCTGTGGGCTCTCATGCTTGTCTGCGCCTAGCCCTTCGCCCTCCAGCCACCTCCAGGATCTCCTGTCCCTCTTCCCCCAAGGGTCGGACTTCCCCTTAACGCAACCTCTCCCACCCCTAGGAGGAACATGCACCAGATGTCTGGGGGCTTGGGGGAGCCCGGCAGTGTCCGCTGGCCCCTGGCCGGCACGCTGGCCCTGGCCTGGCTGCTGGTCTACTTCTCCATCTGGAAGGGCGTGGAGTGGACGGGCAAGGTACGGCGCGAGGACCGGGTGTTTCAGTGCTGCCTCTCATTGTCGCGCTCGGATCTCGGCTGTCGAAATGTCCTCGTGACTCATTTTTGTTTGAATGCCTATAACATTAGGTTATGGCGTTTCGAGGCAGAGTTGTGTTAGATGCTGTTAAATTCCTGACATTTACCTTTCGTGGTTGTAAGTATTGCTACCATGTTTATGGTAATTTTCATTCTAAGCGTAGAGAATAATTCTTGTTACTCCTGTAAAGTCATGGGTCTGAGCACTCAGTCTCTCTGAAGGACTTGGGAAGAGATTTTTGGAGATTACTTACATTTCCAGCTGGGGGACAGCCCTTTGAGAGAGCAAGGTCTCTTCTGGGCTCACCCTTTTGAAAATCATGGTGTCTTATAATGCTGCTGGTGGGAAAAAAACCTCACCACCTCCTTTGAAAATTTTCTTGCTGCCCTTTAGGTATTGGTGGGAGACCTTCAGATCAGAAGCACGTTGTTATTCACTGTGTAGCATTTCAGGCTAGCACAGCAGAAAGGCAATTGCTTAGTTTAGTTAAACGGCAATGCTGAGATACTGAGATGTGTTATTTAGAGCACAGCATGGCATAGCGGGACAATATTATGAAAGGAATAATCAGAGAGAAGGGCTTCAGGCGTAGGTCACCTAAGCTGTTAACTTTCCTGATGGCTCTCAAACAGGTTTTAGCGACGCAACCGCAGCAAAGCCCTGGTGATTGCCGGTACGGGCCTCATGATGAGGGATGCCACAAACCTCCCACTCCCTTGAAACGATGCTGAAAAGCAAGCGGTGGAGTCAAGACGACTTGTGTTGCTTGATGCATTGGACTAGAGAAAAGCCAGCTTTAGCTCTGCAAAATAAGGATGCGATGACTTAAAGGGATTACTTTTGTGGACCAAATTTATCCCTGTGCAATTCCCTTGTCTCTGGGCAATTCATCCAGACTTTAGCCTGCTACTTTTGTGATTAGTGCGTCCTTGCGTGTCATTGGCAGGGAGAAACCTCAAACGGCCAGAAATATTACTAGTAAGGGAACGGGAGACAGAAAACACGAGCAAAAGCCGCCGAAAGTGGTGGTGTGTGGGGAGACCCTGCTCCCTCGCAGGGACACACACTGCCACAGGCAGGAAAGCTTCTGAGCGCTGGCGGACTGAGGACTTCTCTCCCATGGTGTCTTTCGCAGGTGGTGTATTTCTCGGCCACCTATCCCTATTTCATGCTCTTCATCCTCTTCTTCCGGGGAGTCACGCTGCCAGGAGCCAAGGAGGGGATCCTCTTCTACCTCACGCCCGACTTCAGAAGGCTCTCCGACTCCGAGGTTTGTAGCCTAGTGCAGAAAGCTCTTACCTCCTGGTTGTCTCCACATTAGTCTTCCCCGGGCACTTTCCTTGAATATTTTAAGTATTAAAAATGAAATGGAGTATTTCCCCATTGAAGCAGTCACAACCCTCACAGGCTGAGACAAAACTAAAGGGCAGGCCCTTCGTGGGTGGAAATCTGTGCAGCAGCTCTGCTGTATTTGAGCAGTGCTATTCATGGCGTTTGAGAAGTTACCCCAGCAAAGGAACCTGCCCTCTGGGCTGGGAACACCTCATTTCACTGACTGTCCCAGGTCTGGTGATTTGATCTTGATCTGGCAGTCCCAGAGAAAGGACAATGCGGTGTGGGGAGCTCAGAAGCCACACAAGCGCAACAGTGCACACAGCGGCAATTTTTGGAGGTGCTTAGATGAGGAGTGGTGGCCAGTAACATTGCCTTGGTCAGCGGAAGGAGGTCAGGGACCCAGGAGGAGCACAGAGGCTTGCAAGAGCCAAGAGTTTCAGGCTACACAGACTCTGCCTTTTGCAGCAGCGATGCTCCCGTGGCTCCAAAGGTCACCAGTCACTTGTGCAACAGGACACCCATAATTTCCCAAGGAGTCCCAATGATCCCTCTTGCAGGAAACTCACTGAAACCGTACTGCCAGCTGCACTAGAAATAGGGCTCTCAAAATCAGAAGAGTTGTTTAAATACTATGCAATTAAGAAAAGAACAGTCTGTCCCCTTTTCATCTGCCTTCTAGGCTTTAAGCCCTCAAGGCACCGGGACCAGCTTTGCCAGGTGTCCTTTGGAGTTATTTGCACAAGAAACTCCACATTGGAAAATCAAAGACACGCTAGTGAAGAGGAATGGAGGGGATGAGCACGGGATGTGGGACTCCGAGGGGAGAAGCACCCCTCGGGGGGAGCGGCTGTGAGAAAGCGGGCACACGCGCACACACACACACACAAATTCAGATGATGCACGAGTAATTTCTGACCTGCACCAGGGGCGGAGGGACATGGTTCAGAAAACGGGATGCATGATGCTTCCTCCCTCCTGGAAGCAGCTTCAAGCCATGGGTTTTGGAGGGCTGGGGATGTATGACTGGTGCTGAGCCAGGCTGCGCTCTCGATGCACTTGCCACATAGGAAGGATGCAGAGCCCCTGCTGCTGCTCCTCCTCCTCCTCTGGGAGGCAATGCTCTCTAGCCCACTCCTTCGTGACAGTGCAAGCAGGAGAGGCATATCCCACATCCCTGACTCAGTGCCCTGTGTTAAAGGCCCCTGGCAGCCCCCTTCCCATGGGGTGAGGTGCAGGGTCCTTGCTGACCCCACAGAGCTGCAGGATGAGTGGTGGCTCCAGGAGGCAGCGTGCTCCAGCTGTGTCTGTGTGACACAAAGGCACAGAATCACCACCCCAGAGGTGAAACAGGGTTGCACCAAACACCTCTGTTGCTCTCCTCTCTGCCTCCACCACCATCTCGGAGGCCCACCTCACCCTGGAGAGAGATGTTCTGAAAGGTGCAGAAAAAAGTCTGTTCTTCAGACTTGTTCAGCCCGGTTGGCAGTAGCACAGCTACAGGCTTTAAGGTGGCTGCTGTGACACTTCCAGACACTGGCCCAAACATTTCCTTGGAGCTTGGGTCAGCAGCCAGCATTGTGGGCACCCATGGCCCTAGTGACAGCGTGCTCACAGGTCCTAACACTCCAGTGGGCTGGGTGGCCAAGCCCATAGACCCACAGTCTCCATCCAGCTCCCTCACTAGCCCTGCACTGAGCTGCTGCAGGACAAATATCTGCAACATGGAATGTCCCCTGCTGCACTCCTCTCCCGGCTCCTTCTCCACAGGTCTGGATGGATGCGGCCACGCAGATCTTCTTCTCTTATGGCCTGGGGCTGGGATCCCTGATTGCTCTGGGGAGCTACAACACTTTCCACAACAATGTCTACAGGTCTGTTGGGTTTTTTCCAGCCTCCTGCGTGGTGGGGAGTGCTCATGGGTGGGGGAGGGGGTCACGGTGAGTCTGGGGTGCCTGATCTCCGACATCTCCTCACTCCCTAGGGGACTCTGTGATCGTCATAGCAGGGCTCCCCACCCGCAGGACACTTAATCCCCATGATGCCTCTCCATGGCACAGGAACTGCTCTCAACAGGGCTTGGGTTTTTGTTTACCCCACCCTTCACTCCTGGCCTCTTGTTAGGGACCTGCAGGTGGCTTCTTTTCTTTCTTTCTCTCTTCCAGAGACTCCATTATTGTCTGCTGTGTAAACTCCACGACAAGTGTATTTGCCGGGTTTGTTATTTTCTCTATTGTTGGCTTCATGTCGCACATCACGAAGAAGTCGATCTCAGAGCTGGCCTCCTCAGGTAAGCAAAAATCCAGGGTCTACTGCACCAGCAACCTTTGAGAGCAATTTGCCAGTGAGCATGGGATGCTCCCAGGTCTTTCCTCACCGGGACCCAAACATGTAACCCCTTTTTGCACGGCCTGCTACCAAGATGTGTCTCACGCACTTGTGGCTGGTCTTCATTGCAGTATGGCTTCAAGGGGCATCTCCTCCTGCTTTTAATGTTCACCTTCTTTTAATGCTGAAGTTTCATGTGCTTTTGCTGCAGTGAAATATTTAGGACATTTGCTTTCTGAGGCCTGCCTACAGAGAATAGATACTGCCTATATTTTCAGTAGATGTGCTCAAAATTTGGAGTCCCTCTTCCATGTGAAATTTTGAAATTTTAATCTCAGAATAATTTTTTAACCAGGATAGGACTGTGTCTTTTTGACATATTTTGAAATTGCTGTCTTCCCAGAAAAAGCTTTTATCTCAAGAAACAGCATTTTGTGACGGGAAAACAAAAAAAGACATCAGGAAAGTTATAAACAGCTCTGAATATCAGTTTATCTCTCTAGCAAAGTGCTGCGGCTCCATTTGGAAGCAGTAATTTAATGACTGTCTTGCTTGCAGGAAGAGAAAAGGCAAAGCCTTGCCAGTCATTCCTGCCTCACCAGCCTACCCCTCCGCACCCCACTGTGTTGGTGTGTCATGGGCGAAGGCTCAGGTGTTTCTAGCTCCTATATCAAATACCTGCAATTCTTGACTGTGATTGTTGTCTCTCTGTTCAGCTGTGGCCCTTAGCTCAGACTTCCCGTCAAACGCTTTATAAACGTGGGCTCATCCCTCTTCTCATTACCACAGGCCCTGGACTGGCTTTCCTCGCCTACCCGCAGGTTGTCACGCAGCTGCCCCTGTCCCCGCTCTGGTCGATCCTCTTCTTCTCCATGCTGATGATGTTGGGTCTGGATAGTCAGGTGAGACGACCCAGGGACAAAGTGGGGTAAGATATGAAGATATCTTCAGATATGATGGTGTTGTCCCCTTCTGCACCTTGGTACAGTGATGAGCAGGGTCTTTTCTTGCTCTTTCTGGTGAGACACAGCTGCATGAAACAAAAGGTCCTGTGTGGTCATCGCCTCTGCGCTCTTCCCTAAGGTAGACATATACTGGTATCTGACCACTACCCAACGCACCAGTCCTTGTCCTGCTGCCAATTAAAAATAAGAGTAATGACCAGCTTCCAGCAGCCCAGCAGAACCAGTCAGCCGTATAAGAGACAATCACCACGTCCCTATTCTCCGTTCAGATCAATTTTTGTCCCTAGTGAAGTGCCGGTGCTGCTGCCTGGGCACAGCATGTCCCCATCTTGCTGGGTGACCCTGGCAGCTCTGCTCACAGGGTTTAAGTAGAGCTAGCAGGAAATTATCCCTGCCAAAATGCTTTGGGGCAAGGAAAAAAGGAAAATGATTTCTTTCAAGTAATAACTGCTTTGTTCTCATAAAACATGATTACCTCACCCCCAAAATCGGGATGTGAAATAAGGGAAATCAGTATTAACTGCTTCATTCCATGCATTCATGGTAACAGTTTGTGGTCACAGAATCACAGAATGGTAGGGGTTGGAAGGGACCTCTGGAGATCATCTAGTCCAACCCCCCTGCCACAGCAGGGTCACCTACAGCAGGTTGCACAGGAACGCGTCCAGGTGGGTTTTGAACGTCTCCAGAGACGGAGACTCCAGCACCTCTCTGGGCAGCCTGTTCCAGTGCTCTGCCACCCTCAAAGGAAAGAAGTTCCTCCTCATGTTTAGGTGGAACTTCCAATGTTCAAGTTTGTGCCTGTTACCTCTTGTCCTGTCCCTGGACACCACTGAAAAGAGCCTGGCCCCATCCTCCTGACACCCACCCTTTAAGTATTTATAAGCATTGATAAGATCCCCCCTCAGTTGTCTTTTTTGCAGACTAAAAAGACCCAAATCCCTCAGCTTTTCTTCATAAGAGAGGTGTTCCAATCCCCTAATCGTCTTTGTAGCCCTTTGCTGTACCCTCTCCAGCAGTTCCCTGTCCTTCTTGAACCCAGGAGCCCAGAACTGGACACAGTACTCCAGGTGCGGCCTCACCAAGGCAGAGTAGAGGGGGAGAATGACCTCCCTCAAGTCATGGCAGCTCTCTGGGTATTTTGTGAGAAGCTCAGTTTGAATGCTTTGTATTTCTTTACGGTGTCACCTTGACCAAACTGCATTTCCTGTGAGGCAAGAAAATGTCGTTACTTTGGCATACTTTCACAGGTTAGGGTAGAAAGTCTCCATCTTCTCTACTCCCAGGAGCTGGGAGGAGCATCTCTGCACCAGATACCGGTCTCCAGCCAGACCCAGTGCTCTGGCGCAGCATCCACAGCTTGTGCTGAGAAAAGCACTGATGCGGCATTTGAATTAGGGCTGCGAGGATGGCAGTGTGATGCAGTTGTTTTGGCATTGTTCTTGATAACAAAAGTGGCCCCAGGCAGAGTTGAAGCAGCCTGGCCTGGTTCGTGGGTTGTCGCGTTAAGAGGACTGTAGTTGCGATACTTGTCTGTCAGAGTCCCAGGACTTCCACTGATTTACTGTCAGAGTCCCACCAAAGGACTTTCACTGAATCAGATTCACAAATAATCGAAATTAGTTATTTTTATTGAGACCGACAGTTGCAGATTCGAGATTGCCGTTGATAAATTCATTAACTACAATAGCGCTACTTAATTAAGGTTAGTATTGCTAGCAAAAATAATGATAGTACAACAACCCAGGGTAACATTCAGCAGAGGGTGAATGGCGCAGCGCTTACCCAGAAAGGCGTCCCTGCCTGGGGTGGAGGAAGAGAACACAGACCATCCACTGGTCCACCAGGTATCGAGTTTCTTCTCTCCCAATTTAACAGTCATTTTCTCCATCCTTTTATCCCCCAAATTACGAGGTTTCCCTCCCCTAGGTGACGTGTAGCATGATTTGGGTGGAGAGATGAGTGCTATAGTCATATATGTTTAGCATGATCTCTAAAATCCTCATTAGCATATACAGGGGTGTCAACTTTAATATGCATTTCACAGGTAACGAGGCAAAGGTCAATTATCGGGCATGGTAGTAGCCTCTCAAGGAAACCAAGAACTACACAAAGTCTCTGTTATCTTGATTTTACTGTCTCTGCTGACGAAAAGCAGGGCTGTCCTGGCTCCCCAAGACTACCCCGTCATTTATGTATCCTGTGATAGCCAGACAAGCATTCACTCCCCTGGGTTGCACAAGAGATAGCAAAGCCAGCCTTAATTGCTCTTTGAGCACAGAGACTTCACCTCATAGTCCATATTCCACATGGGTGAGCGGAGGTAGATCCTGGCAGAAGGAAGGAGCCGTGCCTTGGGAAAGGCTGGCGCCTGGGTACCCTGTCTGCTTTGCCATCAGATAATTCTTACAAGATATTTGAGGGGGAAGCAGCTGGACGTAGCAAAAGCCCCCCGCAGAGCCCTCACAAAATAAAAGAAATCACGGTCTCTGTGTTTTTACAAGCGGTGATAGCTTTTTTGTGATAATTCCTCATAAAAGTAGCTACCCAGTGAAGCAGTGAATTGCAGCGTGCCTCCCTTTGGAGGGCGTCAAAATCAAAGGCTCCTTCAAAAGCCCGTGCTTGGTCTGTCACATCCTCCCCTGTGCCCATGTGCTCTTTCCTCGCAGTGCAAACCACCAGTGCAAAATGGATGCTCTCGTGGATTACAGGTAGCCTTCATAAGCCCAAGTTTAGTTTGTCGTCAGACTCAGGCCTGTTCTTGAAAGGTCACACCTGGTTTCCAGGAAAATCTAATCAACCAAATCTGGTTTTCAATTATGGCACACTCCCATAAACACATCATAAAGTTCACGTCTGCGTTACCACAGACATTATTTGGCAAATAATTTCAAATAACAACTAAATGTTCCAAAAGAAGCTACATTTACAGAAAAAAAAAAAAATTACTCTCCATGGATTATTCACTCAGCACTGGTAAATAGTTCGATACATGACAATAAGCCCGCTAAGCACTGTGTGGAATTTATTTGCTGCATTTGCTCCTCAAAAAAAAAAACAAAAAACATTTGAAATTCTCCAAGTCCCTTCTGACAGCTAGTCTCGGAGGGCAGGCAGTCTGTGGGGGGTTATCATTGCCCAAAGGAGGAGGACGAAGGCGGCAGGAACGAAGCATCAAAAGGAAAACAAGCTTTTAAAAAAAGCACAGATAAGTACATGTGAAGAAGCTTTGTGTCTGCATGCTGGAGCTCTGATTCAATCAAAGACATAATTAATAGCATGGCAGCTTATGCATATAAGACGAATCACACAGGCTGCAACAACGGCTGCAATCACATTTACATTTTGAAGTGTCCAGTTAAATACTATTCGTGGTATTTGCAGACGGTGAGCAGCTGTTTTTCATTTGGTCATTCATGGCTGGGCCATCGGGCATTTCTTGCACCCTGCGCCCCCAGGGCTGCTGTGCTGGGGCTGCCCCTTGTCACCAGCCGGGCACGGGGCTGTAGCAGAGCGGAGATGCTGGGGAGCCCGGCCAGCGAAGGAAGGCAGGGCTGAGATCTGCATTTGCAATGCAGCAACCAGCCCCAACGATGGTGGGAGTAGGTCCACCCATGTCCATTAGCTTCGACAGCGAGTCTTCTGCAGAGGCAGCGCAGCTACATCTGCCTCTTTCTGCCAGGGTGCTCGTCTCGTCTGCAGCTACTTGAAGGGGATGGATGACCTATATTGATAGACACGCGCCTCCCTCCTGTGGCCCCACTCGCCGCTCGTGTGCCTTAATGTTCACTCTGCCTCCCATCCATCCGGGTTTTAGCTCTCTTGCGTCTAGACCCTCTTGCATAATATGCTAATGCTTTCTTTTAACCTACCAGTTTCCAGGTCAGTCATTTTCTCCCCAGGGGAGCTCGCAAGCCTTGTGACTGCAAGCCTGCGTCTGTCCCATGTGAGGCCGCCTCTCACAGGTTATTCATGAGGAATTCCAGCTGCCAGCAGCGAGACCCACTCTCTTGGCCCTTTGCTGCACATCTGGCGGCTGTGGTCGATCCCCCCGTGGCCCTGTGGGTCCCGCTCAGGGTGCTCTGCCTGGCTGAGGAGGAGATAGCAAGCCCCTGACACTAGGAGAGGATGGGAGACAGATTTCCATTTCACACTAAAGTGCCACCTATACTGACTACCAAGCCCAGATTATCGGACCCATGAGCTTGTGTAATAATTAACCCCCTGAACGGGAGAAAGAGCAAAGGAGAAAAGTGAATGGAAACAAAATCTTTAGGAGAGAAGCAGTGTCATGGGGTGAGGCATGAGGAAGAACAGAATATGTGCTAAAAATTATGGCTGGAGAAGGTGAGAAAAACGAAACTTTTTGGAAAGCTGACTTAAGTGTATGCGCGCGTGTGTGTACGCACGTGTCTGTGTCCACCTGCACGCAGAAGTGCGTGCACAGGGCAAGGCTGAGACCAGGAGGCATGACAGTGACCCGGATCCCCATCACTCCTGAAAGCAGCACGCTTTCACCCAGGTGCCTATTTATCTCGTGTGAGCATTTCAGGTTGGGTATGCAGGCTGGCAAATGTGGACACAAGGCCAGCCAGGGAGCCACCGTCCCCAGGGCTGGGAAGGTGAGCCTGCTCCATCTGCATCATCTCTGAGGCCTGAGGTTGGCATGAGGCAGTTTTCAGTAAATGGTACAAAGGCCATCGCCTTGTTTATGGCTAGAAAAAGCAGCGTACCGCCATTAGTTTCCCCACCTCATCCATTACACATTACACACCAGCTTAATTTTGATGTGAGGCAAAGAGATTTCAACTCACTTGGTAGCCCTGGTGCCCATCACCCATTTCCCTGTCTTTCTCTCTGTGCTTTCCCTGACTTTGATCCCTCTTTCTGCACCAAAGGGCTGTTGGTTTTACTCCCTTTCGTTATCTGAAGCATCTTTTTCTTCATTTCTTCTCCACTGGACACCCCTGACATCCACCCTCTGCCCCTGACCACTTCTGCCTCCCCTCCAAACCCTTTTCCCTCTTTTTCTTGCCTGATGTTAAACCTCCTGGCCCTGCCCATGTCTCAGGCAGCACCTGGCCATGCATCCACGTGGAAGGAATAGCTTTCGACAGTGTTTTTTTTGTCATGCCGGCTCTTCACTCTGTGGTGCCAGCTTAGTCCTGACTCTTCCAGACAACAAGCCATGTGGGATGGGGTGAAGAGCTCGCTGTCAATGAGTATAAAGGCAGCTTAACCCATGCCTGAATGGCAAAAGATACTTTAATAGCACTTGTGTCCAACATAAAAGGCTTAGCTCATTAAAAATCCGAGTTGAAGCAGTTGAGCTTTGATGCTGTGGGAATGCCAGCTTTCCACACTGCACTGGGCAGATATAAAAGCCTGGGCAGAAACATCACCCTTTGCCTTTCTCTGTCTCACATGGAAGCCAACCCCAGCAGCTAGAGGTGTCCAAGTTCTTCCACTGTCCCTCCCAGCTATAGGCAAGGCTCACACTCCCTGTTTTTCTTCCATACATCTTTCCAGCCCTCCGGTGCTCTTTTTAGTCTACATACCTCTACCTCCACTCTAGGGTTTTTTTAATTCTTGTCTCCCTATTCAAAGCTGAATCTGAAAATGCCAGCACTTTCTAGAGCGCTCTCCCAGGGACAGGGAGGTCCCTGACATCCAAGAGCAATGAAAACTCTTTCATTTTCATTTTCATTTTCAATGGCTTGTACATTTACTGAGGGCAACCAGGGAAACTAGGAGCTTGGTGCCCTCATAAACTTCCCAGTTATTTTTGCTAGAGGCATGATGTGCTCTCCCAGAACTCTCTGTTACCAGTGGTCTCTGCGAGTGAAATATAAAAGTGAATCTCACAATTTAACAAGGAATAGGAGGGAAGGATGCACTTCGCATATATACAGTCCAACTGTCCTCATGCCATAGGGCAGAACTAGTAGGAAAGCTGATCTGAAGGTAACACCCATGGGGGGTTCTTTATTTGTTATGGTGCAGACAGCACTAATACACTGTTCTGGGTATAGCACTGCTCAAGCCAGCCAGGTATTTTCAGCTTTAGAAAGACCATGTGCTGTGAGGATGGGCTTTTAATGTACTGCATGAACTTAATGCAGTGTGCTGGAAAAAACGTGAAATAAAGTGAAGGACTGGGTAGTCGGAGATGTTGTTATTATGTACATGCATGTAAGACTGGGCAGTGGGTAATGCAGCTCCTTAAGGAGTATTTTACATCATTGAACAGAACAAGAGCTGCTGCAATATGCTGGGAGGAACACACATGGGAAAGGTAAGAGCAAGCAAGGTCCTACACGTGTCCCAGCAGCAGACAGATGCATTGCTGGGACAGAGAGAGCCTTGTAGCACGCAAGAGCAAGGCGGTGGTGGGGAGGACCTAGAGAGTTCGGGGGAAGGAAGAGGAGGTTTTCCACAGGAGGCAGAAAGCGGAGATTTATCTCGGCTAAGATTTTAGGTATTTAACCCTGGTGCTTTTAGCTCCCTCTGTATTCATGGAGGAGGGAGAGAGGCATTTTTCAGAAGGTGTTTTGGACCAATTTTGTGCAGAGGTGCCTCCTTTTCTATTGTCTGAAGAGAGCATGTTATGCAATGAGGCTCCCAATTTTGGAGTTAAAGGTAGGAGGTTATGATGTCAGGCTAAGGTACTTATATATGTCTTTGGTGTATATGTTTTCCCATAGTTCTGCACTGTGGAAGGGTTCATTACAGCCCTGATGGATGAGTATCCTCATCTCCTGAGAGCCAGGAAGAAGGTCTTCATCGCAGTAGTCTGTTTCATCTCTTATCTCATTGGATTCTCCAACATCACCCAGGTACAGATAGCCTTGCTTGTAGCTCCATTCATGGCACCTCTCTAGTCACTTTGGCATAGCACAGCAGCACCAAAAGCTTAGGGAGAGGTGTCAGCACACCTGGGAGCCATCCTAATGCTGGATAAATGGGCTTGCTCATCACTGCAACATCTCAACTGACTTAGGATGCTTCCATAATTTTTACCACCATCCTGTTGTCAGTCTGGCTCGTTTTTTTGCTCTCTGCAACAAGGGTTCAAGCCACCAGAGCCCAAGATGAGGGAACGCTTGGTGCAAAGGGTTAAGGTAACATAAAGAAGACCAGTCTGTTGGGGCCCTGAACATCTGTGGCTGAAGCCAAGGTTCACATATCTGGAGGTTAGGGCTGAGTGGTCTGGAGACCACTTGTGGAACACTGTAGGTTCATGAGGAGGCAAGGCAGCAAAACTCCTTGCGGGGGGCAGAGCTTACTAAGTTAAGTGACTCCATCTAAAACAGAGAAAAGTAAGAAATCTTAGTGAATCTCTGCTTTTCTCGTTACCCTTGGCCATGCCTAAACAGGCCAGCTAATTGTCTGCAAGAGCACATCAGTTTTGCTGCTGGGAACAAGACTCCAGTGGAAAGAATTGGAACTCTGGCTCTACTGTCCAAGGAAATTAACATTAAAGCCAGCAGACACAGTTAATAGCAATCCAAGGAGCCAGCTGATATTGTCAACCATAATCTATAACTAAACTCCTTGACCCTGGTTTTGTCTCCTCAGGGTGGCATTTATGTCTTCAAGCTGTTTGACTACTACTCAGCCAGTGGCATGTGTCTTCTCTTTCTTGTCTTCTTTGAGACCATCTCGATTTCTTGGTGTTATGGTAAGCACAAAAGACCGTGCTCCTTTGTTTTCTCCATGGGCACAGTGAGTTAATTCAGAAGCTTCCCACAGTGAAGCCAATGAAAACTTTGCAACTGAAAATAGCTTTGTCTGATAACTCCAGAAAATCAGGAGTGGAAGGCTGTCATCACACTTCTCCAGGACACCACAAAGGCCTCTGCGCAAACTGGCAGATGCCTAGGGTCCTGCCCTCTGGTCCTTCAAGAGGACACCAGGAACATGGAAGCTGCTAGCACAAATTTTTGTGTCGCCTACCCCATCACCTCCAGTTAATGCTTCTCATGCGACACCATTATCACCCTCTTGCTGTGGCTGGCCCGTGCTGTGTCACGAGAAGAGGTGATGACTATGGTGCTGAGATGGGATTGTTTCTTTCAACGCTCATTTCTTCTTGTAGGTGTGAACAGATTTTACAGAAACATTGAAGAAATGATTGGCTACAAACCTTGCATCTGGTGGAAGATCTGCTGGGCCTTCTTCACTCCTCTTGTCTGCCTGGTAAGAACAGAGGCTTCTTATGTACAGGAGTGGATTCAGAAGGACCTCTTACTTTGGATGGGCTGTAGGGGAAACACTGTGTTCTCAACCCAGTATAGGTCTGGTACAAGGTGGTTCTAGGCAGACCTGAGATGGGTAGAGTAATGCAGGAGCCTCTGTCACTCAGCCTGCTGCAAACCACCCATAAGAAAAGCTCTAGATGATTGTTTTAATTGAAATTATGCCATCAGTTCTTCACTCTGCTTCCTGAGATGCCAAAAGATAAGCAAATAATTTACTGTTTTAAAAAGGTATTATTGGTTCTGGTGAAGACTCTCAGCTACTCCAGTTCCAGCCCCAGCCCCTGATAGGCTTGTCAGAGCAAAAGACATCAGCAAATGTAGTAGAGCTGACTGCAGAGCAATTTAGGTTTTGCTGGTTCCTGCACTTCCAGCAGATGTACAGAGAATGGCGTGAAAAGGCCAATGATAGGAAGATGAAGACTCCTGAGACCGTGTGTGATGATGCTGTTAACTTGCCTAGAAGCTGGTGTGGGGGCACTGATTGTCCAAATAGTCTGGTGAAGAAGGAAATCAGGGGTATTCCAGTTCTAGCTTTTTACATAGGATCATTGGGGGAGAAATGATTTAAAATTACCAGCTGGTGGGCAGAGAGCATCTAGACTAGTTTAAGGAGCTGTTAGGTTGCTGTAAGACTCTTGGGAGCTAAGAGCATAGTGAAGGAAAGAATGGATGGATGGACGCTGATTTTGCTTGCCTTCACCTGCGATGGCTGGTGCTCTTTTCCCAGGGCGTGTTCTTCTTCAGCGTGGTAGAAATGACCCCCCTGACACTGGGAAAATATGTCTATCCTGCGTGGGGACAAGGCATCGGTTGGCTTATGGCTCTGTCCTCCATGGTACTGATTCCAGGATACATGCTGTACTGTTTCTTCACCTCAACGGGGACTCTCCGGCAGGTATGAACGTCTTCACCACTCCTCTTATGCTGTCTGCGTAGAGTAAGCCCCCCGCTGAAAGAAGCCTAAGAAGAACCAAGCAGACTCTGCTCTGACAAAGTTGTCAGAATGCTTCAGGTCGGTGCTGCAGGAGCTCTGCTCCCTGCAGGAGGTCTCAAATCAGCCCCAGCACACAGGATGGTCTCTGGCGACATAGGCTCGCTGGAGAGGACTTACAGGCACAACTAGGCACTAACATGTCTAAATGGCTGGGAGTACTGCTGAGAAGCACGTGACTGGCTGCATCTGGCCAACTGGGTAGACCTCCAGGTAGTTTCCCCTTAGGTCAGTCTGTTGTCCCTCATTGAGCTTTATGTTGTCACCATCACAAAAATGGAGCCCTCTTTGCCTGGATATCTCTTTGGTGCAGGCGACTGGAGCCCTGGAAGAGACTGGGAAGAAATCTTTGAGGTTTCTTAACCCAGAGAAATCCCAGTTCCCAGAAGTCCCTGGCTATGAGTGTGGTTACTTGACATGTCTCAGCAGAGAGATCAGTGTCCTCCAAGCGTGAAGCTTGAAATATCTCAGGGCTAGGACCTGCTAGTGACAAATGTGCACAGCAGTAGTTTGTCATGTGCTTTGTAAAGGGCACTCAGTGAACAAGGGGTTAAGAAGCAATGCAGACTTTTATTGAGGACCTGTAACACCAACAACTCTGATCTTGTTGAAAACATTTTTAAAAATAATTTGAGCAGGGTTTTATGTAGCAGTGAATCATGAGTCTCTGTATGTCATACCTAGTAATTACTGTTAAGATTTTATTTACAGTGTTGACATTCAGTCTTGAGAGCACTGTGCACAAAGTCCCTGGCTCGATGCTGTCTGCTGCGAGCTACAGGTGTAAGAAGTCACCGCTGGGGTGCTGATTTACGGCTTTCCCGGCTCAGCTGAAACAGCCGCCAGACGCCATCTAAATCCCATGAGTTTGCTTCGTGGATACTGTATTTTGAATAAGGTTTAATTCAGAAAGGTTTTGGCTGGAATTGCTGGACTGAGGTCAGCTTCAGGGTCTCAGCCTCTGAGGTCAAGTTGCAGGTGGCGTTGACTTTCCGTCCTCCCTGCTCTCCATTTGGATGGGCTCTGGAGGGGGAACAGGGCGGGTTTGGTGTCTCAGATCTGCTTTCAGTTTCTGGTCTCTCATCTGAGGCCAAGATTAGGTTCTTGCCATTTTGTGTTGAAGGCCAGAGGCAATTCCAATAGTACATCCTTTCTCAGCTGTTTCGAGGGCTTCTTATCCCCTCATAATATGAGCTGGAAAAGAGGGAAAAGGGAAGACCGCAAATACAGATATGGCTTCAACCCTTTGCTTGGGCTCAATCCTGTTTCCAGTAGGGGTTGTGAGAGCATGTCCTGGCTTCCAGGGGCAGCTCATGAGCGTGTTTCCCCCCATGCCCTCAGCACCTCCTGCAAACCAGCAGTACCAGTCAGCAGCTGGTGTGCGCCCTCTCTGTCCCGCTCTCCCTCTAACAGCACCCACGCATGTCAGGAGACCCAGACCTCCTCCCCACTGTTCATAGACCCAGGAGTGAGCAGCAGATGGCAGCAGGAAGAAAGTAGGCTTCTCTCTGTGCGTGTGTGTGTCAGTACCAGAGAGACAGAGAGAATTTTTGGCCTTTTATATGCACAGATCCTGGATTAGTTTGTAATAGAGCTGGAGCTGGAGGGAAATTAGATGCCAACGCTGAATAAAGTGGTTTTGACAGACAGGAAAGATTACAAGTCATTTTGATCCTACTGAGCATGAATGTGAGGGGAGAAAAAAAAAAAAAAAAGAAAGACCATGAATGGCAGAAACAGCTCAGTGAACATTTCAGGGACTTCACCCAGCAACAGCCACTTCAGCCGTATTGGAGAGCAGGAGCTTGTTTCCCTTTGCTGGGAAGAGCTTCTTCCTGACTTAGTGATGTCTATTCAGGTCAGGCTCGATCCTCCTCTGCCTTCTGTTCTGCAACTTGCGGCATTAGTCCCTCCCTGACAGGGAAAAGTGATTCATTCTTCTTCATCACTCCTGATGCTCGGTCCCCACGCCTCCAGTAATGACTTGCCCCGCCATATTTCCCTGGGTTCTTCTTTCACTTTACTTGACTCTGCAATTTTCATTTGATCAGCTCAAGGTGACAGGAACTGCTGCTGGTGCAGAGGTTTGTGCAGGCAGACCAGTCTCGTCTGCATCAGCGGCACAGACCGCAGCCTTCTCAGCCTGCTGTAGCTAGTTAGCGATGCTTTGTAGTCTACCCCAGTTGAAAAATTACGGAAACTGGGAAAACGGGTCTGCCCTGAAGCCTGTGACGTTGCAGGTCTCAGTCCTACTTGCAGCTGCTATTGCCTGGTAACGGTTTGCCTGTGTTGTAAGGGTATTTCAGATAAAAGGAGGAGCTGCTGTGCTGAGTGCAGCACCAAAGCAGAGGTAACTGGCAGAGGCAGGCGGTGGATTGCTGAACGCTGATGGAGGAGTAACTCCTGCCACACACACTGTCCTCTTCCCTATAACTAGGGCCACCTCTGAGGCTTGGGGTGAGGGATCACAACCCTCAGACACTGCCATGCCCCAGCTGTCCCACCACTGTTTCCCCTGGTCCCCCAGCTGACGCTCTCTCTCCCTTCATTCCTGGGCAGCGTTTGCAGCAGATGACACAACCCAAGCCAGAGGTGCACGCTCAGAACAATGGCCTCCAGCTGAAGACGTCCTTGAACGGGAGGGTCTTGGATGCCCCCGTCTAGGAGGAGAGCTTGGACCTCCTCGCCCTGCCCCGTAGCTGCTCGTGCCATATTGTCCCTCGAGCTCCTCCGGCACAGCTCGCTGTCCCCGGCTCCATGGTGGCTTTTGCTTGTTGAAAAGAGGACCTGGCGGAGGAACACTCTCGCATCTCTTCCTCCCGTCCTGGCTTACCAAGGCCCTGCACGAGCTGCCACCAGGGCGTTGTGTGGTGACCGTCTTCATCCTGCAACATCCTGGTCCAGGCTCTCAGGCAGGAGCGGCCAGTGCCCAGGTCTTCCTTCTCCTGACAAGAGGTGATGTTTCTAGAGAGCTTAGACTGATGGCTGACCACTTCTCTGTTCTTCTTCTTGCCTTGCCATGTGAACCTCTGCAGAGCATCCCATAGCACACAGCTGTGCTGTCACCCCGGAGAGCCAGCTGGCACCAGGTTCAATCCCAGATTGTTGTTGACTGATCTTGCATAATCCAACACCAGCAAATGTATAACTGGAGGGGATGTGGCAGAACAAGGGGTTCCAGTGAGGAGTCCAGCATGCTGGTAGCTGTAGGACATCACCCCAAAACTAGAAAAGGGCTTCAGGACAGTGAGTGCTGCTCACGGGTGCCATGTTTCAGCCCTGCGCAATCTCCAGCCATTATCACCACATCCATCGGGGCTGGCACTGTGAGGTAGAGCCTAGCAGAGTAGGCAGCCTTTTTCTTCTGGAGCGTCCTGCCCTCTCCAGCTGTGTGCAGTAGCCACTCCCTGACCCTAAAATGCATTTAAGAGGGCTTTTTCCTGGAGGCTGGAGTTTTTGCTGGAGGCTGTCCTGGTCTCCTATACTGACCGTGCTCTGCTGCAGTCGGCTTTGTGCAGAGGCAAGAGGTCTCCCATGTGACAGGGAGACTTTCCAGCACTGTGCAAATCTCCCCCCAACTGGAACAGGGTAGTTCCTGCCAAACACCCTCCCTGGGTGGGAAGCAGTAAGATGCAGCTTAGTGCCCACGGGTGGTTTAGCTTATACCTTTTTCAGGAAGTGGCAACATCTAAATCCCAGCTGGTGGAAAGCCGGAGCTCCTGAGGGAGCCGGTAGGATGTAGACACCATGCTTAAGCCCACCCCTGTGAACCAGTGCTGACTTCCCTTGGGAAGTGCCTGTACAGCCAGCTGCTGGCGCCGGCACATCGCGACTCCCAGCAGCACACGCATCACAGGCGGCCGTGAGCTGTTGTAGAAGATGCCGGAGAAGGCTGGGAAGTGTCTCAGAGCAGTCCTAAAGCAGCAGCACATTTCTTGGCTAGAAAGCCTTGAGAAAGGAGGTGGCCCATCATAGCACCATGTGCAGGTGTGACAGTGATGCTCCTGTTTGTGACAGCCTCCCAGTGACCCCACAAGGAGACACCTGTGTACTCAGAGCATTTGATGAGCACCCGTCATACGTGTGCACACACGGCATGGTTCAGTGCCAATTAGTCTCTCCCTTCCTGTGACACCCTGACAGCATCACCACGTCTGCTCGCACCTCCAGGTTCAGCTCAGAATCAGTAAATTCACACAGGAGTGTCCAGGAAAAGGTATGTCCCAGTCACACTTCCTACCAAAGGGTCTGGTCTTGTAGGTGACATGCTGAAGTCCCCCAGGGGTCCCACCCCAGGTGCCAGCTGAGTGATGAGCCTTCACGCAATTGCCCTGCACTCCCACAGGAGCCGCAAAATCACAGAATCACAGAATGGTAGGGATTGGAAGGGACCTCTGAAGATCATCTAGTCCAACCCCCCTGCCAAAGCAGGTTCACCTAGAGCAGATTTCACAGGATCACGTCCAGGCAGGTTTTGAATGTCTCAAAATGATGCAGGTTGGCCCCGTGCTGCCTGTCCCTGGGACCAGCCAGTGCACGGGGCCAACCTGCTCTTCTGCTGGCCTTCCAGCCTGAGGATCAGCAATGTAAAGAGGAAAGAAGTTGTGTGGTTAAGGCTGAAGAACCTTTGGGGTTGGGTCCCCTGCCAACTCACCAATGCATCTCAATTAAAGTTGCTTTAGATGTGTAACCAATTTGTGTTTGTACACATGGCACATCCTGTGTCCCAGCTCTTAGGGGTCATGGCTGCCAGGCCTTGAGTGCATGTTTGGAAGTCCCCAACATCATGAGCCACGATCACGCCCTGTCCCGCATCTAATCGTTAGAGTGTTTGCCTCAAAAAAATCGTAGCTGTTAAATAGACACAAGGAAATGCTGAATTTACAGGCTTGATTGGTTGTAATGCCGAAAGCCAAACACCGAAAGCTGCAATCATAGTTCATCACAATTAATCTCATCTAGTCACAGACGTGTCATTTTTCCTTGTCCCGTAATTGCCAGCACTAGCATAGCTGAAATTTTCTGTTCCATTTCACCTATTTTTATAAACTGAGGGATAAAGGAAACCACTCTTTATATACATGTATATACTTTGAGAGGGACATCTGCGTTGAAAACAGATGTTAACCTCTGATTTTTTCAGTAATGACCTTTACTAGAAACCTACTTTTGCCTGTACATCCAGATAATGTATCCCCCCCCACCGCCCTTAAATACAGACTGAGAGTTGCACAGGTGGGTGATGGGCAAAGGAGTCAATTCTTGAGTGAGGCCTTAAAACCATGGAAGACCCCAATTTTTCCAACTTCATTGGGGCAGCTCAGGTCTGAGGTAGAACAAATCAGTGTCAACAGTTATTTTTGAAACTCTTGGCCAAAGAGCTTCGTTGCTGGGAGAGCCTGTTCAAAAGGTTGTACTGTCCAGGTTGTTCCTCCAGGGGAATGGAGAAGGAAGGGTCCAGACAACAAAGTCCCTTTCCTGGTTCCTGAGGAAATCCCTAAATCTACACTTCCTTTTTGCTGGGATTTTAGTCCCAGAATCTCTCTGACTCGTGGCCTTGTGTGTGGCAGGTGCACTCCAGGTGTAGCAGCAGGGGCTACCCCACATACGGGCTGCTCATAATAACAGTGTTTGATGATATTTAAACATTTGCTTAGTTTTCTGTCTGTGACCTTCTCCTTTGTTCTCCCTCCTGCCCTGCTCCCTTTCATTCTCTTGCCTCACTTCTTCCCCACTGTCACCCGTCCAGTGGAAATTATCTGCCTCAGCTTGCTTCTTCCTACTTTTTTGCTTCTACTACTGTCAGTTTACAGCTCTCCCTCCTTTATTTTCTCCTTTATGTTCTTTCCTCATTTCTAGCTCTCTCTACTATTGCCAGCCTCACTTCCCTGCTTCTCTCATGCGCTCTCCCTCCGGCCTTATTACTTATTCCTGCGTGCCTGTGGCTCAAACTCTCGCTGTGTGCGTGTTCAACACTTCTGCCTGCTGAACGCTGGAGCTCAGGAGCTCAGGACCCCATGGAGGAGCTCAGCTTTTCGCAGGATCTGGTTCCTAAGAACCAATTTCCATCCCAATATCAAAATTATAATGAAGTTCCAGCTATCTTCTCTTCCTCTTTGTACCAGAAAGTGCTGTGCCAAGCAATGCTGTCTCTGGGTATTACTAGAAGAGACGTTTCAACCCATATTCCACCAGTCTCTGCTGAGCTGTGCCTGTTCTGAAAGGTTTTGTGGCCTTTCCTGTTTTTGCACTATTTTATTTCCACCATGAATGCTTGGATCTGTGAAGTCTGGCATTCCTAACCTTGCAGGGAGGAATTTGCCCTTACTCGAGCTCTGTCTGATTGACTGATCCTCTACTCCAGCATTTCAAACTCATCCCATCCTTAGTGCTAGAAGAGCCTTCCCACCTCCATTGCATGCGGGTTTCCTCCTAGGGAGAAGGCAGGGGTGGGATCGGCCCCTCGAGCTCATCTCACGCCTCAGAAATGCCGCTATGGGCAGGTCCAGCGACGCAGCTGTATTGGGGCGTTGACTTTTTGATGTCAGGCCTCGGGTAGCAGCTGAAAGGCACGTGCCGTGCTCGGTGCCAGCGATTCCTCTGTAAGAACCGCTTTCGTGCCATTCCCACGGTGCATCACCTCTGCTGACCGCCGCTCTGCTCCTCATTCCTTCTGGCCCACCCAGTAGAGAGGACATGTGCGTGGCCAGTGGGTGGGACGCTCCCCTCTCCCCCATGCTGTGGTTCAGAAGGGGATCCCATTCCCCTGTGCTCACCTACCTCGCTCCTGCCTTTTCTCTGCCCCCTTGCCTCCCCCCAGCACCCGCTGGCCTCTTCCTCCCACCATGGGCAGCCGCTCAAAATAATCCCCCGTGAAACCTCTTAATTCTAAGGAGCTATTTAGGGAGCTGTACTCAAATCCCTCCGAAATTCTCTTTTCCCTGAGGGCTGTGAAAAATAAAATAAATGCCATTGCCCCCACCCTCACTGCAGCAGCGGGGGATGATGGGGGGCGATGGGAAAGGCAGGATTGCTTTGCTGCTGCTCAAGAGCCGCTCCCCCTGGAGATGTGGGTGTAATCTTCTCCCCCTGGAGAGGGGAGCTCTTCCTGCTGCCATTCTCCCAGATGTTCTCCAACAGCTGGCAGCTGGTTGTAAAACACGTGTGGCACGTCCACAACAGGATACCGATGCCGTGTGGCGCTGTAAGGCTTCGGCTAGCCGACTGCCGCGTTGCTTGTAGTCTCTCCACACCTCTATTAAACGATGTGTTGGGTGCAGTTGTGCTGTGCGTCGGAGGGTACCCTCAAAGCCGGCGTCCTTCTGGATGAGCAACTTGTCCTTATCCCTCTCCTGTCCCGGGGGGAATTCTCTCTGGGACCCTGGTTGCATTTGGTGGTGATGGACAAATGGGGAGGGGGGTCTATGCCACTAAGGGGCACAGCCGCTGTGGTTTTGCTTGTATTGAGGGCAGTGGCCCCACGGGCTACCAGGTCACTCATGGCGACAGAGCTTGCACCAAGCGCACTGCCTGCTTTCCTCAGGAGCTGAGAGCATGGATCATGGCGCTCAGCGCTGGATGACAATACTGGCACTGGAGGCCAGGTGGTGTGTCCATACAGCATGTTTGTCCTCTCCCGATGTCTGATCCCACCTGTGTACAGCTCCAGGTATTGATCAGAGTCTACCTGAGCAGCTCAGGGGTAGGACGAAAAAGCTTGGAAGCTCTGAAATCTACTGATGACACGTGGGAGCTAGGTCTTAAAAATGAGTGCAAGGACCATGCTGATCATTGCACTGCTTCAAATCCCTTGGAAAGGCAAGAGAAGCAATGTCAAGGGAGGGCTGAAAGATGGGAGGGCTCCTGTGGGGGCTGGCTATCATCTCCCCTCCACCATCTTGTCCACAGCAGCAGCTCCATCCTCTCGCTCTCCTGTCTCACCTTCTCTAGCAAGAGGCTTGCCTGCCCCTGCCAGCTTTTCTCTCCTCAGCCCTGCTTGGTGCCAGTGACTGGTCAGCCCCAAATCTCCTGCACTGCCTGTTGCTGGGCCAGGGAATGGCCACAGTGGGCAGGCTGGCAGCAAGCAGTGGGGTAGGATCTTCAGAGTCTGGGGTGCCACCCCCTCCCTGCTCACCCAGCCACTCCTGTGCAGGGTCCGTGCTTCCTCTTTCCCAGGAGACTCCCACCACCTCCGTTAGCAGCCCTTCTGCCTGGTGCGGGCAGCCAGTGCTGTTTCATTGGCATCTAACAGGGGGTGTCAGATGCTGTCCTCTACCCTGCTGACAGACTCCATTGCCTCAAAGGAGGAGTACGAGGATGCTATGAAAGCAAAAGCCACAGCACTGTACACCCCATGTGTCCAGTACTATGTCCAGCTCTGGAGCCCTCAGCACAAGAAGGACATGGACCTGTTGGAGCAGGTCCAGAGGAGGGCCACAAAAGTTATCAGAGGGCAGGAGCATCTCTCCTATGAGGACAGGCTGAGAGAGTTGGGGATGTTCAGCCTGGAGAACAGAAGGCTCTGGGGAGACCTTATAGTGGCCTACCAGTACCCGAAGGGGTCCTACAGGAAAGCTGGGGAGGGGCTGTTTGCAAGGGCATGTAGCGATAGGACGAGGGGCAATGGTTTTGAACTAGAGCAGGGTAGATTTAGATTAGACATTAGGAAGAAGTTCTTTACAATGAGGGTGGTGAGGCACTGGCACAGGTTGCCCAGAGGTGGTGGCAGCCCCATCCCTGGAGACGTTCAAGGCCAGGCTTGATGAGGTTCTGAGCAACCTGATCTAGTAGAAGATGTCCCTCCTTACTGTAGGAGGGTTGGACTAGATGACCTTTAAAGGTCCCTTCCAACCCAACACATTCTATGATTCTATGGTTCTACGATTCTATGTTTTAACAGCTTTCCTCCACTTTCTGCTTCTTTAATAGTATGTTAAAGTGGTGCTTGTGGTCAGAGGTCCAGGCAGGTGTTGGACATGCTCAGAGCTGCACAGGGGCAGTGGCTTTGCCACCCTGGCCCTCAGGGTTTGTTCACCCCATCAGGAGCAACCCCCGGGGCTGGTGTCTCTCCCTCCAGGGCATCAGGTGCCCTCTCCAGCATAGGTCCTCTCATGTCCCCTCCCATACCCCAGTGGTGTGCATCAGGAGGGCTGCCTGCAGGGCCATGTGGCATTTTCCCTGGCTCTAGTGCTTGCCCTGGCACATCCCAAGGGGCTGGGACCCATGTGCAGCTGTTAACAGCTGGATAAAATGTTTTGAGCCCCACGGCCACGCCCATGGGGAAGCCCCAGGTGGTGTCCCCAGCGCAGACACCCGAGTGAGTGTCAGGGGACAGGGTTGACATCCTGGTGTCCCCACCACAGCGCTGGCTGAAGCAGCACTACTGAGGGCAGCGTGGGGCTCCTGCCAAGCAGCCGTCCATCAACCCTGCAATGCTGTCAGCCAGGAAGTGTCCATGTCTGGAGACGCTCAGGAGAGGTTAGTGCTCTCCCCGCCGATACCTGACAGCCGTGACGCTGATGGAGATGCCTCCCGACAGCCCGGCATGATGCTGCTGCACTGCCAAGAAAACAGCACCGGCCATGGCTGGGGCCCTGGGGAGCAGCCCTGGCCCCTCGGCTCGCTGCAGCCTGGCCACGGGGGCAAAGCCACAGCCACTCACAGGGGAGCACATGTCCCTACCACGGCCCATGGGGACGAGTAGCCCTCACCCCCATGGCTGTAGGCTTGTGCACAGCAGCCATGGAGGGGTTCATCCTGGCCGTATTCCTGTTCCACAGCAGCTTTCTCCAGGGACCTCTGGGGGAGTCCAGGTGTTTGTGCTTCCAGATGAGAAAACCCAATTCAGCAGAAGGTGTCTGAGTCACTGGTGTAATGATAGCAGGGAGGGGCTGGCCTCAGAGGGCTCCATAGCCACACCACAGGGCAAGTAACCTACCTGGGGGACATTCCTGCCCGGACATTGCATCCGCCAGCAGAGCAGGTGTCATGGTTTAATTCCAGCCAGCAACTAGGACCACGCAGCTGCTCACTGACGCCTTTCACGCCCCTCCCCAAGTAGTGTAGGGAGAAGAGGGAGAAAAGAAAGGGGAAAAAAAACCCCAAAAAACTCATGGGTTGAGAAAAAGACAGTTTAATAGAACAGTAATGGAAGTAATGGAAGAGGATAATAATAATGATAGTAAAAGAATATACAAAATAAAGTGATACAACACAAGTTGCTCTCACCACCCAATGATCAGTTTCCCAGCCCGTCCTGAGCAGTGATCACAGATTCCCGGCCAACCCCCATTTATACACTAATAGACATAACAATATAAATAACATACATTTATACACATCTATGGTATGGAATATTCCTTTGGCCAGCTTGTCCTATCTATGATCCCTCTCAGCTTCTGTGGGAAAAAGTCCTTGACTAATGTTATCATTACTTAACAGCAACTAAACCAGTATGTGTTATCAGCATTATTCTCACATATATCCAAAACACATCAGCCACTAGGAAGAAAATTAATTCTGTCCAGGCTGAAACCAGGACAGCAGGGCACGGCTGCCTGGCTGGATGTTTTTCTCCCTTTGAAGGGTGAGTGGCTCAGAGAAGGCTTTTGGCCGGTTCGCACTGCATTGTGCTGTTTGGGAAAACACAAACACCCGCGCCATGACCCTCTAAAGAAAAGCACCCACGAGTTTCGTGCTGACGCTGCTGACCCAGCTTCAGACAAAAACCTGCCCCATATTTGTCCAGATATGGGGTTCTTCAGTGCAAACTCAGCCCTTGCCATCAGCCTGAAGAGCGGTGCCTCCCATCTGCTCAATGGCTCCAAAGCTGCATACACAGTCTTGGAGGTCCATCAGCCCCTGCGCCGGCCCTGGGGGATGAGGGGCAGGACACGGGGACACCCAGGCCTCAGCATGCCTGCAGTGCTGGCCACCTGCCCATCCCCAAAGAGCTCGTGTGCTTTCGGCCACAGCTTGCCCTTGTCAGCATGGCTAAGCCCTCCACGCCTGCTTGTGCATCCCTCTCTGGCACATGCTGGTGGACACCAGTGGATGCGTCTTTAAAAATAACTCCTCTGTGGGGACAAGGACAAGAGCCAGAGAGGGACAAGCACTCTTGGTGGGAAGGGGACAACATCCCCCTCTGCCTCTCCCGACAGTGCCATGACGTCCCAGCCAAGCGGCTGCTCCAGGTCGGTGCTAGCCCAGCCCCATGGCAGGGACCTGTCGATGTGCTTTAGAAGCACGTTTGGTCCTGCAGGAAGGAGAGAAAGAGAGCCGGCATCTCTGTCCCCCCTCTGCGCTTACAGCAAATGAGGGGATTAGGAATTATAATCCAAGAGCCTTATTTTAAAGCAGCTTTTCGGCTCTGTGAGGGGAACTTCAGTGTGATGCTCCTAGGGGAGCCGGGTGACAGAGCAGCTGTCACAGCCCCAGCCGCCGCAGGTGCTCGGGTAGCTGAAGCTCAGTGGTGCCCACTGGGATCTGGAAGGGGCTGCACCGGGTGATGCTTGGGCAAGGAGAAGGGTGTAGGGGAGAGCGAGGGTCTCTGCAGCCCAGGGGGTGTCCCGTGGCTGGGCATCTGCCTTGACACTGCGGAGCATGTCTGAGTGCTGGGCAGGTGCTGCCGATGGATTTTTCAGGGGTTTCTGGATGCTTTGAGCTTTGAAAAGAAAGAAGGGTCTATTTCTTTGGGAGTGGAAGGCATTATTAGCCACTGCGTTAGCCACCACCATTTAAATGGGAGCGTGCTGGGTGGGCAGCACAGCCATGGTGAGAGATGTGCCACAGCCCGGTCCCCCTGACAGCGTCCCAGCCACTGCCCCGTGGGGTGCCACATGCATCCAGCCCCCCCCCGGGGATCCCCCATCCCCAGTAGCACAACAATCCCCAGGACACCCCCGAGCTGTGGGGACTTCTCTTCAGGGCAGAACCCCGGGATCTGAGAGAGAGTGGATGCTGCTGGTCCCTTGCGGCAGCATCTGCTCCTGGGATGCTGAGTGACAAACTGCACAAGTTGAAAGTGTCCTGTGGCCCCGGGGAAGCTTTTGCCCCTCACCGCTGGCAGCATCTGCCCCGGCAAGGCAGCGTGATCTTTCTTCCTTTGCACTTTTTCCCTCTGCTCCCTCCCACTGTATTCATGGCAGACCCGTGTGAAGTGTTAGAAAACTGCTGGTTTTTTTTTTTCCCCTGGCATCTCTGCTGCCTTTCCCTCTGCTAATTATTATAGCAATGTCTCTTCTAGGGCAAGTCGACAGATGGCCGGGGGTTTATCTTTGAACAAGCTATTTAATAAGGGCTCCTGCTTTTCCTTTGCACATTTCTTTCCTGGCTGCTTGTCCTGAGCTGCTGGATGGGTTGTCCTTTTCACTGGGGATGCCAGAAGATGTGAGCTGAGGCTGAAGGCCGAGGTCAGATCCCAGGGGATGGGTTTTTTTTCTTTCCCTTTAGAAAGGGAAGATAATTCTACCTGGGCTCATGTGGCCCTTACTGCACAACGCTCTTCCCTCTCTACAAAAAGATGTGATGGAGAACCAGTCCACACAGGGAGGTGAGAAGGGCTGTGTCAAATGCTGGGTCCTACGAGGCATATCCTAAGTGTGCAGAAAGCCGATGTAAGCGCTGAAACCAGCACGCTGCCCGCTCACGTCGGCTGAAATCCATCTCACAGTAACCGACCCGTGCTCTGGCTCACGCTGCCATCGGCTGTGCGGCTTTGCTGTGGCCCACTGGGTGCAAAGAAGGTAATTCCCGCTGTAGGCGGAGGGTGACAGGCTGTGACAGGGAAGACGAAGGAGAGCTAAGGTGTCAGGGATCGGCCAGCCAGTAAATGGGGCTGAAAGCTCACTTTCAGAAAGCTCAAGCTGGGATTTCCCCCCCCACACAATGTTGCTGACTCCCGGGCTCTGAAGGGGATGTACAAGGGCCCAAAACCTTCTGGGCCTGCTCCAGGAGCAATGGGAAAGCTTCCCTTTGCACAAGAGCGAAGACTGGGGAAACGGGAGGAGGCTTTGGGCACCAGCCACTTTTTGGCAATGCCTCAGTGGAGACACCAGCACCGGGCACCAGGCCCTGGTAGGGCCAGGCTCACTTCAGGGACATTTTCCCTGTTTTTAGCAGGCTTTCTCTGCATTTGGATTTCCTGAAGACTTTTCAAAGCCAAGTGTCCTGGGGAATTGATACCATTAGCACCTAGCACCTAACCAGCAAGAGGATTAGCCTGGGTCTGGGCTCCCTGCACGGCAGGGCTGCAGCACAGCTCGCTGTTTTGTTTTCCTCTACCTTTATTTCCCTCTGCCTGGGAAGCTGAAGAAAGTTTTGGTGGCTTTTCTTGCCTTTTACTTGTATAGTTACACTGGTTGTAACATCACCTGTCCCAGGTTGCTCCTATTTCTGCCAGGGCTTCTTGTCCTGGCGGGGAAAAAGCCTTGCTCGTAGCGTCCCAGCAGGGCCAGCATCCAGCTCACTGCCGTCAGAGGCCGTCTGGCAGCCCCCCCGCTACGTCCTCATGTTGGCATGGCCTGCACTGGGCTTAGCTTTTTTGGGCTTAGCCAGAGCCAGCACAGAGATGTCTGCTCAGAATATATGGATTTGTGTTCTTCTACAGGGAACATGTTGTCCTCCTCCTCCTGTGCTGCCCCAAATGCTTTGCTCCAAGTTTTTTTTATGGGATGCAACGAATAGCTCATTTCAAAATTGTGGCGAGGGGAGGGAAGGGGAAGCAGTTCCCCTGTCGCAGGCAGTAGCGGGAGGCAGGAGACTGCGGAGGCAGCTGTGGCGGGGGGTTACCAGCAGCAAGAGGGTGGCCGTGGGACGAGTGAGCATCCCGGTACCGTACTGTCTGTCGGGTTGCGCATCGGCTGAGCAGAGCCCTGCAAAGCCTTCGCCTTTCAGCGCACGTCGCCCTGGCCTGACCTGGCTCTTTCCCAGCCAGCTGTGCAAAATGGCACGAGGTGGCAATGGAAGGGCACGGACGGCTTTAGCGCCCCGCGGGTGGGCACCAGTTTGCAGCGGGGTGTGGGAGGAGGCTGCCCTGTTCTCTCTGATTTAGCACTTGTAAATTCATGAGAGTGGCAAAGAGGGGGCCACCAGCTCAGGGAAATCCTGAGCGTGCAGCCATGCGAGTAGAGGAGAGAGGAAATTTCTCCTGTTGCTGGCACTGTGTGAGTCCTGTTTGATCAGCAAGTCTGAGTAGTCAGCATGAGGCTTCTGCGCATTTGAGATGAGGAGCTGAAATGTACTGAAAGTTCAAGCCTTCCATACTGGGAAGGAATAGGAAGCTTCACATGGAATATCAGGATGGGCACATTTCACCTAAAGTGTTTTTGCTTCTACAGCCTTGTCCCTGCAGTCCTGTGGAGGAAGATCTTTCCCTCTCCCCTTCCACTCCCTTTTTTTTTTTTTAAATGAGCTTGTTTGGGAGACCCTATTCTTCATGAGGAGAAAGGCTTAGGAAGATGGGACACTTGTTTTCAAGAAGTCACTGATGACTGTGCCACACTGTCACACCCCAAGGCTGGAGCACGGGTGTTGCATAAAATAAGAACCTACCCTAAATGCTTGAGAACAATCCCAGCTCGTGGATTGTACGAATTAAGGCAGAGAATACAGCTCCTCAGCCAGCTTTCAACCTCAGTTGCACTCGTCAGCTGCAAGAGAGATGCTCCAAGACTGACAAAGTGTGACAGAGTTCCTAAACTGGTTAAATCCCACAGCCTTACTTACCAGTCATCCTCATCCTTGAGCCACCTGCTTATTTCCAGCCACCTTTCTTAGGCCGGGCAGGAGTATGGCCACGACTACGGGTTGCTAGACTCAGGATCGGGGCAGTGACGTACAGAGGGGCACTTCTCCCCCAGCAGCTGGCGGTGACAGCAAACCTGAATCTGTGGGGAACGGTGGAGCCCGACTCTGCGATCAGCTGTGCCCCAGGCACCCCTGAGGCACCAGCACGGTCTTTTCTGAGTCGCCCAGGTGAGGTGGAAAGGGGCCCACTGTGCCCCACACGCAGCAGTGACGTTGCAGGCACCGGCCCCTCATCGTCCCCGACAAGTTTGCGGTAACCTTCCTGCCGCCGCTCTGCTCCCCGAGGGCTCCGCTCTTCGCGTTGGCCTGGGGGTGGGTATCTGACCCCAGGGACGCCGCCGGTGAAGCAGGAGAGAGCAGGCTGGGTAGCGCTGCGTTCAGCAGCAAGTCTTCTCCGTCTTGCTTGACAGGGGGTGGGTGGAACCCGGTTACAGCAAAGCCCCTGCGGGATGCGCTTAATTTAAAGCCCGTCTTAAAAGTTTCAGAGAAAAGCTGCGTCTCAAAATTCTCTGTGGAAAAGAGAACTCAACTCCAAACACGCTATGTGTATGTTATTGCACATTATGTGCACTGTATGGACGCAACAGTGTACAAATACAATGTTACAGTTGCGGTATATGCTTTTTGGATTGTAATCTCTTTGTACCAGCACTATCTATATGTGACTACATGGTATCCGTCCCAAAGGGACGGGCCATCTTCCGATTAATAACAGTATCTGCACATCGGAGCAAGTTAGTAGTATTTCACATATAGACAATCTGTTTTTATTGCTTTCATCTTTACAGCCAGGTGTGTGATCTAAACATCAGGCAGAAACCTTTCCAATAAACTCCTGTTTCAAAACATCTTAGAAAATGACTGTTTGGGATGGGCTGATTTATAATATATCCATGGCACACAGAAACATAAACAGAAACCTCTGCATTCCTGGGAAATTTCCTGTCTGCCTCTCAGAGGGATTTCTGTCCTCCCAAGTTTCACCATGGGCCTGGGGGTCTAAGAGATTCTTTGAAGCCAGCAAAGAATTTGCAACCTATAGACAGTGAGTTTTTTTAGCAGGAGCAATCTGAAACCAGCACGTATTCGACTCAGCTGCAAAGAAGTAGGTTGCCTTCCCCCCTCCATTGCAGAGGAGAGTTTTGCTTTGTGCGCACGTGTTTGTCTCTGCTCATCTCTCTCATCCCTGTGCAGAACTTCGCAAAGGTCGGTTTCATTAACCTTGGGGTTATGCTTTGTGTAAATAGGCGTGTATATCTGATTTGCATGGGAAATGTCATTTTCCTTACGTGTCTCCCATCCAAATGCTAACCAAGCCTCAGCCTACGTAGCTTGTGAGATGTGCCGCGGTGGTGAGAGCAGCCAGCACAGCTGTCCCGCTCAGGCAGTGCACGGCTG
The DNA here is from genome assembly GCF_028500815.1 of Rissa tridactyla. Taxonomy (NCBI): domain Eukaryota; kingdom Metazoa; phylum Chordata; class Aves; order Charadriiformes; family Laridae; genus Rissa; species Rissa tridactyla. The sequence continues at coordinate 152,827,290 of NC_071466.1, forward strand.
CACACGCCTGATATTTTTGTACAGCGTGTTCAGCTGTGGGGAGAGCAGAGGTGCCTGCATCTTAGCTGCCGTACAGTCCCACGTGCTGGCAGAGGGTGTGCGCATTCACGCACAGTGTATGCGCTGATGTCTCTGGGTGCAGGGGTTTCTCTGTGGCCAGCTGGCGCCCAACGCACGCGTTGGCACGTGCGGCTTGTGAGGTTGCTCTCCTCGCCGCAGCGCGAGCGCGCAGCGGCCTGCGCTTCGCAGGGGCGTGCGGGCCTCCTTCCCCAGGGCGGGTGCAGAGCTACACAGGCGTGAGCAGAGGGTTTGGGGACGGCTCTGCTGCGTGCCAGCAAGATGGAAAGGAAGGAGCTGCAGCACCAAAGGGCTTTGCCTTCTCCCCCGCCCCCTCACCATTTTCCTCTCTGCCTCACTGCAGGGGTGAACTTCACATTGAGTTGCCATCTCTTGGACGAGATTATTTCTTCCTGGCTTCCTCTGGGTCTGATCCTCAGAGAGCCCGAGCGCTGAGCTAGCTCCTGCTGCATTCCACGAAAAATCAGCAGTAGCCTCAGTGGGCTGGCCCCGAGGCCAGCAGGAAGCCACGATGCCCAGCACTCCTTGGGAGCGCGGCCTTGGTGTGTCGCCCGTGCGCCTGCGCACGCCGGTGGAGCGCTGTGGCACAGGAGGGGGGGCTGAGGCAAAGAAGACATTAGCGCACAAGTGACATATCTCAATATAATTTCTAAAACTCTATTAATCGAACAGATAAAATACCTCTGATCTATTTTTGTTATTTTGTTACAAAATATTAGCCATTTGGACTCTTTGCTAGGTGTGACCACACCACTTTTCCCAAAGGAAGCTTTTCTTGGTGATATTTACAGCAGGAAACAGGTACAGACAGACAGGTGCTTTCAAAAGCCTACACACAGGTAACACTTCTGTTGTTAGTTTTTTTTAAAAAGACACATTCAGATGGGGTTGTGACTAGTTCTGAAGAGCTGGGTGACTTCCAAGCTGCTGTCCCAGGCGTGGCTGTGAAAGAGCGGGCAGGACAAGGACAGCTCTAGCTCACGAAACACTGCTGGCAGTCCCTGGAGCCTCCACCAGCACAGTGTGGCAGCTGGTGGAGTGGGAGATGGAGGAGCTTGCTCAGCAACTTGCATTTCAAAGCAGAGACTCTGCCAAGCAGCAGCTTTCCTTGATTTAGGGCTCAGATTTGTTTTGGAGACCTCACAAACACGTGCAGATAGTTGCAGGTGGAGCCTTCTGAAAAACATGTAACAAAACTCAAACTCTTACAGCTCAGAGGCCCTCAAATACTTCCAAATGTGGTGGTACCTTTTTGTGAAGAAGTTTGCGTATTGATGAAATTCTGGTTGTGGACCATACCCACACCTTTCATCTACAGGAAGGAGAGAAAATGTGAACAGTGGGATGCTTTGAAGGTCTTACAGAAAGCAGGAGACGTTGCTACCGGAGTGGCCTAGACTATGGCATTAAAAGTATTACAGCAGCGAACACTGCATTAAACCCAAATTGTTTGCATTAAGCTTGATTCTCCCATCTCGCGTTTTTCCGTCCCTTTGCTGCTGTTGTAAACAGATTAATTTCCCTGGACCAGCAGTAGCACAAGCAAGAGAGAATCGGGACAGAGCCTGACGGTGTGTGTAATGCAGCTCTGCAGACCTCAGTAACACCTTGTTCTCTCCCACCGTCCAGCAGAGCCACCTTCTTATTTGGCCACTGAATACCCGAGACTCACTGCAGAATAATTTTTACTGGGTTTCTCTTTTCTCTCTCTCCCCCTTCCTTTTTTAATATAGAAGGATATGAATTTGGCAACAAAAAGCCACTGGTACGTTTGGGTTGATCTAATCTCTGCGGCAGCTTCCTGCCTCATCCCTCCACCCCAACGATTGTGCTAGGTTCGTGATCAGAATCACTGCTGTCAAAAGCTGCTGATTTTTCTTTGGGCTGGTCCCCATGGGCAAGCTGTGGTACACATTTTGTCCTTCATTAGGTTGTCACTGACATGCTCCTTCTAGCCTGCACCCTGTCAAGGATCAGTCTGTGTGCAAGGGTGTCTATTCACAGTACTACAGCTACACCGAGTCTGTACGTCTTGCTTGCGTGGGGGAGGGCTGTGGGAGCAGACAATACAATAGATCAGATGAGGTGTAGACATGCTTTAAAGTGCTTGTCATCCTTCAAGACAAACCTTCAATGGAAAAAAAAAGCTTGGTATTTTGAAGTGAAGTCCAAAGGACTCAGCTACACAACAGAAATTAGAGCAACCTGCTCCACGACAACCTGGAATACAGTGGTTTGGCGTCTCTCCAGCTAAACCTGACAGAAGATGTTGTAGCCAGCAGGCTAGAAGACAGCCAGGGTTATCTACGTTTGCTTCTCTGTCCAAAGCTCAAGGCCAGCAGTATCCTTTGCAAGGTCAGGGAAATGCAGGCAACTCCCCCTGAGAGACTGCTGTGCCTCAGGTACCTTGGCACTTCGGTTAACTCACTTCCGTCCTTCATCCATCAGGAAGAAGGGAGTCTCATGGAAGCTTCCTTATTCCTTCTTTACATTCTTGTAGCTCTCCCAATCAATTATTAAAGCAGCAAACCTCTCTTGGAGGAACTTCATAGACATTATTATAAATATTTTATCTAAAAAATTATTTCATCAAGTACCTTAAGGTTTTTTTTTGTTGTCACTTCGTGTTAAATGTCAAGTAAAATCTAATTTATTTATTTTAACACGCAGAGAGATCTTCAGTGGCTCACTGCACTCTGGGAAAAAACAAACAAACAAATACTGCCATTCCTCTCAGACAGCAAAGTAGCCGCTGAGAAGGGAGGGCAGTGTCATTGCCTCCTGGATACCACACCTTTGAGTAAAAATAAAATGTCGGCCACGTGCTATGTTGTTGGGACAATGGCAGATGCCACACGTATGCTTTCCCAGGAAGCTACGGGCAGGTCAGATGAGATCCCGGCTGCCGTGAGGCGGCGGGGTGTCACGTTGGAGGGAGGCAGCTGCAGATCAGGCCAGCTGTGCCTCATAGTTGTCTGTGGGGTGAGGGGCTGAGCCCTGGCTGGGGGGGAGGACTTTTCCCTGGGCCCATCTTTGAGATGTGGAGCTTCCTCACTGCCCTGGGCGGCTGGCTAGAAGAAAGATTCTCTAGTCTGGAGGGAGACTGGGCTTCTGTTCAGGATTTTCTTACAATCTTTTCTGTCTTCTGCTTCCACAGTCCTCCCTGAGGCCGTGCCTGTTGGCTCCTGGTCAGTACATCTGCTCTTGCATATAGAAGTGGCAGCCTAGTGCCCTGCTCCAGATAGCAAAGCAAACAACTTAAGAGAGACTTGTTGGCACACCTGGGTACATGGGTCAGGCTCAGAAATAAGGGGACCTGGAAGCGAGCAGGCTCCTGCCCTGGAGGGCTGCACCCCAGCCCCTCTCTGCTTCCCTAACTCCAGCTGGGCTCATGCCCAGGTCAGATACGTGAACTCTTTCATCTGAACGCTTCAGCAGAGCCAGCAGGCACCCAAAGAACACTGTGGGGAGACAGTCCCTGATGCACTGTGGTTTTTGCCACTGGCAATAGCCCCAGAGGTACGCACGCTGGCGCAGACCTGCCTCTGTCTTCACTGTCCCCCTTTCCCTGACATTTTGCACGTCCCCACTGCTGCCAACAACTCCTGCCACTCCTCACCCAACGGCTGTGTCATCAGCACCTAGCGCTCAAGTCTCAGCCTTGCATGGGAAGGAAGAGCATTTCTTTCCCTCTTAAAATAAAATAAAAATAAAGGCCCTAAAAGGCATTCTGTCCTATTTTAAAATCCTAAAGTTGATCTTCTTAAGCCTTGAAGGGAGACAGAGTGAGTGAGCGAGACCAAAGCCTTTAAGCTAATTAATACCTTCCCCTCCCTACTGCTCAAAGAGATTTTTTTTTTTTGTCTAAAAATACATCCATAGCCCATTTTAATGTCATGTTCCTTCACATCAATGTCCCCAATAAAGCAGAGGAGCTGAGCTGTCATCCCTATCTTAGGATCTTCCCCACCCCTCACTTTGAAGTTGGGATAGGGAGGGAGAGAGGAGACAAGGCCTTGGAGTCTGCTATCTGGGCAGCTTTCCTACAGGAACAGGTGATGGAAGCAAGAGTATAGCCAGGCAAGAGATAGAGATGGGATGTCACGTGGGTGGTCTCCAAAAAGCCCCTTCCCTCTAACACAGGAGGAGGAGCCCAAGTGAAGAGAACATCCACCCTAGAAGGTGAACGTAACACCTGGCTTTGCTGTCAGAATATAAAAAAGCAGGTGGGCAGGAAACACAAAACCAGCTAGAAGGAGGAAAGCAGAGGTGGGTCTGGTTTATGCTAGAGAAGACAATCTTTGTGTGTGTGTGTGTGTGTGTGTGTTGAGGTGGGAGGGCACCTCTTGGTGCCATCTCTTTGGAAAAGTACTCATCCATTCCAGAAAGATCCTTGAGCTTAATCCCTCCCTTCTGCTCCCTCAGAACTGCTTGGTGTTTCCCTTAGTAAGCATGCGCCATACATACGCTACCATACAGGTGTATTTACATGTGATGAGGTCTGCTAGGTCTCAGCAGAGGTCTCTGGTACAATGCCCCAAAATAACAACAGAAAGAGTTTTGGTGTTCAGAGTGAGGCCATCTTTGCGTCGTACTGCAGCTCAGGACAGTCTCTCCTCTTCTCGAGCTCTCTTTCACTCGTGCACTCCCTCGCTTGGAACCGGCTGCTGCAAGGAGATAATATTTGAAGAGCGATGAGGAGAAAGCATGGCAAGTGGTACAAGTTCTCAGCTCCAGCTTAGCAGGCAGCAGCAGTGGCGGCAGGGGGAACTCCATCCCCGGGAGTGCCCCAAGGTCGGTCCATGGCACGGGTGAGTCCGTTTCTCTCCGAGGCTGGTGAAGTTTTGGGGTGGGTACAAATCTATGGCCAGGTAAATGCAAGGCGAGGAAGGAGGTCAAGGAGTAGCAAACGGAAGACACAGTGCCTAGAAAGCAGCAGGTCATCAAGCCTCTCAGGAACAGGGCAGCAAAGTGCTACATGGGGACGGCACGAGCACAGGAGGCCAGCAGGGCTGGCAGGGTGTGAGGATGTGTGGGCATGTAGGTTGGCAGTTTCTATAGATGGCTCCTCACAATTAGCATCATCTTGAGGGGAGACAGGGTAAGAGTTAGGTCAGTCGGCTTTTTTTTTTTTTTTCTTTTGTTCTTTTACTAAAAAATAAATCACAAACTAGATCTCTGTAGGCAGAAAGGGTCCCCGGGAGGCGGTGGGGAAGGGAAGCGGGGAAGTCTGTGCTGTTTTGGTGCTGGTGGTGTGGCTACACAAGGCTGCGTGAGCCACTGGAGTACCTGCGCCTCTGAAGCAGGGAGCTAGGGGGGCAATACTGGTGGGGGTGGTTGTAGGGAGGTGGTGGAGGTGGGAGGGGAGGCTGATGGACCAGCTTCATGGGGGTCCCAGGGAGCCCACTGCCCACACCACGCCAGGGGGTGGAGGTGCAGGAATCGGAGGTGACGTAGCGTGTCAGAGTCTGGTTGAGGGCCGGCTCCATTCGAGCGAGGCACGGCTTGTCCAAGACAATGACTTTGACAATCTGCTGGCACTGTACAAGTGTCCCCGCCGAGGCGGGGTGCGAGGGCACCAGTGCTGTCTCCAGCCGCTCCCGTGGCATGTTAAGACGCGTGCTGGGCTGCATTCCACTCTCGGGCCCCAGGGCGGAGTTGTGCTGGTACGTTTGAAGCCTGTTGTGAATTGACACCTAGTTTAGAAACAGCCAAAGAAGCATTAAATGTTACAAGACTTTTCCCATCTGCTGCTACTGGCTGCCCTGCACCCCCGCCACCAGTCAGCCTCACATGCATTAAACCCTCCCCCCTTTAAAAAAAAACAGAACAGGCGAAGCCCTGGCTGCACAGCCCCTCCAACAGCCCCATCGTCCCCATCTAGGCCTAAGTGCCCCTGTCCTTTCCATCACGTCAAAGGCAGCAGGGCCGGTGTTCCCAAATGCAGTGCAATTTTGATTATCCAAACGGCACAGGGAACGCAAATCAATTCTAGGAGTGGAGGTGTCCATGAATTCTCATGGTAATGAACAGACCTTGGAGGTCATGCCCTTGTCCCCACCAGCAAAAAGGGGAAGGGAACCAGACAGCAAGGTTTCAGATAATCGAGGTTGTACATTTCAGCAAAATGACAGTAGCTGAATCTGAGACAGAGAGAGACAGAGAGACTCAAGCCTTTCCCAGCTCCCTGCCTTTCTGAGTAGGAAGGTACACCACATGACTGGATAATCTGTTTATAAAGGAAAAAGCAGAAATCTGACATACTCTAGCAAAAGGCAGCTCCCTCTGATCCATTTGATGGTTTGTCAGTGAAAGGAAATGATTTTCAAAAAAAGAAAAAAGAAAGAAAAAATGCCCGTCTAGCTCATACAATGATAAAAGAAATTCATGATGAAATGGCAGCAGATTAGATAATCTCAAAGAAATGGAAATGCTCCTCTGCTGGCAGAGTATTACTTGGGCAGCTGAAAGGGGGAAAGGAAGCAGGAGGTCATCAGGGTCCCCACAGAGAGATGCTGATAATGGAGTCAAATAAGGGAGCTCACTGAAGGGAGCCAGTTTAAAAGGAGGAGCTGGCCTGGACTGGTGGTCCCTAGCGGGGAAAGCGCAGCAGGAAAATGGTGCTTCCCGAATGGTGGATGAAGTTATAGTTCCTCCTGGCAAGGATATGGGCTGATGGAGACCCCAAACTAGAGCAAAGTTGCCGGTTCAAAACAGAATGTCAGTCAAGTGACAAACCCTGGGTAGAAAACAAGTGCTTGCAGGTTGGTATGGCACTTCCAGCTAGGCAGGGGTGCAGACAGGCAGAAGGGAGAGTGGGGGTGCCCTGATGGTCTGGCATGTTGGGCAGCAGCGCCAGCAACTGGGAAGGTGAAGCTGTGGAGTGGTCAAGCTTCCCACCATGCTGGAACAAGGATAAGCTGTCTGTCCCTACTCAAGCATGGAGGTTGCTCAGACTCACTGCACAGCAGGACAAAATAATGAGTCAATATTTGTTCAGGTAGTGGAGCATCCCATAGGAAAAACTGGTTGCTGGGCCATGACGTGCTAATGATATTAGGACACCTGGAAGCCATTCTCCACATGGAAACACTCCTCCCAACAGGAGTAGGAAATTGGCTGGGAGAGGCATCTTCCCAAGGAAAGGGTTGTCTGCAGGGAAATGGGGTCCCCTTCAGGTAAAAGAAGCAGCACCCACTCCCCACAGAGAAGCTGGACTCCTTAAGTAAATATACTATGACAAGAGGGGAAAGAACTACCCTGGAAAAAGGCAAATTCAGGACAATGGAGATATTCCAGACAGGGAGAGAGCTGGAAGTAGTATATAAGATTTTCAGTGTGAAGATCACATTTTCCTGTTTCCTCACAGGCAGTGGGAGTATGGGTGTCTGTGAAGAAACAGGCAACCCACCGGATGCTAGACATCCCTGCAAAGATAGATGCACACAGGACAGCCAAGCTCCCTACCTAGGAAGGTAGAAGCTCTAGGGAAAGACTCTGGTATACAATGGCCATGCTTAATCCCCTTCATGGGGGGATGGAGAGACAGAGTTGCAGAGATTGTGCAGGAAAGCTGGGCTGTGGGGAATTTGCATGTGATGCTGCATGGAGTTAGCATGTCAGAGATATCTTAAGTGGGGTTCTCGGTCTCCCCATAAGCAGTGGGGTGGGTTAGTCTACAGCGTTTGGGAGCTTGGTCCATGAGGGATGTTACAGTTATAAAAACGGATTGAAAATGCTTTGAAGTTTAGTTTGGATTTGAAAGTTGTATTACCCGTCCTAGCAGTAACTTTTAATTGTATCTCTGGAAATTGGTAAAATTGTCAGTCTGGCTGGGGAGGCATTGATTAAAACCTGAGAAAAGAAACAACAGAGAATGTGAGAAGAGCTGAAGTGAGAGAGAATTACTTACCTCAGCTGCTCTGCACTCTACTTACCTCCACTGTGCTGTCCGAGACCTTCTCCCCCAAATCTTTCTTGCCTTTGAAATAAAACAAAAGATCTCACTCATGAGGTCTGTACCTCTAGTCAAGAGCTGTCCCTCATACTGTGGACTGGAAAGCTAAAGGGAGAGGTGCAGGACCTAACAAGAGTCTTGACTGCAAGAACAAATCCAGACCCCCTTGCAACCTGCTAGCTGCTTAGTGGGCCCTTTGGGGTCCTATCCTTAGGTGCTGATCTCAGTGCCATTCTAGTGAGTTGGTAGCCACTCACCTCTGCACTTGATTTTTGCTGGCATACAAGCCAAGGCACGAATGGGCACAAAGCCTTTCATACAAAAAGGCTGGTCCAAAGTGTTGGTGAAGAGGCTGGAGGAAGTTAACAGCACAGTTACTGTGTTGCATCAGTTCAGGAAAGAAAAAGTGGGCCAGGTTCTCCAGCAGTTTCCTATGCTCCATCAGTAATGTCTCTTTGCTAGATGTTATGGCTACAGACTGGATACAGACTTTAATGGCTTTTCTAGGGTATTTGAAGAATGCATATATTCTCATATTTCCACTATTTGCCCAAGGCTAAAGGATACAAAACTGAACATTTAATTTTTCAGTTATTCTCACAGGAATCAATGAGAACACATTTGCAAAGGCAGCACTGCTTGACCAAGAGAAGTTGGGTGTCCTCTTACCTGTTGGAGAGCCTTGCTTAGACTGCAGTTCCATCTGGGCTCCATTGGTCCTTAATGAGAGAGTCTTTGACCCTTGCTGTTTCTCCAGCTCCCCTGCAAGAAAGATATATGGAAGTGAATAAGGAGAGGGATGAAGAGGACACCAGCATATTGAAGGAACAATATGGGAAGTCAGCAAGGAGAATTAATGCAAGAAAATTACAAGGGAATGTCAAAAAGGGAGCGAGAGAGGAACAGCCAAGAAAAAAAAAAGAAACCAGAGAGGGCTTGACATGTGGAGGAACTTACATATCTCCACACGACCTTCTATGTATGATCTGCATTTATACAGAATAGGTTATTGCTGCATAGGAGGGGATCACTGATGCTGAGCTACTTTGGCTCATCAGTTTATACATGGAAAGGCCATCAAAGGCTACATGGACACCTAATCTGTGTAAGACAGGCCACAGAGGGACACAATACAGACTGCTTGTCCCCTAGACATTCCTGGAATGAAGGATAACTCTGCTAAGGCTACCAGACCTGTCTTGTACTTCCCAGCTACATACAGATCATATTTGCATAGTCAAAGGAGTATGGCATGGAGAAGAGTCTTCTGGGTCTGACAGTCTAGCTTCACTGTTCCAGGCCACTGTATCATACACCCTGTTTCATAAGCATCATAAGTACTTAAGTTCTTCCATTTCTCCTGTGGGCAGGTAGGCACAGAGCCTGACTGCTTTTTTACCCTATTGGCGAACACAAGAACAATCCTGTGCAGACATGTGCTACTCATCCTTTCCCCCTGTTCCTGAAGAACCCATTTCCTTTGCCCTCTCTCCCTTGTAGACACATGCAGTGCGATGGCATTGGAGTGTGAATTGTATTAGAGGCTCTTACATTCAATTCGTATCTGCTCCAGCTCTGTCACTTCTGCTATTGACTCTTTCAGATCTTCCACAAACTTCTGCATTTCCTCAGCACCCAAAGCACAAAAGTGTAGTACCTGTTTCTTCTCTGAGCCTGAAACTGGAGTCACCAGTGTGATGCCATGGGGGTAATCTGTAAAGAAGGCGTGTCAACAAAATAAAGAGGTGTTAGGCATTCTTGCTGGAGTAGCTGGCTGCTTTGGTACCTCTGCAGGACAGAGGATTTCCAACATGAGCCCAAAGGAATGGCACACCTAGAGTTTGTCATAGTGCAAACTGTGGGAACCTGCAGCATTGCAGCCCTCCAAGGGAACAGAATGGCCAAGCTGAAGCAGCAAGGCAAGTGCCACCAGCACCACAGTGCTGCCAAAATCAGAAAACACTAACTCTTAGTTACACTTAGTACAACATTGGCTTTGGGAACCTGAGCACAGAGGTAGGACTGTAAAGCCCTTCTGAATCTGTGGAGTAAACAGTATATATGAGAGGCCAACAACACTTCTTCTCCTGCGGGAGATGCAGCAGGAGAGGTTGGTTCCTCGACTCAAAGCCAGAACAGCCATTAACATCCACAGTGGCAGGACTTCTCCCTGGTCTCTACTTCCATTAGCAGAGGACACGGCAGGGGTGTTAGCACAGCATGGGTGGGGAGCTCATTGTGCTGTGCTGAGAGAATGGTGAAGAGAAAGATGTTGGTTTGTAGATCTCTGCTTAGTATTCCCCAACAGGCAAAACACATGGGAATGTAAATGAAAGGACATGCCCAGAGAGTGAAAATATCGTAACAAAAGGGCTTGCATTTTAAAGATTAGGTTGGGTGTAGGGAGGGGGTGGCTGGAGATTCAGCCAACAGAAGCAGGAGAACAAGAGTGTGCAGAGAACTTGCTACGCTTGTGACTGGACTTTCTCTACCTTTTGCTCAATGGCTGGTGGTTTCAATCCCTTTTCTCTTCCCCTCTCACCATTCTCTACATTTAATTTCCCTCTTCCCCTGTCCTGTTTTCTCATCTCCTCCACTGCTCCCGCATATGCCAGCCTTCACCACCCTCTTCCTTTATCAGTCTTTACCAAACAAGTCAAAGGACCAACCTGCTATTTGCTGTCAGACATCAGCTCCCCCTGTTTGTGTCCCAGGCCCCTTTTCCCACCCTGTGTCTGTCTCATCTTTTCAGATCACGAGCTCTTTAGGACATCTGCTTTTCTGCCTCTGCAGGGGATACATAACAGGATGCCTTTGCCAGAAGATCCTTGGGCACTCCCAGGATCATCACGATACCCTGATTCCAGCTCTGATGGTGTCTCCTGGGGATGCTCTGTTGTGAATGACTCTTGTACATACAGGGATGTGAAAGCCTCTGCATGCTGCAGAGGGCAAGGTACTGAGAGAGTGACTCATGCTGACAATAGGGTAGAGGGAGGATGTAAAAAACTTAGTATAGCCACAGTGCTGCCACGGTCTTCCTTCCTTGCAGCGTGTTCTGCAGGTGCTCACAAAAACCCCAGTGGGCATCAGCCGTGCTTGCCTGGGACTACTGTGCAGCCCCTCTGCCTGCGCCAGCAGGAAGCCTGCCTGCTTTTGGAACTCCTCCACCACATAACCAGCCTCAATCATGACATATCATGGCTCTATTCCCAGACCATCAAGGTCAGGCCGACTAGGGCTGGCCTCTCGCCATGCTTTGGTGGGTGCTGTTCCAAGGGCTCTGCTTCTGTCTTGGGAAGCTTTCAGCACAGCACAGCACAGCACAGCACAGCATGGCACAGTGCGGGAGGTGACAGCAACACCTGAGCCTTTGTCAATGTCAAAGGTAGAAGAGGGAGTTGTGACTTTGGGCATGAGGGGAGAAGGGCTAAAGCTGTCAGCAGCAGTTTTGTCAACAAGGTTCTCCACCTACAGTTGGTTCCTGAGAGCTCAGTGAGATATATATGGGGATTGATTCCCTCATTCCTCCTCACTAGTGCTCTTCCTGCCACCATGACAAGCCAGATGGAGCCTCAGCCTGCCACCAGGAGCCTCTTCTCATCACACTTTACCGCACAGTGATGTCCTCAGCACTAAGCCTCAGTTTTCTCCCCTCCACTATTGACCCTGATGGAATCTCTCTTCTGATGCAAACTCACACTGGGTGACACAGGCCCTTCCCTCCTTCTCCTTTTCTCTGACAAACTGCACCAGGCAACCAAGGAGCAATGGACTTACATTCATTCTCAAAGAGATGGAACTGCATCCCTAGCAGGCCGACCGACTTGCAAAATGTGTACGTTGAGGAGCTTTTCTTCTTGGGGCAAAGCTTGAGGATCTGTTGGAGGGAGAGATGCATCATTGGGCAGGGTACTGGGGAACAGTGAGGCAAGAACAATGCAAACTGCTCAAAGCAAAAAAGCTTTTTGCAAGCTCTGTTAATTGTACATGGGAGTAACACTGGGTGACTGACAGGCACTGTGCCCAGAAAGCTGCCTGGCATGCTGCACTTGTAACAACACTTCTGAAATTCTGTATGCATAGCCCTGGGGCCCACTCAGCTCTCTGTCTCCCAGGGGTGCTGGCTTTTTGATGTCCACATTTCTGACTTTGCAAGGGTAATTCTCTTCACCAAGGGCCAGATCAAAAGGCGAAGGGAAGCCCGTCAGAAATACCTTAGAGCTGGGAACAAGAGCATATGTGAATGCTGTGCTGCCCTCACTCCCTCAGCACTAGTTCTTATGGATCTGATTTATCCCATGGAGTAGAAGGATATCAAAGAGCAGAATGTTCCCCCAGGTTCACAACTGTACAAACGGGTGCAAAGGAACAGGTGGGGAAAGCTCTCTTGTCCTCTGCTCCTACAAAAGGGTTTGGGTTTAGCCTTACATTTGCAACATCCACAGTTTCATTTTGCCATTAAATTCAGCAGAACTTCCATCTTGTTCGGCCTTCTCCCAGTCTCAGTGTATCTCTGCCCTCCTTGTACCTGTCTGAACTCAGTTGCAAGGCTGCTGGGGCAGAACACTTTTAAAAGTACTATACACATTTGGGACTCCAGTAATATCTACTCTCCTGCAGCCTTTGCAATGTTAAAGGCAGTGGTTGTAAAGTGTCTGGCACGAAAGATTTAAAGTGCATGGGAGGGCTCTGACTACTATAGTACAAACAGACAAAGAAACGAACCTCCCTTTCATGAAATGAACCTCCCTGCTGGCAAAGGCATGAGAGAGAGCAATGACATTGCTTGGATGGCTGTAGGAGGTGACAGTTTGCTTTTTCAAGGGTTAGAGGAGTTTTAGGTTTGGTAGGTTTTTTAACAGTGAAGGATCCAGAGCTGTGTCTTACAATAATGATGGACCAGGAGATGGTCTGTCCTCAGGACAAGGGGGAAATGGATGTTGTGGACTGGTTTTAGATTTCTTCATTGAAATCAGGGCGAGTTTTATCACTTCAGTCCCAGAGCACACTCACCACCAGCAGGTCATTGAAGAGAAAAACTTCCCTCTGGTGAGCTGCCTGCTTCTGCACTTTGTTCACATCAGTCACTTCGTACAAGCGGCTGCAGCAGACCAGCCGGCGATGGGGCACGGACAGAACCTGCAGAAGACCCACAAGAGCATGCAGAGGCTGAGGGAGGTGCAACTGTGGGTCTCCCCCACCCTCAGCCTGTACAACTCTGCCCAGTGACAGCAGCACGAGTCAATTCTGCCCACTCTGCCCACTCAAATCATCTCCTCACCACCACTCCTCACCATCACTTTTCCTGCTGGTGCAACAGCAGAGAGACCTATGCCTTTGTGATCTGGATAAATCAGAGGAGTGGCACAGGTTATAGGCAACCCTCTTGCTCACACCTCCTATCTTCATATACATCTGGCTTACAGTCACCGAGTGACTGCTCATCCTCTCTCACTCCACTGTACATTTGCAGGTTTTCTGGACTTTGAGAAATTATTCTGCTCATTTTGGGTAAACAGCATGCATGATTTTGCACTAGAGATCAGTTACTGCTAAGAAGCTGTCTCTGCACTTGGGGGTCTCTTAACCCCAGCAATCCTTTGGGAACTCACTAGAGACAGATGGGGGAAATTATTTTCTACCACTTTGCCTTCTGCTTCCTACACCCTCACAAGGCCTGGAAGTTTGAAACACTGCAGAGCTATCACTGGAGTATTGGCAAGCAAGACCTGCATTGGCAGGCAGGACCTGCAGTGAGATTCTTGGGCAAACAATTACTGCACTAGATACTGTAAACTCTGGCCAAGGAGATCCTCCAAAATTAGGAAAGAATGAGATAGCAAGGAAGAAAGTGTTTGGAGAAAAAGGAGTGAATTCATCAATACAAGCAAGGAAAGTATTACAGAAGAGGAGTAGGGGCATAGAGGAAAAAGGCAGAAAAGAGGGCAGTGAGGGAGGTGGGTGTGAGAGAGGTGAGTGGGTGTCAGCGGGGATATGGGTGCTTACCGTTTTCATTCCAACTATGGACTTCTCCACTTTGGTGACATAAGTCACATGGTCCTCATTGGATTTTAGCTCTTTCTGCTGGATCCTCTCGTAGATCCCCACCACCAGCTCCCGTGGGATGTCAGCACCGTCATCCACCCCTGCCAAACACAGAAAATGTTGGGCAGGCTAGGCAGGGAGAAAAGGAAAGGGAAGAACCGGTGGTCCCTGGCAGGTAACTACTGTCTCTGCACTGTGCAATGCTGGGAAGGCTGAAAGGAAAGAGCAATACTTCGCTTTAGGCTGTCTTCTTTCTTGCTCTAACACATCTAATGCACCAGCAGGAGCAAATGACATCTCTAAGGCCAATGCAGAAGATTTCATTATTCCATTGCTCTGCATGGTGGCTCCTTTCCATGTGTTCCCTAAGGTTTTATAGCCACAATTTCACATTCATATATCTTAGGCCACTCAGCAGCAACCCCTGCATTGATTTCACATCATCAGAAGTGCTAGATGTGGAGGAGATCTATGACGGGATTCAGCTGCTCTTCCTGCCAATGCAAGCGTCAGCTCTCCTGTTTGCTTGGTGGCCTCCACCATTTTCCTTCTGTGATGTCTCCTAGGAGTAATGCTTCCCCGTTATTCTATCTGTGATATCTCTGTCTTGGCCCTGTCCCTTTCCTCTTTTGCATCTCCTTAGATAACTCTTCAAATTTTGCTGTCTGACCCTTGCAGAGCCTCACAGAAAAGTTTTCTTTTACCTTTTCTTGATCCAAACACCACAAATTAAACTGCCAGTCTTTTCTCTGAACCAAATTCCTTCAGTTATTTTGTATTGATTTTCTCTGCTTTCCCTCCAGCTCCCTGGTCTGAGATGTACCACCCTGAGTGATGCAGGTGAGGAACTGCTGAGGAATGGAGAGGCATTGTCATCTCCTGGCTCCTTCATCCACATCCTTGCAAATATAGCCTGAACAATCTGTCTTTTTTCAAACACAGGGTGGTGAGGCTACTGACCTGGGCACTGGCCTGCAGGTGAGTCTGGAATGAACTGTCCCCCCTTATCTGTAATGGGGTGACATTCACTTGCTCTAGTGAGTTGTGGTGTGTTACATACTAGAGGTGAGTGATCCTTATGTTGGCTGAATTCATTGTGATGTGAAGTGGCAGATTTTCAAATAACTCTAAGTGAATATAAAAAACCCTTTTGAGTTAGCGCTACCAGCGGTAATACCAAAGGGAATGATGGCAGATATCAGCCCCATTCAGTATCTCAGGAAATAACTTGAAAGAGGGCCTCAGTGTCACGTTATATCAGTCTGAAGTGGATGACAAATTGGGGAAAGTGTGGGAGGCTGAGACACCACTTTCTGAACAGCAGCCATGACAAAGAAACAAGTCAAAGAACCCACAGAAGTTCAAAATCTAGACAGGGATTTACACTGGAAAAACTTTGAGGGAGCTTCATCTGAATTGCAGATGTGCAGTAAAAGACACTTGGAAGACGTCAGACCTAGGATGACCTAGGAGTGAACATGGCTGGAAAATTAGACAAGAATTTGGCTAGACATGATGTCAAAAAGGCCAAACAATACGAAGCTGCATTAGCAGATCTGAAAATAAGGAGGAGGCAATGGCTCTATATATGAATATGTTGTGACCACATATGAAAAAGTGCTTTTAGCAACCTATTACCAAGATGGGAAGGACTGACCTTGAAAAACAGAAGAAAATTGATTTGGGAAACTGAAGTATCAGAAATTGTGAAGAGGTAATGTATGCATGAACTCTGTCAGGCCTACAGTTACTATAAGTAATTGCAAGCAATTAAGAAGGGGAAGATTTAGCCTGAATAGAAGGAAAATGTGTTCATATATTCAAAGCAGCAAGGACGGGAAGGTCTTGTTTAGCACAATCCAGCAGGGTCTAAGAAGGATGGAGCTGAACAATAGGAAAACGTAATACAATGGACTGCATCCAAGCCGTGAGATCTATTAAAAGATGAAACCATCTCTCAAGGAAAACGGCTGGTTTCTGAGAAGGCCGGACAGCTTTCTGCAGAACAGAAAGCTTAGATTTTCCCCTTCCCCAGCATTCTAGAAGACACCTCAAAGGGCCCTCCATGTGTAGCTCACAGGGTGCAGCAGTACCCCTGGAGAAAGGCAGCTCCACTAGGTTTTTGCTGCTTTCACCTAGGCAGAATTTAGAGCAACAACAGGGCAAAAAAAATCGAAGCAAGACCCTCACCTCTCAGATTGCGAATGAAGTCCTCCAGCATCATCTTCCTGTCAGGCTTGATGTTGGGGCTGTACATGTCCGTATTGAGAAGGATGATTGCAAAGGCCAAGATGAAGATGGTGTCCGGGTTGTGAAACTGCTGGACCACATCTGGGTTACACATGCAGTATCTCTGGCTGCAGCAGGAGGGATGCACACATTTAATACGGAACATGGAAATCCTCTGTTCCAGGGTGGCAATGGCTTAATCACAGGTGGATCCAATTCCTCCTTTTACTCCACCTCTCATGCAAATGAGAAGGACCCGACTGCTCTCTGAAGGCAGATTTACCCACCAATGGCTGAAGTAGGTGACTGAAATTTCAGCCTTCTTGGTCTTGGTCTTAAGGAACCCATTCTCTTGGTCTTAAGGAACGAAAAAACCAAGCAAGACTGGAGAGGACTACTGAGGCTGGTGTCACTACGAAAGGGTAATATAGGAGATGTCTATTCCAGCCTGCCTTGCTAAGGGCAAACCACTCCTCTGGATGCATCGAGGGAGCAACCCTGCAAGCCCCATTGCTGCTCTTCCTGTGAGTCACAGGGATTGAACAGGGAATCCCTTGCTGGCAGACATGTCAGGATTGGCCCCACTCTGGCCCTTTGTGCCCTTCATGCCACTGAATATCTGACAATGACAAGTCTCTGCTGCAGCAGTGGCACAGAGGTGTGTGGCACAGAGTGCCTTCAGAGGCACCTCCAGGACCACCTTCTTTGGAAGGGAGGTCCCTGGCTATTCACTCCACAGCTGCTGCATGTTTTATGCCTTGGGTGTGCT
Organism: Rissa tridactyla; assembly: GCF_028500815.1. Taxonomy (NCBI): domain Eukaryota; kingdom Metazoa; phylum Chordata; class Aves; order Charadriiformes; family Laridae; genus Rissa; species Rissa tridactyla. Next base: position 152,844,371 of record NC_071466.1, read on the forward strand.
CTATACTTCCACCTGATTGCAGCAGTGGGGCTGCAGGACTCATTCTCTTACCTGAAAGCCTCAATTAGCCGCTCGACCTTCTGCGCCTCCCCCTGCACACGGATGTGGGCCTGGAATTTCCGCAGGGCTTCGTCCAGCTCCATGCCAGAGAAGTCCATCTCGTCCACCACGCAGCTGTGGGAAGGGGACACAGCCTTCATCAGCACCTCTTCCCACGGAGGACTCTAGGCAGACTCCTTCACCACAGTGCCAAGGCTCAGTCCCCAAGGAAAATACCATGGGAGAGGCCCTGGGACATCACTATAGCTGCCCAGACCATACTTAAAATGGGCAGTAATTTCAGACAAGTGATTCCTGCATTCTACAGCAGGTGAGAAATTCTTGTGCCGAACCGTACATATATATGCGCATGTGTGTATGTATATATACCATGATATATATATTATACCATATACAGCACATATACAGCATTTACATATACATATACAAAGAAAGCATACATATATGTATTGATATTTATCTGTATCTATATAGATACAGATATCTAGACATTTATATTGACATAGATATTTAGACACCTATATCAATACCAATGTCAATATAGATATAGCTCCATCTATTTCTCCCTTTCCTATCATCTGGCAATCATTCACACATTGTCCATTCCTCCCTCGCTCGCAGCACATGCACTTGTTCACTACCCACTTATCCATCTTTCTCTTATCTCTATTCACTGGGCTGTTCCTGCACTTGTCCTCTCCTCACCTTCCATTCTGTCCAGTATACATCCTCATTTGCAACCAGCACCACCTTCACCACTCTTCACTCCCACTCAACCACTGCAGCAGCAACGTTCGTTATGTCTTTAAAGATCAGAGACAGCTCAGAGAAAATAGGAAATGGTAGCTGTTTTACACAAATAACTCTGCAACATCAGCCGGCTTGTAACATCAAGGCTGGGTAAAACTCTGCCCATGTAGTCAAACACCAGGACTCCTCAACAATTCATTCTGTCCAAACTGATACTCATTTTATACTTTTCTACCAATTCCACACAATCTTTTCCATTTCCACCATACTCCAGTGCCATGCTTTCCTGTTATCTGGTAGAAATCCTTCACCTCATACATCCGGTGTTGCTTTTCCTTTTACAGTGATACACTGCACGCTGGTAATTCATAGACAATTTAGATACCCAACGAAGGGGATGAAACCTCTTTTGTTTCCCACTAAGATATTCTCAGCTTATAAAAGTCCTCCTGTTAGTCTCCAAAACCTACTACTACAGTTCTTGCTGTTTGGATTAGTCAAATAATCTAATTGTTCTTAGTGCATGATATTTTGGTCATTTGTAATGACAACACCTTCCCCATGTGACGTTCAGCACATTTTGTTGGCATATTCCTACTTTTTGTGTCCAGGTCATTACCGAAAGCATTAATCAAAAGACTAGACTCAGAAAACTGCTCATAACCTCCCTTAGGCCCAACTTCCCATTTCAGCAGAGTATGTAGGCACTAATGTCTGCATCAACCAATTCTCTCCCCCATTTACGATTCCTCTCCTAATTTCTCTCTCTTCTACTCTCAACTAACAATTTCTCATGTCAAATGCTTTGCTGAAGTCTAGAATTACCTTCTGCATGTCCCTTGACTAGAAAACCAGTTATTTTAACAAAGACAGACATTGAATTAATCTAGTCTCCACTGGCTTTGTTATGTACCATTTACCTTTTCCCATCTGCCATTATTCTTTCCCATAAATAAGTCCTCAAAGCTGCCATTCTATCTGACAGACCAAGAAATTTGCAGGTGTCAAAATCCTGTTTTCCTTAAGCCTTCCTTAACTACAAAGTTACTAATTTCCTAATCTTTACTCATATGGCACCACCTGGACATTAAAATTGTATTAAGAATTGAAGGACTTCATATTTTCTGCTTCTATATACCTTGGATGCTAATTCTGTCTCTTCCCCACCACTCTCACCCCGCTTTTATCTCATCTTCTGCATTGTGTTTGGTTTGCTTTCTCATGTTGCAAAGGATAAACTGACCCCAAATTTAGGGTTAGGAGGAAATTTTCCCCAAAACAGGTTTTCTGGGACTGTATGAGTAGTAGTACAGGGAAAAGAGAGGGGGAGTGGATTAGCTGCCATCTGGATCATTCAATTTCCTAGGATTATCTGGAAATTTTACTAAACAAATCTCTGCTAATAAAGGGATGTGCTGTCATCAGTTTCTTCTTCTTCCTTTCTGGAAGTGACAAACTGGAGATCTGTCTGTTGGTCTTTTTCTATAGTGCTGCAGCTTGCTCAAGGCTGTTGGGAAGTCTTTTGTGAGCTAGGCTGCTGAATACCGTGTGCAGCCTTGCTAGAACAAAAATCGATTGCATGATGCCTCAAATGGGTGAGAGACAGGGTTCAGATTCTCAGAGATGTCTCTCCATTCCCCTGTTGAGTCAAGAGTTGAGATATCATTGTTTAACTGGAGGGACACACAGAGAATAGCTTACCAAGAGCTCTGGCTGAACATAGAATGTTCAGTACCTTCTAAAGTTGAAGTTGTTACAACCTCAACTAGGAAATGCGGGCTCTTTCCCTGCACAAACTCCATATAATCAAAATGTAGGAACAACTGGTAAGGTGCAAGGACAGAGAATCAATGGGGCTGCTTTCATAGGAAATATTACATGAAATCTTCTTTTTTCTTTCCAAGAGGTGGACTGCAGAAACACTCACAAATGGTTTCTGGCAACAGCAAAAAACTTCCTCCACTGCCTCTTTCGTTTGTTATTTTTATTTTTCTGATACTTATACTCAAATGTCCCTTGGGTTGACATCAAGGCATTCTGCTTCTTGGAATTTATCTTTGACAGTAAGAAAAGTTTTTCTCTGGTTTGTTGTTATCGTGTTCACAGCTGCAACCACCTCTGCAGTTGTACCTTTGTTATTATTTTTTAATCTTTTCCAATGCGTGATGTTTGTCAGCGTTGACCCCAATGATTTTGCTGTAACTGTCTGCTTCCAGACGTGTGAATGCAGAGTCTTTGCATACGCCAGTGAGACCTGCTAAGGTCACCCTAGTAACCCCAATCCACCAGCACTAACTCATGTATCTTTCGCTCCCTCCCTCATTGATCAATCCTTCCCCCTCCTCACAGGCTGCTCTAACATGTCGTCCCTTTTCTGTACAAATCTCAAATAATAAAGTCAATGCCCTTAATACAGAAAGCATCAAGCCTTTATTAGGACAAGTAGGGCAAGGCAGCTGTTTATATCTCTTTTCAAACTCAAACAGGCGTTGCTACATGAGTTATGTTCAGCTTCTCCTTTGAGAGTTTCTTTCACAGAATGAGAGATGCAGGTTTGCTTTGTAAATTCTAAAATGAACTCCTGGGAGTCTCTTCCATTTGTCTCTTGGCCCAAAGAAGGGTGCCTCCCACCGTGCTTCCTGAGAAAAGTTGACCAGGCAGAAAGGACAGGTTAGGAAGAAAGTCTGACGCAAGCAAAGTCAGCCTGAGCTTGCATTTGATTTATCTGACAAAGCTTGTGCCAAAGGTCTGAGGAATAGCTCCTAGAGGAGCCATGAGGTATGCTTCTACTTTCTGCTGCTAGACAGACAGTAGAAAGAATGGTTGGATCATAGTGGTCTGACATTTTTTGTAAGCAAATTTGACACAGCAAAGTCCATTCAAAGAGCCAAAGAGCCTTGTGCCATGGGGCTGCCATGTTCCTGCTCCTCTTCTAGGTGGCTGCCTTACCTGACCTCAGATTCCTGTACAGACTCCTCTTAACTTTCCGAATGCACTGTGGTGCCTATGTCAGAGCTCCCTTGAAATGCAATGCAACTATTCTTTGTGAAACCAGAGCAAAGAGGTCTTTTCTTTCCAAGGTAGAGACCCTGGAAGCTGACATAGGATATCTTGGCAAGTATACTGCAAAAAGTACGTTGACCTTGTCAGCCTCCAGAGCTGCAATGTAAAAGGCAGTGTAACCATATGCATGATGGAGGTGTCTCTCCCCACAACCAGGTTTGCCAATGTAAGAGACAAAGCTTGAGGTGAGAGTGGATGGCTCTCTGCATTAAAAGAATAAACCAGCAGCTTCTGTGCATGTACCAACACCAGTGCTGAGTTCATTTTTCCACAAACAGCAGAACGCCTCTGAGATGCCTATTCCAGGACCACCAGGAGGCATGAAGGGTAACGAAGCAGGGGCAGAGTAATCACCTTATAAAATCTCCTCCTGTTTCAACTCCTTCCTCCCCACAGACTCGTAACAAGCCATGTGAATTGAGCTCACAGTGCATCCAGAGGTGCATTCAGACCAGTACCCGCAGGGGTAGGACTTTCAATGTTTGGATCATATTGCTGAAGGAAAAGTGCTGACACCCTGCCTAATAAGGTGGTGGAGTTTGGACACTCTTGTGTCACCTGGATACATGGGGAGCTTGGTCTGTCCTGAGGCACTCAGCAGACAGGCAACTCACAACTGCAGAGAATTGCATGCCAGGTACCAGGTGCCAGGACCAAAGGGTGCTCTCCTAGTTGGATCATTTTGCTGAGCCACAACCTCTGTGGTGGCCATGCCGCCTCCTAGGCAGCAGGGCATAGATCCCCCCAAAAGGGGGTGGACATAGTGGCATCAGAGCTGCAAGGATTTAGCACAAGGTTAAGCATGGCATAAAAGCCTTGTGGCGAAAGGGTTCAGTGAAGGCAGGAAGCAGCTGTATCGTGTGGGGCTGGGATCTGCTCACCCAAGCATAATGACCTATTTTCCAGCTTTTCCGCTCAGGTGACAATGCAGCAAGAGCTGGGCTGCAACTAAAAGCGTCTGTAATGAACCTGCAGACCGCGCTCAGGGCGGGAGCAAGGTGGGAGGCAGCCAGATGGAAAGTTTAAAACCACGAGGCACAAAGACATTAATAAAAAACATCCCTCTTCTCAGCTTCCCTAACCCTACGAGCTTTCTAAGGATGAACGAGGCTTAGGGTGGATGGCAGAGGAAGAGCTCAGCTCCTTGTGAGGAGGCTGCCCTGCACGTGTTAATTGAGGCTCACAGAAAGAAGAGTGAACAGGACTCACTGATTCCTTGCAGCAGTGGGCATGGGCATGTGTCCCAATCCTGCTTTCCAGGCCCTCCCTGTGTGAGGGTATTCTCTACAATGGAGACCACGGCCCACACCAGTCTTCCCTTTCTGGAGGATGCTGCACTACATGTATTGCCTGTTTTTTTCTGGGTCTGAGTCACGCCTACTTGCCCTCCCAGGGTTGTTGGTAGCTCACATGGCTACTCACTTGGGCATCGACTCCTTCCTAAGTGAGAAATTGCCTACCGTACTATGACTTCGACCAGAACCACCTCCCAAGGTAGAGAGCTGTTCCCTCTTCAGGCACGCCGGCCGTGCAGGGGAGGGCTCTGCCCAGCCTTCACCCTCCCCTCCAGGGGACATTGGGAACCCTTGTCCCCCGAGGGACAAGGGAAAACACTATTTCCCTGGGCACCTAGGTATGTTAAGGCTGCACCTTCAGCCTTTGCAAGCCTGGTGCGGAAAGCTGCACTTGTTCACAAGTTCGATCTGTGCCACAGCTCTGCCTGCAGCAGGAGGTCAGAACTGCCTAATGCGTTCTTCCCTCTGTCCTGTTTCCATCACTTCCTTATCTGTTGCTCCACAGCACAAGCTGCAGCACTGCGCTGCTCAAACCCTCCTGTAATGCAAGTCTCTTATTGATCCTCTGTAATGCCCTCAGTGAGAACGGGAACGGAGGCTAGTTTGGGCTAACCTGTCAAGTTCACTCTGACAGCCCAAGAGGAATCTAACACTTCTTTGAGAGACAGTCTCTTTGCTGGGCTCCCAGCTCTGCGCTTACACTCCTAAGAGCAGCTTTTCTCCCCCTGACTTCCCATGAGAGAAAGAGAAGACAATACACACTTGTCAAGACTCCCACAGGGAGAGTGTGTCTAACAGCAACTTACAGTCTAACACCAACCAGCCCCCAACTCAGCACGGTGTCTCCTCTGCTTGAATCCCTGCCTTTCTCCTCTGACAGCAAATGCACCAGGACAGCCACTTCTGCACTTCCAAATCCCACGACCTGAACACAAACCACCCAGTACCAGCAGCACAGCCGACTTCATTCATGGCCTCCCTCACATTATCCCGTTCATGAATGAAATATAAATGGAAGCAATTCCTGAGTCAGAAACAGGTGGAGGGGAAGAATGAACTAAAGTGAAGGGAAGCATGAATGAAGGAGAACAAAAGCAACAAATAAAGACAGAATGAAGACTGTACATAAAGAAATAAACAATACATCTGGGCATCTAATACAAAAGAAAGGAATGAAGAACGGATGCAAGAATGATGGTATGTCTCATTTTAAAAATATGTGTTAATGCCTTGGGCCTGGCTTTTTCAAAGTAACAACATGACTTTTCGGCAGTACTTGCAAAGTAGATTTGATAAAAACTGCTCAGCACCAGATCAGTGCCCAGGATACCTCTTTACAGCTGTATTCCCTGGACCAGTAGACATTGAAACCCTGGGGTAGGTCCCCAGTGACTCCTCGCGGCTGGCTGCAGGGCAGGCTGTGGAAGCAGACTTCCCGGAGAAGAGGCTGGATCTTACCGTGAGAGGCTGGATCACAGTGAGTGGTTGTTAATGTGGGATTGGTGGCTCAAAATTGGTTACAGATGGGATTTATCTGTATGATGATTTTATGTTACATCCCCTGTAACATAAAATGCCTAAAAGCTGTATGTCCAGCTTAAACTAGCACATTGAGAAAAACAACGGTCTAGAGGGACCTGTGTCTCTCCATTTACTAAAGGAATTCATAAATTGATAGAAGACACTAAATTTGGTAGTGGCTAACAACAGGTGAGATAAATCCTGCTTTTAAAGACTGAATCCTTTTCTGCAAGAGAAATGACATACTGCATCACCGTAAACAGATAGGCTTGAACAGTTTAGTGTTATCAAAGGATGTGTGCCAAGTATAGTCAGATACTGTTGAAAATCCCCTGCTCTCTCCCTTGTTCCTCTGGCTAGCGTGTATAATTACTTGTGAGTTATCCAGACACCTTTTCTGGGTTCCAAGAAAATCAGTTAAAGGTTGAAAGATAGAGTAGGAGGATGGAAGGGAGAATATAATTTCAGGGCTTTTAGGCACTGGGCATGCAGCTGTGAGAAGGCAAAATAGCATACCAAAGTGCTCAATCCTCATACTATGCTTAACCCTCGCCCCCCCTGCCCGAGTACATAAGAGGCTTTGCGACCAGCAAGGCACTTCTCTGCAGTTTTGCATTTACTAGGTGGGCAGTAAAGAGGGATCATCTTCACAGTGCCAAATGCCACTGTGCACTCCTGAGCTCTGTTGCCTGACTCCAGGAATAGGCAGTGGTTGGCTTGTTTGTCAGTCAGCACAGCTTTAATACCTATGTAAACCAAGAGAAGTTTGCAGAGTATAGACTTAATGGCTGGACTTACAGCTGAGTCTGGAGTTTGTAACCCCTCCTCCAAAGGCACAAGGGAGGCTGACACTTTTGCAGATGTTTTAAAAGCTGTCCTATTATTTATTCATGCAGTTGGGTTAATTCAACCTGGTTGCAATAAAAACAATGCTTACAATACACAATTCTAACACAATTTTTCATATCAAGCGAAAGCTAAACTAACACAGCAAGTGGCATCAATAATTGAAATTGCTTTTGGGAGGGAGAAGATGGGCCAGGAAAGCTCCAGGGCCATGTCGTGGACATGAAAGATGAGAGACAACTGCCCCTGCATGCAGGCTTGCTCACTGCAGCTGCTCAGTGCCTGTCCAACAACTACTGCCTGCTCATGGCCACCCTGCCTGGGCATTTGAGCTTTCCAGGACCAGCAGTGCCTATTCTTCTCCACTTGTGGGCCACAAAAATGACTGTGGAATTAGGCCTATTGTGCAGAAGCTACTGTAGGAGCTATCCTGTCTGCCACATGGTCGCCAGGAAATACCCCGCACCCTAACATTGGTTTACTAAGCGTGGGTATATATGGGGACTGCGAGACAGCCCTTGCAGAGTCCATTCTCCCAACCTGTGCCAGTGTTCCTGAGCTAATTTGATTGGAGTTGGATGGGGAATGAGAACCAGACTATGTCTTAGACAGTTCTAGAATGCCAAAAGGTCCTTAAGCTGCCTCTGCTCCCACACAAACAGCTCAGAAGTTGTGACTAGCCCTTGAGCTATAGTGCACTGGAAATGCCAGCACACTATACTACACTGCTATCCCTCTTCTTCCTGCAGCATGGACGGGAAAAATACCCAGGATGATAACCCTGGGTCAGAATTTCTCTTGTTTCCATGCATGTCACACCACTGGGTGTGCAGTCATTACCCATCCAGCTCTCACAAGCACTTGATGAATATTTGCTTGCAAAACCCAACAACCATTGCTATCCCCAAGCTCAGAACTGACACAGGAAGAGAGTAAAAGTACCTGCAAACAGCACAGCTACAACCAGCTCTGTGTGTGTTTTTCCTTCCCGCTTTAAAACATTTTGTGTATATTTTATGTTTACTTTTATTTTTGCCTTTAAGGAAGACAAATCAGCAATTTACTGTGAAGAGGGGATGGCAGCATGGATTGTTAGTGCAAGAACATCGTCTGTTGCTTGGAGAGATCAGACACAGGTTTGAACCCCGAATTCAGACCCAGTTTCTTGACATATGTTCATGTACACACAGGCCATGTCCAAGATATGTCCACGTACACACAGCCTCAATAGCTCAGTTCCCATCTGTCCTGGATTGAGGTAAAACAGAACCAATTTTCTGTTTTGTAATTTTACTTTTTAGCTGGACCTCTTCTAACTGACTAAACTCTGAAATTAACAGCACATTGTTCAGAAACTGTTCACTCTGAGAGTGATAAGACCTGATTATACCAAGGAACGGTATGCACAGAGGCTCTTGCTTAGACTTATTGCTATAACAACCAAGGTCAGCTAACTTTGCTGCTTGCCCCGTTAGAGGGTTGGAAGCAGAGAAGCGTAGAGGGGTCCCACCTGCAGGGAGGAGCAGACAGGACAGGTGACCCAAAACTGAGCAACAGGGTATTCCATCCCATATGCATCACGCTCAGTATAAAAGCTGAGGGATCAAAGGGGCAAGTGGCTCGCTCTTTTTCTTCAATGGCTGACATCCGAGGAGGACCCTGCCTGTTCGTCTGCCTTTGATCCCGATCTGAGCACTCCTGACTCCAGATCCAGAATTCAGCTCCTGTTCATTGCTGACTCCAGTCTGGGACTTTCCCTGTGTCTGCTGGTGACGCGATCGTCATCCTGGGAGCTGGGTACGGTTTTGTATGTATTGTATACTTTTTTTTTTATTTTCTCATTATTTCTTATTTCCTTATTTATTATTTTTTTCATTAAAGTAGTTTAGTTCTTTTTCTAAACTCATAGATCTCCTTATCTCTTCCTCTCCTATCTGAGGATAGTGGGGGTGAGGGCCATCTGTCATTCTGATTGGCCAATCCGGCCAAAACCATGACACCATCTTTGAGCCTTGCTTTCTACATCTGTAAATAGGATGGCAGGGTCACTCTTTCTTCAAACACTTGGAGTGCTACATTGAGAAGTGCAGTGGAAACTAAGAGTAATGAGCATGATGGAGTAGGGCCACCTGCTTTAATGGCCCTCCTACAACATGGAGGAGGCAGGCAACTACAACACAGCAGCTCCTGGGCATTGAGTCTGGGAGGCAGACACCAAGCTTTGCAATAGGGACTGTTCCCAGGACCTGCTGACTACAGAGTTTGTAGTCACATGTGAGGCAGAAGAACATGGTCATTTGCCGGGATGCTGGCAAATTTAGGACTACAAGGAAGTGCCAGCCTATTGCTATTGCAATATTTCCCTGTCTGTGCAGAGGCAAGGTTTGGACTTCATCAGAGTATCTGTCAGGGGAAGCAGCCCACACATTGCTTGGTGGAGAAAAAGAGGCAATTACTTTTAATTGTAGCTCTCAGCATGAAGAGACTGGAGAGAACATGTGTCTCGTTGCTGGCCAAATCAATACCCATACAGTATATTAAAAAAAGAGCTGGACCAAAGGTCAGGTACTTGCAGCAATAAGCAGCAATTTCAGCAGGAATGAGTTTTGAAATTTGTGCCCAGATTTGGCTCTTGAACTGGCATCCTCCAGTCTTTCCCTGGAGTAGAAGTAGTGTGTGTATTGGATTTAGCATTCCATTTGGCTTGGTTCAAGAGAAGCCACTGCAAAATTCAAGGGAGATAGATAGAAAACATTTTGGAGAATGGGAGAATATAATAAAGGATCAAGTGCAAAGGACTTCCTGCCTAATGGAAAGGCTGCTCTTACTAAGAACCGTGCTTTCGCCTAATGAAAGAAACGACCCAGCTGAGTGCTGGTCATCCCTTGAAACAGGTCTCTGAACAACCTTTTTGCCCCCTGACTACACACATCGCATCACCCTGCATGGCAACCCCCACATTCACACTGGTGCAAACTCGCCCTGCTTTCACTGTAGCAGTTCTCAGGGTGGGAGAGGTGGTGTCCCCTGTTCCTGATGTCCCCTCGGAAATGAAGGCTCATCTTAGTTCCCCAGGCCTATCTTTGCAAGAAAACCTGTCATCTTGGACAACGCTCAGATAAACAGGTAAGATGCTTTCCTTCCCAATAATTCAGACCCTGATCCTGTGACGCTGGGCGCTAACAAGTTAGCAAAGGTTACAATACGGAAGGCAGAGCAACAGGCAGGTGCTGAGGTAGTATAGGTGTCAGATATTCACAGGATTTTGTAGCCCAAATTGCAAGACTTGGAAGAGAAGCGTAGGCTGAGAGATGCATGGCTTGTGCAACCAGGAGAGGGCCATGGTGAGAGAACTGAAGGGAACAATCCAGCAAAGGCAGCCACCGAACAGAAGCAGGGAGGAAACCTGAGATCTTGCTCAGAAAAGGGTCAGCTCAGCCCATTGGAGTTTTTGGAGTGGGGGTGTTCCTCAGTGCTCTGTGACTGCAGAGGTAATGATAAACCATTAGTAGCATGCTTCCTCATGCAGGCCTCTTCATTACCACAAACAGGACCAACTCCCCTCTTATTACCCCCGTAATGCAGTTGGACAAACTGAAAAGGTCACCCATCTCAAAACTTGACAGAAATAGAACCAGGTGTGGAGCCAGCATTCGCTGCTCCCCTGCTGGTCTCGCAGCAAGGAGCAGATATTTTTCCTCCTCTGCCTCTCTTAGTACTTCCCAGAGAGCATCAGAGGTGCTTTATCTGGATGGGGTGAGACCCCAGTCACAGAGTTTCCCAGCCACAGAACTTCCCAGCATCACTAGTCCTACCACACAACGGTGCTGAGCTCCCGCTAGACGATTGCAGGCCCTCTGAGGAGAGACTGAAATGAAAGAGCTGCTGATATTAAGGGGGAAACACGTTGCTGGGAAATGCACTGAGAGGTGTCAAATAGAGAGGGGGGACGGTGAATTTCCTGCAGAGGGGGGATGGAAGCGCATGGAGGATGGGGCGCTTGCTGGTGCAGCCAGGGTCAGAGTTGGCTGGCAACTCCTTTACAGTGCAGGGAGGAGGGGAAGTTTCCACACTTACTCCAGGACGTCCCTGTTGAACTGCTTCTTGCTGTTACCCAGGAACTCCCCAATCATCTGGCGGCTGAGACCCTTCCGCTGGAGCAGGAAGTGTGCCACCCCAATGGGGGTGTCCGGGATGAAGCCTCGGGAGATCAGGAACTGGATGCCTTTGTCTGGGTTTCTGAAAGGGAAGGACAGAGACATGGTGAGTTTGCATGATCTCATTGAGGCATTATTGCCTCTGCCTGACCTCATGGCTTGCAGCAATGCAGCCCCCATTATGTGCATGGGCTCCTATGAGTTCCTGTGTGTGGCAGGGTTGACATTGGTGGGGGGCAAGGAAAAGTCACTTGGGGGACTCCCTCCCAGTTGCCGCTAAGGACAATCAGATGCCATGGGACATGTCGTGTCGCTTGTAGCACCTGCTGTCACCTGGTGATCACAAGTGCCATACCACTGCTACAATGGACCCTGCTGCACAATACCAGTCACATCAGTGACTCTCATGAGGACATGATTAGACTGTGTGTCCCACACAGACAGCACAAGAAATATCAGTACGTTCAGCTGCTCCAAATGCAACCCACAGAGAGCTCCCCCCAGGAGCTGAGAGCTGGGCACGTGACCCTTTGCTTTAGGGGAGCTGGGGTTGCACCTTCTGTAGGGCAGACAAAGGCAAAAATGTGACAGTGGACAGCATTAGGAGACATTGCTGCCAGGGACTATGGGCAAATGAGGCTCAAGACAAGGGGGACGACCAAAGGTGGGCACTTTTCCTGCATCTCTTTTTCATACATTTTTTAGTGCTCAGTGTTGAGTGACACTTTCTACCTTCCTCACCTGAGCCTGATGCTGGCTGCCTGAACAGAAATCCCATGCTCAGATTTGCTTATCTCTTCCTCCGCTCCCCCCACCTTTGGCTGTATTGTTCTTCCCTTCTCTATTGATTTACCCCCTCAGGCAGAAATCTCTGTGTGTGGGTGGATGAGAGCACGCACCTGGAGAATGCCTTGTCAGAGCTGGGAGAGAGCTGAGAGCAGCTCCCAGGCAGAGGCTTTTCTCCCTCCATGGCTGTGAGTGCCTCTCCGAGAGCAGGCCTGGTGCTGAGTGGGCCTGACTGCCTTGTTGTGGGAGTGATTTTCTGCTTCTTACTGCGCCAGTGTCTGTGCCTGCATATGCAGCTCTTGGAGGGGGGTGGGTGGGTAGCGCGTGTCTCAACAAGCACACGTTTGCGTGTGTCTATGTCCTGTACATGCAGATTTCTCTTGCACCATACATGTCCATCAGAGACCCTGTGTCTGCACATTTTGCCTTTTTCCTCATGTCTCCTGTGAGCACACACGCTCCTATGTATCCTGGGAGTGTCTGTGAGCCTATGAGTGGTGCCTGTCCCACAGTACAGGCAGGAATGAGTGTGTATGTGTGTATTGTGCAGGAGGTTTTCTTCCTATATTTCAGTCTGCCCCACTGAAGGGTGTCTGTCATGATGCACTCTTGCTGAGGGGAATTAGTGCAACGCCAGGAAGATTTCCACATTCCTTTGGTTCTCTGAGCTGGTGAGATGGAGAGGAAAGAGGGTAGCTTCTTCATGAAGGGATGCCGTATTTCCATCATTAACCCAAATTCAGGGATTTTTGTCAAGGCTCGAGGAGTGAGTTTGCTCAGGCAGTTTCATGGGGTGAGGAAAGGATAGCATGAGATCTTAGAGCACGTGAATGCATGATATGCACAGGCACAGACTGTGACACTGTCAGGTGGTGAAGGATGTGGGTGAGCAACATATGTCTAGCTTTAGGGGGATCGGCATTCAGGAGAATGGTCTGCTCCTTACAGGGGCCTCATGGATACAAAAAAGTAGGCAGGCTTGAAATAGTTCTGCTTACTCTGCAATGGAACAAAGGAAATATCCTGGGCAGCATGACATCCCCAGGGAGAGTGGCTGGGAGAACAAGTCGGCCCATGACATTTATGAACAGGAGAGCTGCAAGATCTGATATTGAAAAACCCAGGCCTTCTTCAGGGAAAAGCAACAATGCATCATCCGTATTATCACACAGATCTCCTGGTTCACCTTTGAAGAGCACAGGCAAAGTTCTCTGCTAAGTGCAGAGGTCATATGGTCAGGGATAAAGCCAAGTTAAGCAACAGAGATTCATGAAATACACCTCCACCTGCACACTTTGGTATTTGGTGAGGGACAGGATGGTGTTCACAGCACAAGGGTGATCTCAGCTGCACTGGTGTGACTCCAAAGCCACTGCACTGAATGTGGATTCACTCCAGAGGAGCTGGGAGCTGAATGTGTCCAGAAAAACACAGCTCACACACTCGCATGGATGTGCAGATTTCAGTAGAGATGGCACACGCAATGCAAAAGGATGTAGGATAAAACAGTCCAGCTGTGACAGCCCTCCTGCACTGCCTAGACTATAACTCAAATATACATGCATACACTATTCTTTTGCTAACAGCAGCCTTTCATCATTTTTTCCCTGAATTCAATTTGTTCCCCACAAAATCCTGATAGCAATACAGCACCTCTGCCACTGAACACTTGCATATATATGCCATGTACTGCAGCATGCAGCTTTTGCCCAGATGTGCAGCAGACAACTCCAATTCCATCTCTCCTGAGCCTGGTCCCTGCTGTTTTCTTTAGTGTTGCAGGGGTGTTAAGCACAGCCAGCAAATGCTGCGGGATTCCTCACGTCCTGCTGGCTTTCCCTCTGCCCACGCAGCCAGCTGCCCACACACACTGAGTTATTACAGCAGCGCCGCATAATGAAGCACTCTCCATTCCAGGGATTCCACCCCCTCACTGTAGAGTGGGGATGGGGAAAGTGCCACGGCAGCGCAGCATCAATGTGCTCCCAGGGGCCTGCTCTGAGCCAGAGTGCTGCTTGCTGAAAAGGCAATGCAAGGCCGGATAGACTATGGCAGACGGTGCTAGCAACTGGAGGCTTTCAGCTCTTGGTCCAGGGGACTGGTCAGCAAAAAGGATGTGTGCACATGCAAGCATGGCCTCAGCTCCATGACCTGCGGGATGGTGCCCACATCGCAAATCCTACAATAGTAAAATGGTTTCTTGCTGGAAATTGACAAGGAAACCAACAACCAAATAAGATCAGAAAGCTGAATGGCCTTCCCAGCCCCTTGGATGGAGGTGCGCTACAGTGTCACAAGGGGAGCCATGCAGCCCTTAGATCCTGCTCAGAGAATAAAACAAAGGCTTCATTCCCCAAAGCTAACAGGTCATAGAATCATAGAATGGTTTGGGTTGGAAGAGACCTTAAAGATCACCTAGTTCCAACCCCCCTGCCCTGGACAGGAACACCTCCCACTAGACCAGGCTGCTCAAAGCCCCATCCAGCCTGGCCTTGAACACTTCCAGGGATGGGGCATCCACAACTTCCCTGGGAAACCCGTGCCAGTGCCTCATAGTGAAGAATTTCTTCCTAATAGCTAATCTAAATCTACCCTCTTTCAGTTTAAAGCCATTATGTCTTGTTCTATCACTACATGCCCTTGTAAAAAGTCCCTCACCAGCTTTCTTGTAGGCCCCCTTCAGGTACTGAAAGGCCACAAGGTTTCCCCAGAGCCTTCTCTTGTCCAGGCTGAACAACCCCAACTCTCTCAGCCTGTCCTCATAGCATAGGTGCTCCAGCCCTCTGATCATCTTCGTGGCGCTCCTCTGGACTGGCTCCAACAGGTCTATGTCCTTCTTATGTTGGGGGCCCCAGAGCTGGACACAGTATTCCAGGTGGGGTCTCACAAGAGCAGAGTAGAGGGGCAGAATCACCTCCCTTGACTTGCTGGCCACGCTTCTCTTGATGCAGCCTAGGATGGCTTTCTGGGCTGCAAGCTCACATTGCTGGCTCATGTTGAGCTTCTCATCAGCCAACACCCCCAAGTCCTTCTCCTCAGCGCTGCTCTCAAGCCATTCTGTGCCCAGCCTGTATTTGTGCTTGGGATTGCCCTGACCCACATGCAAGACCTTGCACTTGGCCTGGTTGAACTTTATGAGGTTGGCACAGGCCCACCTCCCAAGCCTGTCAAGGTCCCTCTGGATGGCATCCCTTTCCTCCAGTGTGTCGACTGCACCACACAGTTTGGTGTCATCAGCAGACTTCCTGAGGGTGCACTCAATTCCTCTGTCCATGTTGCCAACAAAGATGTTTAACAGCACCAGTCTCAACACTGACTGCTGAGGAATGCCACTTGTCTCTGGTCTCCATTTGGACATTGAGCCATTGACTGCAAATCTTTGGGTGCGACCATCCAGCCAATTCCCTGTCCACTGAATCTTGTCTCTCCAATTTAGAGACAAGGACGTCATGCAGGACAGTGTCAAAAACTTTGCACAGATCCAGGTAGATGACATCAGTTGTTCTCCCTTTAGCCACCAACACTGCAACGTTGCTGTAGAAGGCCAACAAATTTGACAGGCACAGTTTGCCCTTAGTGAAGCCATGTTGGCTGTCACAAATCATCTCCTTATTTCCATGTGCCTTAGCATGGTTTCCAGGAACAGCTGCTCCACGATCTCGCTGGGCACAGAGGTGAGACTGACTGGCCTGTAGTTCCCTGGGTTTTCCTTTTTTCCATTTTAAAAAATGGGCGTTATGTTTCCCTTTTCCAGTCAGTGGGAACTTCATCAGACTGCCACGACTTCTCAAACATGATGGATAGTGGCTTAGCAATTTCATCCACCAGTTCCCTCAGGACCCACAGATGCATCTCATCAGGTGCCATGGACTTGTGCACCTTCAGGTTCCTTAGATGGTCTCAAACCTGACCTTCTCCTACAGTGGGCGGTTCTTCATTCTCCCAGTCCCTATCTGCGACTTGGGAGGTGTGGCTAGAGCACTTACCAGTGAAAACAGGCAAAAAAGTCATTGAGTACCTCAGCCTTCTCCATATCCCAGGTAGCCACTTCTCCCGTTTCCTTCTAGGGAGGGCTCACACTTTCCCTAGTCTTCCTTTTATCACTGGCGTACCTGTAGAAGCTTTTCTTGTTACCCGTGACATCCCTGTAAAAATTTAGTTCTCTCTGGGATTTAGCTTTCCTAACCTGCTCAGACAATTTCTCTGTATTTCTCTCAGGGTACCTGTCCTTGCTTCCACCCTCCCTAGGCTTCCTTTTTGTGTTTGAGTTTGTCCAGGAGCTCCTTGTTCAGCCAGGCCTCCTGGCATTTTTGCCCAGCTTCCTCTTTGTTGGGATGCATTGCTCCTGAGCTTGGAGGACGTGATCCTTGAATATTGACCAGCTTTCTTGGGCCCATCTTCCCTCCTGGGCTTTATCCCATGGTACTCTACCAAGCAGATCCATGAAGAGCCCAAAGTCTGCTCTCCTGAAGTTCAGGGTAGCGAGCTTACCATGTGCCCTCCTTGCTGCCCTATGGATCTTGAACTCCACCATTTCATGGTCACTACAGCCAAGTCCGCCCTTGACCTTCACATTCCCCACCAGCCCCTCCTTGTTGGCGAGAACAAGGTCCAGCATGGCTCCTCCCCTCATTGGCTCCTCTGTCACTTGGAGAAGGAAGTTATCATTAATGCATTCAAGGAATCTCAGGGATTGCTTATGCCCTGCTGTGTTGTCCCTCCAACAAATATTGGGATGATTGAAGTCCCCCATGAGGACCAGGGTTTGTGAACATGAGGCTGCCCCTATCTGTCTATAATGGGACTCATCTGCTTGGTCTTCCTGGTTGGGTGGTCTGTAACAGACCCCCACTGTAACATCGCCTGTCCCTGCCCTCCCTTTAATCCTGACCCATAAGCTCTTGGTTGGCTCCTCATTGATCACCAGGCAGAGCTCCATGCACTCCAGCTGGTCCTTGACATAGAGGGCTACACTCCCCCCTCATCTCCCCTGCCTGTCCTTCCATTCCAACACTCCAGTCATTGAAGCCATCCCACCACGTCTCCTTGATGCCACTAAGATCATAGCCCTGCAGGTGTGCACGTCTCTAGCTCCTCTTGTTTATTCCCTGTGCTACGTGCATTTGCATAGAGGCATTTAAGTTGGGCCCCCGATGAAGCTAATTTACTGGCTGGAGTGACTGGAATTCCTTTGTGCTGCACTCCAGGTGCTCTCCTGCTGAACTGTGATCCTCCTCCAGGCTCTGGGCATCTATTGCTGGCACTGGCATTCACACTGGATGTGGGATGGATTGAGGTTCCATTGGGTGCCTCCATACTTTTCAGAAGAGAGTCACCTACTACTTACCACCTGTCACCTTTTCTTAGTTGCCCTGGGGAGCAGATCAGGCTGCCTTACTCAGCTCCAGTGTCTCTCCTCAGGTGACTGGTCTTTCCTCTTCAGTCTGCAGAGCAGTGAAGGGGTTCTGCAAGGGCACTTCAGGCTTCAGGGGAAGTCTCTTCCTCCCGATGGTCCTTGCTGTTGCAAGCCTCCATTCTTCTGCATTATTGGCCCCCCTCCCTTCTGTGTGTGCTGGTGGGGGAGTTTTTTGTTGCTTGGCTGTGGGTTCACTGCAGACTGCAGTGGTTTTGGTTGTTTGGCCATGGTCAGTTCCCTGCCTCCCTGTCCTCCAATGTTTTGTCAAGAAAACTGAGCCTTACAGGTTACTGCACATTATTTCAGCAGCTAGTTTCAAGGGTGCGGGAGAGGTCTGGCTAGGAAGTTGTGTTTTGGAGTTCCACATTAAGTCTTCTATCCCACAGGGACCTTCAGGTCACTGAAGGGAGGATGGCAGAGCTGCTTCCCCAAGACAGACCTTGTGCTGCTAATATGTCACATGAATGTGTGCCAGGCAGACTAGCGAAGGAGGAGAGGCCAGGAAAAAGCATTTTCACTCCTGCTTTATCTTCACATCAGTGTTCATGTCGACTGTGCAGGAACCAAAGGAAAATGCATTGGGTGGAGTGACTCCTGCCAAGCACAGCTGAGAATACTGAAACATTTAGTAGCAGAGCTGTGAGCCCCATGTCCCCTCCAGAAGTACACCTATCCCAACACAAACACCAAAACATCTGGGCGGACCTGGAATTATACCATAATCAACCCCCACCTGTGTTTGGTGCCTACCTTCTCTCATTCCAGCCTTCTTGTGTTCATCAGGCAAATCTGTGTGCGCCCAGAGCCTGACTTCGATATATAAACATGGACCCACCTGTTAGCAACCTGATCTTAAAGCTAGTAAAATGACCTCCTCAGTTCTGTGAGAGTTCCAAATCTGTCTGCTCTAACATCACTTCAGTTCTGGATGCAGTCTGAGCCCAGCCCTAAAATTCTCTCTTCCAGGTTCCTGCCTCCTGGAGTCCACAGCCTCCATGCTACACATACATAAACCCTGTGCATTGCCCTCTTGTCTGTGCAAAACTTCTGCCTAGGATTGCATAATCTTTAGTCTTCACTCTCACCAAAAGGCCCATGCTAATGTGTGGCAAAACATTCTTCTAGTATGAGTGCATTACATCCCCAGCATCTTCATCAGGGGACTCAAATGGAAACCAAGACAGCGGAAGATAAGTGTGTGATGATGGAGCAAAAACCAGTATTTCTCATGGCTTGCTTTGATGAGAAAAGTCTCATTGAAAGGCAACGAGCAAATCTAAAGCTCCTTATAGCAGCTCAGCTGCTTTCTGCCAATCCAAAATAGACTATGTGTGACCCCTTCAGTTAACCTCTTCTGACGGTAATCTCCGGGCTGCTCTGCTTTTGCTTTCACACCTACAGACTTTTCATAGGATATCAGACTCAGATGTGTGAGAGACTGAGATGACTAAACCTGGTCTGTCAGGTGAAAATCTACCCAAATACCATAAGGAAAATGACAGCCGGAGCACTGATACTGGGCTAGCCAAGCTCAGCTCTACTTCCTTTCACTTGGGAATGCTCCATGTTAAGTAACCAGGGCTGGGTTTACATCCCCAGCTATCCTTGTTCCTTTGCAACAGAGTGGAGCAGGAACCTAGATCCCAGGCTCAGCTGGTGGATGCCAAATGGTCAGCAACTGGGACTGAAGGTTCAGAATTCAGGAGAGCATGAGCACTACTCATGGGGCACTCGGCTTGCTCCTCTGTTAGGCAGATGATCAGGACAGCACTTGGGGGACTTTAGGAAAAAAGCTTCTGGGCAGCCAACCCGTGCTCTGCATTGCATACCCAGATGGCCATGCCCTTGAATACAAAACAACTTCCCCAGATATGGATCTAGACTAAGAGCTTGCCGTCACCTGTTCTTGTGAGGCATGAAATAGGCTGGGAAACACGAAAGAGGAAGAGTCACTTACATATTAAAGAGGTTCAGCCCAATGCGGTAGAGGCGCTTCCTCATGGTGTCTGTGGAAAGTGTGGGGGACTTGCAGCTAGCTGGATTCTCGCAGTGGTACCTTGGGAGGCTGAGGATCATGGCCTGCAGTGCTTCTTTTGAGGACACCTCAGAGGCTGACTTGGCTGAAGTGGAGGTGCTGCTGCTGCTCAGCTGCTCTGAGTTGTCTGCATTCTCAGATTCAGAGCCTTTGCTTTGCCCCATCTCGTTGCTAGCATCAAACTGGAGCTTCTGCACTGACATCTGCCCAGGCTCAGCACTGCTGTCTCCTGTGCCATTAGTACTGACATTCACCTCGGTGAGAGTGTGGCTGTTCTGGAGAGCTCCGGATTCAGGTAAGCTCTCTGGGGCAGATGGTGGTTCACTGGCTTCTCCCTCCCCTTCTCCTGGGCTTTCTTCAGCCTTGGTAGCTTGAGAGAGCCCAGCCTGGCCATTGCTGCTGAGGCAGTTTGCCATGGACACCGAGGTAGACGATGAGACAGAGATGTTCTTGTTGTCAATCTGGACTGTGACGTCTCGAAAAGCCATCATAAGAGTGCTGCTGCTCTTGGGTAGGGTATCTGGCAGGAGCCCTTCCTCCTTCTCCTTGTCTTGCAGCTCAGCTTCTAAGTCTTGGTTTGGCTGCATTGAGCTGGCACTGAAGGTCTCCCTTATCTGGTATGAGCCCCCATCTTGCAGTGAGCACATGGTCTTCAGGCTCCAGGTGCTGAGGGCATCATCAATAGACTTGGCCAGGGACTGAACTTGTTCTGTGAAGGAGTCCTCCAGCTCGGTCAGTGCTCCACTGATGGTGGCTGGCAAAGACGGGGACCTCACCAATGGGATGCCCACAAAGTTGTACCCCTCCACTAGGGCTTTCTCAGCGGAGAAGCTTTCCGAGTTCTGGACCCGGACTTTCCTCAGAGAGATGCGGCGTGGCATGCGGCTCTCCAGCAGTGAGTTGCGGATCTTCTCAAAGTTCTTGCTGAGCTGGTACTGACGGAAAGCAGTCTGGATGGTGCAGGCTGCCCTTCGAGATACCAGGTGACCTCCGTATTTGTGCTCTAACATTTCGATCTGAAAGACATACAAACAGGAGAGGTTATTTTTTGCTAATTGACTTCTGATGGCTTTCTGTTACACCAGTTCCTACCCTGATTAGTGAATAATGACTGTCAGAGGAACTTCTAACACTGAATTAGCTTTTTCCTGCACTGCCAAGCCCTTGATTTCAACATAAGGCCCCCCTTAGGGCATCACAGGCTAAAGCATCAGTACTGTGAGCTTCCTCACAGCTGTAACATGATCTTGCCTCTTCCTAGAGCATCAGTCATACAAGCTGGAGCCTGGAGTTGCCCTTCCCTTGCAGACCCACTTCTGATGGCCTTTAGGGCACGTTCATCACTGCAAATACAGCGTTTCAGCAACATGTCTTCCTGGTCAGCAGTGCTCTGGTAATGTCAAGCATCATCCCTTGTCTCAGAGTGTTGCTAATGCTCCTCCTCTCCTTAGTAACCTCAGGAAATACTCTCAGGGAAAGGAGAAACCATTCAGAAAAAGGAAAGAAAAATTAACTTTTAAATGCAAAAAATGCTGGCTTGATCATAGGAGCTAGTGAGAAACATCAGCTTCCATAGAAGTTAGCAGAGGCTGGGTTCGTTCAGTGTCTTTTAAAAAGCACTCTGAATCCCAAAGTGTGTTCCTTTCTGATACCTGAGTTTTTCAGGTGTCAGACAGCAGTGAAATAAAAACTACCCAAGAAAAGGAACACTCTCAGTTTTGAAAGGTAAAAAATTCGGATTTTAAATGTTGAGACAAGATATTAAGAACAAGTAGAAGTAGGAGGATTTACTCCTTCCTGAGCTGGTAACAACACATATACACATACAGCTAAGTGGCATCTCAACCGGCTTCAACAAAGCAAACTTTCTCTTCCATAGTCTAGTATTTATACTTTCCAGTAATCCCCTCACTCCTCCTCTGCAGCTGACCTTCACTAACATGCTACTGGAGAATGTTAGATGACTTGGTTCCAGTGAGTGACTGACCGAGGACAAGAGGGGCAGTGTGAAGATGATGGTGGATGATGGGCTTGCAGAAAAAAAGAAGGTTGAACTCAAGTTGCCTTCACTGAGGTTTTGCCTGAACTATGAACTAAACTCTACATTGTTGGCACTTCACAGGTGCAGACTGTAGTGTTTAGATGTGTGTGTGCACATGTGGAAAAGCCAAAAAAAGAGGTAAAGCGCAGGACTGGGAGTGCTGGTAAAATCAGTCCTGAACTATTAGCACTACATCATTCATACGGTATGAGCTCATTAGCAGATCCAAAGGATGAGTTTTACTGACTGCATCCTTATCCCCAGACAGACACCACTCGCCCCTCACCATGCCTTGCTGGCCCAGCACTCACAGGATGAAGGACTGAGCTCACAGAAGATCTGAGTTTAAATGCAAACTGTTTTGGTAGTCAAAGTGAGACTGAAGCATGAGCCTCAGCTCGCAGAGTCATGTCATGTCATCTGCTTCTTCTTTTCCTTTTTTGTAACACTATGTAAGTTGCAGATAAAACCATCAGTGAGTGATCTAGGTACAAGTGAGGCCCTGGAATGGCAGCTGTGCGAAGTAAATCACCTCTGGCATCTTTCCAATACTAACTCTTCTGGAAGTAGGTGAAGACAATATGACCTTGGGAGATGACAGAAAGTAAGGAACAACATGACCCCAGCCATTCTGTCCCAGCACTGGTATCCTGGCTGCTGGAGTAAGTACTGAAGGCTTTGCCCACTGGCACCCCATCACCCCAGGCAGCAACAAGTCTTAGGGATCCTGCCGCACACTGGATGAGAGGCTGCCATTTCTGGAAGGGAGCACAACGGGCATATCTTTTCATATTTCCCTCACTGGAAATGAAGCAGGGACCCTTTGCCTTGTACTCAAACATAGGGTAGGCTTCTGTTTTCTGTTTGCCTTGTCCTGCCCTTGAATTCACATCTGTCCAAAGCAAGTATCAAAGCATAGCACTGAGAAATACTAGCAATTTGTTTAGCAATGGAGTTGGCCGCTGCAGTTATAGAGGTAGCTGGCTCAGAGTTCAGCTTACCCTTAATTTAAAAAACATTGGCCTGATACTTGCCCTGTTACCCTCCTAGAAAGGGTCTGCAGAACTGGTGCTAAAAATCACCCACACAATGACCATGGATCCAGGTTCATTCACCACAAGACCCCTTAGTAGGTGTTTTGGATAAACAAGGTACCTGCTTATCCCCGGAGTTTGATGTGGCTGGAAAGAGGAATACAAGGACAAGAAGAGACTCTGGGTAACAAGCAGAAGGGTTTTGCTGAGATTCTTTATCTTTCTTTCCAAAATGACTATCTTAAATCCCACCATAAAAACAGCACTCCTTTCACATCTCTTTAAAGTTGGACTCCTGGAAAGAGACTGATTATCCCTTGGCCCTTCCCTTCAGGAGGAAGGCCAGGCAGATAAATGCAAATTAAACCAATAACCTGTGCAGGCCCAGCCCAGACAGTTATTACTGACAACTGACCATGAGCACTTAATATAACAGTCTGGTTAATCAAAATGTAAAACTAATTGTGTTGGGAGGGAAAGAGGAACAAATGGGAGGGACAGACACAGCTATCTGAGGGACAGAATAATAGTAAGATGCAAAATAATGCAGAAGCAAGAGCCTTATAATTATCTGAGGTTTCCAAGGAGGTGACAGCCGTTCTGAAAACATGAAATTCATATGCTCTGATCTTATTAGAGGCCAAGACAAGATGTCATCGCTGATCTGATGTAAAAGGCCAGTTTATCTCATGCAAGGACAGTTCCTGAAAAGGCAGACTTTAATAACTACTAAGAGGAGAGATCCTTCTAAAAGTCTAAAAGAACGGTGTAGGCTGTCAGTACCTTGATAAAACATAACCAGCTTTTTGCAGCCCATTATCTCAGTCCTCCCAAAGGACTAAGGCATTAAGGAGCAGAAGAAGATGTAAAGTGAGAGGACTCCCAACAGAGTCTGCTCTCCAGTTCAAACCAGGAGTGCAAGGACAGGTTCTGCATGTGGTCCACTGCCATCCGGCCCTGTCCATAGCCAGGGGAGTCCTACAGTGTCTTGTGGCTGGGATAACAAGGACCAGGGACCGGTCCAAAGGGTGCTTGAGAAGACTGGCAAAGTCAGAAGCAGCACCCCCGTGGAGAAATCCCCTCCCCACCCTGGCTTGATAGGAGTGGGTTTCCATCTCTCTCTCCTTGATGAACCCCAGCCATTTACTCTCTACTGATGTCTGAGACATTCATGTTTGCTATCAGGTCGAGTTAACTGACACTCTAGAGGAATTAAGGATTTCACACAGCTGTTGGCCTGTTTTCTTCCTCTTGAGAGGAGGAAAGGGCATCCATTAGCACCACAGCAGTCACAGGTAATGGAGATGTATGTCTGGCTTGCTGGAAGAACCTTCTCTTCCCATTTGAGAGGCGAGAAAGGCCAGACATGATTGGCCTTCTCTCACTCCTAATAAACCCTATGAATCACAAGTAATTGCCTACTTAAAGCTACTCTTCTCTGGGGAATGATCCGACAGCCGGCGCCAAAGGAAGGGAAAAGTGGGAGGGGGGTCGGGGGGGATTTCAAAGAATAATTAGCTTAATACATTTCTGGACCTCAATATGAACACTCAGTCTGAGCAACTCAGGCCTTGTGGCTGAATTAGAAATGGCCGTGAAATATCAATTGCCATGAGGGATTGCACATGAAGGCAGCTTTAACAAGGCAAGCCTAAGGCAAGCCAAAGTGCCAAGCCTGAATATGGCCAAACATTTGAGGTGCACACCCCATGGCTTTGTTGCCCATAGGCATAAATTCATAAATCTGCCAGGAGAAAATAAGCCTGATCTTATTCTCAGTTAGCACTGGTTTTCCACCCAGGCTGCCACTGAGCATGGTGACATGCCACCATGTTAGCAAGAAGAGAATCAGGCTCAGTGACAGAATCTGAGTCACTCCAGTCAATGCATGCATTGCAAAAAATAATATAAAAAAAAGACATACAGAGCATACATGTTCTCTATCACCCATTCTTAACACCCCTCCCTCCCACCAACCTTTCACAATGTAAGGATATTGCCCTTGTTAAGGGTCCTGTGTTAACAGGACGTTTTCCTTCATACATGGGACATCTGCCGCCCTTCAGCACAGCAGAAGACTATGTACAACTGAAAGCGTGCTCCTGTCTTCTGTGATCCCCTCCATTTTCCCAACATACAATAGAGCTTAAGCCTAGGGAAACTTTAGCGCTTGAGTTTCCTTTCCAACCTCCTAGCATAGTGTACTTCTGCTTTGCGCACTGTCAGCATGCTCTGTTTCATGGGACAGAGAGCAAGGAGAGCCATGACACCACTCACCAACCCTCTAGTATGATGCTGAGGGGCAATGACGGGTAGATGACCTGCACCTCCAAGCCCTGCAGAGGAGGCTGTATGCTACCCTTCTTCCTTACTAGCACTCAGTCCTCTCCTGAAAGCTAAATGTGACTTCAGCTGCACTGTGAGACTAAAAATGTCTTCTTCCACCTGTTTTTCTTACTGTAAGCTCTATTAATGTATTACAATTTGTGCTATGACTAGGGAACTACTGGGACAGCGCTGTGAGGGTCCTATCACCCTTATTCCCACTCAAGAGAACTGACAAGAAAGTTGATAGGAATACCTATGAAAACACTTATTAGAGTGCAAGACTGGACGAAGTAATACTCTTCACTGCCTGAAAATCTCCCCTTCCAAAGCCGGAGGCAATCCACTGAGGACATCCATCAGGCTAGAGCAGCACACATACTGTAAAGCCCCTTTTGCTGTGAGAAAAGTGGTTTCACCTATGAGATAGGCTAGGTCCCTGCAAGGTCAGCACTGCGAGGCACCAGAATTTAATGAAGAAGCAGCTACCATGTCTCTCTGTCTCACATGCAGCCAGGGCAGGTCTGGCCTCTGCTGCAAGAACAGTGATAGGACAACATGACCTTAAAGCTAAAATACCAAAGGACAGATGCTCCCCAGGACAAATCAGAGCAGCTCCAGGACATTAAGGAGGCTAAGCCCATATATAGCAGCCAAGATCTGGCCCACCCTGAGGATATATCACATTAGCTTGTGAAGCCAGTTAATTAGTCTCTCGTTTCTTTTCCTGGTGTGAAGCAGGAATTCTGTCTGAGTTGAGCATTCTCTCTCTTTTGAGAAAGACAGAGCTAAAGAGCCGAGGTCTCTTTTTTGCTCAGGAATTTATTGGGCCATTGATCTGATATGTATGTTTAAGGACAGCAGCTATGCCTTGAGGGAAGTGGCAGAGATGTCCCAAGAGCAGCAGCTTCTTCTGTGTGAACCTCATTCGCTGAGACCCTTCATCTGCAACAGCACAGCTCCCACTGAATTCTCCCACTGAACGTAATCTGGACACCGTCACTAGCACTTGCTTGTCCTCCTCATCTCACATACCGCAGGGTCTGCATATCAAACAGCCTCTGTTTGAGCTGCCATACCTGGGAAAAGTCAGAAACGATTCTTTAGGTTTTGTTTGGCACAAGAGAGCTCTCATGGGCTGTAATCTGTAGAGACGTGAGGCGGGGTGGGGGGACGGGGGGGAAGGGGACAATAAACACGCACACATTCCACCTCATTGCTTTTGAGTAAGGAGGCCAGCTGCTATTAGCCCCGTCCCGCTATCCCCTGCTGGGATCCCATCAGGAGGTGCAGCTAGACATGGGTAGACTTGCACTCTGGAGCCAGGCTGTAGCCTCAGGCACAGGAGGCAAGGCTTCCAACTTCAAGAACTGAATCATTTTCTCTCAGCCTGGTACATCTGCCTGTCTCTCCAGCATCCATCACCAGATTGAAGGCAGGGATGGTAGCAATACACAAACATTGTGGTAGACACTGTGCAGGACACTCATTGAATAAACCCCACTGCCCCTGAAAGCATGTGCTTTGAAGAGGCTAATGCGGAAGCGCTCTGGGGACTTGCCCAGTGTGATCCAAGAGGGCAAGATGGCTCTTGGAGACCACCCCACGAGGAAGGTGTTTTGGGACAATCAGTTGCTGGGATCTCTACAAGCACTGTATGCTTGTGAGCAAGGCAGTATCTCTGGATGCCACAGCTCTTGCCTGCCCGCAACCTGTTTCTAAGCCTACAGTCACAACTGAGTATCTGGGTCCATTTTGGACCACAGAACCCAGGCAACGAGGAGCAGAGCCCAACAGGTTTGGGTGAAAGGGTGTCACAGTCAGAGGGGGGGAAGCTACTTCCTCCATCAGCCCCACGTAGCCAAAGGGCCAGGCCTGTTCAGGCAGGGCAAATGCTCAAGGTGAACAAAAGGCTAAAGTATTTGCTGAAAGACTTCCCACCGCAGTGCGAATGCAGTCCCACCCACCCCGTCCCCATCTCCCACAGCCTGAGGAGGAAGCCTCTGTACCTGTTTATTCTTTAGGTCAAGGGAGAGCTCATAATCGGAGGCAGCTGCATGGGAACACGAGGCCGTCCCTTTGCTGCGCTGCACTCTCACTGGGGAGCCCGTGTGGTGGAGGCTCGCCTTCTGCACCAGAGGGGAACACCCCGCTGCCTGCTCTTCTTGGAGCTCCGCATGCTGGGCTTTTAGCGTCAGGGTGTCGGACCTGCCTTCCTGGCCACTCTGTCTGCCGGCCTCCTTCGGATCCTCCGTTTCACACACGGCTTTCTTGCTTGTGGAACCGCTGGGATCATCACTGTGAACAAAATGCAATGTTTCGCTTTTTTTATTTGTTTTTATTATATTTTATTTATGATTATGTTTATTGTTGTTCTCTGTACTCATTCACTGAGTTGCATTTTAAATGTTTAGAGAGCCTGGGCTGTGAGGGGTCTCTCTCAGAGATGGATCAGGACTTTAAGTTGATGCAGCCAAAACTCTGATACCTCCCTCCCTGAGAGCAGGCACCTGTGCTGCACACACTGTATAAACCAGTCCTGTGACTCCTGGAGCTGCCTGGCTGCCTCTGCTCAAGGTACTGCGGTTGGAGGTGAGGCACCAAGGAGGGTGTCATGGCTTATGGACACCTCTCCTGCTCCTTGGAGCAGCTAGCAGCTAGCAGTCACCTCTGTGCCCTTGCTGCCTGTTGCTCAGCATCCCCCTGTGCATCCCAGAGTTCCATCACCTGGCATGGAGCCTGGATTCCAGGGGTCCAGTTTTCCCCTGGAGTTTCTAAGGGCATGTGGGAAACGGTGCAGGGGCAGCTAAATGTTGCAGAGTTTCCAGAGAAACTCTTGGAGACCTGGAAGTATGAAGATGCAACAGAGCCATCCAGCCCTGAGATCCTGAGTCTTTAAAGCAGTCTGCAATACAGCTGTAGCAGGCTGCAGAACTTCCATGAAAGAAGCCATTTCTTTCTGACCCACAGATTGCTGTGCCACTGAGATCTTGTGGAGAAAGGAAAACACCCCTTTCTCCTGTCAGCCACAGCAGTGCTTGTGTGAAACCAGGGTCTGGCAACAGTGCACTCTAAGAGAGCTGACAGGTTGCTCTAGACAGGATGGGATTAGCACATTTGATGCACTGAAGTGCTGAGGAAGTCTGTTAACCTCTCTTGCTGAATATTTTCAAGATTCATCCAATTTCAAACAAGATTTTGGTATTCTGGGGGACTGTTTGAACAATGAGAGTGTTTGTTTGTTGTTACATTAGTCACCTTCCAGGGGCTACAGAGGAATAATTTATGATTTCCAAGAGTGTGCAGGCCAGTCCACATGGACTCTGGGTTCTACTGCACCATCCCTAGATGTATTTAAGAAACGTATAGATTTGGCACTTCAGGGCATGCTCTAGTGGCAGAGATTGTAGGGGGTTTTTTTGTGTGTGTATGGTTGGACTCAATGATCTCAAAGGTCCTTTCCAACCATGAAGATTCTATGATTCTATGATTCTATGTACATCAGATACAGCTCCACCAATTTCCAGGGGAGGAGTATTTAGCTGAGAGCAACATCTAGTTTGGAAATAGTTACCACAGAACCAATGCGTTTAATTCCATTGAAATCAAGGATGTGTACTGCCTCCCATATTTAAACACCATTAAATTATTTAATTCACTTCTGAATCATATTTCTCTCTCTTGGATTTGCTCCACATATGACCGGTTCTGCTGTCATCTAGATAACAAATCATTTTATGATTGGTGTTGATGTCTGAGCAAAATCAGGGAAATTAGATATGATTTTTTGTAGCGCCCAAATTACTCAGAGGCATTTAAGTCTCATTTTCAAAAGTGCTGTAAGCACTTAAGAGCCCAAATCTTCTACCTGTAAATAGACTTTGCCTCCTAAGCCTCAGACCACTTGTGCATACTTACTAGTACTTTAAAAGGAAGTTCATTCTCTCCAATGGCAGCTCTTCTGTTCAGTAGATTTAAGAATCAAACTTAGAACCCACAGTTTCTAAAAATACAGTATCACAACTTCAAAACTAAGAAAAATTAAGGATTTAAAGGTAAAAAGTTTCTTCTTTTACACACATGCATGTAGTCACCAGTTAGACTTAAAAAATAAATTCACAGAAGAAACCAGTCTTTGTCAAAGCATATTAAAATGACATATCTGCATACTCATCAATCAGGAAATACCACCATTAAAATGAGGCATAAAACTGTCCTTTTAGGTTGTACAACTTATAAAATCTTTCCTTGTTCTATTCCTGATACTATGTAATGGAACATTCTTTTTTTCTACACCTAAATACGTACATGTAAAGCGTGTACTTATTTTTAACTCCTTATGTTCTATGTCCATCCATGTTGCAGGAAACATTAATAAAAGACTTTTCTCTTACAGCCCTCACTGCAACATTTTTATTGGCAGCCTCTGTTCTATCCATTCTCATTTTAACCAGCAGAGCAGTAATTTTTATCCTCGGCTCAAGGGATGACCAGGTGAACATAGACTTGATCATGTTTTCATTGAAGTGCGTGCCAAAAGCCTCACAAGCATTTCAGTGGGAACCGGACTGTGCCCTACAAAGCAATTTCAGCTAGATGCATAATCTTTGATTCAGCAAGCCACATATCCCAAAATTGCTCTGCTGAGTCAAGGCCACGGTGCACAGTGTGCTGCGCAGACTTTCTTTAGGGCAGATCAGGGCCTGAGGCAGTAGACTAGAGAGCTAGTTGACTTCCCTTCGAGCATGAATGGACTCTAAATGCCAGCAAATATTCCCTGACGTGATGGTCCTCTAAACACTTGCACATAGGCTTAACTCTATTTTTCTGAGGGCCTCCACTGACTGCCCGTGGTAGAACGTGAGGTGTGTGCGTAAGAGTTTGCAGCATTCGGGCGTGTGGCTCTGTAAGGCTG
Organism: Rissa tridactyla; assembly: GCF_028500815.1. Lineage (NCBI taxonomy): Eukaryota > Metazoa > Chordata > Aves > Charadriiformes > Laridae > Rissa > Rissa tridactyla. Next base: position 152,874,615 of record NC_071466.1, read on the forward strand.
TACATCACCTCTAGTGTATGCTACCTATTTGGTTTTCTGTCGCACACAGTTTAGAGTCTGAGTGAGTAACATTCACAGCGACAGGATACCCTGCATGCACTGCTAACACAGGAGAAAAGCCAGGAGGCTTTGTAGAATCACAGAATAACCCAGGCTGGGAGGGAAGGCTGGAGGTCTGTATTCCAACTCCCTGCTCAAAGCAGGGCCGTTTTCAAACACAGATAAGGTTGATCTGGGCTTTCTCCAGTCAATTCTTGAATACCTCCGTATATGAAGATTCCCCAGGCTCTCTGGAAAGCCTTTGTCAGGGCCCTTAGAGCACTAATAGACCTTAATGGTCTGACCCGCCTCATCTGGGGCCCCCACAAATATCCCCTGCACAGTTCCCCCTTTTCAGCCCAGCCCAGAGCCATCAGTCCCTCCCCCAGCAAGGCTGTAAGAGTGCTGGTCTCCAGCACTCCTTCCCCTTTCCATGGCCATGCACCCACTTGATCTGGACTCTGACCTGCAGATTGACTCCCCAGCTTGACTTTGGACCTGTCTCATCACCACGGACCTACCCATTGAACACTGGGCTCTGTCTGACCCTAAGTATTCTCGCTGGACTTGATTCTTACCCTGGACAATGAGACAGAGGGCATTGGACCAACCCAAAATGCTCAGCAACTCATTAGGCATTGAGGACATTCCTCAAGACACAGGAGGGCCCTAAGACTGCAAGCACTAAGTGCACACATTCAGTCACGGTTGTGTGAGAAGCACCACCAAGCTGAGTTCTCCCACTCACAGAGCATAACTGAAGCTCCTAAAGACACTGTGCTAGAATAAGGATGTAAGCTAACCACACGGACACGTATAACCTTGCCTTCCTCCTCCACGCATGCTCTCAGCCCAGTGAATACGCCCATACAGAATGTATTGTGCTTATGCAAGGGATTTTCTGAGGGTCAAAACTCGGTCAAATCAAAATCAGATTCCAGTAAAGCACTCAAAGGCATTTTTCAGCTGGACGTTTTTATGCTAAATATAAACTTTTTAACCCCCTGCTGGTTCGGCTGTTGTGCTGTTCAGAAAGCAATAAGAAATAGTCTTGCTGAAGTGGGAGTAGTTTTCACACGTTCTTTTTGTGAGAAAAAAAAAATAAAACGGCTGAACTACTTTTACTCAGTGGGGAAAAAGAAGCCTCCAAAAAGGAGGACAAATCTACTTCACCTTTGAGCAAGAGATCAAACTTGGGAAATTTCAGCTTCAGCTGGTAAACTTCAGTGACTTATAGGCAATGGAAAAAAGGGGTAAAGACAGAGTTTGCTTAGCAGCCTGAATGCTAGCATTACGGCCCTATGGTTCCACTTAACATCCTGTATTTCCCCCAGGTTTACTCCCACCTTGAACCTGTTTAGAGGAACTGTTGTGAAAAGGCCTATTCTCTGTTGTCCAGTAGCAGCAATGGATGAAATCCTCATATGAGTGACAAAACACACTGCTAAAGATTGAAATATAGGCTAAAATCTTAACAATCCTGTTTTTTTCCCTCTGTCCTGAGTGACATAGTTGATTTGCATTGGTAAAGCACAGTTTTTGTTAATAAGTGAAGGCTCAGTAGCTATTGTAATCATAGTAACAAAAAAAACCCAACAGCAAGAAAAGTGAGTAGGGCAAGGATAGACACTACAGCATGGAAGATCTCTGGGAAAAAAATGTTCTTAAGTAAATCATGGGGATCCACTTTCTTTCCCTTGGCCAGTGAGCAATCAGCCTCCCTGGCTGTGGGATGAAGGAAGGGAATGGAGCCATTGCACATTCTGTTTCTTGGATGAGCAAATTTTTCTAACCACTTGTAATAATTAAAAGTCCCATGCAGAGTCTAAGGTGTGAATCCCAATGTCCTGGCCAAAATCCAACTAGGTTAATTTAGTTCTGTATCCCAGCATCACCCCTGCAGTTTCAACTGTAATCACTGTTCTTTACTTGCTGCCCTAAAGTATCATATACCACCATCTTTCACCGTTTTTACAGCTACTCTTGCATGATAAATGAAGCAATTTTCTGCTAGTCATGCAATCAGGTAGGGAAGGTTTTGTAACATCTTTGAATTCTGTTTGATTGAAAGTTGTAATATTAATGTAAATCACTTGCAATCAGATAAAAAAGGAAGACTATAAATTCAGCTCTTCTGTTCTTCCTAGATGTTCCTACATGACTTTTATGACCCATAGCAACTAGCTTAGTCATTATTACAAAGAGATTTCATCTGCTGCAGAAAACACCTCCCATGTTTCAGATATCTCCCGCTACTTTTGCACTGCTGACCTGTACGTGCCTGCTGCAGACAGAAACCCATTTTGTTAACAAAGATGGTGACAACAGACAATCTGACTGAGGACTTATATGAAATACTATAGCTAATCTAGCATTTCAAAACAGGGTTATTTGGGTTCTGGGCTGAATCCTAGTGTTTGTTTCAAGAAAGCAGGATGGTGAAAAAGTTCTCACTGAGACAATTCAACTGGGCATCCATAATTATTTTTGTCTAGCATGGGTGAGACTTCTGATATTTAACTTCTATGTGCAGATTTCTCAGAAAGATTGTCTATAAGGAGTACACTGAGGGAAGGATGTAGGGAGATGCCAGAGGAAAAATGGTATTATGTAGAGGTTTTTTATGACTTCCTTTTTTCTCCCTTCCTGGTATTTTGCAAACTTAAAGCCCAAGTCAGTGATAATAAATTATCAAACCAGAGAAGCCCATACATCCATTCCTAGTAGTAACAGCTCCCCATGTCTGTACAGAGCTGTTGTATCATACTCTGTCCTGGGAGAGATTTGACTGCTTTTCAGTTCCTACAGCATCAGGATGGTGCACTTTCTTGCATGCTCCTCACCATCTCCTTGCTGCTGGAAACACACATTTGCAGCTTGGCAAGGATCTGTGCTTCTAATTGTCAGATGTGGAGCTGAGCCGTGATTATCTGTTGGATCTTGACCGACAGATTATTAAATCTTAAATATTCCCATCCTGATGACTTGAGAAAGAACATGCAGCCCCCTCCCCCCAAATATTTCAAGACAATTTCAAGCTAGACCTGTAGGCAGGAGCACAAAAGTTGGATGCTCCACACATTAGATTCCATTGCCTCACCGTCAAATACCAGAATCCGTTCATGATCTAAGAGTAATTTTCATAGCTCTCAGAAAGGTGTTTACAGCGTAGTTGAGTGACTAAACAGGGCTCTAGGGCCAGGAAAGCTCAAGGACAGTAATGTTAGTCCTGTAAAAAATTAAAACTGAGCTTTCTCACTGATCACTCCGTAGCTACACAGCTCCCATGCGGTCAAGACACAAAACTCATCTCTTTGTTTCTTCTCTCCTACAAGAAGAAAAATTGTTGCAGGTAAATAAGAGTAATAACAGAGTAACAAAAATAGCAATGGCCCTTCTGGACTTGGACAGCAGTGTAAGAAACCACTCACTCAAGAATAGGATGCTCAAATGCCCTGTTGGCAGGTATAACGCTTACGCAAAAAAATCTAGCTGGTTGGATAGGAGGAAGCTATGGGCGTGAGGTGTGACAAAAATACTACGGAGGCTGATTTCACCTCCCCTTCGTGTCCCTGTGTCACTCCAGGAGAGATGACATGGCTGTTTCCTTCTTCATGGTATTCAAGGTCAGTATGCAGGATTGTGACCTGTAACTGATGCAAAGACAACGTGGACTGGTTGTGAAAGACCACAAAAATTTATGAATCCATTTCACAGAGCTCTTTATGAGGATCAATTGGTTGTTGTATATAAGCTGCTCCAAAGTGCTGTAAGCAATTAGTATTATCGTGGCCTGAGAGCCATATGAGACTTCAAAGCTTCAGAGATGTCAGAATAAAAAACCCTTAGAAAGTGACATATGGAGAATTAGACAAAGAGGTCACTAGCTAATGCCAAGAGAACAGAGTCCAGACCCCAAGTCTGCAAGAACCTGTGCTCCCTCTGTCTTAAGACATTTCAGCATTTCCGCTGTCCTCTCTCCTCTCTCTGCTCATAAAAAAAATAAAAAAATAAAATCAATTGCTGAGTTAGCAGGGTCCAAAGTGCCTTTTCAGTTTATTTCATTTCAGTATTCCCTGAGGACACCCATAACATATGGTGAATGGGTTGATCAGAATTCAATGAAAAAAAGTGGCTGAGACAGGCTTGGTAATATATAATGGGATCTTTTCAAGGTTCAGAAATTTCTGACATGCTGGGGGTCTGAGTGCAAAAGAATCGCTTCTGATTTGCTTTTAAGTTCAGGTTTTAGGGCGACTTGGAGGCAATGCTCTCTGGGAGCATGCTGAAAATGATGGAAGGCAAAAGTCTCTCCTGCCAGGGAGGCAGGGAACTTGGAACTTGATCTTGGCAAATCATCCCCTGCCAGGCGAGCTGCAGCTTTCTCAGACAGTCTCCCCCAACACAGACAAATATAGGAACAAGATTCTGATTTTGTCTACATTCACGTAACACCTTGCAAAGCAGTGGCACCAAGCCATCTTCTCACACTAGTTTTACCCAAGAGGAATTAATGATAATTAGCCAAGCTCATTACCCATCCCAGAATATATTACTTGTTTCATAAAAAGGCTGGCACGCACACCTGTAAAATAGATTTGACAGTACAGTACGGTAAATACATTGGAAATCAATTAAATTTAACATCCTTTAGCACAGACTGAACGAGGCAACATCTTTTCAACATTGCTTAAAGTGTTTTCGGTGAGATGTGTATTAAGCAGACAGAAAATGTAATAATATTAGTAAATGTCTCAAGTCCTACAGGGTCCAACAAGCCAAAGTCAGGGCCTCTATTTCAGATTTGGTATTTAAATATGATCCCCATGTGCTGTGTAATTCCCACATTGTTGTGTCGTCGTACCTTTTGCTACAGAACAGCGCTACAGGGGCTAAAGTTTTCTGATGCACCCCACGCCCTTGTGGTGCAAAGATGATCGTCCAGGTGTCAGTCTGGGCTGGCTGCCTGTCTGAGGGACCGGCTCTCCATGAGTAACTTCAGCCACCGGAGGACTAGGATCTCTGCTTTTTCATGGAGACAGACAGGTTCCTCCAGAGAGTGACTTGGAACAGCTAAACCGGTTCTCGCTGTATGAGAAGTGGTGTTTAAGGTGCAAGGTTGTCTGTGCTGGGTGGTGTGGTTGTCACACAGTGTTTTCCTTATAGTTCCTATGTGTGTCTGGGTGACACCTCAGAATAAGACTCGGGCCATCTCTGGGGCACATCCCTCTTTCCTCCTCTCTTCCCAGCCCCGCATCCTATTTCACCAGCTGCAGGAGCACAGGACTCAGCTCAGGAAGTAGAGCCCCTTTCTCAGCTGCCCACCACACCTCTGTGCTTGATGCCCCAGGCCGGTTGCTGTGTTGTCCCTGCAGGTTAGACTAGGAGGAGGTCCTGCAGCCTGTCACTGCAGAGGGGGTTACTTATGGCTGTGTCAAACGGGGCACCTGTGCTTATCACTGAGGTGCAAAAAGCACCAAGTGGACAGTGAAGGCACAGGGGGGTCCTGCTCTGCAGGGTTTAATTACTTTTACTTTAACCCCAGACTTCTCTTGCCTCTGCAATGTTTGGTAAACACGACCTTTTAGAGAAGGAAAAAACAGATGGCATCCTGCATTAGTGTAACTGCCCGCTCAGCACCCCGGGAAAGAGAAACTTGGCTTCTCAGCAGCAGTCTTTCTGCCACTTCAACTCAGATCTCTTGGCTCCTCATCCCTGAGGCAGGTTTGAACAGCACCGAATTCGCTGACAAAAGCCTGCTGGTGCAATCATGCAGAAGATAGAATTTCACTGCTAAAATGAGATGAATTTAGGGCTGGGAGGCAGCAGAGCCTCTACAAGGCAAGGAAACCTTGCATATCTCCTCAGCCCATTGCTCTCCTATTCCAGCTACCTGTAAACTGGATTAGGGACGCAAATCTTGGCATTTATAGACCCAAGGAAGGCCTTCTGTGGTCTTTTTCCACCTGTTGTGACAGACCCTGGGTTGGACTGCACCTCTGAGTTCCTTCCTAAGGGATCAGGGTAACTGAATACTGAATGCCAAGCCACTCTCCATGGTATTTGAAAAGTCACGGCAGTCAGGTGAAGTCCCTGGTGACTGGAAAAAGGGAAACATTCCACCCATTTTGAAAAAGGGTAGAAAGGAGAACTCTGTGAACTACCAACCTGCCAGCCTCACCTCTGTGCCTGGGAAGACCACGGAACAGATCCTCCTAGAAGCTATGCTAAGGACGGAGGACAGGGAGGTGATTCGAGAGAGCCAGCATGGTTTCTCCAAGGGCAAGTCCTGCCTGACCAACCTAGCGGCCTTCTATGACGGAGTGACTACAACAGTGGACAAGGGAAGAGCTATGGATGTCATCTATCTGGAGTTCCGTAAGGCCTTTGACATGGTCCCCCACAACATCCTTCTCTCTAAACTGGAGAGGTATGAAATGGATGGGTGGACTGTTCGGTGGAACAGGAACTGGTTAGATGGTTGCATCCAGAGGGTAGTGGTCAATGGCTCAATGTCCAGATGAAGATGGGTAACAAGTGGTGTCCCTCAGGGGTCACACTGGGACCAGTACTGTTTAATATCTTCATCAGTGACAGACAGTGGCATTGATTGCACCCTCAGAAAGTTTGCAGACAACACCAAGCTGAGTGGTGTGGCTGGCCTGAGGGAAAGGATGCCACGCAGAGGAACCTGGACAAGCTCAAAAAGTGGGCCCGTATGAACCTCATGAGGTTCAACAAGGCCAAGTGCATGGTCCTGCACCCAGATCGGGGCATCCCCCAGTATCAATACAGGATGGGGGATGAAGAGATTGAGAGCAACCCTGCTGAGAAGGCCTTGGGTGTACTGGTGGATGAAAAGCCGGACATGAGCTCACAAAGTGCGCACGCAGCCCAGAAGGCCAACCGTATCCTGGGCTGCATCAAAAGGAGCATGGCCAGCAGGCTGAGGGAGGTGATTCTGCCCCTTTACTCCACTCTCGTGAGGACCCACCTGGAGTGCTGCGTCTAGTTCTGTAGCCCTCAGCACAGGAAAGACATGGACCTGTTGGAGCGGGTAGAGGAGGGCCACAAAAATTATCAGAGTGCTGGAGCACCTCTCCTATAGGGACAGTCTGAGAGAGTTGGGGTTGTTGAGCCTGGAGAATAGAAGACTACAGGGAAACTGTATAGCAGCCTTCAAGTACTTAAAGGGGGCTTATAAAAAAGATGGGGACAAACTTTTTAGCAGGGCCTGTTGTGATAGGACAAGGGGTTTCAAACTAAAACAGGGTAGATTTAAACTAGATATAAGAAAAAAACAATAATTTATGCTGAGGGTCCTGAAACACTGTACCAGGTTGCCCAGAGAAGTGGTAGATGTCTCATCCCTGGAAACATTGGACATGGCTCTGAGCAAACTGATCTAGTTGAAGATGTCCCTGCTTACTGCAGGGGGGTTGGACTAGATGACCTTTAAAGGTCCTTTCCAGCCCAAACTATTTTGTGATTCCATGATTCTATGAAGGCAGCAAGTGAGCTGCTTCACAGGAAGATCTTTGGGCAACCCAGATAAATTCTGTTTCTGTTCTTATGTATCTCGGCTATTTCATCTCTTGTGATCACTTCAGCCCAGCAGAGGGCCACTGCTTGTGTCAAACCACAGAGAAGAAAGGATGGTCCTCCTCGTCATAAAGGGTAACAGCCTCAAATCACCATCCTCAATACAGTCCAAACACCAGCTTTAGGAAATCAGATATGATACAGCTTTTAACTTTGCCAGTGTGTTCAGATCTAGGGTTTTAGGTTAGCCTATGGCTGAAGACCAAGAGAGAAACAGCACGGTTAGCATTCCTTCCTCTTTTCCCCAATCCAGTGACCACCCCCCAGCCTTGTACAGCAGGCACAAAGCTTTACATCTCCAAGTTCTAACCTATTTTGTCACTGGTGCTTCACTCACACTCTGATCCATTTCATGTCACTTCTCTTCCCTGAGGCCTTATTTCCTTTTCCATATTTCTTCATTCCCATTTGGAAAACAGGATGACTTAGCAGCTTCAACATTTGGTCATACAAGCTCATATTCCCCTAGGGTCACTCGAACTTTTCTCCCCTATGAAGATCATTCCCATCCTTATAATTTGTACTCAGACATGGACCTTTTGGGGCAAGATCATTAAGAAAAATAGGAGTTTGACTTGACAAAACCAATCCTACTGTGGTGTTGAGCAGAACTACGGCTGGTGCTAAATGGCATTATGCCAGTGGACTGCACCAAAGTAATGGAGGATCTATCCCAATATGCTGTATTTTAAGACACTATGTAACATGCTTATAAGAACCAATTGTGGGGTAACAGCCCAGCAATACTTTTCATAATGCAATTCTGCACCATCCATTTTTGTGCATCTTGACCTATCACTCTCACATTAGTGTATTCTGGGAATTTACAGGCATCTGTTATATTTTGCCAGTCACCCCAGAAGACACGTGCAAAAGAACACCAGCAATGTGTACATAGGGTAGTCTGTCCTCATCTTCCCTCTTTCCCCAAAAGATGGAATGAGAGAGATTGCAGTCAACCCAGATACACAGGCAATAATAACAGAATCATAACCTGTTTACAGGAAAGCAGCAACATACCAGTGTGGGACACAACAAAGGTGACACATGTCTCTAGTCACTAGGCAAATACAGTTCCTGGTGGGATGATGGTACAATCTGTGTATGGAAAGAATGAAGGTGCCAACCAGAGATGGTTAAAAGTTACTAGAACACACTTCCAAATGGTGTGGCCAGAGTCAGGTTACTCAGTCTCAAAAGAAAAATCTCACTGAACTCAGCTTCTGTTTATGTCTTGATATTTTTCTTCAGGTTGATGTTTCCTCACAGAAGATGGAGAGGTCTCCAGCTCTTCTGCAGTTTTTGAACAAGCCAGGTGAGAGTCCCAAAAATCTCACAACTTTTTTACACCCTCTCCCTCAGCTATCTAGCTTTTTGCAGAGCCCATATAGAGTGGCCTAAGCAGCTCTACAGTGTGCTTCTCTTCAGCATCTCAGACTCTTCAGTTCTTCCTGGAGCATATGAAAGCCTGCCAGGGCCACATGCAGAAGAAGAACTCTGGAGCACAGACATGTTTTTCCAAAGGGAGAGCTTATTGTATTTGAGCACAGAGCTTGCCCCATGGGGGTGGTCAGAAGATGAACCTGCATAGGAGTGAGTTAGTGTTGCAGAGCACAGAAAAGACAAAAGGCCTTTGTATTGACAGGACACTGCAAGAATATGTGTAATAAAAGGCCACAGCCTCATTGCTGTCACTGCCAAAGAATACTGGCATGAACAGGAATATTCCAGCCAAGGGACCTGCTCATTTATCTCCTGTTCATATGTTCCTGTTCCCTCCAGTTTCTTCTTTCATTTACACTATTTTTTAACTTCCTGCTTTTCCTACTCCTCTCCTGTCATTCTCCTTCTCTGTAGAGCATGTTTGCCATCCATTTTCCTTACAGTAGCACTGTTATCTTTGTTGGGGTGAGTCTGTCTCCCTTTCTTTCTCATTGGCTCTTTTTTCCATCCCTTTGCCTTATCTCTCTCTGCCTTGTAAGTGTGTGGACAGAGGGTCCACAGCAACCACCTTGTCAAGTTCAACAGAACACACCTTAGCGTACCCAAGATCTGGAATGGCCCAATTTTGCAAGTGGCTGCATCTTGACTGATGCAGATCAGGTCAGATGATATCAGTAGAGGATTAGAATGAATAGTGTGAGCTCCACCACAGTCCATCTGCTATTACTTCATCAACCGTCTGTGCCCATTTTCCAGTGCTAGGTACAGGACTATTTCCAAAGCTGTCATAGCCTCTTCTCATGCATCTCTGTGGCATTATCACACAGAAAACACAGGATATATCAGGTGTTTATGTTGCATTCCACTGGTTTTAAAAAGTTGCCATGTTATGGGCAGGGAATTCTTTGCAATGCATGACAACATGAGGATCATGTCACATGTGGGAGAAAAATACTTGATTCCAAGTCCAAATTCCTCTAGGGCAGGACCCATGTAAGCAACAGGCGTAACAGGGGAAAAGGAAGGACTGGAAGAACATGTGGCCAGTCAAGACTGTATACAGCTTCAGGCTCTCGGAAAACATGTGGCTGATGGGTATCTTTGCAGTTTCAAAAAAGGATACTTCAGATGGGTTTTCTTTGGCCTCTCTCCTGCCATCTTCCTCCTTCCCAAAGAAAAGTGCTGACAGGGGCAAAGCAAGCAACCAATATCACAGGGAGACTCCAGTTTCTGCCAGAGATTTTTTTTTTTCCGTTTGAAGAGCCCATCTATTCCTCACTTTACTTCCCCACCCTCATGTTCTCCAAACTTGCCTGGAAGTGGCCGCAGCAGCTGTTGGAGAGAAGGAGCAGAGAAATGCCTGTGTGGGCGATAGTGCCAAAACGTCCTAGTGGATCTCCTTCACAGGACTGAGATGCTGCAACTGAAACTCACCTCCTGTTTCTTTGGATGCTTCCAGAAAGAGACATTCCTCCCAGGCCATAGTACCAGAAGAATTGCCACCTATACCTCCCTGCAAGAGATTCCCAAGGTTGTTGGTAACTATGATGTTAAGGGTGTTCTCTGAAACAGTTTTTGCTTATAATTGTGTTTCCCTGTTTCCCCCAATTCTACACGCACTAAGTACCTTTGTGGTTCTGTATCTAGGCTGCTGCAAAGCAATTAAATCTGCTAGTCCTGACTGTACAAAATACCCATGAAAAGCAAGGAATCTACTCACTCCCAAGTTTAGAAAGAGTTCAAATCTGGGTCTAGACATTTCTCCTCACCCACATCTCTGTGTCAGACTAAAATCAAAACTCTGACAACTATGAACCTGGGGAATATTTATGTGAACTTTGCTGACCCATCCCTGCCTATTTGCAGCATCCCCACAACCTCCAATTGTAATATCTTGAACAGGATTATCAAGTCTACAGGGAGGAAAGAATAAGTAGATGACCTGTTAAGAAGCAGAAAAAATCCTCTCTTCATGCCTGTGACCTCAATAAGGAAAAGAAATGAGAAAAGAAGCACAAACAAGATGTACTAACAAAGCAGAAATGCTGCTCAAACTTCTCCTGTGTGTTTTCAAAAAAAGTGCTATGGAGGACTTTAGCACGAATGAAAGAAGTCAGTCTGAAGAGCTTTGCATATGGAGTTATTTGTCCTCAGTGCACACAAGGCACAGACCATGGGCGTAGAGGCTTGCTTTGCACTGGCATGTCCAGGTGCTGTAAGCCTGACCTGGCGTGTTCTCCATTAAGAATCAGAGAAGAATTCAGCGTCCATGGTCCACTAACTGGAGGAGCTTGCACTTGACACTGACAGCCGGGGGCCAATTAGTCAGAGTTGTTATGATGTTTTGTGTGGTAGGTTATAGATCTGATTTGATACAGACTAGAATCATTATCATGTTCCACACCCGGGCCAGAGCCACTGAGTAACTCTGAGCTGAGCGGAAGCACTAACCTCCAGATTATATATCCAATATCCCGCCAGCAATCTTAAACCAGAAAGGCTAATTTCCCATTTCATGAACTGGATTTGCATTCTTTCTGTCAGGCAAGGTCAATCTTTTACAAATTCAGACAAAATGTTGGGTAGCTCAGTTGTTTTTCTGTAATGCTTAAAGAGCGATGGGTACTGGTGGAAAGTCATCATTCACCACCTGTTATCATTCCCCACCTGTTTTTTATCAAGATGCTTTGGTGATATCTAAAAGGAGAATCAGCTTGAAGAGTGGTTCAGTTCTCATCAGCTTCATGGGTCTCAGTCTTAAGGGCTATTGCATTCACAATCCAAACAAAGTCTTGTGGAATTCTCAGGAGGATCTAACTGTTAGAGGACCTAGAGTGACCCAAGGGCAAAGTGAGAGCTGTACTGGGAGGAAAGATGTTCCTGGGCTACAGCAGTGGGGAGCCAGAGTGACATGATGCTGTGACTGTGCAGTGGATAATGTTCATGGCTCTTTTGTGCCAGTGTCTCCCAGTATGACTTCATAGGACAAAGAACAAGCACATGTTCAATGGAAACAGAGAGTTCAGGTAAAGAGACACGAAGAGTCTCCAGCAGATCTCCAGAAGTAAATGAAGTCAGATTTTGCTTTTTAACCATGTGCTGCTTAGGTTGTAGCATACTCTTACGCAGCTCAGACAGCTGGGAAGAAAGATGTTTGAAGGCTTGATTTCAAAGAACTGTCTAAAATATGTCCATCCACTTTTCACCCTCACACATGTAAAAATGGAGCAACGAGCACAAAGGACTCCTGCCAGTAAGAACACGTATTTCCATTTGTGTACTCTGGTAAATCAGGAGTGGAGCAAGAGGGAATTTCACCACAACTGTAAGGAAGGCTGGCTTGGAGATGTAGCCAATGACTTAAATGTCTCCTTACCATTAATTGGTGCTGTGATGCCAGGCGGTAACCAATCTGTGAGTGTGACTAATCCAGCAGGCACTTTAGAAATGAGTACACAGCTGTTTGAAGTCTAACCTATATTGAGTTACAATTTAATTGGTCCGTAATCATGAAGTAAACACTTGCTAGTTGCACTAATTGTGTTTCAACCCTGATCTAGGCAGCAGTCTCCCTACTGGAAAGTGAGGAAATATTACAGAAAAAGACGAGCAGAGTTTGCCCAACTTTTCCATAGATGTTTCCACGGATGTTTCAGACCCTAGCTCTTCTGCTCAGTACACATCCAAGTCCTTCCAGAAGACTGTTCAGATCCCCGACCTCTCCTCTTCCTGGGAGGACTCTTTGTGTCCTTTGCCTTAAAAGCAGGTCAGGTCTCATCTGCACTTCCTCCAGATAGGAAGGACCTTCTCTCTCCCACAAATGTAGGTGGAACATACCCCCTACCCAAAGAGCTATCTGGCATCTGATCCTGCCCCTCACACAAATGCACCCGGATCCCGTCCAGCCTCCTTTGTGACATGATCCGTCAGCCCTCCAGTGCTATCCCCACGTCCATTGTCAAAGTGGACCTACCCCAGGTGCTTAAAAGTTTTATGTAGAACTTTTCCTATCACTGGAGCAGAGGTGATTTTCTGCTGATTTCCTATTCAGCACCTCAGGCGAGCCAGAGGCAGGCTCCGAAAAGCCTATGAAAGGCAACTGAATGAATATACTGTTCCCTCCAATTGTGACTCCATCATTTCCTCTCATTACTCTAATAGAAACAAATCTTTCTCATCTCAGCCCTATTACCTCACACAAAGGAAAATGGTATGTAATCCTGTTAGAGCTGGGCTGCTGCTGGACACATTTTAAGGTCATTGTTCTGGGATGCCAGTCTCCACTGTGTGAGACTGGGAGAAGTGGGAAATGCAATTACTAGGCTATTCAAATCCCTAGAATGAAATGCTGCTGTTAACAGGCAGAAGCCAGCAAGAAAAAGAGCAGTTGCTTTATAAAATTATAGGGTTTGGCTAAATCAGAGTCTAATCAGCACTTCAGTAAAGGAGCAGGGTTAGGTTCTACTGCCATCCATGGGGTCCCCTCATTCCCCTCAACCTGATCTTTGGCATCCCCAGTGGAAGCCCAACCTGCAAGATGGGTTATGGTCATGAAGCCAGTGGTGTACAAGTCCAATGGTGGTCCATGTCCAGGATTTACACTCTACTTTGAAATGGGGAAGCCCTAAGAGTTTAGCAACAGGAATCTGCCTGCTGCTGCCATCACCTCATACTGTAATTTGGCTCTGAGCTGCTTGGGAGCAGATTCTGGGATCAAATCTGTCTCCTAATATTCATGGCCTACGGCGCCAGTCTTGCTGATTGCTGGTGCAACCCAGCTATGCAGCCAGGTGGGAAATTTGTATTGCTAAACTCATGGAGTTGTAACCCCCCACAAGGAATTCATATGCTGGAGGAGAGAAGGGAGCTAGTGCTGCTCGTGGCAGTCAGTGAAGCAAAGCAGAACAATACGAGTGGGAATGATCACAACTGTCTCATCGAGTTGGCTTCTATTGAGTGGTTAGACACTGACATGTTCCTAATCATTCCCACCCAAGTGAAGCCAACGCATTTTTAGCTGTACAGGTAGTAAAGACAGAGTCAGAAATCTTGCAGGACAAACATTATGAAGGACCACACAAGAACAACAATGACCATCACAAACCACAAGCAGAGACAAACTTTTGTCACGGACTGTTCCTGACAGCCAACCTCCTACTGTTATGTCCTGTGTTTCCTTCTGCTTCTGCCCCACACTTGAGCAGTGTGGCTGCTCTTGCTGGTCTCTCATGCAGTCAGGCAGTCACTCTTCTTACTGCCTCGAAGCCCCTCTTTATCTTCACCGTCCCTGCTGCGTTACCCTCCTGCTGCCAATGTTCCCTCAGTCTCCCAAAGGATTTCTTGTCCCACAAGATAAAGCTGGATTCCTGCTGAAAGCAGGACTATTTTTGCAGGTCCCAGAAGGAAGTGATGTGGGCTGAGGTAAGGTTCCTGGTAGAGAAGGAGAAAGCAGCCGATCACCACTGGAGTCTCCAAGTCCCTTGAAGAGACGAGAGTCACTTCCCTGTTTATGCTCTTTATTAGTCCCTATTCTCTTTAATCGGCTTAGACTGATGAGCCGAGGCAGCGGTAGGGATCAGCCAGGCTGTTTAATTAAAGGATTGCAGCTCAGCCCTGCAGTTTGGGGGTTTGTGTAAATGAGCTGCAAGTACATTATTTAATCTGCTGCGCAGAGAGGAGTTGAGGCATTAATGAAGCAAACTCTAATTAAAACTAGACGGCTGATGGTTATTAGTGGCATCAGTTCTGACAGGATTTATCTCATTTAGGGAAATGCCTGATCATGGAGGGGGAAAAGAAAGAATAAACCCGAGCTGGTTTATCAAATTCACCACAGCACCACTTGTGACTGGCTGTCCATTCAATAGGGCTCAGGAGAGCTGCACAGGGAGCCCCTGTGTCCCAGGCTCTCCCATCAGGAGCCCTGATGAGCTTATTTAGGGATACGCTTGGCTCACCCAGGAACTGATTGCCTATTCAGGCTGTCTGACCCATATATTTCAGTCTTGATTGACTTTTGTTCTGCCTTGGTTCAATGGGTAGCCTGTTCATGATTTGAGCAGGGTGACAGGCTCTGCAAATGATCTGATGAGCTTCTCCCAGCAGTGTATTGTGCCATTCCAGAGCAGCATAACTATGAGCTATGGACATCTGCTCCACGGTGACCCTGTGTTTTTCCCTCTCCTGCATTTTTTTGCCCTCCTCACTGCATTGTATATGTAACTTCAGATATGAAGGAATCCCATGGTTGACTGCAGGACCTGTCAGAGGCTAGGAGGTGTTTTCTGTCCAGCATGAAGCTGACCAGTGAGTTTAATAGTCCTGCCTGTGCTCTGCCTTTCTTCTGGCACGGTGTGTGAAGTAGGGATGCTCTTCTCGCCTGAGACAGTCACATAGAGAGATCACAAATAAAAGTTTCTCTGTTTCAAAAAGCAAAAATTCTGCATGCCTGTTTCTCACCTTCAAATAGCCATGGTGGCTTCAACCATGTCTATCTCTACATAGAATATTGTGTCACACACAGACAGATTCAGGACAGCTATTAGGGTCTGGGGGCAATAGAAATGGGGAGGACAAGAGAAAGCCTTGGGAAAAAAAGTAAGGAAAGAAGGAGGCCTGGAGAGTGGGACAAGCTACAAAAGACATAAAATGGACAGGCACAGATCAGTATGAGAAGCCCCTTAAGTAGAAGCCCAGATGCAACATGCTGTAGGGGTCATTGCCATTCATTCCCACTTCTGACTTTCCTGGCTTAGACTCATCTTTGGATGCAACCTGCCAAAGTTGTTAAATTACTGGAACAAATGATTGCTTCCTCTTCAATTTACCTGCCAACTCCAAGGTGAGAAATTTGGTGGTTCCCAGCACAAGGAAGGCAGGAAAACTCAGGCTCAAAGGATAGGTACGGCTTTTGGGAGTCACTGGGACAAAAGGAAGGCCTGAAGTATGAGCATGACAAAAACGACACTAGAGTGTCTTCACTGTAGGAGTGACAGCCTTGTAGGACAAGAAAATGCTAGAAACTAATGGAACCGATCAGAAATAAGATGGAGGCTGGGACAAAAAAGGGACAGGGTCAAGGATCAGAGTATGAAGATAGAACACTATGGCAAAATTGAGCTTTGGTTCAGACAAAATAGAGCACATCATAAGCAAAACTCTCTCTCTCTCTCTAGAAATGCAAGGGAGAGGTTGCTGTCCCTACAACAGAAACCTCTGCTGTCTCTTCCTCTTCCTTGCCAGCATCTCCCCATCTGCCACAGAGGTGCAAGTGCAGATGTCCCACAGGGCTGTCATGCAAACTTTACCAATGCTTGAAAGCCCTCAGCACAGACATCATGGAGGTTAACCCTTCCACCCTCATACACAAATACGCAGGAGGAGTCCTGCTTCTTTACCCTGTCTCCAAGTGTGGCTGAACCCTACTTTTGAACATACACACACACCCCTCCCTGTTCTCTTCACACTTTTCCTTGGAAGGAAATCAGAAACCACAGTCTGCTCCAGTGAGCAGAACAAACAAGAGAAATATCATTTAAAAAATGCTGCGGCCTCACTACTGCAATTCAGCTGCCCAATTCTGTCCAGAGCTCTCCCTAGTAATTCAGGCTTCTTATACAGATGCCAAAGGTCAGATGTAAAAGTCTAGCAGTGTGATGAGCAAAACCTTTAAAGAGAAACCTGTTTACTGTTGACAGAAGGGTGATGAGGCATGAGGAAAAGGAGTAGGTCTGTGAGATGGAGGTGTAAGAAGTTGTGAGAGGAGGAGATGGCAAGAATAGAGGGACAAGGCCAAGCATGGAAGCTATACGCAGTATGTACATCTCAAGTATTTTTGAAGCTCCTTGGACCCCTTGGTCTTGGCACTGATGTCATTCACTGGTGAGGGAAAGCTATGACAGTTGCTGGTGTACCCACACCTGGCTGCACTGGATACAAGTTGGTAATAGCTAATAGTACCTGTCTGTAATTGTCCTTCATTGGCAAGCTCAGACCATCTCAACACATGTAAAACTGTGCCCCCCCACCCTGTCTCAGCATATGAGACAGGACCCTGAGTTTTTTTGGTGACTTTTGCTGTAGCTTAAAGATTATGGGTCTATACTCGTGTGTGTCCAGGCACCTTATAACGTGGGATAACTGATTTGAAGGACAAGAGTGAAGCATGTGTATGTCGGTGTCAAAGTGATGCAGAAGGGTAAGGAAAGGTACAAGTGTGAATGCGGGTTGATGGAAGTAGACGTTTGAAGAGAGGCTGAAAGTATTTTTTTGGAGGTGCATGGGTGTGTGTGAGTGGAGGCCAGAATGGGTTTGTGAGCAATTACACAACACTACAAACAGTAATCTCTGGGAGGGAAAAGAGAGAGACAGCAGTGCTGGGGACATGGGACATAAGGGAGGATGTAGGAGGATAGGCGTGTATAATACGTGAGTTTTTTTCTGGGACAGGAAGATTAGTGATGGATGAAAAGGAAGTAGGGGATGGAAAAGAAAAGGTCTTGCTGGCAGCAATTTCCCACCTTGGTGAGGAGTCCAGAGATGAAGGCTTCTGCTCTGCATCAGCTGCTGGGCAACAGAACTGGTGTAAAACAGTTTCATTCCTGTAAGAAAAAAAACACCATAGCAGGTCAGTGTTCAGCTCACTCAGCAGAAAATTCAAGGGAAAATGCCTTTCCCAGGGCTGTTCCAAGGGGAGAGTGACTCCCAGTGATGCTGAAACAGAAATCTGATTATTACATGAACGTTTTGCACTCCAAGGTGGTGGGGAGCAGGAGAGTAGGGGGCTGACAACTCTATTCCCCTGCCTTACCTGTCCTGCTGCTGATGTCAAGCTGTAGGGAATGGGGCAAAAGCACCCAAATAAAAAGGTTTCCTTCTATCAGTATCTGTCTCATGAGCCCATACATCTCATGAAAAACAGTTTTCCCTGTCTCTAACTTTTATTTCTTTTGGGTCAAAAACTTCCCTTTAGACTTGTTTCCTTAGGTATGTTTCCTATACATTGTTATGCAAAGAAGTTGATTTTTTTGTTGACAGTGAGCAAATTAACTCCGCAGACATTTCTCCTGAAACCTCTCTAGGGCACAGAGATGATAGCCTCGGCACATCAGCACTGTGCATTACAGAAACAGTAGCAGAAAACTTACAGGACAAGCACAAGTAGGGGGGCTGAGATCATGACGAGAGGAAGATATCACGGCAAAGAAAAGCAAAACCATAAACCTGAGCAAAACACGAGAACAAAAGGCTAAAAATGTGTTTATTAGATAAGAAAGGCAAAAGAATTAATCGGAAGGAAGAAATCCTAGACCAAACTTCCAAAACTGCTCACTGGTCTTGAGTGACTTGTTCTTGGGTCCCTTGCCTGGAAACATAAGGAATCTGATTTTCAGGGGTGTTGGGTACTTATCACAGCATTGGAAGACAGTAAGAGCTGCTCAGCATCTCTGAAAATGAGATCCTTTTAAGATACCTGCAGGGAGGCCCTTGAGGTGTCATAGGCAGAACAAATCAACAGCCAATTCTGAACGCAATGCCCTTCATCAATGAAAAGGGGTCACTGAAAAGAGACACGGTGTCAAGGGGGTAAAGTAATAGGGGAATGTAAAAGAAAATTAAAAGAGGAGAAGAAAAGCAGGGCAGATAAAGCAGGCTGAATCCTCAGATGCCATAAAATCACCCTGTCTCCAAGTCAGTGGAATAGCACTTAGAGCTCTGCTCTCAGTGCTACTGCAGAGACCCAGGGCTCAAATGGGGTCATCTCCTTTTAAAAATATTTTTGCAGCTTCTAACCCAGACAGAAACAGTAAAGCTAAGTCTCCTGGCTTGTCATGGAGTCTCAGATTCTTCCAAAGGTCCTGCCACAGTTTCCCTCACTCTGAAATATGAAGCTTATCACCTTTGTCTTTCTCAAAATCCGACAGACATGGCCACAAAGATAGCTAAATTACAGGCAATGAGGATACTGTTCCCAGACACCTCCTTCTGTCATCTCGGCTAGCTTAATTTAACAAACTGCTTAGTTCTTCTGCTTCCTTGGCTTCCAATGCATTCTCAAAAGGAATCTTTCCTTAGAAACAACAGGATTGGCAGGAGCAATACAGCAGGGGCAAGACAAAAGCATTAGCTTTTGCCTCACTGACCTCTGCCCATGCCCTCAGTCCCTGCCTGTGACATGCAACCTGCTGGTAAACAGAGGACATGTTTGCATGACGTATCGATTTCATCTCCTGGTCTTCCATTTCTGTAACTACCCAGTTCACATACCTTCTCTCCTTCCAGCCTGGTTATTGCTGGTTCTCACTACACTGTTTCTAATTTAAACTTCTCATGTGGCAAGTACCTACCTGACTGGGGTGTCCATAAACTACTTGTGGTGTTCTTTTACTAAAGCAAGTGGTGGGATCACATTGGAGTCTATGTTCAAGCAGGCTCACACAAATACTCCAGCTCCTACATCTTGTCACTCTGCTTGCAGCTAGAATCTGTCAGGAATTTTCTGATAAAATTTTGGTTTTGCATAAAAACACTGATTCATCAAATTTGTCTGGTGAAAACATCTTGGGTTTGACAAAGATTCTTCAAATTACAGGGCTTTACATGGATTTCCTGGTAAGCTGCTGGAGGGCCATGCCTCCATATCCCACATCTCTGGTGCAGTCATGCCATACAAGTAGTCCCTCGGAGAGGGGCCATCAGGTTTTCCACCCAGCTCTTTGTTCTGCCCAACCCCTAAAGCAGCAATGCTGGGAGTTGGCTAGCTCAAGAGGTGTGGAGCACCTGTGCCAAGGCAGTCGGCTCTGCAGAGCAGCCCTGGAGTCACAGACATCGTCGGCTGCAGTGTGGAAATGCACAAGGCTCTCAGCTGATTTAACAACAGCTGGCATTCATTCTGAAGAGCATGCTTGGTTTCAGAAGTGTTATATATTGGCATTTCTTACCGAATTTCGTCTCTACAGGAACCGCTGGGAAAAAAAGGGCCCACTTCCAGATAAAAATAACAACGTATTTTGAAATCATAGAATCATTTAGTTTGGAAAGGACCCTTAAGATCATCAAGTCCAACCATCAACCTAACATTGTCAAGTCCACCACTAAACCATGTCCCTAAGCACCACATCTACATATCTTTTAAATATCTCCAGGGATGGCAACTCACCCATTTCCCTGGGCAGCCTGTTCCAATGCTTGACAACCCTTTCAGTGAAGAATTTTTTCCTAATATCCAATCTAAACTTCCCCTGGCACAACTTGAGGCCATTTCCTCTTGTCTTATCACTTGTCACTTGAGAGAATAGATCAACCCCCACCTCACTACAACCTCCTTTCAGGTAGTTGTAGAGAGCGATAAGGTCTCTCCTCAGCCTCCTTTTCTCCAGGCTAAACAACCCCAGTTCCCTCAGCTGCTCATCACAAGACTTGTGCTCTAGACCCTTCACCAACTGGAGTTCAAATGGAGTCTTCCAAAAAATGGACACCCCAAATTTCAGCCATTTTTAATCTCAAGACTTCCCTAAATGAGCTACGCTGTCCTCCGCTTTTATCCAAACAGCAGATGCACCATTCCAATTCTTAATTACACATGAAGAAAGCAAACAACAGGGAGGAAAAACATAGTGAAAAAGAGGAAAGAATGAGGTCAGACAAAAAAATTGAGAAATAGAAGCTTGTATAGAGATGCAATGCCTTGCTAGTTAATTATGAGGATAGAAACAAAGAGAAAAGTAAAGGGTAAACAGGAAAAGTAAGGGTGGTGTGAAGTTACAGGACTTTAAGCTCAGTCTCCTGTGGGCGTTTTAAGAAAAAACATCTCACAGATACTCTTCGGAGAATCAGTATGCTCTGAGCACTGCAGCTGCACAGTCAGCTGTTTACTCTAGTTTTCATGATTTCTCATGTGTGTTTAACACTAACCTTTGGTATTTTCTGCCCAAACCAGAGTCCTCTGGAACCTCTGAGATCCCAAGATCTCTGGAGTGGTTGTGCACCTTACGTACCACTACTAGATCTTGATCATGCCCAGAGGCAGAAATCTGCCTGCAAGCCATTTGGGATCCTTGACTCCCTCTCTGGGGGCCATGACTCCCATGGAGAAGCCACCAGGGAGGTGGTGAAAAACAGGCTAAATATATGAGGTGTAAATGGATATTCTAAGACTGTGCTGAAAGCTGTTCCCCTGATTCAGGGCAGGGAAGGATATCTTTAAATCTGAGTTCCCCAAATGCCTACGAGCAGTTGGAGCTCTGTGTCTATTTACATTCTTCTTTTACAGCTTGCTTCTCTGTCTCTTTCGTGCTACCCAGGAATACGCCACAGGGATGGGGTTCCACCTTAGAGTCTATCCCTGTTCATTTTCCTCTTTCTTTCCATCTCTTGATCCTGCATATATCCGATATTTTGCAAAGCCATGCCCTCGCCTTTGTAGCATGGCATACAAAGCCCAGACAGGAGCTGGGAGAGGAAGGGTTAACTTGCTGTGGAAGAAGTGGACCTGTTCCCTGCCTGAAGAGGCTGTATTAATTGCTATCTGGACAAAGCAGCTCTCATCTGGACGCAAAAGGCAAGTGTCCTAGGGCTTTACTATGACTTCTAAGCCTAAAGTAAGCGCTCTAGGAAAGCAGCTCTCTTCTTAACCTGTGAAGTCTTCAGGTAAGATGCTATTTTTGTTGCTGTGATTCAAGAGGGCCTGGCAGGCTTGTAATGGCTGGTGGCTACCTGGAATTTCATTCCCTTTTGGTGTTGTCACCCTTTGCACAGCTTTAAAGTGAGTCTTGAGATATTTAGTATCTGTCTGAAGTCAGTGTTAGACTTTTGATGGTGGGTTTTATTTCCTTTCTGTGCTTTCTTTTTATTTTGTTTTTTGAACAAATCTTACTTCATAAGTCAGAAAGGCTACATAAAACTTGAATGTGCAGCCTCTGAGGAGTTAAACACCAGAAAGCGTAAGACTTGTCTCTACCTTACCTTCCTCAGACTGCATCACAGAGACTGCAGCTAAACAAAAACCGTTGTGGGCAGATCAGGTAGGTGACTGGGAAGAGAGATGATTTCTCCCGTCTGTCAGGATGCTGTTTAAGTGTTCTGTTTCCAAGTCGTTGCTTTAAAACCAAATTATTATCTCTTGGGCTGCACCCCAATGAAAGCTTGGAAGGGAAAAGACAGCAAGAAGAAAAGGTCTTCTGAGTGAGTGAAAAGTTAGGTGGTACGGAAGACGAAGAGGCTAACAGAGAGGGAGAGATGCTGAAGGGCCTATTGAGGTAAGTGTTGCCAGCAGTACGTGAGTTACGTGTGGAGGAGCAGCAGAGGACAAGGGCAAGCATAGATGCAAAAGGAGGACTGGAAGCAGCCTAAGCCTGTCACTGCCTTGCTCTGTCTAGCTGGGACGCATGCTCCAGAGGTGAAGATTTGACAGTCCACACCTATCTTAAATGCATAGAAAGCTGTGCTTGGCCCAGTAGTAATCCATGCTGTCAATTGAAACATTATCCCCCTCTCCTTGGAGAGAAAACAACTGACTGAATTTTATTCAGTTGTCTTTAACATTGCTCCTAACAAAAGGTATCCTCCAGCCAGCTGCCTGCAGCTTCCATGTGGGTATCTGTGAATGAACTGTCCGGCCACAGCAATTCCAGCTCTGTGATAAACTTTATAGAGGTCTGTGCCACACTTCCTGGCTAGCACAAGCTGTCTAGTCAGCTCAGGAGTTAGCTCTACCCTTCTGGCTTCCTAGAAAGTTGGACTGTGCTGCAAAGGGGCAGCCTGACTTGTGCTGCCTTGGTCTTTACAGCTATGGATCCCAAAGAGCCAAGCCTCTTTCTCTTAAAAACTGGTGTCATAGAGGGTACAAGAGCTGAGGTTCAAAAATTGAAAGTCTATGTAAGCTACCTAGATTGCACATCACAGGGCCAATGGAGTCCAAACTTTCCTCAAATTGCCTTAATGCTGTATCTTCCCTTACGACAAGTGCCTGGGGCTTTATCTTTATTCAGTGTTGTTGCCCGTCTTAAGCATCAGTGCCCACTAGTTTAGCACTGATGACAGCTGTCCTGAAATAGAGATGCCTGGCTGCTGAGAGCTGTGTTACGGCAAACAAGTCTAACCCCTTTTTCTTCTTCTCCCGCCCCCTGCAAAAGCAAACCCCCAGCCCAGACAGCATATGGAAAACAGTGGTGCTCCCTGCTCTCCAGCAGTCAGTTTTAATTAAACAAATATCCAGTGTGGCCTGTTCCCATAGATAAAGAGCAGCTCTGTGTTTTTCTGCACGAATGATTTTAGACTACATGAAATGCCAAAACAAGACAGAATGGAAATTGCTCTCACTATGAGTACACAGAGCGTGCTTTTCTTTGATGTGCTGCATCACCCCTGCATCCCACCATGGCTGCTGCCCTGGTCAGTTATGTAGGATAGCTGGCATGGCCCCTACTGCAAGAACAATTAAGATCACTGGGTCCTCCAACTGCCTGTACTTGCTTAACCTCTGTAGCCTGGTACTTGGGTATTACTGGCCTGCATATTCAGTAGCCTTGCTCTTGGCTTAAGTGCACATCAGTTCTTAGAAATCTGACCATGCTAAAAGGCAAACGGTGATCCCTCAAGCAGTGTTCTATCAGTAAATAACTAGTCCAACTCACGTAGCATTTCTGGTTTCTCTTTAAAACTCCACCTTTTGAAGAAATGCTAGTGGCTTCGACCAAAAGTCATTATTTGTAGTGCTGGATGTCTCAGCTTTCCTGGAGTCTTTTGTTATTTGTCTCTATCTTGCATTTTTTCGGATAGCTGCCAACAGAACAGATGGAGTTACAGAAAATCACGGCCTAGAAGTGGAAGATTAAAGGCAGAAAGAGTCAAAGGAGAACTCAATTAATCTCAGATGAAGTTTTACTGGCTGTTATCTTTCCTAAGATGAGGACTGGAGAACCACAAACAGGTTCTATTTAGCAACGCTAAGTTTACGAAAGGCCGGTTGCACAGTCTTCTGACTCACCCAAAATGTATAGCTCAATGCTACCTCTACCTACCAATGGAAGGTGACACAACCTAGCTAATGTTAGCTGCAGGTCTTACTCTTTCTATCATCTCCCTCCTGAGCTAGATCTATTTTTGACTCCAGTCAACCTGGAACTGACAGTTGAAGTGAGATCTGAAAGAGACAGTGTTTCCAAAAGTGTTCCTTCTAGCAACTAGCTGATTCTTCCCTGGTACTTCACTCTTCACTCCAAAATACCCTTGCTGAAACTTTCTAGCTGTCTTAATTACTCAACTCAATTCTAGGTCATTAGCTGGTGCTTTGGAGGGACAACAAGCATGGTCAGAGTTTATGTTGTAGGGAAACCATACATGACTAAAAATAAATTCAAGTTATTTTCTGAAATTTAAGTTCCTTAACTCCTTGTAAGTTTGATGGCCTCCTCACTGTTATGGGATACTGTTGATGGCAAGAATTTGACAAGATTCAGAGAGGAACCGGAGATTTTAGAGACCATCCTATGAGAATACTTAATGCAGACCCTTCCCAAAGCCAATGTATAGCACTCAAACTTTTCAGCGTTAGAAGGCGGCTTTTATGGGTGTCCCATGGCTATCTACTGTGCTTCTCCTTGCTCTTCCATCTTGAACATCTGATGTTGGCCGTCTCTGAAAAACAGCTACACAAAACAGATTCACAAATCTGACTGTCTCAGAAATCCTGTGTTAAAGGGCAAGGGATTTAGTAGCCAAGATACTGATACATGAGAGTGAAACAAGTCTGAGACTGTCATTTTATTTTACGTTACCAGTAACTACAAAAATCCCAACCTAAGTGTCCTTGGGATGCCTCTTTGGAATGGACTGATGTGGTAAACTTCTCTAAATTGTCAAAAACTTCTGTATTCAGTCAAAAAATGTCCCAATATTAATCCCCAAAGAGGAGAATGAGACTGAAGCAGTCTGGAGTCAGATTTGCACGGAAGATTGCCGAAGATGAAACTACAACAAAGGAAGCAGAGAGAAGAATTGAGCAAAAGATGATAGGAAGATGATTTGGAATTTGTGTGTGTTGACCCAGCAAGCTCTTACCAACACTTTTAGGCTACTTTGATTTTATTTTCCCTTCCCTAACTTCTTAGTCTCTGCCTCTTCCAATACTCCATATATGATAGTTTTATGGCTATAGATTTACTTTGCTTTCCAAGTCATCACTGCGTCGACTTCCTCATCAAAAACATCCTCTCAAGTGACAGTGTCTATCCTTAGTCCTTTAGCTATCTGGAAGGTCAGTGCGATATTTGTAAAGGGTTTGCACATGCCACTATAGTCTATGCAAAACCACTTTATATCTGTTCCACATACTTGTCATCGACTCTCTGGTCTGTTGCCTACAGAGGTAGATGTTCATTACGTATCTGTGTGCAGAGTGCCAGTTACATCATCCACATCTAGGATTTTCTTAACTTACTTCAGATCAGGGACTGTCTAGCTCTGCCTGTAACCTTTCACAGGCTTAGATATCTAATTAATTGTATGAAAAAAATGAAGATGTGCCTAGATGATGTCTAGATGCCAGGACGTAACTACTGCCTACAAAAACAAATTGCTGAAGAAACACCCTGGCAGTGTCAGCATGATGGATGAATGTATAACATACACATACATGCCCAGCCTTGCCAGGATTCATGGTAGCTCTTCTTTCAGTCCACTTGAGTGCCTATCATTCCACAACTCGCTCTTTACCATTCTGAAAGCGGTTCTTCCTTCTTCCCTCCTCCGCCCCCCAGAGTCATGCTGGGAGGGGTGAAGAGGGGAGAACTTAACAGGCGCACCAATCTTCTCTGCTCGCCTGCCAAAAATGAAAAATCAGATATGTTTTGTAGTCTGGAACTTGGCCTGGAACACCTCATGAGTGTTTGAGAGAATGTCTTCTTCCATGATGTTTCTCTGGCAATTTGATGATCAAAAGATCAAAAACCTACTAAGTACCTGCTTAATCATCATATTGTTTCTTGGTATAAACACATTTTAAGTCATACATCCTTTGTACAGCACTACTATAAATTTATTTTTCTAGTAGAAGGGATGGCATGAAAAAGGGATTCCCACTGACAGAGTATTTCCAGTTTCTCACCAGAATATGTTCATTTTAGAGACCCTATACAATATCTTAAAATAAATTCACTTCAATAGTATAAAATACCATATGCATACACTACTGTTTGGAAAGCAGAAATTCAATGTGACATGCTGACGCAAGTGTGTGTCTTTGAGCTATTGTGGGTTCTTCAGAACAGCACAGCTTGGAAGGATAAGCGCAAGGCACCGTGCTGAGGAAATGGAATTTCCTGTGTTGGAGGAAGAAGATCCAAGCCAATGCTGCTGTGATCTGATCTTTTTTTGGTTAACTAGTTGGGTGACTACAACAGATATGTCAAATATGCCATTCATTTATCACCATCTGCTTCTAGGGATGGAGATATTAATGCCATATCTTCCTGAACAGTTGGTTTCTCAGCTTCCTTTACTCCTTTTATGTGGTAGTCAGTTCTCCTGTACATCCTCACTCTTACCTTGAAGAAATTCTTGTGGAAAAAGTGTAGGCATGACTGGCAGATGAGTGCATGGATTTCAGAAAGAATTTGGGGTGTTTTGTACCAACTTCAGCCTGAAGAACATGACCCATGGACAAATGTGTGTGGATGTGTACTAAAGAGGGTCTGAGCATGAAGGGATAGTTTGAGCTGGCATTCATGGGCTTAAGGTCAGACTCAGCAAAGTGTCTGGCAGATGGTGAAAATGAGCCGTGGCCTCTTGTGTTCTGGCTCAGTGGGTTCTGCTCCTTTGCCATAGACCTAGACACTCTGTTTTCTCTTGTTGGTGACAGGCTATTTGACAGAAATTTCCTTACTTGCAGATCTAGGCTCTAGACATCACTGGCAAGAGTGAGGAAGACCAGAAAGATGTCACCTGTGGATTCACTGTATTCAGTGAAAATTCCTGCTGACAACTCCATTTTGTTGCCCAGAAACACTTGAAGGAAATCTAATTCATTTGTCAAGCCTACACTGAGTGGTTGGGCTAACTGTCAGATTTCCCCTACATGCTGGAAACAGGCAAGAGCAGAAAAAGGAATGGAAGGAGCAGCTGGTATTCATACACGCCCCAGGAATCAACTGGAGGGGGAGAGTCCACAATGACTTCTGGATCAAGTCTGCCAGATAATCTCCTTGTGACAGCCAGAAGCAAAGTCTGGGTCCAACTTCCAGCACTTTTCATGCTAGGTGGTGCATTACTCTTTGTACAGTTTTGTGGCTCTTGGTGCTTCAGCTACAGTGGGATAAAATAACTTAACTTGAGGTGAACTAAGTGTGATACACTCACTTTCAATTATCTGTGGACTAACTTCATTATAACCAGAGTCAGTCTAGGTGTCAGAAATTGTCCACGGGAGGAAACTTAAGATCAAGTATCTGCTATACAAAGGAAGTCTGATCCTTAAAGCAGTAAACAGCAGCTTGAAGAGATTTGGAAATAGTATTCAACTCAGATGGAACAAAACTTTCAGATTTGGAACACGTGGATGGCCTGCGAGAAGCTAGCATTGCTGAAAGCTCTCTGTAGAGGGGTACTTGTATCTCTGATCTAGCTATGTTGTTGTCTTATTGAATTACTAGTTGAGGAAATACTCTTTAGGTTTATGGAGGTTGCTTCTCATATTCTCATATTGGCCCAGTGGAAGTGATTCGCTGAGAAGCTTCTCTTCTTGTAATTAATTCTTTTCCTAAGGCACAGTAGGAACAGGGATGAGGGAAATGATTCTACCTGCTATGCAATTCCCAGGAAGAAACTTCTTGGGTGGAAGAGTTTATTATCAGAGGTTGGCGGAGCTGCCTCTCCTGAAATGTCTTTGAATCACGTGTGAGTGGGGAGTCCATTCACCCCATTTAAATTGGATTTCTCTCTTCCAGAAGAACACTGGCTGCAGAGATCATGGCTGTCTGCTAATTGGATTGGCGCTTTGTAAGCACTGAGAGGAAGAAGGCAAAGCGGCCATGATGGGAGCAAATGCTGTATGTTGGACTATGCAATACCCCAATGCGCACCACCAGTCTTGTTTAGATCCTCTGTCAATGGTGAAAACAGTGGATGACTTCTTGTGATAGACAAGTCACAACATCACTTGCTCTGACTTGCTATCAGGTACTCAGGAAAAACAGCTACTGTATCAGAGAGCAATCTGATATTCTAAATATACGTGCACAGCTAATCGCGTGGAGATCCTCTAGTGACACATGCAAAACACACTGGGAGTGAGCAGAGGTTTAGTTAGTTGTAACCAAAACTATACTTCGGATATCACAACTAGGAAGCTTCTATGTAAATCTGAAGCATGTGTGAGGGGGAGTTTATGTAAATTCCTGAAATAATTTCAATTAAATAATTACCATAAACAGAAGTTGTATTAATTTCTTAGTGGAAAGATGGTATATTCATAGAAAACTACTTTTCCAAGACAACATGTGACCTTTTCCAGGACAGCATCCCTCACTTCCAACTATCTTCAATATCTTCATTTCTTTTAAAGGTTATATATGTAATGGAATAATTACATGTCTGCAAATGGATGCTGGTAGCGACCTTTCTGTAGCTTTAAAACATCTTTTCATACCTCTTGTTTTGTACTATACAAAGACCCTTTCTTCTTTGCTCAAATAATAGATTTATAAGTACATAAAATGGAAATAGCTAGCAAAAGCTCACTTTTAATTACACTGATGAGCATTGTCCAAATCCCCTCCGGTTCTTCATATAATAATTATAGTTTGTCAGCCTAATACCAGTGAGTACATGGTCCTCCTAAAGAGATCAAGAAATAGCACTCTGCCTGAATGCTCTGCTAGCACAGTAAACACCTTTTTTCTTCTCTCCTATTTTGGGCTGATATGTATGAACACCATAAAAAAGCTAAGGCTTGTGTTAGTGGAATTGGCAACCCTTTTCACAATTACTGGAACTGTGAGATATAAATGGAATTTAGGTCTCTTCCTCAGTAAGAATAAATTATTTTTACTTTTTGAATAAGTATCAGGATTGGACTCAGTGAAAGGATTTTTGTTATGACTGAGTATTAGACCTGGTTTTAATCAGGCTTAGACTTCTTACTGGCTTCTCACTCGTGTTTAACCCCTTAGTACAGGAAGAAAGCCCCGGAAATTTCTAGATGCTAAAATCAAACTGTCCCTCAGCAGTGAAGAATGACAAAGCTATATGAAGGAGTGCTGTTTAATAATTCAGAATCCCATAAACATGCAAATTAGCTGCATACACAGAAATGGCTCACCACTGAACTCTTCATGCACCTTAGCAACACTGTCGTCTGTAGACTTGTCCCTGCATGGAAATGCACGGCCAGATTTGCTGCTTGTATCACAGCAGTTCTGTGCCCTTGCAGGCAGCTCTGTATTCAATGCTGGATACCAGAGTAGCACGACAGTGAATTGCCCACCTACTACAGACAAGTTTAAAAGCTTGTTACTACCACATTGGGCTGATGCACTAAATTTAAGTAGTGGCTTTATTCTATGCACTCACCAATGATTACCAAGATTATTCTGTGGGTTAAGTCCTGCTGGCTAGTACTGAGCTGCTCAGACTTTACTGTATGTTGGAGCTTGACACAAAATGGTATAACAAAAGGAGTGCAGTTGAATGTGGTGAAAAAGATCATGACTTGGCTTGGCTTGCAGAAGGCTGCTTCAGGCCCTTGGCTATGGAAACCCAGTTACTACCAAACCTGCAGGCATCTGGGGCTGTTGCATCAGTGACACCTACAATTGAAAGTGGAGTGGTTTCCTAGCTGGTAAGGACAACAAGGAGAATTAGGAATGCAGAACCAGACATAGGCTGCTTGGTGTCACACACAAGACTAAAGCCTGCTGTTCCCTGCTGCTTCAAAGCTGAGCTGCTTCTGCTGTGAGAGGGGAAGAGCAGAAGAAACGGGCAGGACCAGTTGCAGATCTGATACCTCAGGTGACAGATAGGAATAGTCACCATTGATTTAGGAGAAATTTAATTTCCCTATTTCCCTTTCACACATACCCATGTGCTTCCACCAGGGCGTTGACACATGAAAAGTAGGCAGTGTTCAAGACTGCTTGTGGACAAAGCAGCTGATTGACACAAAGACCAGATGAATTTGCATATGTAATTGCCCTGGAAGGAAAGTATCATTTGACACTAATGCAAGTGGGGAGAGGAAGCAACTTGTACGCTCAGCACTTGACTGTCACGGATACTTGGGTTTGGGTCAAGAGGAGATTTCACAGTTTCTTGAGGCTTCATAAACTCCTGACCTTGCTAAGGTAGCAGTAGAGCATGTGGAATTAGTGAGGTAACCTAAGATTTGGAAAAGCTATGGAAGTTGTTCCCTTCTTAACTGCTCAATAATTCCTGGGATTTAAAACCAGTAGGACAATGTACTGTCAAGTCAATTTATCAAGATGATGAGAGTTTAAGTTAGTCTTAGTCCCAAGAGTTGGATTATTTTATACTCCCTGTCGGGTGCAGCAGCACTGGGAAAAAATCACCACAAAAATGGAGAAGGCATCACTTCCTAACCTGATGCCTTGCATATATTGATTGTTCATCCATACCCTATCTCAAAATTGACATACAAATGTCAGCTTACACTCTTATACCTGGCCAAAAAAACAGCTCTTCAGCCACTGTTGACTATATGAACCTAAATAGCCTGCATGTGCAACCAAATGTACAGCTCATTTTGAATTAAATGAGCTGCTTATATCTGTCTATGCTACTGGATCTCTCTGTAGTGCCTTATTGCAGCTAGTTTGTGCCTTGTGGGGAGCCTTAACTTGCTAAAGCATCTGACTTACAAATCCATTACTATTCTCTACTTAGTAAAGCTTTGAGCTTCCCACCATGTGCTGGAGTCCTTTGTTTCCTTCCCTTTATTTGTAAAAAACTGTATTTAAGGTGTGGTTCTGGAAACATAAACATAAGAGATTTTCCTGTACTACAGGAGCCTGATTTCTGCAGAGATATTTCAGGAAAGTTTCAAAAGCAATTACTACAAATCAGAGTGAGGAACTGTGGCACTGATTGTGTTTCTGCTCCTTAAACAAGATGGCTGATGTAGACCTTCTGAACCTTGTGGTACTTACAGCTGGGCAATCTCCTCTAACAACTGAGATTTAACAAGTTTGCTTCAGTACCCTGGCGCCAACAGGGCTGCAGCATAAGCTGACACCATGTGGCTCAGCATAAACTGGCAGTGCTATTTGTGCTTTCACACTTCAGCTGTGAAGCTACATCAGTGATGGTTCCAGACCCTAGATGCTGGGATGTGACAATGCTTCCCTTCTTGGTAAGAGGCGACAGCAGTGGCAGTATCTGCATCTGTGGTTACTTTAGCACTAGGAGCTGTTGAAATCTTGATTCTTGTGATGAACAGATTCTTCCTAGACTCTAGTTAACCTTGGAAGCTGTGTGGTGGGGGAAATTCCACTTTTGACAGCTGCTGCTCTGTATAAAAAGAGTGTAGTGCATTAAGAGATGCCAGAGCTGTAGAAAAGGTGTTGGGAAGAGACAATAAAGCCTCTCACAGGGAAAACAACCTAGTAAAAATAAGATTTTAGTCAAACAAGTGTCAAACAGTGAGAAGCACAGAGGTAGAACTCTGGATTAGAAAGGAGAGCCATCTTCCTTCCTATTCTCTAAGGTATAAATAGGCAAGAGCAATTATCACAGCCCTAGGCTAGGAGGGTCAGCCTCGCTTGTAGCTGAAACGCAGTCCCCTGCATCCAGGGAGTAGCTACACATGATGTTATTCTCAGGGTGACTCCAGAGCAAACAAATTGTGACAGAGATTCATTAGTCACTGGATTTCTTTCATGGCAATGAAATAGAGCCCACTCAATGTGCCATGGAGGCTAAATACCCTCCCTCCTGTGTTAGGACGGGTACTCTGCCTCCAGGGTTGTCTAGTTCTATGCTGTTTACATGCAGCTCTGATGGTCCACACCAGTCATATGCTACTACAGGGAGATATGACTCTTAGTGCCTCATGTCTTGATTCTGGATTGCCAGAATTCATGTCTTCCCACAGCTATACTTCCTCTTCTAAAGAATTGGTACCTGATTCCTTACACGGTTAGCAGAGATAAGCATGCTCACGCAGCAGAAATACTCTTGAAATGTATGAAGAAGCAGGAATGCTGTCCTGGGCTCTTGCCTGTGTGCCCTTGAGAAAGGCAGAATTTGAGATGCAGTTGCAGATCACTATGTAGTCTCTATAGGCTGAGGCCTCCAAGGTCATTTTGGAGAGAGATCTGGCGACCATCTGTAAAGTGACATTCTTGCTAGACAGTCAGCAGTCACCTGATTAAAAAAAAATCAGAAGTGATTCATAGTGGAAGGCAGGTAATACTAAATAACATCCATCCTTGGAGCAAACTGACAGAAGCCACCTAAATGGGGTGAGAAAGGGGCATCCTCTTTATTTTTGAGAGAAAAGTTGTTCTGCATTGCTTGCAAAACCAACAAGTAAATAACACTAAGCATTTGAATCTTCTGGCATGACATCCTTATCTCTAAATTGGAGAGACAAGGATTTGATGGATGGACCACTCGGTGGATGAGGAATTGTCTGGATGGCCACACTCAAAGGGTTCTGGTGAATGGCTTGATATCCAAGTGGAGACCAGTGATGAGTGGCGTTCCTCAGGGGTGGGTATTGGGACCGGTGCTGTTAAACATCTTTCTTGGCAACATAGGCAGTGGGATTGAGTGCACCCCCAGGAATTTTTCCAAGGACACCAAGATGTGTGGTGCGGTCAACATACTGGAGGAAAGGGATGCCATCCAGAGGGACCTTGACAGGCTTGAGAGGTGGGCCCATACCAACCTCATGAAGTTCAACCAGGCCAAGTGCAAGGTCCTGCATGTGGGTTGGGGCAATCCCAAGCACAAATACAGGTTGGGTGGAGAACGGCTTGAGGGCAGCCCTGAGGAGAAGAACTTGCGGGTGCTGGTGGACAAGAAGCTCAACATGAGCAGGCAATGCACACTTGCAGCCCAAAAAGCCAACCGCATCCTGGGCTGCATCAAAACAAGCATGGCCAGCAGGTCGAGGGAGGGGGGATTCTGCCCCTCTACTCTGCTCTGGTGAGACCCCACCTGGAGTACTGCATCCAGCTCTGGAGTCCTCACCACAGGAAGGACATGGACCTATTCGAACGGGTCCAGCAGAGGGCCACGAAGATGATCAGAGGGCTGGAGCACCAGTGCTATGAAGACAGGCTGAGAGAGTTGGGGTTGTTCAGCCTGGAGAAGAAAAGGCTCCAGGGAGACCTTCTAGCAGCCTGCCAGTACCTAAAGGGGGCCCACAGGAAAGATGGGGAGGGACTCTTTATCAGGGAGTAGATGATAGCATGAGGGGTAATGGTTTCAAACGGGGAGAATGTAGATTTAGATTCGATATCAGGAAGAAATTCTTCACTATGAGGGTGGTGAGACACTAGCACAGGTTTCCCAGAGAAATTGTGGATGCCCCATCCCTAGAGGTGTTTAGGGCCAGGTTGGATGGGACTTTGAGTAACCTGGTCTAGTGGGAGATGTCTGCCCACGGCAGGGGTGTTGGAACTAGGTGATCATTAAGGTCCCTTCCAACCCAAACCATTTTATGATTCTATGCTTCTATGCTTCTATCTCACAGCTCAGTCTAAACTTAACTCTCATTGCATTTTATTCCCCTTCTCATTGTACATCTCCTAGCAGTTGTTTCACAGCTGAATGTTGATGGCTTTAACCATCATTCCAGCCAGTGCTTACTCAAGCCGTATAAACTCATACTTCATTGATGCGTTTGTTTCTCCTTCTACCCACCATATTTTCAAATTAAGCTTGATGCTAACAAATTAATCTCTCTGGTCTGTGTGGCAGCCATTATGCCCACAATACAACTGGGATAGGGGTCAGCACAGTGGTCCTTGTTGGGATCTGAATCATCATAAGCAAGAGATACTTTGGCAAGATGACAATAACAGTGGTCACTACAGATTATGTGGTGGGGTACTCTGAGAGGCAGTTTCTATCTGGAGGAACTTTGCTTTTGCAAGCAAGGATGCATTCGGTGACATTTACAAAATGACCAAAGAGATGTCATTAAAAGTACTGGTGTTTGTCTGTATGTGGTAGAAAGAAGCAGTATATTACAGTTCTGAGATACAGATTTTGTATAAAGCTGAATACTGAAAAAAAAAGTTGATTCTTGCAAGTCAGAAGTTTCTTTCATTGACAGCATTTATTAATTGTGCTGCTCTGGAATTCCCTCCGCTGGTGCCAGGCTCCCACCTTTAAGGAAGCACAGGGGAGTGTGGAGGCTAGGGAAGCAAGTACATAAAAAGCTTTAGGTTTGTCTCTTTAAGAAAAGGGCAGATTCTAAAGCCTTTTCTCTTCCCCTTGCAAAATTACCCTCTGGTTAACTGTGATATCATCTGTTTTGCTGCTTCACACCATGACTCTCTGTCTGTTAAGGGCAATGTCATACCTGGCTGTGTATTATTTATTCTATTTCTGCTTTACTCCATTATTTGAAGCATATCTTCCAAATTCTCAAGCTCAGGGTAATTGATGCCACTGTGAATTTCAGGGCATTTGCTTGGATTTTGCACCTTTGTGGAGAACAATTGAATTCTTTCACCCTTTTAGTCATGTTGAAGACCATGACTTGACCATGACCATGACCATGAAGATCTCTTTTTTCCAAAGTAAATTAACGGAATGACACACAAGACATTTCAGACCTTGTTTCTATGTCCTCAGTTACTAGGTGCTTTAATTCCTGTATCTCTAGGAACAACTACTGCCTTAATAATCTTCCTCTTGTGTACCACTTATGTCTACACTATACAGTACTAAGACAGTGAAACTCATATTGCCAGAGTTTTGACCCAGCACAGACAAGGCTCACTGGAAGAGTATATTGGGATGTTCTAGAGGGATATTATTTCGTCTGCAATGTCTCAGAATAGCAATGATTTTTCCTTTCTTGCCAAAAGAATGCTCTTCAAATAACTTAAGTGGAAGAGACGGTCGTTCTCTTCCAGTCATATGATAGCAAGACTTGGATTCTGTTCCCACATTCACCTCCAAACAGTGATCTACTCTTAGTTGGATGGAGACAGAATTTCCCATCTTGAAAAACAGGTTGCATTATGGATTGGAGTCTCATGGTTAGGCTGCACTTGGAATGG
Organism: Rissa tridactyla; assembly: GCF_028500815.1. Lineage (NCBI taxonomy): Eukaryota > Metazoa > Chordata > Aves > Charadriiformes > Laridae > Rissa > Rissa tridactyla. The sequence continues at coordinate 152,909,948 of NC_071466.1, forward strand.
ACTATGCTTTTCTAGCATTTATTGAGATTTCATAGTGATTACTGTCATAGGACAGCTCAAGCCTCTTTGCAAAACAGTGCTGAATTGTATAAAAGGCATCAATAGAGAAAAAAATAGGGGAGTTTTGCTGCTTCATCCAACATTCAACTGCATGCATGTTTCAGGTACCATTGTTAAGATGCTGTCTGGAGTAGTCAGCTGTCACTGCTTACATAGCTGAAAATGCCTAGCTGGTTTGTGTGTTTTCAAGATACGAGGTTATTTTAAAACAATCAGTAGTCAAACCCAGGGTGGATCTGTGTTACTCTGAAATTAAAGTACTAATGGGACTCTGGATTTTGTGGAGAAGAATCATCTAAAAGGACACTTAAGGCAAAATAGAACCCTACTGTATATTTATTGGCATCAATGGCATTTACGTAGCCTATGCACAGATGGATCTGGTTTGGAGACTTGTAGCTCCTATCTAATCAACAAGTTTAATGGGAATGTCAGCCCTCGATATCAGGAGAAGCAGGATTCTGTTCTTATGCAGTAGCCAGGCAAATGACTTTAACTGTTTTTATTCACTCTGTAGCTGTGTGAATAAAGTGAAAATCAATGAATAATATATTCAGTGAACTTTGTGATATTTCTTACTCTAGAATCAGTTTGTCCAGCTCTATTGGAGAGCTTCATAGGTGCCATGGTAATGGTAATGTTTCCATGCAATCCACTTATCAATAGTTCTGAGACAGGATCAGAGATTCTGGTAAAGGTTAAGCATATCAGAAGATGCCCTGTACAATAAAACAAACAGAACATAAATGTACTAGGAGATTCCCCATAAGCAAAAAGACTGGAAGGATTCCAGAACACCAAAACGTTTCCAGTGATGCACCAGAAGACCTCTGTACAGAGTCCCAGGTATACAACATAAGGGAGAAGTTTTGAGGCCTCTGTGCAATTCTTACTCTTTTCAGAGGAAACGTATAATAACTGCTATCAATATGCTAGTCAGAAAAGGGTAAATAAAGCCTGTAATGTCTTTGACCACCTACTTGCTTGTGTAGGCATCAATTCTACATCTAATCATCCTTTGTCCTTGAAGTTTTCTCAAGGGGGAATGGGCTTGAAACAGAATGTACCCTGTCTGGCTTTATGCAGTCCTTTAACATCACATCCTTAAACCCCAAACCCTGGTCTTCTTAAACTGTTAGCACTTCTGGTTGTACAGTGAGAGAGACAGCGAATGCCCCAGAACTGCGATAAGGCGCCACATGAATACTGTTTCCAAACTTTTTAATCTTTCCCAGCACATACAAAAGAAGCAGCTGTCCAAGAGTAAGGGTTGAAATGGAATCTGATTGTTATTCATCTGGGATCTCCTCCAACTACCACTAAAACAGTATTTCCACTGAGTTTATATGCAATCTGATTTCAAGTCCCATGCAGTGAATCCTAGCCAATTCAGCTCTTAAGGATTGTCCTGACTCAAATGCTAACTATCTGCATTCAAATGAAGGCTCTTCCTACTTATGAACAGAACTTATTCTTGTGTCTGTTGCATGAGAAATGTCATTTATTGCCATTTCAAGCTGGAGAATCAGTAAACAATATGGCTTCTCACACAGTAGACTCCCCTAGGTTATGTTGTCCTCTCTGTCTTCAAACTTTTTACATTTGTAACTAAACACTTTCAAATGGGAATATTTTTCTATGGGTAGCAGAATCAACAGGCTGATCTTAAGAGCCCTTAATGATTCTATGCTGAATACTTCTTGAATGTGGGTTTACAGCGAGATTATGTGTGAAGGCATGCAGTTCTGAAAAATCTGTGGCTCACATATAATCCACAACATATGATCCAGCACGAGCCACAAAAAGACTGAAGCAACAGCAAGAGAGGTGTGAACTATCCCACTTATCTGTACAGAGTCTGTGTGCCAATATTACAAAGTTCTACATGACTTACTGTGTCCCACTAAGTTGATGGTGAGAGCAGGCACAGCTTGCAGGATAAGGCAGTGCGTGCTTCACTTTTCAGGAAAAAAAGCACAGTAGTTCTTAGCTGCCCCATCTCCTCACTGAGATCGGTGAACGTTTTGTGGGCGCTAGGCACATCATTTAGGAATGTCTGGAAAGACCTTTGATGCTTGGGCTGAAGACACTTCGAAAGAGCAAAGTGGTGGTGGCTGCAAGGATATTACCCCTGCGCTCCTGCGGCATGTCCCTTTGGGTGAGGGGTGATGATAATTTGTTGAGGCACTCCGTGGAAGCCTGAGCTAACACAGCCTGTGCTGTGCTTGTTTTCTGAGGTAAACAGGAAATCTCAGACCTTAGTAACGTCAATTCTGAACTTCTCACCAAGGCTAAATTCCATTTGAAGGGAAAAGAGCAGCAGGAATGATCTCTATGTTTAGTTATCTCATATCTTGTCTTACATCGTCCTCTCATGAGAGTGCCAGAAGGCCAAAAGGAGACCTCTGATTGTCGTGTATGACCTGCATAACAGGCTTTTCCAGTTGTTGATACAGCATGTGGAAGACTGAGTGAGCTGTGTTCCTCTTCTACCTAACTCAGGGTGACTGGAGAGAAAAACCTTTGCTCTGAATCTGCCGGGACTTGAACCTATGCCTCCTCTCTCCCTTCCCAAATCAGCTCTGAATCCCAAAAACTTACTTGCAAAAATGCTAAGCTGGATCTGAATTTTCAGCCTCCAAATTTTTTTCTTAGTATTCTCACTAGCAAATTGTATCACTGTATTTGGAATGCCATACCCATCTACACATTTAATCACCAAAACATATTTAAATAACAAAAATTTTACTAATCTTTGTCAAAGCCTAGCAGAACTTTCTCACTGCTTTTTTTTCACTGAGCTTTCTCAGGCAACTCTTGCCTCTTTTCAGAGTCTGTCTTCCACCTGGGAATAGGAAGGGATATGAAGTTGTGTTGTCACCCATATGTCTTAATCACTATGCGTGCTGTGAGGTGCTGGAAAAATAGGAAAGTGGGTAAGCAGTTTAAAACTGCCATCCTAAAAGCTCTCTCACCAAAAAGTGTTTGTACCTCAAAGTGCTCCACCTAACCTGACTGAAAGAGAAAATGGAGTTGTTAAGCACAGTATGTGACTCTCTGCATCGCAGGCTATGAAGACCCAAAGCTCAGTGCTGGCTCTGGGGCAGCACTAGGAATGTTCCAGTACGGCTGCCTGATTCAGCATCTACTCTAATTTTGGAAGTTGTGGCGCCTTGTATTGTGTCTAAATTAAAATATATTCTTGCATTAAAATGATATATAGAATTCCACTTCAAAAGCTGTCTCAGAAACTGTCTCCCCTTTGTGACAATAATGCACAGTCCCACTCATTTCTTTGCTCCACAAAGTGCTGTCAAACGTGTCCAGTCATCCAGCACTCACTGCAGCAAAACTGCTCATCTTTCAAAGGCAGCATTCTCAAAGCTCTTTACAAACCCCACTGGCAGACACCTCGTGCTACCCCCTGCATGGGAAATGAGTAACACTCCTCTAGTCGCACAGGGGGATGCTAAAGTAAAGTGAGGCAAAGCAATTTGCCCAACTGTCACACAGCAAGCTTGTCTGTAGCATGAAGCTCCTACCTTTCTAACGCCTCAATCCTGGTTTCTAAGCAATAGCCCAAACTTCCTCTCTATTCAGCATCGCAAACTACTGCAAAGGATTAAGTAGGTACTTAACACCATATTGAACAGGAGCCAAAAGAATTAATTTCACAGGAAAGGAAGAAACCAGCACAAAGAATTCAACAAGTTGGGGGGTGAAGAACATGTGTACTGGTCAAGAGACAGAAACAACCTACACTTAACTGCTAAAGCTTGTAGTTGTCAAATCTAGCCCTCCCATACTGCTTGCCCCTGCCCTGATTAGTGATAATACCCGAGCAAAAAGCCCCTTTAAATGAGGAGAAACTTTCTAGAGAACAGAGTGCAAGTCACTTCTGCCCAGTAGTTCAGCTGGACAGGTGCTCCCCTAAAGGTCACGGTAAGTTCCTTTACTGGATAGCAGCCCCGAGGAACAGAACTTGTCACCTCTCTTTGAAAAGAATGGCATCTGAATCCGAATCCTGGTGCTCTTCTACATAGCCTGAACTGTGGTCCCAAAAGAGTCTGCCTGTATCAGAAGCACTATGCTATGCATATCTAAATTAAGTATTATCCTAGATCTGACAGGGCTGTAGATGCTCTGTAGCCTGTCATTGGAATAGCAAATGAGCTCACATAACCAGAAAAAGGGCTTGAACCTAAGCAGTATAAACCTGGTCCTTCCAGGCTGAGCAAACCAATCTATTCATTACAAGTAGCAAAGGCAGCACAAAATAAACCACAGGAACAGGAATGATGCTGACCTGTACTGCTCAGTTGTTACTAATAGGCTGGCTCTACAGGTATTTTAACCAGTCTCCTCCTCTCCAGAAGAGAACATATAGCCTCAATAACCCAGTGAGAACCTCCAGTTATTAGTTAGCACACCAAATAAGCAGCACCCTTCTGTTGAAATCACCACTAAAGCTCATAAAAGTCTTGCAGCAGCATACAAATGGGTGCAGCAGCACCTGGTTAAACATCTGCTTCTATGTTGTGAGTAGAGAAATTGAGCCCCTGATGTCTTCTTATAGAGAAAGAACCCTCTCCTGCTTGAGCTAAAAGAGGATCTCTGTGAGAATGCGTAGGTGTCATTGGGATTATTTCCTCCAGTCTCCAGGCTTACTTAAACCAAACATTCCCCATCTCTCCTACTACACCGCAAAAAGCAGATGGCACATATGCACAAAAAAACCCCTACAGATAAAGGATATGTCTAGAACTTGGGTCTATTTCATGGGATTGTTAAAAATGTTAACTTTCCCCAAGGCACACATTAACAATCTACTTGAGTCCTCACACCTTGCCCGCTTCCATTCATGCAGAAGGTATATCAGGAGGTGGGAAGCATCACATAAGCAAGATACTTAATTTGGGTTGATATAATAAAATAATCAGACTGAAAAGTTCCAACATGCCTAACAGGCAATAATAAATCTCTTTTACTAACTGATTGTCACTAATAGCTACTGCAAGCAAAGGAAAAAATAAAATGGAGAGCCAGCAAAACAGAAGCCTCAGCCAGCCAACAGGAACAAACACCAACAAACTTTCATGTACGTATTTGAGACATTCTCTCTGCATCGAACAACATAGACAAACAAAATGCAGCCCCCACATAATGAGATTTATCATCCTCTGTGATTGATCCCAGCACATATTCCTTTATGTGGAATTTCCATTATAAGGGAAGAACATGAAAGCAACGGACCATATGATGCACACAGAATGGAAAGCAGCATTTTTTCCCCCCTTCCATGTTGTTCTAGCATTGTGCCTTGTCTTTGGTTTTAGGTTTAAGAAGGTTGTTAGCCTTTGCAGATTCCCACAGGCACGAGTTCTGCTGAGCCTGCCAGTAGGAAGGCCATCTTGTTATAACTGTGCTTACTGATATGGAATAGCTAGGAGTTTTCATCACATTGCAACTTATGTCATCAATTCTGAACACCACATCACTGCTGCGCAGGCTCCCTCCTCCTGCAGACTAATCTTGCTGCGTGAAGTCAACGGAAGAGCTTTCTGAGTTGAGGAATACTGGCACACTTGAAATTTCAGCTAATCCTCTTTCAAAACGCATTGCTGCTATTCTTGGAATAACGAGTAGGAAGTTTCCTTTCTCTGTTAATGGGTACAATTAGAGGTAAAATTGTTGAGTAGTTTCCTGACAGCTTGCTCCAAAGATGCCATGACCTATATCACTCCTGGTTGAAGCAAAAGAAGTCAAAGAATTCAAGTTTTTTGTCTGAATGACAATTCATTAAACAACAACTGGTCGAAAATTGCTGGAGTCCAAACATTCTCCTGACAAGAAGTGCTTTTCTTGACCAGAAGGATCACTTAAAAAATTTAAAATGTTGGTTAACTTTTTTTAACGACCTTCCAATTGAAAATCCAGGAACAAAAAGCCATTTTGCTGATTCTTAAGCGTCACACTTTATTGAAATACACAGGTTCTCATGAGACCTTATCATACATTGAAAATGTGTGGGTGGTTTCTTAGCCAGTTTTAGTGTTCATAAATATTCTCAAATGGTGCCAGAGAGAGATTACAAGAACTCTTTATGCTTGTGCTCAATGGAAAGGGTTTCTGAATTCTAACTAATCTGTGTTACTTCTTAACATGGAGAACCTATCCTCTTGGAGACTAGCCACTATATGCTGTTATTCTGGTAGCACATTTCCATCACCATGGACTAAGTGCAGTGTTTTCTCCCTCATTTCGTACCATGATCCATCTCAGTTTAGGGTGGCTGAACTTCACCTGAGAAGTGAAGTTTACCTCCCTGTAAAACAGTGTTAGTACAGTTCAAAACTACCTGTGAAGACATGCCCGCCTCCTCTCCCCCACCCACCCCATGTACTGGCAGGATGTCAGCTTTCACGCTATGGCTGTGAGAAAGACATTGCAGTGCTATTCATTGATCTGGGACATGTCATACGCTCTTTCTCATGTAGTAGTGGTAACCATGGATATATATGTGACTGCATTCATATTGGTGAGGGGAAAGCATTAGAAACATGACTGCTGGAGAAGGTGTGAAAGAAAGGTAAAAATTAATGTCCTGATGCTAAACTTAAGTGTCTTGAGTCCCCAACATGTGTAAGGGGCGTAGCTGGTCAAAGAAAGCAGTGAAGATACCTTGCCGCCTGTGGCACCACTAATGTCTTTTGTAAAATTAAGGTAGAATAGCTGTTTGGAATAAGAACAATAAGCAACTTTTTAAATACTTCCATTAATCCCCTAAGTTCTTTATAAGGGGCGTAGGAGGGAGAGAGAATCAGAGAGAGTGCCACTGATGTCTAGCCATCTCTTAGGTGGGATTTGGCAGTCAGTATTCTGCACAGCTGTGTAAGGAGGAGCTTTGAGCCAGGGATATCTAAACAAACCTTTTCTCTTACAAAATATACCAGAAGATCATTTAGTGATTCAAGTCTGCCTAGAAGGATCTAACTGCTCCTTTTCCATAAGTGTTAACAGAAACTAAGCACTTGAAATCTCCTGGTGACTTCGGAAGACTCAACCTTTTTAATTAATTCAAAGCAGATGGGAATGCTGCTGTTCAGATTTCAAATCTGAGATTTGCTGCTCCACTGTGAGCACCTGAGAAGCCAGTTTCTTTCCCTTTGAAATGAAACCCTTTCGAAAATAAATGCTCAGATCACTAAGCCATTTTGGATAGGAACTAAGAGCTGTCTTGCTTGACTATAGATTGCAGGTAAGCTGAAGATCCTACATATGACTGCAGCATGTCCTCAGAAACCAAAGTTCCTTGAAAGGTGAATGGTTTCCTTAAGCTTATTCTGTTGTCCTAGAGCAAGTATACAGGCTGGATTATATGAGTTCCCACAAAAGTATGTCATTCTGCTGCTTTTAGAGCCTCCATAAGCCTCTATGTGATACTTTATCACTTTGCACTAGTCTTTCTGCACTTCTGACTAAATTATTGCAGTTGATTGGATTACAAAAAAAAAAGGAAATTACCCTTTCACTTGTGTTTGATAGCTTAGTTTCCTCTCACCAGTAGAAAATGCAGCATGAGGAGCCTTTATATAAGAAAAAATGTGAAAATACTGAAACAGGCACCACTTGAGGCTCATCTAGTTCAAGACTGGCAGTTGGCAATATTTTAGGAATAAGACTGGACATTGCTCGCATCGTATTCTCACCTCCTGCAAAGATATGTTTCTCTTCTTTAAAAAGAATTGGAGTGAGATCCTTGTGTTTAGGATGACAAAATTCATAGCAGAGTCAGATTCAGGGTGACTCCAAAGCAGACAGACTGTGACAAGTTTTCACTGCAGTTGCTAGACCTCCTTCACCGAGTTCAAAAATTCTGTTTAGGAACGCTCAGTGGCCTACAGCTACACTTCCTCAGGCTGCACTCACATGAGTTATTGTAAACTGAGTCAGTCTAGGTGTGCAGTTGGATTGACGACTTCCAATAAAAACTGAAGGGAGTGCTGCAGTAAGTGGCAGTCTTCCTTCAGAGTCATCACTGCACCAGTGTCATGGCACGGTGCTATAAGGTTCAGTGTCCCTAGCAAGATGTAATGCTGAAGTCACTAGAACTCCTAGTAAGACTAAATGGATTTTTTGTTGTTGTTGTTCCATGCTTGTATATTTAAATTTGGAGTCTTCTATCAAACTCCATCTGGTTAACAGAAATCACTGGGGCTATGGTCATATGCACCAGCTAATGATCTGGTCTCAGCTGGTCAGCCTAACACCTGCACAACAGATTTTGTGTAAGAAATGGCAATTCTGATCTCAGGGGACTGCTGCCTTCTGTCCTAGAGGCAGCTGTGTCTCAGTGGCAGGTAATGGTCAGTTTGAGTGCTCAGAAAGAAGAAGGGTTCTGTCAATGGAAATTAATATTCTTCTGGCTTGGAAACAAAATACAACGTCCCTCAGGGCAAGAAGGGAATTCCAGTCTACAGCCATTATTTGATGGAATTGTTTCCAATTACATACCCTCTGAACTCCTTAATTCACAAACTCTTTTTTTCTAGGGGTAATAATGCTTCTAAAAAGCCTCGTTAAGGCTGCGTATGGAGAGAGAGAATTTCTTAACTGCTTCAGCTAGCACTTCAGTGCAGGATATGAACGCCAAGAACCCCTCTAAAGTTCATGCAACTATCGAAAACATAAAAATTCAATTGCACTGCTGTGAAATGCACACCAAATCCTCTAGCAGGCCATAGAATTGGGACAATAGAGCAGACGTGAAATCCATTGGAATGGTCACGGACACCTTGAGAGCATGCTTGGAAGAGAAGGTGTAGCATGGTTGTGTCAAGGGGATGCTCTGTGGATGACCCGTCGGGCTGGGCACTGCTGAGGGCCATGCACAGAAGGGAAGTGCATGTCAGACTTTCCTTAGGAAAACTAAATAGCAAAGAGACTAAGGGATGAGCTGAACTTTCACATGTGTACAGTTCTACATTACACTCATTCTGGAAATCTGGCTGTAAGTCTAATGGTGGCTATCTGGAATGGGTAAGATATCAGAGGTGGGTAGGATATTCCTCAATATTCTTTACTTAACAGTTCAGTGTCATAGCCTTAAATTTTCCTTCATGAACTTTAAAATGGGAAAGACAATTATTTGGGCCCTTCTCTATCACCCTCTTCTCCATAACCCAGAGCTGAACTCTTAAACCTCTGAAAGTATGTCTGTAACTAGACTGAGTCCTCGACTTTTTAGAAGCTAAACCACAGCTGAGGGCAGCTAATGAGACACAAGCAAGCAGAGAAGGAGTGATGGTGTTTTGAATCTCTACAGGGTTGGTTTTTTCTCCTTTATAAAGTCCCCAAAGTTTCATAGTCTCCAAACATAAAAGATGCAGGCCCTCTTAGTCCAATGCAGCAGGTTCGTCTTTTCATGTGCTAAGTGCTCTGAACAAAATTCTGTGAATGCTTAGAAACAGACTCAAGTTCCATAACTGTGGGCTCCTGAGGTGTTAGGGTTGAGGAGGGAGGTTGAGGAGATGTAAATCTGTGCCACTTTCTGATTTTTTCTGGGAGATTCTAAACCCAAAGCATTTGTCATATTCTTTCATGCTGTTCCTTAGCCTATTATTATTTTCTAATCAGCTGTCTCTCCAGTGGACAACACGGCTTGCTTTCTAGGGTCATTGAGTTTGACTTACCACACCTTACTTCTACAATAATTAAGACTTGCACAGTATTCTTTATTTCCTTTGCTGTCTTTCTGGGACTTTTTCTACTTCTGGCTTTTGCTCTTCTGCTCCTTTGATAGAGGCTGCAAGTTTGTTGGAAAGTGTTTTGCTGTCTGCAATGTACATGGAATAGAAGTGCTGTGGATTTTTGTTACTAGACACCTACTCCACGGCTTCTTTTGTCTGCAAGGAACTAGAATTGGTGACTTTGTAATAGCTGGTACTGAGAGCTCCAAGTGTAAGGATGAAATTAGGTGGTACTTGCACTTCATTCCCCTTCCTCAGCCTTTCTCTTGCCTGTTATGGCTCAGAAAGACTGTTGCAGCCTCAGCATCTCAAAAAGATCAAGGAGATGGCACTTACATTCATTGTAAGTATCAGACAAAATAAAAATCCTCTGTCTTTCCAGTTATGTGATGTTTTTGACCAATGGGAGATTCATAGGAAGAAAAACCTACAAGGAGCAAGATAAAAAAAGGAAAGGAACAGAGTGCGATGGAAGTACAAGAGGTGGATGTGGAGTGTTACCATGGGGTTTGGGCATCCTAGTTCTGCCTTGGCGACTAATTATGTTAGGGCTTCTATATCAATCCAAGGAGTGCTCCAATGAAAGATAAGATAAGGAATTGTTAATGGAAGGAGATGGAAGATACAGTCATGAAGAAAAAAAAGGGGGAATTGTACAACCTTATAGAATTGAAATTCAGAGGCATCTGAAGGTTGGACCTCAAAGACAAATCTGCATGCTCCTTCACTGATGGTCTCCATATGAAATACAGTAAGCTGTGAGGTAATTGTGAACCTCCAGGATCAAGCAAGACTAGCACATTTGAGAATGGGAAACTTGCCACATCATCCTTAGCTCTCCGCAAAACAACAATGCTGTCATCTGAGAACAGATTGCTTAACGTGCAACAGCAATAAGGCCACCTGGCCCAGGAGCAGAAACTTTTGATGATCAAACACCATCTTGCTGAGTTGTGCTAAGTCTTTGAGACTCCTGGATGGCACGCACCTCTGAAATGCAGCAGGTCTTACCAGTTGATAGCATTAGCTACTACTTCGTCTTCTCTTTCCAGCTGTTTGTTGTTTCACTTTGTTTTGTTAAATTAACCCAGCATTCTGAAGGAGAGGGCTATGCAGCAGTCACTCTTGTGTTTAACTTCCTTCATAAAAACAGCTGCTGTCAGACAGTGTTGGGGTTGCAGTGATTACAAGATCGTTTACATAAATCACTCTCCCGAAACTCATTTGTCTTAACAAGTTCTTGTATCAATGTTCTCTTTATTATCTCTCCTTGGGAAGGCTTGCAGTCTGCCTCAAGACCCTCAGTCTGTCAAAGAAGGAGGCAAAATGAAGGCAACTGAGTAAGTATATTAAAAACTACACATGTATTACAACAGATTGACTGTTGCACTTGCATGGCCCTACAAATGCTTTCCAGGGAAATGCAAGGCAAAATAGAGTTTTGTTTTTTACTTCTTTAGCATTTATTAAGACTACTGCATATGACATTGTATTTTTAATTTCATACCTCCTTTCCTCTTGCAGTTTTTATTCAAACTTATCTTCTTTTTCTTTTGTGTCAGATCCTTACTGAATGGAATGTGGGGCTTTTGGTCTTGACAATGCATGTCAGGGAAGAAGTAGGGGATGAGGGATAAAGGTAGGGTAACTTTTATTCCATTTTGGGAGGGTTTTAATGATGATGATGATAATTATTTTCTTTGAGGTTTTTTGTACTAAAATACCAGAGTGTGGAAGGAAAGTAGTACTGTCTGTTGGCTTCATGTGATGTTCCTATATGTGATTCTTCAGTATCCTTGACTGAATCCAACAAAAAGGAGGAAATAGGGGAATGAAGACTTCATGCTGTCTGGAAAATAAAATCTGTTGTGAAAAGATTGCTAAAAAAATCAAGTTAAAAGAAAAAAAATGTTTTTCAATGCATCTTTGTCTCACTCGTGATAGAACCAGGATGGGCATGAACTTTGAGATATGCAGCAATGCACAGAACAGCTGCTGTGGCATTGGGACCCATGCCATGTCCAATTGTTCTCTTACAGACAGCAGCCACTGTTGACTACAGCATTACCCTTCTTCTTGTTGCTTATTCAACATATTTTTTTAGTTAGCAATGCAGCCTGTATTTCTACCAAGGCTGAAATAGCCTTCCCTATTAACTGTTCAATCCAGCTACTGAAAGTTTAATTAAATCTGCATCGTTGCCTGTGGGCCCATTAGAACTCCAAGGGCCTCTGCTCTCTCCTCACTTACGTCCGTTCATGGCTGTGGGCTTCTTCTGGATTGGTTTCATTGCCTTTAATGGTTACTCTCCATTTGTGCCAAGGTAAACAAAACAGGAATTATATGCTAAGCGTCTAGAAGACATTGGGAACACACAAAATATGTGAGTAATTTTCTTGTTTAGATCTATAGTTCATTCTGTAGAAAATCAGTTTTGGAGACTGCTTTTAATGCTGTTTGGGACATGGCTTGATCTATCTTTTCTTGAAAACCTGTTCTTATGTAATTAATAATTAAAACAACATCAAAAGCCTGATTGAGAAAATTTGTTTGGATTCTTCATAGTCAAATCCCCAAACAGCCAATGAACGCAAACCCAAAAATCCTGTGCCCTGGAAATTCAGCAAGTCTTTATACCCAGGAGATTTTCAGCTATCTATGGAATTGTTACGCTCTCTCCACCAACGTAATTGCGGTTTGGTGAGCAATGTGGGGCATCACAAGTTCTCAGGGGCACAACTGTGTGCAACATGCGGCTACACAAATAGGTGCAAGCATTCCCACTCATGTGCCAGTATTGTGCCATTAAAACACCATTCCCATCTTGCAAAGCAGGCCAGAAATATCCTCAGTGGATGGATTTGCTATTATTAACTAGAATACCTATTAGCAAATGAGGCGATTTCTGGCTTGATGCTAGTGGAAATCACAAGGCTGTAAGGACAAAGAACAGCCTGAACTACTCAGTGAAAAGGAATTCCCTGAGAAAAAGAACTTTACAAAGGATGAGGGAAAGGGAGGGGTCAGTAGCAAGTAAACAACCCACACTTGCACACATCACAATGATGGTCAGGATAAAATTGAGATGTCACTTTTCCAGATTCACACCAAGTTCTCTTTTATCTAAGTTCAGAAATACAAAGCTAAAGAGCCTTTCCTGCTGCATTTGAGGACCATTTTTTTTCTTCCTAATTTGTATGAATACCAGTGCTTGGGAAAGTGAAAAATTAATAGCAACTGTTTGGTGCCAAGCACAGCGCAGGCTTCCTTTGTGCAGCTCTGCAGTTTCTCCTCACCTGCAGAACCTCCACTAGTCCTGAGCACCCATGCAGCTGCCTGTACACCCAAACCCTGCTAGCTCAGACGTTTTCATCCATATAACTCTGCTGCTGATGCAGAAAGCTGCCTATGTTATCGCTTGTTGCTCCAGTGTGGATTGTTCATGCAGCTCTGCTGACGTGTTAGAATCCTGTCTTACTCTTTCCCACGTTATTGCAGTTTTGCTCCTTCACCTGTCTGACCACGTGCAGCATTTGCTAGTCCTTTGCACAACACTCAGTCTTCGACCGAGTCCTGCAGCGTCACTTCTTCCAGCTCTCCATGTCTCTTCCTTAAAATGCAGAGCTCTTGCATTCATCTCAATACTGCCCAGCAACTCCTGTCTCATAAATGCAGTTTTGGACTTGCACAGCGGCTCTGCTTGGTTTGGGTTCACCATCTGGGGAAATACCCACATAAAGGGTACAAAAACATCACTAAGCTCAGTTTACTTTATCTTAAGGTAGACCCATAGTAGTCTACTAGCATGATAGCCACTGTATGGACTTCTTGCCATCAGAGCTCTCCCCACCTAGCAGAGCGTAGTGGCAGTAGACAAAATGTACTTTTTCAGTTTAAATAGGAGCATCCCCTGTTATGGTGTTGGAATCAATAAATACATCTCTAAAGTTTGTGTCAAAATAAACCTGTGACTGCTGATGATCCTACGGCACCTGCCACACCGTCTGCTACAACAGCTCAGAAACGGAGCGGCAAAAAAGGTTATACATCTTTCAGTTCCATGGACTGTGGTCTGACGGTTGATACTGATGAAGGCTATGCTTGATTTTAGTAGCATATGTAACTATGGCTCTTTGTTTCAATGTATAGTAGGAACTGTGTAACAGGTACATAGGTTGCATTTTGCTTGCCTCCTCAGCACTCCCACCTGTAGTTTTTTGTGCACCATCAAAATTTTCCCAAGCTCAACATTCTCTTGCTTAGAAGCCTCTACTTAGTTCTTTCCTTCTTATAGCATGATTTCCTTTTTGCTTACTCAGAGCTGCTTCTAGTTTTTTTAAAAAACATTGGGCAAATCTTCTCTTTCATCTTTCCTTACTGATGATTTTGTTAATTCAGTGGATTCCTGAAACCCATGCAAGTCACCAGATGTAAAAACTGGATATATGTGACATAAAGCACATCTCACCTACTGTCATAGTTTAACTCCAGCTGGCAACTAGGACCATGCAGCTGTTTACTCACTCCCCTCGCCATCCCCCCTACCCCCCCACCCCCCCGCCACCCCCGAGGAGGGTAGGGAGAAGAGGGAGAAAAAGGGGGGGAAAAAACCAACCAATACCTCATGGGTTGAGATAAAGATGGTTAAATAATAATGGTAAAAGAATATATAAAATAAGTGGTGCAATACAATTGCTCACCACTCGATGATCGATTTCCCAGCCTGTCCTGAGCAGCAATCGCATATTCCTGCCCCCCAGCCAATCCCCATTTATATACTGAGCATGATGCCTATGGTATGGAATATTCCTTTGGCCAGTTTGTCCTATCTATGCTCCCCCTCAGCTTCTATGAGAAGCTGAAAAGGTCCTTGCCTTAATATAAACATTACTTAGCAACAACTAAAACAATATGTGTTAGCAACATTATTGTCATACTAAATCCAAACCATAACAGCTACTAGGAAGAAAATTAACTCTATCCCAGCTGAAACCAGGACAATGACTTTAATAAAGGGAGTAGTAATACAGAAATGTCATTAAATTGGTCATAGTTTAGCTATTTTTTGTGACGTATCTCCAAGTAGTGGCATACTGGATCCCAAGGAAACAGTTACTAATTGTGCCTCTGGTTAGTGTTCACCTCAGGGAATTCAAAACTGCAGCAAATAAAACCAGAATGGAGAAATAAAAAATAGAGCTGGAAGATAAAGGAGAGACGGGTCCTGATCCTCTGAGGTGCTGAGTCCTTTCAAATCGAGGAAATAGGTATACTCCTACAATACAACCTGAGAGGAAAAGCAACCAACGTAAATAGCTCCTTGCTGGTAAGAGAAAGGAATTCCAGAAACATCCAAGGCACGTTCACATCCTGAAGGCATTCTTGCCCTTGTTCCAGATCTCCCTTGCCATCTCTGTCATTACTAAATGCAGCCTAGGTCTATACTGAATGCAACCCTTGACTGTGGGAAATGTATTCGAGTTGTAAAAGAATTCCCAGAGCATGCCCCCCCTCCCTCTCATACATGCTCGAGAGTGTGCCAAAGAGCACCCTTTGGGTTTGTAAAACACTGGGGCCTGCCCCCACACCAAATGAAGAACCAGGCAGGATGGAGGATCCCTATCAAAGTGATGTCCCCAGGTAATAGCTAATCAGACTGAGCTAATGAAGCTCTGTATCACAAACAAGAGGGACAGGGGAACACAAATGTTCTTCTTATTACTGGAAATTAAAACCTCAGCCCAGAATCCATTAAGCCACACATATCAGTCATGCAAGAGATCTCCTTGGGTGAGGCAGGAAAAATCTGACAGAGCAAGACTTTGAGACTGTCTGCATGACTTGGTGATTGCATGTACTGCTCTTACCGTGTCAGGGGAGGAGGGGATGGA
The DNA here is from genome assembly GCF_028500815.1 of Rissa tridactyla. Classification (NCBI taxonomy): domain Eukaryota; kingdom Metazoa; phylum Chordata; class Aves; order Charadriiformes; family Laridae; genus Rissa; species Rissa tridactyla. Next base: position 152,925,648 of record NC_071466.1, read on the forward strand.
GGCAGCAGACCCCAGTATGGCTCTGTATTTAATAGGAGAACTGGGGGAGGGAAAATATAGCTGTGGGAAGAAGAAACTGCGTCTTCCTAAGGCAGTGGTTTTTGGAGAAGGTACTGTGTCAACTTATTCACATGCACAGATGTGATAATTGCTTTCCGCTTCCCTAGCTCACATGCAGAGCCTACCTCTGTGGGAGGCTTTTCCTTTCGCTCCCACAAAAGGAATATTTTTGGTGTCTTCTATGTGCTTGGTGAGCTTTCTCCCATCAAACCAGACTGAAATATCAGAGACTTAACCTACCTTCTCTCGCTGCCCCCCTCCCTTCATTGTTCTGTGCAACTTGTACATTGCAAGAAACAAAACACGCTCCAGCACGCGTGTGTGGTTTCTTCCATTTTTTTGCGTCAATACATTTACACCACTTTTTTACTCTGACACATTTCCTTGCTGGACTAGTTGCTTTTGTAAACCTTGCTGGACTTGCATGCAATACGCATTCACAGCCTTGCCAACCTGAAACCATGTGTCTCAATTCCTCCCCAAATTCAATATTCAATTTTACCTCCAGCATCCACTGCTCTTTCTTTCTAGTGTACACAACTGACACCAATCATGAATGGCTGTTAAGGGGTTTTGGCCAAGTTATGGATCTTTAATTGCCCAAAACTTTTCCTGATATCAAGCTGTCCAGGGAGTGAATCAAATTTCAGGATTTAGAGCAATGTTATTTATGCCATAGAAGTGACCTCATAACATTTAACACTTCTTGTCCTGTTTGTGTCTTTCTTTCAAGGCATTGTAGCCTACTTGACAGATCAGAGCCCTGGGACACAGGTTTTACTCTCAGCTTTGACTAGCTGGGTGAACGCAAGCAAAACATTTCCCATGTCTTCATCCCCTTCAGTAAAATGAGGACTACCATTGTAAGCACTGAAAGGTCTACTGATAAAGAGTAATCTAGAAGAGATGGTGTTATTATTATTATTACTACTACTACTACTACCACCACCTATTTTTGCATGGTATTTCTATCATTCATCCTGCAGCAAGATCTTGCCACGGTTAGAGGTGTACTAGAGGAAAAGCTCACATACTTGCTATTTGCTGCACTTTTAGACATCGATAAGGACACATACGAGCAATATTCCACCCGTGAATAAGTGCACTACTTCCCAAAGCACTTTAGAAAACATAACATTACTGTGTGCATGTACTCATCTCTGAAATGCAGCTGTTTCTGGTGTTAGATATGACAGTTGGCCATGGCAGCCTGCAATGAAGCCTTGTAAAAAACTGCAGCAGAGGAATGTCCCTGGTTTCTTATGCTTTATAAGTCATATTATCATTTGTGCTTGAGGTAGTGGGATGTAAATTGCTCAGCAAGGATTTGCTAGCATCTCAAACCCATGTCCCACAAAAGAAAATAACTTCACAAGAAGGAAGACAATGAAGAATGGAGCCTGTTGTCAATTAAGAAGAACAGTGAGAGAAATGTGATAACAAATTTACGCCAGCATGTGAACAGGGATAACACCTTTGCTTTCTGTGTGTGTAAATCCTGTGAAGGGACACAGGTGGTCAATGTCCCCAACATGTAATCTGAAAAAAAGGTGCCAACACCAGGCAGAGACACCCTGAAAAGGATGCTCTCTGCAGATGGACTCCACTGTCCTCTCCTAGCACTCTGGGTATTTCTTGGAGATCTCCCAGACACTGCCTGGCCAGGTTAAATTGCATTGCTTTATGAGATCTGATAAACCCCCAATCCCACAGCAATGAGAACTAGCCACATACACTCTGAGCATACAGTAGTGGGCTCCCTTCTTAAACCCAGGAGCTGCCTACTGGGGTGCTGGCTTCCATCAGTATCTGTTAAGGATAATGTTCAGTGTGTGTTGTTTATTATTAATTTCTCCTCAGAAAGAAGCTTCATAAAAATAGAACATAAACCCCTGTCATTCCTTCCCTCCCCCCAGTTACACTGAAGCATCGTTACAGTCGCACATGTAAATGAATCAAGCATTCAAAAATTTCACAGCCTCTGCAGGATAAGGTTATGGGGCTCCTGGCTCTCTTGCATTCTACAGTTTCCACTAGGGCCTTTCCCCTTCCCCTTGTAACTCCTCCCCACTGTTGTTGACTCTTCCACCAGCTTGTATCTCCCTGCACAGACAGCCTCTGCGGAACCCAGAAGTATGGTATACCCTATCTTTTGACTGCTGCAGAGGCCTTGGAGACCATGCACATGTGCACACCCCTGGGATGGAGCCCTGAGGCAATGCTCCAGCCATGCTTTCAGGCTTGGGATTTGAAGCGTAGGTTAATATAGACTTAAAACCAGCCTGAAGGTTGCTCTTAGCAGAGAGTAGAGACACTGTAGATACCTCTCAACCTCTTCCCCTGTCACCAATATCTCCTTTTTTCTGCCTGAAAGTAAACGAAATTTGGCTGAAGTCTGATCCCTCCCTTAAAAACAAGAAGATTCTTTCTTCCACCTTTGGGAGGCTAAATACCTTTAAATGTCTGAGACTGAAACTCTGTGCCAATGCTTTTCATCCATCAAGGATACAATCTGGTATTCCCTATCTGCTTGGCTGGGTAAGAGCCACGGTAAATGAGGTGATAAAGGTGGTATAATAGTTCCAGTCAGAGCATGTCTAGTGAAGTCAATATTTATGTATTCAGCTTGACAAAGATGAGAAGCTCACTCCTTTCTTGGCAGAAACAAGGGACCAGCAGCGGATGTTGCTGCAGCTAACATGGAGATCAGTATTTTCCCAAATGAGTAATAAAGAATTCTTGGGGGAAACATTACAGCAGTTGGCTGTGCCATCCCAAATGATTGCCATGGCAAGTATGCACAGAATCTAACAGGCTAAGAGCTAACTCAAACTAATGAGCTCCCGTGGTGGGACAGAAGTCAGTCCAAGAAGATCCGTAACATCAGAAGTTATATGTTCTCTCAGGTCCCTTCAAATTTGAAGCCACTTAGTTAAGTGAGTTCAGCAATTCAGATTTACAGTTAAGTGGTAACATAATCTGGCTCTTAGACTTACCCAGATGATTGTAAAATACTGCAAATTACTGATCAGAGCTGTGCTATCTATAGATAGACTGATCAGTCTATCTATATCAGGAGTTTGACTGGATATAGATTTATTGGCATAAAGCTTTATAGAAGAAAACTGCTTGAAGAGAGGCCTTTGGCATAAGAACCAGGGAATGCCCAGAGAAAAGGGAGGAGATTTCTCAGATTCTTTGCTAGTTCAGATGAAGGTTAGTGGTCCAGTGTGCATGGATATCAACATGGGCCCTTAGGACAAATACAGATACTCAGTTACTATGGTGAAGGAGGCCATGTGAGTACCTAGGCAGACACAGGCAATTTACTGGTGTCCTACTGGGAATGGATTTGCAAATTAAAAACCAGCAAATGAAAGACAAGGACATTTGTGTGAATTCTGAACTAACTGAAGAGCTGAAACTTTTCCTGGAACAGCCCAAGACAGGCGGAAAGAGCATTTCTCACAGAGGGGCAAAACCAAGGAAAGACAGGTCTGAGCTTGGTTCCATAACTGAAGTAGAAAGGTAACAATCTCTACAAATCTGCAGAGGTACCCTCTCTTTTGGAAAATGCTATCATGTATAAAGTCCGTTAAGAACCTCAGGACCAAAACCACACTGCTCTGGAAGGCAGATCTGAAGATGTCGCATGTAGGCAGTGCCCACCCAGGCACAGCGACGCCAAGATGCTGGACGCTGAGGCTGAAGGAGGTGCTGTCAGAGTAACTCTCCCACTGGAGCAGGTTAGTGAGAGCCACTTTGGAGGACTGCCTAGAAATCGACATCACAGAGACAAACAGATTGACAGCAAGGTCCTGAATTTTAATAGAAAGGTCAGAATTTGAACAAACATCGGAGTACAGCAAAACCTAAAGAAAACTCCAAGCCTCCTAAAGATCTATAATATTTTCAGTGTCAACTTTCTACTAATCTTGAGAATTACATAGATGCTTCAGTGTGCTTCAGCAAATATAAATTAACCTCTCTAGTAATAACTGTCTCAGCAGCAGCCCATGCCCACACAAATGTTGGCAGGTGGATTAAGACGATTCACCAACTTCAGATGCAGAGCCAGGAGAAGCAACAGATGCCATTTGTCAATGGTAAACCTTCACCTAGGTTCCCCCTGAATTCCTACAGTAATTTCACAATTCTTTATAATTTTAATATTCCAAGACTTTTAAGGGGCTATTACACATAGAACACCAGCTCCAAGAAAGGGTCACACGATTTGGAGTGGACTGTTCAGCCATTTTGATGTACTGGTGAGCTAAATAAAAAAATTATCTAGGAGTTGGTCTTTATTGCCTGGGTTCTTAAGCAAAATGTGTTTTCTGTGACCATATAATCTTTTCCTTTTTCCTTCTATGCATGTGTGACTCCCTCTTCCTCTGTGTCGGTGTGTGTGTCTATGTTACTTCCTACTTTGTAACTGCAGATCCCACTGTGAGTTTCAACCCAGTCTGAGTGAGTAACAGTGACCTCAAAGATACTAACCTCTTACAAGTTCCATGAAAATCACTGGCAGGGTGTAACAGACGGAACTTTGTAGGTTCTCCACTGAGGGAAAGGCTGCCGAGCGAACTGAAGCCATTACTCCACACAGAAGTCTCCATGTTGGAGAGAAATGTTATAAAAGCCTCAACACCAGGAGAAGCTTAGATCAGAACTCACATCTTGTTAGGCATCAGAAAATGTAACTGTGACACAAATCTTCTGGAAGCCAAGCTTCATTAGCTCTGCTGCTCTCAGACCCCCTTGTTTTCAGCTAGAAGAGGGCAGGAAGGATAAGGTTTGCCATTTTTAATTTATTATTCAAAATCACTTCAGTTTCACCAAAATGTCCCCTCTTAGATGTGACTAATCATGGAAAATATTGATTGCCTTCTATCCCTCTCAGAAAGTGCAACTTCAGAGCGCATGAAGATAACAGCTGATCAATGAGCATAATCTTAGCAAAAGCAATAAAAATAATACCTGTATGAGAAGCAGACTGAAGGTTCATGCAAAGAGTAGAGAAAAGAAAAAACATTATCAGACAGAGCCAATATATTTTTATAACCTGCAGCAACAAAACTCTTACCACCTTATTTTAAAGTACCATATGAAAACATTACAAACCTATTATACGAAGAATCAGAGTGTTGCTTAATGGTTTTCTCGTTGTTCACTGTTATTTCTGTGATGAGTTGCTATCCATTGCTATTGTCAACACTCATTTACACTAGCAGATGCATGTGTATTTGTGTGTGAGGACAGCTATGCAAAATTTGGTACAGATCCTCAGGTGATGTAAATTGTCATGGCTGTACTGACGTCAGTAAATATACACTGATTTCCTCCAGCAGACGATTTGCTTTTCTGTATGTAAAAAGCACAGAAACTAGGTACTGTTTCAACTTCGCTCTTAGACACTTACTGTAGACAAATGCTCATGCAAATACATTTTCTCTTCTATGTGCAAATACACATATTGCCTTGCAGTACACATTGCAAGTAATGACAGGAGCTTTATGCTGCTTCCTATGCTGAAATTTATAAAAAAGATTATTCCTGATCTACCTGCCCACTCTTATCTGTAACAATAGATCTCCAACTGCTTTGCTGCAGATCTTAAAATACACAGAGATGAAAGGGACTGTCCGACATCACAAGTCTGTTAAAAATACATTTAGGAGGAATTAAACTTCGATCTTAAGACTGTTAGTCCAGTGGTTTAACTAAGAGATCTTAAACAGAGCCACTGGGCAGAACAAATCCAGTAGCCAAGACTCTCATTTTCTCACCTAGGGCTTAGCTAAAAGAAATTACAAACTCCAGTATAGATGAATACAAGAATATTAATAGTTTGCTTCAAGATATACCTCTCTGAGGGAAAAAACATGTATATAATTTTTTTTAAAACTATGAAAAAGAAAGGCAAAATGGTCACATTTCAGGCTCTGTCTTCATAAATGACTCTCTTCTTTTTTCCTTATTTGCTCTTATATGGTTCCATGGATTGTGGACCAAGTAATGTTCACAGGCTATAGGTAATTCTATAATAAGTGAAATATTTTCCATCTGTTAAACAGAGGAATGTTTCTGGCTTTCTATAATGTTTTCCTAAGGAGGAAATAACAAAAGGTTTCATAATCAAGAATGGAAAAAGACAAATAAACCACTGCTGAACTAGGAAAGGAAAAAACAAGCAACCTAACAAGGCATTTATTGGGAAAATAATGGGAAAGCAGAAGATGGGTAAACACTACGTACAGAAAGATTAAGGTAGAGAGACGGTAGCTCTTTTTTACTGTTTCTACTTGGATTCCAAGGCAGAAGGGAAAAAAATAAAACTGGGAAATTTCTACAGTCTAATACATCTGTTTGTCTAGAGGTATTTTTACTTGCAGAAGTGTACTGCATTTTATCATGTGAACACTTTTTTTGAATGAGTAGGTAGAAGCCATAATTAATAGAAGACCAGACTTCTAGCTGACAGGCTCTGGTCTGGCATCAGCTAAGGGCTAGGAGAGCATCCCAAGGCTAGATTTCTCTGGCTTACTCTGACTAAAAGTGAAAATAATTTCAAGTATGGTGTAGGTGGGAATGTGTACAGTCTATGCCTCTTATGGGTAGCCACTTTCCATGTGCATAAACTGTATGAACCATGCCTAAATTGTATATTCCTCTGTTTGCACCATTTTATGAAGGACATGGAAGTATCAGTCAGTTGCTTGTTGCAATCTCAGAACAATGGGTGTCCTTCCATGCTGTACATGCTGCAAAGAAAGGGACAGCCAGCCTTAGAGTCACCTGGCACTGCGTTCCTGGCAGGAATTCTCAAGGGCGTTGTTAATACCTATTCATTTGGGACATTTTTCCATTTATACCTCTTCCAATCCATTGCTCCTGAAGTCCTCTCATAGAGCCTTACCTTGGATCTGCCTGGGAAGTGACACCAAATGGGTCAATACAAAACATATGGAAGAAAGGCACCCTTGCCACAAGAGAAGAGCAGCCTGATTGCAACAGAACATAGAGCCGAGTGACATAAAAATATCACCATCTTATCAGAAAAACAAAATAATGCATTTGCATCCCTCCTCATTTAAGCATTTAAATATTCACCTTTTTTTGCTGCTGCTTTCAGTCCTTGGCTTCTCTTGTTAAAAGATCACTGTGAGTCTTTGTTACCCAAGGTACTGCTCTAACTGGGCTCAGGAGACAGATACACAGGTAGTATCTATCCAAAGCACCACTAGGCAGTATTTCACACAGATTCCTTCCTTGTTATTACTTCCTGAAGCTTCCATCCCACCAGTGAGATTTCCCACAATAGTATTTTCAGCCTTGACACTGTGTTGCTCGGGCTGGGACCTTATACAGCATCATATAGAGGTGCTGTCCCTGTAGGAGGAATTCCTCATGCCGTCTTTACTCAGCAATATTATACCTAGAACTTCATCCTGAACCGTTCCTAAGCTGAGACCTTTTCCTTCTCTCACTTATCTGTTATTTATTAAATATTGTTGTGAATCATTAGTTCCATATTCCTCTGCCCGGGATTTTACAGGCCCTGATGACACAGGTATGTCCACGTCATAAAGTATGTCTTACATTACAATGTGAATGGAACCAGTATGGATGTATCTTTAAATGGGGGAAGAGTCTACGTTCTTTTTTCCTCTCATTATACTCTTCATTTCAAAATCATCTAAGCAGGGCTTTCGCATCTGTGTAGCTATGCCAATGCAGACCTCTGTCATTTGAAACCAGCTTACAGCACTCTACTCCAAATAACTTTTGATGCTGAAACGGTACATTGCTAGCAGGGATCTGCACCACCAATGCAACTATTTCTGGTGTGTGAAAGCTCAAGGAGTTAAACTCTGAAATAGGCTGGGGGAAATCTGAATCTGCAAGAATGAAAGCAGAGGGCAAACGTAGCATTCCTTGTGCACCCTAAGTGAAAGGAGTGGGTATCTGGGGTGCACTAGCCATTCAGAGTTGTTCTGGTCATCTTCTTTTCTTTTTCTTTTTTCTTTTTTTGTGCTGGTGCAATGCGCAAATATAGCAAAATATGTTAATAGTAAGCCATAATATTTACAATTATTGTTGGTATCCATTGAAATCAGTGGGATTTTGTCTAATGCCTTTACCCTGGAGATAATCCATAGAATAGAACATTAATGCATAGTTAAAAAGAAAAATTATGGAAAACAGCACGTCTGCATATGCAATATCTTAATGTTAAAGTTACATAATTGAGCTTTTGAAATTAAAACAAAATATAGCAAACAGCCTCAGACCACAACAGCAACTAAGTGACTCTAACATTGTCTTTTAAAACTTGCCTCTTTACTAAGATAAAAAATACTATCCTAAACCAATACAAAATAAAATAAAATAGTTTTCAGCCCAATGCAAATCCAAATGAGGTTTAAGACCTCTGGGAAAATGCAATTTTAGGAAATTTCTTCTGAGAGTTTTAACAGTTTGTTTTGCATGATGAGATATCTTGTAGAGCAAGCACAGGCTAATAATTTAAAGGCAGTACTAAGATTCTTTATGTCATGCTAGACAAATACTGTTTCTATACCTTGTTTTCACTGTTGGTGACATGGTTAAAAGAAGACTTTAATGCTACTTTAATGCAGAATGTTTGTAAATTGCGCCCATGTCTTTTGATGGAATGAACTACCATGGATTATTAGCTATTATTCTAATTGTATTTATCAAAGTGAGTTTTCCAGCTAATGCATGGGCTCAAAATCTGAAGCCCTTCCATAGGCAGGGCTCCTACCGAGAGTTTCACTGATAAAAACCAGCAGGATTTGTGCCATTTAAACTTAATCTGCTAAATTCAACCCTGTGGCGTTTCCCTGATACTCAATGAAGGGTGCTGGGGATTATCAAAAGAGGTAGTATTCTGATAAAGGAGGGAAGGAAAATTTATACTCACAGGATTTGACAATACTTTGGGTTGGTCCCTTAAGACAAGAGGCTGCCTTGTAAGGGTGATCTAAGCTATGCTAATTTGGTAACCTGTATTTTTGAAGCAAAACATTCCATGACGAATGACCTTATTTTTTTGTTTTTAAAGCTATGAGGCGCTTATGCAATAGACTCCTAAGGTAGAAAGAGACAGATGCCGCGGAATAATAATCAGCCTAATTCTTGCTGAGAATCTCTGCAAAAATCTTTCTCCTTGCCTCTCCTTTCATAGGTAAGCTCAGTGCTACCTTTCTCACACAATGACATGCAGCAGCAATTAGTGGGCCTCTGTATAACTCAGGAATTCTTCCCTTTCTAGAGATGGGCTTGTTTTCTGTTCTCTTTTAAAATGTACACTTTTTTTTTAAAAAAAAAAAGGGGGGCTTTATAAAAAGAAAACTTATCAATTTTCTGATAAAAGCAAATGACGAAAATAAGACTGAACTTTTCTTTAAAACAATTGAGCTGCTTCAGTTGCTTTTTATTCCAAGTCCCTTACAGAAGACTGCCCCAGTTGACATGAAATAGTCACAAGTGTCCAAAAGCTCAGGTCTTCACTTCTATCCAGGGCTTGAGGTGAGCTGGGCTGCAAAAAAACTCAAACCTCAACCCTGACTCAAAATGAACAAAATCCCAGGGCCGTGACTCAGGTAAGAAGGGCCAGCAGAAGCACACTTAAACATGCTGCCAGAACCTCCTGTCTTGTGAGAGGCGAAGGAAATTCCATTACTGGGCAGTGACAACCAGGCACTGCCTGGGTGCTGCTTTAACCCTCGCTTTCAGCCGCTGCATCCTGACATGCTAAAATATCATTTCTGTTCTGTTTAGAGTGGCCATTTTCTGTAGTGAACAGTCAGTTCCTATGCTCTCAGCTAAGAGAAAAAAAATTAGATAACAATGAGTTTCAGGGTTTATAACATAGAGAAAAATATGTTCAGATGTGGGGAGGAACGAAGGGAGTGCGGGTACCTTCTCCATGTATGTATTAAAGTATATGTCTCCTGCTGTCATACAAAAGCAAAAATACAACTCTCAGGTTGGCCAGCTGGATCATAAGGGATATTGGGCATGCTGTCAATAGGTGGTGAAAGATTCCCCCACCTCCATCCAAGTTGTCTTTAAGTTAGGTTTTGCGGTCTCTTTGATTTCCTTCTAACAGTCAGAGATGAGAGAGGATGAAACCCAGCATATACAATCAATGGGGGGAAAAAAAGAACCTGCAGGACTGAGAAATGTAGACTGTTCTGCATCTCTCTCATGTTTCCTTTTCTATACAAAGATTTTGGTTTGCCTAAGCTATAGAAGGAAACAGAAGCAGTCTATTTTAATCTTCCTGAGTGAAGAGCGCTGCAGGGATTGCTCTGTTATCCCTAGCAGCAGCCCTGACTTTCCACAAAAAGGCTACATCCATCCATCTATTTATCTGAAATATAAAGATTATCATACGATATACCAGTGATCAACTGTGTTCTTAATCCACTTCTCTTTGTGCATTTTGGTATGAAGAAAAAAATCTACAATTCTTCCCCCAATCAAACCTCACTGCCAAAAAAGCTCAGATAAGAAGGAGGTATTTAGACGTATGCATAGAAGCTGATTCTTCAATCTGTGTAATGACGTATGTTAGAAACTCTGTTCAGAAGAAAGGAAAGCCCTTGCTGATACAGTATTTCTAACAGAGCCTTCACTGCAGGGATTCACTATTGAAAAAACAATGAGTTTGATTATGCATTTTTATATGGGTTTCTTACCGGTTTGACTCCAGTGACTTAAACTATGCAATTCTGGATTTGCACCAATCAGCATGAATTCAGACTCTGTCCCTATGTCTTTTTAAAACTCCATCTATTGCATGATGAATAGGGGCCAGATCCTGCACATGCTTACTACCTATATTAATACTCTGAGTAGCCCACTCACTTCCTTTAAGTTGTGACTGCAAAATTGAGTCTTACAGTGCAGTATTTTACAAGTATGGATCTGCCTTTTGGGATTCAAGCATGCCTTCACTGTACATATTCCTTTAATAGTATTTCTTTCAATAGTAATTTCTCCGCTGATTTTCACAGAATCACATGATAGATGCTTAGCTGTTATGAATGTAACTCAACACCAGATGAAAATCCAGCTCCATGTTGTAGCTATGCTTGTTATTGAAAACAAACATGAGAGAAAAGGGTCCCTTTTATTTAAAGTGTCAAAAGAGACAAGGAAGACGTTTTGGGCTATACAGTGTGCTGTGTACTTCATTGGTTTTGACATTACTATAACCAAAACAATAGAGTTCATTCTAGGAAGGAAATTCCAATCTACTTTTACTACTTATATTAGCTTTTCTTACATAAAGGAAGCCACATCAGAAACTATGCTCCTTCTCATCCTAACTTCACTAACTCTGGCTTACAACCAGAAAACATTCCCCTGCTTTCAAAGTGCCTAAACAAAGGAAATTACAATCCTGAGTGCAGTTCTAATTACCAGCTGGTGAACTGTTGGCATATACTGGATGCGTAATCCAAGAAAACGTGACTCTTCAATAGTAGCCTCTTCCACCACCTATAGTGCTGGAATGCTCATCCTTGTTTACTACTATACATGCATGCACATAGACCATTATCAGTATTCAGTACTAGCAAATACTTTGTCCTTTTGAAGAGCTGGATCAGTGTCAGGTGCCACTCACCAAAAAAAACGACAAGAAGACAACCCACGCACAAGTGCAATAAGCATCGTAAATGTCAAACATATGTACAGCATCTATATCTCTATGAACATATATGCATCATGTGTGATACAATGCATACCCTAGATGCCTTACATCAGTGAGGGCAGGGAAATCCCAGCTCATTTCAGGGATGATGGGGGTTTTTTTGACAGATACCAGGGACTTAAGGCAAACAGAAGCTGACACAATGCTGCTGTCCTTTGCAAATCTTCCTGCCTGGGCTAAACCGCACTCATCTTTGATCAAAGACTTACTTATTTATGACAGACAAAGAGGGCACGATGCTGTGGGTGAGCACCGCGGGCGAGCAGCGCGAGTGGGTTCAAACGGGCCACGGACACTTGTGCATTAAAATAAAAGCGGTGAACTGGGAGGCAAATGCCTCTTGGAAGCAGCATCCAGGCTGCTTCTTTTGCACTCTGCCTGCTCTCCCCGAGAACGCATCGAGGGAGGGATTCCCCACCCACCCACACACTGCCTCTCTCCGTGCAAGGCTGCAGGGGGTATAACCCAGTTCCCTCTTGGATCCGGGCCCGGAAAGAGCCCGTTACGCTCCCGTTCCCCCCCGCCCCCCTCTTCTCCCCTCCCCTCCCCCCCGCCTCACTTACTCCGGTCTCCGGCTCAGGACGCCTTTGCCGATGGCCTGGGGGGTCTTGTGCTGGAGCAGAGCGGCGCAGCAGCCCTTCTCCCTGCCGTCCTTCTCCGCGGGGTGCTGGTGGGACTGGAGAGGGGGGTGCTGGTGGCCGGCAGCCCGCCCGCTGCCGCCGGGGCCCGCCGGTGCCGGCTTGCCCGCCGGCGGCGGCGGCTGCGGCGGCGGCTGCTGCGCCGGGAGCTGTTGGTGGTGCTGGAGCGGGTCGGGCTGGCCCGGCGGCGGCGGTGGCGGCGGCGGGGTCTGCTCGGCCGGGGCGCCCTGTGGCGGCGCGGGGGCGGCCGGCGGCTCGGCGGGGGCCGGCTGCTGCCCGCGGAGGTTGCGGTTCTCGGTGCTCAGCTCGTCTAGTCGCCGCTCCAGCTCGTCGATGCGCTGCCGCTGGGTGTGGATGAGGCTCTGCTGGTTCTGCACGATAGCAGTGAGCTCCTTCAGGTAGAGGACGGCGCGCACCGGGTTCTCCAGCAGGCTCTCCATGCCCCGGCTGCCGGCCGGGGCCCCCCTGCCCGGCGCTCCGGCGAGAGAGGCGCCGGGCTGCGGGGAGGCGCCTCAACGCCCCACGCGCGCGCGCGCGCGACCAACGGCCGCTCGCTCGCTCGCTCACTCGCGCGCCCGCCCGCCCGCGCGCGCGCGCGCCAGGCACGGCGAGGACCGGGGGAGAAGCGGGGGGTGGGGTCTCTGCGGCGGATCCCGCCCTCCCCCTCCGCCCCCTCCGCGCCGGTCCGCGCAAGCGCGGGAGGGCGCCCGGGCAGAGGGTTGGGGGTCTCGCCGAGCTGCTGGGGTCGGGCCGGTGTCCCTGAGAGGAAAGCTGGCGTGGCGTTAACCCGCCGCCGGCCCCGGCGAGGCGGCGGGAGCAGCTCCGGCCCCTTCCCTGTGGTGACGACCTCGCGGCGGTGCTGAGGGGAGCCCGCGGCGGGAGGCGGGAAGCGGCGGCGCGACCCGGCCTGGCCGTGCCTCTCTGCGGAGCCCTTCGCCGCCTCTCCAACAGCCCGCTCTTCGCTCCTCCCTGAACAGCACCTCTGGGTGTTGCTGTTCTAGGTGTATGCGCGATCGCAGCCCAGAAACCCAGCCGCATCCTGGGCCGCATCGAAAGTAGCGTGGCCGGCAGGTCGAGGGAGGTGATTCTGCCCCTCCGCTCCGCTCTGGTGAGACCCCACCTGGAGTACTGCGTCCAGCTCTGGAGTACTCACCACAAGAAGGACATGGACCTGTTGGAACGGGTCCAGCGGAGGGCCACAAAGATGACCAAAGGGCTGGAGCCCCTGTCCTATAGGGACAGGCTGAGAGAGTTGGGGTTGTTCAGCCTGGAGAAGAGAAGGCTCCGGGGAGACCTTATAGCGGCCTTCCAGTACTTAAAGGGGGCCTATAGGAAAGGTGGGAAGGACTTTTTACAAGGGTATGTAGTGACAGGACGAGGGGCAATGGTTTCAAATGGGGAGAATGTAGATTTAGGTTCGATATCAGGAAGAAATTCTTCACTATGAGGGTGGTGAGACACTGGCACAGGTTGCCCAGGGAAGTTGTGGATGCCCCATCCCTGGAAGTGTTCAAGGCCAGGCTGGATGCGGCTTTGAGCAGCCTGGTCTAGTGGGAGGTGTCCCTGCCCATGGCAGGGAGGGTAGAACTAGATGATCTTTAAGGTCGCTACCAACCTAAACCACTCTATGATTCTATTCTCTTTTTTTTCCAGGGTGACTTAGTGATTTTTTTTCTTAAAAGTGACTTGAATAATTGTAGCTGGTTTTGGCAGCCCTGATGAAAACGGTCCTGTTTTTCACTCTACCTTGTTAGGATGCAGAAGGCAGGACTAAATCGGAACCTGAGGAATTACCTCCTGAATGTATTCATTCAGGTAACTGAAGGAGTTACCAAGGAAAATGAATGTTAGAGGTATCTGGTGCTTCCCTGCAAGTTTGTCACTCCTTTGAGTCTTTGGTGACCTTTAGGTTCTTCAGAAGAAAACTAGGACTTATTGTGCAGTTTTGCTGGGATGTGTGGAGGCTGTGGATGTAAAACCACAGAAGTGACAGGCAGGGCCTTTGCTGTTAGACTCCGTGCAGATTTTCTTAATTTCTCAAGAAATACCTTCCCTTGCCTTTCCTCATCCACAGCCTTAAGAGTTCGCAAACTTACAACCTTGGGTCTGAGGAACTATCTGTGTGCTTCTGCTATATTCATCAATAAGAAACCTAGCTAAGGTTCATAAACTTTCAGGAACTGCTGTGTAAATCCATGAGCAATTTTGATTATTTCAGTAAAGGGTAAAAAAGTGGCATCCTTTCCAATCACTGTGGACACTGAAGATTCAGGAGCAGACAGACTTGATTTTAGGCAAGCATGTCAGTAGATTTGACTGAGTGTACAAAAAGTGCAAGGCCATAGAATTTTTAAGTAGGTGATTTTGAGTGTAGAACTACTCTTGTTTTGCCTTTTCAGATCAGTAAAAACTGCACCGTAGCAAGGATTTCCTGAAGTGAGGAACCAAGCAATGTAAAGGAGAATCTGTTTCAGATGAGCTGAAAGGTGTATTTCCAGTCTTTTCTGTTCACAGATAGCCCTGGGAATGTAAACTGATGCAAACAGGATCACCAGGATTAGAAGCTGTTCACAGACTCCTCCTAAAAAAGAACTGCTATTCACAGTTCTCTTGCAAGCACATAGAGATGGCTTTGGGGGATCGCAAAACATTGCCATATGTCCCCTGTGTGTTGGGGGAAGACCCCAGAGTGAACTCTAAGGAGTAAGAGCATTCAAACCCCACACACTTAGGATTTTATTGGGAAGTTTTATGGGAGACCTCCCTCCATCTCATTGCCTAGTGTGTCATTAATGTTTTGTGATGGGATTGACTGAGCAGTAACTGGCGTTATTTAGCAAGGGGAATTTAGCAAGGTTATAGGGGAATGCGAAAAAAGGCACACACAGAAAGAGAGGGGAGGTGAAAACACCTAAGCTATATTTGGGGAAGAGTGGAAGTGATCGTTTGGGAAATTGTGCCGGTATGCTGCCTCCTTTCAGAGACACCGCTGAGCAGCACCATTTCAGTCTTGCCTCAGAGGAACAGAGTCCAGGGACACCAATGGAAATAACACGTTTTTGGCATTAATGCATTCTGGGAAACAACCAAGGATGGCTATGGGTATGCTCACATATGTATGTACACACACACGCACACATATACATACACCATGTTACCTTGTCCTTGTAAGGAGAGACTTCAGGCAGAGATTGTTTATCCTGCAGAACTGAGGAGGCTGTTTTAACTCTTCAGGCAAGCCCTGTGCAGAGTTCTGTCTTTGCAGTGGACATCGTGTTCCTTTGCAGCTCAGCTGGATAAAAGCAATGAAGAAATAAGGGTTGTAGACATAGTACTGGCTTGTCCAAGTGTAGTCAGCCAGGTCGTTGCATGTATTCTTAAGGGAATATGAACTAAAAAGAAAAAATCATCCTGGTTTGGATAATTGGGGGTGCAAAAAACAGCTTGTAAGTCTTGTGTCACGGTGCTTGAATGCCTATCAGAAGATGTGACTTTTATTGCAAAGAGTGAACCCAATGTATTCATTCACTGTTTCTGCACCTTTAATTTGCTTGACCAGCCTCATTAGCCTAGTTTCTACTAATAAATCTTTGTCATAAATTAAACAGAGACCTACAGCCATGGATTGGTAAGCTAAAAACAAGCAGGCTATCAGAATCAGAAAGAAACCTGTTTTCTATGCAGGTGAGGTGACTGGTGGACAAAAATGGTAAGACCAGCCCTGACCTTCCAGGTTTCTACAGAGAGCACGTGCCAAAGGAAAATGCAGCGGAATGCTTTTGTGCCTGACATGAAAGAGTATGCAGGGATCTCCTTACAAAACTTCAAGATGTAATAGAGTTGCTTAATCCTCCATAATGAGAAAATTCAATGAAGACACAGTATTCATTCAGGAGGAATCTGCAAGGATATCAGAAGAAGCTGAATGTCTTCTTTCGTTCGGTAAGCAAGAATCCTGCATAGCTAGGAAACGCCTCCTCTTTTATGCGGCCATCATTGTGTCCCTTTGATTATGCTGCCACAATACCTAGCATACATCATTTGCAAAGCTCTGCACATCAGTGAAGTAAGCGTTACTGTTCCAAAGAAGGTGAATGTTAGGACTGTAGCGATCAAAAACAGGGCAATAAGGACACAGAGTGGTTAAGTGACTTGTCCAAGGCCATGCAGGAAGCCGGGGGGGAACAGGTCTCTGATTTCAAGCATCTTTGGCATTTAGCCCAATCTTCGGGTTATTAAATGCTGCTCCTTCTCTCTTTAGGAGAGATGATATCTAGAGGGAAACAATGGTGAAGATAAGGAAAAGTATGAATTTTGTTAAAATTATTTTTGCCATAGAAAATTTGTTGGTATTGTATTTTTCAAAGTCCTGATTCTTTTCAGTCCATTCCAGAAAAAATAATAATGAATAATAATGGATTAATTATGTTATTATGGAATAAAGTGCTTCCCTTATCTACTTAGCAAGGTGCTTGGGCATTGCATAGACAATTACAAATAAAGTGCAGCAGTAGTAATTAAAATAAGCATGCATTATAAAAACAAACCCAAATGCAAATGATTCAAGCCCCAGGATTTAATGGAAAGGTCTAATACTACATGATTTAATTTTATATTTGTTTAGCTATTTAATTCAGTCAGAGCAGAGCGAATCCATAAATAAAGGTATTCTAATAAGCATACACGATAGGAAAGGTAGTAACATCTTCAGGTGTTTCATCTGCAGAAAAATTTTCACTGCAGAGTGTTCTTGTAACATTTTCTGAGAGGTCCTAATCCCACTTTAATTTGCAGCAGCTCACTGAAACTTGATGCGACCAAATCTCTCCAGTCATTTGACAGGTAGAGACTTCCCATGTTTTTCCATTTGAAATTCTGTTCAAGGCATTTCCCTCCTCTCAGTTATGCTCCATCTCCTTGTCCTGGATAGGAGCTCCTTACAGCAAATCCAGGCAGTCTTCTCTCTATTTCTTGCATTTGACCCCGTTCTCCTCCACCTTCCATGGCCAGGCCTTGCAAGGTAACAACTTTCTCCTGGTAATTTGGTATCCAAAGTGATACCCGTTTGAGATGCAGGGCATCTAGTTTAGGTTCCCAGCTAGGATTTTATGGTCATATTATCATAAGCTTATGAGCTTATGGTAAGGCTTTTTATACTTCTATAAGACATATATTTCTATTGTCTTTCTTTTAGGAGAAGGAGAGTTGTGTACCAGCGCACCTGAATGCAACAAAGATTATTGGTGTTCAAGGTCAAGTCCTTAATACTCAAAGAAAGGCAGATTTAATGTTGGCCAACCCACCTTAATTAACCTAACGTTTTCTCCCCTTCTTCTTGTCTCTCTCAAAACTGTGTCAGAATCTCAAGTGAAATCCCCACAGGCAGTGTTTCCCACTGGATCCATTCTCGTCCAGTTCTTAAGAAATACACACAAGGAAGCATAACACAAATCAGATATAAAAGACGGAATTAGAGGAAAAGATGGGAGGGAAGAGACGCAAGAATCGTAGTCTTGTGTTGCCACCTTCCATCCTGATTTCTGGGGGAAGATGGGGCGTTTTCAGCTCCACCTGGACGTTAACAGCTGCTTGCGTAGAGATTCTCAGAAATGCTGCAAACAGCCTACAGACCAAAAAAAAAAAATTCTGCAGGAATTAGATGAATAATTTCAAAATAGAGGATAGAATCAAGACAATCACAATGTACTCATGCATAATTCATGGCTGGGGAAAAAAATCTGCATCTCCTGAATGCTTCTTTCACTCAGGCTTCTTTCACTTGAGGCCTCATCCAAAACTATTCAGATCAATGAGAGATGTTTCACCATCTTGAGTCTAAGCCAAGTCGCTATCTGCTTACACCTGTTAAACAGATGGATAAAAAGAAGCTAAGACCAAATAAAGTCTGCTGCCCACCATCACATAGGACACCACTGAGGGTCTGTAATTAGAAAGCGTTGAGTCAACAGCAGTGCTCCCTCTGTTTCAGATGAGCGTTGGGTAAAGGCAGGAGGAGTCCTCTGGCACCTTCTACCTCAGTCCAGTGCCTAAAAGCCAGGTAGCATTGTCTGCAGCCCTACCTATGTTCTTTAATTTGAAATCTGCAACAAGGTGAATTCTCTGTCTCTCCTGTTGGGGATGTTGAATTGCTCATTCCTACTGATACCACAAAATCAGAAGCAAAGGGAAAATACCTTGTTCTATAAATCAAACATAAAGAGCTGAGATGTGGTAAGGACAAATACTTCGGTTTCTTTCAATGTTTTGGGGTTTTTTTTATTCTCTTCAGTGGAATACAGCTAAGATGACATATAAATATTTTAAAACAGCTGCTCATCAGGAAAAAGGTACAAATTCTGTATTGTAGCCTTAATTGAAATGTGCATTTTTGGCACATTTTAAAATCTTGACTGTATTTGAACTCTTCTATTGCAGCCTTGCATTATTTACTGCAAATTAAAAGGAATTGAGATCCCTCTTTACAATGTACTTTCCCTTTTAATGTTGCTAAATGTTACATTATCTCTTGTCTTTTTCATGAAATTAAGCTTTGACCACTTAATTGATTAATTCTAGAGAGCAAAAGCTACACAGAGACATTTTCTTCAGAGTCAGTCAGGTTTTTGTTTGAACTGACAGTTGTTCAGTCTTTTGTAAATACTGCAGTAAAATGAAAAAATGGAAATGAGCTTGATTCTCCAAATCTTATCTGACTAGTCCCACTGAATTACATGGAGATCTTCCGATGGGACGAGTTTGTGTGATCTGACCTTGCATAAGATACACAGAATAAAAAGAGAGGAAAAAAAAAAAAGAAGAAATGGAATAATGTTAAGTCTAAACTCATACTCCAACTAGAAGCTTTTTCTGCAGTGACAGAGATCAAATGCTGTCAAGAAAACAAAAACCATGCGTGAACAGTATACATTTCAGCTAAGGGTACAAGATACCATTTTTCTGATAAGCAGCTGTTTAAAATATTTATATGTCAGCTTAGCTGCGTTCCACTGAGGAGGAGAAAAAAAAAAAACAAACAAACCACATTGACAGAAACTGAAGTATTTGTCCTTACCACATCTCAGCTCTTTATGTTTGATTTATAGAACAAGGTATTTTCCCTTTGCTTCTGATTTTGTGGTATCAGTAGGAATGAACAATTCAACATCCCCAACAGGAGAGAGAATTCACCTTGTTGCAGACTTCAGTTTAAAGAAGGTAGGGCTGCAGACCATACCACCTGGCTTTTTCGGTGCAGGACTAAGGATGAAGATGCCAGAGGACTCCTCCTACCTTTTCTCACTGCAGAGGGAGCACTGCTGTTGACTCCTGCGCTTTCTGGTGACAGACCCTCCCTGGCGACCTGTTCCACCTTGACAGTGTGGCTTGTGTGGTCTGTGCTCCCGTTATGTAAGAGGGGTAAGCAGATGCTGATTTCTCAGGGAAATTAAGGCCAGGACAAATCAATAATGCAGCTGGCCTGACGTGCGACCTACCGTATAATCTCATCAGTTACTGAACCTGGAACACGAGTTTAAGAAAAACGTATCTCCAGAAATGTCTCTGCTACCACTGTGAAGGCAGTAAAAGGTAGAGCGTTTGTCTCATTCCTTGATATTTTGTCACTATAGTTAATCTCTCTCATTGTTGACAAGTTGGAATATTTTTCTCATTTGAATGTATCTTTTTTATTTTCCAGCCATGAGTATTTATGCCGTTCTCCGTTAGGGTAAAGAGCTCTTTAGTCCTAAAGCTTTTCTGTCCTTGAAGATGATTGATCAGATCACCTGATGATATTATTTTTAGCAAGCTAAATGGACTGAACTCTTTAAATGATGCATTTTTAAAAAAAAAACTTGAGTCTTTTTTTTTTTTTTGGACTTTTGAGGTAATCCTTCAGACTTGCTGATGCATAATGTGGTCCAACTAGAGGCAGGCCAAATATGTGTTGAAGAGGTCACTGCTCAGATGTGTTCCCGTCTCTTGTTGCTCATTATTTATGGGGTCAGGCTTCTACTCAGGTTAACCTTTGCCTTCAAATCTGCTTGCAGACCGGATCCTTTGTGCTCAGACATGCTGACTTGTGATAAACATTTCTGTGTTCTATTTTGGTGTCTGAAAGCATTTCAAGGAGCAAATGAAGAGACAATAAGGATCCTGTGACTCAAAACCAACAGAACTTGCTCCAGACACTTCTTTGAGGAACATGGCAGAATTGCTTCGGACAGCTACCACCATCCACGTTCCTGCAACTGACTCCATATGGTAGGACCTCTGTCTACACAGCCTCTTGCAAAGGACACAACCAATCACTCTGGTTTGAGAGACCCAGATGTAAAGAGCAGGAGATAGGTCAAGCGGTGGCAGATCACAAGCCTAGTTTTTGTGTTGCATGCATTAGCCTAACGTAAGGTTAAGCTCAGGGTGCAAGCCCATTCTGTCTTGTGAATTTCTTCACAACTGATGGGATTTTGGAAATGGCTGAAGCCAATCTAGTGGCCAGGCATGCAGCTGAAACCTTACAATATTTAACTTGGACAGAGAGAAATTCCCCACTGATTTGCTGGCTACTACATTTGCCCATCTCCCAGGTAAAAGCAGCCTAGCAGACCTTTTCAGATAGTGATCATAAGTATCTTCTCAAACACCACTACACTCACTTTTAAAAGAGGGGAAAAAAGAAATAAAATTGCCAGAAGCTCACAGCAGCGCTGCTGCTTCTTTCCATCCCATGCAGAGATGACAGCTCAGTTACTCCTTCCCTCTGCAGCACTCTCTGCAGCGCTCACCTTGGGAAGGTGGAGAGACAAATGGCAAAGGATAAGGGGTCTTGTCCCTGGAGGGAGGGAGGGCGGACTTAGGAGCCAGAATCAGTAATAGTGGCTGGATGGTGGGGAGAGAAACCGACGTGAATTGGGAAGCATGGCACATAGGGAGACTGGTGAAGAATTGACAGGGATCCAGGGACTGAGGATCCATCCACAAGCTGTTAGTCACTGGGGGCGGCCGAACTGAGGCAGGGGGAAGGCTGGTGTTTGGTGTGCAGGCAAGACTGATGTGGAAGTTGTGGAAGAGAACTGAATGTGCAGAAGGAGGGCAAGAGGTATTTGAAGTGCTTCTCAGTAAACTGAAGAGAATGGTGGAGTATTTGTTATAAAGACACACTGAATATGGTCAAAAGGAAGACTCAAATCTTGAAAGTCAGGTTGAAGTCCACTGTGTAAGACTTTAAGAGCATATAAATGACAAAAATCAGATGCCTAGGAAAGAGAATTGCAGTGGGAGCAGCACAAAGTGATACTTCCCCAAAATATGCTTCCATCCAGACTTCCTGAACCAGAGTTGATACCCTTGTATTAAAAAAAAAAGCCCTCAGTAGTTTTCTCTTCTAGCAGCTTGTCTGGTGTCACCTTGAACCTGTCTGAATTTTTAGTATTCACACCATCCTGTAGCAGGGAGTATCAAATCTTTGTTCCAGCTATACTTACCTAACGCTCTTTCTGTGCACTACTGAGGAACAAGGATAGCATCACATGCCTGAACGGGGGATCAAGGCCACATGATAAACAGAATCCTCTCTCCAAAGATGCGACCACGCAGGAGAAGGCAGGTACCTATGACTCAGTCAAAAGACACCACTAGTCTTTCCACTGACTCTGTCTTAATTTCAGGTCTGGATCTTAAAGCAGCCAGAGTTATTTGCTGATGTCTTAAGTTATGATTTGTTTAAAAGCTTCCCATCTGTTCAGGTTTGTACTCTGTTTCATACATATCTAAATTACTGCTGGATGGATGTGGCAGAGTGATGAGTTTGGAAACATTCTCATTGTTTTTTAATTTCTTATGTGCTATGTGTTTTACAGAGATCAGCACAAAAAGGCAAAACACAACCAACTGTGACAGAATATATAAAACAGCATGAGCTGCCTACAGATAAATGAAAACAGTCCAAAATAATAGAGACCAACGTGAATCATGACCAATAAGCATATTTGTAATAATAAACGTCATCTGTGTCAGATAAACAAATCACAAATATTTATTAAGATAACAAACAGATTATTAATAGAGAGACATCCCAAATGCAGAACATGTCTCTCAGTCCTAGTAGATATGAATTAGCAGCCAAATCTGCCAAAATAAATCTGGCACTCTCACAGAGGTCATCATACCTAACAAATTTTTTTTAAAAAAGTAAAAAAAAAGGAGAGTACAAAGAAGGAGAGAACAGACAGGCATTTTTTTTTTTTTTTTAATTTCTACTAGTATGACATAGTTTAGAGAGATCAGCCTGCATTAGCGCTACTAAAGATGATATAAGCATGATGATGATAAGAAAAAACTGGAGGCAGGGTTGAGGGAGAGGCTTCCCCTGGTAGCTGCAGTTCTGACCCCAATCCTATAAGCTGCTCCAGGCGAGCAGGTGCATGAGGCCTCATTCTGAAATCAGTGGGTTCAAGCCAAGCACAACAATCTGTCTAGCCAGAGCATCAGCCTGCAGTTACCATTCACCTCCTTTTGCTAGTCTTTCTGATGCAGGTAGGACTTTGTTGGTATGGCATGAGTTCTGATGTTCTGAAAAAATGTGACAGAGTATTTATTCTTTGTCTCTGGTGGTTGCAGAATGAAGCCAGTCAGTTTAAATAGTGAACCAAAGTTAATTTGCAGGAGGAGCTAAATAAAAACAGTTGTTTCTTAACAGTTGTTTCAAAGCTGGCACTAGTGCATCATGCAGGTGATGGATGTACAGTCCTCAGCTTCTGGAAACGGAGAGGCTGAGGTTGTAGCAGCAGTGGGAATTCTTCCATAACACACATTCTGTATGTTTCACAGCATAGATTACAGGACATAAACAGTATTAAACCAAACTGAACAAAACAGACCTATAAAATACTGAATGTGACTGAAACAATATTGGTTCTGGCATTAATTTGTTGTATTTCCTTCCCTTCTGTGAAGGTAATGGTGTACACTGAAGGCCAGGCTCCTGCTGCCTCCACACAGATATATTCAAAGAGGGAAATGAGGAACGCCTAATAGGACGGTCTGCCTGTCCTGGATGGGTCTCCAAACAAGAGAAAGGGCAAAAACTACCTCATCACTGCTAGTGCTGGTTCAGATAAACCCAGGGAGTTACTGTGATGGGAGCCCAGGTGGAGATGGCGTTCTGGCAACTGCTGGCATTTTTACCACCCACTGTAGTAATTAACCCTCTTCATCCTTGCTGGCACTTCCAGTGGTGTCACTGCTGCTTCAGCTGAACTCATAGGTAGCCCCAATTGGAACCTGTCCTGCTTAAACAACTATGCTATAGCCAGCATGCTGACTGTTCATTGGGCTCCTGAAAAATTAAAACCTTCTCTTACGGCTAAGAGTCGAGCTATGTAGAGCCAAAGGCAAGGGTTCACTACATGCTTGCAAAGTCAGAGAGTAAAATTCCTATTGACTTTAGCAGCAGATGAGAGTTCACCCTGCGTGACATCTACGTTCCTTTTCCAGAGGTTCTGGGGTAGTGGCGAATATGAAGTACTTTGCAGCAATAGAGGCGTGGTGGAGTATTGTGCGACAGTTTGCATGACTACAGGAAATAAAGCCCAAAAGAAAATCAGGAGCTCTCAACTGTAAATACCAGTCAGCACAGTAAGAGGTAGGTGCTGCCCCTACTCCCCACTGGAGCTAGTGCCATTACGGCCAGGCCAGTCTGAATTTTAAGGAATGTTCTTGTAGCTGATTTATATTTTCATTTGTGTTCTGCTAAGTCCTGCTTACTCATTTTGAGGTACCCAGAAAGATTCCTCCTCTTCATGTTTATATATTTGGATTCTTTCAGATATTCTTTCCCACCCGCAGCAGACATTTTGTGAAGGTCCGGAGTCCTTTGACTCTTTTCCTTACAAGCCAGCTTCTTGCTCCTAATGCTGTTTGACTTACCTGTCCTGGCCATCTCCATGCTCAGCTTATTTCCCTGTATGCCGGAAAGGTCAAGTCTGTAAGTCCTCCGCACCGTATGCGGACACATCTACAACCATCCACTTTAAAGGCAGGAGTACCCCAAGGCTTTGCAGGCAGAGGAAAGCCGTGATGTGTCACTATATTCAGGGCAGGATGCAGCCTGGCAGCAAAATATTTGGGCAAAAATAGATAGAAAAAATAGAGAGGCCCCCTCGAACAAGCTTACGGGATTTCTGGGCTCAACCCTGATTCTCTGCATTCAACGGGAAATTCAAGGACATATTCATGATCCGTATAGATTTGAGAACACGTCTTTTGTTGTTGATTGAAATTCAGCCTGAACTGAGAGGTTAGGAGCTTGGCGGTGGTCCTGTCTTCCTTCCTGCGGAAAATTCTTGGTTCCTGGCTTGGTTTAGTGGATGTGCTCACCCAGTACCGAAGGCCGTGGTGAAAATAGATGTAGTGAATTATTTGTCACAAATTGCTTATTTGCCAAAATAAACATTCAGTCAATAGAAAATTATTTGTGAATTTGAGAGGCGCTCACTGAACATTTCGGGCATTTAAAACAATGAGGACAACATGTATAGGATTGACAAAATGCTTCTTTTTGATGTATTTTTAAGCAAATTGTTTGGATGTCCTAGATGAAGTCATAAGGTAGGAGGGACAGAGGGGACTCCTACACCATCACCCAGCTACAGTCTTTCTGTTCAGCAGCTCCTGGTCAGGATGCCAACAGGGACCATGACAGAACCATGTCACATGCCACTGGTGTGCACAAATGTCACCTATTTCTCAAGGAAAAGGCTTTAACATTGGTGCACAAGGTGCACCCCCTTCCTGCTCTCCAGTTTGTATGAAACCCCCCAGACTTGTGAGTTTTGAGGGTGAGGTTTTTTCTAAGCCCTTTGTCTTTTCCCAAGAGCAGGGAAAAAAAAATAAAACCTGGAACAGTTATTTATTGATGCTTAACTTTACTATTTTTTTTAAGAATGAGCTATGCAGTTTAGCTAGCACATAGAAGTACTATTGGAAATATTTATTAAATAAATTCACTGGTTTTATTACGAAACAATGACAAAGATACTGTTAAAATGGATGTTGTGTTGCACACTATTATATTTGCCTGTTCACATCTCTAAAATGGGGGGGGGAATTAAAGTCTGAAGTGATAGATACATATCCTACTGCTTTGTAAATGAAAAGAAAGATTATAACTGTAGGCCTTAGAAATAGAATTTCTATTCTATAACAACATTCTGATGTTATAATACAGATGCAAAATAAATTCACGTTTCTAGAGAAAAATCTTGTGAAATTAACATGGCACCTTGGTATACAGTTATTACAAGGCAGTTAATATGGCATCATTTTATGGACCACCAGGAAGTTTGGCCTGCAGCGCAGAGGAATTATAATAGCCTGATATGGTGAGCTTTGAAATGAAATAACGTCATGTGAATACTTAACAGCAATAGAAAGCAGCTGAAAGATTGAAATGCAAGAGTAATAACATCACTGGCAACGTTTAACATGTATTTCACTGCTCATTCAGAAAGAAAATATTTCATGTAAGAATTTCAAGTTTTCACTAGATTTCCAGTTGAGTAGAAATTGGAAAAACATCTCTGAAGGTGATGGCCAGGCTCTTCTATGAATCTAGTCCTTTGATTTTTTTGCATATACCTCGAAAAAAATAGGAGAACTAAACTTGGTCCCAAACAAACAAATAGCAAATAATTTACCCTAAAACTATGGAATTTTTATTATTTACCAAATACACTGAAAACAGTTTGGTTTGGGGTTGACTTAGAAAAAAACAGAGTTTAATTTTTTGGTTCAACAACTGAGTCAAATAATCAATTATTCACACAACCGAGCCATCTGAACACCCACTTAAATCCTAAAATAGGAGCTTGCCACTGACAGCAAAAAGTTTGGATGAACTTCTTCTCACAGGGGTGAGTCTCATTCCCAGGCAATATTGATTTCTGTTACTTAGTTTTTCTATTTGAAAAGATGAAAAATTGTTTCCAGCTTGGAACTAACTCTGCAGGAACAAGCTTTTATTAAAGAAATTTTTGCAGTGCAAATTTTTCTTTACCACATATTACTTCATTTTCTGAAATATGCTTCTAAGAGGCAATGTCAAAAGTACAATTAAATGGTGCAGGACTGAGTCCTAATTGATGGTGACAATAATTAAAATGAATTATTTCATGAAAGCTTTTTTTTTTTTTTTCCTGCTTTCACCCCTCATTATTCTGTTTGGAAACAGACTGTCCTAAAATGTATTGAGTGTCCTGCTGTCGCTATTTAGACAAGCATTTGTCAGTAGGTTCTTAATATACGCTAATATTTTCAATAGGCTTTTAATAGAACATCTTTCTCTCTCTCTAGTTATATTTAATCTTTAATATAGGGTCTTGCATCTCTTTTCACGCTTCTCTTTTTATTAACTTTCCAGATATATTCAGAAATCCCCTAATTTGCATCCAGCAATGATTTATGTCTTGAAGCATTAAAATGTACATTTAAAAAACATTGAAGCTAATGTAGGAAACTGATAAAATGCTATTAAAAGTTCCCAGTTTAAATATACGTGATTTGAAAAATATGAATTTTTAAAGGAGCTATTTTTAAAAAAATGAATAAATGTTCTTGAAAATTCCATCTCTTTTTTTTTTCTTCCTGTAGGAATTTAATCCAGAAGATAAAAAAAAAAAAGCATGTCCAAAGCTGGGTAGGGAGTGCAGTCAATTTTCATCAGAATGCTGACATTTATTTGAGCCTTTCAGAATGGCAAAAAAAAAATAAATTAACCTTCAATTTTTTGGGGGGAAACAAGGTCTAATATTTAGCACCCACGTTGTTCTAAAGGAACTTAACGGAGGTGGTCAGAGTCAAAAGAAGGATGATGTTCACCATGGCTTGCTAACATGGTAGCTGCTAGTCGTAGCTGGCTCCTTCATCCTCGGGTTAATGTCCTCTTCACGTGGGAGAGGGGGATTAGTCAGTTTGTGGCAACTCCTAACTTCACTCTAGCAATAGAAGAACGCCTAGCAATGGGGTTCAGATCTGAAACAAAGCGGAGAAGCTTTGGATAGCTAGGTTTTGGTTTGAATATGCAATGGTAACTGGGACTGCATGGCAAATAACTGGGTGTCTGAGAGTGTTGCAGGTTCTGTGAGTCTTGTATGTGTTGTCTTTAAAATTAAACAAGTCATCTGTGCCTGTTACAAGCATGGTTAAGTGGACGCCTTAGAATACTTGTTGCTTTTCTCTTACGGCCATGGCTGTTCTTAATATTTCTCCCTTTCCTTTATTTTTTTTTTAAAGATCTGGTATGGAATGTTTGATCTCTTGCCAGGTAGCCTAGCGGGAATACTCTGCTCAGTTATGCAAGAAGCATGGATTTGATCCCTAACTCCTGTTACCATGCTCTTAGGAATACATGGTTACAAAAATAAAAGCATTAGCCTGCAGCCATACTGCTGTGTGCTGCGCTCTCGTCAGATCTCACGTGTTCAGCAAGGTCAGCCCTGCTCAGGACTCACAGAGTTGGGGGTGCTGTGGGCATGCGGAAGGGAGCCACAGAATAAAAGAACGTGCGTGAAACACTGTCCTCATCTGTGCTGCACTCCAGGGAGTTTCTACTCTCTTGTTGTCTATTTTTTGTCACCTTTTTTCCCTCGTATGTACCATTATTTCATAAACATGCATTTTTTTTCTTTTTTTTTCTTTTTTTTTTTTATTTTAAGTCAACAAAGGCAATTCCTGTGAGCATGCAGAACTGTATGGATGCAATGCTAAGAATGGCATTTTGGAATTCCTAGCTAAGAGTCTTCCCAGCGACTCTTAGGACAGAGACCTTTGCAATCCAGCTTTCCCTTACAGACCAGTTCAAGTTGCGTCAATACGAGACACTAGTTTGGTGCAACTGTACAAAAAGATACCATTTTAACCTATGCTAGTAATACACAAATCATTTGATACTCATGTGTGCCTTGAAGAAGTTGCATTATGATCGTTAATCATGTATTTTTTTCCAGCACTGCCCCAGAACCAGCCACAGCCTGAGCCCTAGGTGAAACACTGCAGCACGTTGTGCCCTGGAGAGCTTACAGTCTGATGGGCAGTGCAGGCACAGGATGTCAGAAGGGCTCTGGCACTCCTCAAGCGTGAGGAATATGATGCTGGTAAGTGACGTTTAAAGGTGTGAGTCCAGGGCTGAGTTGGAGGCTTGGATGGCAGGGAGGAAAGCGTAGAAGCAGAAGGGGTTGAGGAGGGGACTTTGAGAAGAGTGGCAGAGGAGAAGGCAAAGGGGGACAGATAACGGTGCTTCACTCAACTTCAGGCTCTAGTTTGTTCCACTCCACCGCATCTTACGCCAAAACCTCCATTATCAGGGGAAGAGGAAGGCCACATGTTTAGGGGTAAATATGTGGGAAAAATGTCTCCACAAATCTGAGACAGAAGACAGAAGGACAAGTGGCTGTAGTTGTTCCTTATTTTATTCCCCTGCAATAAGAACACCTCAGAGGTAATGCAGATATTAATGTTATACTTAGAGCATCTATACTTCTAGGGGAAAAATACCCAAACCAGTACTGAGCGTATTAGTTTTGTCTCCCAAATGACAGAACATTGCTTAGTTATGTCTATTTACAACATTCTGTGAGCATGTACTGACCGGTAGTGTGCACTCAGAGGGGGTGCTAATTGTCACCAGACGCAGAAAAAGGGACAGATGTTCAAGGAGAGTCCTGCCTGTTCTTCTAAGGCAACGTGACAAGCAAAACATTACAGTCAGACCTGAAGCAAAACCTGAGGTCCAAATACTTCTAAGTGTTAGGTGAGCCCAACCCTACGTCCAACTGCAATAGCAAAACATTCCTCAGATCTGAGAAAAAGCAAAGCAAGAGGGATGTCTGGAGTAAGATCTGATCTGTTTTCTGGCCCCCTCCTGACCTTGTGCAAAAGCAACTCAGCCAGCTCTGTCTGAATGTTTGACAAACGCTATTCAACAGACTACAAGAAATTTCCAGCGTCTTCAAAACACATAACCACAGCAGCACTCTGTATTCTCCTCACCTTCGCTTTTTACATTTTCCCTTCAGGTTCTGAGTTATATGTTATTAAATTTTGGTGTAAAACATTATAATAAATAATAAGTAGCAACATTTTCCATCCTAAAGATATCAAAGATGGAAAAATATTATTGTTTCCATTTTTCTAGTGAGGAAAGTGAGGCACTAATTACTTGCCCAAGGTGACTTTGCTCAGTAAAAGATACTGCAGCAAGAGAAAGAGCAAATTAATTTAATGTTTTGAAGGTTGGGTTTGTTGGTTTGCTTTTTTTTCACTTGAGAAAAAGCACTCTGATGGGAAAATGCAGTTTCAGAAAAGTGAAAATGAGTTCAAATGTAATGTGAATCTAAAAGGGTTGGCTCTTGCGCATGAATTTGTGGCTGTGACACAACAACAGATGAGTGATCAGTTTGTGTGTAGATAATTGCAATGAGTCTAGCCTACAGGAAAAAAATGTCTTTATGCAAGAGTTCTGGACACGATGGAAGCGCTTGAATATTGCCGTGATGGAAAAGCTAACAGACAGAATAAGCACTCTCGACAGTTAGCCAGAGAGCGGCATGCAAAAGCACAGAAAGCCTGACGTGCCCTGAGCTGCTCTGGATCAGCCAGTTGCCCACAGTGAGGATTGGGCCGGCAAATGACAGCAAAGGAGAGCGTGCAAAGCCTCCACACAGCCCGCAAGAAGATCAGTGGAAACATCTGGCTTCACTTATTCAGGGGGCCAAGGGTAAAAGCAGGTTCTGACTGAGGGGGGTCCAGGTCACTATATTGCCACTGCAGAACAAAGTGACTCAAAGTGGCAGTGCCACCATGCATAAATAGGATCTCTCTGTGCCTCCCCTCCACCCACAACTTGTGCTTCCCGTTGGTATCGACTTGGGCAATGGCTCCGGGAAAGCCAGAAGGCATTTTCCAAACCAGCAGTTAGCGCGTTTCCTGACTGCAAAGCCTCTGCCATGCTGTCATGCATGACCTGGCGCACCACGAGGTGCTGCTTTTTGCCCCCTGTGAAAAATCACGTTTTGCTGGCTGCCTGGGAAGAAGGACCTCCCTCTAAATCTTCCTGTACCTGGGCAACAGTGGGTAGTAGTGCTCCTTTTGTTAGGGAAGAAAAACACTGCACGTGATTTTGGTTTTGTTGGTGGAACTTGCTAATGCGATGTAGCAGCAGGACGAGCTTGGTGGCTGTAGCTGCCAGTCGGCTCCCTGAGAACAGCCCTTGCTTAAGCAAGAGGATTCTGTCCTCAGGACCACTGAAAATGAGCCAGTGAAAGGTTATGAAATGTAGCCAGTAAACATTGTTCTGGAGAGAGAAGAAAATGTGTCCATTATTCCACTGTCTGGGAATGGTGTCACTCGGTCTCCACCAGCCACTTGCGTGGGCTGAGTGTGCAGCTGGCCGGAGACTAGTGCCTCTGCGGTGGAATTAAATACTGTGTGAAGCAGCTGCTCTCCTGATTTGCCTCCAGACTCTTTCTGTGCTGTTATTAACACCTACTTGTGTTAATACAATAAACAAGATATAGGTCTTGTCTGCACAGGTTGACATATGGCAAGGTTACACTGGAGTTCATTACGATTTACAGCCTCTCACCAGCTACCAGCATCTTCCTGGTGCTTTGTCCAGTCCTCTGCTACCCTGCCATTGCTTCTCACGTGGGGATCGCTCTATCCCTGCCGTTCCAGCATCCTCCCAGCCTAAGATTCACTGTCTTCCCTTTCTTTGTCCAGTTCTTGTTAGCTCTCTTTTTGCCTTGTACTGATGAATTTTGCGAGCCTGCTGGCTCCTCTTCCTCCGGGCGGCTGGGACGGGGACGCGGGAAGGGGCTGCATCAGTCTGCCATCACCTCTTGCTTTCTCTTCAATTTTAAACATGCATCGAATTGGATTTTTATCCGAGCAGCAGAAAGCATTCGGAGGGCTTTCTGTCAGCAGTATATAAATAAAAATGGATCAGAATAGATTGGATTGTTGCTTCTTACATCCGCTTCCCTATTTTGTTTTTGACAGGTCCTGACACCCACACACACGCTCCTTGCTCAGACTCCGCTAGATCTGCTTTTTTGTCTGCTTTGAGTTTTTTGGCAGGATTTTCCATTCCTCATAACCTTCTTCCCTTACAGAGACTTTCAGCAGCTGTTACCCTCATCCTCAGCTCTTGGGCCTTGTGCCCTTAACGCTCCTCTCCATGCTGATGGGTCGTACCAGGCCCATCATTCAACCATCACAGGGGCAAGCACCGCACCCTCCTGCAGGCTCTGAAACGGAGACGCAGCTGCTGCTGGCTCCTGATCTCCTTCGCAACTCCAACAGGTCCAACGTTGCTCCTGCCCTTCATTCCACGCTTCCCACTGCAAAGGAGTGGAACCGAGCAAAGAATCTGCAACAGGTAATTTATGTAACGGATTTACCCTTTTTTCCCAAGTTGAATATGCTTGAGCAGGTCTTGATGTCTTCAAGTGCACTCACTGTTTGAAAAGGCTTGCCTCTTTTTTTTACCTTGTGCACTGTTTTTAATGCTACGTATCAATCACTAATGTTCCCTGTGTGCATTCAAAAACTGGTATTTGCTATTCAAATAGCATTACGTTGTAACTGTTGAAATAAGTCTTGAGGAATTGTTTCTGATCCTAAAGTGGATGAACATGCAAATACCTCTGTCATGTGTAGCACATACCCCTTTAAAATGCAGTTTTAATATTTACAGATGCACTCTTGAAATTCAGTTTTCATCAATATTTGTGCTGGAAGAACTTGTTTGCCTGAATGTGTGCATAAAGGCGAGTATAAAAGCAACACAAGAACAAACTAGTAGAATGTACTTTAAAATATATATATATTCATTATTTTTTAAAGCAAATTTTTAAATTGCCCTACTCTAAACATGAGCACTTGAGAGAAAACAAACAACCGTGTGGGTCAGAGATTCCCCCCTTTCCTTGCCCTGCTCCATACCAGATACGTGGAAGCAGAAAAGCGGCCAGGCGCAGAAGCAGGGCTGAGCGTGGCAACAAAAAAACCCACAACACGTGTGGGATTTTCTCTCAAACCATGACTCTATGACATGCGGGCAGGGCCCAGGCTGAGAGGTGTGCCCACAGCCCCTTCCCTGCACGGTGGGGCACTGCTCATAGAACGGCCGTGGTCCGACGGGGTGTCCGTCTGCGGAACTCTGCTGGAGGCCACCACCGCCCTGGCGAGGCACCCGGCAATGCTCCCCGGGCTGCCGGTGCCCTGTCACGGGACAGGCATGGTGAAGGCAAAGCAGGCAAGATGCCGCTAAGGAAGAAAAGACCTTGGGCAACCAAAGAAAACAGATGTGTTGTAACAGCCTGTAGATAGCAAAAAGACACAGGGAACATAACTTAGGGAAACCAGGGTATTTGGTTAAAACTACAAGGCTGTTGGTTGTTACAAAGTGTTGAAAATACAAAGCACGTGCCCTTCACGTGAACTCAGCTCATTATAATGTGAAAACCACACCTGCAAATCTTAAGCTATAGGCCTCCTGCATGAGACCCCCTACTCACTGAGCAGGTGTAGTAATTTACATATGCACAATCATAGCATTGTCTAGGTTGGAAGGGCCCTTTAAGATCATAGAGTCCAACCGTTAACACTGCCAAAACCACCACTAAACCCTGTCCCTCAGCACCACGTCTACACGTCTTTTACCAGGGATGGTGTGGCGGTGTGCTCTCCCCTTTTCCCCTTTTCCCCTTTCCCCCTCCCCGGCTCCTGCTCAAGCCATGGCCATCAGCGGGAGTTGCTATGAGTTGCACTTGAACTGTGGGAGATGGCTGGCAACATAACCAAAACACTGTCTGGGGTGGGAACCTAGCTATCTTGTTCCCATGAGAATATGACTATAGGTCAATTATCTTACTCCATAAATAGCGGACAGCCCAAGAGCCCTTTGAGCTCTCCTGCACGGCAGCGGGCTGCACGACAGGACCTCCCCTTGAGTGGGGACGCTCACTTAAGGTTCTTCTCCTCGAGGTTGAGAGATTCCTCGCCGCAACAGATTCTCAGTAAGTGACTAATAGCATGCTAAACTTTGAAATCTTAGCTAAGTGATACAAGGATTGATTGCGCATATATAATCCTTTAGACATAAACTGTTGACCAAGTCTGGGACCAGGATCGGATCCAGCTGCACCCAGACTCCTCTCTGAGAAGGAGTTTAGACAGCCAGGGGGTCCTTTCCGAACCTCGTGACTCAACGGGAGGGTCTCCCTGACAGCTGGTCTGACCCTGGCCTCTATGCGGTAAATAATCAGGTGTACCCTGGCATCGAATCTCGTAAAACACTGTCGCATTCACTGCTAACTTTGTTAAATCACTGTTTTATGTTAATAAACATTTCACTGCTTCTCTCTTACAAGTGAAGTTAATCACTCCGCCCATGACAGATGGCAATTCCACCTCTTCCTGGGCAGCCTGTTCCAATGCTTGATAACCCTTTCAGTGAACAGGTTTTTCCTAATGTCGAATCTAAAACTCCCCTGGCAAATATACTAGATAGATAGATAGGTACTATACACAGGAATGGACTGTATCTTTAATTTGAAGTGAGAACACAAGTAGCTAAGAGGAGCTTATTGTGAAATCACAAGCCACCAATGATTAGTATGTCAATTAGTTGCTTTTCGTAAAATGTAAAAGCTTGCAGTTCATAAGCCAAGGTGCCCTAGCTTTGTGGAGCTCCCACCTAGCACCCATCCCTGCACAGGCACAAAACTAACACGTATCTCCACTTTGTGTGTAGATCAGCTCTTCACACAGCAGGCAGAACGCCCAGCTTTGGGACAGCAGGGCGGGCAGGCAGGCCGCCCGCTTCCATTGCCCACCACCTGGGCCTCCAAAGGCCACACAGGGACCAGGCCAGCACGGCAGCCGGGGCACAGGGGATGGTGGCGGTGCCGAGGAGGGGTTGAGGCGGGGCAGAGGAGACAGCGCCCGGCCCAGCAGCCCCCGGAAATGGCGACCGGCGCGGGCAGCCACCGTCCCGCAACATGGCGGACGCCCCCCCCCGCCGCTGGAGTCGGCCTCGCGCTCCGCGCCCCACCCTCAGCCGCGCGCATGCGCGGCCCCACCCTCGGCCCGGCCCAGGGGCGTGAAGCGAGACGCCCGGGGCGCCCGAACCGGGCGGAAGTGACGGACGACAGGGGGCGGAAGCGGCGCCCCGCGCCGCTTCCTGCTTGGGCGGCGGGGCGTGTCTGGCTGGTGGCAGGTGAGGGGCGCGCGGCGCGGCAGGGAGCGCGCGCTGGGCTGGGCTTGGCCCCGCCCCCTTCCCCCGCCGTTCTGTGCCCGGCGGCTGGGGCGGGCTCGGGGCGGCCTGGCCGGGCCCGCGGCGACGGGGTGTCCCGCGGCTGGCGGAGCGCGCCGAGAACGGCTTCGGATGGGCTCGGCGGCGAGGGGCCGGAGCTCGGGACCGAGGGGGTCCTTCCTTCCTTCCTTCCCTCCCTCTGTCCCGTTGGGCCTGAGCGGGGCGGGAGGCGCCGGCGGGGCCCCGTAGGCGGCCGTGAGGGGCTGCTGCGGGGTGGGCGGCCTGTCACCCGCCGGTGGGACGCTGCTGGTGGTGGCTACGGGCTCTGCCCTTCGGGGGCTTGGCCGGGTCTTCGGAAGAAGAGCTCGGTAATGTGGAATGGGAGTTGTACAGCACCTGTTTGGGTGGGATAACGGGTTTAGAAAACCTTTTTTATTCTCTTCTCACACGGTGCCTCAGTGCTGAGCCATGAAATAGGTTGGAAAAGCTGCCAGGCAGGTGTGGAGTGTGGAAATTGGAACTTGGCAAGGAAATGTGGGACAGTTGGACTCAACATTGTGCTTTGGGGAGTGGGAAGGGCGATGCCCTCTCTCCGTGTGGGTTAGGTACCCTGTCGTGACTGACATGGTGCTGCAGCCTGAAGGGAGTCACAAAAAAGAGAAAGACGTGTCCAAGACAGAGGGTCAGAGGACTCTGGGATGTGCGTTACGTGATTTTTACTCAGAAAGTTGGCATAATGACTTGTAATAGGATTCTGGGGGGTTTGTACTATTCCAAGGAACGATTGGTTGCTATTAACAGTTAGCTAATTCAAAGAGCACCACAGATTATAAAAAAAACTTAACTTCTAGTCCATAAGTGCATCAGCACCATTTGCTACCTGGAGTACTGGCAAATCAGTTTTAATATGGATTGCCTTCAAGTTGCACAAGGACATGTTCCTCACTCCCAAGCTGGTAGCTGTGATGTTGTAATGATTTGTCAAATGAAAACACGTTGTCAATGTTTGCAAGTGAACCCAAGTGCTGTTGTGATAATTGCACTTATTGTATTATTTATTTTTCTATGTTCAAAATAAAGAATGAGTCAGCCAACGCTCAAAAGACAACAGGGCTACTAGACCTAGCTGTACACATGAAGAAAGGCTGCTGATGGACGTAGTGAACATTGTGAATCTACATCCAGCTGTGATGACCATTGTTACTATTTATTTTAGTAATCAACAGAAGTCCTATTCTGGTGAGGTTTTCCCTCATCCTCTTCTTCTCTTTTTTTTTTTTTTTTTTTAAGTGATGTGGCTCAAGTGTTGAGTGGTTGGACAGCACCTGGATTTTCCCAAAGGCCTCTCAAAAAAGGAGGCTTTTTGTACCTGGGGCGAGTAGACTAATTCTTGACTCTGCTCGCTTCTACAGTGCAGCTTCCAACAAGGAGTGTGGGATGGTGCCAGCTGTGGTTGTGGCATTTCATGTGATTCAGGCAAATGTCAGCTAGGAGCTTGCTTGAGATGACCTATTTATTTCATTTAGGTTGCACAGCGGGGATTGCTGGCAGTGATTTGCAGACCGGGTTGACCTATCCTGGAGTAGATGAAGTAGAAGCTAAAACTGTCCCTATTTCTTGCCAGTTCTCTGAAAGACAGAGCCTTCCTTGAGCAGTGAAAGGAAGTGGAGCGGATAGTGCTGCTCTTGCTAGAGGCAAGGGCTGGAAGCAAAGTGATTTTGGCACGTCCTTGGAGAGGCATTCTGTGTCTTGGTTTTCTGGGGAGTCGGAGGTGCTCTAGTCAACTATCCCTCGCTTAGACTTTCTTTTAGGAGAGTTAGCGAAGGGCTGATAGGTTCTTCTGGTATTTAATTATGTTTGTCTTTTCTTAGTAGCAAAGCTGGGATGTAAAGGCTGCCTGGTATGCCTCTATTCCTGGGATGCTTTGGCTGGGGGAAAGTAGCCACACTTCCAGAGAGCCTGTGGGCAGAAAAATGCCTGAGGCACTCCCAGAGCAGCACAGGCTGTTAGTCTTAGCATCTACCCTTCTTCTATCACTCTGGATATTTAAACTGAGTTTTTAATCTTCATTCCTTCAGATAAAAAGTGCTGTTCTCATCTCTCAATTCAGGAGTTCATTGGCAAGAAAACTGAAAGCAGATAATCTTTGGAACTACTCTGTAGTCTGGGTTCTGGTAATACCAGGTAACTGCAGTCACTGCACACTTGGCCTGAGCAGTAAAAGAGAAGGGTAGAAATTGAAGGCTCGGGAAAAATAGTACTGAGATAAGCCTAAAAGCAAGGCAGGTTGTTTTTTTTTGGTTTTTTTTTTTTTTTGATTAAAGATAATGTGCAGAGGAAGAGGAGGATTATGCACTTTTATCACTCAAAAAGCAATTTCTGTAGCTAATCAACTCTGCTTAGACTCCTTCACAAGATAACCTTTGCCAGAAAATAGTCCATCCAGCAGCTTGTTTAGTGGGTTATTGATTTCTGAGGTGTCATTCTTTTGACCCAGCGTTTTGTCAGCTCCTGTCATCCAGGCCACCCTGTAGGGATGTTCCTTCTAGCAAATGGGAACAGACTTGAAGACACTTGCTTATAGTGAGTGAGTTCCTCTCCTGTCATCTTGCAGAAAAGCAAGCATGCCCTTTGCTTTTGATTGTGTAAAACAGACAGGAACTGGTTTGGTTGCTAGTTTGATTCGGTTGTTGCCTTCATTAAACATCTCAGGTTCTGTTGTAACATAGTGCATGTAGGGCATGGGTGCCGTAAAACTCCAGAACTTTGGAGCACAGGGTACTGAATCTGGAGGTGAAAAATAGGACATTGCTAGTGTGGGTCTGGGGCAGCGAGATGTGGCAATGGTTAGATTTGCAGCTAAGGTCATTCTGCATGAGACTGAAGCTGATTTTTGCATCAGAAAATTAGAGGAAAAAATTAACTGGATATTTTAATATATTTTTTTAGGATAGTGCTATGGTTTTGCAAGTATGTATTTGTTGCTGTGGTCTGATAGCAGCTCCTTATTTTTCTGAACCAAATGTTCTGGAGGAAGCTCTACATCAGCATTTCAGCTAGCCTGCTTTTGAAATACTTCAGCATTTAAGAGAACTTACTGCAGTGAAATGGCACTGCGAGGGACTTTTGGCATAGCCAGTGGCTTCTGTATACTTCAGCCGCACAAAACCAAAGCACCTCCACTTAGGAAATCAAATGAAGAGCAGTGTCTGGATGTTTGGGCTGGGATTCTCAGCGTTACTTTTGATGTGTGTATTGTAGGTGTAGCTAAGATGTTTGCTTAGGCTTCTTTTATTATAAATAATGAGAGGAAGGGAGAGCAGGCAATTAGCATAGTGCTTTTGGTCAGTTTTAAATGGCTGCCTTAGAATCAGATCAATTGTTCATTAGAGCGCCTAATTGTCTCCATTAATGATGAAAGCTGAAGGTGACAGTTGCAGAGTGGGTTATCTGATTAACTTTAGATATCAACATCTGCCCATAAAATGAGCTTTATGTATCTAGCTGAAGGAAAGCAGTTTCAGCCTGTGCTTAGCTTTCTCAGCAAGGTGATGCAGCCTGCAGCTGCGTGCCTCGTGGCAGTGAGGGCTGCTGTCTGTGCTTCGCAAAGCTCTGCAAGACAGTACTGACTTAGAGGCCATCTTAGCTTGTGGAGCTGAGAGGGTCGAAGTGAACTTCTAAATTCTTTTAAGTCTCTACCTTTCAGATTCTCCTTAAAAAAATAATTTAATGTAGTAGCATTCTGTCTTCTGGAGAGTTGCTATAATTTCATTTTACCTGATCTATCTTTAAATGTCTCGTAACATGAGCTTACCAGTGCGGCAGAAAAAGCTTTTCCTTTTCCCACAGCTGCTGCTAGGACAGATGAGGTGAGACTGCTTCAGTGATGTAATCCACTCCTGCCATTTCCAAGCAGAATATTGCCCCACGAGGCCAGGATATGCAGTGTGTGAAATGCAGCGCGAGCCCCCGAGTCCTGCTGCGTGTCAGGTCACGCTCCTCAGTGTTCTGCAGTTTCTGCAGGGCCGTGGTGTGATATGGGAGGCTGACTCCATTTGAAAAAATCTTGGCTGTTCAGGCAGTCCCATATCAATGAGTGACTTCTGGAACTATCCCCACGTATCTGGAGATGCCTTGTAGGATTCGTTTTTTACTTTTTTATGTTGTTGTTCTTCTGAGATTATGCTATACTGTAAGGACAGGCTGAAAGTATGAGGTTGATGAGATTAAGTGTCTCTCTAAAGCTGTAGCAGAGGAGCAGAAATGGCTTTTACAGCTGTGTCTAGGTTAACTTTGATGTAGATCTGGCCATGATGTGCTCCTGCCGCTCTGAGGGGAAGCGAGAATGATAGCTTCTAAAGCTTTGTGCTTTTTCTGCATCCCTTGCCCATCTCTGTGCCTGGGGAGCTCCAGCTGCCCAGTTTAATTCGCTCATTGAAAGTGGGCAGGTTGGGACAGCTGGAATGGAGAGCTCTCTTGCTCCAGAAATGGTGCTAGGAAGTAAAATCTTAACTGATGCCAGGCCCTCCAAAGATGGAGAAACCCCACTCTTACATAGTTTTGTCTAAAATAGCTACTATAGGTCTTGAGGCCCAAAGTGGTAACGTCTACAACAGAGTTTGAGGATGCAACTATAAGAGATGTCTAGTAACATGAGCACCCTGGTGGAGTACAGCCTGCTACGGGTCCTAATTATGGTCTTATTAATGCTTTCTTTCATCACTGCCTTCCAGCCTTCAGATGGTGATTAGACCTATTTATAGGGGCAGAGTTCCTTAATATTCAGCACAGTGCACCTCTTGCCAATCAAATCAGTACCATCTGCATCTTTGATTGCTGCTTAATAACACTGTAGAACATGGTTAATTAAAAAATATAAATAGACTTTTCATCCTCTTAACTTATCAAAGTGCTTCTCTCCTCCTCCCTTCCCCCCCCCCACCCCCTCCCCTCCTTCAAAAAGGTAAAGTTGGCTTAGCACAGGGACTGCGGTGAACCTCTCATCTCACTGCTGGAAATACATCCTGCTCTCCTACCCAGGATAGTTACCTATTGTGTGCTCTGCTGGAGGACGAAATTTCAACCCCTCCAGTGAATGTCAGCACAGGGCAGAATAATTGTTTGCTGCCTGATAAAATAGGACTTAGATCTAGGCTCTTGTGCTGCGTTTGCCACCGGTGTGTGAGCAACCTCTAGCTTTCATTTCAGTTGCTTGTCTACATCAGTATGAGTGCAGGTGCACCCACTGCCTTATCCTGTCCCTGAACAGGAGGAGCATACGCAAGGACATGTTTTGCTTTTCTAGCATTTTAAGTCTCTTTTCAAATACAGTTCCCTGGCCTTGCAGCTGGTAAACTCACAGGAGGTCAACTCTGGTAAACTCTGTGGAGGTCAAGGTGATACAATTATGTTTGTGTTTTTTTATTATTTTTTTCTTGGCAGAGTTCATAATGATATTTTATTGGAATGGCCTCTAGGCAAGCTTCTGGTACAACCAAGGTAGGACTTGAATATGCCAGCAGATTTGATCATGCTTTGAAATTCTGTGGGAAGCCTGTGCAGAAAGTAGAGAATAAGGGTGATGTAGTAGTATATTGGGTACAGTACTACAGAGTACTGTAGTTAAGTGTACACTAGTAAAAGTTTGTGATGAGGCATACAGCAGACATTGTAGCAGCTGGGAGCTATGTGAGCTGTAAAAGCCACATTTGGGCATTGCGAGCAGTGCGCTGATGTAGTACGCTAGATTAGAGCAGAGGAAAGTGACAGTAAGCCTGTCAATTTGTTATTGTCATCCAGGATGGGACAACATTTGTCCCTAGGTAAACATGATGGAAAGTATTATGTGTAAGAAATTACTGTCAGTGAGGAATTTGGGGTGGCTTCGCACTGTTAACCAAGTTATGGATGTGACTTTCCTATCAGAGGAGACAGCACTTTGTGATAAACTGTGCCCAAAGCCTGGCTCTAATCCATCTTGTGTGTTTAATCTTAACCTGTAGTTCATTTGTGACTTCGTCTGTTCCCACTGTGAAACCATCCTGGTGGTAGTGGTGTAGCGGTATGTGGTGAGGGATATGCAGACTTGGGTTTTATTGTGTATTGCTGGTCTCTGCGTCCTTGCAGGTGGCTACAAGGCATTGATCTTTTATTGGGGTCCTACAAAGGGGAGACATGGGGCTAGAGATAGCCTGTCACTTCTTCTTGGAGATGTTACTGCATGTGGGAATTAAAGGCCTTTAGTTCATTCTGCCTTTCCAGTGCAGAAACAGTAGCAGCAAGTAATTGCTGAAGCAGCCCCTGTATATTTGAAGAATACGCGCTGACTTTTTTTGCAGTATTTAAGCCCTCTTCTCCCCTGAGCCCCCTATTCTTAATCCCTTGAAGCATGTAAAGAAAGCAAGTATTGTTGGAGGCTTGCTTTATTCTCCCTTTATTTTCGTAGCAAAACATGCATCTGGTAAGTGCTTGTATATAGCTTTACAGTCTCTGCCTGTGTTGAGGGCAGCCAAATTATTTTCTTAATATTGCCTTTGTTTATGTTCCCTTGAAAAATTAAGATATTTTAAGGTTATGGGGTTTCTTTTGTTCATAGATAATGATCTTGGTGATCGGTCCTCCATGGAGCAATATTTTCTAAAGAACTTAGAGGAGTGTTGCTGCTTTTACAGTCTCTGTTTGCTCCATGACAAGTTCTCTTGGGCTTAGCCTTGACATAAGGAGTTTTATTCTTGGGTCCAGGGGGAAGTTACTCAAGGGGTGAGCAAAGTAGGTGGAGTGTTTGTTTCTCTACCTATCCAGAGCAGTGAATTGTATACTTCCTTTTCTGGGTTCAGAGCTGCAAATCCCTGTGTAGCCATCAGAGTATTAGACTTCCCTGGGATGATTAAGCAGTACGACCAGTTGTTGGTTCCAGATACCTGAATATCCTGGAGCGCTCAGTCTGTGCCTATCCTGGTGTAAGTCTTTGGGAAAGGTGAGACAGTCTGGTGGGGGCTGATGTTGCATTTCCCACTGCTGCTGTATTGCTCGGTTTTTGCTGGTGCGATGTTGGATCTGAGAGGGAGAGAGCAGCTTCGGGTGCAGAGGGATAGCCACCAGCCCTGACGAGCTTTGTACCAGCTTGCTTGAGTCTAAAGGCATAGGGAGCTTAAGGCAAAAGTGCGGATCTGAGCAGTTGCTAGCTCTAGTTAAAACTTCCAAATCAGGTTATAGCACTCATAAGCAGGTGGTGCAGTGAGAAAACAGCCTTTTCCTCTTTGTTTGCAATTTAATAAGGCAAATGATGTTATTATATAACAGTAGAGCACATTTGTCTTGATCATGAAAGTTGACACAGAAAAAAATATTGAATAAAGAGTGGCTGGAGCCCTTAGATGCTGCAACTCTTTTCCAGAGCCTCTTTGATCACAAAAAAAAGAGCTGTGTTGCTGTTTCTTCTGCCTTGTGTCACCCATAGGTGGTCACACCACTAATGATTAAATCTCTTGGGTGATCTGACATCTGCATCATGCTTGCTTTGAGTTTTATATGCCCATTTCTCACTGTAGCATCTGATTATTCCATGTTGGCCATCTAATGCCAGGATGCTGTGCTTTCTGCTGAAACATGCCAGCTCCCTCTTTCAGGTACTGTGATACTGGAACCAGTTGGTTGCTTTGTGGAAGTCGCTTCCATGTGTAAGATAGGAACAGTTTGTTTGTACTTTTGGCGCACATGTTACATGAGGGCTTGGCATGCATTGGACAGGGTGGGAGAGCTGAGATATTTCTAATCTTCAGCACTCTGTTTTTATGTATTGCCTAATAATGGATCATGGCAAGATGTCAAGGAAATGTGCTGCTTCCTTCTCAGTGCACTGGAGGTTGAGATTAAGGAAGAGTCAGTCTTGTTGAGTGACATTCAGTGTTTGCTTTCCTTCCTGACTTTAGTTGGGAATATTTTGAATTTTCCTGATTAAAATCTTCCTTGGTCCTGCAGTTACTGTCTGTTATGGGAAGCAATTCTGCTTTTACTCTAAGCATACGGTTAGGCCTTTACTCAAAGTGTTTGTAAAACTAGCTTGTTTCTCCAGGTAGTTTGGTCACAAGAGATAATAAATAGCAGCTCTAGCATGGGATTTTGCCTGAGTCTAGTAATTTAAAAGGCTGCTGCTGTTTTTCCTCTTTCTTGCTATAAATCTCAAATTTGTTACCTTGCACAGAAAGAATTGTCTCTTGTATCTGTCTCCAATAGCAGTTCCCACAGAGTCTACCACATTTCTCTAATGTGGTTGGTGGGGTTTTTTTTTAGGAAAGGTGGGAATCTGGAGCTCGTGG
The DNA here is from genome assembly GCF_028500815.1 of Rissa tridactyla. NCBI lineage: Eukaryota > Metazoa > Chordata > Aves > Charadriiformes > Laridae > Rissa > Rissa tridactyla. Next base: position 152,968,728 of record NC_071466.1, read on the forward strand.
GAGAGGCTGCATTGAGAAACTGCGAAACTGAAGTTTTCTGACAGGTGAACTGTGACAGTGCGAGCAGGAGGACCTGGGGCTTTTCCTGCTTTGCTCCACTCCTGTGTGCTCCTCCCTTTGCAAGGGAACAGCAGGTCCTGAAGAACAGTCTGCAGCTTCTGAGTGCGACGAAAGAAACGGTTTGTTAGTAGCTAGAGGAGTGCTGCTCCTGAGCGTGAGCATCTGTCAGTCAGCAGCTGAACCGAGCTTGGCTTTAGAAAGGTCACTAAGAGAATTAGGCTTGGTGAGAGTCTGGGAAATCGTACTGGGGCTGTATAACCTCATCTGGCCTCATGAGGTGAAAAGCTTGGCCCTCTCATCCTGGGGGGCAGGATTACCGTTACATGGTAATGGTTTTGATAGTGAAGCAAGTTTAAGAAGTCCCCTTCTTGCCCCTGCTTCCTGCTCTGTTTCATGACTGGGTAATTAGAGCTGTTTATCTGGCTGCAGGAAACTGGGTCATTGAACTGATAAGAGTTAAAAATAGCCATCCCAAACATCAGCAGCATTGATGCAACAGAAGAGTTGTGACCGGTGGCAGGGAGGATCATAAACTTGTTTTGCTGCTGAGCCAAAGTACTTCATAACCGTGCACTTGCTGTGTTATTTGGTCGCTTTGTTCCGCATTGCCAGTCAAATAGTAGATTTGAAAGCAAAAGGGTTCCCGCTTGCTTGTGGTCAGCAGATCAAAAAATGCCATCTCAAAATTAGCTATACTGCTCTCAGATTAGCTTGTATGCTTTACAACTCTAAATAATAATTTCCTGCCTGCTGAATAGGCCCAGTCAAGAAGACTAATCAGTGTGCAAACATTGCTGCTGAAGAGTGTGGATACAAAGTCTGCCTGCCAGTGATGCATGAAGTGAAACAGAGTAGATCTTGGCTTCCTGCAGCAGAGCCAGCTCTTCTGATGACTGGGCTTGATTTTGCAAATTCGTTGTCTGTGGAAAGGCTCCTAGGTTTCCTCCTTCTTTTACCTCTCATATGATTGATTATTAAATGCACACCCCAAAAAAAACCAACCCAAACCAACCCCAGCCCTCCAAAACCCCACACCCCAAAACAACAGCCACATCACATTTACAGAAAGTCTTTCCTAACCTGCTGTGGTAGGATCAGAAAGGACAAATTTGGAGAGGGTGGATAATGTTTCTTAAATGTACAGGAATAGCTGCAGGCAAGTCTAATCTGATAGCTTCTCATTTTGTGAAGCAAGATTTTCAAGCAAAAATTTAAAGAATGTGTGACGACTTCTCTAATTTTCACCTATTAAACAGTTGGTTTATGCTGTAACTATCTCTTCAGGGTCTTGTTTTGTGAGTTTCTCCAATATGGGCTGTGTTTCTATGTTTTTCTCAGCTTGCTCTGCTGTACAGGCTGGAATACAGTTTACACACCACAGTGCTCCCTGAACTAGCTCCTGCAGACCTCTAAGTGCCATGGACAGAACATCGTATGTCCTGAGATATCTCTGTCTGTTTCTGATAACTTACTTTTTGATCCTCTTTTGTTTTGCTTCTTTTCAGCTTAATGACTATTTTCTTATATGAATATACAGCACTCTGCATGATGAAACCCTGTAATGAGCAGCTGTAGACTGTTGTTTGTTTTGTTGGTTTTTTTTTTACAGTCTGAAAGAGCAAGACACAGAGAAAATGAGTTTGAAGGGAGTTGTGTAGCTCTAGTTGCAGAGTTTGGGCTAGAAAATGGACACTAGAAATGGACACTCTGTTCATTAATCAGGCTGTCCTAACAGTAATGTATTTGTGAATTTACAATTTCTAATGTGCTCAGAGAAATGCATTTCTTCTCTAGACCCTCCTCTGTGTTCTGGGAACTTTTTTATTACTTTTATGAGCAAAAACATGGGAGGTGGGCTCTTTGGGAATTGCTGGGGGGAGAGGTGAGCAAGGCTGGCAGGATGGAAACATGGCTGACGCATAGCCTTTTTCTGGCTGAACTGTAGCGCGGTGGTATTGGCCCAGTTGCATCCAGGAGCATGCATACTGCTCTGGTGCATGTGTTGAACGCGACTGAAAGACTTCAGTCTTAGGTTTTGTACATGAAAGGATCCTAAAATAAGGAGGCTTTTTTCAAGATAGTTACTAAGGAAAAATCCAGTCACCAGAAGCAATGAGCAGCTCCTGGGAATCTCAGAATGGAAGAACTCTCATTAACCTACTTGGAGCAAAGGCGTGTGTGCACATGCATGCCCTGTAAATTTCGTAGCTGCTGTTCTTGGAAGGGAGTGATGGTTGTGTTTCTTGGAGCAGAAGTGTAAGGTGAAATACTGCATTTTGCTAATAGGGTTGAATGACCTGAAATATGACCATCTGGAATATGAGGATGGGAGGAGGGGACAGGGTGATTTGTGACGAGTCTTATCGCCACCCTGAACTGACTTTGCTCCAAAGTGTGGTCTTTGTTTTCAACACAGTACTGAGCAGAGATTTGTTAAGTTATCATGCTAAAAATAAAATTATTGTTCCCGAAAGCATTCAGATGAGCAAGAGGCTCCCACCTCACTGTACATGCCTTGGATTTTATTAAAAATCCGGTATGTCAACCGTATTACTTGTGTCGTTCTCCTCAGCTCACCGATTCTGTTGTAAATGCTTTCCTAAAATAACTAGGGGAGCAGAGAGTGGAAGTCTCTGAATAAAAGCTGTGATAAAATGGAAGTGTGTTTACTGTAATGACCTATTTGTTCTTTCCTTTAGGCACAATGGCTACAGTAGCCCAGAAGCCCTTTTTGGAAGGGCAGACATACTCAGTCCCCCTGATCCAACCGGACTTGCGCAGGGAGGAGGCTGTTCAGCAGGTGGCAGATGCCCTTCAGTATCTGCAAAAGGTGTCAGGCGATATCTTCAACAGGTACGGTGCTGTCACATGGGGGTTGGGGGCTTAGCATGTAGCAATAAGAAACAAAGTGCTGTGATAAGATTGCATCAGTGAAAGGGCATTGCATTGGTAAGCAATGAAAGTTCAGAAAGTTCAGAAAAGGGATAAAGAAGGACCAGATGCACTTCAATAAAAGTTTATTGGATTCGGGTCTGTCACAGTTAAGCATAATGAAATGGCTGCAGTTCGCCAGAGGTTGTTTGTTATTAATTTTTTTTATTCAGTGGCAGACTCCCACAAATTGCATTACTGCTTCTGCTGCAGTTATCCTTTATTCCTTCTTGCTCATATTTTGAATGGGAGACTTTCTTACTCAGAGTATCTAGAAGACACATCTTTTTGAGTCATTGTACTTGGAGCAGTGGAATAGAAGATGTCTCTTTGTTCTGATCTCTGGGACCTACAAACTGTTCTCTTTGGGCTTCTGGTGTTTTGCACTTCTCTTTATGTACGTTGGGAGGGCTGAGCGCATGAGAGGGTTTGAGAGGGTCTGTTATTCTCACCACAGCCTCATAATCCATCTAAACTGATCTTTTCAAGGATTTGGCCCAGACTTGTCACCTCTTGCATATGGTCATTTTTAGGATTGGATATATAAGATTACGTGTATATCAGATCAGAGAGATTCTTGTGTTTGCCTACAAATGATGGTAGATGGCGTGGTGCCTTTTTTCATCTGATGCCATGTTTGTTATCTCAGTGCCCTGAGATGGCATATCATATCAATGGTGTAGAAACAGATCAACATTATCTTCTCATATCCTGATTAGCAAAAGTACTTGCTTTGATTTCAGTGGAGATCATGATTACCTAGTATGATTTATTATGGTGTGAGCAGGACCCTGGCATTCTTTCTTCTTATGAGGTTTTGGTTTTGGTTTTTTTTTTTTTAAGGGCAGATTGAAGTTACGTGATTTTTTGATAATGATACTTTGAAGAGCAGCCTCTGAGGAAAGGGTAGTCACTAAGGCTGAGCTCAGATCATTGAGGCAAATAAAGGCGCTTCATTGGAATAGTCTTTGTTTGGGCAAGGGCTCCTGGGCAAGGGAGTGGGAGAGTGCGTAGGCTAGATTAGGTTGAACATAAGGTCTCGTTCTTCTACGCACTTCTCAGTATGCAACCCTTCATGCTATAAGGCTGGGAGAAGGCTTTTTAGAGCTGCCAGAAACATGTGGAAGGCACCTTTCAAGCCTGGGACTGGCTGGCAGTGCATTCCCTCTGTGTGGGGCAAATAAAGCTATTGATATAACTGAAGTGGTTCTTTCTCCATCTGCTTTTTTCTTTTTTCTTTTTTTTCTCCTACTCACTGCTTTGTAACACAGTAGCCTGTAATTTCCCTGGGGAGACAAGCCTGCTGTTTTGTATGCAAGTCACTCCTGAGTCCTGAACAGTGGCTGTGATGCCGTTCCCTCGCACTTTGGTGCACTCATGACTTTTAATTACCAATTTTTTCGAACAACAGAGGAGGCTTCATTGGGCTCTTTGTTTGCTTTGCCTTTCCTCTGAGGTCTTGGCTCTCTGATATAATTAATAACGATTTAGTAATTATGCAGGCATCTGATTAAAAGTTCCGTGACCTTGGTTGTTTCATGCCAATCAAGGGGCAAAGCTTTCAAGGTGAGAACTTTGTCACTTAGTGAAGAGTGACCTTTTATCTTCCCTTTCCTGAGATAGAGCAGCTCTGTCTTCCATTTCCAGGAAGGAGCTGCCTTATCTGGGGAAGTTCTGATCTGCAAAACAGCAGCTTGCAGTGTTGATGGAGAGGAAGCTTGTTCAGTGTGGCAGACTCAGCTGAGTGTGTCAAACTCATTACTTCAGTACTACAAAGATGCAGATGTTCTGGGGTTGTTTTGTGGGAACAGTTGGATTCGTACAGCGCTTTCAAGAGTGGCATGCCGATTTGTAATTTGTTGAAGGTGGAGTGAGAGAGTCTGTCTTTACTCTATGGAAAGAGAAATCTTTCCACAAACAAATCTTTTTTTTTTTTTACCACGTTAACTGATGAAAGCTTCTGCTTTGAGTTGTTGCTGACATGACAATTGAGTATGAATTCTTAAAATGACACGTCCATCCCTTGTGCAAGGAAGGTGAGCTCTTTCTTTCTTTCCTTGGAAAATGGCTGAAGGTAACAGTTGTGGTTGTAGAAGAAATATTCCCTGGGCCGGTTAGTGGCTGTGCAGAAGCAACAGTGAAAAGTGCTGGTGGATTCAGTCTTCTTAAGGGGACACCAGAAAGACACTTTTGCATTTGGAGAACTGGGAGAAAGAAGATAAGCAGTGTTCCTCCCCTTCCCCCTGGTTTGGGGAATCTGGGAAATAGCCCATGAGACGAGACTCTGCCAAGCTATCTTCTTTCCAAATGCACTCAAACAAGCTGACTTGCTATTAAGTTTAACTGTGCAAGGTACGTGATGAATGAGGCACTCTGCAGGTTTCATTAGCTTGTAGAGAATCAGGGGATGTGCAGGTGCAAAAAACCAGTAAACTATGGCTGAGACCCGGAGCAGACCCACTGGGAACAGCCTTGGAGAGTAGGTCTGTCAACCCACAGCATCTAAACCTCCTTTGTGCCTTGTTAGCTGTGGTTTAGCCTCAGACGGCAACAAAGAACCACGTGTCGCTCGCTCGTGCCTTCCAAACACAGGAAGAATCGTAAGAAAAGGCAAGACTCTTGGGTTGAGACAAAGGCAGTTTAATAGAACAGCAAAGGGAACAGGCAAACAACAACAACAACAACAACAACAACACGGATAGGGGAATATACAAACGCGATTACGGAACCGCCGCTCCCCCTGCCGCTCGCCGCTCGCCGGCCGGACCCGGGCCGCCCCAGCCCGCTTTTAAGCAGCAACTTCCTGCCCCCTCCCCCGGCAGCTCAGGGTGGGCGTGGCTCACATGGCATGGAATACCAGGAAAAGTTAACCCTATCCCCACCGGAACCAGGACATTATCCACCCCTTATTCCATACCATCTATGCCATGCCCAGCAGGTTCCAATGAATTGCCACCACTTTCCCCTGTTATATATATATATATATACACACATATAATACCCTTAGTTTATGGGTCATCCCTCCAAAGTGTCCGTTGAGTTCTTTTAATCCACGGCTTTGGGCTCCATCTGTTAGAACAGTCTCTCAGGGCAGGTGAGATGCTGGGTGGTGCTGGTCTGTTGCATGCTGTATTTTTCGGAGCTTGTGACTGGTGCACCTGGTGTGGCTCATGCACGCAGTCTGTAGGCTGAAGATGTAGATCTTGAGGAAACTGCTGGGCGCCGGCTGCTGAGATCAGTTCTTATCCCATCACCCCTGTGCCTTACTTGTAGTACAACTGATAGCAATGAGGACATACAGTGACAGTGTTACTTAGCAATTAACAGCACACAATCTGATTCATTGGCTATTCTCGCCCAAAATCAGATCTCCATGAGGTACACATCGGACTTCCCCATCCTTCCGCATCACCCACCAAGTGCACCCAGGTCCTTGGGCAAAAGCAATCCCACGGATGGGTTTGCCTTTGCCTGAGGCAGGACTAACCCAGACTGTCTTCCCTAGCATATTCTTCATGTGCACTACGGGGACTTTATCCCCTTCTACAGTACGTGGAAGTTTTGATTGGGCAGGGCCAGCCCGATTGTTAGATCCCCTGGTGTTAACTAGCCAGGTAGCTTTTGCTAAATGCGTATCCCAGTGTTTGAAAGTCCCACCACCCATTGCTCTCAGCGTAGTTTTTAACAGTCCATTGTATCGTTCTATCTTCCCAGAGGCTGGGGCGTGATAGGGGATGTGATACACCCACTCGATACCATGCTCTTTGGCCCAGGTGTCTATGAGGCTGTTTCGGAAATGAGTCCCATTGTCCGACTCAATTCTCTCTGGGGTACCATGTCGCCACAGGACTTGCTTTTCAAGGCCCAGGATAGTGTTCCGGGCAGTGGCATGGGGCACAGGGTATGTTTCCAGCCATCCAGTGGTTGCTTCCACCATTGTGAGCACATAGCGCTTGCCTTGACGGGTTTGTGGCAGCGTGATATAATCAATCTGCCAGGCCTCCCCATATTTGTATTTCAGCCATCGCCCTCCATACCAAAGAGGCTTCAAACGCTTGGCTTGTTTGATCGCAGCGCATGTCTCACATTCATGGATGACCTGTGCAATAGTGTCCATGGTCAAGTCCACCCCTCGGTCACGAGCCCATCTATATGTCGCATCTCTCCCTTGATGGCCTGAGGAGTCATGGGCCCACCGAGCTATGAATAGTTCACCCTTATGTTGCCAGTCCAGATCCACCTGAGCCACTTCAATCCTAGCGGCCCGATCCACCTGCTGGTTGTTCTGATGTTCCTCCGTGGCCCGATTCTTTGGTACGTGGGCATCTACATGGCGTACTTTCACAACCAGATTCTCTATCCGGGCAGCAATATCTTGCCATAGGTCAGCAGCCCAGATGGGTTTGCCTCTGCGCTGCCAGTTGCCCTGCTTCCACTGCTGTAACCATCCCCACAGAGCATTTGCCACCATCCATGAGTCAGTGTAGAGATAAAGTACTGGCCATTTTTCTCGCTCAGCAATGTCCAAAGCCAGCTGAATAGCCTTCACCTCTGCAAACTGGCTCGATTCACCCTGTCCCTCACTGGCTTCTGCAACCCGTCGTGTAGGACTCCACACAGCAGCCTTCCACTTTCGATGCTTTCCCACAATACGGCAGGACCCATCAGTGAACAGGGCATATTTCTTCTCATTTTCTGGCAGTTTATTATATGGTGGGGCCTCTTCTGCACGCGTCACCTCCTCCTCTGGTGACATTCCGAAATCCTTGCCTTCTGGCCAGTCCATGATCACTTCCAGAATTCCCGGGCGACTGGGGTTTCCCATTCGAGTTCGCTGCGTGATCAGTGCAATCCACTTACTCCATGTAGCATCGGTTGCATGATGTGTGGTGGGGACCCTTTCTTTGAACATCCAACCCAGCACCGGCAGTCGAGGTGCTAAGAGGAGCTGTGCTTCTGTACCAACCACTTCCGAAGCAGCTCGAACCCCTTCATATGCTGCCAATATCTCTTTTTCTGTTGGAGTGTAGCGGGCTTCGGATCCTCTGTATCCCCGACTCCAAAACCCTAGGGGTCGACCTCGAGTCTCCCCTGGTGCTTTCTGCCAGAGGCTCCAGGTAGGGCCGTTCTCCCCGGCTGCAGTGTAGAGCACATTTTTAACATCTTGTCCTGCCCGGACTGGCCCCAGGGCCACTGCATGGACTATTTCCTGTTTGATTTGTTCAAAAGCTTGTCGTTGCTCAGGACCCCATTTAAAATCATTCTTCTTCCGGGTTACTTGATACAGAGGGCTTACAATTTGACTGTAATCTGGGATATGCATTCTCCAAAAACCCACAATACCTAAGAAAGCCTGTGTTTCCTTTTTACTAGTTGGTGGAGACATAGCTGCTATTTTGTTGATCACATCCATTGGAATCTGACGGCGTCCATCTTGCCATTTTATTCCTAAAAACTGGATCTCCTGCGCAGGTCCCTTGACCTTACTTCGCTTTATAGCAAAACCAGCGTTCAGAAGGATTTGGACTATTTTACTCCCTTTCTCAAAAACTTCTTCTGCTGTGTTTCCCCATACAATGATGTCATCAATGTACTGCAGATGTTCTGGAGCTTCACCCTGTTCCAGTGCAGTCTGGATCAGTCCATGGCAAATGGTGGGGCTGTGTTTCCACCCCTGGGGCAGTCGATTCCAGGTGTATTGGATGCCCCTCCAAGTGAAAGCAAACTGTGGCCTGCACTCTGCTGCCAAAGGGATTGAGAAAAATGCATTCGCTATATCAATCGTGGCATACCACTTGGCTGCCTTGGACTCCAGTTCGTACTGGAGTTCTAGCATGTCTGGCACAGCAGCACTCAGCGGTGGCGTGACTTCATTCAGACCACGATAGTCTACAGTTAGCCTCCACTCTCCATTAGATTTTCGCACCGGCCATATGGGACTGTTAAAGGGTGAGCGAGTCTTGCTGATCACTCCTTGAACCTCTAGTTGACGAATCAGCTCATGGATGGGAATCAGAGAGTCTCGGTTAGTGCGATACTGCCGCCGATGCACCGTTGTGGTAGCAATCGGCACCTGTTGTTCTTTGACCCTCAACAACCCCACAACAGAAGAATCCTCTGAGAGACCAGGCAAGGCAGACAACTGTTTAACTTCCTCTGTCTCCAAAGCAGCTATGCCAAAGGCCCAGCGGTACCCTTTTGGGTCCTTAAAATACCCTCTCCTGAGGTAATCTATACCAAGGATGCATGGAGCCTCTGGGCCAGTCACAATGGGATGCTTTTGCCACTCATTCCCAGTTAGGCTCACTTCTGCCTCCAGTACAGTCAACTCTTGGGATCCCCCTGTCACCCCAGAAATACAAATGGGTTCTGCCCCTCTATAGCTTGATGGTATTAAAGTACACTGCGCACCCGTGTCCACTAGAGCCTTATACTCCTGTGGGTCTGATGTGCCAGGCCATCGAATCCACACCGTCCAATAAACCCGGTTATCCCTTTCCTCCACCTGGCCGGAGGCAGGGCCCCCCTAATACTGGTCATAGTATCCATTACTCACTTCTTGCATAAATGACTTGGAAGTTCCTTCAAGAGGATCAGAAGCAAGATCAAGCCTTCTGCTTTGTCTGGGGAACGGCCCACTGGAAACTGGGGCGGCACTTTTCCTGGAGGGATCCCCTTTTGTGGTTGTCCTTCCTTGCAACTCCTGTACCCGTGTCCGCAGGATCGAAGTAGGTTGTCCGTCCCACTTCCTCATGTCCTCTCCGTGGTCCCGCAGGTAGAACCACAGGGTGCCTCGTGGTGTGTACCCTCTGTACTCTCTCTCTTGAGTGGGGAAATGCCTACTTCTAATAGCTGAGATGCTGGCCCGTGCAGGTGGGGAGTAGGACATATTCTCTTCAAGTTGCTGGACCTTCCGCGACAGTTTCTCCACAGCTGAGACAAGGGGGGAAGAGAGACTTTCTTCATATCGCCGGAGCCGGCCAGCTACCTCATCCACCGTTGGTCCCTCTTCACCTTTCCATTCCATTACTGCCAGGGAGTTGGCATATGACGATGGTGCGCTCCGTACAAACTTCCGCCACATGGGCCTTGTGCATCGCACCTCATCAGGGTCTGTGGGTAAGTCTGCATTGTCCAAGTCATAATAAATCATCTCCCGCACGGCTAATTCTCTCAGGTACTGGATACCTCTTTCCATGGTAGTCCACTTGCTTGGCTGACATACAACATCCTCGCTGAAGGGGTACCTCTCCCTCACGCCTGACAGGAGTCGTTTCCAGAGGCTGAGGGCTTGGGTCTTTTTCCCGATCGCCTTGTCAATGCCGCCTTCCCTAGACAGGGACCCCAGCTGCCTGGCCTCCCTGCCCTCTAATTCCAGGCTACTGGCCCCATTATCCCAGCACCGGAGCAGCCAGGTGACAATGTGCTCGCCTGAAAGTCGGCTAAAATCTTTTCGCATATCCCGCAGCTCACTCAAGGATAGGGATCGAGTAATTATCTCTGGTTCTGCCTCTTCCTCCTGCTCTCGTGATGGCCCTGGTTCATCATCATCTCTTACTAAGCGAACTGATTTCTTTGTGTACTTCTTCTTCTGTATGGGGGCAACTGATACTGGCATGGGTTGGTTCCCTGGTTCAGTGGCAGTGGTTACCACGGGGGTTGCAGTAGCCGCAGTGTCTGTCGCAAGGATTGCAGCAGCCGCAGGGGCCGCTGCAGGGGCCGCCGCAGCCGCAGGGGCCGCCACAGGGGCCGCCGCAGGGGCTGCAGGGGCCGCAGCAGGGGCTGCAGCAGCCACAGGGGCCGCCGCAGGGGCCGCCGCAGGGGCCGCCGCAGGGGCCGCAGCAGGGGCCGCCGCAGGGGCTGCAGCAGGGGCTGCAGCAGCCGCAGGGGCCGCCGCAGGGGCCGCAGCAGGGGCTGCAGCAGCCGCAGGGGCCGCCGCAGGGGCTGCAGCAGCCGCAGGGGCCGCCTCAGGTCTGGTTTCCATCTCTTCCCCTTGAGGGTGCTGCATAATTCTGAGCAGTGCCTGGTAGATACTGGCCAGGGCCCAGCACAGCGCGGTGAGTTGTGCCTCTCTAGAATAGCCACAGCATTTTCCCTTCAAATATTCTACCACTTTATCAGGGTCCTGTAATTGTTCAGGGGTGAAGTCCCAGACCATTGGAGGTGAGTAGTTCTCTAGGTACCTGCCCATGCTCTCCCACATGCCATGCCACCCCTGACTATCCAGCCTCGGAGCAGATCTCCGGGTGGTAGTCTTAAATAGTCGCTTAACCCTAAACAAGACCTGGAACGTATTCAGGAGACATAGCACTACGAACACGCTAGTTTGAGTATCCCAAGGATATTCAAAATTCTCAAAAGCTGTCATACCTGACCCGAAGGAGAAAAGGGAGGCAGAAGGGCTGGGGAAATTATTAACAAATTCTGAGAGACGGTGTCCAATGTACGGACAGGACAGCAAAACCGCATAAACACCCCAAAATAGCCGTCTGAACAGTGATGTTATCATATCATAAACAGATATCGCACAGGACAGCAGAATGATAATCCTCATCCCTGTTCCAGACATGGTAAACAGCATCGCAGGGAGTACATAAGCCATATAGGAATTTATGTAACACAGCCATGAGAACAAACCAAGCAACATGATGACCAGTGACTACTTACCTAATAAAATAAATGCATACAAAAACAAACCAAAACCGTTTTTTTCCACGTTCTAGTTGGATTCTGTCGTTATCTCAACCCTTCGAGCCCCACGTTGGGCGCCAAAAAGGACTGCCGTGGTTTAGCCTCAGACGGCAACAAAGAACCACGTGTCGCTCGCTCGTGCCTTCCAAACACAGGAAGAATCGTAAGAAAAGGCAAGACTCTTGGGTTGAGACAAAGGCAGTTTAATAGAACAGCAAAGGGAACAGGCAAACAACAACAACAACAACAACAACAACACGGATAGGGGAATATACAAACGCGATTACGGAACCGCCGCTCCCCCTGCCGCTCGCCGCTCGCCGGCCGGACCCGGGCCGCCCCAGCCCGCTTTTAAGCAGCAACTTCCTGCCCCCTCCCCCGGCAGCTCAGGGTGGGCGTGGCTCACATGGCATGGAATACCAGGAAAAGTTAACCCTATCCCCACCGGAACCAGGACACACCAGAAAGACACTTTTGCATTTGGAGAACTGGGAGAAAGAAGATAAGCAGTGTTCCTCCCCTTCCCCCTGGTTTGGGGAATCTGGGAAATAGCCCATGAGACGAGACTCTGCCAAGCTATCTTCTTTCCAAATGCACTCAAACAAGCTGACTTGCTATTAAGTTTAACTGTGCAAGGTACGTGATGAATGAGGCACTCTGCAGGTTTCATTAGCTTGTAGAGAATCAGGGGATGTGCAGGTGCAAAAAACCAGTAAACTATGGCTGAGACCCGGAGCAGACCCACTGGGAACAGCCTTGGAGAGTAGGTCTGTCAACCCACAGCATCTAAACCTCCTTTGTGCCTTGTTAGCTGTGCACCTGGACTGCGATCTGGAATCACTAAGAAAGAGCAGGGGGTAGCTCAGCTTTCCTCTGTCATATTCCTAACCCTTGGGAGCAGGGACCCATCTGGCCTCTTCCACATGGAGAATAGCAAAGTACCACATCCTGCAGAGGGAAAGAACTGACCTGGGCAGGCTCTTGGCTGCTGGGCTGTACAGGTTGGTGTCTTAGGTCAGTACTGTCAACAGTCCCGTCCTCTTAGGAAGTCCTGTCCTCTTGGGGCTGATATCAGTACTGTGAGGAGATCAAGAGGCTGCACGTACTTTCCAGGGTTGTGTTTTGGAGTAATGGAAGCTTTAACCTTGTGTATGTTAACTGAATTCATGTAATTAATCTGCTGTGGAAGCTGCAGTAAAGATCAGATTCATCGCCTGTAGCTACTGAGATTTTAATACATATCATTACTGCCTAAAACATAAATATTCTAACATAGCCAATCTGACATAATATCTATATGAGTTTAACTCCTGGACTTTTAAGGAGGGCCTTTGATGTAAGTCACAGGAGGCAGAATGACCAATTTAAACACTCAATTAACCAGTAGTCTTTCATCTATTTGTTTCATCATTACCAGCATTTTCTGGATGACAGCTTGTATTGGAATCGTGCACTATGGAATTTTTTACAGGAATGTGGTTGTGATAAGTACTTCAGATGGGCCACGGGTTTAGCTTTCCTGTGAGATGCCCCCCCTGGTTAGCTAGGCTTGCCCTGTGGGATTTCTCAATTTCTGAGGAGAGTTTTTGTTGCCAGGAGATGTTAATAACCTCTGATATGTCAGTTCATTACTCAGAGTGTACACTTCTGTATAACAGATCTGTGGAAAATTGCCTATGCAAGTTATCTCATGGAGTGTTATGGCAGTAGAAAGAAAACAAACACTTGGGGTTGGACTGTTGTTATCAAGGTCCTGATCTCCTCTGCCTGTGATCCAACCACAGGTTGTCCAGTGTACAATATTTCTTATCCTTGTGCTTTTTCAGTTTAAGGAAGAATTTCTGGGATGATCTTTTTAAAGATCTTTATTCAGTGTCTTTTGCTTGTCTGGACTAGTATTTTACTAAACAGGCCTATCCTTCTTATTCTTCCCCAGTTGGATTCAAATTAATTTCATATTAAATATTTGAAAATGACTTTAATATTAAATAAAGATTTAACTGAGAGCCACACTTCTGAAAGTGGTAGTTGGAAAACAAAAGCACTGTGGAGATGCGGTCAGGCATGGGGAGGAAGTCTGGTAAGTGTGTGATTAAGGAAGGTAAGGAGTGGCTGGCTAGGCAGCAGGGCCTTAAGGAATGTTTGGGACAGGAGCGGGGTTGACATGCGAGTAGTCCTGAAATTGAAAATGCAGGTAAAACCTTAATCATGAGGTGCATTTGGGTGTTCCTCCTCTTGTTTTAAACTTATTACTGTGATTAGTCATGATGATCAATAGTGGAAATGGGTGACTGACATAAGAATATACTTGATTTAGGAGGTGTGTGGAATGTATTATTAAACATTTGTGTAAACTTGCAAAGAAGGGTCTTGCTGCAGGCTGTGCTGTGTCCTTTGTTGTGCACTGTGGCTCTGGGATGCAGCTTGGACACTGCATTGTAGTTGTTCCTCTGTTGTCTGTAAGGGTTTGACCTTAGTAGGAGGAGAGCGGTAAAGAGAGCTCCATCGTGATGGGTTTCCATTTTGGTGAGTTTACACCAGGAGACTGTCTGTAGGGCAGGGAATCAATTTTTCTCCAGTTTGAGACTGATACGGTTCTTGTTAAGCAACAAGTCACCTCATGGAACTTTGAAGTTGTCCTGGAGGCCATCTGAGAGAGCATGCTAGGTCTAGTTTAGTTTCAGATGCCTCTCTAGAGGGGCTGTAGGAGCAGTCATTCACTGCCAGGAATATTAGGCAGAAATGGTGAGGTAAAGGAATGAGAGGATGGTCCTGCAGACATGAGGACATGGAGCATGGGGAAGACAGAGTGATGAATTTTGCTTTGCAGATACTGGTTATTCTTGTAGAGGCCTGTTCAACTAGTTTGAATTTTATGGGTTTTTTTTAAGTGTAGCACACACTTTGTAAGAAACTGCTTATTTATTTTAGCTCTCATGGTCCTCTGGAAGATAAATTTGAAAGCTTGTAGAGGTGTAGCTTGAGAGAGGTTTCCAGGCTATTGGGAAGACTTTAGGAGGTGATATGCGGGGATGAGATCAGCATGGCTGGAAGGTTGGTGGCAGCTGGCAGTAGCAAGGATCCTATGCCCTCAAAAAGAGGTGAAGGGATAGTGAGTGTTCTGCAGGAGTCCAGATTACATCTCTTTCTGGATGCTGCTAAAATCCTTAAGCTTAAAATCTTGCAGGATCTGAGGCCCAGGCTCAATTCAGATGCCTTGACAGCACATGGAGTGGGGCAGCGGGTGGGACGGGGGCACAGATAGAGCTGTCACAGCTTGAAATGAAATGGGAATAGTAGGAAAGAAGAGACTGAATGATATTAAGTCATTAAAAGATTGTTCCTTCAAAATGAAACAAACATCATGGAGAATTAGCCAGACAGGATTCTTGCTCATCTCAAAGTGCTGAAAATCTGTGTCATTTGGACTTCCAGAGATGAAATGTGTCTTTTGAAGGAGAGGAGCAGAATGCTAAATTTGATTCTGCAAGTGAGATGCTTTTTGTGGCATTGTCATTGAAATGTAGTGATGGTTACTTAAGCCCTTGCTGTAAGTCTACTAACAACAGCCCTTCCACATCAGCTTCTTTCACTAGCAGTCTGTTTATCTTTGAATTCCATTCCCCCAAAAGGAGGGTGATCAATCTGCTCTGCCTTAAGTGATTGAAAGGCAGGCTTGAACTTGATCAGAGAGCTGTAGCCTTCTGTACACTAACAAGGCCTTCAGCATAGTTTAAAACAAGCAATTTAAAGAAATGATTGAAGTACTTCACCTTCAGTATCCTCCTTCAAGCAGCCTTAAGCTTTTCGCACCTAATAGCAAGTCTGCAAACAGAGGTACATTTTAATGAATATCTAAAAGACTCAGTGCTGGCATTAATGCAAAATGTTTCTCAAAGCATGAGATGAGTTTGCTTTAGCTACAGAAAGCATTCGGGGGGGGGGGGGGGGGGGGGCGGGGCGGAGATGGGCTCTTAATGCCTGATCCTATGTCTGAAAAGAAAATGATGGAATATTGTGCCCAGGATGCTGAAATGGCCGTCCAGGAGCACAAAGGAAATACAAGCCTTACCCATATCCTCAGTCACTAAAAATAAAATGAATGGTTTAGGTGCAATCATGCTAAACTGCTGATATATCAATTTGCTGTAAGTGGTAAAAAAAGTGAAGGAAAATGCAAAAGTAGCAGGAGAGGCATTCTCCCGCTTCTGGATTGGTTTCAAAACTGCTTAGCAAAAGGAGGTAGGCAACAATTTCAGACTTACTGGAGCTCTTGAGAGGATTCCCTCTATTCTGACAGGGCCTTTCATGATAGTGGAATGTGAGACAGTTTGATCAAAAACAGATGGCATGTGCAATAGGAAAGGCAAACAGTAGAGAGAAACTTAGGTAACTTTGGTGCATATGGTTTGTTGTTTTATTTTAGTTTGTGTTTTTCTTAACCTTGACAGTGTTGTCTCTTGTTTGTCCTGTGTGCCCTGTTGGAGAAAACTCAATACAGAGTAGCAGCTTTCAAGTTCTGGTGAGATAATTCTCTCCCTGGTCCTTAAAGACAGTAGGAAGAAGTGTGAGCTGCAGCTGCCTACGTAAGTGCAACTTAGTGGCTGGAAAAACACACACCAGGATGAGGCTTGGCCATCCTGAGGCCTGAATCCCTTTCTTCCTCTCTGGACAACTTTTATTCAGCTTTTGCAACTCTGGGAGATCAGATCCGTTCTCAGAAGGATTTTCTGCTCCTCAAAGGCTGAAGGAGTGATACTGAAAGAGAACAGAGGGAGGCAAGATTGCTGTTTCAATAAAGGAGGGCTTTCCTTTGAAGCTATTTGGTTTATTTTCTTTGTTTGATCATGAGCTTACCTTCTAGAGGATTGATTATGGCAATGCCGATCATTTGTAACAGGCATGTTGCCATGTACAACTGTATGAGTTGGATTTCCTGAAAAAAGGTGTCCCAGAAGAGTCTGTGATAAATCTTAATACACTTAATAAAAATAAGTTCTTGATAGCATAGGAACTTCTTGCTTTGTAGACTCTGTTCATGCAACAGAACTTTGCATCTTGAAGAAAATCATTAATCAAAAAAACCCAAACATTTGGTCCAATCATATACAGTTCATAGTGGCTTTCTGTCTTAATTTTCTTTGCTTTTTGTTCGTATCTTTGTGTCAGCAGGCTAAAAGCAATTTACTACCATCTGTGGACTCCCTATGGCTCAGCAAAACTTTTCTAAAACATTTGAAGAGCTATGATTTTAACAGGAGAGGTGCCACATGTAGTAGCTACCATTGTTTATTATTCAAAGGCCATGTTCCAAAACAGATAAAGCCAGTTTCAAAACCATCTATGGAAATAAAGCCTGTAGTAGGAAAAGGCAAAAGAAACAAATATTGGACCTGTTTGTGGAGGTGAGAAGTAATTGTCTTGATAAACCTTGCCTTCTTTCACTAACAATTATTTTAAAGCACAGACAATTTGAGGACAGTGCTGTGACTAAGTTGAAGGATGGATTGTTTTGTATACCCCCGACTGCTATAAATTGGTTTAAACTTTCATGAGCTACCTTGTAACAAAAAATACAGAGGTATAATTACCTTTGCTTTTACTGCTTTGAGAAGTGGAAGCCCAGGAGGACCTATCTGCTATTGACAAGGTGTAACTCTTTGCTTACTGAACTGTTTCTGGATTGAAATGGTAGTGTGTGACTAGCCTGGACCCCGAGCACTATGCAATTGCAGTGAAATAACCTTCTTTGAACCTGAGTGCAGCAGGGTCTGAAACAGCTGATGCATGTGGAGGCTTATGGACTTCAGAAACACTGACGTATTAATGCAGTGAGGTTTTAGGTGGCTGAGAGTTGTAATATCCTAAAGCATAAGAGTAACATATCGTGCAGTAATAATGGTGGTGATGCATCCATAATAGTCTAGAGGTATGTGAGAGAGAATTCCACACTGAACCCTAAAGAAGGCTTTTCTGCATAACAAGAGCACTGACAGCCCTTTGAGAAAGAGGTAAAAAAATCTGGTATGGGATAGAATTGGTGGTGATCTGTCCTCCTTACCATGTCCCAGAAAGACTTGTTCCAGTGAGCAGTGCAAATCTTTACAATAGGACCAAGCGTTCACCTTTGTATGTTTATTTTCAGTTAATTCTGAAGCCTAATTATGAAGCTCATGCATGAGCATGTTGACAGCTTTTGTGGGCTCCTCTCTTGAATGTTGTTTCAGAGTTTCTACCCAATTTGGACAGATGCTAACATGTGAATCACCTGTACGTAGTATTTATAAATGTTCGGGGGTGCCTTAAAGGTAGCGTTGAGTTGGAGGAAGGTAGCGTTGAGTTGGAGGTAGGCAGCAGTTCAGCGTGGGCATGGTGGGAATGTGTGGTAGGGAAACAAGTTTTAGAGAGTAGGTGCTGGGTGAGTAGGGCTACAGTGCGTCTCTGGCTGTGTTTTGCTGACAGCTATGGTGCCAATCACTCTGTATGTTAGTGGGATGTCAATGTCAATTCAAGGTCCAGGCAGTGACCTGAGCCTTGAGGGGCTGCCTGAAGAGCAGAATTGGGACTGACCTCCCAGCCACGGCTGTGAGTGGCTAATGCAAAGAGGTCTCATGGCTGCCGTACTTTAGCATGGGAGTGTTAAGTGTGCTTCCATAATGTCTTCCCCTAGTTTTCATGCCCTGAGCAAGTTCTCCAGGAGAACTCTGAAACTCTGCTTGTTGTGCAGCTGAGTAAACTTCCTTTTCTTGAAGTACTCTGGATGGCTGCGGGTAGGAAGGATCCTGATGGACTTGATAGGAGATGCACTGGCTGAGATTTTGTCCAGCAATAAGTCATGTCTGTAAACTACTAGGGCAGGAGGTGGCGTTAATTACTAGAGATTTGGAAAAGATCTTATGAACTTCCCCATCCAGAGAGGCATTCCCTTCCCCCCAGTCCCTTACCCAAAGTGGCTGTAGCTATTATTCTCTGGAAATATCCAGGGAGAAGCAGATCATAACAACAAGTCAGTGTGTGCCTCACAGCAGAAGAAATGTTCCCTTTTTTTCTAGTTCCTTAGCCTGCAGGTTTGGCAATATTTTCAGATTTTCCCATTCTGCTTGACACAATTGCCATGTCGTTCTTTTCTTATACAAAGTGATAACTCTACCTTCGCAACCAGCTTCAGACGCTGGACTCTCACACATGTGTTGGAATCATATTCTGTTCCTGTGGATGAGTTCTGTCTACTCACTCAGCCCTGGAGGAAGAGATTCAAATAAGTCACTTTGTTTTACAGGCATGACTTCCATCAGGGATCTAGTGTGGAGAAAACTGTCTGGAAAATAACACAGAGTGGCTTGAAATGTGTATTACAGGCTCCCTCCTATATAAGTGGGAGTGTGCACACTGCAGGGAGAGTTGCGGGAGGAAACATGAGCGCCAAAGGTCTGTTCTTCACAGTTGACTGGCGGATTAAATTCTCTTTCCATGGTCCTTCCTCCTGACTGTAGCCATGGTGCGGTCACTGGGCTTTTCCAAATGGGGCAGGTTAGAGTTCGGGTGTAAATGCAACTGACAGTTAAGACAGAGCAGCGCTTTTGGAGACAGTGGATCAATTTGCAGTTGCTAATGATGGAGTTCTTGAATTTCTTCCATCTAAATCCTCCAGACAATCATTTTATTGAGGGGATCCCCCATGCTGTGCCACTAGCTGGAGGAGGGGATAAAAATTATTTTTGGAGCCAGGGATAAAGGATTTAGATGGTAAAGTGCGTTAAAGAGAAAACCCCAGGTGGGTAATTTAGTATCCTCTGAGTTGAATTCCATTCTTACTTTATCCAATAATGTGATCCTTATTCTGGATTAATATGCATCTTAAAATGCAAATACCTGGGTTTATTTTACTTCTAGGACTTGCATTTTAGATCTCCCATCAGAGCAGAATAAGACATGCTTGATGATCTTAAGAGGCATAACAGGACATTCCTTTTAGACAAGAAGGTAAAACTGTTGCACTTCTGTGGTAGTGCACAGGAATAGCCTTTCTGATTGTCCGTGAAATATATATAACATGCCAGTCATTCCCGTAGCTCAGCACCAAGAAACTAGAAAGTTCATGGTCTGCCCAGTTCAGTTCTCTCTTCGCTTTGGCCCGGCTACTGGGTTTCTTTGGTTTTGCTTCAACAGCAATACTTTCAACAGTGGCATCCTGGATTTTGTTGATTCCAAAACAAATTCAGACTTCATGTGACTCTTTTGAGGGAAGGAGGGTGAGAAGCTCCCAACTCCTCTTGGGTTACTGAGCACCAGGCAGGGTTTTTTTTAGTTCTTTCTAACATGTAGGTGATTTTGGGGGGGAGGGAAAACACAAACAACCTCACAGCCAAAATCATGCCCTTCATTATGCTTCATGCTTACTTTTCACTGGGATGAGGGGATTAGCTGTTGCTAAAGGCATTGGTCTGTGAGAACGTTTATTGAATGAGTATGTCACAGGGCGAGTGGTTAGGCTATTAAAATTTATGAATTTACGGTCCTGGAAGTTTTGGGGTGGGGAAGGAGGTTTGGAAAGTATACTGTACAAATTTGTTCTGGTATTATTGTGAAGCTACTATTTCTATTCTCAATGACTATTTGCGAGTTATGACGGTGGAAAAGATGAGTTTTAAAAGGACGGCAAGGAAAATGAAATCATGTGTCTAGAACCGCTCTAAAAGCGATGTCTGATCACTTATATGCCACAGACTGTTTCACTGAAGTGACCGAGCATGTGTCGGTCCAAGCAGAGAGACATCTGCTATTTGATGCTGTTAGAAAAATCTCTGTCTGGGGCCCAAAGTTTTTTGGGAAAAAGTAACTGGAAATCACTCAAGAAAGTAAGAAAGTGCTGTAATCACTCAGGAAAGGTGTTAAATGGATAACGTGTCATAAAGAGTTACTCTCATTTGTTGAAGAAGCACTTATGCTCAAATTAGCTTGTTGATGGGCATATCATAGAATGTGCCTTTTGAGATTTGAGTGTGACTGCAATTGATTGTAGGAAAATGAAAAAGTAACACTAAACAACCTCAGTTTCTGAAGAGCAAATATTTAGAAATAAAAATCTCCAGTTGCAAAAAAAATATGGAAAGAAATCTTTCCTTTAAGAGAAGATGACCTGTTTTGAAAGAGAAGGATCTGGTATGAGAAGTTGTTCATATTGGTAGCACGGGTGAGAAAGGGAAAAGATGTAGTTGGCAATGAGGTTTTGTAACTAGCAAAGGGCTGATAACTGTTTCTGAGAGAGTTTCTGAGAAACTGTTTCTTATGTGGTTGGGCTTGTTTTCATTGTAGCAAGAGTTTGGGGGAATCTTGGCCATCGGCACTGGTCCTCAGAGGATGCTGAGAGGATCATTGGCTGCTGAACAGAACCAGCAAGTGGCAATGCTTGCATGAGCAGAAGTATCCAGTTGAAGGAAGGCTGGAAGGGAATAGAAGTAATTTGACTGTAAGCTGTTGAAAGTACAGTGATCACTGCAGCAAATATGACGAGCAGAAACACAGTATTGAGAGCAAAACAACTCGCAAGTCATCCTTCAAAAGCTGGTTAGGTCATTTACCAAGTACCTGATGACAACCTCAGTAGGTCAGGACAAAGTGAGGAAAGACCACAGAGGCAGACCCTTATTATGTGCTGGGAGTCAGAAAAGAACTAAGAGTTACAAGAAGAAGAGATGAAGTGCAGTTGTCTTTGAGGGTTTCACAGCTGATGAAACAGACTGCTTTATGGTAGCAAGTCCCTTTTCTTGGTTAGGCTTTCCTTCTCCTGAATATGCAAGTCCAATTGTGCAGGACAGTTGTTTTTTTTTTATAGAGAATTATTTTAGTTAGTAACTGTTGTGTGAGTACTATCTTGTAAATGATAGCTCTTAAGTATCTGTTATTGAAAAGACGACAAGGTTTCAACTTGTAGCACATGAGTCAAACTCTGTGTGATTGCCATCAGCTTCTGGGAAGTGGGGAAAATTTAAAGTCAATGCAACAAAACTTTACCTTCAAACTTGTGTCTTAAATGTGGGGAGAGGGTATATTTTGGATCCAGAGAAAGAAGTGGTGATGGAGAGAATGGCCAGTGTTTTGCATCAGTGCTTGCTGGCTGTGGTTTATTCTGGAGAGCAGCAGTGGGATGGATTTGGCAATGGGGAGGCACTGAAGAGTGTAGAAGTACTTTCACAGGTGGTCATAAACTCAGCAAAACCAAAAATTAAACAACTACTGAAATGTATATATTAACTCCTGTGAATTAAAGCAAAAATTGTTCAAATTACTGAATGATGGGCTGAAAATCTGGTCTGATGGAACTGTGCTGTGAATTTCTCCAGATTTCCTTTGTCACGGGGCACAAACGTTTTCACTCTTGGTGTCACAAGCAACTGAGATTTAATTAACGCTTGGAAATTGCTTTGAGATCTTTGGGTGAAAAGCAATGAAGTTCTAATGATATTTGATTAAATGCAAAGAGAAGCAATGCTTTCCTTGGAGAATGATTAGAGTTTGAACTTCTATCACGGGGAATCATGTTCCGCTCTGGAGGCAGGCGTGTTTTGATCAGCATTCTTATTCTTGGTGACAGTGGCTTGTTTTGGTAGCGGAGATAAACTGATTAGGAGCAGCATTTATGATATGTGTTGTGTTGGTATAAAAGGCCTCCATTCCAACAAACGAGTGGGAGCTCAGCTTACCTGGTACGTTCAGCCTTACATTAGGGTAAGCCCTGTAGTAGAATCTTCACAGATGTTCACTAAATCAGTTCTTATCACACGTGTGCAACTGGGTGCTACTTGGTCAAGAAAATGGATCTAAACCCACTTGGAAGGTATGGGGGAAAGCTAGGAATAAAGAAGATCTTCTGATAAAAAAAGGCTGTCCTCTTGTTCTTCAGTGTTGAGTCAGTGTGGACTGCCTTGCCAGTGGGGAGGAAGGCCCTGCAAATGTCACTTTTCCTTCCCACGTTATCATGGTGATGTCGCGAGGCATCTTTGGCTGCAGTGAGGCACAGGCTAAAAGGGCTGGGGAGGCTGCTGTGGACTTGTTAGTGCTGGTCCCTGCTGATGCTACCTTCAGGTGAAGATCAGAAGAAACAATCAGTTTTGGCTGGTGGCTCATGCATTTCTCTTGCAACACCACCTGGGAGAAAGCACAGATCAGACATTTAAATCCAAGCTGATTTGTCTCCTGTGACTACTGCTGATAGGAAATGTAGAGCGTAATGTTGATTAAGAGTGAATTGTATAGCAGAAATGTCCTTTGTGTAGAATCTGGCACAGTGCTGAAATGAAGGCTGGGAAGGAGTTTCTTCTACACTCAGTGGAATCCAAGACCTTTTTAAAGGCATTAGCTCTCCCTGTCCCCAGATTTCGTTCACCACAGGGTCACCAGGGCATTTCTCCACTGCTTATGTTTCCTGTGACTCTGTGTGGTGGTAAACATTTTCTGTTCTGTGGGGACAGCGAGGAAGATCTTTGACTATTCTAAGGAAGGAGCTTTGATGGGAGAAAGAGAAACCAAACCTCATGTTTGTGTACACAGTTGATTAATTTAAGGTTACAAGGTGCCAAAACACCTTCTTAAGCTACCTGCCAAATATGATCCATAACTTCAAGCAACACAGAAACAAAATTTACTTCTGACAGTCTTGTAAAATTCTGTCCAAACAGAATTAGTCTTCCTTTCAATAGTGATGTAGAAAACAAAAATAATAACCAAACACTTAAGGCTATTACTACAAAAGATTGAGCTTCAGTGAGTAACTGCATCTGAGAATTTTGCAAGGATGAGTGAAGACTATATATACAGATATAACAAAACAAGTTACTAGTACTTACATCATCTGCTGCCTAATATCTCAAGACTATGTCTGTGTCTGCTGCTCTGGGAAGCAGCTCCATGGTGTTCAGTATCTGCCCCAACACTGCCAGTGCAGGAACTCTAAAGGTCACCTGTGAAACCCCAGCAGTACTGGTAGAAGAACCAGTTTTTCTCATGACTTCTTTTAGACCACACTTCCCAAAAGTTTTCACCACGATGGTAGGACCTGTTTTGTTTATATGTCTTCACACCATTCATGAGGAAGTAGTTTGAGCAAAAGTAGCCTCTATATTTTAAATAGAAGATTTAATTGTGTAATTTCTTTGCATATACAGACTTTCTGCTTAGTGTATATTTCTTCTAAAAACAGGAAAGCCTGTCTGATTTCAGATCAGTCAGTGGTGGGAGGCAGGTAAAAAGGTTGGAAGGCCAAAGAAGAACTTGGTTTTTTACCTTGAGGGAAAAAAAAAAGGGAAAGAAAAAAAGAAAAGCTGCTTTTCTGGAGAGGAGAACAAGCTGCAGGGGGAGAGGGAGGAGGGTGCTGTGATGATAGGTCAAAATTCTAAGTTTCCAGTTTTACATAAACTTAATTCACAGTAGTGGGAGCACCTTGTGAAATGAGAGATTAAAAAACAAAATGAAATTATTGTGAGAACATGACCTGTGGAGAGTGATGTATGCCAGACCCTGCTGAGGATAACCTGGCAACCTTGATCACCCTCCAATCTGAAAAGCCGTTCGGCGTCGCAGGAGCGAGGCAATATGTGAATGCTGAAACACCTGCAAATCAGGCTCAAGGAGCAATCAAAGTGTGATAAACATTAATTAGTATAATATCCAAACCCTTAATGGAGGAAGGAACATTGATTACACTATCTCACTTGGGATTTCTTTCTGTCAGAGATGGTATATGATGACAGTTTCTGATTACACTTACTCAGACATGAAGTAAGACTTTAAAAACTGCTTGAATATGGAGAGGGAAGAGCAGAAAGCAAACAAGTTGATCTTTCTTTGAGTGGTTGAATGTGTTTGGCTTTTCATAAAAGCATGCATTTTTGCTTTTTGCCATTCAAACTTTTGAGGTGAATTGGCATTGTGAACTGGCTTTGAATGCTTCCCTGGATCACTATAAACCATAAATGTCTTAGCAGCCTTTCTTGTGCTCTCTCCGCCTTGATCCTGCGATGTTGCCAGCTGCTGGGGCAGGGGGACTGTGTGGGAGTGGGGGGAGTGGGTCTTGGGCTTCTCACAGCCCATTTCTGGCTGTGCTGGTCATTGCTGTGTGAACTCTGAGCTGGCCCACCGCAGCGTGCAGCAATATCCATATGTGGTAAGGCTGTTTGTAAAGCACACTCTAGTGCCTCATAAAACATTATCTTTTGTTAGCCAGCCAGAACACACTTAGATATTCTAGCCTAGCTCTCTAGGCCTGCTTCAGTCTAGTGGATTGTGCATCAAAGCCCTGAGTTATGGGTAGCGGGGGCGATGCATTGATGTTTCCCCATCACTTCAGCAGCCTGAGGAGCCATAAAAGCCCATGGCCTTTTCTCAAGAAGATTCTTAGACAAATTAAAACTTGAAAAAGTTTGCGATTTTCTTCTTCTCCACAGCATACAAATAGAAGAGAGCAGTGGTGTGCCTCTGGGTCCCAGGAAAGAAGCAAGTGAGGAAGGCCTGAGAGGAAAAGTGGACATTTAGGTCCCTCAGCACCACCTTCTGCTGCTGTTTTCACCA
This sequence comes from Rissa tridactyla, assembly GCF_028500815.1. Taxonomy (NCBI): domain Eukaryota; kingdom Metazoa; phylum Chordata; class Aves; order Charadriiformes; family Laridae; genus Rissa; species Rissa tridactyla. The sequence continues at coordinate 152,993,976 of NC_071466.1, forward strand.
TGGGATGATGTCTTCCCTCCCCTCAGAGGTAGTCTGTCCTCACCTCACCAGTGGTTCTCTCACTTCTCGAAACCCACTGAAACTTGTCCTAGGGGTTTAGTGGTATCTCCTTCACCAGTAGTGGTATCATGCTGGTTTTGGCACTGGTGCTGTGGAAGGATGGATGGCAGCCAGCACTGTTATCTTCCCCTGTTACCCTGCTCCAGCACCAGCCACTTGGAGAGTCTGCAGATGTAATAAAATGTAAGATCCATAAACTCCATCCCTTTTAATTCACGCCTCCTGCAGTAAGGGAGGAATTTAATAAAAGCATGCTTTGGAGGAAAAAAAAAAAGGGGGGGGGGAAAAAAGGCAGCTTGACTTTTAGGCAAAACCGCAAGGTTTTATGGAACAAATTTACCGTATGTACCCTGAAGTTTAGAACAGCAATGCCAAGCATCCCCCTGCTATCTCTCAGGAGCTGGAGCTTGGGCTGGGAGGAGACGAGACGTCTGACTTTCTATGATGTGTGCAGTCCTCATTTAAGGAAAAAAGTCATTTAATACTTCGGCTGCCTTATCCTACTGTGCAACTTCATTTCTCATTCTGCTCTGTAATGTTCTTTCTCCTTGGTTGATCGCTTATTTTTGTACTTCAGACATGAAATTGAAGTTCTTTGGTATTCTAGAGAGGTCTGCTCCCAGCCTTTGCTGCCTTGCCTTTCTCATTCACCTTGGTGTGGAGCTCGCCTATTCTCTCTCCCACTTCCCAAGTTTTGTCATCCCTGTCTCTTTGGAGTGATGAGTGCACTCAACAGGGGCAGCAAAGAGGCTCATGCTGCTGTGATGCTTACCTCCAGCTGAATTCTGTCTTGCTCGGCCACCTTTCTGGGAATTTGTCAGCCTGTCTTTAAAAAAACCTGCTCTGATTTTAAACTTTTTTTCTGATGCTGTCTGACCTCTAGCAACTATAGATGATAAAAATCACAATTCTTTTTCGGTGTTGTGGAGTGCTTGGAGACTCTCATAGAAATATAGTATTATTGCCATTGCTGACAACTGACAGGCAGTGTCCTGGATGCCAGATTCCTAATGCCTCAAATCTTTTTCCTATGGGAGTAAGAGAAAAGTAATTTTTCCCCATGAGCAGACAGTTGCAGCGGAGGAGGTCTTTCAGTAGCTGCCTGAATGTGAGATTTATCGGAGGAGTCATAAGGAAATAACGAGAAGTGATCTGCTCTGTGGCTGCAGATGGGACAGAGGATATGGGGCCGGCAAGGGAGGCAACGAAGTGGGAGGAAGTATTCCTGGGACCTGCTGTGAGTGTTGGAGAGAATTGCCTCTAAAATGGAGAGGAGCTCAAGGCAGCAGGATGAGGGCTCTAGGAGAAAGGAGAAATGAAAAATGAAATCAAAGTTGGGGGTGAAGCACAGGGGACTTGACTGCAAAAAGAGTTCAGAGGGACAAAAGAATGTGGAAAGCTTGAATCAAAGCAGCTGAAAGGTTGGCTTTAATATCTGCTTAGATCAAAAATGAAAGTCTGTATGGATTAAGAGATAATCCACTAGATAGATTTAATCTGCCCACATGTATTGCTTCCCCAAAGAAAAGCATTGGGAGGGGAAGGCTGGTTTGGCTTGGTGCCCAGGATTTGAAGGCAGGTGATATATTCTCTTTTCTTCTGCAGGCCCCCTCTTTGCTTGTCCCAAAAACATGCATCCTGCCCAAAGGGAGGGGCTGTCGCTGTACGCCTCCCACTTCTTTCCTTAACTCCAGAGTCACATTGAATCTAACTAAAGGGGTTTCTCAAGCAGAAAAGAGCACCGAGAGCAAAATAACACAGCAATGACTAATAGGATAGGCGCAGAGTAGGTTCAGATGCTGATGGTGGTTTTGGCTGTCTGAGCGCAGGGTTCTGAGGGGCAGTAATGGGCCATTTTATTAACGCTTAGCCCTCCTGTCCTGATTGCAATTGCCTTTCAAACAAACGCCACTCAGTAATGCTGTTCTTGAAGCAAGGTGACATTCAGACCTCAGCCTCCATTTAAGTACTTTGCCCCTGAAATCCATGGCAACATCCCTCTCCATCCCTTCCTGTTTCCTTTCTTTATAAACACCAGGTTGACTCCCTGGAGCAAGTTCAGTTTCCACAGCAGTGGAAATACTAAAGTTGCTGGAGGTCACTTGAACGTGAGGGGTTTTTTTCCATGTATTTTTTCCGGTATCAATATGGTATATTGTCTCTTTTAACTAACACGTGCAACTGTATCTTGAACTGTACATGTATAACAGTCATGCATTTCTAGGAGCCTGTACATGTGATAGAATTTGGATTAGTTGGATTGAGGGGGTTTAAAAATTTTTTTTCATGTTAACTTGCTCAGCAACAAATAAATTAATTCTGTAGACTGGTGTGTGTTCCTTCTGTGTTGTGTGCCTGCCTCTGTACCACCTCAGGTGAAGGTTTTTGGCATATCTCCTAAGGTCAGTGAGATTTGGCCTGGCAAATCCTAGAGTAGGAGATCACAGGGCAAAGTACAGGATGCCTCAGAGAAGAGCCAACATGGTTTGAAATATCTGAACTGGCACTGGACAACTTCCCCAGCTTCTGCTGGGAGCAGGCTGTCTGCCTGATACTGCCCTTTCATGGGTGGATTTAATCACTCTCAGTTATGTTTGGTGGGCAGAAGGGATGGATGAAGCTATAGATGTCTTTCCCTTTTGGATGCACCGTTATTGTTGTAGCTAGGGCATGGTAATTGCCAGTCATGCTCTGTTTTTAGGGATGCTTCCTTTTTAAGAGAGGTCCCAGCAAACCTTAAACGAAACAGATGCATGCAGCGCTGTGGCCTGAGAGGTGCTTTGCTTTCTGTTCTTCCCCTGATGCTGTCCACGTGCTACGGAGGTGCACCAAGAAGCACTTTGTAATAGCCAGTGCACTGCACGCCTGGTGGGGACGTAAAGGGAGTTGTGGCACCGTTCCACTCTTAAACCGGATGTCTTAGAGGGTGAATGTTAAATGTGGAAGTGGTCAAAGGTGAAAGGTAAGGATAACTGGGATTCCTCAAGAACTCCTTTGCTTCTTCACAGCTAGCAAAAGAGTGAGGGTGGGAAGGGAGAGGAAGAGGTGATACCTGGCGAAGCAGTGGGAATTACGTGGGGCAGAAAAGGGAATGAGGGAAGTGTTTGACTGCCTCACTTGATTCACATTTGTGGAGTGGGAGGGAGGAGAACAGTTACTGGTTTCCAGGCCTGGGCTTGCATAACTATTTGCTTAACACTTTCTTCTGGGAGAGAAACATCTGCCTTCTCAGCCCATGAGAATTGTGTCTGGGAGTCATCAGGGAACTGGCTAAAAGGCAATTGATACCTTGCTTTTATTTGGAGCTTCAGGAAGGATTTGTTGAGTTCATCTAGGAGAGGGATTTACTCTCCTAAAAGGTAAGCGGGTCAATTGCATCATTGATTTGAGGGAGAGAGGCAAAGCAGAAATAAATGACCAGTTTTTTTCAGCTTTGAAGGAAGTAAAAATAGTCAGATGCCTCCAGATGCTGCAAATAGTGTCAATCAATACAGATATGAAACATTTAGAAAAGAGGTGAACTGTGAGGTGGGAAAACTTGCTGGGGAGAGCAGTTAGGGAAGACTTAGGTCCTTCAGTGGCATCTCACACTTTAACAAAACAAGGCAATGGGGTAGCCCTGTGACACACAAAATGTGCTGCAGACAGGTGCTAGGAAATGCACACTGAAAGGAACAACAGAAGCTACTCCAAGAACTGATCAAGTGTATAAGTGATGTGGACTTACTCCACTGAGACAGAGGGGAGGTGTGGGAAGAAAATAATGAACAGATTTGTACGTTGTGTTGGTACAAAGTACAAGCTGTTAGGCTGTATTTAAAATAAAAGGATGGGGAAACGGAGAATAATTCTGAGAGGGAGAATCTCATGAGGTTCAGTTTTGCTCCGAAAAGAATAAAGTAGAAACAGGCTGCGTGCTCTCCTGCCATATGCACAAGGAAGGATTTTCATGCCTCCAGAAGAGGGGAGAATGGCTATAAACAAACAGAAACCCTTAAAGCTATTTAGAGAAAGAAGTGGGGGTCTTTCAGAATGATGCAAGGTGAATAGGCTACTTTTACATACTGTTTTTTCACTACCTGCTATGGGGGGGGCTTTAGTGGAGTCCATTTCTGTATTGTAATTGGGACCGTGCTGCACAGAGTGAAAATCCTTGAAAAGATGGGTTTGGTACAGTTTGAAAATGGCAATCATGGATCACTGCTGATGTCAAATTTGTTGCTAAAAAGAATTACACAGAGTGGGGAAAAAAAGCATGGGAGCTCTCTACTCAAAAGCAAAGAGGGACTTTTGGTGAAATTTAAAGACAGTGCTTGAGACTGATCATTTTTTACAGCACAAAACGATCTGATGGAGCTCGTTGCTACAAAACATTGCTGAAGTAGAGTGCTATCTCTCCTGATGGGTTGTATAGCCATAAAAATATTTTTTGTTCTTTTCATTAGAGGGGTAAAGATTCAGAACAACTTGCAGCTTTTGAGCTTGAAGCTAGGGAGAACCAGCTAGTTAGGCGTGGGGAAGGAAGGTATCCTGAGGAGGTGACTCCATAGTTACCTGCAACTGATGCCTGGTCCCAATGTCCCTCCTAGCCTCTGGTTGAGCCTGTGTGACGGTTCCTGCAGCACAGTAGCGACTGTGCACGGCACACTGGCAGTGTCAGTCATGCCCCGGCTGCAAGGTGTCTGTGGGAAAGGAATAGGTCCATGTGGTGAATGCAAACGTACTTATCCAGTGACCTCTATCCCCTGCCTCCACAGAGTGCTTTTCACTTCAGTCCCAAAGCATTTTGATGCTGATCTACTTATGCAAAAATTATGCAAGTTAATGTGCTTTATTGTTCCGAACGAAGACCTAATGTTGTTTAACTGATGTGGAAACCAAATCACAAAGGTGCGAAGCAACATTGAAGAAGCTGTGCAACAAACTGCTAGTATAGCAGAGGACAGGATAAGCCTTGTGAGTCCTGAACTCTGCTCATTAGCATGTGTCACTGTTCATTTTTAACAAGTCATTTTTATTAAAAATGTGTTGGCAGTTGATAACTGGCTGTGGCTTTCTTGTCAGCAGTACCTGCAGAGAGGCATAGGGTTTGTGGCACTCCGGTGTTGCCAAAAAGCTCCAGTTCTCCATCTTTCTGTGCTGTGCCTCAGACAGCTGTGGAAACGTTGTGCTGTGAGTCACAGACTAGATCTACCTTCATGTCAGAGTACATAATGCTCTCAATGGGACCACGACAAGTATATCTCAAACAGCGCTATTTTGCCCAATGAAACAATCTAGTCCACCGATATTCACATTCTTCCCTGAGGGCCTGGGCACTGGCTGTTGCCAAAAAAATCTACAGGTCTGGATTCTTCATTTTAACAAAGGTCTTGCCTCGTAGGATCTCTCAGCGGGTGGAGGCCAGCCGGGCACAGCTTCAGGCAATCGGTGAGAGAGTCACGCTTGCCCAAGCGAAGATCGAGAAGATAAAGGGCAGCAAGAAGGCTATTAAGGTAGCAACTTCAGCGAAGGTTGCATGGCCTCCCTTCTCTCTTTACTCCTGATGTAAGCTCTGCAATAGAAAAGGTGCTCAGCTGCCAAGCTGTGCCTTGCATCACCTCTCCATGCCTTGCTGCTGAGCAGGGCTGTGATGAGAATCCCCTTCCTAACCTGGCCAATTTATGATTTTTAGACCCATGAGCCACACAGCTCCTAGCTTTATGAGGTCTAAATAAGTTACTGCCCCAGCTTCTCCCTGAGAAAGAGAAAAGGCATGCGCTGAACTAAGCCAAACACCTTCTCACTTCAGGCTCGTGGACACTTTGACTATTTGAATGAAAACTGCTGTTGGAGAGCTTGCCCTTAGTGCATCTTAGTCTCGTTGAGCTTTGTAAAACTGGTGAAAACTTCTTTCCCCATTCTTCCTCCATTTAATACAGTGTTTCAAATTCCCTTACCACCAGTGGATCTCCTAGTACTTATATATAGGGAGAAGTTCTGACACTTCCACTTTCTGAAGTGACAGCCCATACATGTTTGGGTCTGTGCAGATAGCCTATATGAGCCTGTTGACTCCAAGCCTCTCCATTCCTGCTGGCAGCACAGACAGTGTGCCTTACTCAACTCTCTGTGTTTCTATAGCGTAGGATTGCCTAGTTGTTGGGATTTTTCAGTCCCTCCTTGTCTCTCCATAGGTATTTTCCAGTGCCAAGTATCCAGCCCCTGAACGGCTGCAGGAGTACAGTTCAATTTTTGCTGGTGCAGAAGACCCAGCTAAACAGAAATGGCCAAGACACAAGATTCAGAGCAAACACCGAGTGCTGGATGAGAAAGCTCTGCAGGTAAGGAGGAGGAGAACAGACCTTGAGATGAACAAGCAAAGAGAAGCTGTGAGGCTGTTAATCTGATGAAGTAGACCAGGGCTTTAGGATATAGACTGGGAGCAGAATATCTTTTCAGCTTGGCCTGTTGGCAGGGATGTGTGAGGTCAGGCTGGGAAGCTTGTGGAGCTGCTGGTTTGAGAGGGCCATGTTGGTACAAAACCTTGGCGCAGTGGTTGTGTACTCTGGGTGGCTGTTGGCTGCCAACTCTCCGGAGCAGTTCCATTTCCTGAAATACCACTGTTTCCAGCAGCAGTGCTTGTGGGTGCTGCTGGCTGGGCTTAAGCCTTCGGCTGTGCAAGGCAGCTGGGATCAGGGTCATATTTGCTTGAAAAAGTTTCTGAAGGCTCTAATATAAACGATGGTGAGAAGGGAAAGGTAAAAGTGCTTGTTAGTGTGTCAGGAGAAAAAAGGAGTCACTAGAGTGTTTTTCTGTCCCAGGAAAACATCGTGCTTGGGTATTGTCCCTCCCCGATTCCCAACTAAGTTTCACATCTTGGAGGGAAAGTTTGTTTTGCTTCGTTACATCTTTTGTTTGTGCTTTGCTTCTGCTTTGTCTTGTGTTCAGCTGTTGTAGGTTGCAAGACCTTCAGAGAGGGGCTGAATCTCTCAGTACCCAGCACAGTTGGGGTTTCCAGGTGTGCCCATAGCGCAGATGTCTGCAGCTAGTGGTGTTGAAGGAGGTCCTGAAGTATTGAGTTTTTCTTTTAGCCTGTGGGTTGAGATGCAGGGAGGGGCTTCTTAGGGAGGTCTAAGAAGTGGTGGGTTTGGCAGGAAACACTACCAAAGGAGTCTCCAACAATTTGGGTCAACCTCACCGGCTTGGGAGGAGGGGAGGAAGAATTGCTGTGTTTAAAGTTTAAAAGTTGCTGTGTATGCGCCGTGCCAGGAGTAGTGGATGTACTCGTCCTGGCAGGTTAGGCATCAACCTGACAACTTCCCTGCTCTCCACCCCTAAAGAGACTTCCTTCCTCATCCTTGTGTGCCTTGGCCCAAAAATAAAGCTGCCACTGAATAATTTATCACGATAAACTTGTCTGAGTTTTAATGGAGTTGAGACCTGACACAGTGAGGTAGTTATGAATATTTCAGCCAGGCCAGGGAAACAGGGTTGCTGGCCGAATGGACAGCTGGCAAACTCAAGCGGGGTTCGTGCTTCCTTTGAGCCCTGGCTGTAGCGCAAGGCAGAGCTGCACGGGACCTGCTGCTGGCCGACCAGGGGATGCTGGTTACGGTTGTGCTGTCTGGCTGGTGGCCCCATCCCATCAGAGCGTGTGGGGGGAGCAGAGGTACACGGTGAGTGGGCAGGGGAGATGCTCTCCCGCCCTGAAGGGCTGGTGCCAGTGTACAGCCCCTCGTGCGGGGAGGGGATCAAGAAGAGCGTCAGCTGGTGAAAAGCAGTGTCCTGCAAAGAGTGAATGCTATGCCTGTCCAACCAGCCTGCTGGCTCCAGCAGGCTCTGCTGTCTGTCTGCAATGTCACCTCTTCCCTGTCCCACGTGGTCTCTACCGTTGCCATCTTCTGCCCTTCGTGACCCAGGCTGCCATCACCACAGGGACTTTCTTGTAGGCCCCATGGGATGTTTGTATTTGTTCCTCCATTCCTGTGGCCCATCTTTCGATCCTCCCTTGGGGTTGCTGATCTTTCTCTGGCTTTGTTGACCCTACCTGATGCAGTGGTCTTGTTACTCTTGCCAAGCTCACGGACACACTAACTCCTGCAGCTCTTCTGTGGGGCATGAGGATGCCGCAGTGCTGGCGAGTGGCTGTCAGCTGATGAACGATGGAGGGGCCTGCACCAGGAGCAGCTGGTGTGCTGAGTGGGGCTCGGTGCGGCCGAGCTCTGACCACGTTCCAGGGGCACAGGCCCTGCTTGGCCATAGCTGAGCATGGAGCCTGATGTGCCTTGCAGTAATGAAATGTGACAGAGGGAAGTCTAATGTTTGCATTTATGCCCTCCTCAATTATTCAGAGCTTTCAGCAGAGGCTCGCTGCCTGTTTTCACTTCTAATGAGGGCCTCTTTGCTGGGAGCAGTTGCAGTGGCCTTTGCTAACTTCGCTCACAGACGCACACACACGCCCCACCAGGAAAGCAAGCTCTGCTCTTGTCAGTTTGAGGGTAAGTGGTGGCAGCCTGTGCTCAGCACTTAGGGTTTATGCTCTGCGGGGAACGCAGCTGAGTTAGAAATATATGTGGTTCTGCAGTTCATTTAAAAATGCTTCCCTCCTGGGAAACTCCTTTCCCCCTCCACACCCCAAGCAAGTGAAAACTCAGCTGTTGAGAGGACACTGTTTAGGCTGGTAAGCACTGATGGCTAAGTGTCAGAAACAGGGTCCTTGTGGTAAGCCTGCAAAGCCACTTGCTTTGCACGTTGCTGTGGTGGCAGCTAGGCAGGGTTCAACAGTGAGTTGGCTGCAGCCCTGTGGGGCTTTTGGTTGCTGGGCACTGCCTTTGCGGTGGGACCTGTCTCTGGGTGCTGCAAGTGCCCCACAGAAGGCTGCGAAATGGGGTAGGAGACATGGTCCACCTGGGCTTGGGAAGAGGTTCAAGAAAAAGTTATGGTCCACCGCTGGAGTAACCCCACAAGGCTTCAAAAATGTCAGTATCTGGGCATGTCCTTATGAATTCTGCCTCTTTTGGAGTCCACCATGGCCCTGGGGAGGCTAAGCCAGCTTTTTGGCACTTGCTCATCTTCAAGTGCTTTTCCAACTAGCTTCAGCATGCCATTGGCATGGGGGGAATGACGTTTCTGGTGTAGCACACCAATTTCCTTTTATAATAGTGTGTGCTTAATAAAACTTAAGCACCAGGATGACTTAATATATTTTTAACTGTAGACTCTTAGGAAGAAAAATTCCTGGAAATGCAGCATCCTTAAGGGTGTGATTCTGCCGGTGCCAAACCCCAGGTTGGGGTGTTTGAGCACTCAAGTGCTTCCCATGACCTCAGTACATCGAGGTTGCTGAACCTTTGGCTTAAGACCTTAATGTCCCTATAAGAAAACTAATTTTTAAATGGCATGTTAACTTGTGGAATTCACAGTTGCAGGATATTATTGATGGTACGTAGCTGTTCTAAATTGCAAAACAGTTCTAGGCAGTTGAATAAGACTAGCACTTTGGTGGCATTTAAATGAAAAGGATTACGTAGAGCCTCACGTTTCAGAGTAATACTCATGCTTAGTGCTTTTATAACTTCCTTAGATGAGAGCTATAAGTAAATGTAGGTAATGGTTGGTTTCTCACTACGCCCTTAAAGTGACGCACAGTCTTCCAGTGCTAATTGAAATCTACAAAGAGAGAATTAAAAAAATATATATATGACTTGAGGGCTAACTGTGTGTGAACAGTTCTAGCAAAAACATCAGTACTCCCTCATGCTTAAAAAATTAAACATTGGGAAATGAATATTAATGATCAAAAGAACCTTTATTTTTGAATCTCTGCTTTTACAGTCTCTAAATAACAATTTATATATTTTTGCCTACTTGCTTCTGTAAAAATTCAAGATGTTTCAGTGTACTTTTTGCAGGTTGGAAAGTGTTATTTTGGGGGAAAAATATTAAATCAAAACCTCCAAGGTCTTTTCTTACAGCATTTTATAGACTCAGAACATCATACAAACTCTTAGTGGATTAACTGAGCTGTGACTAAGCCATTTCCCAGCATTTCTGGCTACTAAATTCAAGACTGAAATTTCAATCAGCAGGAACTGCTTATTTCACTGAGATGGGTCTTAAAACCGAGCAAACAGTGGTCTCCATTTCCCCCATACAAGTACAAAGAGGGAAGAAGGACTCGGAGGATGGGATAGAGCAGGGATGCTGGCAGTAGTGAGGCAGTAGGAAGCTGTGGACAGTATTTGGAGTGGCTCATTTGGTCATCTTCTGGTGACAGAAGTAAACCTCAAGAGCGTGGCCAATTATTTAGTCTGACAAACTGCCCTGGTTAGTGCTCTGGTTTCTTCTGGTATGAACGCTTACCACCTCGCAGCTGCCAGGCTGCTGCTTGTCCTAGTTTGTGAAGAAAGAACAGGAGCTGTGAAGGGGCTGAGGAAAGATGTAGGGAGGGGTCTGACATGGAGGTTTGTCCGTCCTGGGCTGTCTCTGGGTTCAGGAACTGAATCCTTTCCTCCCTCTACAGCAAAGCTTGCTGTGGGCGCTGAGCTTTGTCCCCCAGAGCATCTGTCAGCAGGCGCTGTCATGCTAGCTGAAGCACTGGTCTGATCCGGGATGGCAATTCCTGTGCTCTATAAAAGTCAAGCAGTTCAGATGTAATAAGTCCTTTTCTAAAGGGAGCTCTATTTATTATGCATGAAGTTTTAGAACCGAGAGAGAGGAGATTTCAGTTCATTAGAGTTGAAAACTCCTGCAAATCCCTCAGGCTTTGCAAAACCATCTGGCACACGTTCCACCCTGCGCACTCCCTTCTGCCTGATCTCTTGCCTAGTGCAGGCACTCTCTTTTTTCCTAACCTCTTTTTCCTTTGCCTTCCCTGCATACCCCACCGGTGGGATCACATCTCTTAAAACATCAACTGAAGGCAGCAGAGGGGAGGTAATAGAGATGTTTGGGGGACTCTGCCTGCGTGAAGATGTCTAGTAGTTGGAGATACTGTAAGAAATGCCTTTTAGATTGTGGTGATTGATCCCTGCCTCTGGCTGTACAGCTGGAGCGGTTGTATTATTTTGGTGGATCTTCACCACAGCCAGCGCCTGTTCAACATGACCCAAAAGCACGTGCCATGATTCTGAACTGCTGAGATTTGTCATGAGTGTGGGGTTGCAACATTGTCCTTGTGCTTCCTTGCTCAAAGGGAGGTGGAGAGGGAGCAGTAGGGTCTCCAGACCATGCCGTGGATCCAGCAGTGTGGGTTATGGTACCTGGGGAGAGCTGTCTCAGCAGCTTTGATTTTTGGGTGTTAACACCTGTTATCTGTCTTCTTGCAGGAGAAGCTCAAGTACTTCCCTGTGTGCGTGAGCACCAAAATTCACCAGGAGGATGATGCAGAAGAAGGCCTTGGCAGCCTCCCCAGGAACATCAGCTCCCTCAGCTCCCTGCTGCTCTTCAATACCACCGAGAACTTGTGAGAGCTGGAGCAGCACTGTGCTGCTCACCTGCCCCTGCTTGTCCTCAGAGAAGCTTTCCCTTCCCCAGGGACAGCAATAACTTCTTGCTTTCCTGGGTGTCTCTCATAGCAGGCTCCTGCTAGGACAGGGTTTCGTACTGCTCTGTTGGCTTCCACCTAGCCACCCTTTCTTCCCCGCTCTTCCCCTTGGATGGAAGGGTTGTTTTGTCTGCACCTGATCTTCCATTCACCCGCTTTCAACGCGATTTTGTGCTTCCCTTCCCCGACTTAGTTTTTCCTGTCATCCCTCCGTAATTTTTCTCCAGCCTTGAGAGCTGCTGTCACTCGTGCCCTTCTCTGTCCCATATGCCAGCCTAGGTACTGCTTCTTCTCCTGATGATTCCTCACAGCAGCACTTCACTGCTCTCTCTGCTTTAATGTCTCCACTGCCTCCCTCACTGCAGTTCCCCTTCCCATTGGGCTTTGCCTCAAGGTTCCCCCTTCTGTTCATATTGAAGAGCTTCTTTAAGCCCTTCTTGAGCTTTCAGCTGCTGGACTCCCCCTTTCTTCTCCTAAGCCATGGATTATTTCCCCTCTTTGTCTTTCCTCCTGGCCCTTGAGTGTCAAGTCACCAGGAGAGACTGATGTCTCCTGTTGCAGGCTGTAGGAAGGTTTCAGGCCAGGTGGTGGGAAGGGGAGAGCTTGATGATGAAGGCAGTGCAGTGGGCCTTTGCTTTAGGAGAAATGCAGAGGCTGCGCTGGCAGGGTGAGGAGCTGATCACCTCCTGGTTGTGGCGGGGTGAGACAGGAAAATGGGGCTTAAAGATGGAAACTGGAAGGCCCAACATGATCCACCTTCTTGAGTGAGTCAGGAGGTCCCCTCCTCCAACGCATTCTTGGGTATGCTGTTTCTTTCTGGCCTTGGCTCTCGGGGCAGCATCACTGAAATATTTGTCCTTTACCCTTAGGTACAAGAAGTATGTTTTCTTAGATCCTCTGGCTGGAGCAGTGACCAAGACCCATGTGGCTCTGGAAACAGAGACAGAAGAGAAGCTCTTTGATGCTCCTCTCTCCATTACCAAAAGGGGACAGCTGGACCGACAGGTGAGATGAGCTGCTTCCCTTCAGAGGATTGTGCTCAGCTCTCTGAGAGGAGAGGGCTTCTGTACGGTGTGGAGCAGGTAGGAGAATGGCCCCTCATGGGGCTGCAGAGTGTCCACTTATCAGAAGGACCATGCCTGTTTTTGTGCTTGAAGTCCTTGTGTGAGCTTGATGGGCGAGACAAAACCCTCAAACTTGGCAGGTGTTTCTCTCTGCTCAAGCCTTTGCCGAGTGCTGTGAGAAGAGTAACGTGATATCAGTTCACCTTGCTGCTAGACCTCAGGGCTATAAAGGAGTTTGGCGACTCCATCACTTGATCATCCCCTTTGTGCTAACTCCTGAGCCTCATGAGTCTGAGGGTGAGCTGCCACTGCTTGAAGGTGCCTGGCAGGGGATCTGATGCCCATCATTCCTGCTGGGAAGGGGCATCTGCCTCTGTATGGTTTGGGGCTGGGGAAAGGAGCCTGGGAACCATTTGCTCATCATGTTGGACTGGAGGAGACAGCATTGTAATTAGTAAATAAAATCCTTTATTCACAGCTCATCTTCAGTACCGGTTTGCCCATGTGCTAAACACAAAAGCAAATCTCTGTAACTACTTGATTTTGCTTCTCCTGCATCTTAGTCTTAGAAACGGTTCTAGCACGTTTCCCTTCTGGAGAAGAAGGGACTGGCTTATGTAGTCTGCGAAAGTTGGTGCATGTAACCTTCAGAGGAGGAGAGAGTCAACTTGCAAGAAACTAGGAAGAGTCCTGTACCTCTTCCTCCTCCTGCAGCCTGCCTTTTCCAAGCCTGGTCTGCAGGGGGTAGGCTCTGAGCACAGGGAGCTGCCACAGGACAAGTGCACAGAGTTGTAGGGGTAGCTGATGAGTGGCCAGTGTACCAAGGCACACAAGCTCAGCTCTGACTGCCTCTCAGGCTGTTCCCTGCAATGCCCCTGTTTCTGCAAGGGAAAGCAAGTGCGTAGTCACTGCCTTATCTTTTTGGTTTGGGTTTCTTTTAGGTAGCTGAAAATTACTTCTACGTGCCAGATCTGGGCCAGGTCCCTGAGATCGATGTGCCATCCTACCTGCCAGACCTGCCCGGCATTGCTGCAGATCTCATGTACAGTGCTGATCTGGGCCCTGGCATCGCACCATCTGCCCCGAGCAGTGCTATTCCTGAGCTGCCCACTTTCAACACTGAGTCAGTGGAGCCTTTGCAACCAGGTATTTCCATTCCCTGCTCCCAGGACCCCGTGAAGGAGGAAGGCAGGGATTGCTAGAAGGTGGAGACAAGGCAGAAAGTCCCTTGGTGGAGATTTCAAAATGGGCGTTGGAGATAACCTCTGGCTTGTGCTTGGGCCTGAGTCAAAGCTGCAACCTGCTCAAGTGCTGGCCAGACTCCAGGCACCTCACCTCTCTCACCCCCTGGCATGGCTGGGGAGGAGGGAGTGCAGTGTGCAGGGACTGGCCTCGTGGCAGCCTGGCGGGATGCCCTTGGGCGAGCTGGGCAGGCCCCTGGGGAGGGCAGAGTAGGGGGATCTCAAACCCTGCCTTGGCCTTGCCTGCTGTTAAGAGATATTGCAGAGGGTGGGAGCGTTCTGCTGCACCGTGTGTGCAGAGGACTCTGATCTGTTGCCGCTGAGGCATGCAAAGCTCTGAGCTGAAGCTCTCAGTGTGCTGTCCTCTGGGACTCTTCAGATGCAACTTCTTTCATCTTTCAGACCTTCAAGATGCTGAGCTATTGCCGCCGCCTCCACCACCACCTCCCCCTCCACCTCCTGTTATACCAACTACTGTGCCTCCTCCGCCGCCCCTGCCCCAGCCCACAGCCCCCTCTGAGCCCTCCCGGACAGCGAGCGAGGAGAGCAGCAATGCAGTGCCTGCAGGTAAGGGCTGGGCGTCTCCACAGCTTCACCGGCAGAATCTAACTCTGACTCCTTGGCTTCAGCCCATCTCCTCGGTTGGTTCCCTGCAGCTTCACAGCCTTCTGGCAGAGGAGGGAAGTTGCGGTGGGAAGGAAAGCTGCTCCCGCCTGCCTGGGAGCTGCAAGGCTTCGGTTCCCCCTTGGCGGGGCTGCTGCTGGCTGGGCTGAGCACAAGCCCGTCACTGAGAGGTGTCTAGGCCTGGCTCACAGCCCTGAGCTGAAGCTGGCGGGGTGTTGGAGCAGCCCTTTCCATGGGGATTTGGCTGGGCCTGTAGCTGCTGCACTGACCCATGGCTGCTGCTTGTACTTCCTGTCCCTGCAGCTTCGGTCCAGGGAGCCCCGAAGGAGGTGGTGAACCCCTCTACTGGGCGTGCCAGTCTCCTGGAGTCCATCCGACAGGCTGGTGGCATTGGGAAGGCCAACCTCCGTAGTGTCAAGGAGAGGAAGCTGGAGAAGAAGAAGCAGAAGGAACAAGAACAAGGTGCTGAGGCTCTTCAGCAGAACTTATCTTCCTTGCTGTCAGGCTGGGGAGGTGTGGGTCTGGGGGGAAACGGACAAGCCAGGAGCACAATGAACATGCAGAGCAGAAAGGCATTGTGTCTCCTCACAGGCCAGTGTAGGTCTTGGGTGGTTCCCATTCAGCCAAAGCTCTATGAACTTGCTAAACCCCATCTGCCAGAAGGGCATTTGTGTTCTTGATGGAGACCCGCTCTGTTTCAGGGCGCGCGTAGAAGTTGCACATGTGCTGCATGGGGGCACACAAAGGAAACCTTGGGGCCAAGAGGAGCAGGGCTGAGCTGGTTTGAGCATGTTGGTTTAGGTAGCTGGGGAGGGTATTGATGGAGCTGATTTGGCAGAATAAGACTACAAATGCCCAGTCCCTCTTGCCCCTCAAGGAATGCCACAGAGGATGCGGAGAAGGCGGAGTTACTGAATGCCTTC